>NC_059105.1:91038708-93438708 GCF_020740685.1 Jaculus jaculus | reverse complement strand
GCTTTTAGGGTAAATGCCCAGTAAGGGAATAACTGGGTCTGTTGGTAACTCTATATTCACCTTTCCAGGAATCTCCATATTGACTTCCATAGTGGTTGTACCAGCTTACATTTCCATCAACAGTGAATGAGGGCTCCTATTTTCTCACGTCTTCACCAACATTTGATTTAATTTGATTTTTTAATGTTTGCTATCCTTATTGTGGTAAGGTGGAATCTCATAGTTATTTTAATTTGTATGCCCCCAATGGTTAGAGATGTTGAACACTTTAAGTGTATGTTAGCTATTTGTAATTCTTTCTCTGACAACTCCCTATTCAGTTCTCTGCCTCACTTTTGGAATGGGTTGTATGATTTTTTATTGTTTACTTTTTGGAGTTCTTTGAATATTCTAGATATTAGGTTTCTGTCAGTGGTACAGCTGGTGAAGATTTTCTCCCATTCAGTGGGTAATCTAGTGGCTCTGCTTACGGTATGTTTGTCTGTGCCAAAGCTTTTTAGCTTCATGGTATCTTATTGGTTGAGTACTTGTCCTGGGATACTAGGGTTTTGTTCAAGAAGTCTTTTCCCACACCTATATCCTGAAGAGTGCCTTGTACTTTTTCTTCAAGTAGAAGAGTTTCAGGTTTTATATTGAGGTCTTTAATTCATCTGCTCTTGATTGTTGTGTATGGTGAGATGAGTGGATATAGTTTCATTTTTCTACATATGGTCATCCAATTTGCCCAACACCATTTGTTGAAGATGCTGTCTTTTCTCCAGTCTACATTATTTGCACTTTTGTCAAAGATCAAATACCTTTTGTTACTTGACTTGACCTAAGGTCTGGGTCTTCACTTGTGTTCCAGTGGTCTATGTTCCTGTTCTTATGCCAGTACCATGCTGTTTTTGTTACTATGGCTTTGTAATACAGCTTCAGATCATATTCATATATATATATATATATATATATATATATATATATATATATATGTGAAATCTCCTGAGGTATACTTTTTCCCCTGAGGATATGTTGGAATATCTGAGGCCTGCTGTCATGTCATATGAATTTTGAGATCATTTTCTCAATCTCTATGTAGAATGATGCTGGCATTTTTAGTGGAATTCCATTAAATCTGTATATTGATTTTGGTACAATTGCAATTTTCACAATGTTAATTCTACCTATCCAGAAGCATGGGAGGTCTTTTAATCATCTCAAGTCCTCCTCTATTTTTTTCGTGAGTTTTTTTTTTTTTTAATGTTTTCATTATATAGGTCTTTCACATCCTTGGTTAGTGTTATTCTAAGGTATTTAATTTCTTTTGTTGCTATTGAAAATGAGAACCCTTACTGACTTATTTCTCTGTAAATTTGCCCTTTGCATCTAGAAAGGCTACTGATTTTTGTGCATTGATTTTGTATCCTGCTACTTTACTGAAGGCATTGATCACCTTTAGAAGTTTTAAGATGGAGACTTTCAGGTCACTTATGTATAGGATCATGTCATCTGCAAATAGGGCTAGCTTGAGTTCTTCCTTTCCAATTTGAATCCCTTTTATTTCTTTCTCCTGTTGTACTGCTTAGGCTAGTACTTCTAGTACTATTCTGAAGAGTAGAGGTGAGATGGGCACCCCTGTCTTGTCCACTGTCTCAGTGGGAACACGTTGAGTCTTTCCCCATTAAGTATTATTTGGGCTTTGGGTGCTTTAAATGTAGCTTTATACTTTGAAGAGATATAAGTTCTCCATGCCTATTCTTTACAGGGATCTGGCCTACTCACTCAGTGCCACATAACCCTCTGGTGCAGGATACTGGGAGAAAGGGACCCAGAGGCTCTTCAATGAGAAATGTGGAAAAAGGGGCCTACTTTTGCAGTAAGCTCACAGGGTCCAAGCTGCTTCAGGCCTGCTGAAGGGGGACCTACTCAGACCAGAGAACTGGGAGGGGCAGGGGACCAGGTATCTCCACACCACTCACACACACACTCCAGTAGAAGACATTGGGACCAGATAACTGGCAAGAGCTGAGTTTCTTAGATGCAACAAGGAAAAGGATCCTGTTTTTTAACCTAGTCTGCAAACCGGTGTCTTTTGGCTGGGGCATTGAGGCCTTTGATATTACAAGTTACTGTTGAAAGGTGTGTGTTTATTCTTGCCAGTTTTCTTATTTTATAGTTCTTCTGTTTTGTCCTTTACATTCTTATATTAACAATTAATTGTGTATGTTTTTTTGTTTTTTTTTCCTGTTTCTGTAAGTGTGTGCTTTTCTTTCTCTTCAGCATGAAGGATCCTTTCTAGTATTTCTTGTAGACGTGGTTTAGTCTTTCTATCTTCCTTCAGCCTGTTTTTCTTGTGGAATGTTTTTATTTCTTTATTTAGATGGATAGCTTTACAAGATAAAGTAATTTTGGTCGCCAGTTGTTATCTTTCAGAACTTGGAATACATCATTCCAAGCCCTTCTGGCTTTTACAATTTATTTTGAGTAATCTGCTCTCATTCTGATGGGCTTGCCTGTGTATGTGACTTGATTTTTCTCCCTAACTACTTTCAGTATATTTTCTTTGGCTTGTGTGTTTTCTAGTTCAATTATAATACGACAGTAGAAACTCTTTCCCAGTTTTGTCTCTTTGGCATTCTATAGGCTTCTATATCTGTATTGTTATAATTTCCCTACTGGGGGAATGTCTTCTCCCATGTTTTCTTGAAAATACCTGCTATGCCTTTGGAGTGAATTTGTTTTTTTTTTCCTTTCTTCTATGCCCTGATTTCTTACATTTTATCTCTTCATAGTGTCCTAGATGTTTTGAAATTCCCATTTGTCCCTTCCTATTAGTTTGGTTTTCTCTTTGTTGGACTGTATTATATCTTCCACCTGGTCTTCTGATTTAGATATTCTGTCCTCTCCTTGATCCATTCTGCTGGTGAGACTTTCTACAGAGTTTTCTGTTTGACTTATTATTTTTTTCATCTAGTATTTCTGATTGATATTTTTTTCAGTATTTCTATTTCCTTAATCATGTCTTATATGACCTCTTTATTCATTACATTGGTTTCTTGTGTTTTGCTTCAGGATTTTTTTTTTTTTATCCCTTTGAACTTGATATAACCACTTTTATTGGAATCCTTTCTCAGGCATTTCATCTAAAATAATCTCACTGGAGGATTTATAATTTTTTGTGGGATTGTATTTCTTGATATTTATTTTTTCTTGTATTATAATGTAGAGATTTTTGCATCTTGAGTTAATTTTATGCTTGGGTTTTCTAATTATCTGCAAATGTTCTTAGCCATGTAAATCTGACTTTATATGTCTGCAGGGTAGGATTTTAAAGTGCAAGGTGTAGGTATTATACTCCAAAAGTAACAGCAAAATGACCCTATGTATTGAGTTTGCCTACTATTCAAGTATTCTAGTGGGTTGGGTGGAGAAATTTATTGGCAAATTCTAACATTCAATTGAGCAATATACACATTCAATCAAAACCAGCACAGAGTATTTGTGCAAGTGTGAGGATTAAAAGAAAAAGTAATATAATAAAGCCAAAGTCAATACAGGTGTGTTCTGCTACATACCCTTAATCCTGTCAACTGGGAGGTTGAGATTTCTGGTCTGAAATGGCTTGCATATAAACCTGGGTCTGAGGTAGCCCCTGTCCCAAGTAATGATAAATCAGGAACCATGAAAGGCAACAATTGTCAACACCAAAATATAGCTTATTTGTGAATGGCAAAGCCAACCAAGAACATGTTACACATAACCTGCCCTGAAATGGAAAGAGAGATTAGCATTTCCAGTGTAGGCTTATGTAACTGCTTATTTGTAAGTATGCCCTATTACTTTTTTAGATATCTTCCTATCTCACCAATGCTAAGTTCCATCCCTTGACACCTTTCTGTTGCATTATGAATCTGGTATTCTGATTGTCTGTGCTGGATGCCATGCAGCCAGGGAGTGAATGAGTTCTCTAGTGGTTCATGGCACTGGTAGTTGGGGAATGGGAGGCTTTGCAAGTTGACTGGAGTTATATTGGAGCTGCTCAGCTTGTTCTATCTGTGTTCTCCTTTAGCAGCTGCTCAGCTGGTCTTCTGCTTCAGGTTTCTCAACTTTGCAAGGAGACTGATGTGAGTCAAAAATCCCTTAACCTGGTATCTGCTCCTGCAACTCTGTGTGTGGGCCAGGCAGGCATGCAGACAGGGGCTACCAGCACCTCGGTGGGATTCTGGCTGGTTTCCTTCTTTCTAGAAGATCTGAGCCTCTCTTTTTTCTGTTGTGGTTTATAATAAGTCATATGCCTTCCATTTTTGGTACAAGAGTATATTTTGCAGTTTTTCTGCTTATTTCCTTCCCTAGGCTGCTTTGGCATGGCTAATATGCCACCATCTCACCTAGAAGTCTCCTGAACTACTATTTATCTAGATACCCCACAGGTGATGTGGATAAGCCTCAAGATCAAGTGAGTAAGAATAAAACAATAAAACTCTTGCAACCACATTCACATCTCCACTGCTATAAGGATCAGTCTTTGAAAATGTGTTCCACTTAAAACAAGTCACTGAAATCTGAGGATTCTATTTCACTTTCATGAATTAATGGCCCAACTATAGCTAAGTACAATAGTAGAAATGTAGCAAAAGTTGTTAGCAAAACTTTAGATGCCCTTAAATAGTGATTGTGGTGGTTTGGTTCATGTGCCTTCATAAACTTAGGTGTTCTGAATGCTAGGACTCCAGCAGATTGCAATTTGGGAATCAAAACATCCTGGAGGAGGTATATTTTTTTGGAGCAGGCTAATGGGTGTTATAACTAGCTTGCCACTGTTTGGTATACGCTCTTGTTCCTGTTGTCCATCTGATTTTGGCAAGGAGATGAAGTTCACCCTCTGCTCTTAGTTGGGTGTTTTCTGACAACATTGTGAACCTGACTACAACAGTAAAGTTGATACCAAGAGTGGGATCATTGCTGCTAGAATCCTGACTGTAGGGCTTTGATCTTTTCAACTGTTTTACAGGAGGAATGTGGAAGAATTTGAAATCTTGGTTTAAGAAATGTCTTGCAATGCTGTAAGTACAGCTTAATGGACTATTCTGGTCAGAGTTCATAGTCCTGTGCAGTTAGAACTTTGGACTATCAGATTTGGCTTATGAGGGTGAGAAAGAGCTTTGTCTATACTGGGCTAGAAGCAGTTTATGTGAAAGGCTTGCACTTATGCTCATGTCCTGAGAACTTCTGCAGAGCTTTATTGCATCAAAATGGAATGGTGTGGGCTAATGAATATGGCACAGAAGAAATAAAATGTTTCTATCAAAACTTCTGCCCATTCAGCTACAATTGTATGAGAGATTACAGCCATTGAAATTGGGTCAGCTGGTCTGCACTGGGACAATAGGAAGAATGCAGACTCCTTTGAAGGGGCCTGGATGCTAAAAAACTGTCCTGTTCTTCAAAGTCTGCTTTATTAAACTCCTGGATTAACAAATTCATAGCCTACCTGGTATTATGGAGTATAACAAATGCAGGAAAGAGAGTGTCATTGAATTTGTAACAGAGTTTTGTATTTTGGAAATGGCCATGGGCAATGGAAGCAGGCTTGTTGGATTACCTGCATGGAGTCATGATGGAGCAATGAGGATGAACCATGGTTAGCAGTGGAGAGCCAGTGAACATACCAGGGCTATGAGATGGCTGCCAAGGAGGTCTGCCATCACCAGATGATGCCTAGCTGAAGGGGTGTAATTGAAACTCCAGAGATTTGTTGCTGGTTAGAATTATCAGACTTGGAGACTTGTTACTGCCTAGAGTTGTTAGATTTGGAGCTACAGAGTTCAATGTTTGCCCTGGTTGTTTTAAATCTTGCATTGGTTAAATATTTCTTTTGTATGCCCCATGCTATCTTTTGCAGTGCAAATATTTATTCTGTGCCATTATTGTTTTCTTTTTTTGTTGTTGTTGTTTTTGGATATTATGTCTCAGTTAAAAGACTTTGGAATATGAGGATCTTTGAACCCCAGTGGGGTTGATAAAGACTATGGAGACTTTTAGAGTTGAATGAGTATGTTGCATTTTACATCATGCATGGTTATCAGTTTATGGGAGCCAAGAACAGAATGTGATGGTTTAATTCAGGTGTCCCCCATCAACTTAGGTGTGCTGAATTCTAGGTCCCCAGCTGATGGAGATTTGGGGATTAAATCCTAGAGGCAGTGTATTGTTGGGGGCGGGCTTATGGGTGTTATAAACAGTTTCCTCTTGCCAACGTTTGGCACACTCTCCTGTTGCTGTTGTCCATCTGATATTTACCAGGAGGTGGAGCTTTCCTTCGAGTATGTAACCCAAAATAAACCCTTTTTCCCATAAGCTGCTCTTGGTCAGGTGTTTTCTGTGAGCAATATGAACCTGACTGCAACAGTAATTAATAATGAATGCTGAGTTTGATCAGTTCCCTCAATGCAGTGTGAGTCATTATGTATAAAGCGAAGTGTGTCATGTCATATTGTACCACAAATAAATCAGTGCAAGTCTGTTTAAATTTTTGCAAATGATGGCCATATCAGACCAATTTCACCTGACTCACAGATATTATTGAGTGACCAGATAACTCCACCACTAGTTATCAAATACATTCTAGTGCTATATCAGGTGCTAGCATAAGAAAGATTCTCCAGATAAAACCCAGAGTAGAAGGAATATCAAAATGGCATTAGGCATTGTAGCAGACAGATTCAGGTTTGCTGAGATGAACTTCCAGACCAGGCACAGTTATGGAGGAAGGGATTTATTGAAGCTTACAGATCCAGGGAAGTTCCATAATGGCAGAAGAAACTGGCCTGCCTCCACAGGCCCAAGCAGAGAGCGAAGCACATGCCTAAAGCAAAAAGCCAAAAGCATAGCACACTTCAGGAAACTCCAGCTAGGCACGCTTTACATATGTTTAGTTTGAAATCTGAAACCCACCACCATGCCTTAAGATCCACCCACTGACACTGCCTCCAGCCAAGTGGCTGAAGATGCAAACTACAAACAATAAAAAACTGAATATATTGGGTGCCATCTATTCAAACTACCACATTCCACCCCTGTCCCCCACTACAGTTATAACCATCACACATTGTAAGTTGTACTCAGCTTAATTTCAAAGGACCCCACAGTCTTGACCGATTTAAGATAGTAAGTCCTGTACAATCAAACAAGTTAAATACTTCCATCATATAAAGTTACAGAGTAACCATTTTTAATTGGTATAATGCATAGCAAGGAGAGACTAAAACAATGCAACCATCAAATCACCACCAAACAAACAACAAACTTCTGCAGTTCAAGTCCAATACAACCAAAGACTGACTGTCTCCAGATTTTCCAATTCTGCCCCTCCAGCTGGGCATAGTGGCCAGGGAACACTTCCATCTCAGGCCAACAGTGTGCTCTATGGTAGCACTTGTATAGTCCTGGTATATCCAAAACATCTTGAGGTCTTCATGCAAGCCACGGTCCACCTTCCAAAGGCTCTTTAATTCTATCAGGGCATCATGCCTGGCCTCTTGCCGCATCTCAGCAGCAGCTCCTGGAACCGTGTGCAATTCATGGCCACTCCTCACATCTTCCATGCTTCTGAATCCAATACCAGGTGTACAGGACACAGCCATATTTTTAATTCAGGAACAAAATAAACCCTAACTTTGAAAATCAGGTTACTTCTCCAGTCAACTCTTTCCAAAAGAGTTTGCATTTCTATGATAGTCTTTCATCAAACATAATTTTCATTGTTTTAATATAAAGCAATTGGACCATTTTCCTTAAAATTGCTAATATGTTTATAATAGCAGATTTAACAACCTAAAACCAGTCTCTATGCCAGTAAATTTAACTTGCTTGAGGTTTTTCAACTTAAAATCTTAAATTCTCAGTCCAGTTATCTTTAACCAAGCACATCAGTCCATAACAAATTTAACCTTGATAAAACTTTCTGGGCCTGGGCAGCAGAATGCAGCCAGTCCTTATGACAGTAGCCCAGTACCAACAAAGTCTTCTGTAGTCTTTCTTTCCCCTTAGAAAGTTTGTAAGCCAAGCCTCGAAGTTCAATACTGTCTGCACTTAGCATTCTCACACTCTCATTAGAATAGTCCATAAAAGTTGGCTTACTCCAAAGGCATCTTCAGTTACAAGCACCATGTCCATGCCTATTCTTCCAAAACAAAGGTACCAAAAGATAAACATCCACATAATCAGGTTCATCTCAGGCCACTCCTCGGTACCAAGTTCTGTAGCAGACAGATTCAGGTTCACTGAGATAAACTTCCAGACCAGACACAGTTATGGAGGAAGGGAGTTATTTGAAGCTTAGAGATCCAGGGGAAGTTACATAATGGCAGAAGAAACTGCCCTGCCTCCACAGGCCCAAGCAGAGAGAGAAGCACAAGCCTAAGGCCAAAAGCTAAAAGCACAGCATACTTCAGGAACTTCAGCTAGGTACACTTTACATATGTTTAGATTGAAATCTGAAACCCACCACCACACCTTAAGATCCATCCACTGACACTGCCTCCAGCCAGGTGGGGCTGCAGATGAAAACTACAAACAATAAAAAACTGAATATATTGGGTGCCATCCATTCAAACTACCACAGGTGTGAAGCCATTCACTGTCTCTTTACTTTCAGAGTCCCCATTGAGGTGAGCTCTGGGCATTCATACACATCCACCTTTGAGACTTCAGGATGCTTAACACTGTTCAGCTTCCAGGCATCAACCTTTCAGAGGCCAGGCAACTGGCATTAGTCAGCAAAGCTAATTTGTGCTTGGGGGATGTGGTAGTTTGAAATAGATGGCCCCCAATACAATCAGTGTTTTATTAGTCTGTAGTTTGCATCTGTAGCCACCTGGCTGGAGGCAGTTACACTGGGTAGGTCTTAAGGTGTAGTGGTGGGTTTAAGATTCCAATGTAAAGATATGCAAAGTGTGCTAGCTGGAGTTCCTGAAGTGTGCAATGCTGTGAGGCTTTTGATTTTGGGCTTGTGCTTCTGTCTCTCTGTTTGGACCTATGAAGGCAGGCCAGTTTCTTCTGCCTTTATGGAACTTCCCCTAGATCTGTAAGCTTCCATAAATCCCTTCCTCCATAGCTATCCCTGGTTTGGAAGTTCATCTGAGTGATCCTAAAGCTGACTGCTACAGGGTAAATTTGGTTGAATGCAATTTGCATTAAGTTTATGAAGGAAGGAATCACAAATTGTGTGTGTGTATATGTGTTTGTGTGTGTGTGTGTGTGTGTGTGTGTGTGTATTCAATAATAAAACATATTTAGTGAGGTGTAGTAGTGAATGTCTTTAGCCACATCACTCAGGAAGCATAGGTAGGAGGATTCCTATGAATTCAAGGTCAGTCTGGGATTAGAGAGTGACTTCTGGTTTATCATGGGCTACCATAAGGCCCCTACCTCAAAAACAAACAGACAAAAAGTAAAACATTAAATCTTTCTAAACTTTATATTCTGGTCTTTGGATTTCATTGTTTGAAAATCATAAAATAAGAACCTGTAAATTCACTGGCTCACTGGAAGCTTTGTGTGGCTGTTGAGTGTCCAACACCCTTGTTTTTGAGGAACTGCCCACCCAAGAGACAAGACAAGACTCAGCTCTCAAAGACACCTCAAAATTCCCATATCACCACAGTCCCTCAAACATAGCTAGCACTTCCTGAAATTCATGAATTCAAATAAATGCCTATCAGCAGTGTATTTCAATAATTAGTAATGATGCCACCAATTGTCTGGAATTAAATAGACACAATCATGTTATACGGAGTGAGGGGAGAGTGTGGAACAGTGATGAAAATTAACAGCTGACCTTCCAAAAATCTCAGGCATTTTCAGTGGTACCTAGAAATGTGGTTAGAAGGAAAGGAACATGTACTGAATGTTCACTGCACCCTGCGCCCTGTGCCACCTCCATCGTCACAAGCTACTGGTTCACTTGATAACACTGCCACAAGCTATCTTCATTACTTTTTCAAGGAAGAAAAAAAAAATACTTGTTCAAAAATTAAATAACTTCCAAGGCCACATATATTATGGCCAAGCCAAGGTTCAGACTGAATTCTCTTTAAAATTCATATTCATTGTAAAATGCCCAGCAGGGAAAACAAAAAAAAGGCAAATCTCACAAAGAATAAATGAGTTAAGTTTGGGAGGCAAAAATAATATAGTTGACAAACACTTCTTTAGCAAATAAACTTTAATGACTTGAAATATCATAATAATATGCTATTTCTTCCAACATGCACTGTAAAATCACTTCATTTTAAACATGCAGTTAAGCATTCTAACCACGACAAAGCAAAAAAAAAAAAAATGACATCTTATAGATATGTGTATCCAGCATAATATATGTTTACTATGTGTTGCAGAATGCATCATCCATTCTGGAACATCTTTATGTTTTGGTATTTCGAATGAGAAGCTTGATTTTTCTGAACCTTAGGTCATTCCTAGAGGACAATCAACCTTTGGTGATGCTCTGCTCCATGCAAACAAGCATTCATTTTTAATGTCCATTCACAAAGGAGAGTGATAACAGAGTGATTCTGAGGAGAAAATGAATAATGTTTCCTCTTGAGAGAAGGCCCAAGCTATCCCATGTAGAGGCTGCAAAAGCAGTTGGCTGTTTCCAACTGCAGACCTGACTTACTGTACACTTCAGAGGGACAGGTTCTAGAAAGGTGTGTGAGAAGCAGGTGATGCTTTTTAAGTTCATTATTTACTATTGGCTCTAAAGAATTGTGTGCACATCATGAGGAGTTACTGGAGCCAGTTTTAGAATTCGAAGCAAAGCTCTACCAACAGCTTTCTAATTGAATCTCAAAAGACTGTAATTGTGTTCCACTCTGTAGTCAGCCTCTATTCCACGCGGCTACAGTCAGTTGTAGGTAATCAGATTACTCATGGGTTACTGCCTGCAGCCTGCAGGCGAGTGCCAAGAGTAGAAGGCAAAGTGTTGTAGGGTTAATGAAGCTTAATATGGTGCCAGTATCACACTGAGCCATTGCCTACAGAGTGAGAAAGGATTATATCCCATGTTAATATGCCATTTGACCCGTGCCAGAGAAGCAGTCTAAATCATTGAATAAGTATGTAAGTCACCACCGAGAACTGTTTGCCATGCCAGCTCCCATTGCTGTGAAAACAAGTTGTTCCCAAGCTTGTGAATTTTAACTTTGGTGCTCTTTAAACTAAAGTTTCAACATTGGCTTCTCACATCCCTGGAAAGGCCATACAGAAATTCGGTTCCCTAAGTCAGAGCCAATGCAAGGAATCTCACAATGCCTTCCTCCAGTTTGATCTAAACCTCTGTGGAGAACGTATCTGAAGATGGTATACTGCAACTATCCAGCACCCACCAGTGATTTCCATTCTTCAAGGTGGCCTGTGGCTGAGATGTTTTGGCCATCTGAAGCCTTAGGAATCTTACCACTGATTAAGTGTTGCAAATTGATGTCTCAAATTAAGCTCCTGCAAGAAAGGCTTAAATGCTTGTTAGGGAAAAATAGGGAAGCTCACCCAATGTGTACTACAAAAACTGAGCCTCATGATAACAGAACTTAGGCACTGGGGCATTTCCTTAAGTGATGGGATTAATAGTTTCTTCCTCTATTTCACACTTGAGATGAAGAGGAAGTTGGAAACACATTGTACAACATTTCTACTAGCAAACTTTGGTGTTCTTAAATCCATAAATATTTAGGATTAAAAACCTGCACCACTCATCAGAAAGTTCTATACAGTTCTTCTACATGTACAATTAGGTCATTTAAAAATATTTTTCCAAATTGTATAAATCACTATCTTATAGAAATAACAGTTTAATACAAATCCTAGGCCTTGAATGTGGAGTGTGCTATTTTGTTCAGTTTTGTCTTGCCACTCTTCTTTATTTCTTGCTTAAAACAAAAAAGTACACATAAAGTATACAAAATTCAAGATGTGTAAGTCCACAACCTGAAAAGAATGCAGTATTCCCATTTCTTACTGCAATTACTTGCTGTGTATCCTTTCAGAAATATTTGAATATATCTGCATATATCTGCATTTGTATTTATGAGTCTAAGTATGTCTACACATATGTATGTAATAAAATTCACTTTTGAAAGAATTTACATTTTCAGATTTTTTATGTGATTTTTCCTCTTTTTAAAATGATGATAGATAGTGGGCAGAAGTCTCAAGCATAGAGTTTGGCAGTATTTTATATAATGCACAGAAATATAGGTTATTTTCATGGGCTATAGAGATTGCTTAGTGGTTAAGGCACTTGCCTGAAAAGCCAAAGGGCCTTGGTTCAATTCCCCTGGACTCACGTAAGCCAGATACACAGGGTGGTGCATACATCTGTAGTTTGTAGAGGCTGGAGGCCCTGGTATGCCCATTCTCTTTCTCTCTATCTGCCTCTTTCTCTCTCTTAAATAAATTAAAAAAGAAATAATGATTATTTTCAGATCCCAGAAGATATCTCTTAATATTATTTTAACCAATAGTTCTCAAAAACTTCATACATATGAAACAAAATAGCATATGCTTCTATGTCTATACTCTCTTTCGTTCAATATTATGCCTGTTTTTGCAGTCATGATCACATTTCTGGCAGAAATAACCTGACAAAGAGCAGCTTTTGGGGGAAAGAAGGGGTTTAATTTTGTCTTACTGACACAAGGGGAAGCTCCATGATGGCAGGGGAAAATGATGGCCTGAGCAGAGGGTGGTCAACACACCCTAGCCAACATAAGGTGGACAATAGCAACAAAAGACTATGCCAAACACTGGCAAGGATAAACTGATTATAACACCCATAATCCCACCTCAACAATACACTGCCTCCAAGAGGTGTTAATTCCTAAATCTTCATTAGCTGGGAACCTAGCATTCAAAGCATCTAAGTTTATGGGGGACACCTGAATCAAACCACCATGTTCCTCCCTTGGCCCCCATAAACTGATAACCATCCTTGATGTAAAATTCAATGCATTCAGTCCAACTTTAAAGTCCCCATAGTCTAAGATCTTTTAACTGAGCCACAAATACCAAAAAATCCCCCCCCCCCAAAACTCATAATGGCACAGAATAAGCACTCACCTTCTAAAAGATGGCATTGGGAATAGCAAAGAAATATTCAGCCAACACAAGATTTAAAATAGCCAGGGCAAATATCAAATGCTATAGCTCCAAGTCCAACAACTCTAGTCAGTGACAAGTCTCAAGTCCAATAATTCTAACAAGCAACAAGTCTCCAGAGTTCCAATTCCATCCCTCCAGCTAGGCTACTCACAGTCCTGGAAAACTTCATGTGGAGCTGGCAGCTCTCCTTAGCAGACATCTCATGGTCCCAGCATCTCCACTGGGTCTCCACTGCAACCCATGGTTCATCTACATGGATCCATCATATCTCCATGCAGCATCCAGCAAACTGACTGCACACTGCCCATGGCAGTTTCCAAAACACAAGACCATGTTGAAAATTCAATGACCCTCTTTTTCCTGCATTTCTTGTACTCCATAATGCCAGGTAGAGTGATAATTTGTTAATCCAGGAGGGAATAAAGCAGACTTTGAAGAACAGGACACTCCTTGAGCATTCAGAGGCCTTCAAAATAAGCAAAATTTTTTCCATAGGCCCCAATGCAAGTCAGCTGGCCCAATCTCAATGGTTGTAATCTTTCAATCCCAGCGGAACAGGCAGCAGTTTCAAACAAATATTTGATTTTTTTTTCTCTATGCCTCTCAAACCAGTCCATTTCTATGCAATGCAACCCTGTACAACTTCTCAGGATATGGCCATAACAGCAAGCCTCTCACATAAACTGCTGTGGCCCAGTCCATGCACAGCTCTTTCTCACCCTCACAAGCCAATCCTCACAGTGCATAGTTCTTACTGCATTCAGGTCTTAAGTTTCTTACCAGAATAGTCCATCAAGCTGTACTTACAGCACTGCAAGGCTTCTCTTAGGCCAAGGTTTCAAATGTTTCCACATTCCGTTTGGGCTAAAGCCACACAGTCAGGTGTCAAGCAGCAATTGACACCTCTCCTTGGTATCAACATTACTATTTCAATCAGGTTCTCATTGCTGGCAAAAATCATCTGACCAAGAGCTGCTTTGGGGGAAAAATAAAAGGGTTTATTTTCGCTTACAGTCTCAAAGGGAAGCTTCATGATGGAATGAGCAGAGTGTGGACATCACCCCCTGGCCAACACAATGTGGACAATAGCAACAGGAGAATGTGCCAAACACTGGCAAGGGGAAACTTGCTATAATACCCATCAGCCCACTCCCAACAATATACTGCCTCCAAGAGATGTTAATTCCCAAATCTCCATCGGCTGGGAACCTAGCATTCAGAGCACCTAAGTTTATGGGGCAAACCATCACACCTGTGATATGTATCCATTCTCTTGTGTGAAGAGTAGTTATTTATTATCATGTAATAATATCCAACAGTATACTTATCCTCAAATTAGTTAATCTTTTGGTTATTTACAGAATAGTGACAAAATTTAAAAACTACTATGAGCATTATTTATATGTCTCTAGATAAACATCAGTTGACAGCCAGAACTGAAGGCATTGGTCATAGGATATAGGTATGTTTAGCTTTGCTATATATTGATATTTGCTTTTCAAAACCATCCATCAATCATCAGATAAGCACTGCATAAAAGGTTCTGACTGCCCCATATCTCTGCCAAGACTTTATGGTGGCAATAATGTGACTTTTAGATGTCTTGATAAGTACTTCTCTGTAGCTTTCTAAAAATACAAATTCAAAATTTGTATTTTACTGAAGAGTAATGACACTAAGAAATTGTATATTTATTTAAAACTTGAGCATCTTTTTTTTTTCCTGTGGAGTAACTATCTCAATATTTACTCATTGAAAAAAAAATGAACTGCTTTGTATTGCTTACTTCACGTATTATTTAGTTTTTGGAACTCCTTATAAGCCTGTGGCAAACCATATGAGTGGAAAATACTCTTAATTTTGTCCTTTTATAAACCAAGGTTAGTAATTTCTCTCAATTTATTTATTGAGAAAAAATAATCTGTGCATTTAGACAGTATGACTTGATAAACTTTGCATACATTAACACTCATGTATCTGTCTTTACATTCAAGATGATGAATAGAGCTCAAACTCCCATTTGCTTCCTCGTACTTCTTATAATACATCCTGTCCTTCCCACATCAATCTCAACTGTCAGTTGCTCATAGGCTTTCTCTTACTGCAAAATAGTTGGCATTTTCCAGAATTCTATATAAATAGAATAACTGAATACATGATCTTTATGTTTGCCTTCTTTCACTTACTATAATGACTTTGAGATCCACCCATTTATATGACAAAATATATATTTATATTTATATAACAAAAGTTCTTTCATTTTTAGTGCTCAGCTGTATTCTGTAGTATGACTGTATCACAACAGTTTAGCCATTCATTTGTTGATGATTGTATGGATAATTTCTAGTCTTTGATTATTATCAAGGTGTCATAAAATTGTATGAACAAGTTCTTATATGATTAATATTTTCATTTATCATGATGATGATGGGAAACACATTTGGCTGGGTTGTCTAACAGGTATATGTTTAACCCTTTCTTAAAATGCCAATGTGTTTTCCAAAGTGACTGTACATTTTTATATTTTCAGACATAGTGTTTGAGAGTTCTATGCCAGTGCCTAACATAGTCCTTTAGACATCTTAGCCAATTTAATGGATATGATGGGTTATCTCAGTGAAGCTTAATTTGCATTCTATAATGAATTGCTGTTGAGTATATTTTTATGTTCTTATTTTCCATCTGTATATGTTTTGATGAAATGTCTGTTCCAGTATTTGTCCATTTTCAAGTAGATTATTTGTGTCCCTGTGTACTTTTGTGAGTTGTTTACACATTCCAGACATAAGTCTTTTGTCAGATGTATGATTTGCAAGTTCATTGGCCCAGTCTGTGTATGGTACTTCATTTTTATAACAATGGCATTAACAAAGCAAAACTTGTTTAATTTGAAGACCATTGTCTTGATTGATTCTTCAATAACTAATGCTTTTACTATTATTTAAAAAACCCTTTTCTAACCCTGAGTCTCTAAGACATTCTCTAGTATTTCTGGAAATATTATAAAATCAACTTTCATATGTTGGCATGGGATTCACATTACTTAAGTCATGATACAGCATGTGAGATAAGGATGACATGGGGTTTTATGGTTTTGATTTTGTTACATCTATCAAGTTATAGTTAGCTAAAAGTAACAATCATTTCCCCAGTCAAACTGTTTTGGAATCTTTGTTTTTTAAAAAAAATCAATTGAGTATATTTATGTGGGACTGATTTTGGTCACTCTATCCAGTTCTAATCATTTTTTATTTGGACACTGTAGACTTATCCTAAATTTTGAAATCAGATAAAGTTATCCAACATTGTACCTTTCTTGTAACCTTGTTTGGGCTTTTGCATTATTTTTCCTTACACTTGATAATCAGCTTATAGCTATAAAAATCCTTAAATGATTGTGATTGAAATTGTATTTAAAACTGCTGTTAATGATATTAATTATTTTCAACAAATATATCTCATTAATTGAGATCTTCTTTGTCTATGATCGTATAACCTTGGATGTGCCCAGTCTCATCTGAGATTATCTTTGTCTTGGAATGTTCTCTTGCTTTAGTGTAGCAATATTTTCCATCTACTACCAATTTTTTATACATTTCATAATACCAGAGTATGTTACTTATCCAAAGAAATAATCAGCTTTTCTATGACAGCCTATTATCCCATGAACCTGATAACCTTATTCCTAGCAGCATTTTGATACATTCCATGAGACTGTATTCATAGACACTTATGTTATCTTTGAATAAAGGCTCATTTACTTCTTTATCAACCTGGTTGTTTCTTATTTCTTCATCATGCCCATAGCTCTGGATATACCTTTTAGTAGAGTACAGAGTAAAAATGGCATGACTGAACACCTTTCTTTTTTTCCTAATCTTAAGGGGAAGACATTCAATTTCTCACCCCTAAGAAGGAAGTTAACTATATGTTTTCATAACGCCTGCCCAAAGTATGGTCTATCTTGCAAAATACTTCATGTACATTTGGAAAAGACATGTCTTCTACTGCTGTTGGTGTAGTGCTCTGTAAATGTGAACTAGATCACTCTAGTTGACAGTGCTGTTTATGTTCATTTAGTCTATTTTTATTATGTTTATCGTTACTACTATTTCACATGTGTTCTATTCACTAATGAATAAGTTTAAAATTTCCACATACAATTGCAGACTTATATTTCTGTGTATTTCTGCAGAAGTTTTAATCAAACATTTTAACTCAGTTTATGCACACATAAACTATTAGAACCTTTGTGTTTTTTTTATAAACTCACAAGTATGCATTATTAAATGGCCTCCTTACACTGAGAAATACATTTACCTTACAACATAGTTCAGTAGTAACAGAGCTACTTCAATTTTCTTTTCATTAGTATTAACATTGCTTATAAAATGGTGTTTGTTTATTATGTATATGAGGAGTGTGTGTGTGTGCACACTGTGGTGTGTATGATATGTAGTATATGTACAAGTGTGCAGATGCATATGCCCCATGCACCTGCATGTGAAGGACAGAGGAGAACATAGGATATTCTTCTCTTAGTACTCATCCACATATTTCCTAGAGATGGGGGTTTCTCCCTCAACCCAAACCCAAATATATCAGTGAGCCCCTTTAATTCTCAGGTCTCTATTCACTGTGAATTTGGGTTTCCCACTTGTTTGGTAGCACACAGCACTTATTTTTCTTAGTATTTTTAAGTTTTTATTTTTATTGAGAAATTTAACATTTGATTATACTGCAGCTTGATTGTATTCAGCTTATTTTTAAAAGAATTCTATAGAGCCAAACTTGGAAGTCCCTGATCTAAGAGGCCTTTATGCTTAATCAGTAAGCTTTTACTACGGAGATATCTCCCAGACCTCTATTTTAGACAGAAAATAAACAATATTTTCTTCTGTAAAGGTTCAGATAGTAGATATTTTTGGCTCTTTCTAGTCCTCTGATTTCCCTGGATGTCTAAGTTTCCTGAGTAGAAAATGCCATACCATGCTTCCTTAGCTAAGGATAAAATTTCTTTCTGAATGTTAGGGAAGGGAAGGATATACAGGGGAAAGTAATTATTTCATTTAATGTAGACTGAATTCTGACATATCTTCTTTGAAAAAAATAATCCCACAGTATATCTCCTGTTTACTGACTACTAGACTTCCCTCCTTCAACAATGGGACATCAGCAAGCTTTCTTGTGGGGGACCAGATTAGACTGGTCCTTTTTGAAGGCAGTTAGGGATGGTCCTTAAGGGAGGGATCTTATACCACACCCTTACCACGCCTATGCTTCACCTATCTTAGCTCAACAGAACTTCAGTTGCAATATTCAATATCTGCCCACCTCACCCAATCAGATCTCTCTTGGGAGTGTACTTTGCCCAGGCACAGGTATGCCCACATTGTCCTGAGTGTGGGCTCAAAATACGTATCATATTTGAGCCCACAGAGAAGGTTCTTATCCTCTCCAGCAAACAACATGCCTGGGTTTAGGCTGGTAAGATATTCCTCTCCTTCTCCCCCTATCCATTGCAGAGATAGGAAGGCACACTATATATTACTGTTTTTTGCTTTTTTAAAATTAAATGAAATTTACTTATTTGAAAGTGACAGACAGAGAGAGAAAGAGGCAGAGAGACAGAGAGAGAATGGGCACGCCAGGGCTTCCAGCCACTGCATACCAATGCTGGAGTCGTGAGCCCCCTTATGCATCTGGCTAACGTGGGTCCTGGGGAATCCAGTCTTGAACCAGGGTCCTTGGGCTTCACAGGCAAGCGTTTCACCACTAAGCCATCTCTCCAGCCCTGTTTTTGCTTTTTAATCTCTTTGAAAGTGCACATCTTTTTAAATTCCTTCTCATTTTTATTACTATTGTTTGTTTTATCAATTATGTACACAGTGTATATACAGCCATGTTGGTACCATCCTTAGCCTCCTCCCTGTCCTTCCCTCTCCATAGGAACCCTCATCCACTGGGGAATGTGGGTTGTGCATTTTAGGGTTAGCCATCAGTTAGGGGCAATAGGCAATGTCTCTGTTTGTGCAGTGTCCCAACATGTGGCTCTAACAATCTTTCTGCCCCCTCTTCTGCAAAGTTCTCTGAGCCATGTTGGGTTTATTCTAGGTCTACTTCAGTGATGAGGTCTTGGGGGCCTCTGTGTCTCTGGATATCTGATTTGGTAGGAGTTGAGTGTTCTCTTTGTCTATCTCCTTCACCCTTGTGCTGGTACCGGGTTCACCAAGAAAGCTGCACTCTTGCTCATTTCCCCAGTTATTCTATGGTTTCATCTGGGGCCCTGTTAAGGTGTAATGGGCTGATTTTCTCCTCAGGATCTGCATCCATGTGAAAAAGAGAAACAAATTCTACCATGGAGAGTGAAGTCAGCACCACATAAATGAGATAGCCATTATTATTTTAGAGAGAATTTAATAGCAATGGGCCCTCTTATAGCCTATGATTGGTGGGAGCTTGATTATGGAAAGTGGACTCATTTCTCAGATATGATTCTGACTTGTTTCACAGCTTTAGCTATGGACTCCATTCCACTGAGCAGATAAGTTAGCCAAATAAAGAGCAGTTGGTTACCCGCCATGGCTGTGTACCACTATTGCACTGTGTGAGCATCATGTCAAGTTGTTTGCTGCTGAGTAGATTAGACTAAGAGTTGTTTGGACAGTTGTTGGTCATTTCCCCCTAGTCACTCATGAGCACCTTCTGACACTAGATGAGCTAACTGTCTGGGGCTGACTCTTCCAGATTCCAGCCAGGTCGCTCCATGTTCTGTAACTATAGCATATGGTGTTTTAACCAGTAGGCTCTTACCACTAACCTTTGGTGAATCATCATCATGCTTGTGACAGAAATGTCTTCTTTGGGAAAACTTGTAGGTCTCTGATCAACAGCTCATTGTGGATGTTAGCCACAGGCTGCTACTGGGAGTCACAGGCCAGAGCCAAGACAAATAAGGAAGAAAAAGATAGGTAATATAAAAGAGATAGAGAGAAGAGAGAGAGAGAGAGGGAAAAAAACAGGAGAAGATTGAGGTTAGTTTTCATCATACCCTCTCTAGGGCCCTGTGGTTCAGATGTTCCCTCTAAGGACCTAATGAAGGTTCAACCATTAGTTTGTCTTATAAGATGTAGAAGTTTATGGTATCATTGCCATTTGGGCAAAGTTTTGTGTCCCCACCCCCACCATTATCCTCCCCTTCTGCCCCACCCCCTGAATTGTCCAGCACTCAAGATGTTTATTTATTAGCATCTCAAGTATATTCAGATTAGGAGCCACAGATGAGTGAGACTATGAAATAATTATCTTTCTGTGATTGGGTGAGTTCTCTGAGAATGATCTATTCCAGGCTCAACCATTTTTCTTCAAATTTCGTTATGTCATTTTTCCTTACTGCTGTGTAGAATTCCATCATGAAGATATCCCACATCTTGGTTATCCATTCATCTAATGATGGATATCTGGGTTGATTCCAGCTCTTAGCTATTATGAATTGAGCAGCTATAAATATGGTTGAGAAAATCTTCTGAACTGAGATAGAAAAAATGATGTCAAAATACATATGGATTAGCAGAAGGCCTCAGATATCCAATTATATCCTCAGAAAAATAAACTCCTCTGGAGGCATCACCATACCTGATCTAAAGCTATATTACAAAGCCATAATAATAAAAACAACATGGTACTGGCACAAAAATAGGATTATAGACCAATGGAACAGAATTGAGGACCTGGACTTTGTGTCAAGTAGCCATAGCTACTTGATATTTGACAAAAGCCCTAACAATGTAGGCTGGAAAAAAGACAGCATGTTCAACAAATGGTGCTGGACAATCTAGATAGCTATATGCAGGAAAATGAAACTCGATCCACACATCTCACCATGCACAAAAATCAAGTCCAAATGGATCAAATATCTCAACATAAGACTGAAAACTTGACTATCACTGGAAGAAAGAGGAGTAACATTCCATGATACAGGGATGGGAAACAAAACCCCAGTAGCTCAGGAACTTAAACAATCACTCAACCATTGGGATCCCATGAAGATGAACAGTTTCTTCATAGAGAAACATAATAAGCGGAGCCAATAGATAGGAGAAAATTTTTGCTGGCTATATAATTGATAGAGGCCTAATTTCTAGAATCTACAAAGAACTCAAAAACCTAAAAATAAAAAGTCAAACAATCCACTCACAGAATGGGGCAAAGAACTGAACAGGTAGTTATCAGGGGAAGAAGTACAAATGGCAAACCTACATTTAAGAAAATGTTCATCATCCCTAATCATCAGAGAAATGCAAATTAAAACAACTTTGAGAGCCCACCTTACCCTAGTAAGGATAGAAAACATTAAAAAATCAAATGAAAACAAGTGCTGGTGAGGTTGTGGAGAAATAGGAACTCTCATTCACTGTTGATGGAAATCCCTTCTCAATATATATTCCCTGTTCCTTTACATGGGATCCTGGACCACATGGTGTATTTCCCCTCTCCCCACTTTACCTTCCCTTCCTTGGCACTTTACCACCCTCACACCCCTGTGATATTTGAATTTTAGGCTAGCTCTCCATTTCATTTCTCAGTGATTCAGATATTATTACCCATAGTGTATTTCCACTTCCTTATTATGATAAAATCTAGAGAGCTGACTTACTGCCATTCCATTTCCTTGATCCACTGCCTTCATATCTCCAAAATCTATATCCTCTTTACCAAATATGCATAGTGCAGGTAGTAAACATCATTGCTTAAACATATTACCTTACTAGAAAAAAAAAAAAAAACATGGCAATAATTATTCTTGCTAACAAACAAATCTTGTGGCACCCTATCCTGGGAAGGGAAAGTGATTTGAGAAGTAGACCCATAATGTTCCCCATAAGAAAGAAGAAAATGATTTACTATTATATTTTCAATTTGTAACTGTATTTGAGCTGGGGTGATTTCTTTAGCTTGTCTGAGATCCCTCAAGTTATGAAAGCTGGATTCCAGAAGTAGGTGTCTCAGGAAAGACTTGGGACAAAGGAGTGACCTGTTCTTAGAAACCATACAGTTCATCCTTACCACATTCTGTTAATCACAAGAGAGTCTTAAAATATAACTATATTTATGGACAGAGGAATTATATTCCACCTCAAATCACTTAAATTATACTCACATGAAAAATACACTTGTCTGCTCCCATGCTAAAATTAGTTCTATTAAACTTTCAGTATCAACCTTCATGCTTAGAATGCTATCCAAAGTGGGCTCAGATGACCTTGAAAATAGCTGCTTAGACACAGTATCTAGAATTTACTTTCTTTGTATCTAAACATGTGAACTAAAATAATAAGATATATCTTCTTCTCGTCCTAATGCAAAGATGAGAGAGTCATAAGAAATGTGTACCTGTACACATTTATCTCTATAAATATGATAGGAAAGAAAGGAAAATGGAAGGCTAAGTAACAGTCATGTCTACTTTACAGTCCAGTCAGCACATATGTCCAGTTCATTGACTAGGGTTTAGTCATACTACCTTGCAATTATTCTCCATAGCTCTTGATTCCATCCTCTGGGTCCTAGTTGGCCCTACTCTGAATTGCCTTTCTGCCAAAATGTATCCACTCATGGTTTTAGCTTAAAATTACTTCTCCATTTGCTTCCTTCTCATAGAATTCTGGATGTGCCAAGGCCCATTTTCATTTCATATGATTGCTTGCTCTTTTAATACAAGCTGACAGTGTTTCTGTCAGTACTATTATCTTTAAAAGTATGTTGAGGCTTCCAGTTAAGATGGCAGTGTAGGAACCACACCAGAACAGCCTAGGGGGGAAAAAAAAAAAACTCCATCAAAATAGACTCTTCTACTGAAAATTAAGATGCATAAGAAATTACCAATGGCAGCAGAGAAGTAGAAGAGATCCAGAGCATCCAGAGCCCACATAGGCAGGCAGAAGCAGCTCTAGCAATGGCAGCACCAGATCCACAGTGGCAGCAGATCTGCAGGGCCACAGCTGCAAGGCTCAGCTTGAGCTGCAGGAAAAGCCCCATGAGGGGATTTTCCACTCATATCAGAGCTCCTCACAAACTCAAGAATTGTGAAGGGAGGACCACGGCGACCAATGGACTAATTGATCATAAGGTGGAGGATCATGTGGACAAGAAGGAGAGCTAAAGCCACCATCTGCAGCCTCTCCTCCCCCATCACCAATACAAATGCCAGCAAGCACCAGAGGCCCAGGGAAGGGAGCTCACAACACCCAGCACTGGTGATCAGAGCAGTGATACAGCAACCCAGCCAGCCTACTTGAACCTATAGAGCACCAAAGGGGGACCCAAGCAGGAATGCAGCATAACTGAGACCAAAATCTTCCCAAAAGGTAACTGGGATTACACCAGGACAGTACCTGCCAAATGAGCCTGGTATATAAGCTTGAATTGGAAGTGCTAATTGCACCTTCAATATCAGGATAAATTATATGTTAAATCTGATGGATGGACAGATTTGCCATTCTCAAATAAGCTATATTTTGGGCTTGTCATTTGTTGCTTCCTGATTTATAGTGGCTTTGTTCCCTCTTCTATTGTTCATAAGGGAAGGGTCTCACTGGGTCACAAGCTGACTTAGAAGCCTCAACAGACCAGAAATCTTAACCTCCTAGGTGGCAGGATTAAGGGTGTAGGGCAACCCATACCCTAAGGGATGGTGACTTTGTTAGAGGATATGGTTGTCATAATACCTAATCTTGCATAAATACTCTATGCTATTTTCCATTTAATGGGTACACTGTTTAGTTAAAGCTTAGAATCTGCCTGTATTTTGTTCCACTCAGCCTACTTGAATACTCTCATAGCAGGCAAAATCAACATCAAGAGTCACTTTTGTTGATACCCTGAGAGTCGTGAAAGCCACACCTAGCACTTTAAGCTCCTACCTGAAGATATATAACATCAGATTTATTGATACATCTAATAATGCTGCAACTAACTAGAAAATCCAAGTATTAAATTAATCCAAGATGCAAAACCATGTACATTATAACACAAGAAACACCAAAAATCAAGACAATATAAATCCACCAAAAAGTAATAGAAATGACCTGCAGGGAAAATGAGTTAGAGGAAATGCCTGAGAAAGATTTCAAAAGAATGATTATAAATATACTCAAAGAAGTCAAAGAGGAAATCAAGGGAATGAAATAGGAAATCAATGGAATCAAAGAAGACACAGGAAACCAATTTAATGAAATAAAGAGGTTAATACAAGATCTAAACAAGGAAATAGAAATAATAAAGAAAAACAGTAAGAATTACTAGCAATGAAGAACATAATCAATGAAATAAAAAACTCTGTAGAAAATCTCACCAGCAGAATGGATGAAGGAGAGGACAGAATATCTAAACTAGAAAACCAGGTGGCAAATCTAATACAATCCAACAAAAAGAAACACAAACTAATAGGGAAGTATGAATGGGAATTTCAAGATATTCGGGACACTCTGAAAAGACCAAACATAAGAATTCAGGGTACAGTAGAAGGAGAAGAATTTCACTGCAAAGGCATAGGGGGCATTTTCAACAAAATCATAGAAGTAAACTTCCCCAAATTGGGAAAGACATTGACAATGCAGATACAGGAATCCTTTAGAACACTAGCCAGACAAAACCTGGTAAGAACCTCTGCTTGCCATATTATAATTAAACTACCAAACACACAAAACAAAGAAAATATACTGAAAGCAGTTAGAGAGAAAAATCAAGTTACCTACAAAGGAAGGCCATCAGGATCACAGCAGATTATTATGCACAAACTTTAAAAGCCAAAACGGCTTGGAGAGATGTATTCCAAGTTCTGAAAGACAACAATTGTCAACCAAGGTTACTTTATCCTGCAAAGCTATACATTCAAATAGATGGAGAAATAAGGACATTTCACCACAAAAACAGGCTAAATAAATATTTGAAGACAAAACCAGCTCTATAGAAAATACCTGAAAGAATCCTTCATGCTGAAGAGAAAGAAAAGCACACATATAAGGAACCTGGAAAAACAAACAAGACTCAAATACTGGTTAATACAAGAGAGTGAAGGTGAAACCGGAAGGACTACAAAAAAATGTCAAAAATAAATACACACCCTTCAATAATATCTCCTAATATCATTGACCTCAATGTCTCAACCAAAGACATAGGTTTACAGACTGGGTTAAACAGTAGGATCCTTCAGTTTTTTGCCCCCAAGAAATTCACCTTTCTCAAAAGGATGGACAATATGTTAGGGTGAAAGGTTGGAAAATGGTGATTCAAGCAAATAGGACTAGAGAACAAGCAGGGGTTTCAATCATAATATCTGACAAGGTAGACTTCAGTCCAACCTTAGTTAGGAAAGATAAGGAAGGTCACTTTATATTCATTAAAGGCACCTCCAAAAGGACGACATTACAATCCCAAACATATATGCACCTAAATGGGGGCTTCCAACTTCATAAAATAAATGATATTAGAACTAAGGTCACAGATAACACCAAACACAGTGGTAGTGGGGGACTTCAACACCCCATACTCATCAATTAACAGGTCATCCTGGCAAAAAAATTATCAGAGAGGCATCTGGACTAAATGAGGTCATAGAAGGAATGGACCTAATAGATATATATAGGATATTTCATCCAATTGCTGCAGAATGCACATTCTTTTCAGCAGCACATAGCACATGGAACATTCTCTAAAATAGACCATATACTTGGACACAAAGCAAATCTTTTTTTTTTTTATGTTTTGTTTTTCGAGGTAGGGTCTTACTGTGGTCCAGGCTGACCTGGAATATCTGTAGTCTCAGGGTGGCCTTGAACTCATGGCGATCCTCCTACCTCTGCCTCCCGAGTCCGGGATTAAAGGCATGCACCACCACACCCACTACAAAGCAAATCTTAACTAATACAAGAAAATTGAATTAATTCCTTGCATTCTATCTGACTACAATGGAATAAAACTAAAAACCAAAAGCAAGAAAAGCTACAGAACATACACAACATCATGGAAACTAAACAATACACTACTAAATGATGAATGGGTCAATGTAAAAATCAAGAAGGAAATAAAAAAATATATAATAATAATAAAACATACCAAAACTATTGGGACACAATGAAGGCAGTGCAAAGATGGAAATTTATAGCTTTAAGTGCCTATATTAAGAAATTAGAAAGGTCTCATGTAAGTCACCTAATGCTTCACCTTAAAGCCTTGGAAAAAGAAGAATAAGGCAAACCAAAAATCAGTAGATGTGAAAAAATAATAAAGATTAGGGCAGAAATTAATGAAATAGACCCCCCCCCAAAAAAAAATCCAAAGAATCAATGAAAAAAAGAGTTGGTTATTTGAAAAGATAAACAAGATTGATAAACTCTTAGCAAATCTGACCAACATAAAGACAGAAGAAACACAAATTAATAAAAATTAGAGGTGAAAAAGGCAGTATTACAACAGATACCAGAGAAATTTAAAAAAAAAAATCATAGGGACATACTATAAAAACATATATCCCACTAAGTATGAAAATCTGAAAGAAATGGATGATTTCCTTGATTTATATTACCTACCTAAATTAAATCAAGATGAGATTAATCACTTAAATTGACCTATAACAAGTATGGGGATGCAAGCAGTTATCAAAAATCTCCCAACTACAAAAAGTCCAGGCCCAGATCAATTCACTAGTGAAATTTACCAGACTTTTAGGGGAGAACTAACACCATTGCTTATTAAACATTTCTATAAAATAGAAAAAGAAGGAATCCTACCAAACTCCTTCTACGAAGTCAGCCTCACCCTAATACCAAAACCAGGCAAAGATAGAACAACAACAACAAAATTACAGACCAATCTCCCTCATGAACATAGATGCAAAAATTCTTAACATAAAATTGGAAATAGAATACAACCATATATCAGAAAGATCATTCACCCTGACTAAGTAGGCTTTATCCCAGAGATGCAGGGATGGTTCAACACACACAAATCAATAAATATAATACATTATATAAATGGCCTGAAGAACAAAAATCATATGATCATCTCATTAGATGCAGAAAAAGCTTTTGACAAAATCCAACATCACTTCATGAAAGAAGTCCTACAGTGATTGGGAATAGACGAACATAACTCAACATAATAAAGGCTATTTATGACAAGCCTACAGCCAACATATTACTAAATGGGAAAAAAACTGGAAGATTTTCCACTAAAATCAGGTACAAAGCAAGTGTGTCTACTGTCCCTACTTTTATTTACTATAATACTGGAAGTCTTAGCCATAGCAATAAGGCAAGAGACACACATAAGAAGGATACAAATTGGAAAGGAAGACATCAAGTTATCATTATTTGCAGATGACATGATTCTATACATAAAAGACCCAAAAGACTCTACCAGCAAACTGTTAAAGCTGATAAACACCTATAGCCATGTAGCAGGATACAAAATAAACACACAGAAATAAGTAACCTTCTTATATGCTAATAACAAACACACAGATGATGAAATCAGAGAATCAATCCAATTCACAATTGCATCAAAAATAAATAAATAAATAAATAAATAAATAAATAAATAAATAAAGTAGCTTGGAATACACCAGACCAAGGAAGTGAAGGATTGCAGAAGACTCTAGGAAATGGAAAGACATCCCTTGTTCTTGGATCAGAAGAATGAATATTGTGCAAATGGTAATATTACCAAAAGCAATCTATACATCTAATGCAATCTCCATCAAAATTCCAATAAAATATTTCACAGAAATAGAAAAAAAAAACAATACAAAAATTCATTTGGAATCACAAAAAATCTCCAATAACTAAAACACTACTGAGCAACAAAATAAGGCTGGTGGTATCACCATACCTGATTTTAATCTATACCACAGAGCCATAGTAATAAAAATAGCATGGTACTGGCACAAAAGCAGACATGTAGATCAATGGAACAGAATAGAGGACCCAGATGTAAGTCCAGGTGGCTATAGACACCCAATATTTGACAAAAGTTCCAAAAATACTCACTGGAGAAAAGACAGCCTCTTTAGCAAATTGTGCTGGGAAAACTGGATATGTAGCTGTAGAAGGATGAAAATAGGTTCTTATTGCTCTCCATGCACAAGAATTAAGTTCCAATGGATTAAAGACCTTTATATCAGACTTGAAACTCTGAAACTGCTAGAGGAAAAAGTAGGAGAAACCCTTCAAATTATTGGTCTTGGCAAAGACTTTCTGAATATAGCCCCAATTGCTCAGGCAATGAAGCCACAGATTAAGTGCTGGGACCTCATGAAATTACAAAGATTTTGTATAGCAAAGGACAGTGTGAATAAAACAAAGAGCCAACCTACAGAATGGGAAGAAATGTTTGCCAGCTATACATTTGATAGAGGATTAATATCTAGGATATACAAAGAACTCAAAAAATTAAATAATAAGAAATCAAATAAGCCAATTAAAAAATGGGCTATGGAACTAAATAGTACTCAAAAGAAGAAATAGAGATGGCTCATAAACATCTAAAAACATGTTCTACATCCCTATTTATTAGGGAAATATAGATTAGAACTATGTTGAGATTTCATGTCACCCCTGTCAGATTGGCTACCATCATGAAAACAAATGACCACAAATGCTGGTGAGGATGTGGCAAAAGAAGAACTTTCCTTCACTGTTGGTGGGAATTCAATCTGGTCCAGCCATTGTAGAAATCAGTGTGGAGGTCCCTATGACAGCTAAAAATAGATCTACCATATGACCCAGCTATAGCATTCCTAGGCATATATCCTAAGGACTCATCTCATTAACTTAGAGATACTTGCTCAACCATGTTTATTGCCACTCAATTCACAATAGCTTGGAAATGGAACAAGCCTAGACATCCCTCAACTGATGAGTGGATAATGAAGATATGGCACATTTATACAATGAAGTTCTACTCAGTGGTAAAGAAAAATGAAGCTATGAAATTTTCAGGAAAGTGGGTAGATCTGGAAAGGATTATATTAAGTGAGGTAACCCAAGCCTAGAAAGCCAAATGTCACATGTTCGCTCTCATATGTGTATCCTAGCTAAAGATGATTGGACTTCTGTGTGAGTAGAAAGAAAACTCAGTAGCAAAGGCCTGTAAGATAGAAAAGAGATATAAAGGGAATAAAAGGAAGGGAGAATGGGGTACTTTACAGGATGGTGTTGTACATATTTAAGTAGAAGAATAGATTCATGGGGGTGAAAAGGCCTAAGTGAGTTCAGGGGAAGAGATTGAGTAAAGGAAATATGGAGGGAGGGCTTATCAAAATCTAAGAGGATACAAATAAATCATATGGAAACCTACTTTTTTGGACAATGGAATACTCAGGAGCCATAGATTGTTACTAGAAAATTTTCAGTGCCTGGGATGAGATACATTCCAGTGAGTTGTTGGCCAGGGAGGTCCCTGATGCCCCCAAAACATAACAGGCTATTGCTAAGGCACTTGGTTTCTCACCAGGAATAGATGGTAAGACCCTATTGCTGAAGACTCCAGATACTTGGGCTGCAAGGCTACTGAAAAATCCTACTGGAACTGAGCTGATAACCTTCTCCATGTAGACCAGCTGATAGAAAGCTGAAAGAAGCCATTCTGCAGGCAGTGCAGTTCAATGGGAGAGAGAGAAATCACCAGTGAAGATATTCAACAGTGGATACTGCAAACCTTATATTTGCCCAGCCAGGCCAAATGAGCCAATGTGTGCAATAGTGGCACATCTGTCATGGTAGAAACCAACTGCCCTCTGTAGGCCTGTTCCATGGGAAGAATACATCCCTGATATTTGAAACCTAAAACATGAGCCCTGAGGGTATAATATGTGCTGCTATAAGGCTAAATGTATATACTGTGCTCATCAAACTGCCCAGTAAGCACTTCTGTTAATCTTCATACCTATATATTAATGCTACTGTCACTTTTGATAGAGAACCTTCTCTTTTCAGATGGAAGTGACTTTGGAATGACTCAAAAGGCACCATGGTGCTGAGAAGAAGTGGCAGAGGAGTGCTCAGCTCTGAAATATCTCTATCACACCTTCCAAAGCTCAGGGTCCATTGCAGAAGAGGTGGTGGAAAGAATGAAAGAGCCAAAGAAAGGGTAGGACTCCTTACAATGTGCTCCTTCAGACACAAAATGTCCTGGATATCCATGACCTCCAGTGCCTGATACCACCTACAGAAGACCATCATAATAGCAGAAAAAGATCATGAAAACATAAGAGAGAGAGTGATTAAGGGGATGAAGGGATATGATGGAGAATGGAGTTTCAAAGGGTAAAGTGGGGGAGGGAGGCCATTACCATGGGATATTGTTTACAATCATGGAAGTTGTTAATAACAAAGAATAAATAAGTAAAATTTTAAAAAAATGTATGTTGGTTTTCTGTGAATCTTTTCTTATAGTGTGCATCATTAAATAAAAGCCATCCACACAGTAGTTTTGAGATGCCTTCTCTGCACCTTGAGGTCTAAGTATACTTTTGTGGAACAATATACTAAAACTTACTTGAAGGCTTAATTTTTTTCTATGGTAATTAACTAGAATTCACAATCTTACAAGCCCTAGATGGTCTTTACAATGTAGATCAGCAGTCATTATTTACTCTCAAAAGCCTTGAATGGTCTGCTAAATGAAGGTCAGCTGTGACTCATGACTGTAAGCACCCTTAGATGATCTCCTTTTCTGTATTAAAAGGTGCATTAGGCACCATCTAAAATATTTCTAAAAGAAAGGTTTAAAACATTAATTTGAACCTTACTTTCCTGATAGTGCCCTGAATTTATCTTTGCCTGTTTGAAAATAGTTAGCCATCTGGAGAAATTTGGAATGAGAAACTCAAACTCTTTTCTTTCTGACCCCAGGTCCTGGCTTCTTTATTTAAAGCAATTTTGTTTTAAAGTCCTATTTCCTTAGTTCTCTTATACATTTACAGGCTTTTAAGAATAAGGTGGAATCTTCAGCACTATGCTTAAAGATCTCTTAGACTGTTTGTTTAGCTCATTGGATGTCTTTATTTTCTATGTTATATTATGCAATAATTGAAACTTGAACTTCTTAACACAGCGTAAGGTGCTCTCTCTCTCTCTCTCTCTCTCTCTCTCTCTCGCATACACACACACATACACATACACATACACATACACATACACATACACATACACATACACATACACATACACATACACATACACATACACATACACATACACATACACACAAGGGTTCCAAGAGCAAGTAGTTCAACTAAAAGCCAAATTTAACTTGTATCCTTTAGGACCTTGTCTCAGAATTCATGAAGCATAACTTCCCTGGCATTCTACTTCCATCCAAAGAGAAAAGAATTAGGCTTTCCTCAGTGACTGACAGCTGTGCACTCTCTCTTTTACTTATTTAAGCTCTGCATGGAAAATGCCTCAAGATACTTTAAACTTTGTTGACCAGCTTGAGTCTCTTCCAGTGATTGTTCATGTCATAGTCCCAAGATCAAAGCCACAGGTTTCAGGTTTAATCACAGCATTCCACTAAGAAGGCACTAAAATATTTCCTCTTTTTCAAGAGTCATAAAAATCCACTTCAAACAACATCATATGAATTTAAAATAATCAATTGGCATTATCCCTCAGGGCTTCGAGTGTTGGCCAGTTTGAGCTAGTTGGTTATCACTAGAGTACATTTTCAAGTTAAATTAATCTTTTTAACTGATACCAAAAAAAAAACCCAAAACTGAATATATTAGTAGAGTAACCTTTGATGCATACATAGTATATCATCATGACTACATGGCCTATGGATGCATCATACTTTTAGTTATGTTATATTTTAAAACTTTATAATTTTTAACACAGTCAGAACAAAAGAGAAAATGAAGAAGAAAACTTGAATGTTTCTAGAATTGTATGATGATCTCCTAAATTAACCATGAATAAAATACCAGGGAAACACACTTACATTCACACAACCACAACAGAACTCTAATTAAAAGATGCAATGTCACTGACCTAGAAATGTGAAACATAAGAAAGTGTCATTTTATTTTACTGCATATGAAACATATCCAAGCATGGCAATGATATTTTATGAAATTTATGATACCAAGAAAGGGTTATCATTTTGCTCACTGCCTCAGTGTTGCAATTCATGTAATAATTTCAGACTCCCTAAGAAACAAATAGGAAAGTGAACACTGTGCAGTCTTGACTTCAGAGAAATCACCAAGGCGTGCCAATTACAGACAAATTTTGGCTCTGTGAACCTGCTGTGCTTCTTTTTTGTGATTTTCTTCATCATTAAAGTGCTCATGTGAAATATAAAGAAAACCATATAGAACTATACAGAGGGATTTTCTCATTAGGAAAGCTATTTGAAACTTGGAGGCTCATTGAGATATGAGTACATAGTAATCAACAAAAAAGGGCTTATAGAACAGAAAAAATGTCTTAGCAGTTAAGGTGCTTGCCTGCAAAGCCTAAAGACCCAACTTCGGCTCCCAAGTACTCATGTAATCCAGAAACACAAGGTGATGCATGTGCACAAGGCCACACATGTGCACAAGGTGGTGCACATAGCTGCAATTTGATTGCAGTGGCTGGAGACCCTGGCACACCAATTCTCTCTTGTGCATGCTCATAAAATAAGGGCTTATAAATGCTTATGCTAAAATGTCTGTGATCAATTTTACATGGGCTGTCTTCAAAATTCGTATAAGATTGAAATAAGCCGTAAGAAATGTAACAAAGCACTTGTTGGAGAAGAAGGCTCTCACTAAAAATCTGTGATGAAAATGGAAGCATTATCAATTCAGGTTCATTCAACTCAATGTTAGACCTAGATATTCTTCTGTACACTATACCATTTCTCCAATACTTATTTACCCAATGATACCTGGAGAATTCAAAGACAAATAAGATGCTGGTACTTTCTTTACAAAACCTGGAAGATAATATGTGAAACAAAATACCTCTACTAACAACTATCTATAATAAAAGGAGAAAAGTAGTACCACTTGCCATATTTTGGTAACTATATCTCACTGTAATACACATTATAAACCTATATTATGACAAATACGACTTCCAATTTTATAATAAAAGTTGTTTTGAACATACTTTAAGTCCTAATGGATATTTTCTATAACTGAAACCAGGTACAGTGGTCTGAAAAATGCTTTCTGTGTCATAGATAAAAGAACATCCACGTAATCTGATTGAGATTCTGAAAAAATGGAATTTTTAGAATAGTTTGTTGGATAGGGAAAAATAGGAATGAGTATTTGAAAATGATAGCAATTGAAATTGAAATAAAATGATCCAGAAAATCTGGTGTGCTGTGGCTTTTATAACCAACAGAAACATACCATAAAATGAGTGTTTCATAGAAGGTGTTTATACTAAGGCACATAAATTATTGAGTGTCTGAGGCGCTAGGAGCTACACTGCATGCTTTCTATTACATTTCATATATTAGCTTACATAATAATAGTGTATGGTAGGTATTGCCATAAATTGGAAACAAAAATTGGAGGTGATTTCTGAGGACTTAATTTGGAAATGAACTTAGTATGAAAATACAAAAATGACATATAACACTGTGGAAATATAACCTTTAATTTGGAAATATAACATCATAAATAAATCAATTATCAAGGCTAAGTAAATAATAAATTGTCAATTGCAAAGGAGATGAGCAATCAGTGAATGTGGAAATTGAGGAACCACATAGAATACTGGCCTACTTTACTTCAATGCCCCAGGAGAGGATACACAGAACCTATGCCAAGCCACCTACATGCAGAGATACACACAGTAGATTGTGCTGGTATATCTGCTGATAGATAGTCCCAGTGACAAAGTCATCACTGTGATATTTTGAAATGAATTCATCAGTTCATAATAGTAAATTATCATATAATCCAATTCCCTTTTCCACTCAACTTCTTTAAGCAATGTACTTCTTAACACTAAGTGCCCTATATAGCTAAAACTTTTGGGTAAATATAGACTATCAATATATCTGCTCTGGTCACAGGTTTTCTCATCTTAAATAATTTTGTCAATGTTTTCTAGTCAAAAAATGTTTTGGCTAATATAAGTGCTGTCCTGGGAGGTGGCTCCTAGCTCCCTGTGTCAACAGAATGAGACACCTTAGCCTCATACACAGTCCTGTCCTGGCAACACTTACCCTGGGGTATCCGTGCATAAGCATGTAACTGAGCAGCATATGGTGGGAGTGCACAGGTATACAGTGTACCCAGCTTACATGGCACCTTGGTAATGATGTCACCATTGTTCTGTTTTTATAGATGAGAAATGGAAGTGTGGAGATATCTAATTCCTTTTGAAAAATACGTAGCTAGGGGAAGCAGGTCTTAGAGTTACTTCTTCAACAACAGCTCAGGACTACTTCCATTGTGGAAAAACATTTTGCAAATGCTTTGAAGAGGGAAAATAAAAAAGATTCAAGCTTATTTGTAAAATCTATAATATTATCACTTAGTAGTTTACCTTTTACCAATAATTACAAAAAATTGAAGCATCTTACTTCTTCCTCCCATCCCATCATCAGGTCAAAATATTCCATACATATTTTCACAGGAAATAAAATATGAAGGGCCAAATGTGGAAACTTTATTATATGGTTGGTGATGCAACTTTAGATTCTGAGTTCTTACTTTGCTTCAAGGACTGTGCTTCGATTTAAAAAAAAATTAAGTGATCACTCTATAAGCTGTTTTCACTCGAAGTTAAAATGATTACAAATAGTATCACACTCCAAAATTATAACAGTACAAGTTCTTAACTTCATGTGCCTCTGCTCATCTTTAGTGGATTGAATAGGTGTTTCCAAGAAGAAAAGAGCTTAAAATGAAGATAGATATGGTTCTATTCACAATTTTCCATGTAATGTCTACTTGAATGGATTGTATTGTAATTTAAGAAACACCCAAATGTATTGAATGAAGGTGCAAGTGCATGATAAGTCACCCTGGATTATCATCACATCTCTAACACCATTTTCTTTGCCGTTTCCTTCTTCGTAAAAATAGTAAGATACAACACAAAAACTTGTGGTTCTATACAACAGGAAGCCAAGGAGCAGGGGAAAAAGAAGCAATGAAGGAAAAATCATTTCCTTTTCTATCTCGTAAGTACTCAATACTGGGAGGATTTAAAATGAATGAAAGTAGAAGATCTTTTGGAGACAAAATGTGACATAGTGTGGTATTTAAGGGTGTATTTTAAAAACACCAGCTTTGGAGCCAGACATCCTAAGTTTGAATTATTCCTTGACATAAGTCTGTGATCATGACAAAAGTTATTTAACTTCTCTGACCCAATTTTTTTAACATGAAAATCATATTGAGAAGTATAAATTAAATAATACATTCAAAATTCCTAGGTGATTGCAGGTAGTCAACAGTTGTATAACATTGACTCTCCTACTTAGAAAAGCCATAGGAAAGTCAGACAGTAAATTACTATATTATTTTAGTACTATAAATTCTTGCTAAAATTGAGGAATTATTCAATTCCTCTTAAAAGTATAATTTCTTAAGAATCTTAAAATAAGAACCTGGAGCTGGAGAGATTGATTTGTGGTTAAGCACTTGCCTGCAAAGCCTAAGGACATAGCTTTCATTAGCCAGTATCCACGTGAACCAGATGCACAAGGTGTTGCTTGAGTCTGGAGTTTGTTTGCAGTGGCTAGAAGCCCTGGCATATTCTCTCTCTCTCTCTCTCTCTCTCTCTCTCTCTCTCTCTCTCTCTCTCTATCTCTCTCTTTCTCTCTCCTGCTTTCTCTCTGTGTCAAATGAATAAATATATAAAATAAATAACATACCTTTCTCAGCTACAACTAAGGCAAAATCATTCACATTCAATATTTTAAACTCATTATTCATTAGGTTGAATAAAACTTAATTTCATATTTTTCCCACATCCTCTCATTCTTTTTGTAATATTTTTTGAGACAAGCCCAACAGACTGACATTTTTTTATGTGAGACAGAGAGACAGAGAAAGAGCCTCTAGCCACTGCAATCATACTCCAGACACACGTGCATACACATGTGGGACTTTGCATGCTTTTGTCACCTTGTGCATCTAGCTTACATGGGACCTGAAGAGTTGAACTTGGGTCCTTAGGCTTTGCAGGTAAGCATCATCTGTCTAGCCTCTCTCATTCTTTTTTCAGCCAAAATGAAAGCAATGATCTACTTTATTAACATTATACAGTGTTCACCTAGAAATGGATAAACCATGGGAAGATTTGATTGGCAATCTAAAGTAAAAAAAAAAAAAAAAAATAGGACTCCTTTGGTTATATCCAAGAAGATTGGCTTTTACAGGGTTATTGACTATTGTGGAATATAAATCCCACACCAGAGACTCCAGTTTTTCCACCCTCTCTCAGTGGCATGTGTTCCTCTGTATGGGATATCTTAACTGTAAGCAGCAGATGAGTTGTTATACCAACCGCTGTCATCCAAATAAAACTTCAGCCATGTGCATCTTTGACACCAGCTGTTTTTTTTTTTAAGGAAGAAAGTGTAATCATCTTCTTGTAAGTACTTTTGCATGAATTCATGAATCAGATATGTCCATTGTGTCTGTATTCAATCTAGTTGTCAATGATCATGTCTATCAGTATTTTCTTTAAAAAAAAAACAAAAAAAAAAAACCCAAGACATTTAGACACAACCTGATGAAGGCTAAAGGTATTTTATAAAACCTCTGTGGACCCAAAACCAATCAATTAAATGTATTTAAGATACACTATGATAGGTTCCCAGGAGAAAATCAAATCAGGGTATATGGGCCAATTCAATGTATGAATAGCTTGTAATTAATACTTATGTATCTTTTTGCATAGTCAAGCAAATGTACACTGTTATTATTGCAAATAGAGAGCCTAAGAAAGCAATCTTAGTTATCCTTCTCAAATACATATATCAGTAATAAATTAAAATAAACAAATCATGACAGTGAAAATGACTGTAGATTAAAATTGGCTTCCTGTTCCAACTCGGTATACTTGAGCCCTTCTATCTCCAATCCCCTCCTCTCAACCTCCAGCAGGATTCAAGTACCAATCAAGATCTGAATACCCTGCAGTGTAAGAATTCCAGGGGATTTGAATATTGCTAGGAGCTCAGAACCTAGCACCAAGTCGCAAGAGAAGAAACAATAGGGTTTCTGAAATTTTGCTGCAGATGTCCTTTGGGACACTTCTGCTGGTGTGATGTTCTGATTCTCCTTTTCTTAACAAGTGCCACTGTATGGATGAAGTGCAAGCTTCTTGGGATGTAGGTCTGAATCAATAGGAACAAAATGAAGACCCTTCAGAAAATTGTTTATTTTTCCTCTTAATTCAGTAATGTCTTCTGGAAAAGAAAATGTCATGTGTAGTGTGTGTGTGTGTGTGTGTGTGTAGGCCAGGGGACAACCTTGAATACTTTAGGCACACTCACTCTTCTTTGGAGACAGGGACTCATTGGCCTAAAGCTTACTAATTAGTCTAGACTGGCCAGTGAGCCACAGTGATCCACCAATCACTGCCTCTTTAGTATTGAGGTTATAAGCATAGATCTCCATGCCCATCATTTTAACCTGGACACTGGGATCAAACTCAGATCCTCATGCTTGCAAGACAAGAATTTTACTCACTGAACTATATCTGTAGCACAGGGTAGCCCCCTTTTCTTTTCTTGGATCCAAGACTTTATTTTAAAATAAGAGAGGGAGAAAGGGAGAAGACAGAGAAGGAAAGAGAAAGAACAAGAGAAAGAAGAAAAGAGGGAGGATTACACAGAACTTGAGTATTCTTTTCTGATATTGAAAAATTTCTCATGGTATATGATATTTAATAAAATATAAAATATCAGAAAATATATTAAAATTTAAAAGAAAAATAAAATATTACTAGGTATAGAGTAATGCATCTAAATAATGATGAATATTGGGAATCATGAAAATATCTGCATTCATATAAAGTATGGTTTGACATACTTTATAAGCTTGAGATTCTAATGCAGTAGTGACTTTTCTAGTATTTTTTGTTTATTTTCTTTCTTTTCTCATTTAACCTCCAAGTTCCCACAGGCTTCTCCATAGTTCTTCTTTTCTGCTAGTTTCACTTTCAATAGACTCAGTTACCCATAGTCAACAAAAGTTGACGTTAAATGAAAACATTAGATGGAAATGTCCAAAAATATGCAATTTATTTAAAATAATTTTTAGTAAAGTATACTGTTATGATCACTACATATTACTATTATATTATAAGTCTCTTACTATAACTTTGTGATAGCTATACATGCATATGAAAATACCAGTATCTCTTGGGGTTAACACTGTCAATGGCTTCAGGAATCATTTCTGGAACATCTTAGTACATATACTCTTTGGACATGGGGAAATTATTATAATACAAAATTCCCTTGAGCCCTGTTAAGTTATATTGGGAATTACCTGGACCAAGTCCTTATAAATCCCAGGTGGCAGAAAAATTATAAAATTTCATCAGTCTATGACCACTGGCACACTATCACTGAACAGCTGCTATAGAACAAAGATAACGCATGTTATAAGAAACAATGCACAGTATGAAAGTAGGCCCTTGATATTCTGTTGTTTTAAGCATCTCTGTGCTTTCTCACCACAGACCATAACTATCCTTCATAATTATTTCCAAAGGGTAGTGGAACAGGCAGGTATATCCTGGCTCAGATGAAAGTGGTCTAGCTCTAATCTCCTATGAACATACCCAGATCCATATTGAGACCAGATCACCAGCCATTCTGTCACAGTAAAGTCCTACCAAAAATGTTTACCGACTGTGGTCACCAACTTTGGCCTTTTTAAAAAAAATATTTTTTTTCTTTATTTGAGGGAGAGAGAGGGAAAAAAAAAAAAACAGGCAGGCAGAGAGAGAGAGGAAAGAGAGAATAAGCATGTCAGGGCCTCTAGCCAGTGCCAATGAACTCGAGATGCATGCACCCCTTGTGCATCTGCCTTACATGGGTCCTGGAGAGTTGAACCTGAGTCCTTTAGCTTTGCAGGCAAGTGTCTTAACCACTAAGCCATCTCTCCAGGCCATAAGTTTGGAGTTTTGTCTACCCAGATAGGTTCCTCTAATTTCTGCCATTGAGGATAAAAGATTGAGCCCTCAAACCCTAATTTCCAGGCAATATTCTGGTTTCTAGTTATCTCTCTCCCCAAGGATGTACTCTAAAACCCAAGAGGCAAGCAGCCAAAATGTTTTATGTTATAAAAACTCATCCAAGACAATGGGTCTTCTTTGCCTAACTAGTGCTTAACTAAGAATCACTCAAGTGATTTCTTACATAATGAAAGAATATTACTACAAGAATAGTACTCACAAAAAGGAAATGTGTAGGTCATTTTTCCTTACTGCAAAGATATATTTGAAAACTATAAGCAAACATATATCATGCTACACATAAACATTCATAAGGTTTTTAGGTATTTCTAGATACATTATTTATACCCACCACATAATGCACATTGCAATCACTTACTTAGATCCTATAGGTTAAATGGCAGTGGCAGGGATAGGTATTTGAATTAGCATATCAAACAGAATCTCGGTCCATGTATTTTTCACATTTATTCTATAAAAGCAGAATAATAAGGGTGAGAAGAATGTGGGCTTAAGAAAATAAAGAACCATTGAGGCTTGCTGCAGTGTGACCTTGAAAGCAGGATTAGGTGAAAGTATTAGAGGGAAAAGAAATTTTGGACCTTCCATCAACTCTGCTATTCATTTTCATATAACTTAGGCCATTTTACCTTAGAAAACAATGGTGTCTGTGAAGAGAAGTGAGAATGGTAGAAAATTAAGAAAATCCAAAGTGACCTTTTGCTTTCTCATGAAGACAGTGAGTTGCCATCATGCATCCCTTTATAAATTTGAGGACACTACTGTCATTCCACATCCCTTCTCTCAAAGACCTTTTAGTTGTCAAATGAGCAATGCAAACATACAGAAAAGGGGAATTAAATACCACTCTCTGTTCTCATAAAAAGTTCAATGGAGAATGGAAAAAATATGATATGTCTTTTTTTTCTTTTCATTCTGCAATTTGCTGTTTCTCTCTTACAAGCTTCTCAGTATTTCATAGAGTAAAATGGAACTTTATCTGAAAGCATTTGGTAAATGTTCTTTGAGTCTGGAAGGCTGCAATTTAACAAATGGCTTCCTCACACAAACTATAAGTATGATAGAGAGTGATTGACAACTATGCCAACATTTGAAAAGCAGCTGAGATCTCAGTCTAAAATATACAGTAGCTAAGACCAGGACTGGAGTTTATTATCAGCCTGGAAGATTGTGGTTTATGTTGGCAGTATAAAGTATCTGTCATTTTAACATGTCATAAGCAAACATACCAGAAGGATGCACCCAAAAGAAACCATTTTAAGATAACAACAATGGAATCAAAATACATTATCATCAGATAATTATTTCCTACTGTTTGATAAAGGACTCTGCTTCTAAAGCCAAAACAAACATAGAGACAAAGCCAAGATGTCTGTTTTAAAAATGGAAGACATTGATCTCACAACACACTTCTATTATAATAGTTTGACTTCTGTTACAGTCAGAATAGGCCCTGTTTAATATTATGCTATATAATTTTGGACATGTCCAGCCAAAGGAAACAACTGAGTGCAGCTCAGCACGCCTATCACCTGCCTGTTAACCCTTCTCCCCCATTCATTATCCCTCCCTAGCAATCCCTACAACAGTACTGGCCCCATAGCAAGCCAAAATCAATAGGAACCAGATTCTCTGATGGTGGTTGAAGCATGTATTGAGGAGAATCACAAGAACTGGTATTTCTCATCACAGCATTTTGAAAGCTCATTCAAAGCTGAAATCTCATACCTATCTCTTCAGCAGAACATTTGTATTTACTTGGAGATGTCACTGAAAATAACTAAGAGCCATGTTCTTTTCCACTGATTTAGATGCATACATACTTTTCTACTATTGAAAGGCCAAGGCTGTGTCAATGAAGTGTAGGGACAAGTATAACATCTTATTAAAACCAGAGTCACGTTCTTACTGTGATATAACTATAGGTCTCTCCTCAAAACCCTGTTTTACTCAGTGTTGTACTGGAGATAGCACTGCTTTCTTTCCACCAACCTTCAGTAAGGTCTGGTTCTTACACCAGCCAAGGTATTTCTCTGTATCTTCCTAAATCTTATAATCAGAGTCCATCTTAAGAGCATGTGGCTAACAGTGTTGAAGAAATGTTAGACAAATGAACCTGATTCTCCCCAGGTTAACTTCCACTGCTTGTCAGGACTTTGAACATATTTTATTTAATTTGACTATGTAACCAATGCTGGAACTCCTAAACCACATGGATTTCAACAGATCTCAAGTAGCAAAAACACTGTAAGCACTATTAAGCACTGAGAATCATGAGAGGTAGCACTGATCTGAGGATGAAAGAAGCAGAGATTCAGACAGAAAGACATTCACCATCAAGATGCTCAGACAGACAAACACAAATTTAAAACTCTAGCTGATGCAACACAATTCTTCCAGAGAGTAAGATTAAATTGAAGAAAAGTCCCTTGAATTAGTAATTAGATCTTAATGATGGAAAACTTAAGGAGAACTACTTGAAAAGAAAATATAAAACTGAGGGTACATTACATTTGTAATAATTGAGAGGTTATTAGAGGAGACAATGAACTGCCTCACTGGAAGTTATGCTTGAACTTGGTAAACACTGGGAGATAGCTGTTAGGATGTCTGATGTCAAGGGAGCATTTGTTTGTTTCCTTTACAGAGGAAAGAGTGTGATCAGATTTGTGGGCTGTAATGAAGGACCACTCTGGATTCTCATAGGATTGCTTTTTAAAGTTTTCTTAAAAAAAAAAAAAAAAAAAAAATTTTAAAATGAAAATGTTGCTGGGGAGAATAGGCTCCTAGTAAAAACCTGTCAGTTGTCAGTTAACACCTTAGCAGGGCACAGGATGCTACAGGCTGCCAAAAGCAGTCAGGAGAGCGCTGCTCCCAGTGAGGTGGGAGAGCACCCAATATCCGCTGCTTCACAGCCAGGCCTGGGAGTCAGCCAGAGAATCCCAGCTGGTCCCGCTTTGACAAACAATTCTCGTCTCCTCCAATCGCCTGGAATAGAGGAACACAAACAAGCCTCCAGTGAGCACTTCCGTGCATCACTCCCTTCGCTGAGATACGTTTTCAAGCAGATGAAGATACAGATTACATAAGTTTGATGATTTCAAATAACACCAAAATAATGCATTATGAAATGTGGTGGGATAAAAGAAGAGGCCATCTTCCTCCCTCTCTGTATATGTGCTCACTCATGTCCCCAGCCCACACTCACTAGGGTTCTCTCAATTACCCCTGTGGTGAGGGACTTCCTACATTTGTTCTATGTGTTTGCATGCACACATGTAAACGTGATACACAAACATACATATGTAATTAACTTGTGGGGCACTCTTGCCAAGCACCACTTTATGTGGCTTAACATATTTTCATGTACAGGAAGCTTATTTTGGAAATTCTTACATATCTTTAACTATAATAGTAATAGTTAATAGTAATAATAGCAAACATTTAACTAAGTATCCTCCACACTCTAGTGAATGAAGAACTTTGTCATTTTCTGTAGTTTTACGAAAATAATTATTCAAATGTGTTATCATAATTAGGCAACAAGTACAAATAGAACAGAAGTCCATACAATTAATCTTCCTAGTCCTGAAACTATACTCTATCATTACTTAACACTTCGAGTTGCATATATGTCTCTTCAGATGTTTCTTTTTTTTTTTTAATTTTTTATTTATTTATTTGAGAGTGACAGACACAGAGAGAAAGACAGATAGAGGGAGAGAGAGAGAATGGGCGCGCCAGGGTTTCCAGCCTCTGCAAACGAACTCCAGACGCGTGCGCCCCCTTGTGCATCTGGCTAACGTGGGACCTGGGGAACCGAGCCTCGAACCGGGGTCCTTAGGCTTCACAGGCAAGCGCTTAACCGCTAAGCCATCTCTCCAGCCCTCTTCAGATGTTTCTTAACTGGGTTATGCATGCAGGAACAAAATTTGTTTGATTAACAACTGTCTCACATTCTTCACAGTAGTCATGTGGGTCTTTCCATTTTCAGTGTTTTTAATATTTGCATAGAAGGCATGTTAATTCATTCTGTGGTTCATCGCAGACCAGCCAGTTACTGTCTTACTGATCAGCATTCTTGTTGTGTCCACTGTTCTGTGTAACAAAGGAGGCATGATAGCAAGCAGTGATGGGCCCTTAGCACACAAGTCACGACTTTCTTTGGTTGGGAACAAAGTAGCAGGTCAAAGGACAGGGAAGACATTTACTTGCTATTGTTCTTTGCCTCTTGTTAGCCCTCATATTCCACTCAGTCTCAACTGGTATGGGATTAAACGACCAAGGAAGTAAGTTTGTGGCTTAAACTAAGGCACAGAGCCCAATTAGTACCTCTGGTGACAACAGTAATGAGATGCAGAGGGTGATAACACGTCTTAAAACTGATGTCATCAAAATGAAAATTGGGAATTTTAAGGAAAAATCTGAGACACATATGCTTTTTTGAGCATACAAACAAACAACATAACCCTGAGAGATGTTAGGCATCACTTGCTGATGTAAGAGAAATGGATTTCACAGTTCTGCAAGGGTAGAAAACAAGGTATTGGTGGGTTTGAATGTTTCTAACGGATCTCAGGGAAGGATCTCTTCCTGGCTTCTTTCCTCGCTGGTGGATGACTATCTTGTGTGTCTTCACAGTGTTTTCCCCACATATGTTTCTGTGTTCAGATTTTCTCTTTAGTTGTCCACATAAAGACATCATTCTAAAAGGGGTAGAGCCCAACCCTAGGCTGTAATTCAGAGACCTGCAAATATGGTTATATTCTGAGTTCTTGGGTGTTAAGATTTCACCATATAAGTGGAGGAGGGAGGCTCACACAATATAGTTCCTAATACCAGGTCAGCATTGGAAGTAGAGGCATCCTAGGGCAGAGGGAGAGAGTACATGGTAACCACTGCTATGGATGAGCTGTGGCCAGGGATGAAAGCATAAGCTAAAGCAAGATAAACTGACAGTTGTCTTGGAGAAACAGATGAAACACAGGACTATAGATTAGGCTGGAAGCTCTGGCGCACCCATTCTCTCTCTTTCTCCCTCTATCTGTCTTTCTCTCTGTGTCTGTCGCTCTCAAATAAATAAATAAATAAAAATTGTTTTAGATTAGGAACTTTAAGGAGTTCATAGGCAATTTTTAAAACAGCTTTTTAAAATTTATTTTGTATTTTTTAGAGAAAGAGAGAAAGAGAGAGAGAAACTGAGAGAGAAATGGCACCAGGGCCCCAGCCACTGAACTCAAACTCCAGATATTTGTACTACCTAGTAGGCATGTGTGACCTTGTACTTGCCTCCCCTTTGTGTATAGGGCTAACATGGGATCTGGAGAGTTGAACACCGGTCCTTAGGCTTTGCAGGCAAGCGCCTTAACCATTAAGCCATCTCTTCAGCCCTAAAACCAAGTTCTTAATGGATGCTGTAGAGCTGAAGGAAAAAATGCATGTTGTTTCTGTTCAGTAGTTTTCTTTTTTATAAATATCTTCATTTATTTGAGAGCAATAGGGAAGAAGAAAGGCGAAAGGGAAACAGAGGGAGCAAACAGAGTGGGCACATCAGGGATTCCTGCCACTGCAAACAAATTCCAGATGCATGTTCCACTGTTTATCTGGCTTTACATGGGTACTGGGGTGCCGGGCTTCTCCGCCCCCCACCCCCAAATAGTGCTAGGGGAGGACCAGTCCTGCTGGTTCCTCCCAAGGGGTTAAGAAAGAGGGTGGGTGTCAATCGCCAGGAACAAAACCACTGAGCTGGGAGTCTTGTAAAAGCAGAAACTCACTTTATTGTTAGAGGCGGGGGTTTATATAATGTTGAGAACGAAGGCAGAGAATTTAGGATGGGGTGAGATGTAAGGGCTAACTGCATACCACCACCTCTGAGATGATTGGTTCTAACTCTAAATTCCTGTGCGGAAGTAGCAGGCCAGAGGCCATTTGGGCCCCTGCTGAGTCATAGCTGGGCAGAGGCAGTTTGCCAAACTTTAGCTAGGCTCAGGAAGTTCCACTAGGCCTCACGTCCAGGCCTCTCAAGGCCCAACACTGGGGAATTGAACCTGGTCCATCAGGCTTGATAAGTAAGTGTCTTTAACCACTGAGCAATCTCTCCAGCCTAATTTTGTTAAATAATTTTCTAATTTAGAAATTAGAAAAGGAAAGATTTTCATTAGAGTTCAAACTCCTACCATATACCTTTAGAATCCAGTGAAGGATTTTAGTATCACTAATAATACAAGCCAATGCCATGAATCCACCAGATGATATACTTCTCAAGAAGGCACATGATTTCAGTGGTATCCTGCCCAACAGTGCACAGCCTAGTCCAAGGATGAGAAAAACCCAGGTTCAGTAGTTTGCAAAATAGGTAACTCAAACTCCTTTTCAGGTGTTAGAGTCACAAAAGACAAGAGAAAACAACTCCGTCACATACTGAAGCAGACTTGGGAGACAAAACACTGTGTTGTACTGCCCTGGATTAACTCACTGAAGAGAAAAATCAGTGAACCTTACAGAGTTCTTTATTTGTTAATAGCATATATTCAAGTTAATACTTTAATATTAACAAATTGTCTAAGGTGTGATAAATTATCAAAATGTTAATGGGGAAGTGCAATAAAAGGTAGATGGAAATTCTGAGCTTTTTTTTCTGTAAAACATTTTTTTCTTAAATACTTTATTTATTTAAAATTTATTTATTTGACAGAAAGACTAGGATGCAGACAGAGAAAAAATGGGCCATCCAGGGCCTCTAGCCACTGTAAATAAATTCGAGATGCATGGTCCACTTTGTGCATCTGGTTTACATGGATGCTGGGGATCTGAACCTGGGTCCTTAGGCGTCACAGGCAGGTGCCTTAACCACTAAGCCATCACTCCAGCCCTTTTCTTTAAAAACAAAAAACAAACAAACAAAAAACCCTTTCCAGTAAGATTTCAATTATCTCAACATAAAATGTTAAATTTCAAAAAGAAAAAGGAAAAATACTGCCATAGAATATTGATTGAGTCTGAACTAAATTTGCAGAATAATTTTGCAACTATTTAATGATATTCAATCATGTTGACATATGTGTCTGTTTAAGGTTGTCTCTCTTTCTTTCTGAGAGACTAAAAAATATCTACTTGGTCTCTACAACCTTGCTTAAAGTGACACAACAGTACAGACATTTTAAAATAGACTTAGATAAGGAACTAACTGGCTGACATGCTGACCTCTGCTTCTGTAAACCTTGCTCACTTGCTTAACTGCAGCACCCTCCATCCAGACTTCAGACTTCTGGGAAGCCCCCACCCCAGGACCTTTCAGAAATACCTAACCGCAGGACATCTGGCCTCTTGCAACTGCTGACCAGAGGTCTGATGACCAGAGTTAAGCAAGCAACTAAAAGTCTCCTCGTGCGCGCCCCCTAAGAACCAATCATTTTAAAAAATACAATGTGACATAACCCCTTTGCCCCCTTCCCTGCTCTTTTTCCTTTATGAACCCCATTTTTAGAAGGACGGGGCTCTCTCCCACTCCCGTTGTGTGGGTCTGTGTGGATAGAGTCCCTGCTTAAGCTTAATATTAAAAGAATCCTGTTGCCCTTACATTCGAGTGCATCGGTTTCCTTAGCTCACTGGGTGACTCTGGGACGCCGACCCTATTTTAGGGAGGAGTCTTGGAACTTCATTACTCCCTTCCTTCCTTCCTTCCTTCCTTCCTTCCTTCCTTCCTTCCTTCCTTCCTTCCTTCCTTCCTTCCTTCCTTCCTTCCTTTCTTTCTATCTTTCTTTCTTTCGGTGCTAGAGCTCCAACCCAAAGGAAAGCACTCTACCATTGACCTATGTCTCTTACTTTTTGTCTTGTCTTTTAGTTAAGTTTTGTCAAAGACTTAACATACTTAAATTTTATTTTATGTAGTTTATAATCTTATTACTGCTACTAAAGGTACATTTTATTAGTTTCTTACTGACAATTGCTCTTTATGGTGAAACTATTGTTTGTAAAAGCATCTAATACTTGGATATTTTACTGAACATCACTCTCTTAAAGCCTTAATATTCAAGTATTTTGCCAGGATTTTCTGAACCTATAGTTATAACATTCTTAAATATTGTCAGTTTATGCTATGTAAGCTTATTTTAGGTTAAGTTTGACTTGCATACAATCACAGTGTTAGGCGCGCTCCTCACACTCAAACTTTAATGTGGAGCATCCACCATCTCATTGAAGGCTTTACTGTTCCTTTTTTTCTTTCATGTATATGAGCTATATAGAACTTCTTTTTTTTAAGTATTAGCATCTTCACTTTTAAAAAACATGTTTAACACATTTTCCATCTCTGTTAAAATAATTCAAAACTCAATCTTAAATCAAAAACACAATATTTTTTCACTACTCCCATTCTTTCTTTTTATAAAATAATTTTTGCTTCAAGTTCTAAATTTTCCTAAAGTATTAGCAACTCATGTAAAATTTTGATGTTGATGATAAATTCTCAGAATGCTTTCATGACTGAGCATGTTTCCCTTGGTGCCTCTTTTTAAACTTCATATGAAAAGAAATCTACATTGAAATTATGTTCTCCAATGTTTGGATGAAAACTTTTTCTCTGGTATCTTTCCTACAAACAGAAAGAAACCAGACACCTGACTGAGAATTTTCCTTTATATCAAACCATAATTTCATTCTCTGGAATACTAAGACTTTCTATCATTAACATCTAAAATTTAATGGGAAATGTAGGTGTTTTGTTTTCAGTTTCCTTATTGACATCCATAAATGTCTTCAAAGCAAGTTAAATCTTGGCATGTTAGTCAGCTAATGTTCAAGTGCCATTTCTTCTCTATCTCTTTTTAGGCTGCTGATGAAATTATTTTATCTATGTTTCCTTATGCTTATTTTGTATCTGTTATCTCTTTGATCTTTGGGACATTTTCTAGAACAGATTTTTCCTTATGTTTTTATTTCACAAAATCACATTTTAGGTATGCCTATTCTGATGTTGGGTTGTTCATAATATCTTGTCTGGCTATGTCTTCAAGATTGTTTCATTCATGCTGAGAACCTCCTTTACAGAGAAATTTGTTGTTATTGGTTTTGTTGTTTGCTTGTTTTTATAATAGACTTGATAATTTTGTCATCTCTCCACAAACTCACTTAAGGCTAATAATTAATCACACTAATTTAACATTTTGTTTCTATAAAAATGTTTGCTTTAGATTTTGTATATTTTGGCTTTAGAGACCTTATTCTGTACTATTGTCTTTATTTTTTGTGTTTTCATTTTAATAAGTATAGTACTAGATTAATCCATAGTAAAGGCCATAATGAAACTTTGATTAATGATGGAAATATGTATGTCCAAAGTCTAAGTGAAAATATGTTTTCCTCTAGCATTAAACTCAAATTCTGATTGCAAGAACCAGGGCTATGCTGCATTTGTGTGGGAGGTGAAAGAAAGATAAATTTATCATGTTTTCTTTAACAGTGTTATCAATTTACCATCGACATATCAGCTTCTCTTTCTTCCTAGCAACTGTAAGTAGGTAGAGCACTGTGCTGGTTTGATAGCCAAAGTTCCCATTCTGGGAACATCTTGCACCCAAACTATCAAATGCATTGGGCAAGTTTAAATTTGACACAGTTTACACCCAACAAATACTGGAACCAGCTACTCCAAGAAGGAGGTACTGACAAAGCTACCTGTAGTCAGCTCTGCATCTTCTTCCCCCTGACCACCACTTCCTCTGACCTTGAACTACTTTAAGTTCTGAAAAGAAATGTATTTTGGAGTTGATTCCAACTGCTTATATCTTATAGGCATGATTCCATTGTTTTGATCTAAAAATAACACCCCATCTAGCTTTTCCATTATGCTAAAAATACCATTTTTTTCTTTATTCATTCATGTTATAAAATTAAAATTAGTAAATAGCAAATAACATGTTCAGGCATACACTTACAACTATCAATCTACTTTTTCTTGTTCTTACAGAAAACACAAATTAATATATTATACCTCAGTTTTATGACTTCATGATCAGATGACCAAACAAAAATATGACTAAAAGAGATAGTCAGAGTACAATATTAGAGAGCTATTTTGTTATTACAAAGCAAAACTTAGAAATAATATTGAAAATATGTAAATATGATCTGAAAATCATAAAGAGAAAGATAGCTTGAGTAAAAGCAGCTATAAAAGCAAGGCAGAGACAGACACTTTAAAAATACCTTCAGATGCAAATAAATAAATGACAAAATGTATATGTATCTACACACACAAGCCTGAAGATGCATACCCAAAATTTATGTAGAATGAATTTACAGCTTATGAATAACTTCCAAGGTTAAAAAGTCATTTCATCCTTCCCTAGTGCAGAGGTGTTAGGGAGTTCAGGGCTAATTTTAGTTTTGCTGTTATTCTTCATGCTAAACCCTATGGAACATTTTTCTTTTTTAGCTGCACATTAGAAATGTGAAAGAAAATGCAAAAGGAAGCAGAATTTGTTACAATTAATGAAAATAATACACTAGTGGAGATAAGGAATTGCTGAGGCAATTGCCATGCAACATTTCCAGATGTTCCTTGCGCATCCAGCAGTGATCCGTATAGTCCCCCAGGTGCTATCCACTGGTGATAGGCAGTTTCCCCAGGGTCTGGTACCCTTCCATCTGCAAAACAGCCTGAGGATTTAGGAGATGCTGTGCCCCTAATGGCTGGAAAGTTATATGTCACCATCCCTGTCACTACAACTGTCCTTATGTTCTTATGTGACTTCATCTTTATAGTTTTTAGGAGGTGATGGAGTATTCAATTCTTAATGGTTGGTGACCTGGCCAGCATCAAAAGTGAGTAAAAACCTATTTATTGCCTGCACATGTATTCTTAGACAGTGAAGGACATGGAAATTAGATGAGAAAAACGGAAGTTTACTGTAGAAAATAGATATTGTTGTTAGTTATTCTAGATAGACAAAAGGTCATCAAAACATCACATACATGACCAGGCATCCAAAATAAATGGGTCACAAATTAAATCCTCAACTACATAAACTGTCTTTCTTCTGCTTTTAGTGGTAAGGCAATAGCAAGTATATTCACCAGAGAATGTTCTGATATGAACAGTTAAAGGGAAAATTGCAGGACATCTTGGAATAAATATATTCCCATCTTTTAGCTATTGTGTTGTTTTCACAACTTAAAAAAAAATAAACTGGTTCTTGTGGCACATGACATATAACATGGAAGTGGAATCAGGAGGATTATGAGTTTGTTATTCAAGGCCAGTCACACCTGCATTACAAGTATAAGGTATGTCTCAGCTACATAGTGAAATTCTGTCTCAAAAAACTCAGTGGTAGGGCTGGAGAGATGTCTTAGTGGTTAATCACTTGCCTGTGAAATCTAAGGACCCTGGTTAGAGGCTTAATTCCCCAGGACCCACGTTAGCCAGATGCATAAGGGGGCGCACGTGTCTGGAGTTCATTTGCAGTGGCTGGAGACCCTGGCGGCCCATTCTCTCTCACTCTGTCACTCTCAAATAAATAAATAAATAAAAATAAACAGCAACAACAACAAAAAACCCTCAGTGGTAGAGCACTTATCTATTATGTTAGCAATGGATTTGACTGCCAGCACTACAATAATTTTTTTTTTTTTTTAAATAGAGGATGTTGTAGCTAAAAGAAAATCTAAAAATAGGAGGTATTGGTTGATTTTTTTTTTCTCACACAAAAGACTGCTGGAGATAGAAGGTCCAAGGACAATTAACAGCTCTGTGGTACTCTGAGAACATGCCCATCTATACCTCAGTCCCGCCAGCCTGTGAGATAACTTTCAGGGACAGAATGGAATGGCTGCTAGAACTCTGCTCATCAGATCCATATGCCAGGCCACAAGAAGGAATTACAGAGGGCTTGTGTGTGAAAGCTTATCCTTGTCTTCTTTCTCCTTTTAAATGAACTTCTTGGAAACATCACTCAATAATTTTTATATTTAATTCAGTGGTTGGAAGTACACATGCAGCTACCACTTCTGGCAAGGAGGACTAGGAAAGAGTCTAAAGGACTCCACTGCCACAGAGTTATATTGTGGCTTTCTTAAAAAGATGAAGATCACATTGCTAACAGAAATCACCTGACCAAGAGCAGCTTGTGGATGAAAAGGGGAGTTTATTTTGGCTTACAGACTCAGAAGGGAAGCTCCAGGATGGCAAGAGAAAGTGATGGCAAGAACATAGGGTGGACATCACCCCCTGGTCAACAGGTGGACAGCAGGAACAGGAGAGTGTGCCAAACACTAACAAGGGGACACTGGCTGTAATACCCATAAGCTTGCTTCCAAAAATACATTGCCTCCAGATCTCCATTAGCTGAGAACCTAGCATTCTGAACACCTAAGTTTATGGGGGACAGCTGAATCAAACCACCACATTCCACCCCTGGCCCCATTAACTGATAACCATCCATGATGTAAAATGCATTGTATTCAATCCAACTTTATATTTTTTTATCACTCCTAAAGATGTTCAAACATCCCCACACAATCCAAGGTCTTTGCGTGTTTTGTTTGTTGTTTTTTGGAGGTAGGGTCTCGCTGCAGCCCAGGCTGACCTGGAATTCACTCTGTAGTCTTAGGGTGGCCTCGAACTCCCAGCAATCCTTCTTCTTCTGCCTCCCATGTGCTGGGATTAAAGGCATGTGCCACCACGCCTGGCTTATCCTCCAAGGTCTTTTTACTGAGCCATAATACAAAAAAAAAAAAAAAATACTGACACAGAATAAGCACTCATATTGCAAAAAATGGCAGTGAACATAGCAAAGAAATATTCAACCAATATAAGATTTAAAGGGACAAACATCAAACTCTGTATTTCCAAGTCTAACAACTCTATTCAGTGAAAAGCCTCCAAGTTTGATAATTCTAAGAAGCAACAAGTATCTGGAGTTCTAAGTCTGCTCCTCCAGTAGGCGGCTGACAGTTCTGGGAAACTTCATCTGGGGCTGGCAGCTCTCCTTAGCAGTCATCTCATGGTCCAGGCATCTCCCCTGAGACTCCATTGCAATCCTCAGTTCATCCTCATGGTTTCATCAGGTTTCCATGCAGGTATCTAGCCAACCTGCTTCACGCTTGTCATGGCCAGTTCCAAAACACAAGACCATGCTGCAAATTCAATGACCCTCTTGTTCCTGCATTTCTTATGTGCCATAATACCAAGCAGGGTGCCAATTTGTTAATCCAGGAGGAAATAAAGCAGACTTTGAAGAACAGGACACTCCTTCAGGATTCAGGCCCCTTCAAGAGTCTACATTCTTCCTGTTGCTCCAGTGCACATCAGCTGGCCCAGCCTCAAAGGTTATAATCTCTCATATAATTGCAGCTGAACAGGCAGAAGTTTCAGCCTGAAGATTTTGTTTCTGTGCTGTATCCCTCCGTTCACACCAGTCCATTTCTATACAAAGCAACCCTTTACAAGTTCTCAGGATGTGGGCATAACAGCAAGCCTCTCATACAAATAGCTTGTAGCCCAGTATAGACAATGCTCTTTCTCACCCTCACAAGCAAAACCTCACAGTCCATAGTTCTTACTACAGTCAGGTCTTTCAACTCTGACCAGAACAATCCATCAAGCTGTACTTACAGCACTGCAAAGTGTCTCTTAGGCCAAGGTTTCACATTCTTACACATTCCTCTTGGAAATCAGCTCCAAAAGGCCAAAACCACACAGTCAGGTGTCTATCAGCAATCCCACTCCTCTGGTACCAACTTTACTGTTGCAGTCAGATTCATTTTGCTGGCAGAAATCACCCAACAAAGAGCAGCTTGTAGGGAAAATAAAAGGGTTTATTTTGGTTTACAGACTCGGGGAGGAAGTTCCATGATGGCAGCAGAAAAAACCCTGGCCAAGATAAGATGGGCAACAGGAAGAGGAGAGTGTGCCAAACACTAACATGGGGACACTGGCTATAATACCCATAAGTCTGCCCCCCAAAAATACACTGACTCCAGGAGGCATTAATTTCCAAATCTCCATCAGCTGGGAACCTAGTATTCAGAATACCTAAGTTTATGGGGGACACCTGAATCAAACCACCACATTTCCTATGATGAATAATCCAAATGCTATTTCTGGATTTAATAGCCTTTAGATTCAGTAAAAGGGGAGAGGTTGTTCAGATATATCACTGCAAGGATTCTGGTCTTATTACCTCATCGCTCAGCTAACCCAATGAATCTCTGCATAGCAGCACAGACCAAATTACTGACACACATATTAGCTTCAACAGAATTTAACAAGTATCTGATCCTTTAGGAGAACATATATTCCTTCACTGAAAAATGAAACAGTTTTATAATGACAAGTATAACTTACTAATGGATATCTCTATCTCTCTCAACTTTCTAGTCCAGCTGCCTTTAGTCTCTTGAGATGTACATATAAGTGAAAGAATTAGCCATAAACTTGAATAGTGACATGAAAAATGGTGAATAGAACACAGACCTATGCTTAAAATAATCATACTAATGTTTAACTATCATGGTATCAATTTTGTTTCTAAAAACATTATCTAAGAGCTTAAAACTCTCATGTTATAAGTAATTTTTCACATAATCGCACAAGATTGATGGACTGTGAAACTTCCTTGAATTCTTCTAGACAAATTAAAGAAGACCACCCCAATTAGGAAACTAACACAATGAATATTAGAGAAGACAACTGATGTTAAGACATAAAGCTAAAGCTGTAATTGAGTTGATATTCATTCAGATTGTCTATTCATATGGAAACTCTACAAAATTTAGTGATGGTCTCGCTTTTAAGTATTATGTTGTTTACACAAAAGATTTTTGTGGGATATCAAAAAGACCTGAAAAGGGGGCTAGAGTGATGACCTAGCGATCAAGGTGCTTGCCTGTAGGTTCGATTTCCTAGTACCCACATAAAGCCAGATGCACTAAGTGGCACATGCATCTGGAGTTCATTTGCATTCGCTAAAGATCCTGGTGCACCCATTGCCTCTCTCTCTCTCTCTCTCTCTCTTTCTGCTTGCAAATAAATAAATAAAACATATTTAAAAAATTAAAATACCAAGCCGGGAGTGGTGGCACACACCTTTAATCCCAGCACTCAGGAGGCAGAGGTAGGATGATCACCGTGAGTTCAAGGCCACACTGAGACTACATAGTGAATTCCAGGAGATCCTGATCTAGAGTGAAACCCTACCTCAAAAGACCAAATAATAAAATAAAATACCTGAAAAGACAAACTAAAGCAAAAGGGGAATGGGGCAACCACAAACCAAGTATTTGTAAGACTTGCAACAAAGAATTAATAATGATATAACATAAAGATACTGACAAATGGATAGATACATTTATAGTATTATTTATTACAATATTGCTTGTGTTAATAAAACTGGGAAACAATCTAAATATTTATCAATGGAAAATAGACTATTAAAAATACAAGAGGTAGCCGGGTGTGGTGGCGCATGCCTTTAATCCCAGCACTCGGGAGGCAGAGGTAGGAGGATCGCCGTGAGTTCAAGGCCACCCTGAGACTACAGAGTTAATTCCAGGTCAGCCTGGACCAGAGTGAGACCCTACCTCGAAAACCAAAAAAAAAGAAAAAATACAAAAGGTAGCCAGGCGTGGTGGCGCACGCCTTTAATCCCAGCACTCGGGAGGCAGAGGTAGGAGGATCGCCGTGAGTTCAAGGCCACCCTGAGACTCCATAGTGAATTCCAGGTCAGTCTGGGCCAGAGTGAGACCCTACCACGAAAAACCAAAAAAAAAAAAAAAAAAAAAAAAAAAAAATACAAAAGGTCTGAGGATTGACAGGTAGTTACTGGTTGCTAGAGAGGGGCTCACAAGGCCCTGACTCTCTTTGAGAATTTATAAGAAGTTTCCAGGATAGGTAGACACATGTTCCTGAGTTCTGTAGCCACTATTAAATTTCTTGTGTTTCTACAAATAATCCTTACTTTGTAAGTAACCCATATAAAACTCACTGGTTTACAAATAAGAGGGGAGGGATGTAACAGTAAAAAGGGAATAAGATGAGCTAAGAAGAGAAAGGGAATTAGCATGAGTGGGAAGAGGAGAGGTCAATGGGAATGATCAATATATGCATGTATGAAAATATCAAAAGGAAACACATTATTATGTATAATTAATATATGCTAATAAGGTCTTTAAAATAAAAAAAGCAACTTTAAAATTAGGTAAGACAAAGTGTATGTATTTGGAATTTATATATAATAAAACATCATTTCTGTTTCTCAAAAATAAAATACAAAATTACAAAAAGTGATCCATTCATACTACAAAAGAAAAGGCGAGTCATCATTGAAGATTTTGGGGTTTCTTTTAATGTTTTAATATATGTTAATTAAATCTGTAAAACCCTGGAAACTGAAGTAGTTTTTTGAACTTGTAAACAAAATTAGAAGTTTATTACTTATGTATAACAGTTACTATAAGTCTTTAAGGTAAATGAATATCATGAACTTCAGCTGAGTCATAAATGCTAATTTGTCATGATAAGGCACAATCCAGGGACCTAAGACCCTGGCTTGTTGACCTCAACTATGCTGTGTGGTATATAAGACAGGAGTGTCCTTTCAGCCTCAGTGAAGGTTTCCCAGGCCAAGATTTGAAAAAGAATGATTCATCCCTAAGGGAAAATTTGAAGAAATAAAATAAAATTTGAGAATCACCTGTGGCACTCCCTGATGGCTGTTAAGACAACAGCCAGCTGAAGATGTCTGCCACTCCCCGTTATCAGATTACCAGCATAGTTGCCACAGGTTTTCATGTACCTGCTCCACCTCCTTCTATTTTTCACATATCAAGAAAGCTAGTCAGAAATGTTGACTTAAAGCACAATAAATTCAGAATACCAGAAAAGGTCAAGTGGGAGCTAATACAAGGTAAGGCGACTGGTCTTTGTAGAGAAAGGTCTATAATCTTGTGGAGGCCTTATGAACATACAGGACAATACTTCCCTAATTTTAAACCAGTTTAATAAGCAAAGAGTAGCTAAATTGGCCCATCAATTATCTGTGAGTGACAACTCCTAAAGAAGACACAGTCTATCCTCAACCTTAGTCACCTTTTACCATATGAATATAGCTCCTTACTTGTTTTGAGGAGCACAGTCACACAGTAGTCCTCGATGTCTATCATTTTTCTGATTTCCCTCCTGCTAATGGACTCAAAGCAATTCCGAGCTTTTATTCCCTTGGTTCTTCAAAATTCCTGATTTCTAAAAATTCCTGATATTAATCTCAGAAACTACAAAGTAACTCCTAGTTTCTTTTTTCCTACTTTCCTTTTTTAAATAATTTTATTTATTTGTTTATTTATTTGCAAACAGAGAGAAAAATATATAGAGAGAAGAGAGACAGACAGAGAGAGAATGGGTATGCAAGGGCCTCAAGCCACTACAAACGAATTCCAGACGCATGTGTCCCTTGTGCATCTGGCTCATGTGGGTTCTGGGGAATTGAACCTCAGTTCTTTGGCTTTGCAAGCAAATGCTTTAACCATTAAGCCATCTCTCCAGCCCCTTGCCCACTTTTTTTTGATGACCAGTGAAGAACCTGTTCTCTGAGACACTGATTTTTCCCAATCTACAAGTCAAGGAAAATATAATAAATTACTTTCCTATCAGTCAGTTCTACATTCCCACACAAACCCCACTTGCAATAGGAGATACCATCAAACTGTCTGACTTGGAATGAATACTATTGAGATGGTAGCTACAGTTTCAGCCATGCACTTACTCAGAAAAGTGGTGGCCAGTCCATATAATATACCCATATAATAAAATTAATAATAGTAATGATAATAATAAATAGTTAACACCTCTTTAGCACTTGCAGTGTTTAGGGAACTGCTCTTAGTACTCCCTACACTTTAATCCATACAAGCACTATGCGAACATGAGAAAATTGAGGTACAGAGGGGTTAAATAACCTGTTTCCAGTCACATGCATGTAACTAATACTTTAGGTTGCATCATATTAAATGATTACTCTGGTATGAGAACTTCAAGAGTATGCTGCAGCATTTGTGGTCTTATGTTCTGGACTATGCTATATATGTCATCATAACAATAATGTAGTTGCTAGTAAACACATCACCTCATAACTAAAGTTTTGATCTTATATATTTGAAAAGTTAGAGGCTTTAATCCAATTGATTAATTCATAAATGGTCCTTAAGACTGAAAAAATATATTTAACAGTTAGAAACAGTAGCTAGAATGTCATAGAGCTGATAAGTAAAGTCATCAATAAATACAAAAAAAAAAAAGTATACTGGCATACAGGGCCTGTGATAACATGTAGTTAGTTCCCAGCATGTCAGATATCTGTGGGTGTAGATATTACATCAGCCAAACAAAATTGAAGCAGGGAGAATGAGTAAGTTCACATTTACAATGAAGTAGTGACAACAGCTATCGTGGGTTCACACACAATGCATCAATGCACCTTGTTAGTACCCATGCTAGATCACCTGCAAGTGTTGGTCTGATATTTGCTAAGGATCAGCCTTGGCTCAGCATTTCTCCGAAGGGTCCCATCAACTAAAAGCACTATAAAAACTTTTAATCTTTCCTTTAATATATATATATATATATATATATATATATATATATATATATATATATTGTGTGTGTGTGTGTGTGTGTGTGTGTGTGTGTGTGTGTGTGTGTGTGAAGTATCCCTTCCTCTGAGTCTTCAGATGTTATAATTTTAGGTCAGAATTCTCTGGAACTACTGTGTGAGTTATTGACCCCCATCTGCTTTGTACTGGTTTCCAGGACCCCATGTTAACCCCTATAGTGCACCTTTGCTGGGCTTTTACCCTATTTAACTGACATATGATGTCTATTAAATTCCTGGGATGGGGGAAACTTGAGTAATACTAAAATAAGAAGGCAGTCAAACTCTGGCTAGGTAAGCCAATATTCTTCACAAGGAATCACATCACAGATTTCTATGCATTGATAATTCACCATACTACATGCTGCTTTGGTGCCTTCTTTTAGTGTACTCAGTCCTTGCAAGAAACATGCAAAGGAGATTTGGCCATTGCTTTTCATGTGAGGAAACAGGCTCTTAACAGACAAACTCAGCCATGACCCCACAACTAGTATTAACATTTGAATTCAAATCCAACATTTTTTATGGCAATGAAACTTATGCATTTAACCATAAAACTGTTGAGAAAAAAACAATTGATGTCAAGTTCAATTCTTTGCCTTATTAACCTGAATTGCTGAGGCAAGGGGGTCAGGAATGTCTCTTTCGAAGTATCTCTATGAGGGTCTCCATTCACCATGATTTGGCAGCAATTGCATACAATCTTTAACAATAATCACTTCTTTTACCTCATTCCCTTTTCTCTTCCATCTCTAATATAACCCATGTGGAATAGAAAGGCTCAGAAAAATATGTAGAATCGACATCCTTCCTAAGCTCTCATTGGCTTAAGATGTGAGATGCTTTTGTGTGGCTCTGGTTAATACAGACATAGGCTCTGTGTCCTTTCCTGCCATTGACATGCTTCCTAAGAGGATAGAGAACAGCGGGCTGACTGGTTCAGCACAACCAGGGCTTGGGGACAAAGAGGAAACTGACCTTTAGGCACTCAGTAGCTTTACATTGACGTCATACTTCCCACCCAAATGTGCCCTGAAAAATGCTTTCCCAGGCTAGGTACCGTGGGAGAAACACTAAACAGTGATAGGTGGCATTTAGAAGTGTCCTGTAAACAGTGAAGAGAAAACAAAAATGTCCTCTCAAATGGATCCAGTGTCTATACAAAGAAGTCAGGACAAGCATGTGAGCCCAAGGCTATAGCAAGCTCACTATGCAGCTTGGAACAATGCTGTGATTGTGTGGGTATCAACCCCTTAAGATCTATATCATGGGTAGGATATTAATGTGTCCCAAGCAAGGTTTGACAGCTGTTTCTGAGCTTTCTCAATTAGAGATAGAAATAGATATGATCTACTTAGAATCTTTTATGCCTCACATTTCTATATGGGTGAGTTACTTTTCATGTTACACAATCATTCCAAACCAGTTACCAAGCCTCTCACCTCACTGGGCCTTTGTCTTGATAGTTCCTGTCATCTTTGCATAACCTTTCTCAGGATACTCAGAATTATATCAACACTCTGACTTTGTGATATGCCCTGTGTTGCTTTTTAAAAACAGCAAAAAGGACAAGTACCAGTTACACACCAGATGAAGAAGAAATCTGAGTTCTTATAAACTGAATATTATGTATTTAGTTTTACTTTTTCAAAATTTTAAAATGTGAATTTCTTGACATTTTTGTACACCCACACATATATAAACACACACACATACACACACACACACACATATATATATATATAACTTTGATCATATGTATTGTACATTACTCTCCCTTATCTCCATCAGTCTCACTGTACTCATTTTTCTTCACTAACTGGTGGTATAGCCACAGAAGACAATTACTCCCCATCTCTAGCAATCTTTACCTATCATTAGTTCATTAGGAGGGAAGTGACCTCCAATGCTTTGCCCCTATATATTCCCCTTTACATAAAGGAATGTTGACTTGTCCCATCATGTGTAGATCTTGTGCAGATAAGCATACCTTATGTCAGTTTCCAAGTGCAATGGCCTTTCATGTCTGGACTCCGATGTTCCACAGCACTCCTCCCATCCTCCAGTCTGTACATTCTTTCTGTCCTGTCTTCCATGATGTTCCTGGAGCCCTAATGGGGATGATGGAATACTATGTTTTAACAAATTCAGAGAATACCCTTATGCTACAGATCATTTCTTTATTCAACAGATGTTCAGAGAAAGTTATTCTATGAGTTTAGTCCAATGCTAGATGCCAAGATAATGCACTCTTACTCTCCAAGATAAGATACTAAAATCTTATTCAAAGATAATTCATAGTCTCATGTTGGCAATAAACATATATATGTAACCTTGATGGAATGGAATGAGAATTAAGTAAAAAGTACTATAGCTGGGAAATAACTATAACTGTAGGCCTTAGAAATAACAAATGAGCATACACACTCTTTTCTGCAGGACTAAACCAAATAAGAAAACAAACACTGAATGAATTTACCAAGAGCAAAAGGTAGTCAAGTCTTCCCCATTTGGGCCATATCCACATAACTTACAACACAGAACTCTATTTCCCAAACAACAGGTTGTATTAAGGGCTTGCCAGTTATTTTATGCATTTAATCCTCCCAAGAAATATGCAATGCAGACTTGGCATCCCTGTTACATATGAGTATACCCAGGTTCTTAGGGAACTAACTCAGCCAAGACTTTACAGCTAGTAAGTATTAAAATTTGAATTCAGAGCCAGGCATGGTGGTACATACCTTTAATTCCAGCATTGGGGAGGAAGAGGCAGGAGGAACACTGTGAGTGTGAGGCCACCCTGCGAGTACATAGTGAATTCTGAGACATTCTGGGCTAGAGATAACTTAGCTGTTAAGATACTTGCTCTCAAAGCCTAATGACCCTAGTTCAATGCCCCAGTACCCACATAAGAACAGATGCACAAAGTAGCAATGCATGTGGAGTTTGTTTGTAATGGCTGAAGGCCCTGGCATGCTTATTCTTTCTGTCTGTTTCCTCTCTGTCTCTTTCTGCTTACAAAGAAATAAATAAAAATAATTAAAAATTTAATTCAAATTTATGTTTTTGTTCAAATCTGAATTTTGGCAAATTCAGAAAGCCTACATCACTGCCTCTACTAGGTTGGAAAGGAAGATAATATTTTGTAAGTTGTTACACTCCATTCCAAGACATTGTGTGAGCAAATCGAATTCTCTTTCCCTTTTAGATAAATTAGGAAGAGAATTTCCCTTGAGTAAGAATGGGAGGCACCACAGAGTATGACCATGGCCTCTTTCTAGTGAGTGTTGTACTTTTGTTGGAGTCCCAGGTTCTTTAGTTCTGAGTGTCATGTTGGGACTGAAGCCAGGTTATACTTCTGCTTAGACCCTGGCCAGGCCTTATGAATTCAGGGCTTCGTAACCACTACTCTCAATGTGCTGCCTCTACATTTGCTGTCCTGAGTTGTCTGTCCCCTTTAAGAAGGAGGTGAAATATCTGGGGAGATTGGTAAGCAGTTAAAAAAAACTTACCTGCAAAGTCTGCCAGCCTAGGTTCAAATTCCCAGACAGTCATATAGAGTTTACAGGCATTTGTTTGCAGAAGCAGGAAACTCTGGAGTGTCCCCACCCACTAAAGCAAAAATAATAAATAAATGAAGACTTTAACATCTCTTTTTTTTATTGTATTGTAGTGTATTGTTTTTTTTAACTTTTTTTATTTATTTATTTAAGAGCGACAGACACAGAGAGAAAGACAGATAGAGGGAGAGAGAGAGAGAATGTGCGCGCCAGGGCTTCCAGCCTGTGCAAACAAACTCCAGACGCGTGCGCCCCTTGTGCATCTGGCTAACGGGGGACCTGGGGAACCGAGCCTCGAACCGGGGTCCTTAGGCTTCACAGGCAAGCACTTAACCGCTAAGCCATCTCTCCAGCCCATTGTATTTTTTTTTTTTTTTTTTTGAGGTAGCTTCTTGCTCTAGCTCAGGCTGACCTGGAATTCACTATGCAGTCTCAGGGTGGCCTCGAACTCAAGGCAGTCCTCCTACCTCTACCTCCTGAGTGCTCGGGACTGAAGGTGTGCACTACCATGCCCAGCCCTTTTAAAAAATATTTTATTTATTTATTTACTTATGAGATAGAATGGTTGCACCAGGGCCTCTAGCCATTGCAAAGGAACTCCAGACACATGTGCCTCTTATGCTTCTGTGGGTACTGGGGAACTGAACCTGGGTCCTCAGGTTTTGCAGTTAATCACCTTAACCACTCTCCATCTCTCCAGCCCCCAAATGAAAAATTTGAATTAAAGGACTTAATAGCTGAGCCTGAATAAAAGTAATATGTGTGAATGTCAACTCTAGTCAAAATTTATTTTTAAATTAATTTTGTGTGAACACACAGAAATATGAATGGAAAAATCATCAATTGAAATTTCCTCAAATACCACCATTCTTCCTCCCTGGAGCCAATATCAAATGCAATTTATATAAACATCCTCACATGTCAGGCTAGTAGAAGATGCATGTAATGCCAGCACATAGGAGGCTGACATAGGAGAAGTATGACTACAAGGTTAGCTTGGGCTATGTATAGAAAAATGCTACTGTCTTCCAAAAAATCACAAATTTATACATATACATAAGGTCTGCTGGTTTTGTTAAGGGATAATGCTTTTCATAATCACTTATATCCATTAATATATTGTTCTAAGCCCTCTTTTAGACCATGGCTTAATGCTATTAGAGCTCAAAAATGCACTGGATTCTAATTCGAATTTTCATCACTGGTTCCCTGTAACACTATACAGAATCATTTTACTCCCCCTGAATTAGGATTCCCCAGCTCTCAAAAAAATAAAATAAAAAAGTAAAGTCACCCTGTGCTTGATGCTGTGCTAAGTAGATTGTTAAAATTCTATCCTAGTCCTATACATTACAACACACCAGGAAACAGAAAGAAAGCCAAGCAGTCACCTGACAGTAACTGTGCATGTATTGAGAATGTCATGGTTAAAAGCTCACACTGGGGCTGGAGAGATAGCTTACCGGTTAAGCGTTTGCCTGTGAAGCCTAAGGACCCTGGTTCAAGGCTCAATTCCCCAGGACCCACATTAGCCAGATGCACAAGGGGGCACACGTGTCTGCAGTTCATTTGCAGTGGCTGGAGGCCCTGGTGTGCCCATTCTCTCCCTCTCTCTCTCTCTCTCTCTCTCTCTCTCTCTCTCTCTCTCTCTCTCTGTCCCTATCTATCTATCTGCCTTTCTAGCTCTGTCTGTCATTCTCAAATAAATAAATTAAAAAAAAAATAAAAGCTCACACTGGCAGCCCCCCATTTCACTTTCAAATATGAAAAGAAACAGAGACAAATACACAGACAAAATAAAGGTCTGAAGCCAGAGGACTATATTATGAATTAGGAGTAGGAGGTTTTCCTGGTCTTTGCTATACATCTATATGTGATGAGCAAATTGCTTAATATCTTGGCATTTAGATTGGCCATACATAATTCAATTCAATAAATTTTGGAAAATCCATGTCCTTCTGTGTTGGGTAATAGGTACTGAGATGACAAAGGATCAGGACAGAATATCTGCTTTTAAATAGCCTGCTATGATAAGAATAATAGGGGATGAGATAGCACAGTGAACAATAATGCATAATAAAATGTAGCCAGTGTTCTTATAGCCATAGGAAAAAAGTGGTGGAGCACCAAACAGAGAGAAACTCCCTTTCTGTGGACTGTGGTGCTAAGGTTGGCAACTTTGGTTTCTATTCAGCCTGGCTTAAATTTGGAGGTCATTTTATAGAGTGAGAGTCAGGCATGGAGGCTTAAGAGGACTATCCTGGCTCTCATTGCCTTTGAGCCTAAGAGACAAGAGCACATAGAACATCAGCTTTGCCTCCATTGCCCCACGTTCAGTACACAGCACAGGAGAACAGATGGCATCTGAGGCTGACATAGTATCAATAAATGTTGTGCTGGTTTTCTCCACAGAAACCCCTCCCTAACATGCTCCTACTCCATCCACAATCCAGAGTCCATGGTGACCTGAGGCAACAGCCAAGATAGCTGCTCTAAGATTTCATTCAGCTTCTATTGCATTTGGATACTAGTAGTGAAACCATGCTATTGAGGTTCACCATCTCATTATCAAGGACACAGATAGGAGAAACAGGGGATGTTAGGGACACTATTTACTGCCCCCATGCCTCTGAAAAGTGACTTAATTTCTCTGTCAATCAGTTTTCTATTTATGATGAAAATGGGAATAAAATTTAAAGTACAGTGCTATTGGGAGAGATAAATTATGTGAATGTTTCATTTCTGGAACATAAGATGCCAATCAATGGTGAAGGTCATGATGATGATAGTAGTTGTAATGATGGTGATGATGGCAGCCCCAGTACTCACACAGTCTTGTGTAATTCCCCAGGATCCCAAGAAAAGTAGGTCTAGATGTGTGGATAGCCACCTTATGTGTTTTATCTCTACCGTCCCTGGAAATGCTTCCTGATTTTGCTGACTTAGAGCATCTTCTCCTAGATTCTGATATAGTCTTTATCTATTAACTCTTTTATTTTTAATACCTGTTGAAATTATTTTTTAAATATTTTATTTTTATTTATTTATTTGAGAGAGAGAGCGAGCAAGAATGAGCATGCCAGGGCCTTCAGCCACTGCAAACGAACTCAAGTGCATGTGCTACCTTGTGCATCTGGCTTGCGTGGGTCTTGAGGGATCGAGCCAAGGTCCTTTGGCTTTGCAGGCAAGTGCTTTAACCACTAAGCCATCTCTCCAGCCCCCTGCTGAACTTTTTAAAATTAAATTTCATTTATGTGAGACAGACAGAGAGAATGAGAATGGGTGCACTAGGGCCTCTAGCCACTGCTAATGAACTCCAGACACATGTGCCACCTTGTTCATCTATCTACATGTGGGTACTGTGGAATGAAACCTGGGTCCTTAGGCTTTGCAGGCAAGTACCTTAACCACTAAGCCATCTCTCCAACCCTTTAGTTAACTTTTAGTAATACTTGGCTTCCTTGCCTATTTCTCAATCCTCATCCTGTTACTCACCAGCACTGCACAGAGCTCATTCTGCATTTGTGTCACTATATTGAGGCTTCTCTACTAACCTACTTATGGATCCCTGTGTACACCTAGTGCCAGTCATTCCTCTTACTCACATTGCTAACAAACACTCCTTCAACCTGGTGATTAACCTGCTGATACGAGACTTTGAGACCTTTGGGATCACCATAATAATTACTGTAGAAGTCTTTCAACTGTATATGTGTATATGCATTTTATATTACATTTATGTCATATATAATTTAATATATCACTTAATAACACACACATTATTGTATGCTATTTATACATTCATACTATATTTAACATATTGTCTATATAAATCTTTCTTCATAAAAAATGGTACATTTTTATCCTTGTGTTAAATTGATCAATAACAAAACATCTAAAACCCTTGTATTGCAAATTTCACTTTTCATTGTCAGAAATGTTTAAAAGAAAAATTTAGAAACCTCAAACCCAAATATACATTTGTAAGACAACCACAGTTTTCAAGCAGCACCTAACTACCAAACAATCTTGTATTGTCATCCTGCTCAAGCACATGCTGACTGCTGGAAAAGCAGAGTATCATGGGAGCAAGAAGCCAGAGCAATGTGTGGTCCTCTTCTTGTCCATGATGATTTTTGACTTCCCTTCCCTTCCCTGATCCACCCACATTCTTTTCTGATTCATCATCACACTTTCTGATTCTTAATCCTATAAGTTTTTAGAAGTTGGCACTCACAATTTTATACTTCCAAGATAATAATCATACAAAGATGCTAGAGAAAAAGAAAGAACTAAAGATACACTGTCTGGGCCATGTGGACTTGTCCTAGTTCTCTCTACTGGCCTGACTCATAGCAACAGATATCTCAGTTCTACTGGGAAATGGGTGTGTGAGAAGTAGATAACAAACAAGAGGTGTAGCTATCTCAGTGCTATGATCCACCAAGATAAGCCTGTCTTCCCAATTTTGCTCTTGACAAACCTTGTTCTGAGTGTGTTTGAAAGGGTTTATACTGTAGGATTTGTGCAGCTCTGTTCACTTATGCAACAAGAGTCATAGGTGAAACACAGCCAGGGACAAGAAATGTAAACTAGTTTCATGCCTTATCTCAGTACTCTATTGAAATTATAATTATCATAATTATATTCATTTCCTTAAGTGAAAATAAATTCTAGTGTTTATTGAGTTACTAAGATTGTTGGCTTCGTTTTCAAGCCAAGTATGCTTGTATAAGAGCTAACAGTAGAACTCAGACCTATGCAATTTTTCAATAACAGTTTTATTGAGATATGAGTCTTACAGTCTGAAATACTTATCTTTAGAGTAAAAAATTAAGCAATTTTAGTATATTCATAGTCGTGCAACCACCACCATTATCTAATTTGTACCATTTCATCACTGGAGAGTCCTCATTCCTCTCCTCACCACGGCCTCTAGGGTCTTTTTCCAATGTTATCATTGTGGATTTTTCTTATAAATGGAATCATACAAAATGTAAAACTTATGCCCTGCTTACTTCAATTGTCATCCTTTATAACTTTATCTTCTCTATGTCATAACTTAACAGTCCATCCATTTTTATAACCAGGTATTTTTCCATCCATACAGCTGTAATGCCTCTTATGTGTCCTTTTATCACTTGGTAGACACATGGTGGCCTCAATTCTTTAATGACTAATGCTGTTGTGAACACTGATGAGTAGGAATTTGTACAAACATGAGTTTTTAGTTACTGTGATTATAAAACTATGAGTGAAATTTCTGTATTATATCAATTCTATGTTTAACAATGAGGAAGCTCACTTGTTTTCCATTGCAGCTGAATGACTATATAATCCAACCAAGAATGAAAAAGGGATCCACTGATTCACAACCTCGCCAATGTTTGCTATTGTCTCTTTTTTGCTGTAGCCAACTTAGTAGGTATAACATGCCATCTGAATATGATTTTGACATATATTAATCTAATGATTAACAATCCTTTAAGTTAATATTCTAACTAGCAGTGTATTTCTTTACACAAAGTGAGGATATAAAAATCTTCAGAAATTATAATAATTATTTTACTTCATTTAAGTCACAGTTTTTTATGCATTTTGGAACTCTCTTGTAAGGTGCATTTATATTTATAATTGCCAGGTGTCCAAGGAAAATAACCATTGATTGTTATAGAATGCCTGTCTTTGTCTCTGTAAAACTTTGTCACAAATTGTATCATATATATATATATATATATATATATATATATACACATACACACATACATACATATATATGATATATATACATACATACATATATATGAGATATATGTATGTATGTATGTGTATATATATATATATACATATATATATATATACATATATATATACATATATATATATGTATATAGACATATATATATATATATACATATATATATATATATATGATTTTCAAGGCAGGATCTCACTGTAGCTCAGGCTGACCTGGAATTCACTGTGTATTGTCAGGATGTCCTCAAACTCACAGCAATCCTCCTACCTCTGCCTCCTGAGTGCTGGGATTAAAGGCATGTGCCATGACACCAGGCTCACAAATTATATTTTGTTTGATATAAACATAGTGCAACCAACACTTTGTGTCATACCTTCTAGTCATCCTTTTACTTTCAACCTGTTTGTACATTTGAATCTGAAGTGTGTCACTTGTAGGTAGCATAAAGTTAGATGATATGCTTTATCCATTATGTCAATAGATGACATAAAAGATATTTACTATTTAATTCATTTCCATTAAATATAATTACTGATAAGATAGAATTTGCATCTGTCATATGTTTAGGAAAATACATTTTTCCTTTTTATTCCCACAATTTTCCACTATTGCCTCCCTTATGTTAAACAGATATGTTCTATTTGTGTGCTACTTCACACTTGATTTCTCCTATTATGAGTTATTTTCCTAGTGGTTACTCTATGGTTGCCCTATTAGCAGCTTAGTATAACAATGTAGTTCATAATGATATCAAACTAATTTTACGATATAAAAATCTTGTTATTATGTAGCTCCATTTTACTCTTTGTGCTCAACAAATTAGATCTTTAACCATTATAGGCCCATCAGTAAAACCTTATTATTATGTGATTATTTTAAATTACATAGAGGGTAAATATTATAAACCCAAAACACTTTTATACATACTATATAACATTTTTGAAAAGGATTAATATTACTAATCTTATAGAAAATAAAATCAAAGCTAAGATATATTACCTCACACACACTGTGATGATCGCTATCAAGAACAAAACTGGGGGCTGGAGAGATGGCTTAGTGGTTAAGCGCTTGCCTGTGAAGCCTAAGGACCCCTGTTCGAGGCTCGGTTCCCCAGGTCCCACGTTAGCCAGATGCCCAAGGGGGCGCACACGTCTGGAGTTCGTTTGCAGAGGCTGAAAGCCCTAGCGCGCCCATTCTCTCTCTCTCCCTCTATCAGTCTTTCTCTCTGTGTCTGTCGCTCTCAAATAAATAAATAAATAAAAAATATTAAAAAAAAAAGAACAAAACTGGGCTGGAGAGATGGCTTAGCGGTTAAGTGCTTGCTTGTGAAGCCTAAGGACCCTGGTTCAAGGCTCGATTCCCCAGAACCCACGTTAGCCAGATGCACAAGGGGGCACACACTTCTGGAGTTCGTTTGCAGTGGCTGGAGGCCCTTGCGTGCCCACTCTCCTCTCTATCTCTCTGCCTCTTTCTCTCTGTGTCTATCACTCTCAAATAAATAAATAAAAATAAAAAAGAACAAAACTAAACACACAATAAAATTAAAAAAAAACACAAAAAATAAAAAATGCTGGAAAGGATATAGGAAAATCAGAATCTTTATGTATCTTTAGTAGTGCAAACTGGGATAGCCACTATAGAAAAAAATAGTATGTTAGTTTTAGCAATCCTGATTCTAAATATACAGCCAAAATCCCTCAAGGCAGGATCTTGTAGCTATATTTTCTCACCTATGTTCATTGTGACATAATAGAAAAAAACTGCCAATGAATGAAATAATAAAGAAAATGTTTTCTGGACACACACTGATTTCTTAACCAATCTTCTGTTTCTACAACACAAGACCCAAGACTGAGTAACTTATAAAGAAGATAGGTATAGTTTGGCCAAATGTTCCAAAGGCTGTGATATCATGAGGGCCCTGTCTCATACCTCAGTCACCTCCACTGGATCCCCCTCCCAACAATGCAACAATGCCAATCAAACTTCAACATGAGCTTTTCAGGGGACAAGCCAAACTCAAGCTTAGCAAATAGAATATTATTTGGCCTCAGAAAAAAGAAAATTTTGCCAGATGCAAAAACATGGATTCACCTTAAGGACATTATATAAAAAGAAAAACAAAATGATTCAAAGGTAAGTATTCTATGTTACATGAACATGGTTTAAGTATGTCCCTTCCTCCAAGTATTCATGTACTGAAATTTGTTTTTCGTTATGAAGCATTCATTTGTGAATGCATAATTCATCTCTGGTACTTAGGGATGGGTCATGGCACTGAATAGAAGTGCCATTCTCATTCTTTACACAGGGCACCACTTGACACAGTGCTAAGTAGAAGAATAACTCCTGATGTCATTTATACAGGAGTGAGTCTGATCTATCAGAGTCACAGATGGAGCTTTTAGAGGTAATTAGGGGCCACACAAAGTCATCATTGTAGAACACCCTCCTACACACATACACACACATGCTGGCTCCCTTTCTTTTGTCATTTGAAGCTTTGTACCACCACAGCACTCTGCCATCAGGAAAGCCATCAGCAGATATAGTTCCTTAGCCTAGAACCACAGCCAATGTACATACCCAGATTTAGGTATTATTTTATTATAATGAGAAGTAGTTTAAATAATTTTTTTAAATTTTTTATTTATTTATTTGAGAACGACAGACACAGAGAGAAAGACAGATAGAGGGAGAGAGAGGGAATGGGCGCGCCAGGGCTTCCAGCCTCTGCAAACGAACTCCAGACGCATGCGCCCCCTTGGGCATCTGGCTAACGTGGGACCTGGGGAACCGAGCCTCGAACCAGAGTCCTTAGGCTTCACAGGCAAGCGCTTAATCGCTAAGCCATCTCTCCAGCCCTGAGAAGTAGTTTAATACATTGTGCATTCTACCAGTAAGATGTCTAAAATAAAACTCAAGGAGACAGAGAATGGCAGTTTCCACAGGCCATGGAAGGGAAAGTGAATTTGTTTTCAATTGCAATATAGTGATTCCTTTTTTTTTTTAATTTAACTTATTAGTTTTCTTTTCAGTAAATACAGGCAGTTTGGTACCATTATTTAGGCTCATCTGTGATCTACCCCCTCCCATTAGACCCTCCTTGTTAATGAAAATGGGTCGTGCATTGTGGAGTTAGCCCACAGTTATTAGTATGATAAATGTCTCTGCAAATCATGACCCAACATGTAACTCTGACATTCTTTCCGCCCCCTCTTCTGCAAGATTTCCCTGAGCCATGTTGGGTTCATTTTTGGTCTGCTTCAGTGCTGAGGTGTTGGGGGCCTCTGAGGCTTTGGCTCTCTGATTTGGTAGGAGTTGATTTTTCTCTGCGTTGATCTCCTTCCCCTTTGTGCTGGTATCTGGTTCACAGGAAAACATCACCCTTGCTTATTTCGCCAGTTGTCCTTAGTTTCAGTTGGGCTCCTTTTGAGACTCCTGAAAAAGCTGACTATAGAAATACCAACAGACCCAGTTATACCCTTATTAGACATCTACCCTAAAACCTTCAAACCACAGGCCAAAGAGATTTGCTCAACCATGTTTGTAGCAGCTCAATTTGTAATAGCTAAAAGCTGGAATCAACCCAGATGTCCATCATTAGAAGAATGGATAACAAAGATGTGGTATATCTACACAATGGAATTCTATACAGCAGTAAGAAAAAATGACATAAAGAAATTTGAGGAAAAATGGTTGAACCTGGAACAGATCATTCTCAGCGAACTTACCCAACCACAGAAAAAAAATCGACACATGGTCTCACTCATCTGCAACACCTAACCTGAATCTGCCCAAGATGCCTTACATAGCCAGCAAGCACCTCATGGACTAGACAGTAAGATGGATGGGAGGGCGGGAAGGGAATCAAAGGGTGGAAAACAGTAATCCGGACCCAAACAGCAATGGTACCATAAAATTCTACTTCCTAAAAGACAGACCAAATGGCTGAACCTTCACTAGACACTTACAGGAAACACCTGAACCACAAGACACTGGAGAGGGTAGGATCAAGACTGACCTAAATCTCCTACATCTTCCCTCCCTCCCTCTCCCCCTCTCCCCTCTATCTCTCTCCTCTCTAACTCTTATATATTAGTTATCTTTTTCCTCAATTTAATAGTGGACACTGACCGGTAACCCCCACTTCCATCTTGGGCCTACCATCCACAATGAGCTTTTGATCAGAGAAACCTACAAGGTTTCCCAAAACAATGACAGACTTCTGTCAGAGTACTTGATGACCCACCAAAGGCCAGTGGTAAGACCCTATTGCTGAAGACTCCATACGCAGCTGACACGTAAAATGGAATGACATGGCTGGAAGCCAGGAGAGAGTCAGTCCCCAGACAGTCAGCGTGTCTAGTGCCAGAAGGTGCTACATAGGCGACTGGGGGAAATGACCAAGATCTGTCCAAGCAACACATTGTTTAACCTAATTAGCAACAAATAACCGGATGTGATGCCCACACAAGTGCAATAGTGGTACACAGCCATGGTGAGGAATCAATTGCTCTTGATTTGGCTAACGGATCCACTCAGTGGTACTAGATCCTTAGCTGGAGCTGGGAAACAAGTCAGAACCATACCTAAACACAAGCCCACTCTACAATATCAAGCTACCATCAATCATGGGGTATAAGAGGGCCTACACCTATCAAACTGTCTATCAAAAAAGTAAGTGTTATCTCAATTTTCCGGGTGCTAACTTACTCTCCATTGGAGAATCTGCTTCTCTTTTCCAGATAGATGCAGATCCTAAGAAGAGAGCTGCCCCAACATACCTCAAAAGGGGCCCAACTGAAACTAAGGACAACTGGTGATTCTTTTTTTGCTAGATAGAGTTTCCAGAGGTTTGTTCCATACAAAAGTGAACATGAACATAGTTCAGTGACATCAGCTGATATTTGGGTTTGGAGGACTCCTCCGGAGGGGTTTCATATTATTGTATCCCTAAGCAAGGAACTGAACAGAGACACACAGTTGCAACAAAAGCAAGCAATATTTATTAAAAGATCACTTCCATGGGAGGAAGAGGGTTGGAGCAAAGACCAAGGTCAAACAGCCCCACTGTGCAAATATGAAGGGTTTTATAAAACATAAAGAGGGCTTTGGGGTCATTTACATGGCACAGCCTTTGTCACACCTGCTATTGTATGTACTTCTGCATGCAACTTCATATATTGCAGAGCTGAATAGCTTTTTAACTCTCCACCTACGGATGTGCACTTTAGTCTTATAATGTGCCAAAGATCATTGTCAAGCACTCTAGTGGACTTTTGCACCTGCATTAGTTTTGGCATACCTTGGAGGAGGGTCTTTCAGCCTTCCAGCCAGTTTTCATTTTTTAATGCATAATTTTTTATTGACAACTTCTATAGTCATAGATAATAAACCATAATAATTCCCTCCCCTCTCCTACTTTCCCCTTCACAACTCCACTTTCCATCATATCTCTTTCCTCTCTCTCCATTAGTCTCTCTTTTATTTTGATGTCATCATCTTGTGAAGGTGGCTGGAAGAATGTAAAAGCCTGCCAGCCAGTTTTCTTTAACAGCTAATTTCATGAGACTTTGTGTAAGACCTTTCAGACCTCACTGTCTGTCCTACTTTCCTCCCTCAACTGTGCTGTACACTTAAAAGTAATTAAGATAGCCAGGCGTGGTGGTGCACACCTTTAATCCCAGCACTTGGGAGGCAGAGGTAGGAAGATTGCCATGAGTGCAAGGCCACCCTGAGACTCCATAGTGAATTCCAGATCAGCCTGAGCTAGAGTGAGACCCTACCTCGAAAAACAAAAAACAAACAAAAATAAATTACTAAGATAGGTAGCCAGCTCCATGTTGCTGGAACAAACATCTAACCAAACATAGTTTATAGAGGAAAAGGTTACAGATCCATAGGAAGTTGTATCAATGGCAAAAAAAAAAAAAAAAAAAAAAAAAAAAGCTGGCTCCCTTTCACAGATCCAAGCAGAGAGAATCCCACTAAACAGCCAGAAAGCACCAAAATCAGCAAGTGGGAAAGCCAGAAATCAAATTGTTTTCTCCATGCCTTTGGGCTGGAATTCAGATCAGTACCTAGCATCTCCTTGGAACAGGAATAAGCCTGCTCGGGACTGAAGTTGTAAATTCAGTTTTAATAAAACACCTGAGTCTATGGGCCATACATCTACCCCATACCATTCAAACTGCCTTAATAGGCAATTGTGTTTTATGTCGCTTATTATAATTATGCATTATTTCTGTATTATTTACTAATAAATAGGTCTCCAGGAAACCTCTTTGTTCTTACTTTTCTAAACCATGTTCTAGATGGTTTTATTTAATAAACTCTGATGATTGTTTCAAACCTTTGATTACCTCCCAGAGTTCTGCAAAGTTGACTTTGATCATTTTCCCATGTTCTTTTTGCCCTTATAGAGGAGAGGTCCTGTGAAAGTCTTTACTCCCTTATTATAGGGATTTGATTTCCCTCATTTAAATCTTGATAAATTAAGATTAAATCTTCAGTAATTTGGCTCAAACCTACCTTCAGTTTAGTTCCACATATAAGTAATAATGCCCGATATATCCAGTCTTTGACACCTACTAGTCTCAAAATCAAACATCTAGCATCCTGTTCTTAGTACTGACACAATTTAGCACAAATAGACAAAACATAGAATATAGGTCTTTCTATTTGCATTGGCATCTATCTGCCTCAGATTTTCAAAGGTTCAAATGGTTATTTCACTATTTACTTCTTTCCAAAAGCAGCTCCACTGTTTCTATTTAGAGGAGATGTGGAGGGGTGACCAAGTTGTATCTGGTGAACTAAGAAATTAGTTCTGAAACCAAGATTGCATAGCTAGGATGATGCTATTTATCGAGATTACATGTTCATTCAGGGTCTCTGTAGGGCTCCTGACTAGAGGCATTCTTCTTGCAAATCTATTTTGTAAATCTTGAGAATGCCAGTGTGTGGAGGGTCTCAGTGTGGATGTAGTTGCCAATCCTTGACAAGCCACCCTTTGGGACAGCAGCTGCTTCCACTTACCTTAAATTATTGGAATAAAGAACAAAGGGAGGGCAGATTCTGTCTTAAATGGAAAACCAAACAAAAGGAGGGGAAGCTGGGAACTTTGTGAATATTGAATGGTTTTAGCAGCTTTCAAAAACAACCACATCTGAAACTAAATAGTTCCCATAGCAAAGGACAGAGAGTAACTGAAGCCTTTGGTACTTGATGTTTTGATTGCTCTTGAGACAGACCAATCCTCTGAGAAGAGGCCTCCTGCACCTCTTGTGCTGAGTTACATTTGCAATTAAACAGACAGCAGTTAGTAGCACATAATTTCCTAAAAATAATCTTGGTTAACATTGTCATAACATTAGTGGAATAGCCAGCCTTCAAAAGAACATGAAGGTGAATGGTCAGTCAGTAAGAACACTAACTTTTCCTTTTGTCTATTATGGTTAGAGGAGAGGTCCTCAGTAATCCATGAAATCAGTATGCAAGATGAGAAAGTGATCACTTCAGCTGCAGATGCATGCAAAATCTCCCCATCCTATATCCCATCGGTTTCAAAGATTCTGAAGTTCTTACTGAATCATTATGGCCCTCTGATTAGTCCAAAGAAAAAGATTTGATTAAATACTGTGACTTAGCTGAGGGAAGTACTTAAGCCAAGTGAAATGTTATGATGACTTGGGACATAGTTGAATTGCTCCTTTAATTTCAGTGCTATGCAACCAATCTCTTAAGTTTAATATTATGGTGTATGAACAAGGTATTTGGGGTGGGGTAAATAATTCAATATTGCTTAATTCTGTAGTTTCAAATTTTCCATTAGCAAATTATTTGCTTTAATAAATGTTTTATGATTAGAACTAACTACTCTGACTTCCTCAATATTCTTTACCTTACTATTGTTCATTTATGTACAACTCTTTTGCCCTTGTTTGTTATTGAACCTAACTCAGTTTTTCCTTATTTCAAATGTCTGTATTCTTGATAATATGATGAAGTTCATGATGTGAAATATAGACCTACTGTACTTCCATTTCTAGGATTCAGGACAGCTAAGCCTGATTACATGACCATGTCACTGACCCAATCATACTCTAAAAGTTACTTGTGCTTTGTTATCTCAAAACCCTTTTGTGCCTCTGTTTTGTGTGAGTAGAGTAGCAAAGTCAACACCAGAGTATCATTATCTCTCAATTACTAGGTGTTGGAAAATGGTTATATTTTCTTATAAGAGATCCTCAAATTTCTTCTAGGGACTTATGTCCTTCCCTGTCTCTACCCTTGTGGTTTAAGTACAGGAAGATTCCAGCCCATTTTGCAAAGAAGACACATGAACTTACTCTACCCAATCAGCACATTCTACCTCTGAGCCACAGTAGTAAGTTTCATGGGCAGCCAATAACAACAATAGCTGAAACTGATGTGATTTGCACATACATTGAATTTATTTACTATTTCTAATAAGCCAAATGAGCAGGACCTACAAGTGCCTTGTACTCAAGGTGGATACCATGGACTAAAAGGAGATTTCTGTAGGAATTTATCAGCTACTAGATGGTAGCCAGGGACAAACCTAGGCCGTACACATCAGGATAAACTCTGTCCCTGGCACACACAAACTCACCCTGTACTAGAATCACTGGAGAGAAAGGGCTGAAGAGGTAAACTAGGGCAGAAACAGCTAAACACCATAAGAAACAGCCACTAAAGTAGAAAACATATTGATTACAAAACAAACTGGATGTCTTTGACATTATGAAGGCTTGTAACCTAATAGTTCCCAAACTTAAGACTTGGCAGTTTTATTAACTATTAAGTTTCTCTCTTCTTAACTTTCTTTTTGATTCTTCTCACTTAAAACTAAGATGCTACTTCCGGTTAAGATGGCGGTGTAGGTACCACGCCAAAGCAGCCTTGGGGAAAAAAAAGACAAAAAAAAACTCAGCAAAATACACACTTTTACTAAAAAGTGAGGTGTATAGGAAATTGAAGCAGCAGTGGAGAAGTAGGAGAGATCCAGAGCATCCAGAGCCCGCACAGGCCAGGCAAAAGTGGCCCCGGCAGCTCCGCCAACCGCAGCGGCGGCGGGGCACACCAGAAAGCCACCAGATTCATCTCCAGCCACAGGAAAAGCCAGGTGAGGGAGCTTCCCTTCACACTGGCAGTCTCCGCAACTCAGGACACGTGAAGGGAGAGTGGCAGTGAGCAACGGAGGAGCAGACCACGAGGTAGAAGAACACGTGGAGCAACGAGCGAACCAGAGCAGCTGCGGCTCCCTCCCCTCCCCCACAGCCTGAGCCCAGCTCTGGCAAACAGAACAGCGGTCCGGGACCCGGCCACACCAACTTGAGCCCACAGCGGGACCCAAGCAGGAGCAGAGTTCGGCAGCAACATCAGCAGCTCCGGAAACGGTACCAGAGGTCCCAGCAGCAGCAGACCCCATAGCAGCAGCAGCAACAACAGCCAACCCAGCAGCAGCAGTTTCAGCAACAGCAGTGGCTCCAAAAGTGGCAGCTACAGCAGCAGCAGTAGCAGAGGCAATAGCAGCAGTGGGCCCAGCAGCAGCAGCTTCAGCTGCTGACAGACCCAAAAGAGGCAGTTTTTGCAGCAGCAATTCCAGCAGTGGGGGTGTTGATCTGCAGGGCCACAGTTGCCAGGCTTGGCTTGCCCCGAAGGAAAAGCCAGTGCCCAGCTCCAGAAATCAGAACAGCAGCCCGACGACCCAGGCAGCAACTTGACTGAGACCAAAATCATCCAATGTAACTGAGTTTGCACCAGAGAAGGGTCTCACTTGGTCACAAGCTGAATGGGATCCCACAACAGACCAGAAATATTAACCTCTATGTTGATAGAGGATCTGGTTGTTATAATAACTACTCTGGCATACATACTTGGGGCTGTTTTTGACTGAATGGGTACAGTGTTTAGTTAACTTTTAGAATCTACCTGTGTTTTATTCCACTCAGCCTATTTGAATACTCCCATAGCAGGGAAACTCAACCCCTAGGAGCACCTTTGTAGATACTCTCAGAGTCTTAAGAGCCACATCTAACACCTTAAGCTCCTACCCTGAAAATATATAACATCAAATCAACTGATACAGCTAAGAATACCCAGCTAGCTAGAAAATCCAAGCTTAAACTTAATCCAAGATGCAAAAATATATACATTATAACACAAGAAACACTAAAAAGCAAGATGATATAAATCCACCTAAAAGTATTAATGCATCAGAAGTGACCTCCAGTGAGAACGAGTTAGAGGAAATGCCTGAAAAAGATTTTAAAAAAATGATTATAAATATGTTCAAAGAAGTCAGAGAACAAATCAAAGGAGTCAAAGAGGAACTTAAAGAGGAAATCAAAGGAATCAAAGAAGATGCAGGACACCAATTTCATGAAATAAAGAAGGCAATACAAGACATAAATAAGGAAATAGAAATAATAAAGAAAAACCAGTTAGAATTACTAGCAATAAAGAACACAGTTAATGAAATAAAAAAATCTGCAGAAAATCTCACCAGTAGGATGGATGAAGGAGAGGACAGAATATCTAAGCTAGAAGACCAGGTGGCAGACCTAATGCAGTCCAACAAAGAGAAAGACAAACTTATAGAAAAGTATGAGTGGGAATTTCAAGATATTCGGGACACTATGAAAAGATCCAATATAAGAATTCAGGGCATAGTAGAAGGAGAAGAATTCCACTCCAAAGGCATAGTAGGTCTCTTCAACAAAATCATAGAAGAAAATTTCCCCCAAATTGGGAAAGAGGTGCCAATACAGATACAGGAAGCCTTTAGAACCCCAGCCAGACAAAACCTGGAAAGAACCTCTCCTTGCCATATTATAATCGAACTTCCAAATACACACACCAAAGAAAAAATTTTGAAAAAATTTAGAGAGAAAAATCAAGTTACCTACAAAAGCAAGCCCATCAGGAGTACAGCAGATTATTCAACACAAACTTTTAAAGCCAGAAGGGCTTGGAGTGATATATTCCAAGTTCTGAAAGATAACAACTGTCAACGAAGGTTATTTTATCCTGCAAAGATATCCATTCAAATAGACGGAGAAATAAGGACATTCCATGACAAAAGCAGGTTAAAGGAGTATTTGAAAACAGAACCAGCTCTACAGAAAATACTTGAAAGAATTCTCCATGCTGAAGAAAAGGAAAACCACACATATAAGGAACCTAGAAAAAACAACCAATACTCAAATACTAGTTAACACAAGAGAGCACAGGTAGAACTGGAACCACAAAAAAAAAAAAAGGCAAACATAAATACACAGCTTTCAATAATATCTCTTAATATCAACGGCCTCAATTCCCCAACGAAAAGACATAGGTTTGCAAACTGGGTTAAAATGCAGGATCCTACAATTTGTTGTCTACAAGAAACTCATCTTTCTACAAAGGATAGACATTATCTTAGGGTGAAAGGTTGGAAGACGGTGTTACAAGCAAATGGGCCTAGAAAACAAGCAGGTATTGCTATCCTAATATCTGACAAGGAAGGTAGACTTTAGTCCAACGTTAGTCAGAAAGACAAGGAAGGTCACTTTATATTGATTAAGGGCACACTCCAACAGGAGGACATTACAATCCTAAACATATATGCTCCCAACATGGGGGCTCCCAAATTCATCAAACACTATTAGAACTAAGGTCACAGATAACACCAAACACAGTGGTGGTGGGTGACTTTAACACCCCACTCTCATCAATTGACAGGTCATCCCAGGAAAAAATAAACAGAGAGGCATCTGGACTAAATGAGGTCATAGAAGGAATGGACCTAACAGATATATACAGGATATTTCATCCAAAGGCTGCAGAATGTACATTCTTTTCAGCAGCACATGGAACATTATCTAAAATAGACCATATATTAGGACACAAAGTAAATCTTAACAAATTCAGGAAAATTGAAATAATTCCTTACATTCTATCTGACCACAATGGAATTAAACTACAAATCAGTAGCAAGAAAGGCTATAGAGCATACACAAAATCATGGAAACTAAACAATACACTACTAAATGATGAATGGGTCAATGAAGAAATCAAGAAGGAAATCAAAAAATTCATAAAGTCAAATGATAATGAGAACACAACATACCAAAATCTCTGGGACACAATGAAGGCAGTTCTAAGAGGTAAATTTATAGCCTTAATTGCCTATATTAAGAAATTAGAAAGGTTGCAAGTAAACGACCTAATGCTTCGCCTTAAAGCCTTGGAAAAAGAAGAACAAGGCAAACCAAAAATCAGTAGACAGGAAGAAATAATAAAGATTAGGGCAGAAATTAATGAAATAGAAACAAAAAGAACAATCCAACGAATTAATGAAACAAAGAGTTGGTTCTTTGAAAGGATAAACAAGATTGATAAACCCTTAGCAAATCTGACCAAAAGAAAGAGAGAGGAGACACAAATTAATAAATCAGAGATGAACAAGGTAACATCACAACAGATTCCAAAGAAATTCAAAATATCATAGGGACATACTATAAAAGCATATACTCCACAAAGTATGAAAATCTGAAAGAAATGGATGATTTCCTTGATCTATATGACCTACCTAAATTAAATCAAAATGAGATTAATCACTTATATAGACCTATAACAAACATGGAGATCTGAACAGTTATCAATAATCTCCCAACTAAAAAAAGCCCAGGCCCAGATGGATTCACTGCTAAATTTCACCAGACTTTTAAGGAAGAGCTAACACCATTGCTTCTTAAGCTTTTCCAGGAAATAGAAAAAGAAGGAATTCTACCAAACTCCTTCTATGAGGCCAGCATCACCCTGATACCAAAACCAGGCAAAGATAGAACAAAAAAAGAAAATTACAGACCAATCTCCCTCATGAACATAGATGTAAAAATTCTCAACAAAATATTGGCAAACAGAATACAAGAGTATATCAAAAAGATCATTCACCCTGACCAAGTAGGCTTTATCCCAGAGATGCAGGGAGGGTTCAACATGCGCAAATCTATAAATGTAATACATTAAATAAACGGGTTGAAGGACAAAAATCACATGATCATCTTATTAGATGCAGAGAAAGCATTTGACAAAATCCAACATCCCTTCATGATAAAAGTCCTACAGAGACTGGGAATAGAAGGAACATATCTCAATATAATAAAGGCTATTTATGACAAGCCTACAGCCAACATATTACTAAATGGGGAAAAACTGGAAGCTTTTCCACTAAAATCAGGAACAAGACAAGGGTGTCCACTGTCCCCACTTTTATTTAATATAGTACTGGAAGTCTTAGCCATAGCAATAAGGCAAGAGACACACATAAAAGGGATACAAATTGGAAAGGAAGAGATCAAGTTATCATTATTTGCAGATGACATGATTCTATACATAAAGGACCCTAAAGACTCTACTAGCAAACTGTTAGAGCTGATCAAAACCTACAGCAATGTAGCAGGATACAAAATAAATACACAGAAATCAGTAGCCTTCATATATGCTAACAACAAACATACAGAGGATGAAATCAGAGAATCACTCCCATTCACAACTGCATAAAAAAAAAAATGAAGTACCTTGGAATAAACCTAACCAAGGAAGTAAAGAATCTCTACAATGAGAACTTTAAAATACTCAAGCGAGAAATTGCCAAAGACACTAGAATGTGGAGAAACATCCATTGTTCCTGGATTGGAAGAATCAATATTGTGAAAATGGCAATCTTACCTAAAGCAATCTACACATTTAATGCAATCCCTATCAAAATTCCAAAGGCTTTCATCATGGAAATAGAAAAAACAATCCAAAAATTCATTTGGAATCACAAAAAACCTCGAATATCTAAAATAATACTGAGCAACAAAAATGAGGCTGGTGGTATCACCATACCTGATTTTAACCTATACTACAGAGTCATAGTAACAAAAACAGCATGGTACTGGCACAAAAACAGACATGTAGATCAGTGGAACAGAATAGAGGACCCAGATGTAAGCCCAAGTAGCTATAGCCACCTGATATTCGATAAAAATGCCAAAAATACTCATTGGAGAAGAGACAGCCTCTTCAGCAAATGGTGTTTTGAAAACTGGATATATATGTGCAGAAGGATGAAAATAGTTTCCTCTCTCTCACAATGCACAAGAATTAAGTCCAAATGGATTAAAGACCTTAACATCAGACCGGAAACTCTGTAACTGCTAGAGGAAAAAGTAAGGGAAACCCTTCAACATATTGGTCTTGGCAAAGACTTTCTGAATACAACCCCACTTGCTCAGGCAATAAAACCACAGATTATTCACTGGGACCTCGTGAAATTACAAAGATTTTGCACTGCAAAGGACACAGTGAAAAAAGCGAAGAGGCAACCTACAGAATGGGAAAAATCTTCACCAGCTATATATCTGATAGAGGATTAATATCTAGGATATACAAAGAACTCAAAAAGTTAAATAATAAGGAATCAAACAAGCCAATCAAAAAATGGGCTATGGAGCTAAATAGAGAGTTCTCAAAGGAAGAAATATGAATGGCATATAAGCATCTAAAAAATGTTCTATGTCACTAGTCATCAGGGAAATGCAGATTAAAACTACATTGAGATTCCATCTCACTCCTGTCAGATTGGCCACCATCATGAAAACAAATGATCATAAATGTTGGCCGGATGTGAAAAAAAAGGAACCCTTCTGCACTGCTGGTGGGAATGCAATCTGGTCCAGCCATTGTGGAAATCAGTGTGGAGGTTCCTAAAACAGCTAAAGATTGATCTATCATATGACCCAGCTATAGCACTCCTAGGCATATATCCAAAGGACTCATCTCATTTCCTTAGAAGTACATACTCAACCATGTTTATTGCTGCTCAATCTATAATAGCTGGGAAATGGAACCAGCCTAGATGTTCCTCAACAGATGAGTGGATAATGAAGATGTGGCACATTTATACAATGGAGTTCTACTCAGCGGTAAAGAAAAATGAAGTTATGAAATTTGCAGAAAAATGGATGGACCTGGAAAGTATTATACTAAGTGAGGTAACCCTGGCCCAGAAAGCCAAACACCACATGTTCTCTCTCATATGTGAATCCTAGCTACAGATGATTGGGCTTCTGCGTGAGAAGGAAAATACTTAGTAGCAGAGGCCAGTAAGGTAAAAAGGAGACATAAAGGGTAGAGAAAGGAAGGGAAGAGGATACTAAATAGGTTGATATTGTATATATGTAAGTACAATGATTGAGATGGGGAGGTAATATGATGGAGAATGGAATTTCAAATGGGAAAGTGTGGGGGTGGAGAGGGTGGGAATTACCATGGGATATATTTTATAATCATGGAAAATTTTAATAAAAATTTAAAAAAAAAGAAAAAATAAACTAAGATGCACTGTCTAATAAAATTAAGAAAAGCCTAGGGCTGGAGAGATGATTTATCAGTTAAGGTGCTTGCTTACAAAGCAAAAGGACCCAAGTTCATTCTCCAGAATCCATGTAAGCCAAAGTGGTACATGCTTTTGACTTCATTTACAGGTCTGGAGGCCCTGGCACACCCATTCTCTCTCTCTCTGCCTTTTTCTTTCTGTCAACTAAAGAAATAAAATATATATATTAATAGTGTATATATGTATATGTATGTATATATATATATATATATATATATGTATATATATGTGTGTGTATATATATATATGTACACATACATACATATACATACACACACACACACACACACACACATATATAGTGACAGGTCCTGTTAGTGCATACCTTTCATTGTTAATCCCAGCACTTGTGAGACAGAGATAGGAAGATAACTGTGAGTTCAAGGTCAGCCTGAAACTACATAGTGAATTTCAGGTCTAATTCCTGGGCTACAGTGAGACACTACCTCAAAAAATAAATTAAAAAAAAAAGAAAAGAATGGCCTAGGGTTAGGGAAATGACTCAGTAGTTAAAGATGCTTGCTTGAAAACCCTGTTGACCTTGAATTCAATTCCACAGTAACCACATAAAGCCAGATAGATGCTTTATGTGTGGAATTCTTACAGACCAAGAGGTATGGCACTCCCATAGTTTGTTTGATTCTTTCTCTGTCTCTCTCAAATACATATTTTTTAAAAATTGAAAACTTAAAGGCAAGAAATAACAGGTATAAAAAATAATCATAAATGAAACGTTAAAGCCAAACTTTAAATTAAACTTACACAAGCTGTTATCACTCGCTCAGAAAAAATCACCATTGAACTAGTAAGTGCTCAATCTGGTGGCTCTTCTTCAACCCAATCATACAAAGACTTATGGTATATTAATGTCTACTTCAACTCTGTAACTATTTCTTTAGGTAACAAGACTGATATCTGAGATCCATCCTCTATTTACGCTATGAGTTAGACAGAGCAAAATAATATTATTCGCAAATGGTAGTGGTAAATAACTGCAACCATAAACAGAAAGGGCACTACTGTTCCTTGAAAGAGAAATGGGGAAAAAAATTCCCTTAGGTCCTGTTGGTGAGAAAACCTTGAAGAGTGAGTAATGATTGTCATAGAATGTTCATGAATGGAGAGAAACATTCCAGCTTCCATGTACAATGTGAGATTGTATATTTAGTCTCTTACATCTGGGCTGGATTCCTGTCTGCAAAGATCTTATTGGCTTAGAAATCTGAGCTCCTTGCTGCCTCAACCAAAATGATTTTCTCTGCCCACCCACCAAAACGGCAGATGGGTGACCCCACCCAATAACAGAAGTAGCCAGAAACAACCTAAATGTCATCAGGTAATTTGTCCTTCCATGCTTCCAGCACTACCCCTCAGGGCCTGCTGCTTGGAAGTGGTCTCTTGTAATCAGCTCCTGTGGTACACTGGCTGCCAAACAGGGTGCCCCTAAAGGCACTTAAGGGACATGAAGAGTATATGGTTACAGAATCAGTTTCATTTTTGAAGAACTTATATCTGCCAGTATGTCAGTGTTTGGGGAACTCAATATACTTGCATTTTTTTAAAAGTACAGGAAGGCCCCTCTCCAACTCAGTCATAAGCAATTGATGCTGCATTAATGTCTACAACTGCTTTCTGATTCTGTTGATCGCTTTACTATTTTCTTTGTGATTGGACAATTTTATACATACTAGCTATAACATTCAGCACAGTACCAGGTCCTCTAATTTATGTGTTAATGTGGTGTTCTGGAAGCTTGATGTTAAAATGATGAATATCACCTGGGAAGAAGATTGGAGAAGAGCACAAGAACTGGCAAGCTGCCTTGTGGAAATAGCTTTCGACTTTATCAAACCATGGGGTAACATGTCAGATTATATTACGTAAAATTAATTATTAATGCAGTCTGGGCTTTATTTTGAAAAGTGCAAACATGCACTTCCAATAATTTTCTCCTCGTGGAAAATCTGTTGTGTCCCTCAAATTGAGCAGCAAAATGTCCCTCACAAAATACCTTAAGGCTTCCATCTCTCCAGATTTAGCATGCATCTGAGACAAGAAAGCTTTCACAAGCCTCCTTGCCATGGACAAAACAGAGATGTGTTTTTGCTTAATTAAAATTCTTTTTTGGCAACAGATGTCCTTGCAAAAATAGCTCAGAGTGTGGTGAAGCATTTTTATGGGCTGGAGTTCAGCAACAAGGAGCCCGTCATCTGCCTTCTCTGCTCTGAGAGCAACACACGAGAACCAGGTGGCTGGTCACAGTTTGAAAAGTGAACAAATGTATTTATTCATTCTGAGCAATTTGCAACCTACTGGGAGAGCAGGAGCTCTCTCTCAGCCCCTTTGCTTCTGAGAGCTTAGTAAGGCAAGAAAAGGGAGCTGCTTAATTGCTTCACACAGTTTCTCTCACTAAAGCAATTAGCACCCAGAGGAAAGTCCAGGAGAAGGACACAGCCAGGCCTCACACACATATGGTGGCCTGAAACTAGCCTGTCTCCTCGCCCAGACACACAGGTGAATCAATCAGCAGTGGAGGCTCAGGCCATGATGCTCTGCTTCCTGGCATCTCTGCTGCAGAAGCTGTCTTCCTACTGCTGAGCTGCTTGTCCATTGAAGCACCAGTGGGCAGTGGGTGGAAGCACATCAGCTTCAGATGCAGTTAATGTTACTGGAAAACCTGGAAGAGAATATCCTCACAGGCTCAAGGACTTAAATGACTTAGCTCAGATCCATACATGAGACTAAAATAGCTACTGAATGCTAGGTGGCTAAATAGAAACTGAGTTATCTAAGTTGCATCTAAATGTGATAACAGTCTGGATCAAGCAGCAAGACATATACATTTGGAGTAGTGGGTAGAGTTCAAGTCTGTCTTGTTGTATGGCTCCTAATGGCCTCAATGTCATATTCCTGCTGTCTTGAGAGTACTGTGATTGCAGAAATTCACCACCATAGTTCGCTAGGAACTGCACTTACGAAGCAAAAATGATACTTGATAGAAACCTTAGAGATAGGGGGCATGCCTGCTGTGTATGGAAACCATTCAGTGGAGGCTATGTGAATCAACTGAGTGCTCTCTTTTTTTTTTTTTTTTTTTTTTTTGTTTGATTTTAAATCTAGCTGCAAGGCTAGACTATAGAAAAAGCATTCTTTTTACTTTTAGTATATTATAGATGGCTGAATCAAATTAATTCACTAGTGCAGATCCTTAATTAACTTAAATAATCACAGAAACTTTTGCTTTTTGTTAACAAATCTTCCTGATAATTTGAGTATTTTTTCTGGAGATACCAAAACTTTTGAACTATTTAAACAATTCTGTTGGAAAGAATTATAAAAGGTATCTAGAATATTGTCATCCAAGGTTCACAGAACATGGATGGTTCATAGAAGGATAGATTACAAAATCATTCTCATCTTCGTTTGCAGCAAGCTGTAAGAATTGGTGTTTCTCTTGTGGTTAAAATGGTGTTTTATGAACTCTTAATATCTTACTACCTTGGGTATGGGTAGAATACCTGAGTGATTCAATCTAAAATCCCAGGGAGGCAGATAGGGCAAAGAGTAATATGATTCACACATTTATTTGATAACTATTTAATGGTCACTTATTTAGTGATAGACACTATGCCAAGGGCTATGGTTCTTATAGGAAACAACACAGAGTTCTGGATACGTGGAAGCCTGAGTCTTAATAGACCACATACCCAGGATAGCATTGAACCCACTCATTCATTCATTCACCCATTTACAATGTCATGTCAAATAGGTGTAAGTGGTAAAAAGAAAAATAAAGGTGATAAGAATGGAGAGAGGGTCATCAGAGAAAGTTTTTCAAGTAGGAACTATGTGGTCTGAATGAAATAAGGGAAGAAGCCATGCATACATGAAGACAGGCTAACTCTGGTCAGGTGTGTTGACTGAAAGAAAATTCTCCATGATGGTTGAACATGTGAGGACATGAACACTGCCTTTGCTGTGATATATGGATAGAAATAAGGCCTAAACACTGAGGTAGAATGTCCTTGGCAAAGGAAGGTTTGTTTCCTAACCAGGATAAAGGTCTTTTCTTCCTTTATGGTAGCAGGGCAGGGAAATTGCCTCATCCACACTAAAAGATTGTGGGCCTCTAAATCCTAAGCTCCGTATTCAACACATGGAGTAATGTATGGAGAGCATCCACATGGCTCCCTTTTTGTAACACCCCATGGGACTTAGGGAGTCAAAGGGGTCAAATGTGATGAATAAATTCATGCTATTTACTATGCTGGGAAAATAAGCCATCTAAATCTATTGGTGTTTGTTTGTTCATGGTGGTAGGGACATTTTGTGAAGAAAGGAATGATGAGCTTGGTCAAAGACTTAAGAGTAATTGAATACTAAAAATTGGCCTCTTGATTCATCAGAAGGAGTGATGTGGTTCAATAGGAATGGTTTCAAATAGTAAAATTCTTATTGAAATAAATTATTGAAGAATGAAAGTTGAGAAAACAGCAATAATGAGCATTTAAAACTTGCAAAATTTTAAAATATTCAATTTAATTAATTTATTCATTTAATAGAGAAAGAGGCAGATAGAGAGAGAATGGATATTCCAGTTCCTCTAGCCACTGCAAATAAACTCCAGATACATACAATACCTAGTGCATCTGGTTTACTGAGAAATCAAGATTGGACCTTTGGCTTTGCTTGCAAGAGCTTTAACTGCTAAGCTCTCACTCCAGCCCAACTTCAAGAAATTTTATGTAAGGCTAGAGAGATGGCTTAGTTGATAAAGTGACTGCCACTAAAAGATAAAGACTTCAGTTTAGATCCCCAGCATCCACATAAAATTGCCAAACATGATGGTACAAGACTATGATCTTCTCAGTGGGAAAGCAAAGACAGAAGGATCCCTAAGACTTGCTTGGTAGTTTATCTAGTCCAATCAGTGACCTTGAGGTTCATTGACAGACCTTGTCTTCAATAATAAAATAAGGTGAAAAATGACAGAAAATGACACTCAACATCAATTTATGTCCAGCACATACATACACACACACACACACACACACACGCATGCAACTACTCATACATGAATAGACATATATACCACATGCACATACACATGCAAAAATAATTGGGGGGCGGAGTTTCTGAGGTACAGTCTCGCTTTGGCCCAGGTTGACCTGAAATTCACTATGTAGTTTCAGGGTAGCCTTAAACTCATGGTGATCCTACTACCTCTACCTCACAAATGCTGGGATTAAAGCCATGTGCCACCACACCTGGCCAAAAAAAAAAATTTTTTTATAAATAAAGCACAGAAAATAGGTACTAACTAAAAGAAAATTTCAGAACTGAAATTGAAATTTAAAATGGATTGCTATACTATTTTAAATGTTTTTATCTAAAATGAGAAGTGATAATATGTTAGTGTTGCAGTCATGTGTGCATTGCTGGTAGAATGTTTGTGAGGAAATAAAAGGTTTATTTGGCTTACAGGTTCAAGGAGAAGCTCCACAATGGCAGGGGGAAATGATGGCATGAGCAGAGGGTGGACATCATGCCCTGACCAACAGGAGATGGACCATAGTAACAGAAGAGTATACCAAACACTGGCATGGGGAAACTGGCTATCACACCCATAAGCTGGCTCCCAACAATACACTCCCTCCAGGAAGCATTAATTCCCAAATCTCCATCAGCTGGTAACCTAGCATTCAGAACACCTAAGTTTATGGGGGACACCTGACTCAAACCACCACATTCTGCCCCTGGCCCCCAGAAACTGATAACCATACATGATATAAAATACAATGCATTCAGTCCAACTTTAAAAGTCCATAGTTTTTATCAATTCCAATGATGTTCAAACATCCCCATAGATCTTTTAACTGAGCCATAATAACCAAAAATCCACCCAAAACCCATAATGGTACAGAATAAATATACTGCAAAAGATGGCATTGGACACAGCAAAGAAATATTCAACCAATACAAAATTTAAAACAACCAGGGAAAACATTAAACTCTGTAGTTTCAATTCCAACAGCTGTAGCCAGTGACAAATCTCTAAGTCCAACAATTCTAACCAGCAACAAGTCTCTGGAACTCCAATTTTGCCCCTCCAGCTAGGCTACTCACAGTCCTGGAAAACTTCATTGGGGCCAGCAGCTTTCCTTAGCAGCCATTTCATGGTCCCAGCATCTCCACTGGATCTCCACTGCAATCCACTTTTCATCCTCAGGGCTGCATTGGGTTTCCATGCAGATATCCAGCAAACCTGCTTCATACTGCCTGTGGCCATTTCCACAACACAAGACCATGTTGCAAATTCAATGACCCTCTCTTTCCTCATTTCATATACTCCACAATACCAGTTAGGGTGCTAATTTGTTAATCCAGAGGGGAATAAAGCAGACTCTGAAGAACAGGACACTCCTTGGCATTCAGGCCCCTTCAAAAGAGTCTACATTCTTCATGTTGCCCCAATGCAGGTCAACTGGCCCAATATCAAAGGTTGTAGTCTTTCAATTGCAGCAATTCATCCAAAGAGTTTTCTTTTTGTATCTTGTCCCTCTGCTCACACCAGTTCATTTCTATGCAAAGCAACCCTGCACAACTTCTGAGGACATGGGCATAACAGAAAGCTTTTACACAAACTGATAGCCCAATTCAAGCAAAGCTCTTTCTCACCCTCATAAGCCAAACCTGACTACATTCAGGTCTTTCAACTCTGACCAGAATAGTCCACCAAGCTGTACTTACAGCACTGCAAGGCATCTCTTAGGCCAAGGTTTAAAATCCTTCCATATTCTTCTTGAAAATCAGCTCCAAAAGGCCAAAACCACATAATCACATAGTCAGGTGTCTAGCAGCAATTCCACTCCCTGGTACTACTTTACTGATGCAGTCAGGAGGTTCTCATTGCTGGTAGAAATCACCCAACCAAGACCAGCTTGTGGGAAAAAGAGGTTTATTTTGGCTTACAGGCTCAAGGGGAAGCTCCACAATGGTAGGGGGAAATGATGTCACGATCAGAAAGTGTACATCACTCCCTGAACAACATAAAGTGGACCATGGCAACAGGAGACATTGACAAACACTGGCATGGGGAAACTGGCTATAACACCAATAAGGCCTACCCCCAAAATATATTGCCTCCAGGAAGAGTTAATTCCCAAATCTCCATCAGCTGGGAACCTAGCTTTCAGACCATCTAAGTTTATGGGGGCCACCTGAATCAATCCACCACAGTTACTATGTTGGAAAATAGTCTAGAATGAAAAATAATCATGCAGAAGAAAAACATCATCATTACAGGTGCAAATATCTAACTCACTAAAAAGGCATGAGCTGTACCATGCCTATGATAGTGTTGCCTGCCATCACAGTATACCAATCAGTCCTATGTAACCAGACATAAGGCCTCCTATGGTGTACAGGTGCAAGTGATGTGCACTATTTGGTGCTGATGATAAGATAGAGAAGTTTTCATGTAATTACTACTATTGAGTAAAAGTGAATAAGAGAAACTAGAAGTAATGGGGTTAAATAGTTACAACTGAAAAAAGGGTATTGATTGGGAAAAGTAGTTACATTTCAAAGTGATGCCAGAAAGTATTAAAACCATGTTTTATATCAGGAGATGATCAGATATTAAAATATTATAGAGTGTAATTCAATGAGAGGAGAAAAACGCTTTAAGGGCCAATTAAGTTGATACATGTTTGGTTTAAAAAAAAACTGGTATGGTCAACTGCAAGACTTCTCAAAATCTTTAACATGTTATGTAAATGACAATTTTATCTCCCTCCTAAATTGGTATAGTATGTGATGGATAGTTTTTAGAGTTATTTGATTATGAAATATCAGTAGAGCTTTTATTTTTATTGAGAACTTTAATATATGAACTTACTATAATTTGGCCATGTTCTCATCATATTATCCTCTTTTCTCTCCTCTTCCCTGACCCTATTCCACTGAGGAACCTCCTATTTCAAGGTAGTCCTACCTCTGTTCAACTGTCTTATTCTTTTTGCCCTCTGCTGTACTCTTTGTCAAAATGTTTTTGGGCTTAGAACAGTAAAGATCTTGTCAAAGTATGGAGAAACATTGTGGGACATGAATGTACCATTGAGTTCATTCTGCCTCTTCTTATGCAATCTCCCATGAGCCTTGGAGGGCATAACAGAAATCTCCATTAGTGTTGAGCTCTCAACAGACTTTTATGTTCTGCTTTGATTAGTTTTGAATTTCTTCAGCATCTAATGTCATCTCCATAGAGGAGGTTCTCTGGATAGCAGTAAGAACAACACTAATATTTAATGTGCTACATCCTCTTCAATGTTTCCTGGACCCTGCAATGTATGAAAGAGATGACTTATCCAGTGTTAAGCATAAATGCATACATTTTAAGGCTTTTAATGAGCATAACATCTCCATTTAGCCAAAGAACAGTGGAACCTTCCCTCTAGGGTCTATAGCCATCCAAAGTCATAGGAATATGACTCAGTTCTCAGTACCAGGCATGAATGCCCTTACATTTAGAGAGTCTCATATCCAATCAAAGGGCATTTGATTACCACTATGACCCATGTGACACTATTACACCACATTTTTGCCTGGTTGATTAATTTTGTAGGCTTCAGGACACATTTCTTACTGAGATTGCCAAAGACTTTTATCTCTCATCATCTTACATAGCAATTTCTAGCACCATATCAGCTACCTAGCAGAAAGTAGCTTGCATCTCAGTGCTAGCTAATGCATAAGTATGTTTTCTATAACAATTACTTGTACCATCTTTAATTTTATATGCTCTTCCCCTTACTGTCCCTCCCTTTCTCCCTGAGACCTTTCCACCCCCTGTATTCTGTCCCTCTATTTGCCTTTCTACTATCACTTCCCCTAGTCCCACCCAACTTCTCACTTCAAGTCTCATTCTTTCTTCCTGACCACTGTTACTGATTTTCACTATGGTGGCTCATACCTATAACACCAACATTTAGATTGTGACAGGGAGATCATCATGAGTTCGCTACATAGTGAGTTCCATATAAAATACACACACACACACACACACACACACACACACACACACACCATATATATATATATATAAATATATATATATATATATATATATTTGAGTTAGAAAATACTAAGTCATCCATAGATATTCAACTCTTTTGCTCCTATGCTGTGGTACAATAGGCCACTGTCTTGGGTACAAAAGTAAAAGCATTTATGGTCTAAGCTACTCAGCAGCAAACAATCTGATGTGATGCTCACATAAGTACAATAGTGGAACACAACCTGGTGGGTAACCAACTGCTCTTGATTTGGCTAACTGATCCATTCAGTGGAACAGAACCCATAGCTGGAGCTGGGAAACAAGTCAGAACTATATCCAAAAACTGAGACCACTCTCCATTATCAAGCTCCCACCAATCATGGGCTACAAGAGGGCCTATACCTATTAAATTCTCTCTAAAATAATAATGGTTATCCCATTTGTCTGGTGCTGACTTCACTCTCCATTGGAGAATTTACTTCTCTTTTTCAGATGGACACAGATCCTGAGGAGAGAATCAGCCCATCGCACCTCACCAGGGCCCCAGTTGAAATCAGAGAGTAATTTGGGAAATGAGAAAGAGTTCTGCTTTCTTGGTGAACCTGGTACCAGCACAAGGATGAAGGAGATAGACACACATATCATTCAGCTCCTACCAAACCAGGTATCCAGAGACATAGAAGCTCCCAAGACCTTCTCACTGAGGTAGACCTAAAATGAACCCAATGTGGCTCAGGAAAATTTGTAGAACAGGGGGCAGAAAGATTGTTAGAGCCACATGTTGGGACAATATGCACAAAGACATTGCCTCTTACCCATAACTGATGGCTAAGCCTGCAATGCATGATCCACATTCCACAACAAGGAGGGTCTCTATGGAAGGGGTAAGACAGGAGGCTAACGATGGTAGCAACATGTCTGTATACACACTGTGTATATAACTAATGAAGAAAAAAGTAAAAGCATCAAGCCCTATTCATCAACAAACAGTGCTATGAAAGTAAAAAAAAATAATATGTTAATGATGATGTATTTAATGAAATAGTCTACTCACTGTGAGACCTGCCATAGCCTGGAGAGTCTATGACTTCTAAATAAATCAAGAGTAGATGTTGATTAATTGAACAACAAAAATATCCTGAGCAATATTGACAGACATAAGCCACTTCAACAAGTCATTAGTGAATACACACTTGGCAAGAAGCCTAAGGCCAATGGAAATCTCTACTAGGATTCCAAGAAATGTGGCCATAGAAGATTTGGGGGGTTAAAGAAATAATTTTTAGAGAAAGAAGAAAGAACCCTTCCTACCAAAAGGGTTCATATAGATTGAAGAAGATATCTAGAAAAATGACAATGAGATACTTTGGAACCCCAACCTCCAGGGGAGACATTTCTATAAACAGGTAGAAAAGGAATTTCCATAGGTTTGGAATGCTAAAGGCAGTCACAAAGCCTCATGTTCAGAAGCAATACTAGGAAGTGGGTCTTAACAGGGTTAGAGTACACTGCAGTAGGTCTTGAGCAGTTCCAGCCTGATTTTGCTTTGAGCTGAAGTCTGTGTACTTAGACTAACAACTTCTAAAATATATTTTAGCAACATTATTAAAAGTTTTCAGTACTGTGTAGGAAGAAGATTCTGAAAAGGCTGGCTATAATTAAAATAAAATTCTAATTTATTCAAGCATTGTAGCGTCTGTTTTGGCTATTTGTGTCATTATCTTCTATAGGCTTATATTTGAAGATTATAAATGAACACATACATGTGTGCATACATACCATGTGTGTATTCAGAGGGGCATCAAGGCTAGGCAAATTGGAACACTCTTGATCCTCACTAAGACTTATAATAATGAAAGTAACTTCTTGGCTAGAGATAATGCTCAGTGGTTAAAGGCCCTTATTTGCAAAGACACTTCAACAATCCATTAACAAGGTTGCACCTAATGGAACACTGAGGCCAAGAGAAGTCTAGTGGGGAGCATCAGTACTCCTTGGCCCTGATACTACAGAGGTCTCTTTTTAAAAACCCCTTAGAATATTCTCATTAATCTTGGCCTTTACTCTTTCTCCCATACTGCTCTTTAACACAAGGGTTGCAAAGTCAAATGCCTTCAAAAGCTTGGCATGCCATTTAAATAAATAATGCCTACCCTGGTGTCAAGAGTAGTAAGGACTATGGTACTAAAAAGGCTTTCAAATCAGATAGCTTCAAAGCATTGTAATTGAGCTGGCAAACTGACACTTTGAAGCCCTCTGTTGGAATGCAAACCTGCCTACTTTTGGAACCCACAACGTGTAGCCTGCTGAGGAGTCATTCTCACTACCACCCCTTCCCACTGTGCTGCTTCCAGTACAATACAATACCTTATAAGCTCCAAGGCCATGTACATAAGCAAATGATCCTCTGCAAAAAGTACAGAGATAGAGAAAGGATAGCAGGATGAAAACAGCACATGCTGTATATATGTGCTAAAATATCACACTTATAACACTGAATATTACTAATATGTGTAATTAATATGTTCATAAAATAAAAAATCCAGAAGAAAGTACATAGGATTAATAAGTTTCTTAAAATTTATCTTTCAAATTCACAATGTAATATAAATGGTTATCTTATGAAATACCCAATTTCCAAATCAAGTATGAAAGTATATGTACAAATAATGACTTCAAATCAATCATAAATATATTATTTGCTAGTAATGATAACCATTCCTATATGAGTATGCAAACATATGATATACATACACAGTGATATATATCATTATATTTAACATATATAACATACAACCACATATAGAGTTGCATTAGTTACTTGCTGGGACAAAACATCTGACCAGAAACAGATTATGAAAAACTTACAGTTCCAGAAGGCAGAGTTCATCATGGCAAGGAAAACATGGCAAGACTGGAAGCACAGTGGAAGCGGGTAAAGTAGTAAATGCTGCATGCCCCCCTAGCTGCCCCCTGCTTTATCCAGTTCCAGGATCTGAGCCCATGATATAAAACCACTCACAAGATTAAAGTGGGTCCTCCCACCTTAATTAACTGAATCTAGAAAAGTCCTCATAGACTTGACCAGAAATTTGTTTCCATGGTAATTCTATATTCTGTAAAGATGGCAACCAAACATTCCCAGGCACAGTGGCTAGAAATGGCATTAGAAAAAAACATTTCTTGTGTTGTTATTTTAGGAAAGGAAGAATAAATCAACATAATAGAGATTTGGCCCATGTTTTGAAATTTAAGTACATTTAATAAATCTATCTTTTTATTTTTCCTGCTCTCTTCTAAAAGGATGTGTGATGTAGACCTCAGTTGCCAGAAGGACTGCCACATACATTAACCTTACCTGCCAGGGTTCTTTAGGCATTTGAGCTTATGTAGCAAGCAAGGGTTTGTCCATTTTTAATGATACACATTTGGTGGATAAAGTCCACAGAATGAAGGATGATGCCTAGAAAATTGGACCTGGGTCTCTAAAGACCTGAAGGACAGGAGAATTTTTGTCTTTGCTTTATTAGCATAGAACATGGTGACTGTCGGGGGTGAGGGAGTGGTGGTTAAGATTTAGTTCAGAGTCGAGCACTTCCCTAGCAAATACAAGGCTGGGTTTAGTCCCCAGCATCAGAAAAAAAAAAAAATCATTAAAATGGGGCATGAAAACTTAAAGCCAACATACATGAACCTGTAAAATATTCAACCGCTAGAAGAGGCTGTCTCCCATCCTACAGGCCAGCCATCACTTTTTAAAGGAATATTTATTTATTTACTTGAGAAAGTCAAAGAGAGAAAGAAAATGAATATATTATGGTTTCTTGCCACTATAAATAAACTCCAAATGCATGTGCCATTTTATGCATCTAGTGTTACGTTGATACTGGGGAATCCTTTGCAAGCAAGCATCCTTAACCACAGAGCCATCTCTCCAGCCTCCTATTTCTTCATTCTTTTTAAGTGAAAAGAAAATCATTGAAAGAATTAATGCTGGTAGAGATCTGGGCCACATGGCTAACCAAGAGGCTTCCAAGGAGGAATTCTTTCTCAAGCTCAGAAGATCTTGAAGTGAAATGAAACTCAGCCATCCTCTCGAAATGTACTGTGTGTTTTTCTGCCAGTCCTGAGGAATTCCTGGCTAGAGAATGTTCTAGAAATCTATCACTTAATTGTCAAAAGGATCAAAAGTTTTTAAAGAATAGGTTACCAATTTTAGTTTGAAATTCTTCTCTCTAGTTGGACCATCAGGAAAATACAAGACAGGAGACAAGCTAGAAGAACTGGAACATGTCATTTCATTTTTTTTCCAATTTTGTTTCATAAGATTGAACAATCTATCCTGGAACATGCTATTCAAGTCAAGAGTGCATTCAAAATTGACAAGGAAATACTTTCTACATGATCTTTTAAAAAAAATACCTTAATTTATTCCCATTTCCAATTATTTTACACTTAAATTAGTTAGAAATGTCAAGGCTGTAAGGGGTGTAAACACATAGTTATGTTCCAAGGAGAAGGAGTACATAAATAGAAAGAGAAGAGAATGTGCATGGGAAATAATTTTCCAACTTAGAGGATTTTGACAGAAAGGGTCAAATAAATAATTGCTGAATAAGAAGAAAACAGAATTGAAGGAAAACAATAAGTTACATGGAAATGTTAAAAGGATTCGTTCAACAAGAAAATAATTTACTAGCAGTTTAGCCAAACATAGAACTACAATAAAAATTCAGCTATGTGGAATGGGTAATGCATAGAAATGCCCCCAAGCTCTAGGTTACCCTTTCTGGAAATAGCAACAATAATAATAATAACAACAAGTGCCATGTATAATCATACTGATTGGTTAAAGAAATATAAGGCTGCTGTCAAAAGAAATAAAACAAATAGGGTAACATGAACTTAACTAGTAATTATTAGCTGTATTTTGTCTTCAAGTCTGTGTCTTTGGGTATGTCATATAATTTCTCTCAGTCTTTTTCCTCACTTCCAAAGTGAGACTAAATTAGGTGACTCATATGTATACTTACAATTCCAAAATGATGTATATTTACAAGACTTTTCCAGGGGAGGTAATATATTAATGAATATTAATACTCTGACAAATTACCAGTTAGCAGTTTTTGAGGAGCTGGCAAGACTCTATGAACAATAGTATATAGAACAGACAGTGTCTTAGTAAAAGGCAAGCATGACAGAGGCTCAAGATGTCATTCACTGAAGGAATATTTACTGAGCAGCTGTTCAGATTGAGGTAGGGCTTTAGAGTGCTGAGGTCTTGGGCTTAACTCAAGTGGCAAAGGTGCCAGCCAGACAATTCCAACAACCACCAGAGCTGCAACCCAAATAAGTGGCTCTGGAGCTTGTGCTGCCCATGAGAGGGGAATTATGAAATGCAGACAAGTGGGCTGGAGAGATGGCTTAGTAGTTAAGGTACATGCCTGAAAAGCCTAAGAACCCAAATTTGATTCTCCACATAAGCTAGATGCACAAGTTGGCACATGCATCTGAAGTTTGTTTTCAGTGACTAGAGGCCCTGGCTTGCCTATTTTTCTCTCTCTCTCTCATAAATAAATAAATAAAAATATATCTTTAAAAAAAAGAAAACAAATGCAGACAAACAAGTGAGCAAGCAATGATAAACACTGAAGAGATAGAACTCCTAGAGAGATAGAGTTTCCCCTAAGACAGAGGGGGCTGCTGCCAAGATGCCTGGTCTCCAGGCCTTTTTATGTGACTTATGGAAAGAACTGAATAGAGACTAAGGTAATCTTTACTGAGATTGGCCTACATATCCTGCACTTGTCCCCTCAGCAAAACTAAGAAATTATTTGGGCATTGCTTGCCCAATCAGGGATGGTCACACATCATGGCCACCTTGTCTGCTTACTTCCCCAGCTGGTTGGACTTATTCTGAAAGCTACTAGCTGAGTCCTTTTCCTGTTTTTGTCTTTGAGCTGGGTGAGTGTGGTTTACAGTGATTTGCTTTGTAGTTCACCATGGAGGAGCTAACTCCTATCTCAAAATCAGGTACAAAGATGAAATAGACCTAGTCCATAGTGTCTGAGGTAATGTAAGCACAGAATAGCTGCATTTCTGGGAAGATGTTCCACTAGCATATGGGAGAAGAAGGCTGTTTCCAAGGTCCATGTCGAGGGTAAGTGAAGGTTAGATGGGGTCACCAAAGGTTAATTAATGGGAGCCAGTCAAATGAGATAACGAGTAAGGATAATTCTGGCCAAGAAAAGTGAAATTTACAAATGCTACAAGAACATGGCCATTGTGGAGCACAAGCTGCCTGGAGGGATGTAAAGAGATAGCAAACTTGTGCGAAAGCAATGGTCAGAGCAGTGCCCTGGTGAAAGCAGCCTAAGGATTAATCAACCAAGTGAGGTATCATGTCATTAATGTGCAAAGTGCTTGGTTTTACCTGCATGGTAGCATTGCACCATCAGAGGCTAAGAATCAGTAAAGTGGGGTTATTTGTAGAAAAGAGAAAAGACAGTACATAGAGACATATACAGCAAGAGGTATCTCTCCCTGCATTTCACAGGTAAAAGGACAAACAAAAGATTTTAAAAGTATTTATTTCTGGAATGAGAATGTATCTCAGTGGTGTTGTCTCACATCCCCAAGGTCCTGGGCTTGCATCACTGTGATGGGTTGACTCAGATGCCCCACCCACTGCCATAAACTCATGTATTTTGAATGCTTGTTTGTTTTGGGAGATCTAGTAGGTCTTTCTGATCAACAACTCTTTGTGGATGTACAGCACATCCTGGTACAGGTAATTACAGGCCAGCACCAAGGGAAAAGAATAAAGGAAAATACAGACAACAAAAAGAAATGGGATAAATTTGAGGTTAGGTTTCATCTGACCCTTTCCAAGGCCCTTCGATTCAGGTATTCTCCCTAAGGACCTCTTGAGGGCTCCACCTTTTAGTCTGACTTCCAGGATATAGGATTCTATGGTAACAGTTCAATTAGCATTCAGTTTTGTGTACCCCTCCAACCCTTCCCTTTTGTCCAAGCCTCAAGATGCTATTCAGGAATGTCAGCAACTTGGGCTGATCCAGGTTAGGAACCAGAGATGAGTGAGAAGATGCAACAGTTGTATTTCTGTGATTATGTGAGTTCATGTAGGATGATCTGTTCCAAGTTTGACCATTTTTTTTTTTTACAGATATCAATGTGTCATTTTTTCTTACTGCTGAGTAGAATTCCATCATGTAGATATACCACATCTTGATTATCCATTCATCCAATGATGGACATTTGGGTTAATTCTAGTTTTTAGCTATTATGAATTGAGCAGCATAACTCTATATTCACCCTTTTAAGGAGTCTACATATTGATTTCCACAGTGGTTGTACCAGCTTACATTCCCACCAACAGTGAATAAGTGTTCCTATTTCTCCACAGCCTCACCAACATTTGTTTTCATTTAATTTATTTTTAATGTTTGCTATCCTTACTGGGGTGAGGTAGAATCTCATAGTTGTTTTAACTTGTATTTCGCTAATCGTTAGGAATGTTGAACATTTGCTTAAGTGTGTATTCGCTACTTGTAATTCTTTCTCTGACTACTCCCTATTCAGTTCTATGCCCCACTTTTGGAGTGCTTTCTTTTATTGTTTAGTTTTTTGGGGTTCTTTGTAGATTCTAGATATTAAGCTTCTGTCATATATATTGTTCACTGGAAATTTAGAATTTCCCTGCATTTTTCTCCACCTACCCTACTATAATAGTTGTATAGCAGGCAAACAAAACACCTAAGGTCAATTAACTGTTACTCTGGAAATCATATAAGAGCCACACTTGGTACCTTAATACCCTATCCTGAATATATATAACATCAGATCCATATGTCTAAGAATAGTGCAAATAATTAGAAAACCCAAACATTATATTAATCCAAGATGCAAAAATCTCTACATTATAACACAGGGAACACAAAAACTAAGAATGTAATTCCACCAAAAAATTATAAATCCATCAGGAATGGCCTCCAGTGAGACTGATTTAGATGAAATGCCAAACAAGGATTTCAAAAGAATGATTATAACTATGTTCAAAGAATAAATCAAAGGAATCAAGGGAAACAAACTCATGAAGAAAAACATACAAAACCAACTTAATGAAATAGGGAGCACAATACAAGGCATGAATAAGGAAATAGAGATACTGAAAAGAAACCAATCAGGAGCTACAGAAATGGCTTAGCAGTTGGGGTGTATGCATGCAAAGCCTAAGGTCTAAGGTCAATTATCCAGATCCCCCATAAGCCAGATATACATGGTAGAGTTTGCTTGTTAGTAGCTAAGGCCCCTGGTATGCCCATAAAAAAAAATCAGAAATGCTAGACATGAAAAACACAGTACATCAAATAAAAATCTCTGTAGAAAATCTCACCAATAGAGTGGATGAAGGAGAGAACAGAATATCTAAACTAGACCAGGTGGCAGATATAATACGGTCCAACAAAGAGAAAGACAAGCTAGTAGAAAGGTATGAATGGGAATTTCAAGATATTAGGACACTATGAAAAGATCAAACATAAGAATTCATGGTATAATAGATGAAGAATTTCACTGCAAAGAAATAGTAGGTGTTTTCAACAAAAGCATTTAAAAAAACTTTCTCCAAATTTGGAAAGAGATTCCAATACAGATACAGGAAACCTAAAAAACACCAAACAAAATCTTGAAAGTACCTTTCCTTGCCACATTATAGTTAAACTCCCAAACATACAAACCTAGGAAAATATATTGAAAGCAGCTAGAGAGAAAGCCACTTATAAAGGCAAGCCCATCAGGATAAGAGCAGATTACTCAACACAAACTGTAAAACCAAAAGGGCTTAGAATGATATATTCCAAGTTCTGAAAGATAACAACTGTCAACCAAGATTCCTTTATCCTGCAAAGTTATCCATCCCAACATATGGAGAAATAAGGACATTCCACAATAATAAAAAAAAAACAGAATAAAGTAATATATAAAACTTAAGCCAGCTGTACATAAAATACTTGAAGGAATCCTTCATTCTGAAAAGAAACGAAAGCACACACATAAGGAAACAGGAAAGAAATGCTTAAATAATAGTTAATACAATACAGTGAAGCGAAAACAGGAACAACTACAGAATAAGAAGGATAGCAGGAATAAATATATACCTTTCAATAGTAACTCTTAATATCAATGGCCTCAATGCCCTAACCAAAATATACAGCCTTGCCAACTGGACTAAAAGGCAGGATTCTTCAGTTTATTGCTTCTAAGAAACTCACCTCTCCATAAAAGACTGACAATATCTTAAGGTGAAAAAATGGAAATTGTTATTTCAAGTAAATTGGCCTAGGAAACAAACAGGTATTATTATCCTAATATCTGACAGGGAAGACTTCAAACCAACATTAGTGAGTAAAGATTAAGAACGGCATTTTATATTGATTTAAACGACAATGCAACAGGAAGACATTATACTGCAAAACATATATGCAGCTAACATGGGTGCTCCCAATTTCATCAAACAAAAACTATTAGACAAAAGGTCACAGATAACACCAATCACAATTGTAGTTGGTAACTTCAATACACCACTCTCATCAATTGAAAGGTCATGCCTGAAAATATAAACAGAAAAACATCTGGATTCAATGATGACATAGAACAAGTGGATCTAACTGATATGTTCAGAATACTACATCCAAATGCTACAGAAAATATAGTCTTCTCAGCAGCAAGGGAACATTCTCTAAAATAGACCATATATTAGGACACAAAACAAATATTTAGAAATACAGGAAATTTGAGATAATCCCTTGTTCTCTATCTGACCACAGTGGTATTAAACTGCAAATCAGCAACAAGGAAAACTATAGAGCATACACAAAATCATGGAAACTAAACAGTACACTATTGAGTGGTGAATTGGTCATTGAATGAATCAAATATTCATAGAAACAAGTGATAATGATAAAACAGTATACCAACACTCTTGGGACACAATGAAGGCAGTCCTAATAGGGAATTTTATAGATTTATTTTATTTTAGTTTTTTACAGCATGATACTGGTACCAAAATAGACACATAGATCAATGAGAAAAAATAGAGGATCCAGATGTATATCAAGGCAGCTACAACCATTTGATTTTTGACAAATATGCTAAAAAGATTCATTGTAGGAAAGACAGACTCTTTAATAAATGGATACCCATATGTATAAGGATGAAAATAGATCTTTATATCTCTCCATGCAAAACAATCAAGTCCAAATGGACCAAAGGCCTTAATATCAGCAATAAAGTTCTGAAACTGCTAGAGGAAAATGTAGGGGAAAACTTTAACATATTGGCATGGGCAATGGATCTCTGAATATAACCCCAGTTACTCAGTAAATAAAACCACTGATCAAGCACTGTCATATAATTACAAACTTTTGTAAAACAAAGGACACTGTGAATAGAATGAAGAGACATCCTTCAGGATGGGAGAAAATCTTTGCTAGCTTTACATCCAACAGAGAATTAATATCTAGGATATATAAAACACAGAAAACTAAATAATAAATCAAACATCCCAATTAAAAACTAGGCTATGGAACTAAGTAGAGATTTCTCACAAGAAGAATTACAGATGGCATATAAACATCTAAAAAAGTTTTATAATGTTAGCCATCAGGGAAATGCAAATTAAAACTATTTTGAGATTTCATCTCACTCCTGTCAGAATGGCTATCATCAAGAATACAATGATAATAAATGCTTGTGAGGATGCAGAAAAAGAGAATCCTTTCTACACTGTTGGTGGGAATGTAATCTGGTACAGCCATTGAGGAAATCAGTGTGGAGGTTCTGAGACTGATAAAATTGATTTACCATATAACCCAGCTATACAACTCCTTGGAATATACCCTAAAGACACTTCTCACTACTTTAGAGATACTTGCTCAACCATGTTTATTGCTGCTCTATTCACATAGCTGGAAAATGGAATCAGCCTAGATGTCCCTCAACTAATGAATGGATAATGAAGATATGGTACATCCATACAACGGATTTCTATTTAGCAATAACAAAAAATGAAATTATGAAATTTGCAGGGAGATGGATGGATCTGGAAAGGATTAGACTAGGTGATGCAACTCAGGCCCAGAAAGCCAAATGTTGCATGTTCTCTCATAAGTGGATCCTAGCTACAAATGTTTAGACTTGTAGTAAGTTGGAGCAAAAATCATAGCAGAGGCCTCTAAGTTGGAAATGGGCTATAGGAGAGGGAGAAAAAGGGAAGCCTTAAGATGATGGTATTGTATATATGTAAGTAGATGAACAGATTACTTACTGGTGGTGCAGTAGACTAAGTGAGGTCAGGGGAAGAGATTTAGTAAAAGAAGGGTGGAGTGAGGGTTAATCAAAATTCAATATGTTATGAATAAGTCATATGGAAACCTACTTTTTCTGGATAATGGCCCACCCAGAAGCCATAGACTGCTATTAGAAAAACTTCACTGCCAGGAATGGGATACCTCCCATTGTGTTTTCTTGGCCAAGGAGGCCTTTGATATCCCTAAAACATTACAGGCCATTGCCAAGACTCTTGGTTTCCCACCAGAAATAGCTGGAAAGACCTTATTGCTGAGAAACCACAGGCTTGGACTGCAAGGTTACTGAGAAATCAAGTTGGGACTGAGATGAAAACCTCCTCCCTGTATAACAGCTGACAGGAATCTTGAAAAGCGCGTACTGCATGCATCCCTATGAGAGATAGAAGTCATCGGCAGTGAAAAGAGTGGACACTGCAAGCCTTAAGTTTGGCCAGCCAGGACAAATGTGCCATTGGGTGCAATAGTGGCATGTATGTTATGGGGAAAACCAATTGCTCTCTAATTGGACTGGAGGCCTGCTCCATGAGAAGGAATGTAAACCTAGTGCTGAAAACTTAATCAAAAGAATATGGCAGGGGAGGTCATGAGCACTAGTATTGTAATGCCTGCTCTTGTCTGGCTAAATGCATATATTATGCTCACCAAATTGTCCTCTAAGTACTTTTTCTTAATGTTCATACCCATGTTACTTTCCCTTTTAGTTAGAGAAACTTCCCTTTTCAAATGATAATGGCCTCTGGGATGTTTCAAAATACACCATAGTGCTGCGAAATGACAGAGGAGTATTAAGCACTGAAATATCTTTATCATACCTTCTAAGGTTTAGGCTCTATTGCAAAAGAGGAGGCAGAAAGAATCTAAGAGCCAAAGGAAGAGGAGAACTATTTATAATGTAATCATTCAAGCAGAAATTGGCCTCAGTGACTGGACAGATGGGTTAGCAGTAAAGGTGATTGCCTGAGAAGCCTAAGGACCCATGTTTGACTCTCTAGGTTCCATGTAATCCAGACACACATAGTGATGTAAATATACACAAATAAAATATACACAAATGTGCACAAGGTGGTGCACGCATCCAGACTTCAACTGCAGTAGCTGGAGGCTATGACACACCAATTCTTTCTCTCTCTCTCTCTGTCTCTCCATCTCATGCACATGAGCATGTGCTCTTGCTATCTTGCATAAAAAGAAGACCAGTCTTTTGGGCTTGCCTGAAAGAAGAAAGAAAGGAAAGAAGGAAATTGGCCTTAAGATCCATGACCTCACAATGCCCGGTAATACCTACAGAGAACCCTCATAATAGGAGGGGAAGATGATGTCATCAAAATAAAACAGAGAGTGGTAGAGAGGGTTTATGATGGAGAATGGATTTATGAAGGGGAAGTTTGGTGAGATGCCCATACACTGGTAAGTGGATAATGAAGATGTGGTACATGTACACAATGGAGTTCAACTTAGTGGTAAAGAAAAATGAAACAATAAAATTTACACATAAGTGGATGGAGTTGGACAACATAATTCAAAGTGAGGTCACACAGGTACAGAAAGAAAAATGCTCCATGTACTCTCTCATCTGCATTTGCAACTGAGATCAATTAGAGATGAAAGCAAATGATAGCACCAGAAATATGGGAATAAAACCAGAATGAGACCAGTAGAGAAAAGAAATAGGGTCAGGAGTTACCTGACAATTTAGGGGAGGGCAGAATATTGGGGGTGGGGATATGAGATGGATAGAAGGTAGGAAGGGAGGGGAGAAAATTATTTTTTTAAAAAGTTAAGACAACATGATTTAGTACCATAGAAATCTTAATTCAGACTAACTTTATAGATTATATAAAAACCAATAAAGGGGGAACAGGGACAGTCTGGACAAAATGTGGGCAAAGCTTAACCTTCTTAAGACCACAGACTCTGACTGGTAATTCCCAGGCACAGAATTGTGTTGCCCCTCCCTCAGTGATCTGTTGGCCAGGGACACTCATGATATCCCCAAAATAATGTAGCTAAAAGGTAAGACACTATTGCTGAAAACTCCACAGGCTGTGGTCGCAGGGCATTGAATTAACAAGCAGGAACCAAGAGAGAAACTAGCTCCCTTCTGGCTAGCTCCCATAGTGCTGGAAAGCATTATGTTAGCTGCTGGAAGAAAATGGTCACCAGTAACATGAATAAGCACAATACCCTACAGACTATGAAATCAGACAAGAAGTACACACTTGTGCAATAGTGGCACACGGTTTCTGCTGGTAACCAACTGTGCTGTGATTGAACATGAGGCCAGCTCAGTGGGAGAGAACTCATATCTCATACTGGAAACCAAGTCATATTCTCATAATCAGGAAACTCTTACTTCGGAGAGAAGCACCCACCAAAAACCTCTCAAATAACTTTGCTCACCCCCTTTAGCCCAAGCTTTCTCATTCTCAGTTGGAGAATCTGCTTTATTTTACAGACGGAGGAGAGTCCTCCATCAATAAGACAAAAAGACCACAAACTGCCCACCACAAGACTGGCCACCTCTTCCATCACTGTCATGACCCAGGAGAACTTGTAGTAGAAGCAGCATCACGAACACTGCTCTTACTGGTAGCCTGATAACCAGCTCCAGGGTGATGGTGGCAGACATGGGGATCAAGCACAATCTATCAAAGCAAAAATCCAGAGGCTACAAAGAGTTCAACACTATTTTTTTTTCATTTATTTCAACTTGTTCTGTTTCCTTCTTTCTCTGTGTAGTGGTCTGAATTAGGTGTCCCCTTTCAACACATGCATTTTGAATGCTTGGTCCCCAGCTAGTGGCAATTTTGGAGGTGGAGCATTGCCAGAGGTGTGTTCCTTGGGGCAGGATATGGAATGCTATGGCTAGCTTCTCATTGCCAGAGCTTGGTTCACTTTCCTGCTGCTGTTTTCCACCTACTATGGCAGAAGTCATGCCTAGACTCTGATCATGACATGCTCTCCCATGATACAACAAAGCTTTCCCTTGAGACGATAAGCCAAAATAAAAATTTTCCTCCCATCAGCTGCTTTTGGTCAGGTGTTTTGTCCCAGTAAGTAACATGAAAGTAACTGAAACATCTTACCTACTTTATTCAAATATTTTCTATTTCCCCATTTTCCTTACATAATTATAAACTTTATGGTGCATTATACACTTCTCTCATTTTATGATTTATGGTCATTAGTGATATATTAATGGGTTTCAATTTATCTTATGTTTTTATGTATAATTTGTACCATTTGAAATTGTAAAGCTTGTCAACCTGGGTTTAATTCCCCAGTACTTACATAAAGCTGGGTGTACAAAGTGGTACATGAACCTGGTGTTAGTTTGCAGCAGCAAGCAGAGCTGGCAAACCCATGTGCATTCATTCAACATCATGACACCATGACAACCACCTCCTTCTGACAAAAGTACAATAATATGTGCAATATACAATGCATAATGTCCAAATGTTTTAAAAAATAAAAATAAATAAGCATACATGGAAATAGCTTCTTCAACAATTGGTTCTGGGAATGTTACAGAAACATCCATAGAAGAATAAATTTTCTATCCATAAAATTTGTATCTTCTACCCTACACAAAATTAATTCAAAATGCATCAAAACTTGGGTATAAGACCTGAAAATTTGAAATTACTGGAGGAAAACATGTAGAAATAAAGAGAATCTGAAGTGTCGAGTCTCCCTTCCACATGGGCCATTTTCAGTGTAGGACGTGCTGAGGCAGTTTTTTTTTTTTTTTTTTTTTTTTTTTTTTTTTTTTTTTTTTTTTTTTTTTAACCACAGGTTTGGAAAGGTCTTATGCACATATGCCAGACAAGTCAGAACCACCACAGTGCTGACTGTGTGGCCTCCCTCCTTGTAGAAGTGTCTGGTGGGAGAGGACTCTGACCTCCAGGAGGCTCTTCCTATTTCACCTGGGTTTCTCCTGTGCCATGCCTAAAATTCATCCTTCAGCAGGTCTCCAGAAAGCCACCATACTCATCTTTAGATGTTATGTTAGTCTACTATCCTATAATATCTCCAACTAGAAGCAGCACAGTGTATATTTTATACATATGGAGATTTATTAATTTGAATGGGCCATGTGATTATAAGTGCTAATGCCCCAAATCTGCAGGCATTGAGTTGGAGGATCAGGGATGCTATAGCAATGTTACAGTCTAGAAGCTGGCAGTCTCAAGCCCCTAAAAGCCAACTTGGTTTCAATTTGAGTTTGAAGACAGGCAAAACCTGAGGTCCCAGATCAAGGTAGTCAAGCAAAGACTTCCCTTTCACTCATGATGTTCAGTTTTCTTGCTCTGTCAAGACCTTCACCTGATGAAGTGGGGCCCACTCAAATTAGGCAAGCCATCTGCTTTACTCAGACTTTTGATTCAGATACTAATGTCTCTCTCTCTCTCTCTCTCTCCTTTTTTTATTAATTAGAAATTTTGTATAGACACATCATATGTTGGTAACATCATTTCTCTCCTCCCTTTCCCTCCTCCACTGGGGGCCCTCCACAGTGAGATTGCTGGTATTCCCCACAGTTGTGCATAATGAGGTGTGAGAGTAGCAGTCGGTCTTTACAGGGCAAGAAACACCTCTTGGACATTCCCTTCCACTCTGTGGCTCTTACAATCTTTCCAATCCCCTCTTCCACAAAATTCCCTGAGCTTTGGTGGGAGTGTTTTAAGTCTACTTTAGTACTGTGCTCTTAAGCAGCTTCTGGATTTCTGCTTTGGTATGTTTTGAGTAACCTCAGTGTCAGTCTCCATGACCCTTTGCTGGTTGACAGGCTCACCATTGAAGCAGAACTCTCTCTTGTTCATCTTGCCCATTCCTATGTGGTTTCACCTGGACTTTGGCTGATGTGTGAGGGTTGGTTTATCTCCTCAGTTCTAGCTACCTTCTGAAAGGAAAAAAAACTGATTTTCCAATGGAGAATCGGGTCAGCATAGGATAAATAGGATAAATATTGCTACTTAAGAGAGATTTTGATAGGAATCGCCTCTATTTTGGCTAAAGACTAGTGGGAGTTTCTTACTGGAGTCCATATCTTGGTCTCCGTAGGATTCTGACCTGGGTCCTAATTCCAGCTATGGGTTCCTGTCCACCGATCAGATATCTTAGCTAGAGACCTATTGGTTAACTACCTAGGCTAGGTGCCACTGTTACATAGGTGTGTAGACTTTGTCAGGCTGTTTGCCAGCTGTGTCACCTGCTAGCATACAACATTGTTGACCATTTTCCTCCAGAAGCTCATGTAGCACTTTGCAACACTGCATTGGCTAAGCATCTGGGAACTGTCCAGATTCCAGCCAGACCTTTCAATGTTCTATGTCTGCAGCCTGTGGTGTCTTCAACAATAGGACCTTACCTTTTGCCTCAGATGGGTAATCAAGTGCCTTGACAGAAACCTTTCTTATTTCAGGGAACTTGTAGGTCTCCTTAATTAGCAGCTCAGGGTAGGTTGTAACTGATTTCTGGTACTGGGAGTTATAAGCCAGAACCAAATGTTTTAGTATTAGGCTTCATCCCACCCTCTCTAGGGCTCTTGTTACCAGACAGTCTCTGCATACTCCTGATGAGGGTTATATCCTTTAGTCTGGTATACATAAAAAGTTTGTATGGTACCAATTCATTTTGGATTTAGTTTTGTGTGTATCTCACCACCCCTGCCCCACATCCCATTGCCTTCACAGAGTCATGCAGAGCAATACTTAAGAAAATATCCAGGAACCTCATAGCTGAGTAAAGCTGACACACATTGAGCCTTCACAAGGACCATCAACTTTAACTTATTCTACTAGTGATTTTCAAGCTTGTACAATTCAAAGCAAAGACATTTTTCCATTCACCTAACTCTGAGCCCTAAGGTTGACCAAGAGGCTTTCTGTCACTACAGATCTAACTATGTATGTACCAACCAATAATCTACATTCAGAGCATATTGTATCTGATATATATACTGGCAGTTACACAGATACTTATAAAAAGAGTGACAGTTATAGAACCCAAGACCTGGGAGAGGCCTCAAAAATTACTTGGATCCACTCACTCCATCTTCACAGAGATATGTAAAAATGCCAGAGATACATCATGATGCACAGTGAGGAAGACACAAAGATACATGTATACACAACCTAAACTCGTACTAATGTGGAAATACACACTATTGCAGCATTTGTCTTTTTACCCTAAAAAATGCCAATTACTACCTAGTAACATACTTCAATTTCTTTTACTCTTCTTATTCATAATTTTTTATCTGGGGATGAAAGCTAACATACCACACTCAATCTAAGCCTCTTCTAAGCCTCTCATTTATGCATCTTTCCCATCTATCTGCAGGTGTACCTCAAATACCGACCCAAAGTCTAGAGTATAGGACAGCCACAATTGATAGGAAAGTCCATATAACGTACTGACTGAAACTCATTGTCCTTGTATGCAGTATGGTACACGAAAGAGACATTCTGTGAAGACAAACTGCTTCAGAATAGTGCCATGGGAAAGACTTGATACCACAGTTAACTACAGTAAAGAATGCATGCACACAGGCATTAATGGTTCAGCATCACCACAACTCACCAGCATGAATTCAAAGTGCATCTGTGCTGCTAATTGGACTGCCTCTTCCATCATCAAGAACATCAGACTCCTTTTCCAAGTTCCTAGAGTCCTTAAACCTGCCAATAAAATCTGCCTTCTTTCCCAACCTGCTTCCAAAGCAGCTTCAGAAAACTTCCTTTCCCCAAGATTGCTTCCTTATCTTAAAATGCAAATGCTAACAGAGTTGGCAGGTCCCACTAATCTAAGTTAATTAAACAGAAAAACAAAAGGACTGTTTATTTGTGAAACCATCATAAGCCCTGAAATAAAGTATTTAATCGTGTCCTTCTGTATCTAACTGCCTGTGTCATTAGAGTTTGCAGAAGAGGACATAGTGGAGAGTAAATGTGTCCAAGGGTTATATGTGGACAGAATTCAATTTCACTGCCGATTTTGTATTGGTCCATTAAAAACATTGGGTGGCAAAGGAATAAGAATTCACAGAGAAAAAAAACTGTGCATTTCATTGTCTATATGGCTTTATGACCAACACTCAGTTTCTAGCTTTTGATCCCTTACCATGCATTAAATCCTACATTAAGGAGCAGCACACCAGAATTAGTGCAAGAATGATGTGCTGGTAAACAGCTGCCCTGAAAGTATGCTGAGGTGGAGAGGCACTACTGCCATTTCCAAAAACATGAAGGATACCTCCAAGTACTGAAAATCAGACTCTCAGTTTAGAAAATTATAAAATACACATATGGTTGAATATTATGTAGTCATTCAAAATAATGAGAGAACAAATTTGACATAATTTTTGTTTATTTTTATTTATTTATTTGAAAGCTACAGACAAAGAAAGAGACAGACAGACAGAGAGACAGAGAGAAAGAGAGAAAATGGGTGGGCCAGGGCCTCCAGCCACTGCAAACAAACTCCAGACATGTGTACCTCCTTGTGTATCTGGCTAACATGGGTCCTGGGGAATTGAGCCTCAAACTGGGGTCCTTAGGCTTCACAGGCAAGTGCTTAACCACTAAGCCATCTCTCCAGCCCATAAATGTTTTGATATAGAAAGAAATCCATGATATGATTATAATGTTTTTGTATGTATATGTATGTTTCTAAAATATTTAAAATACTATAAGAAGTGCATTTTATGTTTATGTTTGGTCATACATATGCATATTCAGATTCAAATATTGTGTAATATGGATATGCATCCATGTCTGTATACGTATGTATGAATTGCCTATATTTATGTCTTCACTTGATGTGTCTGTCTGTGCTGCCAAACATTTAGACATGAATGAAAAAACATCTGTAAAGATTTAAGCAAATTTAAAATACTTTTGTTTATTTATTTGTGAGAGAGAAAGAGGGAGGGGATAGAAACAAAGAGAGAAAGAGACTAAAGGAGAGAACATGAGTATAATAGGGCTGCCTGCTACTGTAAAGGAACACCAGATACATGTGCCACTTTGTGCATCTGACTTTACATAGGTAATGAGGAATTGAACCTAGGCATCCGGATTTGCAAACAAGTGCCTTTAACCACTGAATCGTCTATCCCTTAAAAAATTTAGAATATTGGTTACATTTTCCTTTGTGGAAAAAGACATTGAGGAGTAGTGGGGGAAAAGTCTACTTACTCATCTTTGTAATTTAATTTAAAAAAATAATGGAAACTCTTTTGAAAACCCCAATAATATTTTATATTCCAAGATTTAAAAATATTGCTTTTATTTATTTATTTGAGAGAAAGGGAGAGGCGAGACACACAGAGTGAAAAAGAGAATGGGAGCACCAGGGCCTCCTGCTACTGCAAACTCCCAGACATATGCACCAATTTGTGCATCTGGCTTTACATGGGTGCTGGGGAATTGAACCCAGGCCATCAGGCTTTGAAACTGAGTGCCTTTAACCACTAAGCAATCTCTCCAGCCCTATTAGAAGACTTTTAATGTCACCAAAATTAGATCCAAATAATACAGCAATATGTTTATCACTGACTTTTGAAACATTGAGAAAGGAAAATATATCTGGAGAAGGAAAGGTTTGAACAACTCCATTAATGATCTAGGGGTACCTCTTCAAGTAAATAATAATACAGCAGAATATTAAAATATCTCAATTACATCTGCAAAAATGATTATACATGCCACCCCCAACATAAAATCCAAGAAAATGCATTTTCATATTAACTTCAGGGACCACTCTTAAGTATTTCCCCTTGTATTTCTGGCTGTGTATTTTGATTGTGTTTTCACTGGACTCAGATTTTCTTATGTTGTTTTCACTGGAACTGTACAAAGTGTATCTGGTTTTGTTTCTAGTATTTTCTTCTCCCTCTCTGCTCACATCATCTAGTGTCAGAGCCAGAAGAAACATTAATAACAAGGTGCTGACTTTGACCTACATTTTTCATGTCAGTACTTAGCCCATGGAATATCTGCCAAAGACTTTACTAACCCAACATGATTTTGATGCACATAAATGTAACCTATTAATACTAAGTAAATCAGTATCTTCCAACCAAATTCCTTTTAGCTAGATTCCCAAATGCATATTGAGAACCAAAATCATTGAGCATTATGACAAGGGGGAGGGGCTGTGAATTTGAGTGAGCAGAGACAGAGAGGCAGCCCTAACCTTCATAATTAAAATGTGTTGCTGTCACAAATTTTGCAAAATCACATGATCATGTCAGCCTTTTGCACGGGTTTGTGGAAGATGCCCACACAAGGTAGGGACCTTGGATATAAAGCTTCATCAGTTTCCCAGCAAATTTGCCTCTAGGACCATTAAAGATGGACACACACACACACACACACTGGAATAAAAGAGCTGTCAAAGGATGTAGGAGAAAAAATAAGTTAGTAAAGTATCTCAGGAATCAAATGAAGAAGTTTTTCTAAATGGTGATAGGAAACTATGTCGAATTTTGCAGACAGATTGACCAACAGAAAAAGAAAAATGATAGAATCTGACAGCATGCAGTCCATTGCTGACTTTGACAAGCTGTGTAGGTTATTAGAGGCCAAACATGAAGCCTGTGCATGTGAGAGGGCAGAACTACAACTTACTCAGTTACTCTTAAGGCAAGACTTGCCTTCCATTTTTTGACACCTTCAATTTATGCCATATGGTATAACTTCTTGGTGTGAGTCATCCAACCTAAAGAAAGTATGGCTTCTCATGTTTTCATGTTTTATTACTTTTCTAAGGATGGGGATGTTTTCATCTCATGTTTTCAAAGCCTGCAATACAGAAAATACTGAGCAAATATTTATTGACTGAATCAATATACATTTCTAATACAGATTGGTTTATATCTTGTACCCTGTTGTTTTGTTTTGCTTTGTTTTGCTGTTTTTGTGAAGTAGATTCTCACTGTAGGCCAGGCTGACCTGGAATTTATTATATAGTCTCAGGATGGCCTCAAACTCTCAGCAATCTTCCTACCTCTGCCTCCCAAGTGCTGGGATTAAAGGCATGCACTGCCATGCCCAGCTAAAAGGTTTTTTGTTTGTATATATACCCTATTTAAAAGAAAGAACTTTACTTTTTTGAAAGAGGACAAAATAGGAACTAAAATCTTTGGAGAGAGAGAGGAAGGAAATTGATTGAATAATTGAACAATGAATTCTTGCCAGGTATAGGTACAGTGACTCTTGTCTATTATCTCAGCACTTAGTAAGCTGAGGAAGGAGGATTTCCATGAGTTTGAGGCCAGACTGAGCTATGTTGTGAGGTTCAGGAGGCAGTGTGAGACTTTGTCTTTAAAAAATATACATTCTTTTTTATTAGTTATGTACACAGTGTGTATACAGCCATATTGGTACCCTTGTCAGCCTCCTCCCTGTCATTCCCCCTCTGCAGGGACCCTTCTTGTTGGGGAATGTGGGTCACGTACTGTGGGGTTAGCCATCAGTTATGAGTAAGAGGCAATGTCTTTGTGCATAATGTGCCAACATGTGGCTCTAACAAACCTTCTGCCTCCTCTTCCACAAATTTTCTGACCCATGTTGGATTTGTTTTAGGTCTGCTTCTATGATGAGGTCTTGGGGGCCTCTTTGTCTCTGGATATCTGGCTTGGTAGGAGTTGGATGTTCTCTCTGTCCATCTCTTTCACCCTTGTGCTGGTACCACGTTCACCAAAAATGCAGCACTCTTGCTCATTTCCTCAGTTACTCTTGGTTTCAGCTAGGGCCCTGATGAAATGCAATTGACTGATTCTCCCCTCAAGATATGCCTCCATTTGAAAAAGAGAAGCAAATTTTCCAGGGGAGAGTAAAGTCAGCACCAGATAAATGGGATAATTATTATCATTTTAGAGAAAATTTAATAGGTGTAGGCCTTCTTGTATCCCATGATTGGTGGAAGCTTGACAATGAAGAGTGGCTTGTTTTGTGGATATGGTTCTGACTTGTTTCCCAGTTCTGGCTATAGATTCCATCCCACTGAGCAGATCCATTAGCCAAATCAAGAGCAGTTGGTTACCCACCATGGCTCTATGCCACTATTGCACTTGTGTGAGAATCACATCAGGTTGTTTCCTGCTGAGTAGGTTAGACCACGAGTTGCTTGGACAGATGTTGGTCATTTTCCCCTAGTCTCTCATGTAGTACCTTCTGGCACTAGATGAGCTAACTGTCTGGGGAGTGACTCTCTTTCAGATTCTAGCCAGATCACTCCATGCTCCATACCAACAGCATATAGTGTCTTCAGCAGTAGGGTCTTACCTCTACCCTTTGGTGGGTCATCAAGTACTGTGACAGAAATCTGTACATTTTGGGAAACCTGGTAAGCCTCTCTGATCAACAGCTCATTGCAGATTTTAATCACATGCTAGTACTGGGAGTTACAGACCAGCACCAAGGAAAAGAAGGACGAAAAAAATAGGTAATATGAAAAAGAGAAAAGAGAAAGAAGAAGGGGGCAGAGAGAGAGAAAGAGAGAAAGAGAAGATTATGGTTAGTCTTCATCATACCCTCTGCAGGGCCCTGTGTGTCAGGTGTTTCCTGTAAGGACCTGATAAAGGTTCTACCAATTAGTCTGTCTTTTGGGATGTGGAATTTTATGGTACCACTGCCATATATATTCTTAATGAATGGAAATGGGAAATGTTGTACTAAGTGAAATAACCCAAGCACACAAAAACAATTTCATGCTCTCTCTCAAATGTTGGTCCTACCTTTGAATGCTTATGTTTTGGGCTCTGAAAGGCCCAGGCGTGAGGCCTAGTGGAACTTCCTGAGCCCAGCTAAAGTTTGGCGATCTGTCTCTGGCCAGCTAGGACTCAGCAAGACACCTAATGGCTTCTGGCCTGCCACCTCCTCGTGGCAATTGTAATTACCATTTCAATAGTTACAATTTACTATTGGCCCTTACCTCTTCCCCCATCCTAAAATCCCCCGCCTTCTTCCCCAACATGATATAGGCAACTGCTCAGAGTAATAAAGCTAGTTGTTTCTGCGAGTTCCTGCTTCAAAAAGACTCCTGACTCAGTGTGGTTTATCTCCTGTGGCCAGGAGAGGTCTGGGTCGTCCAAAGCTCATCATCCTTCCAACCCCTAGGGAGGAACCAGCAGGCCTGGTCCTTCCCTCAACACTACCCAACCGGAAAGGAGTCCCACACTTATGTGGTTGTATATAAGGGGATGTGACGGTGGGTATAGACTATGAAACTATATGGGAGTTCACAAGAAGGGAGCAAGAGGTACTGAGAAAGGGGGTAAGGCAAAAGGACTCACACATATGACAGGAAAGTGAACTGGATTATAGTTGGGGGATGCACAAAAGGGAAATGGGTTATGGGAGAGAAAGGAGAGCAGGAAATTTGTTTGAAAATACCATAATGAAACCTAATTCTTTGTGTGACAACAAAAATAAAAATATAAAACATTCATTCTTAAATTCAGTGTAATAAATTTCAAATAACAATTATTGAACACCACTTCCTAGACCAGCCAAAAAAAGAACTCAAAATGAAAAAGGCATTTCCCAAACAAAACATGGAGTCATTTAAGGTAATTTGGTAACTAACATGATAGATGTCTGGGGTTCCAGGAATAAGGCGAGATAGGGCATGAAGAAGCCTCTCAGAGGTAGAACTGAAGTTTAAGGTTAGAAATTAGCCAGGTAAAGAGAAATCCAGTCCAAACACTTTGTACATATATAAGGAATGCAAGAAGTGTGGAAACATCAGAGATGGAGAATAGCAAGGTCCATTTAATAAATTTTTAAACCCAAGGGATGCAAAAACACTCAAGAATATGCCTGAAGATGGCATACACAGTAGCAATGCTATGAAGAAGTTAAGCAAGTCAGAATTATGTGGCAAGCAGAAAACTCTGATTCCATATATCTCTTGATAATTAGAATACGCCTCCTCATTTAACTTCCAATATCCTATTTCCAAATAATAAGCAGATTCTTTACTTCCTTGCTAGGACTTCCTTGCTGTTCACCTGTCCTGGTAACCCCTGCCTTACACTGCCCCACAGTCCCAGAAAGTTCTGGAAGTAAATCTCACCGCAGCTGCAGTGAAGTCACAGCGTGTCTGCTGACTACTAGAGAGTGAAAACAAATAGCAGCCATGTGCTGGCCACACATTCCAATGGGGATCCTGCCATCTGTCTTTGTGTTCATACAGTCATTCAGATTTCCAGTTCATACCAGCTACATGCCACTTCCAAGCAGAACTTGGAACAGTGAGCAGAGAGAAAGTTCATGGGCAGCACTGAGCTTTGGGGAGTGTAGCATGCTCCCACAGAAGAAGCACAGTCAGGGTAGAATAATAGCAATTGTGGTAATCAGAATGTCCCACGGTAACAAGCAGAGCTGTGGGCAGTGAAGGCAATGAAAGCACGAGCCCAAAGCCTAGTGCAGTATTACAAAGCCTGACACTGGACAATGGGGAGACCAAAAACAGAACAGGTCTTTTCTTGTAGGCTCTTTAATCCTTACCATAGGATTAAAAAAAGGTTTGGATTATCATCCCTTTTATGACTTAAATTGTGTCTCAAAAAATATATGTTGGACTTCCGGTTAAGATGGCGGCGTAGGTACCACGCCAAAGCAGCCTAGGGGGGAAAAAGACCAAAAAACGCAGCAAAATACACGTTTTTACTAAAAAGTGAGGTGTATAGGAAATTGAGGCGGCAGCGGAGAAGTAGAAGAGTTATAGAGCAGCCAGAGCCCGCACAGGCGGGATAAGCGGCTCCAGCGGCTCAGGCAGCTCGGCCAAACGCCGCAGCTGCGGCGCAGCAGAAAACCGCCAGACCAGCTCGAGCCGCAGGAAAAGCCAGGTGCGGGATTTTCCCCTCACACTGCGCTCACCGCAACTTGGGAAACGTGAGGGGAGAGCGGCAGCGAGCAGGGGAGGAGAAGACCGCGAGGTAGAACACGTGGAGCAGCGAGACAACCAGAGAAGCCGCGGCTCCCTCCCCTCCCCCACCGCCTGAGCCCAGCTCCAGCGAACACAGCAGCGGCCCGGGACCCGGCCACGCCAACTTGGGCTGACGGCGGGACCCAAGCAGGAGCAGAGTTCGGCAGCAACTTCAGCGGCTCCAGCACCGGTACCAGCGGCCCCACCAGCAGCGGACCTAGGAGCGGCAGCGGCGGCAGATCCCGCAGCAGCGGCTTCGGGGGGAGCAGCGGTGGTGTTCACGGGTGGCAGCTTCAGCAGTGGTGGTGGCTCCGGTGGCGGCAGCTATAGGAGCAGCGGAGGAAGCAGCAGCGGCTCGGTTTGCCCCATAGGAGAAGCAAGTGCCCAGCTCCAGAAATCAGAACAGCAGCCCGACGACCCAGGCAGCAACTTGACTGAGACCAAAATCACCCAAGGTAACTGGGATTGCACCAGGGAAGGGTCTCACTGGTCACAAGCTGACTTGGATCCCTCAACAGACCAGAAATCTAAACCTCTTTGTTGATAGAAGATCTGGTCATTATAATAACTACTCTTGCATACATACTCGGGGCTGTTTTTGATTGAATGTGTACAGTGTTTAGTTAAATTTTAGAATCTACCTGTATTTTATTCCACTCAGCCTGCTTGAATACTCCTATAGCAGGGAATCTCAACCCCTAAGAACATCTTTGTAGATACTCTGAGAGTCTTAAGAGCCGCACCTAATACCTTAAGGTCCTACCCTGAAAATATATTACATCAAATCAATTGATACAGCTAAGAATACACAGCTAGCTAGAAAATCCAAGCATAAACTTAATCCAAGATGCAAAAATATATACATTATAACACAAGAAACACTAAAAAGCAAGATGATATAAATCCACCTAAAAGTATTAATGCATCAGAAATGTCCTCCAGAGAGAAAGAGTTAGAGGAAATGCCTGAGAAAGAGTTCAAAAGAATAATTATAAATATGTTCCAAGAGGTCAAAGAACACATGAAAACAATCAAGGAAGAAATCAAAGAGGAAATCAAAGAGGAAATCAAAGGAATCAAAGAAGAGGCAGGACACCAATTTAATGAAATAAAGAAGGCAATACAAGACATAAATAGGGAAATAGAAATAATAAAGAAACACCAGTCAGAATTACTAGCAATGAAGAACACAGTTAATGAAATAAAAAACTCTGTAGAAAATCTCACCAGTAGGATGGATGAGGGAGAGGACAGAATATCTAAGCTAGAAGACCAGGTGGCAGACCTAATGCAGTCCAACAAAGAGAAAGACAAACTTATAGAAAAGTATGAGTGGGAATTTCAAGATATTCGGGACACTATGAAAAGATCCAATATAAGAATTCAGGGCATAGTAGAAGGAGAAGAACTCCACTCCAGAGGCATAGTAGGCATCTTCAACAAAATCATAGAGGAAAATTTCCCCCAATTTGCGAAAGAGGTGCCAATACAGATACAGGAAGCCTTTAGAACCCCAGCCAGACAAAACCCAGAAAGAACCTCCCCTCGCCATATTATAATCAAACTTCCAAACACACAAACCAAAGAAAAATTATTGAAAGCAGTTAGAGAGAAAAATCAAGTTACCTACAAAAGCAAGCCCATCAGGATTACAGCAGATTATTCAACACAAACTTTTAAAGCCAGAAGGGCTTGGAGTGATATATTCCAAGTTCTGAAAGATAAAAACTGTCAACCAAGGTTACTTTATCCTGCAAAGTTATCCATTCAAATAGATGGAGAAAAAAATACATTCCATGACAAAAGCAGGTTAAAGGAGTATTTGAAGACAAAACCAGCTCTACAGAAAATACTTGATAGAAGCCTCCATGCTGAACAAAAGGAAAAGCACACATATAAAGAACCTAGAAAAAACAAGCTATACTCAAATACCAGTTAACAGAAGAGAGCACAGGTAGAACAAGTAACACACACACACACACACACACAAATGGCAAACATAAATACACACCTTTCAATAATATCTCTTAATATCAACGGTCTCAATGCCCCAATGTAAAGACATAGATTTGCAGACTGGGTTAAAAAGCAGGATCCAACAATTTGTTGTCTCCAAGAAACTCACCTTTCTACAAAGGATAGACACTATCTTAGGATGAAAGGTTGGAAGACGGTGTTTCAAGCAAATGGGCCTAAAAAACAAGCAGGGGTTGCTATCCTAATATCAGACAGGGTAGACATTAGTCCGAAGTTAGTCAAGAAAGATAAGGAAGGTCACTTTATATTGATAAAGGGCACACTCCAACAGGAGGACATTACAATCCTAAACATATATGCACCTAACATGGGGGCTCCCAAATTCGTCAAACAAACACTATTAGAACTAAGGTCACAGATAACACCAAACACAGTGGTGGTGGGTGACTTTAACACCCCACTCTCATCAATTGACAGGTCATCCAGGGAAAGAATAAACAGAGAGGCATCTGGACAAAATGAGGTCATAGAAGGAATGGACCTAACAGATATATACAAGACATTTCATCCAAAGGCTGCAGAATATACATTCTTTTCAGCAGCACATGGAACATTCTCTAAAATAGACCATATATTAGGACATAAAGCAAATCTTAACAAATTCAGGAAAATTGAAATAATTCCTTGCATTCTATCTGACCACAATGGAATTAAACTACAAATCAGTAGCAAGAAAGGCTATAGAGCATACACAAAATCATGGAAACTAAACAATACACTACTAAATGATGAGTGGGTCAATGAAGAAATCAAAAAGGAAATCAAAAAATTTATAGAGTCAAATGATAATGAGAACACAACATACCAAAATCTCTGGGACACAATGAAGGCAGTTCTAAGAGGTAAATTTATAGACTTAAGTACCTATATTAAGAAATTAGAAAGGTCGTAAGTAAACGACCCAATGCTTCGCCTTAAATCCTTGGAAAAAGAATAAGAAGGCAAACCAAAAATTAGTAGACGGGAAGAAATAATAAAGATTAGGGCAGAAATTAATGAAATAGAAACAAAAAGAACAATCCAAAGAATTAATGAAACAAAGAGTTGGTTCTTTGAAAGGATAAACAAGATTGATAAACCCTTAGCAAATCTGACCAAAAGAAAGAGAGAAGAGACACAAATTAATAAAATCAGAGATGAACAAGGCAACATCACAACAGATTCCAGAGAAATTCAAAAAATCATAGGGACATACTACAAAAGCATATACTCAACAAAGTATGAAAATCTGAAAGAAATGGATGATTTCCTTGATCTATATGACCTACCTAAATTAAATCAAAATGAGATTAATCACTTAAATAGACCTATAACAAACATGGAGATCCGAACAGTTATCAATAATCTCCCAACTAAAAAAAGCCCAGGCCCGGATGGATTCACTGCTGAATTTTACCAGACTTTTAAGGAAGAGCTAACACCATTGCTTCTTAAGCTTTTCCAGGAAATAGAAAAAGAAGGAATTCTACCAAACTCCTTCTATGAGGCCAGCATCACCCTGATACCAAAACCAGGCAAAGATAGAACAAAAAAAGAAAATTACAGACCAATCTCCCTCATGAACATAGATGCAAAAATTCTCAACAAAATATTGGCAAACAGAATACAAGAGTATATCAAAAAGATCATTCACCCTGACCAAGTAGGCTTTATCCCAGAGATGCAGGGATGGTTCAACATACACAAATCTATAAATGTAATACATTACATAAACGGGTTGAAGGACAAAAATCACATGATCATTTCATTAGATGCAGAGAGAGCATATGACAAAATCCAACATCCCTTCATGATAAAAGTCCTACAGAGACTGGGAATAGAAGGAACATATCTCAATATAATAAAGGCTATTTATGACAAGCCTACAGCCAACATATTACTAAATGGGGAAAAACTGGAAGCTTTCCCACTAAAATCAGGAACAAGACAAGGGTGTCCACTGTCCCCACTTCTATTTAATATAGTTTTGGAAGTCTTAGCCATAGCAATAAGGCAAGAGACACACATAAAAGGGATACAAATTGGAAAGGAAGAAATCAAGTTATCATTATTTGCAGATGACATGATTCTATACATAAAGGACCCTAGAGACTCTAATAGCAAGCTGTTAGAGCTGATCAAAACCTACAGCAATGTAGCAGGATACAAAATAAATACACAGAAATCAGTAGCCTTCATATATGCTAACAACAAACACACAGAGGATGAAAGCAGAGAATCACTCCCATTCAAAATTGCATCAAAAAAAATAAAATACCTTGGAATAAACCTAACCAAGGAAGTAAAGAATCTCTACAATGAGAACTTTAAAACACTCAAGCGAGAAATTGCAGAAGACACTAGAAAGTGGAGAAACATCCCTTGTTCCTGGATTGGAAGAATCAATATTGTGAAAATGGCAATCTTACCTAAAGCAATCTACACATTTAATGCAATCCCTATCAAAATTCCAAAGGCTTTCTTCATGGAAATAGAAAAAAACAATCCAAAAATTCATTTGGAATCACAAAAAACCTCGAATATCTAAAATAATACTGAACAACAAAAAAGAGGCTGGTGGTATCACCATACCTGATTTTACCCTATACTACAGAGCCATAGTAACAAAAACAGCATGGTACTGGCACAAAAACAGACATGTAGATCAGTGGAACAGAATAGAGGACCCAGATGTAAGCCCAAGTAGCTATAGCCACCTGATATTCGATAAAAATGCTAAAAATTCTCATTGGAGAAGAGACAGCCTCTTCAGCAAATGGTGTTTTGAAAACTGGATATATATCTGCAGAAGGATGAAAATAGATTCTTCTCTCTCGCCATGCACAAGAATTAAGTCCAAATGGATTAAAGACCTTAACATCAGACCTGAAACTTTGAAACTGCTAGAGGAAAAAGTATTGGAAACCCTTCAACATATTGGTCTTGGCAAAGACTTTCTGAATACAACCCCAATTGCTCAGGCAATAAAACCACAGATTAACCACTGGGACCTAATGAAATTACAAAGATTTTGCACCGCAAAGGACACAGTGAAAAAAGCAAAGAGGCAACCTACAGAATGGGAAAAAATCTTCGCCAGCTATATATCTGATAGAGGATTAATATCTAGGATATACAAAGAACTCAAAAAGTTAAATAATAAGGAATCAAACAAGCCAATCAAAAAATGGGCTATGGAGCTAAATAGAGAGTTCTCAAAGGAAGAAATACGAATGGCATATAATCATCTAAAAAAATGTTCTACGTCACTAGTCATCAGGGAAATGCAGATTAAAACTACATTGAGATTCCATCTCACTCCTGTCAGATTGGCCACCATCATGAAAACAAATGATCATAAATGTTGGCGGGGATGTGGAAAAAAAGGAACCCTTCTTCACTGCTGGTGGGAATGCAATCTGGTCCAGCCATTGTGGAAAACAGTGTGGAGGTTCCTAAAACAGCTAGAGATTGATTTACCATATGACCCAGCTATAGCGCTCCTAGGCATATATCCAAAGGACTCATCTCATTTCCTTAGAAGTACATGCTCAATCATGTTTATTGCTGCTCAATTTATAATAGCTGGGAAATGGAACCTGCCTAGATGTCCCTCAACAGATGAGTGGATAATGAAGATGTGGTACATTTATACAATGGAGTTCTACTCAGCGGTAAGGAAAAATGAAGTTATGAAATTTGCAGAAAAATGGATGTACCTGGAAAGTATTATACTAAGTCAGGTAACCCAGGCCCAGAAAGCCAAGCGCCACATGTTCTCTCTCATATGTGGATCCTAGCTAGAGATGACTGGGCTTCTGCGTGAGAATGAAAACACTTAGTAGCAGAGGCCAGTAAGTTGAAAAGGAGACATAAAGGGTGGAGAAAGGAAGGGAGGAGGATACTTAATAGGTTGATATTGTATATATGTAATTACAATGATTGTAATGGCGAGGTAATATGATGGAGAATGGAATTTCAAACGGGAAAGTGTGGGGGTGGGGAGGGAGGGAATTACCATGGGATATATTTTATAATCATGAAAAATGTTAATAAAAATTAAAATAAATAAATAAATAAATAAATAAATAAATAAAACCAACCAATGGAGATATTTTGGTTCCAATAGGTACCACAAATGAGAGAAAACCAATGTTATTTGTCTTTCTGAAATTGGCTTAATTTGCTTAATATCATTAACTTGAATTGCATCCATTGTTCTGCAGCATAACTTTTTTCTTTGTGGCTGAAAATAAAATTCCCTTGTGTATATTTAAAAAATATATATATATGTTGAAGTTTTAATTCTTACTACCAGTAAATGTGGCCTTATTTGAAATTAAATTCCCTCTCTCCCGCCCCCCCTTCCTCTTTCCTTCTCTTCCTTCCTTCCTTCTTTCCTTCCTTATTTCTTCCCTCCTCTCTCTCTCCTTACCTTCCTCCCTCCTTTCCTTCCGTTCTTCCTAGTTTCCTTCCTTTCTCTCACTAGCTGTGGAAGCACGAGGACCTGAGTTTGATGCCTAGTACCCTTGCAATATGCTGAGCATTGCAATATATGACTACCACCCCAGTGCTGAGGGGGAAAGAGACCGGATGGTCCCTGGAACTCACTAATGCAGGCTAACTGAAAATCAATGAGCTCCAGGTTCAGCAAGAGACTCTGGCTCAATGAAATAAGGCAGAAGAATGATATAAAAGGATACTTGACATCCTCCTCTGACCTTTGCACAAAAGCTTATGAGGCACACACATCTGCACACATATGTGCATACACCAAATACACGTACAACATACTATAATAATGAGTGAGAAAAGGAGCGTTTTGTAAATATAGTGGGCATGCTGTGCTTCTGAGATCAAGATTGGAGTGATATAATGCCAAGAATTGGTAGCTATCATCAAAAGTTAGGAGACAGACATGGAATCAATTGTCCCTTTCAGTCTTCAAAAGCAACCAACCCTGTGGCGTCATGAGTAAACTATTACTCAATACATTTCTGTGGTTTTAATCCATTCAGTTTGTGGTGTTTTGTTGTACCATCCATATGGAACCAGAACTTCCACATCAGAAGATAAGGAAAGCAAATCTGCAAAGGCCAAGTGACTTGCTTATAATTTTTATAAAGAAAGAGCAAGACTTAGAACCCAACACTGTCTCACTCTGGGGCCCCAGATATCTTCTATCCTATCCTTCTCCTAATGTTGCTTTCTCATGAAGGGCTGCTCACATGAGGTTATAAAGCCCTTCTTAAAAAATTGCACTGTCAGATCTGGGAAGATAGCTCAGTAGTTAGAGGTGATTGCTTGCAAAGCTTGCTAGCCAAGTTCAATTCCCAAGTTGCCCACATAAGCTGGATATGAAAAGTGGCAAGTACCTGGTGTTTGTAGCAGGAAGAGATTCTGGGGCAGCCTACCTGCTCTCCCTGCCCCACCTCAACAGAAAACACGCACACACTGTAAACTGAAGTCAATGAAAAGAAAAATAAGAAAGCTGTGTCTGTTCTGCAAGACTATGCAACTGTTTGGAATTTCAGTGTGGAGAGACCAGAATGTTGTAAGTCCAAAGCCAACTTATATTGGACTATCTTTAGCCCCCTTAATAGCCAATTATTGCCCACTCTGTGTTTGACATAATATCTTTGTGACTAACAAGTAATCAGGTGAAACCTTTTTGGAATGTACTTACAGACCACTAGCTTTAAAGCCCATAGAAGAGATTTCTCTGCTTTCCTATAACCTACACACCTGATATTTCTTTCCACCAGTGTAGTTGTAAAGTACCTTGGGTTTTGATTTTCTTTTGTTCTATAACAATAAAACCTTCATGAAATTGCTAATACCCTGGAACATGGAATTAGGGTAAACTGAATATGTGTTCCTGGGCCATGGTCACTCATTTTTGGCTCCAGAATAAAGTGTCTCTTATCCCATCTAGTTAAGAGAGCTATTATCACCAATAACACACATACACACAAATTAAATTTTTAAAAAATCAATAAAAATATAAGTAGGTGATATTGAAATAAATTATATTTTTAATTTTTACAACATGTCATATCTACTATGGGACTCCAGACAGATTTCTTGGCACAGTATTTTTCTGACAACTGAATGAAAAAAATACTGAGAACAACCTATTATTCTTAACATGAGACTGAATATTCATATTTATTATCCATTATTAATAATACTAATAATCTTCACATATTCTTGAGAGAGCAATCTGAATGTTAACTGCAGTCAGCTTAGTCTCATCACACACAGACTCTGGTGTCACCTTCCCATAAAGAGCAACTGGAAATGAGCCTTAGTCAGATGTCTTGGTCCAGTGGATGGACAAATCACTTCACCACACGAATTCCTAAAGTTATAAAACCTCTTCAGTGGATGCTCTCAGCTCTACACTACACTCAGTTTATCTGTTGGTATCAACTGGTGTAGGGAATAAAGTATGTTTTGTCTTGAACTGTTCCCTACTCATGTTTCTTTCTCTAATGTGGTTTCATATAGCAGTATTCTGCTCTTCTCAGCTGAGTTAAGAATGTTTTTTCTCTGAAGACATCAAAACGGAAGTAGTTGTGTTCCTGAGTCTCCTAATATCCTCTCTTCCTGTTGGATGCACACAGATAAGGTTTATGGGATCCCATGGCTAGAAGGATCCTCCTGTGTAAGAGCATGAACTAAAACTGGTCTCACTACTTGGAGGTAGTGAGACCAGTACCTAACCCACCAGTAATATCCTCATGGGAACAGTTCATGGCATGTGTTTGCTTAGTCACTTGGTACTGACTGAAGTTTGTGCAGCAAATGCTTAGCCTTAATTGGTTTCTCACAGTGCTCATCATGATGACATGTCACACAGAAAGCTGCACATTTGGCCCTCTTTTCTGTGGGCACTTAGAGTTGTATTGATACTTAGAATTGTAACACTGAGGTGCAGAGTTAAATTGTTTGTTCTCACAGTCATTTCTTTTTTAACTGTTACAGGAGGGAAGAGATTAGAATGGCAGATGGGCTACTAAACCCATAACAATGCTGCTTAAAATTCTTGTTGTTTCTATTTCACACAAATTGGAATTTAATGAAAACACTTAAACATAAAATGTGTACAAACAGATGAACCTTGGGAAAAGCATCTCCTTCAGTAAAATGGAAAATATAGTAAAAAGAAAATTGGAGACTCAGGACCTTTGATAGACATTAACCACAGTTGTAGCAGGATCAAATTATATGTTAGTCATAGCTCTACACTACAGAAGTCTGTGTATATTATTATTGAACGAATGTTTTTTTCTAGATTATTGAAATCATATATCTTACAAAGCTAGAATTTTAAGATGCTGAAGTTGGTTTTAATATGTCAAGCATATTTTGGAATGCATTCTTTCTGAACATAAAACTGCAGAGTATATGTGAATGTGTCTAGAGTGTGTGCACATGCATGCACGTGAGTGTATGTGATGGTACATATTTGAAGCTTGCTACAAAGTTACCAATTCTCACTCTTTCAGAATGAGGTGCTTCCATTTATTGTCTCAATTTCAATCTGCCTGGGGCCTAAAATAAAGATAGTCACAATTGATTTCAGATGGATATTTAGAAACTCATTCAGATTCTTTCTGAGTCAATTAAATGATCACAACTTGGCAGCTCAGTAAATTTCCTGCTGGGAACTAGATTGCAAGAGAAAAAAATACAAATAAAGATATTATGTGCAATTGTCCAACAAGAGTCAAGCATTGTGGTTGCCATCATAATTGAAACACCTGTTCCCATACTTTCTGGTCCTCATTTTGAGTTCAAAATGAGAAAATTATTTTCATACTATATCTGTGGCATAATAAGAAATACATAGTTGGTATCTGCTGCTATTTCTCACACAGGATCCTTATAAAATCTTTGGCAATAAAAATCCTTATAATTTTCTGAGGAATAATAGTTTTAATGTTTTATCTAAGTATTAAATTCCTGACTCAGTGGTTTTTCAGACCCATAGGATCCTTGCAGTGATGAGTGCTAAGGAAATGGCTGGTGGCTGATCACCAGACAGAACAAGGCTTAACTAAAGCCCTTTAGTTGGAACGTTGAGCCCCACTTTATCTCTGGGAAAAAGAAGAGGGGCTGGAATTGAAATGATTAAGGACCAATGAGTTAATTAATCATTGTTACTTCATGAAATCTTTGTAAGGCTTCTAAACAATGGACACTGGCACACTTCTAGCTTGGTGAACACATCTATTTGCCAAGGGGATGGTTTACCTCAGTTCCACAAACCACAAAACTCCTCTGTTCATAACCCCTCCTGAACTTCCTCTACAGGTGAAGTTATCTGGCTGTTTACCTGCATTCTTTGTATGTTTTTTTTTTAATAATAATCCACTAATGTACATAAAATTTCCCTATGTTATGTAACTTGTTACAGTAAGTTGTCAAACTTAAAGAGAAAGTTGTGGGAAACCCTAATTTATAGCCAGGTGATGAGAAGCATAAGTGACAACTTGGAACTGATTCCTGAAGTGAGGACAGTCTTGTGGCAGTGGGCCCTTTACCTATGAGATCATTGACAACTCCAAAGAGTGAAAATAAGAATGGAGCTTAAGGATACATAGTGTCTGAAGAGTTGGAAAATGGGTTAGGGTGGGGAAAACTTTCACATATTTTAGGAACAGGAAAAGGTTGTTTGGGGGCTGGAGAGATAGCTTAGCTGTTAAGTGCTTGCCTGTGAAGCCTAAGGACCCCAGTTTGAGGCCCAATTCCCCAGGACCCACGTTAGCCAGATGCACAGGGGGGCTCACACATCTGGAGTTCGTTTGCAGTAGCTGGAGGCCCTGGTATGCCCATTCTTTCTGTCTGTCTCTCTCTCTCTCTGTCTGCTTCTCTGAAATAAATAAAAATAAAAAATAATTTAAAAAAAAAAGATTGTTTTGGACTGGAGAGATGGTTCAGTGGTTAAAAGCACTTAATACCCCAGTATCCATATAAAGGCTGCATAAAATGCTGTATGCATCTGAAGTTTGTTTGCAGTGGGAAGAGACACTAGCAGGCCAATTCTCTCCTTTCTCTCTCTCTCTTTATTTCTCTTTGTTTCTTTCTTTCTCTTCCTCTCTATCTCCCCTTGCAAATAAATAAATAATATTTTAAAAGGTTATTTTGTCCTTGAATATTAAGTGTTTTCTTTGTCTTTTATATAATAAGTGAGCCTGCATGGTACTGGCATTTATATCATAGCAGTCTTTCATTAGGCACATAATGAATCTGATTTAATCTGACGTTAACAATGATTTGGGTTTTTTTTTTCTTGTTGTTGCTCTACTTTGAGGTAAAGGAAAGGTCCTGCATATGGTCTTGAAGATACCTAGGAGTCAAATATAAGAGGGCATGCCATGCCATATTTGATAATCAAACAAAAGAATTATGTGAAACATTGTAGTATGATTTTATTGTTTTTCTAACTTTGGTCTGACTGTTGAAGTAATGTTTACATATTTCTTAACCCTTTCTAAAACTAATACAGGAGGGAGAGTGCAGATGAAGGTAACATGAAGGTCCATTATGTAGTGTCAGATTTTATACTTATTTTTACATAATAAAGTTTCAAAAATTGGTTGCAGCTTAAGTGTCATTTATGTGAAATTTTTAGGACTATAAGGTTTTCATGGAAGTAGCTCAAGAAAGAGCCACACAACACAATTGGCACTCAAACAAGAAGTGACAGAAACACAGATGAGTTGGGAAGCAGTGTTTTCCTGGTCCTTGTAATAGGTGGTGAGTTATGTAACTCAAGCTGATCTGTCTGAGGGTGGAACCTCCATGAGGGCGGTCCTGATATGACAGCCTTTCCCCACATGGTATCATGTGGATGGTGCACTTCCTTGCTATTGTGGAAGTTGCATGCTTCCTGCAGTTCATGTTAAGACACACAACCAAGACTGAGTCAACTGGGAATGGAGTGTCCTAAAAGGACTCCCAAGGAGTCCATCTTACTCTATGTGGTTTGGAGTGGCAGTTCTCATTGATGAATGGGGTCAGGCTCATGAGCATGAAATCACACCCGAAACAGCTGATGGACTAGAGAATATATTGCACCCCTAAAAGTAGTATGTATGGGACAGGATAGTTAACAGGATATATTGGCTGACATGTGACTTCTGCTTTAGAAAGTAAGACATGCAAATAAAGCTGAGCTATCTTCCCAGAAAGAGCTTGTCTGTGCAAATAAGGAATTTCAATGAATGCTTTTTAAGAAAAGCAGGTGAATGATAGCCTCTTTAGCCTCTGAGTTGTCAGGAAAAGTAGTGAGTTTTATGCAGGCAAAAGGCTATAGCAGGTAGACAAAGAAACATTACGTTTTATGCCAAAAGTATTAAAAAATTCTTTCCCTGTGTTCTTCCAAATCATAGAACTTATTGACTATCTCCTAGCTCATGAGTAAAGGATATTTGGAAGAAAATTAATATTTTCATTATTTTACAAGGTCAAAGAGATATATGTTCATTCTAATGAAATATTCTAATCAACTAATGCTTATCCTATTCATGAATCAAGTCAATATTTGGGAGGCAGAGACATGTAATGTCTCTAGAAAGAAACAACTTTCACCAGCCACAAACCTTCTACCTATAAACTTTATTGTAGAGCATTTTATTAATGTACTATAGTGGTTTGAATGTAAAATGTCCCCAATAGCCTTATATATTTGCAGTTATGACATTGTCTCCAGCTGGTAGAGTCTTTGAGAGGTGGAGGCGTGCAGGAGGCATGTTACTGTGGGAAGGCCTTAGACTTTTATGTTCCAGCTTTCACTACCATGATGAAGCTTCCTCATGAGACTATTAGCCAAAATGTTCCCTTTTCTCCCATCAGGTGCTTTTGGTAGAGTATTTTGTGCCAGCAATAAGAAGCTAACTATACCAATATAAACCTTCACTCATTGAGTCCAGGTTCTTAGATCTTGAGTGATTTCCACCCACACCGCCAAATTGTATTTTCATTATTAAAATAACATTCCAAAACATACACTAACATCAAAACTATTGAACTGTAATTTCAATGCCACAGATTTAGAGCCCCCACTCTGACAAGTGAGCTCATGACAACAGAGCTCAGGAAAAGGAGCAGACCTCATTAAGGGTCTGCTGAGATTAATGTACGAACAATAGGGAAGTGGACACAGATGAAGTAAACAACTCTTTCAAGCTTAACAGGAAAGAGAAAGAAAGAACAGCATAGTAGAGCCAAGAAGTTGAACTTGACTTAAGTTTCCACAAAGAGGTATAAAACTGTTTCCAGCTGGGCGTGGTGGCACACACCTGTAATCCCAGCACTCAGAAGGCAGAAGTAGGAGGATTGCCATGAGTTCAAGGCCACCCTGAGACTCCATAGTGAATTCCAGGTCAGCCTGAGCTAGAATGAGACCCTACCTCAAAAAAAAAAGTTTCCTAAATTAGTAAACTGACTCATGATTGTCTATCTGTTTTGCCTCCATCATCTTACCAACAGTTAAGGAATGACCCTTAGACTCTTCCATAAGGCATGCTTGTATGCTAATTATAGAGGAAAATGAAAAAGTTAGGTAGTCTGTTGGGTTGGCCTCTTTGAGATGATTTCATGGTTAAACAAGCAGAGCTTATTTATAAAAGCTACTCTAACTCTAGGCCTGTGGCAGTATCCACAGTGTCCATATGAAATGAAGCAGTTCTCACAAATAGTAATGCACGGACTTAGGTAGCAGATCCATGGTTCTGAGTGGACCTTCCAGTAATAAAGCATTAGCATTTGCCAGTTGATTCGTGGCAGCATTCCTCATGGAATGTAGTGAAGAGTTTGAGCAAAGCTTGTGCTTAAATCACAGGAAAGCCTATGTAGTCTGAATGACAGAACAGAGAGTACTACTAAATAGTAGTAATACTAGTAAATGAGGCAGGGCCCACTAGTGTATTAAGTACAGTGCCTAGGATTTGTTATACTTTCAGGCATCCGTGAAATGTTTCACCTTTAAATTTCTTTTAAAATCTAAAGAGAAAGTGTATATAATTATCACTTATATTGAACTGTGCCCAAGTTATCTCCTTTTAAAGTAATATAATTAATCTGGATGTTATGTTATGTTATGTTATGAAAGAAGCAGCCTACAGAGGAAACAATGACTAGAGTCCACCCGCATGGGCTCGAAGGGCACTGATCATGCTTGGATTCCTGGGCCCTGGCACACTGGACACCAGCTTCTGGTAAGGTCAGCACTAAGTTGACCACTTTTTGACCTTGGAATTACTCTTGAAAATGATATGAAAATCATGAGCCATTCAGGACTTGTGGAAGCAAATACTGTCAATTCAAATTCCCCTTGCACTAGAAGTGTCCGAGGGCAACAGTTAAAATAAGTAGAATGACAAGGCACAGACCTGTGAAGCCACCAAGCACTGGTGAGTCTACAAACTAAAGGCTGACCTTCAAAGGCCTGTTTATCCCATAGAAATGATTGACAAGAGTCACAGGTAATATAAAATCAGAAAGATGATTCCTGTCACACCACTGGTTTCTAAAAGCGAAATAGGACAGAAGGCGAGATGCTGATAGGGAAATAACAATCAAGAATGATGAAAGGAGAAAGAAGTTTTCTTGCTGAAAGGTTTACATGACTTTTAAACCCACTCCTTGAGCTTGTTCCCATCCATGAGACTACAAGAAGGAGGGAGTGTGGCAGCATTGGCCTTATCAATCATAAAAGCTATCAGCAAGACGGCTCCTGTGCGCTCCATCTGTGGGAATGAAAGCAGCCTGACTGCTCTGAAACACGCTAAGGAGAAACACAATCCTCTTCTCCAGACTCACTTTTCAGCTCAGCGTATGCTCAGGATGCCAGAGGCCATGGGTGGAAATGAGGATGTGACCAGCCACTCAAGCCAAAAACAGATCACTTTACAACAGACACCTGTACCAAAGGCTAAAATGAAAATTTCAAGACCATTTGTACCAACTGAGTACACTTTTAAACAGGACCTCAAATACCCATATTTAGCAGTTGGGCATGTATTATTTAAGGGTAACTTTTCTTTAATAAGACTTCTACCTCAAGGTATTGTAGTCTCGCCACCAAAAAATAAATAATACTTCCACTTAGTTTCATTTCAAAGTCATGTTTGCATTTGCCTTTGTTACCTACACAAGTATAAAATCAGAAAAGACAAAGCTATTTTTTGACTGATAAACTCATGACACAAAAATGTACTAAAGCTATTTACCATAAAGAGCTTTATAGGATCTCACCAAGAAACTCAGACATCTCTACACATATGTCTTAACTTTGAACTGTCTTTCCCCCTAGCAACAGAATCCAGTTGAAATTCCTTTCAGATGGTCAGTGTTAGAAAAATAAATACAATGAGATCTCCAGACAGCAGAATAACAATCCAAGTTGTCACAGTGGTGGCTGATCTGTCAATAAGGCTTTTGCTCAATGAAAAGTCCCTGGTGTAATTAAACATTTTCTAGGGCAGAGAAGAGTCATGAGTCATCCTACTAGAAACAATATCAAAGAAGATGGCAGAGATGGTGTTTACCAGGATCCTGTCACTCACAGTCAGCCTATATTTAGAATGGTTGAAGCTGAAATCAGAGCTATATTTGATGACAGATCCCTGGGCACAACTGGCCTATCGTGGGCTCAAAGTGCAGAATGAATAGTGTCACATCAGCTCTGGGTGCCCAATAACTCAGCACCTAGAATTCGAAGTAATCATGTCCTAGCCTTCAGACCCAATAGCTAAACTTAGTCTAGTAACTTCAAACCAAGTGTCAGTCAGGGTTTGGGGGAGTCCTAACATAAAACTGATATGGGGCCCTATCTTTGGATATGACACAGTTTTGGAGCTAGGAGCATGAGTGGAATCAAAGTGTCTTAAAATTTTATGTGGGTCATTAGCCACTACTTAATAATTCCATGTGAAATATTTTAAAAATATTAATAAAGACAATGAATTGTAAATGACTGAGTATGTGTAAAATAAAACTCTTAGAAGAAAGAAAACTAGAGATTAATTAAATCAATACATTGAATCTCCTTATTCTATCCAAACACATGACACTAGTTGGCATTTTAGCTCTATCTACTGCATGCAAAAGAATAGATTTAAGATCTCACAGTTTGAAATGTTATCTAAGATTAAAAGGAACTAAAAATATTAACATACTTTATTTTAAAATGAATAAAAGTTGTGTTTCATAGAGATATAAAACATTTTTAAAATATTTTAAGTTAGAACATTTTACAAAAACATGGGCAATATTCTTTCTTAAATTTTCACATCTATGTTTTGCTTATATCACATGTAGATAAAAGACTGATCAAAATGAATGGAGGACATTATTTATATTGACACAGAAAAAGAAAAAATGATAATAAAATGTTATGAACAAATAAATGTAATTTAAAATAAGAACACATGTGCCATTTTTGATAGTCATCAGAATTCTAAAGAAATACTATCCAAAGCTGAGGAGATGCAAAGTTTGTCATGACAGTCCAGGTTCAATTCCCCAGTCACCTATGAAAAGCTGTACAAGCATTTATTTGTAGTGGCAAGAGACCATGGTATCCACCCTTTCCACCATACACATGCAAAAATACTATATAGTATAGTAACACATTAGTATAGGTTATGAATGGAAGGAAGCATTTCTAGAAGCAATTTCTTTACAGTTAGTAAAAGGCTGAAAGGATATCCAAATCATATTCATCATTCTAAAAGTTTTTTTAGAGTTCGGTATGAGTGAACAACCATTTGCAGATTCCTGTTGGAAGAATGCTAATTCTCTTCAACTTCTTAGAGAATGCTACTAGGATTGATGAGGAAATAAATACTCGAATCCTCAGATCTGTAGAATCCTAGGAACAATCCAAGAAGGAAGTCCAAATCATCTTTAGCAAATTCTAAGTTTCACTTCCCCCAGAATCAATTCCTAGGGTGTAACCATATAATATAGCTATAGTTTGCAAAGATCTTGATTTATAATGTAAAATCTATCATTTTCTATGATTTATAATGGGAAAGAGAAAATGAAAATGACCAGTAAAAATGGCAAAATCTTAACTGTGATGTGTACTAGTACACACATCATGTTTTTAAAAATGTATTTTTAGGGCTGGAGAGATAGTTTAGTGGTTAACACTTGCCTGTGAAGCCTAAGGATCCCCATTTGAGGCTCAATTCCCCAGCACCCATGTTAGCCAGACGCATAAGGGGGTGCACGCATCTGGAGTTTGTTTCAATGGCTGGAGGCCCTGGTGTGCCCATTCTCTCTCTCTCTCTCTCTCTCTCTCTCTCTCTCTGCATCTTTCTCTCTGTGTCACTCTCAAATAAAGAAATAAAAATAAAATATATTTTAAAAGACACGATTTTAAGTAAAGCCAAAATTTAATGATTAAGGCTTCAGAATAACATGGAAGAGAATATGATGTTGACCCCCATATTATAAACTTATAGGTGATTTTAACAAAAATATTTTATTTATTTACTTATTTATTTACTTGAGAGGGAGAGGGAGACAGAAAGAGTTAGATATATAAAGAGAATGGGAAAACCAGGGCCTCTAGCCAGTGCAAGCCTTCTCCAAACACTTGCACCACCTTATGTATCTGCTTATGTGGGTACTGGGGAATCAAACCTGGGTCCTTGGGCTTCGCAGCAAGCACCTTAACCACTAAGCAATCTCTCCAGGCCAGAATTTTTACTTTCTATTCTGATTATGTGCTCCAATGATGAACATAGTATAGCCTATTTGGTTAAAGTGCTATTTAGAAATTCTAAGTTCAATACCAAAATTCCATTTGATTCAAAGGATTAATTTAGTACAATTTTATCACAATAACCAATGTGTAGTCTTCCTTCAAATGGCATTGTAGAGCCCTTAAATTTTAGTAAACTCATTCTACATTCTTAAAAATAATAAATCTAAGTTACCTAATTACTTTGAGCTTCATTCAGTCTCTTGAATGGGTCTTAATAAAATTGTTCATTTCGTGAACCAAGAATTCTAGATCACACTGGTCTCAGGTGTTCTAAGTGACCTGTGATAGTGAATAAAAAACGGGCGCTAGGAAATGGTGTCTTCATTATTGGCTTCCTGTGTAATATGCTATCTCATGTTCTTTGAAGAGTTTTGGACTACTTCTAAATAACAGCTGTGAGAGGGAAATGCAGTACTTCAATACATGTTTTTGGCAGTAAGTATTTGTATTTAATGTGAAAGCAAACAAGGGCAGAAAACCTTTCCCTCTGCTTTTATCAGAAAGAAAGTCAAACGGAAGTCACAGTATCCTCAGCAAATAGCACTTGACTTTCGTGCACAAACACTTCACTCATTTACAGACACAGCCTCCTAAAGTGTTAGGTCAACATTATAATAATAAATAGTCAGTGGCCAGGTGCTTGAGGAGATGCGAGGCAATGCTGAGTAGGGCTTCTCCTCATTCTCAGTTTGAGGTTGCTTGTCTATAGTGAAATCTCTCAGTGGGAAAGTCAAAACATCGGCCCCACTTCTTGCCAATACAAGCATGTTGGCATAACTTTCTCTTTCCTCAAAATGCCTTGTACCTTAGAAATCAATCCATGCCTTACTCACTCCATGTTCATGAACGTGTGAAATATCTACCTTACAAGTAGAAAAACTCCAGGCCACTGCCTGTCAGGCCTATACACAGACCATCAAATAGGGCCATATAAAAGTGATAGTTGAGTTACTCAGTGCATCAATGCTAAAGCTGAAATCACAATGATAGTTAAACGTGACAGGAAATTGAATTAAGGTAGCAAATACAGAATGGAGCGTCCAAGCTTGTCTCTAAATCCCCACCCACATCTCCACAAGTGATCAGAAATGCACCCCTTTTCTTAAAACACAAGTTCCATTATTGCATTGGAAAACTATAAGGAAGTCAAATTTGGGTGAAAATTTCTAAGCAATGTCCAAATGTAAAGCAGGTAGAATAAATGTACACAGACAAGAATTGTCACATAAGGAAGAAGGGGCATCAGAGTGTTCCCACATCCACAACTCAGGGCAGCTATTAGAGGTATTTTTACACATAAACATGCAGAATATATTATCAAATTAACCAATTACTTCCTAGTTGTCATGTTCTGTGCTAGCGTGTGTGTGTGTGCACGCGCGAGCACACACACACACACACACACACACACACACACACACACACACACACAGCAACTATGGAGATCCTTTGGAAGCCAGAGCAATGCTTGTGTGTGCATGGACTTCAGTGGCAAACCAGTGTAAAGAGGGAACTGAATTTCAATGTTGAGAAAATGAGCTTTTTCTATTTGTCAAAAGCATGTCAGTCAGAAGAATATTCTGGAACTTAGGGGTACTAAAGCTGGAAAAGATCCCATTTCTGTTCAGACAGGCAGTTTTAATTTACAGATGAGGAGAAACATAGTGATAGTGGCTAAGCCAGGAATAGAATGTAGATTCCCAGATCCAAGCCTGCTTCCCATCAGCCACCATTCTTAATAAAGTTTGCTTTGTACAAAAACAAAATGGCATGTCTTTTCCTTGTTCTATTATTAGTCCGAGCATACAAACAGAACCATGTATACAGGAGGAAAATAAGGACTTTCTAAGATGACATCTGAACTAACATCATGGGACTTTTTTAAGGAACCAATTCCATGAAATATGAGCACCACACTATAAGAATAATTAAGCCAAGAGAAACAAACTTAACCAAGCAAATGAAAGACAACAAGAGTGCATTTTTTTAAGTATGGCTATAATGTTAATAAAAAAATCCTGGACCTCAATAGTTTAGTACAATAACTTTTGACAAGTTTATACACTTGTGCAACTAACATAATTTTAAACAATTATATCACCACAGAGCACTCTCTTGATCTTGCCACTCACTTACCCTATTATAGGCAAGAATTTTCTTTCCTGTTTTTTCACATATGTATTTGTTTTAGATCAACATGTATTTTTGTGCCTATTTATGAAATACACCGTGATGTATGATTCATGTGTGCACTGGGTATAGCAACAACCTTCCAATTCCAATTACCACAGACTAATATCATTGTTATTGGTATCACATAAATGAAACCACACAGTTTACAGCCTTTCAATCTATCTAAAGTTTTTGCTGTTCATCTCTGTTGTGAATATAACTTGCCTGTAGTTTTGGTTGACAAATAGTTCCACTGGACAATTACAATACATATTATTGATCTATTCCTCTGTTGAAAGACATTTGTCTTGTTTCCAGTTTGAGGCTAGTATGAATAGAACTGCTATGAATGTTCTTTTTGTGTATTTTGGGAAAAGAATGGAATTGCTAGGCCAGAGGGTAGATGGAAGTTTAACCCTATTTTTAAAATGCCAAGAAGTTCTCCAAAGAATGTATACCATTTGACATTGGAACAGCAATGTATTAGATTTATGTTCGCTCTGCATCCCAATCAACATTTGGTAGTGTCATTCATTTTGATTTTAGCCATTCTATTGGGTAACAAATGGCTTAAATTTGTATTTTTGAGATAAATAATGAGGTTGATCACATTTTCATGTGTTCATTAGGGATTCATACCTTCCTTTGTGAAATGTTTGACCTGGAGTAATTTCTATTTACTACTGGGCTGTTTTGACCTTTTATTGGCAATATTTGGAGGTTTTTATATATTCTGAGTGTGAGTCTTTTGACAGATATATCCAGGACTATATTCATAATATGTAACTGATATCTTGATCACTAAACAATCATTTATGCACGGGCCCATCTCTAGGCTGCTTATTTATTCTAGCAGCCAATAACATCTTTATAAGTCTGGCTTTAAACTAAGTATACCTCATCTAGAAACCAAATAATGTAAAATTTTCTATTGTAGTCTCCTTTGTCAGGGTTATTTTGTGTAGTATAGATATGATGGTTAAGTTCTGTTGCCAACTTGATCCAATTAGGAATCCAGACACCTCCAAGTTGGTTCTCTGAGAGGTTGTTTCCAGGAAGGTTGTTCTGGGGGAAGAAGTCCTTCCTCTACAGTGTCAGTCCCTTTTAGTGGCAGACTGTATATAAAGAAGGTTCAAGAGAATACAGCACATTTTCATCTGGATGTCTGTGCTCTTTGGTGAATGCATTTTGTCCTGGATGCCTCTGTTGTTCACTTATAAGTGCATTTGCCCTGTTTTTTATGATCCCGAGTGTACACTGGAACTGAGTTTCACTGGCCTTCCAATGTGGACTGAAGACTGGCAGCTGTCCAGGACTCCTCTAGGCCTTCAGTGCCAGATTGGGACTGCTGAGGCATCCAGCTTTGTGGACTGAACAACTAACATATTCCTCCATGCTTAAGCCTTTGGATAGCAATTGTTGGACTTCCAAGCTCATATCCTAAACTAATACAATAAATCCCCTTTATATTATGAATTCATTCTATTGGTTCTGTTCCTTTGGAGATCCCTGACTAATGCGCTAGATTCTTTGCATTTCTGTATAAATTTAGAAAATGGTTACTATTTTCTTTTTTAAAAAAAAAAGCATTGGAAATCTTTGCTGACTTTGAGTTTAAAGAACAATTAAAACGGTATAAACATATTTATAATACTGCCTTTGAAGCCATAGACATGGCAAATGTGTCCATTTATTTGCTTTCATTCTATCAATTAATGCTTCATAGTTTCCAACTGCAAATTTTTAAATTAAACTTTCTAATAGTTTATTGATAGCATATATAAACAAAATCTTGGTAAGATTAACATTTAAATTTCAATTTCAAAACTCAGTTATTAGTAATAACATTTTTGTTGGTTTCTCTAGCTTTTTACCATATACAATCATGCTTGAAAATAACATTAGTTGTATTTCTTTCTAATTCATGTCATTTATGTTTCTTGCATATTGGCTAGGACTTCTAATTCAATGCTAAGTAGAAGTAATGGATGTGTATACTCTTGGTTTGACTCCAACCTTAAGAAACAAAATTAAAAAGTATGAAAGCACGTGTCATCATTTTAAATAGTCCTTATCAAGTTTACACTATTTCCTTCTATTCCTTAGTTACTAAATTTTTAGATTGGAAACAGTGATAATTTTGTCAAATTATTTTTTGTATCAATTGAGGTAAATTAACTTCTCGTTTATTCTAAAAATATGGAAAATTATGTTGACTGACTTTCTCAAAAGTGTTAAACCAACCTTGCATTTTTAAAAATAACATTTGGGGGCTAGAGAGATGGCTTAGCGGTTAAGTGCTTGCCTGTGAAGCCTAAGGACCCTGGTTCGAGGCTCGGTTCCCCAGGTCCCACGTTAGCCAGATGCACAAGGGGGCGCACGCGTCTGGAGTTTGTTTGCAGAGGCTGGAAGCCCTGGCGCACCCATTCTCTCTCTCTCCCTCTATCTGTCTTTCTCTCTGTGTCTGTCACTCTCAAATAAATTTAAAAAAATAAAAAAAAATGTTTAAAAATAACATTTGGGCATAATGTATATAGATTTATGTATTTGCTGAATTTAATTTACTAATGTTTTATTTCATGTGTTATTTAATTATATTTCTTTTACAAAATTGGGCTTTGAAATCAGAGCAAGTTAGATAATGTTGTTAATTGTATATTGCTTATGCCTTGCATAAATGAATAAAGTAATCTGATCCTAGGATTTTCTTTACAGCAAAAACTAAAATTACTAATTGAATATCTTTAATAGTTAATAGGCACTGTTCAATCCTACAAGAGGTCATGAATTTCATCAGTGTCTACAAAGGACCAGATTTGCTTGTCCTTTTATACATCATACATTTTTATTTTCAAAATATTTTCTTCCATTAATGATTATATTTGATACATTTTATCTAGTGTCTTACAGCTGAAATTCATGATAACTTTACATTTTCTTCTTTAAATAAATATAAATATAAATAAATAAATAAATAAATATATATATATATATATATATATATATATATATATATATATGTATGTATGTTCATGGGGGCTATCTTTAACTCTATAAATGTAAAACCTATAAATATTTCTCTGAATAATATTTAGCAAAATAGCAGCTTTCATTATTTTTTTCTCTTTCCTCCTTCTTTTTGATGGTTAAGCATCTTTAAGATTTCAATTTAATATTATTTGCTTTTGTTCACTTTGACGATATACTACTCTGTTACCTTTTAACTGCTATTTAAAGAACATATGTACATTCAAATAATGTAATACAAAGCATTAAAATCATTAATGTACTATGATTAAATTCATCTTTTGCCCAACTTTTAGAGTTCTTTCAGTCATGAAGTTTCTACTTTATATGTGTCTTAAATGCCAAAATACATTTTTTAATTATTTTAGCAAATAAAAGTATGAAGTAAAAGAGAAACTGAGTAATAAGCAATGAAGTTTTATATATTTAATTATATTTCTATGCTCTTCATTCATTCCTACAAATGTAGGCTCCCACTTCTTATCATTCCCTGTATCCAAAAAACAACTTTCTTCATCATTTCTTGTGCAAACAATCTCTCTTAAGTTTTCTTTCAGCTTCTGTCTGGGAACTCTACTTGTCTCATTTATTTATAAAAGGATAGTTTGGCTAAATATAAAATTTTATCCTGAAATTAATTTTGAATACTTTAAAAATGCTGTTGCTTTGTATTCCAGTCTCCATTGCCTATGATAAGAAGCCAACTGTCATATCATTCTACAGTTCTTTCCAGTTGCTCTGTAAATTTGCCTTTTATGTCTGATTTTTAGCCATTTTACTCTGGTGAGCCAATTAATGTCTTCTTTGTTCTTTCATGATGGGGATTCACTCAAGTATAAATGAGAGAGGATTTCACTGAGTTACATGATAAAGCTATAGAAAGTATGAAAGTCAGAGAAATGCAGCAAGAGTCCAGAAATTTATATTTTTTAATTCTCTTTTTTCTTTACATGTATATATGTGATGTGTATGTGGGCATATGTCTGTCTGTATGCATATATGTGAAGGTCAAAGGACAACCTTGAGTGTCATCCTCAGAAACATGTCCACTATATTCATTCATCTGTTTACTTATCTATTTTTGATACATGGTTTCTTACTGGTCTGGAACTCACCAATTAGTCTAGACTGGCTAGCCAATGAGTTCCAGAAATCCTTCTGTCTTAGCCTCCCCAGTGCTGGGCTTTTAGGTACCTGCCACAATGCTTGGCATTATACATGAGTATAGGGCTAAAACTCAACTCAAGTCATCATGCTTGCAAGTCAAATACTTTATCTACCTGTCCCAAGAAATCAATTTTCTAGGCTGTAATTTTAAAATGGAAGCACATGTTAGAATAGTCTTCACAAACTTCAAAATGCATCAAAATCACCAAATGAGGTTGCTTAAATATAAATTACTGGGCTCTACTCTCAGAACCTGTTTCATTAATTTGGGGGAAGGATCACAGAGTTGCATTTCAATATGTTTCTGGGTAATATCAATGCTTATCTTAAAATTTGATGCCATAAACCACAGTGCTTGCAAGAAGTTTTAAGACTAATATAAAATAAAAAGCTAATAGTGATTTCAGGGATAAAGCAGAAAGATAAGGTAGATAAAGCTCTATTTCCAAGAGTATTTCATAATCGTTGGAGGAAAATAGTAGATAGGAAAAAATAAAACAAAGTAATTCCCAATGGTAATCATGTGTTTACAGACATAAAGAGATGGCAAAGAGATGTAACAGAAAGATATTTCAAGGGACAGATATGGTACATGGATGACAACAGTTTTTAATGAGGTGATAAAACTAAGAAAGGGATAAAACTTGAAAAAAAATCCTTGGGAAGAATTTTCCAGAGTAAATGGCAAGAAATTGGAATGGAAAGAAAACTGATGTTTTCAAGAAATAAAAGTAAACATCAGAAGTAAGCAAAGAGAAAGCAGTTCTTTAAAATGGTGAGGTTTGGGCTAAAGAGATGGCTTAGCAATTAAGTGCTTGCCTGTGAAGCCTAAGGATCCCGGATCGAGGCTCGATTCCCCAGCACCCACGTTAGCCAGATGCACAAGGGGACCCATGCGTCTGAAGTTTGTTTGCAGTGGATGGAGACCCTGGCATGCCCATTCTCTCTCTTCTCTCCCTATCTGCCTCTTTCTCTCTCTGTCACTATCAAATAAATAAATAAAATAAACAAAAAAAAATTTTTTTTAAATAATAAATAAATAAATGGTGAGGTTTGCCAGGTGTGGTGGCACATGTCTTTAATCCTAGCACTTGGAAGGAAAAGATAAGAGTATCACCATGAGTTCAAAGCTAAGCTGAGACTACATAGTGAATTCCAGGTCAGCTTGAGCTAGAGTAAGACCCTGCTTCAAGAAACAAAGCAAACAAAATGATGAGGTATAAACGGAAGGTGAGAAGGATATGATGAAGGCCTCATGGAATACGAGCATGGCAAAATGAATATAATTCTATAGGTAAGGAGAAGCCTTTGGAGGGCTTGAACTGTTGGGTACGGTGTCTCTTTTAAATTTAGAAATATTACATCAGCTGTTTGGAGAACATGTTGTGGAGGCAGTAAGGGAAATAGTAAGAAAGGAAATAGAGATAAAATTGGAAGAATAGCTTAGCATTCCAGATAAAACATGCTGATAATTATATCTAGAAACACTGGACATGAGATTATAAAAGGAGATACTAAACCAGCAATCAACTAGATCTTATATGCAATAATATACTCTAGATCATGTTTCCAGGTATACATTGGGGATGAACTATGTTATACAGATTACAGGAGTGAATAACATGAAACCATCCTAGAATTTTAAATAGAAATTCCAATGATGATGGTAGAATTTAGAATTTATTACTTTTAGTAGTACAAAAGATAAATTTATGACCAATGTCCTGCCAGTATGAAAAATAGTTAACAGGGTCTCTGGTAATTCAGATGTATGAATTTGTATTACATGGAAATAAAGTAGCCACTAGTAACATTTCTATTTAAGTTTAGATTAAATCAAATTAAAAATTCAACTTCAATTGACCAAAACAGAAATGAAGCATTCCAATCACCACAGGGAATCTTTGTTCATTTTTATTTATTTATTTGAGAGTGACAGAGAGAGAAAGAGGCAGAGAGAGAGAGAGAGAGAGAGAGAGAGAGAGAGAGAATAGGTGTGCCAGGGCTTTCAGCCACTGCAAACGAACTACAGATGTGTGCAGCCCCTTGTGCATCTGGCTAACATGGGTCCTGGAGAACTGAGCCTCAAACCGGGGTCCTTTGGCTTCACAGGCAAGCAATCACAGGGAATCTTTGGACAGCAATGGATTGTGATAGCATGTTGATAGAGGACAGAATTTAAAGGGCAGTTGGGAGAGGGTTGATGAGATGAATTTTAATAAGGCAAAGTGATAAATAAAGCACCTACACTTTATAAACATGTGAATTTAATTGAGAAATTTTAAAATTCTGTATAAAATACACTGAGTCAAGGGTACTATAAAATCAGCACTTGATGTGTTACACAATTCTCTACAATATTTTTTTCAATATAGGAAAATACCATAACTGATAAGATAAATATTATGATAGCAAATTTTTTTTATCCCTCCTCTCCTTTTCTGTGGGCAATTACCAGTGTCTGTAATTGACAACAGTTGATCAAATCAAAATAGGAAAACTAATAATGAGCCAGATTCTCCCACCACATTCCACCCGTCGAAGTCAGTAAAAGCTCTGTGCACACAGGGAGACACATGGCAAGCTAATCTGGCCCACTATTTACACAGCACTTTCAATCTGAGGATCTTAAAAATGTTGAACAAATATTCTCTTTTATAGTCTATCCCAGAAGGAATAACCATCATTTTTACATCAGACTAAATTGAATTCAAAAGGTGGATCTAAACATTTTATGCCACCTAAGACATTAGTATTTCACAAGCATGTTTACTTCTTTATACACATACATGTGTCATAGCCCACAAGATCAGAATTGTCTGTTCTAAATTAAGAGTAGTCTTCGTGGCTTTACCAGCTTAGCCTCTCAAATACCACAGCCTTTACACCTACAAATTTGACTTCAGATAAGAAAGTTAATCACTGTTTCTCTTTTTAACCCACATTAAGCAACTTTATTCATGTAAAAGCATGTCCATGACATGCATCAGACTGGCATAATTTATTCATGATTTTAAATTTATTGGACCTTTGCAGATAAACAGTGTACAAATGTGTTAATTGAATCTTGTTCTCAATTAACCACAAGTGGATTACCCAATTCATAGGTCACTCAGACATTCTGGCCCTTGTCTCTTATCCTTAACTGCTAATTTGTGGATGGCAATCCCAAGCACTGTGCAGCTGGCCCTTATGTCATTAATAGCAAAGTGGGCTGAGGAGAAAAGAAGAGAAGTACTATTTGGCTCCAGTAACTTGGTTAATTAAAGAAAGAGGTAATGCTGCCAGTTTGCCAAGTAGTTCAACAAAAATACATTCAAGTCCTGAAATACACAAGCGCACTATCAAGATGTATTTTTTAAATATTTTCTTTTTATTTATTTATTAGAGAGAGGGAGAGAATGCCAAAGTCTCCAGCCACTACAAACAAATTCCAGATGCATGCGCCACCATATACACCTGGTGTACATGGGCTCTGGGGACTTGAACCTGGGTCCTTAGACTTCACAGGCAAGCATCTTAACTGCTAAGCCATCTCTCCAGCCCTCAATATGTATTTGTAGGCAAGTTTTACTCTAGAGATATAGAAGGTGGGGGATAAGATTTACTGTCCCCAGTTTCCACAGTAGCACATAAATTCAATCCCAATTACTACAGTGGTACTGATCATATTTATCATAATGTTACACAAATTTAATTCTGCACATGGACATGGGGGAGGCCTTTCCAGTTCTTCTTTTCACCCTTATTCCAACCGTGCTTCATTGATTTTGCATCCACAAGTTTCCACTAGTGGCTAAAGTCAAGGTAGCTTCACTGATACTGAAGCATGTCAACTATTACAGCCTGGAGCTCAAGTCCTGAGAGCTAGTGGCAATGTCAAAGCTTTAAGTCTCCCTGGCCTCTAAAGAATTTGTCAATTCCTGGAGGAGAAGAGAAGTAACCTAAGAAAACAGAAGACTAAAAATACATGGCATGTCCTTGCTGATGCTAAAGTTCAGTTCTGATCAAAGGCTGGTTGCGAAGGAGCTTTCAGTGGGAGGCAGAATTGTAATGTGGTCCAAAAGCCTTCATGTAAGTAAGAGTAAAGGACACCTGAGGTCCACTTTTAGGTTGTTTATAATTAGTTATTGTGATTAGTTGAGTTTCTGGCCCCAGTATCCATATCTACACGATGAGAAAATGAAAATGTCTATACCACAGAGCTGATGTTAAAGTGAATACTTTATCCTGCCAAGCACTGAGGATACTCATTAAGGTTTCTGCTAAGTTCTGAGTACTTACAGCTATCAGCTAGCCATGGAAATGTCATGCAGTCAAACTGGACCTCAGATTTACCCACACTGTGAGGATGGGGATGAGATGTGTTCCTCAGAATTTTAGGTTTCCTTGAAAACTCCTGATAGGGCCACCTTGTAAGAAGGGAAGAGAGACAGTGAATGACGGTGGCACTGGCATCACCTCTTCTTCCCTCAACTTAAACCACAGTCACCCTACTTTGGTATAGCTTATTTATTTAGAACCAATTAATCTAATTTAAACATAAAAATGGGAGAAAGACTTACATGTTTATTTTTTAATTTATTTTATTTATTTGAGGGACAGACAGAGAGAAAGAGACAAAGAGAGAGAGAATGGGCTCACCAGGCCCTTCAGCCACTGCAAATGAACTCTAGACGCATGTGCCACCTTGTACATGAATTGAACCTAGGTCCTTTGGCTTTGCAGGCAAACACCTTAACTGCTAAGCCATCTCTACAGCCCTACATGTTTATTTTTTTTATTAATTATTAACTTTGTTGTTGAACATGCAGCATATTGATCATATTCTCATTAGGTTATACTTTTATATCCCCTCTTCCTCATCACCATTCCACTGAGGGCCATCCTCAGTGGGGTTATTGGTATTCATTGCGGAGTCATGTATGCATCAGTTTCAGGGGGGAGCTGTGTCTCAGGATACTCCTTCCCACCCTGTGGATCTTATAATCTGTCTAATTCCTCTTCCAAAATGTACACTGAGCCTTGGCAGGTGTGTTATAAGTTTCCTTTAGTGTTAAGCTCTCTGAATCTCCTGAATTTCTGCTTTAATGAGTTTTGAGCATCCTCAGTGTCTACCACCATTTTCCCTGGAGTAGGTTGTCAGGCTAGCAGTGACAGCAGAACTCATATTTAAATTCCCATTTCCTGTGTATGTGTTCTGAGCCTTGGCAAATATGGTAGAGATGACTCCTGTTATGGTAGGCAGTTGACTACCATTTCTTGTCATCTTAATGGATCTTGGTTTTCCCAGGTATTTACTTCCATTTGTAAAAAATCAGATCCACCAACCAAAAGTAAGAGCAGCTTGAATTAAAGGGAATAAACATAGTCATTTTGATGGGCATACCCTCTCTTCTTAGCCAAAGACCGATGGGAGCTTCTCTCTAGACTCTATGGCTTTCCTATCCATAGGACTCTGACTTGTCCCTCAATATTAGGTACACATTCTTTCCCTCTGAGTAAGTCTCTTATCCTATCAGGGATATCAGTTGATTGCCTGCATAGGCTATGTGCTACTACTTTTGTATAGGTTTGTTCATCTTGCCCAGCTAGTTGACTCTATAGTTTTTATGATCCCCTGCTTGCTCATCTTATTGGTGGCTACTTTCCCCAGCAGCTCACACAGCATTTTCTAGCACTATGAGGCCTAGCCACCAGGAAGCAGGCTTCCATTGTAGTTATAGTACATTCTCTCAATGTCCTATGTCCACAGCCTGTGTTGTCTTCAGAAATAGTGTATTATTGTTTCGTTCTTGTGAGTAACCAAATGCTCTGGCAATGGTCTGTGTTATATTGGTAACCGCATGGGTCTCCCTGACTAACAGCTCACTATGGGGGTAACCCAATTCTGGTACTGGGATTTTCCAGCCAGAGCCCATGGTTTTAGAATTAAGCTTTCTCCTCCCTCTAGAGGACACTTCTGCCAGGATGATGATCCTTTCCCATCTCTGTCATTAAAAGCCATCATATATTTTAGCTTGTATCCAGGAGGTAGGTTTCTGTGGTATGGATTCATGCGGTAAATAGTTTTGTGTAATTCTCCCCCACCCCCCCAAAAAACCACACTCTATCCCCTCCCAAGACCCTACCATCCCCTATATTTTGTCCCTCCACTTCCCTATCAAGTAACCCCTCCTCCTATCCCTCCCTATTTCCACTTTTTTCTAGCTTCATTCTAGCTCCATAAAGATACTCCTGATGCTTACTACAACTTAGACTCAACTCAAGATGTTCCAAGGTAGGAACTGCGTATGAGACAGAACATGTGGCATTTGCCTTTCTAAGCCTGGGTGAACTTGATTAGTATGAGTTTTTTCCAACTTCATTCATTTTCCTACACATTTCATTATTTCATTTCTCCTTACTACTGAGTACAATTCCATTGCATATATGTACTACATGTCATTTATCAGTTTATGGGTATCTAGGCTTATTTCAATCCCTAGATATTATGAATAAAGCAGCAATAAGCTTGGATAAGTTAGTATATCTGTAGCAAAGAGTAGTTTTTAAGGGAATGTGCCCAGTAGAGGTCTAGCTGGATCAGATGGTAGTTTTATTATCAGCTTTTGAAAGACCCTCCATACTGATTACCATAGTGACTATACAGTTTGCACTCCCATCAGCAGTAGTTGCAAGTTCTTCTTTCCATAATTCCTAACCAGCATTTGTTATTATTTACTTTTTTATGATATCCATTCTGACTAGAATGAGATGGATGTCAGACAGACCTGAAACTCTAAACTAGAAGAAAAAGCTGAAAGAAGTCTCAAAGGTATGGGTATAGGGGAAAGCTTTCTGAATAAGACCCCCAGAAGCAAGATAAAGCAAGCCATCAATGGCATCAATAGACAACCTACAGAATGGTAGAAAATTTTCATCTATATACCCAACAGAGCTTTAATATCTAGAATTTACAAAGAACTCAAAAAAAAAAAAAAAAACAACTAAACTAAGCAATAAAAAGTATCAAGCAACCCACTTGAAAAGCAGAGCAGGGATTTGTACAGAGAGGTCTGAAAGGAAGAAACACAAATAGCCAATAAACACCTGAAGAGATCTTCAACATCTCCAGCTATAAGAGAAATATAAAATAGGTGTTGATTTTAAAAAGTTTGAAACACAATCCAGAAATTCCCAGAGAATTTTTGAATTCTGATGCCATTAGAATTTTCAGTGGATGGTGAATTTCCTTCTTTAAATGCATGATGTTATAACTTTTTAAACATGCTATATGTAACTAAAAGTGTAAAATTATGCCTTCTCTCAAAATATGGGCACAGATGAGATTTATATAGTCACATAATTCAACCTTTTGTAGCAATGTCAAGCTACAATTAGTACAATTACCTTGGTCTATTTTTTTCTTTTGTCTTGGATATTAAGATATATTTGACATAGCAAATATTTTATATTTTTTTGGACTTTACCTGTGAAAGCACAGGTAAAATGTGAAGGTAAAGATGAGGTTAAGAGAAGTAATAAAGAATGGTTCTCAAGAAAGCAAGAAGCATTAATTCCATTATGAAGAATAGCCTTATGAATTATGAAAGATAGAGAAATAATTTTATAGGTATAAATAGCTTTGTCTTAGAGGATTAAAGTATACCCTGAAAAGTGTGCCTATGTCTGTGTCAATATTTACCTGCTGGATAATAAAATTAATTATAAATCAAGTTTTAGGGGTTGGAGAGATTGCTTAGTGATTAAGGCATTTGTCTGCAAAACCAAAGGACCCAGGTTCAATTCCCCAAGACCCATGTAAGCCAGATGCACAGAGTGGCACATATGTGTCTGAAATTCGTATTCAGTGGCTGGAGGCCCTGGTGTGCCCATTCTTTCTTTCTCTCTTAATCTAAAGAATAAATTAAAATAATAAAAAGCAAGTTTTATAACTCATGACCTGACTAAAATGATTAGTACAGATTTTTAAAACATAATATTGGGAAAGAAGAAATCCTAGAACCCATGAAAACATGCTAGGATTTTCAAAAGATAAAATGCATTGCATTTTGTTTTGTTTTGTTTTTTCAAGGGAAGGTCTCATTCTAACCCAGACTTACCTGGAATTCACTATACAATCTCAGACTGGACTTGAAGTCATGGCAATCCTCCTACCTCTACTTCCTGAGTTCTGAGATTAAAGGTGTGCACTGCCACACCTGTCTGACCATTTTGAAACTAGGTAACTTTGGACAAGTTTTCTGACCTGTAATGGACTTTGATATCCAGACTGTCAAATATGAATGATAATAATATGAAAATGTGAATAATCATAATATTGTCCATTTTACCTAATAAATAGCATTATTGTATGAAATAGGATCTTTGTCCCTCCTTCCCTCTAGAGATGTCTGATTCCTGCCTTGGTTCTAAGAAGGTCATGTGACTCATCTAAGTAATAGAGCATGGTGGAAGGGTGATTCCATCCTGTGCCTAGAACACCAGCTCTGGGAAAAGATGGCTATCATGCTGTGGAGAAGTGCAAGGAAGACAATGAGAGAGGTCAGTGGAAATGAAATTCATATGGAGAAAGAATTGGAGCAAGAGGCAGATAGACACAGAGACAGAGAGAATATAAAGGAGGCAGATACATGAATCAAACTATCTCTGATGTGAGTCCTCCATCCTCATGTAGCACAAACTAGGGACTAAACCCAGGCATGATTCTTTTCCATGTTCTTGGCCTGCAAAATTATGAACAAAATAAAATAGCTACTTCAAGCCACTGGGTTTTAGAGTATGTTATTACACAGTAATAGTTAGGAAAGAGGGACAAATTTTCAGAGAGGTATGAATGTCAAGACAGAGGGACTGGATAAACATCTCAGTCAGTAAAGTTCTTACCACTTAAGCAAGGACAAGAGGTCAGCTCTCTAGCACTCATGTGAAAGCTGATCATGAAGGTATTTGTCTATAATCCCAGTACTGAGGAGGCAAAAACAGGAGATCCCTGGGGCTTGCTGGCCAGCCAGTCTAGCCAGTGAGAAGTCTAGTTGAGTGAAAGACCCTGTTTTTAGAAGGAAAGTTGGGGGTTTCAGTGGTGGCTTAGCTTTCCTGAGAAGCCTAAGGACTCATGTTGAACTCTCCAGATTCCACATAGCCAGACACACAAAGGTGAGGCAAGTGCAAGATCTTACAAGCATCTGGAATTTGATTGCAACCAGTGAGGCCCTGACATGCCAATTCTCTCTCTCTCTCTTTCTCTATCTAAAATAAAAGCAAACTTACACTGTAATGTTACAAAACTACACTTATATTATTTTTAAAAAGTAAGGTTGATAGGTTGATAGTAAATGAGGAAGACATCCAATATCAATTTGTACAATATGCACACACTCCTGCATGTGCATCCATGCACACACCTGTGCCCACATAGATACAAACATGCACATATGGTCACCACACACACACATCCACACAAATGCACATGAAATAGGATCAAAGTCAGAAACATAATACATGTTGTGAGAATTTAATTTCTTAATTTCCTTTCTTTTGGATTATGGGATAAATCATATTCAACACACTCCTATGAAATTCCTCTTCTAAATGAAAAACAACTATGTTTCCCAACATTTAATTCTGTAACATGTTAAGCATATACATAAAGTCTGGATTGGGACTTACAACATGCTCCTCCAGACACAAAATTGCCTGGATATCTATGACTTCACAGTGCCTGACACTACCTACACAAAACCATCATAATAGGTAGGAAAGATCATGACATCAAAATAAAAGAGAGACTGGTTGAGAGGGGGAGGGATATGATGGAGAGTGCAGTTTCAAAGGGGAAAGTGGGGGGAAGGAAGGAATTGCCATTGGATATTGTTTACAATTATGTAAGTTGTCAATAAAAAAATTAAATTATATTTTAAAGACATAAAGTAAAACGATAGATGAGTGCAGAGGAGAGGAGCTAATCTTACATTTTCTTCTCTGCTGAGGCCAATTCTTAGGACCCAGCTTTCCACAGAGCAAACTTCCCAGTCACATTGAGTGTGGATTAGGCTGCTGGTCCAAGCCAGCACTGAAGTAGCAGGTAGCCCCAAGCAACACTAGGACTGAGCATCTTCTCAAGCCAGTTGTACTTGTTCAGTCTCTCGTCTTTTTCAAATACACTACAGAGAAGTGGTCCACAGGAGAGGAAAACCCTTGTTCCCTGTTAAGAGTCTAAAACTAGGACTCCTGCTTCCCATTCCTATTATAACCTCCGCATCTGACAAGCCCTTAAGTATTTTATTTTATTTTTTTAATTTATTTATTTTTTTGCTGAAACTATTCTTCAAGTCTTACAGTTTTTGCTCTTGCCTGAAGGCATTACTGTAAGTGCAGCAAATCCAACTGAAAGACATTTTTATGGGCATAGCTGCTTAACACCCATTCCAGGGGGCTAAGTCTTGGCATGTTAATTTCATCCAGGCATCTGTCTACCTTCAGCATTAGTTCTCTGAAGAAGCTCCTCATATCTCATCCAAATAGACTTTTGGTGGTCAATGGTGCCATTTTCAATAAATATGTATATAATTATGCACATAAATTATGTATATGAATATGTATATAAATTATAATAATACATAAAGTAGATGACAATCACATTTGATTTGCACCTCCACTGAAGTATAAGAAACTATCTTCCTATAAACTCTGTATTTTTGTGAGAAAATTTAGGGTAACATATAATTATTTTCAAATCACATATACAGATCTGAGCCAGTGATAAAAAGACCCAACTAGTAGTCTGGTGTGTTAAAATTGCTAAAGTAAATGGAGTTCTGGTTTTGAGTCTGAGGACAAGGCTTTGCCTGTACCTAGGCAATGCCATTTGGAAACTATGTAGCTTGAGACAAGTTTTCTGACCTGTATTGAATCATAGCATCCATTGTAAAATGTGAATAATCATGGTAGGAAAACATGACTAGTCATAATATTACCCATTTTGCCTAACCAAAATAATTATGTGAAATGTAGCTATAACTTCCTTCACTCATATCTACTATAAGCCAGATATTAACCAGTTGCTCTGCACATGTTACTGACCATCTTCATGAGCATCCTCTGTGGAAGGTCTTATTAATGTTATTCTTGGACCAAGTGCATGCAGGTTCTGCAGGACAGAGCTGCTAGTAGAGGTAGCTTTGTTTGACATTAGAGTCCTGCTCAGTTACATGTTGCTGCTTCCAAATAAATATGGTCCTAGTTGGTATCAGTATTTGTCTTTTGGATTGACAAGTAGTATGTGAGCCTTTCTTCTCAGGATCTATGTCACCTAAAAGACAAGGTTTAGCAAAAAGGAATGAGTTCCAATTAATATCTGTTGGATGTACAAGCAAATGAATAATCCAAAATAAAATTAATTGTTCTGACTCTATTCTGAACTTTAAGCTATATAAATAACATGACACCATTGGCACCATGAAGTACGAGAAGGATACATTCAACATAAACAACTGTATTAAAGTAACAGACACACTTGTAAAAACAGCAACTCTGACACTCATTACCAACTGTAGCCAATTCTATTAATCAGAAGGGACGGGGGAAAGGCCCTACATTTTGATTCCTCAAAAACAGATGAAATTTAGTATGTTTGTGAATTTTTTAAGCAATCTTAAAATCACAGGTAAAAAAAATCATGCATTGGTATTTTAAATGAAAGTAAGAAACTGTGTATGTTCGTGCAAAGTGTCAGGCTGTGATATTCCAATAGTTCTGCATCCTTCAAACTAAAATGCTATCTGCATCTCACCACTGGTGGATGAAAAGATTGTGAAACAAAATTGGGCACAATCCATCAAGCTCACACCCTATGCCAACATTAACTACTCACTCTCTACGGTACAGGAAGTAGGTAAGAATTTATGGGAAAATGTTTAAATCGTAACTGACTGCTGCTGATGGATGATTCCCCAGGGAATTAACTCTTTCCTCTTTGATTTAAGGCCTTGTGCAGCTCTAGGCGTTTGTATTCTTCCTCCTGCCTACAGACCAAAGGGCAGGGGAGTGTTCTGAGTAGCTGCTGTAGACAGGCATGGAAAGGATATGTCCTCCATCATCTCCAGAGCCATAGAAGATGGGGGATATGTTCCCACTATGAAGACACACACTTCAGATTCAGGAGAGGCCTTATCTATTGAGCAAGGTCATTGGTTACATGAACTACACAACTGGGATTTGAACTCAGTCTGACTTCAACACTTCAGCTGCTTCTGAGAGGAGAAGGATGGCCTACCAAACACTAGAGCTTCCCAATGCACTGAATTAGAAGGAAAGCCTAATGAAGGATGAGAAAGATTGTCCAAATAGTGCTTTAAGATAAGGGAGGGAACAAAGGGGCAGGGAAGGAGGGGGAGCTGTGGATGAAGAGCAGATTGTTCATGAAATATACCCATTGCTTCTGGCATTCTGTAAGAATTTTGTGGAGGGTTGGGTTTAAATTATTTCAATTAAGTAATTTAAACATACGTTTCCAGGTGCATGGAGTTTAAATGACTTCCTTATTCTATATCCCCTCAATAGACTTCTGAAGTCAAGGCCATTTCTAATAACTTTACTGCTTGTACATAAGGTGGAGAAACACCAGGAACAGTTAAGAGCTCATCCCTGATGTGTCTCCTACAGACTTTATTCACAGTGACTGTCCACTGTCTCTACTCATTATCCCAGCATGCTCTTAGTTTGTCCATCTCACCCCAACTCAACTTTCAGACTTGCTACTTTGTTACTTGATTTGTTTTCAGACTAATTCAAGATTCTTATTATATAAACCTACTTGTGTAAATTTACCACACTGCACTTCTCCCTAAGTTCTAAGAAACTTCTAACCTAGAATGACCTGTTGGACAATTACTTGACAACGTTCATTTCAGACATATGAACAAGGAGCAAACTCAAGCATCAATGATTCCAACCATGTTTATACAGCGAGCTGTGCATTCATATGGGGAGACTAGAAAATCCTGATAATTCACCCAACAACAGGTCAATTGAATTCTCCCAAACACTGCTCCAGCAGAAATATAGCTGAGTTGTCTATGGTGACAACTCTTGCAAAGCCCCCAAGGCTAGTGTCCTCTTCACTCAATGCCAGATCAGTTGAACTACAAACTCCCAGACACTGCTCTAGCAGAAGTATAGCTGAGTTCTCTATGATGACAACTCTCTTGAAAAGTTCCTAGGGCTGACATTCTAGAAAAACCTAACAGTGAACCCAAGCTCTAATTTCAAATACACTTCTGCCTCGGCCTACCTCTCTAGCATGTCACCATAATGATTGGTAAGTTTAGCAATAATATGAAGACTTCACAATGGTAGTTTTGTATCATTAAATATGACCAATCAGGTGACTGACCTATATTTTGCTGTCAGTAAATGATTTGTAGCACATTGGCAAATATGCATACCTGAGCCTTTTAATTTTTCTACCTGTCAAGAGGACTTGCAGCATTTGGAGATCATCTGCCATGTAAGTAAATAAGTGATGGGTCCTAAATTCTGCATGTTTTCTCTATAAATCTTCATACAATGGCTATCAGCAGAGTTCATGCCCATACAAAGTTGGCACATTTTACTAGCTCTCTTTTTCATGAAGAATGCAGGTTTTAGGTTGTCTCTGCATTCACTTTATGATTTTTCCTATCATTAAATATTCAAGTCCCAGAATCTGCTATAACAACTGCTGGTGACCACATTAACTAAAATATCCAGGGATAGGAAATTGCTTAGTTAATAAGGTTCTTGTCATGCAGCATGAGACCTGAGTTCAGATTCCCAAAACCCCAAAAAAGCCAAGTGGTATACTTCTGTAATGTCAGTGTGCAGGAGAATCTCTAGGACTTGCTATCTAGTCTGTGAAAGCCAGGTTTAGTAGAGAGCAATTAAGGAAGATACCCAACACCAACATCTTGCCTCCATATATATGTGCACATGCATGCATATATACATGTACACAAACATATATTCACATACATAAACACATCACATGCACACAAACAAATCTGAATTCTAAAATATAAAGTCCTCCATCAACTGACTCTTTCATGTTAGCCAATCTTACTTATTCTTGCTCCTCTTTGTAGATATCTGGCTTTTTCTAATTCACCATCATTCTGATGCTATACCTGACTTGATTTCTGTCTCAATGTTATGTTACTGTTTCCAGCCAGATATTGTATATATGTAATTACAATGATTGTAAGGGGGAGGTAATATGATGGAGAATGGAATTTCAAATGGGAAAGTGTGGGGGTGGGGAGGGAGGGAATTACCAGGGGATATATTTTATAATCATGGAAAATGTTAATAAAAATTTAAAAAAAAATAAAAAAAAAATAAACTCTCTATTTATTCTCTATTCCAACAATTACAGATCAGTTTTCTTTTTGTGCCAGTTTTCCTCCATCTACTTCTCTGTTCACTTTCCTCAACCTACAAATGGTCTTGTGTTCCATTTCCTCAAATCTCAAGTTCCAGTCCCTCCAAAAAAAAAAAAAAAATCAAGGCACCAAATTACATGTACACATTATTTCCTCTGCCTCAGATTCCATCAAGAGCATTATCGAGGCCCTAGTCAGTGAGCTGCCGCCGAGGACTCAGCTGCCTCCCCCTCGAGCCCCCTCGCTTCCCGACGCTCCGTCCCCCCTGCCCGCCTTCTCCCGCAGCCGCCTTCCGCAGGCCGTTTCCACCGAGGAAAAGGAATCGTATCGTATGTCTGCTATCCAGAACCTCCACTCTTTCGACCCCTTTGCTGATGCAAGTAAGGGTGATGACCTGCTTCCTGCCGGCACTGAGGATTATATCCATATAAGAATTCAACAGAGGAACGGCAGGAAGACCCTGACTACTGTCCAAGGGATCGCTGATGATTACGATAAAAAGAAACTAGTGAAGGCGTTCAAGAAGAAATTTGCCTGCAATGGTACTGTAATTGAACATCCAGAATATGGAGAAGTGATTCAGCTACAGGGTGACCAGCGCAAGAACATATGCCAGTTCCTAATAGAGATTGGACTGGCTAAGGACGATCAGCTGAAGGTTCATGGGTTTTAAGTGCTTGTGGCTCTCTGAAGTATAAGTGAGGCTTTCCTTGCAATGAGTAGAATGTCCCTTCTGTCCCTTGTCACAAGTTTAAAAACCTCACAGCTTGTATAATGTAACCATTTGGGGTCCGCTTTTAACTTGGACTAGTGTAACTTCATGCAATAAACTGAAAAGAGCCATGCTGAAAAAAAAAAAAAAAAGAGCATTATCGACCCTGTGGAAAGAAAACTTGCTGAAATAAGATAAAATATTCTCTACCTAAACCTGCCCCTTGTGCCACAAAATCTACACCTTTACTTGTTATGAATAGTACCCGTGATGCTTTTGTGCCTTTATATGCAAATAGCAGTGACCCAGCAAAATTGTTTCATTTCTCTGTATCAACATGTCTTTTAGTAAATTTGATTAATCGGTTAATTCTATTAAAATTAAAAATCCACAATCCTAAACTATCACAGACATGCTGCAGTATGTCTTCTGGCTTCTTTTACCTTGCTCTTTTAAAAATATCTTTCTTCAAAAAAACTTAAGAAAAAACAATTGTTTAGGAAATCTTCTAGGCAAAATTCACAGCAAATGGTGACATTCAGATCACCCTCTTTTTCAAATCATAAGTCATCACTGAAATTACTTCAGTTTGACTAGTTACATGCTAAAGAAATACAGCCAGCCAGATTAGATGCTAAATCAAATAAAATTTAATATCCTTTGAAATCACCATAATTTTAGGGTTAGTATAAAATGGAAAAACCATAACTTAAATTGATTAATCCAAGTACATCCAACTTTTATAGGAAAGTTTGGCTTATAAGAGTCACAAACTTGGGCTGGAGAGATGGCTTAGTGATTAAGCGCTTGCCTGTGAAGCCTAAGGACCCGGGTTTGAGGCTCGGTTCCCCAGGTCCCACGTTAGCCAGATGCACAAGGGGGTGCATGCGTCTGGAGTTCGTTTGTAGAGGCTGGAAGTCCTGGCGTGCCCACTCTCTCTCTCTCCCTCTATCTGTCTTTCTCTCTGTGTCTGTCGCTCTCAAATAAATAAATAATTTAAAAAAAAAAAGAGTCACAAACTCAAATAAAATGATTTTTTATCTGAAAGCCATGAATTAACATCATAACAGTAAGTTGTTTATTTATTTATTTTTTTTATTTGAGTGACAGAGATAATGGGCATGCCAGGGACTCTAGCCACTGCAAATGAACTCAGACACATGTACCAGCTTGTGCATCTGGCTTATGAGGGGCCTGGGGAATCAAACCTGAGTCTTTTGGCTTTCCAGGCAAGCACCTTCAATCCATCCCTCCAGCCCAAATTGTTGTCTTTTGTTTTTAATCAAATTCCAAAACTTGGATTTTGATTTTGAGTAGGACGTTGTGGAACTAAGTACATATCAAGAACAGTATGAAGAAACATAGAAATGTTCTTTTTGTCTTAAGGACACCATTCATGAAGTTCATCTCTTTTTATTCATTTTATGTTTAATTTTAAAATTCTTACATTTTCAAGTTAGATTTTGCCCAAGCATTGAAGCAAATATATACTGAACTTTTCTTAGGATTTTCTTAGTGAAGAAAGAAACAAAGTGTCCATCAATAAACTTTGACCATATATTGAAGGCTTTGCAGATTTCCAGACTATTCATCAAAAAATTTACCTGTAGTTTTCAGACAAGTAGATTCAGGTAAACAAGCAATATACAGTTTATTGAAGTCATCAACTAACTTTAGTAGGGTCTATGGCAGATTAAGATAAGTCTATTCTTGAAAAGAGTTACTACATGGGAATATTGACATGCATCACCAGAAGGAGCCAGCTCATCTGCTTTAATACTATCTCTTAAACAAGTCAAATATATACTTTTCATCTAAATATTTTGTGCTTCAGATTCCTTTGGAGAGTATTTCAGTGATACTCAAAATGAGGTTGAGTTCAGTACTCAAGAATAAACAAAGTAATCAAGGTCCTGTAAAGAGCAAAAGAGGGCTTGCTCTGAGGGTGTGGAGGACGAGAAAGAAGATAGTACAAAATCAGCTGCAACCAAGGCTTTCAGATTACATTATAGGAAGTTTGAAGGAACAAGTGCTCAGCTCTGACACATGGGCATACAAAGTTGAGAACAATCAAGAAGTTATAGAACAAGGGTTCCAGCCATCTGCCTCAGAACCACTTAGGCCTCTTGTTACACCATAGATATAAGGTCCTGCCCCAGACCTAAAAAAATCAGAACTATTTTGCCTGAAGCCCAAAACATCAATATTTTAGCTCACTTAGGGATTTTTATATACATCAAATTTTGACAAGTACTATAAGGTACACACTATGACAAAATGACAAGTTTCACACTTGGGAAATGGGGCTTGAACCTCACCTCTTTGAAATGAAAACAGAAATGAACAGTAACAGTGCCTGCCTCTCAAGATCAGTGTGAGGATTAACTTAAGTGAGCCTATATATATGAGCCATGAAAAACAGGTGCTGTCAATGTTCCACCTCAGTTTCCTTAACACATATGCACACCCACAGACTTTTGGGCCTGGTACAGATAAAGAAAGGAACCAGAATTCTGAGAAACACTTTAAGACACCTGAGATTTTTTTTTTTCTTCTTTTTGTGACTACAGGTGCTGAAACATTCCTGCTGTAGCACCTATCCAATTTCTTCTGTAACCAAAGTTCAGTTTGGCTTGGATTAGAGCACTAATACATTTACATGCCTCCTAAAAGTGATGGACCTTGGCTTGGCATGGACCAGGGCACTAATACATTTACACACCTCCCCAAAGCAAGAGACTTCTGAGCTTTTGTGAATTAAGAATCAAGGCTGATTTACATAATGTTTAGAAAGCTCACAAACTTTGTATTTTGTCTAAAATAATTGTGATTCTCCAAGGTTTTCCCAACTGTGCCAATTTGGCTCAGGCCACTTGCTTGGATTGCCAGCCTGCATCCAGATTTCTCAGTCTAATCTTTGGCAAGATACTGCTAACTCCACTTTCAGGACCAAGTGACTGGCAGGGGCCCAACAGCCGAAGTCTGTTCTCCTGCCAAATCCACACTGGCCAGGAAAAGGCTTCAAGAATGTGAAACAAAGGAGAGGCCTTCTCTTCATTATAGAACTCAATTGAGTTGGCCACCCTGCAGCTGGTCCCAGGGACAGCCTCACACCTCCAATCCAGGGGAAGCCAAGAGCAGAGATGTCATTAGAAACAGCAGGGAGACACAGTGGAAGACATGCCAGCATGGCCTGCAATTCAGGGGTAAAAATGGAAGGCCAGCGAGTTTGATAAGATTAGCTCATTTCATATAAATATAATATTCCAGCTACTGGCTCTTCTGTGTGTCCTGGCCATATATTCAGGGATTACATAGATGGCAGAGGATGAAGTACGTACTCTTAATTATCTGAAATAATTGATTAGGACTTATAGTCAGCTAACCAGTTCACATGAAGTCCTAAATTATCTTTCTGTACTACCTACCTTGATCAATAGACCATAAAATTGCCAAATTTCCACTTCACTTTATAATATACACTAATAAATATCACTGTCTAATAAATATAACAGTGACAGCACAGCCAGTAAACCTCCCAGTTCTGAACATAGTTATTTTCTATTGCCATTTTGAAGCATCAGGACACTAACGATATGGACACTGAGCCTCAGGAATTATATACCTAGTAGGGAATCATCCTGATCTTCCACCCACAACACATCAGGGGAAAGTAAAATGCAGAAAGGCACGCCAAACTGGAACTCAGGTGTTATTAGAACATATAAATTATTTCTTCTCTTTTATTTAAGATTCATGAGGCAACTTAATCATAAATAGTGAGAAATATTTCTTTCCATTTCATTACAATTCAGGTAATTTGGCAATTTATTATCAGATTTCTCTAGAGGTTTTCTTCTAGGGCTAGTTTCAAAATTTGCCCTGAAAGGTAACATTCGATCTGTCAATCCCAATAGACTCATTTAACAAATTAGGTTATCCCATTATAGGCTTAATAATATTTTCCCTGCATCTATTCTAAGACCCTTGTTAATGCAGAGGAAATAAAACCACTCAACAAAGGAAAAAAGTCAATATATACTAATGATATTTCATACATAAAGCCAATTAAACACACAAATTATGTACAAATATTAGAAGGTAGCTGAACATATTGTGAAATGCATGTGAGCTAATTAAAAGCATAGAACTTTAAATATTTACAAAGTATAGCTCACATCTTTAGAATTCAGGTCATAAGATAACCTCTGCTTCATGTACTGAGCCAGATAACTACAGTAAATTGTGTCAAGTGAGACAACTACATTAAAATACTATTGAGGGCTGGAGAGGTTGCTTAATGGTTAAGGCATTTGCCTGCAAAGCCTAAGGACCTAGGTTCAATTCCCCAGGACCCATGTAAGCCAGATGCACAAGGTGGCACATGCATAGAGTTCATTTGCAGTGGCTAGAGGCCTTGATGTGCCCATTCTCTCCCTCCCTCCCTCCCTCCCTCCCTCTCTCTCTCTCTCTCTCTCTCTCTCTCTCTCACTCTCTCTTTCTCTCTCTCTCTCCAATAAATAAATAAAATATTAAAACAAAACACTCTTGGAAACACCTGAAGCTCATTACCCAACAAAAGTAGATGAACAGTAGAAGTTTAGCCAGCTGTTTTGTTTTCTACAATGCCATATAACTGCATAACTCATTTTAACAGACTGCCAAATAGTGGTATGCATTGAACATCTGAAGTGCAGAGGTAACCAAGCCACCCAGTTGCTTTGACATCATCTAAAATCAAACACAATATGCATATTTTCAATCAATTTACTTTGGATTCATTTTTATATATGAAACATGGTCAGTGTTCCATGAACACATTTTCAGAGAAAGATTACTATAAATATGATGTGATAATGACTGGAGTGTTTCGAGGAAGGACAGGAGGAGAAAAGAAGGCAAGTGCAAACTCTCATGAAATTTAAAATAAACTGTGAACTAAGACTTGGCATTTTATCATTTTTAAACCAAAATCTAATTAGTAAGTTCTGTCTTTTAAAAGAATATTGCAAGCTTCTCCTTAAATAAATATTCAATTCAATCCTTGAAAAAGTAATGACTGCTTAAGATTCTTGCTGTAATAAGAAATTCTGCTTCCCAAGCTTCACAAAAAATAATACAATGATAATACCATGATAAATGAGATCAATACTTGATGAATATAATAATGATAACACCATGATAAATGAGATCAATAGTTGATGAATATAATAAATATCATTTTAAAAATACATATTTTTGTTTTGGATATCTATAAATTATGTCTAATTTAATTTCTAAAAATTAATTTTAGCCTCTTTGTAAATTTTTAAAGTTTTACTTGTGTGTTGTGCTGTATGTGTGTGTTCCAGGCATGTAGGTGCATGACTATATGAATGTGTGCAAGAAACTGCATGGGCATGTGTGTAGATAGGTATGTGGAGGTCAGATACTTACATAGGATATCTTCCTCAGCTGCTTTCCACCTTACTTGTTGAGACAGAGTTTGCAGTGAGCTCGGTGCTCTTCAATTTGGCCAAGCTAGCCAGCAAGCCCTGGGGGTCTTCCTGTCTCTGCTTCCCAGGCAGTAGGGTTACAAGCATGATGGTTATTTTAGGTGGGTGCTAAACATTTAAACCCAGATCCTCATGAGTACATGGCATGTACTTTACTCACTGAGCCAACTCCCACCCCATGAATTTTGGACTCTCACACTAGAAGAAAGCATCAAGGTAGAGACATTTTTAAGTGTTGGAGAAGGCCTCTTAAAATAATTGCCATGTTTGACCTTAAAATATATTCTAAAGACTCCTGGTTGCAAAGCAAAATGAACTAATTAATTAAACTACACATTAATTCTCTAAGTGATAAAAACTCTTCCCAGACCAAATATAGAACTGATTTATTCTATTAACTGCTGTCTGAAGCATAATCAAAGAGTAATAAATAAAATTTCAATGATGATTTTACAGAGAATTAAAAAATAAATATTCTTTACCCATTTCTATGTTGAAGAGCAATGAAACAGAATATATAACAGCTAAATATAAATCATGGATTTTTATCAACACAATATAATAAGGTAAATTAAGACAAGTGCAAGGAATGCTAAGTTTCCATTAATTACCTACTGAATGATCCTGTGCAAATTTTCTTGGCTTCTCATACCTTTTTCACAATTTGCAAAATGGAGTAACAATATATATAATGTGAAAGATACTTGATCTGATGGTTAATGATATTAATTTTATAAAGCATCAAGCCTTTTGCTTAATAGAAAATAAAAACATCAAAAGACATTTCTAGTGAAAAGCTCAATAGGAATGAAGTTTATGATATATTAAAAACCACAGACATAGAAGGGAATTTTGGCTCTTCATGACTACCATTTCTGTCAGGTAGGAGCTATAAAAGTATCAATTTATGTCAAAATCCTAGAAATGCCTAGAACATCAGCATTCTGTTGGTTGATTGATGTTTAAAAGATTTTTAAACATTTATTTATTTATTTGAAAGAATGAGAAAGGAAAGAGAGAAAAACCACACAAAGGGCTTTCTGCTACTGCAAGAAAACTACAGACACGTGAGCCAACTTTGTGCATATGGCATATGTAAGTACTGGGGACTCGAACTCATGCTGTCAAACTTTGCAAGTGAGCACTTTTAACCACTATGCCGTCTCTCTAGCCTGATGTCTAAAATATTTGAGTTAGGTTAGCTAATATACGTCAGAAGATTTTTATTTGAGTTCAAAGCAACACATACTTTGGCCCTTAACCTGCACAAATAATTTTCTTGAAATTCCGGTTCATTTTCTTTAGTTCTATCAAACCTATACCTAATAATAAATTGATCCCATTTCTGTTGTCTGGTCACTCTAAGGGGTTCATAGGATGGTAGGACAGTCTTGTCCAGGTGTGAAAGGTAGACAATTCTTTCCATCATTTTAATTTGTGGGAACTAGGATTAGGACAAGGCTTACTCCTGTGACCAAGGACTGCAGAAGGAGAAAGGTTTATGCCAATCATGTGACGTCTCGAAGTTGTTGCAACAATGGGACAGGATGTTTTGCTAGTTGGAAACTCACTAAGATAATATCCACTGACCATGTAAATTATCCCTGATCATTGGCCTTTTAAACTATCAAAGTCCTCTGCTTTCTCAAGAAAATATATAATTCAACAGAAAAATCTAGATGGTATACTAGTATCACTTTCAAGGTACAGATAAATGGTTGAGAGGAATTAGGATATAATGAAAAGTATTTGAATTGCAATGAAAAAATGAAACATTATCATGTGATTTATCCAGTTCCTAGTGTTTGATCCAAATTAGATTAATTAATTCAGCCTAACTTTCTTCTTCTATGTTATCAGTTTGTGGCAAAAATTAAAGATGGTAGATATGAAGCTCCTTACATGATCCTAACACAGAGGAGATATTCATCTACTGGTATTAGCTAGAAAATGCTGAAGATATAAAAACAGAGAATCTTGTCAAGAATATTCTCAGTGAATGGGCCTAGAGATATGGCTCAGTAGTTTAGGAGCTTGTTTGCAAAGCCTAAAGGCCAGGGTTTGATTTCCTAGTACCCACATAAAACCAGGTACACAGCACAGCACCTGCACCTGGAGTTTGTTTGCATGGCAGGAGGCCTTAGAGCATCCCTTTCTCTTTTTCTCCCTCCCTCTCCTTGCAAATAAATAAATAATTTTTTAAAAAATTTCACTAAACTAGAAAGAGCTATTTTTATCAACTTAAGTATGATGTAATATTTGTGAGCTAAGTTAAACTTGTTTCCCTACTCAAAACAAGATATTTTAATCAGAATTTGACTCCATTTCATTCAATTCCTTAATAGTCAAGGAATGTTTAACACAACAAAGAAGTATAATGAGCCGAGGACTGAGAACCATTAGTTAGTATTTAGGACTTTAGAGTTAAATATGTTTACAAAACAAATGGAATCAGTCATATATATTTTCATATGTAGAAAATCGACTGTGATTTTTTCTACACAATATAGAATATGGATCTTTTTAAAATATTGACTTTTATCAGTACTTTTTTCTAAGAGAGCACATGTGCTTCTAAAACATATTCCAGGGCTTCAAAGATGGCCTGGTGGTTAAGGTGCTTGCCTGCATAGCCTAAGGACCTGAGTTGGATTCCCCATTAGCCATGCAAAGACAGATGCACAAGATGACTGGCACACGTGTCTAGAATTCATTTGCCGTGAGTGGATGCCCATTTTCTCTACCTACCTGTGTCTCTCTCTCTCTTAAATAAATAAATAAAATGAAATAAATATTCCAAGGAACTCACAGACTCATCTCAGTGAGTGCGCATTTCTGCATTTGATATAATTAGCTAGGTAAACCATTACCATGCTATCTTACAAGGTCATCATTTATTTATAATGCATTTTAGTGGGAAAAAGCACCTCTCTTTTTAAAGGAAAGATTGAAACTTACTCTACACTAGAATAAAAGTACGTGAATTCATACCTTTGGGATTCAGCTTTATTTGTGTAAGAGAAATAAAATACATTGCTTAACTCAAACAATATTTTAGTATGATTGAATACTCAGAGAATAATATTCCCACTAATTAAGGGAATCCACTTACAGATAAAGTAAGATATTTAAATGAGATACTAATCTTCTAAAAGGATTTCTTTTTTTGGCATATGCCAGGGCTTCCCCAGTGCTGTGTAATTCTAGTCTGTAAAGATATTCCACTTAAAAGGAATCACTAAGTCTATATCAATTTGGAAACACCATAATCTGTTTCTGTCTTTTATAGAGTCACATGTATATGAAGATGTTGAATGTCCTGATGAGACCTGCACATAAAGTAACCAATTTATCCTCCTATGACCTTACAAAGTACAATCCAGGCATTCATACTTAAGTAACACTTTTTGCAGAACTACATGCTACGCATTTGTTATAGTCAAGGATTAGGAAGAAAGGTAATAAATGTACTTTAGCTCTCACAGTAGCTATCTTCATCATTTTCACTTCAGTGAAATATATTAAGATTTTAACTTACTATTTAGTCCAAGAGCTGACTTAGGGCTAAGTCTTCCTGAATGCATGACTCTTGATAAGTCCAGTTTATTCTTACAGTGCAAACTACCCTAAAAAATACAACCAACTCTCCCTGCTAATGTAATATAGCCATGCAGAAATTGAAAATACATTAAAATTATAAGACACTGGATAAGTATAATGGGAAAGAGTAATCATCTGGAACAGTGGTTCTTAAAGTCCAGTCCCTCAAACCTTATTAGAAATGTAGTTTTTTCGGCTGGAGAGATGGCTTAGTAGTTAAGGCACTTTCCTGCAAAACCTAAATATTAAGGTTCAATTCCCCACTACCCACTTAAGCTAGATACAGAAGGTGAGGTGGCACATGCGTCTGGAATTTGTTTGCAGAGATTAGCAGCCCTGGAGCACACATTCTCCCTCTTAAATGAATAAGTAAATATTAAAAATGATTTCTTCTAAAAAATAGAGATGCAATGTTTCACAAGTCCCATAAACTGAGGGATAGAGACCAGCTATCTGTATTTTAACAAATCTTCCAGGTGATTCTAGCCCCACAAAAGTTTGAAAAATATTACCTAAGCCTCAGAAAGTCTGGTCTCAGGTTCTATGCTTCGTCTGTACATATTTGTGACCTTGAACAACTGTTCCCCTAAATTTCACTTCCACATATACAAAGCAGTAATGATTACACTTTCTTGGACTTTATTATGATTTTAAAGTAGAGAAGGAATAATAAACTGAAAAAGGTATAAAATTACAAAATAATATCAAAAAATTCAGGTTATTACATTTTTAAGACCAAAGTACTTCTGAAGAGTCAAATTTATCCATTTATTTCAAAGATATAACTGAAACCAGTCTCAAGAACTAGCAAAAAATAATAATTGTATAATTATACAAATTGACAAATAAGATTTAGAATACCAGCAATTCTACTTTTAGTAAAACAAGTAAATACAGATATTTAAATCCATTCTCTTAAGTGTTTATTGGAGTGTAAGGAGAAAGGATTTGGCAGCATTTTAAGATGCAGGAATCAATTATCAGAAAGAATCAATGTAAGCAGTGCCTCTCTAGGATCTCTAAGTGAAAGAAGTTGGCTGGGGAAAAGGCAACATTCTGTCTCTTTCTAGCCCAGGTTATGACAAACACCTTAATACATCCATAAGGATTAGCTCCTGACATCAGCGGTTTTCCCCCATGGAGTTTAGATTTTATTATTTTTCAGCTTAAGGACTTTTATAATTAATTTCCCATGTCCAGCAAACAACTTCCTAGCCTCTTTGAACACATAATGAGTAGAGTTAGTCAGGGAGGCATTTATTAGAAACACACATTCAGAGATGCTCAATGTCCATTTGATGAAAAGTGGTGGGGAAAAAAGATCGATGCCAGTGTTGTCTGTGTATCTCCATCTAGTTCTATCTTCCCTTCCTTTAATCCCAAGAGATATTTCTGAAGCACAAGACCTGAAAAATAAACTGACATGACTTCACTAAACAAAAGAACAAACCTGTCAGGCTTCTAAGTCAGAGCAGTCTGAAAATATCCCCAAGCCTGCAAGCCACTTGCAAGCTCACCTGCCAAGGGAATTGCCCACTGGCATTCACATCTAGTGACCTACTAACAAGAGCACAGTGATGGAAGGGAAGGGAAGTTTACTGGCCTGCCTATAGCTAAAGAGGTGGTTTCCATTCATGACATCTGCTGCATTGTTAACACATATGGAGAAGCATGCTTAGAGGGACTGAGGTTATTTATATTCACAATGGAATGTCCCTATATTTGGGGTCTTAACATAGCATAGGAAATCCTCCAGGGATGTTGTGCCTAAAGTCCCATTTGTTCACATAGATGAGTGAAGAGTCATTTTTACGAAAAAAGTTATGCTCAAAATCAAAGTGGTATGATAAATTGGATACAGAGGAGGAAAAAAAAATCTTTTTTGTCACACCAGCACTTTCCATGTGTTCCATGTTAATATCCAAATGTAGGAAAGTACTTTGCCCTATTTTAGGTGATTTTTTTTTTAAAGTGCCCACTTTCTCTGTAATCTTTATTTTAAAAGGCCTCCCTAGACCCCTCTCTCTAAGAAATTGGGTCAATGAAAGAGAATGAAATATTAAAAGCACTTTGAGAGGAAAGGGAGCATAGCTATACAAATTAGTGTCATGTTCATTTTATTATGTCTGCTATCAGTTACTGTAAATGCAGACATTGCATCAAATAGACGTGAAGGAATGATACACAAGCCTTACCTGGTGCAGGAGTCTCCAATTTCTGAAAAATATACTGGTAGTTCTGTGGCCAACTCATTGTCTTTTCATAAGTGAAGATAAGCACACAGGACTCATTTTTATTTTATTTTTTATTGAAAACTTTATTATATGAACATATTGCATATTCCTGCTAGGATATACTTTCATGTTCCCTCGCCTCCTGCCCCATTCCACTGAGAGCCCTCCTCAGTAGTGTTACCAGAAATCACTGTGGAATGATGAATGTACCAGTCAGTCTGTGGAGGGGAGAAACAATGCCTCAGAAAACACCTTTCCACCCTGTGACTTACATTCTTTCTGCATCCTCCTCCACAATGTTCCCTGAGCCTTGGTGGGAGTGTTGTAAGTTTCCATTAGTGTTGAGCTCTCATCAGCCTCTGATTCTTTTTGTTTTGCTAAGTTTTGAGTCTCCTCAGTGTCTCCCACCATATCCCTAGAAGTGGTTCTCAAACTAGGAGTGAGAGTAGCACTCATATTTAATTCAACACTTCCTCTTAGTGTTCCCAGAACCTTGGCAGATGTGATAAAGATGATTCATCTCATGATAGGCAGTCAACTTTCTTTTCTTGTCATACTAATGGGTCTTGGGTCTTCCCAGTATTTGATGCCATCTGTGAAAGCCAGATTCTCTATCCAGTAGTGAGAGCAGCATGGATCAAAGGTAATTAACAGACATTTAAAAGAATTCTTGACAGGTATAGCCTGCACTTTTAGCCAAAGAACAGCAAAATCTTCCCTCTAGGCTCTATCTATGGTCTTCAAAGCCATAGGATTATGACTTAGTTCTCAGTACCAGGTAAGAATTGCCTCCCATTGCACAGGTCTCATGTCTAATCAGAGTCACTGGTTACCCTCAAAACCTGCATGCTGTGTGCTGCTATTGCACTGGTGTGTATGTCTTACCTGGCAGGTTGATTTTGTAGTTTGCAGGATCTGCTTCCTATTTGTGCTCTTGGTGATCTCCATCCACCAGCAGCCCACACAGCACTTTCCAGCACTATGGGAGGCAGGCAGCAGGGAACTGGATTCCATCTCAGTTCCAGTATGATCTCTTAATATCCTGTAACCCCAGTCTGTAGTACCTTCAGCAATATGGCCTTACTGATTAGTTCTGATGGGTAACAAAATGCATTGTTTCAAAATAGCATGCATTCTATTAGGGGCCTCATTGACCTTCCTGACTAACAGCTTACTTTTGGGAGTCACCCAGTTGTGGCAGAGGATTTGTCAGCAACAGCATATGGGTTTAGTATAAAGCTTTCTCCACCCTTGCAGGGTGATTCTGCTCAAACTATACCCTCTGTATCTCACATTAAGAGAGTTATATCTTGTAATTACTAACAAAGAGGAAAGATTCATGCCATCAATAGTTTTGTGTCACTCTCTCTTTTCCTCCCTCCCTTATCCCAGCCCTCCTTCCACTGCCTGTATTATGTCCCTCCACTTGCCTGTCTAGTATCCCCTCCTCTCATTCCTCCCTGCTTCTCCCCTCTCCAAGCTTTATTCTGGATTCCTTACAAAGACTATTGATACTTACTACAATTTATAAGCACATACAACTATTCCATATGCATATGAGCTAGAACATCCAGCATGGCTTTCTGAGTCAGTATAACTTCCCTTAGTATGATTATTTTCATGTCCATTAATTTTCCTGCAAATTTGATAATTCCATTTTTTTTTTTTGCCTTACCACTGAGTAGAATTCCATTGAGTTATATGTATCATGGCTTTATTATCCATTCATCAATCGATGTGCATCTGGGTGGATTCCAGTTCCTAGCTATTATGAATAGAGCAGCCAGAAACATGACTGAGCAAGTGTCTTTACAGTAAAAAGTAGAGTCTAGGGTATACGCACAGGAGTGGTATAGCTCAGTCATATGTTAGTTATATTTTAAATTTTTCAAAAAACTTCCATACTAATTTTCATAGTGGCTATACAAGTTTGCACTCCCACCAAAAGCAGACGCAGGTTATTCACACCCTCACCAGCATTCGTTGCCATTTGATTTATTGATGATAGCCATTCTGATCAGGGCAGAATCTCAAACTAGTTTTAATTTGCATTTATCTGGTAACTAACGACCTTGAACATCTTTTCAGATGTGTATTGTCTATTTGCATTTCTTCCTTTGACAACTCTCTATTCAGTTTCCTGTCCAATTTTTTGAGCGGGTTGAATGATTTTTTGGCTTTGTTAATTTTTTTTTATTTTAGATATTAAACTGCTGTCAGATATTAAGCTGGTGAAGATCCCTCCCCCATTCCACAGGTACTCTATTGACTCTGTTGCTGACTTGTTTAGCTGTACAGTAGATTTTTAACTTCATAAATTCCAATGTTTTTCTAAAGACCCTGGGCTAATGGGTTTTAATCAGTAAAGGATGTTGTATTTTGTCTATGGACTTTCAAGAATCTGTTGAAATGATCATGTGACTTCTGTTCTTAAGTCTGTTTATGTGACATATCATTTTTATTGATTCAATAAGTTGAACCATCCATGAAACCTTTGAATGAAATCAACTTAATTCAGATGTGTGACAGTTTTTATGTGTTTGGTTTTTGATTTACAAGAATGTTACTGAGAATTTTTACATCTAATTTGAGCATAAGTCTTCATTTTATTAATTAATTTATTTATTTACTTGACATAGAGAGAGAAAAGGAGACTGGGCACATTGGGGCCTCCTGCCACTACAAACAAAATCATGATACATGTGCCACCTTCTGCATCTGGCTTTACATGGGCAGTGGGGAATCAAACCCAAGTTGTTAGGCTTTGCAGGCAAGTGCCTTAACACTGAGCCACCTCTCCAGCTTCGGTCATATAGTATTCATAACGAACAGAAACTACTACCTTTGTTTCTACCTTTACTGTCTGTGATTACCATTACCATAACTACTTCATTGGAAAAAATTCGAAAGAAATGAATGGAGGATGTTCTCATAGTACTTGGCTGTTTTGTCACACTAGTGGAATTCTGGCTACATAGGGAGCTACAAAGAGTATCTCCCTTCCTAGAAGGCATATTCTGACATTTTTTCCACCTTAGTAGCTCTAGGTTCACCTGAGAACTGAGAAGAAGAGTGAAGAGGGACATAGTCAAGCAATGTCATCATGAAAGGATGTACTTGTTACTTCTTTGCCTCTGTCATCTTCTTACTTCTTTCCAGTAGGGCAACAATCTCCAATTGCTTCTACTGACCATAGTCATTCCTACACTTTATGGCCATCCCTCTTTGGAATTACCATCTATGTATGACAGCTGTATGTGCATCAAGTAACCTCCAGAACTAAATTACACACACACACACACACACTCACACACACACACACACACACACACACACACACACACAAATGAGGCACATCACCTTTTGGAGTTGGATGCATTATGTGAAGCAATCCACAGGAAGAGATAAAGGGCAGAAAATGCTTTCTGCACAAGAAAGAGACATTTGTATTGCTTGGCCTGTCTTAGATTATAATCTCAGTATGCTATTTGTACTGATTTTGTGATGATTCTTTATGCCATCTTACTTTTCAGAAATCTAAAATAATTAAAATTATAAACCACAACATAAATGTATTTACAGTACAAATTAATTATTACCTACTTTTATGCTCTTTCATTTTTTGTTATTAAGAACATACTCTGTATGGATACATCATATATTAGTAGTATCTTTTCTCTACCCCCACTCCCATTCCTCAGGGGACATTTCTCAGTGGGATTGATGTATTCCTATGGGGTTATGCATTATGCATTGTGAGAGCAAAAGTCATTTATTGGGGGAAGGCAGTGCCTCTGGGTATGACATCCCAATCTCTGCCTCTTACAATATTTAGGCCCTCTTTTCCACAAAATTCCCTGAGTCCTGGTGGGTGTGTTTTAAGTCTACTTCAGTGATGAGCTCTTATGAGCCTCTGGATCTCTGCTTTGGTATGTTTTGAGTATCCTCAGTGTCTATGTCCTTCACCCTAGCTCTGCTATTCAGGCTCACCATGGAAGAAGCACGCTTGATCATGTCCCCAATTCCTCTGAGGTTTCAGCTGTGGCTTGGCTGAAGTGTAAGGGGTAGTTTATCTTCTTGGGTCTTGCTACCTGGGCCTTGACTGACATGCCAGGGGTGGTTTATCTCCCTGGGTGTCCCTACCTTCTGAAAAAGCAAAACAAATTTTCTGATGGAAAGTGAAGTCAGTATAGGTTAAATTGAATAAGCATTATTAATTTAGGGAAAGTTTGATGGATGTAGCCCCTCTTTTAGTCAAAGACTAGTGGGAGCTTGACCTTGAAGAGCATACTCTTTGTCTCCAAAGGATTCTGACCTGGTTCCCAATTCCAGATATGAATTCCTTTCCACTGAGTGGATCTCTTAGCCAATCAGACAGTCATCGGTTACCCACCAAGGCTATATTCCACCATTTCACTGGTGCGTACTTCTGGTCAGGCTGGTTGTTTCTGTGTTGCTTTGACCTCTGCTTACTCACACCATTCTTGTCCACTTTCCCATTGTAGTTCATGTAACACTTTCCAGCAGTAGATGCATTAGCTGTCTGGAGACTGGCTCTCTTCCAGGTTCCAGCTAAGTCACTCCATGTTCTGTGTTAGTAGCATATGGTGTCTTCAGCCATAGGAGCCTACCTTTTATCTCAGGCATGTAATTAAGTGCTTTGACAGATGCCTGTCTTGTTTTGGGGACCTCTTATGTCTCTCCAATCAACAGATCAATATGGGTAGCACCCATTTCTGCTACTGTGAGTTACATAACAGAGCCAAAGTTTTTAAAGTTAGGATTCATCCCCTCCTCTCCAGGGTCCTTTTTGGGGGGTAGCCCCCCTATTCTCCTATTAAGGATTCTATCCTTTGGTCTATCTTCAAAGAGAAAGGTTTCTATGGTACCAGTTCATTTTGGGTTTAGTTTTATGTTTATTTCTCCCCACCCTTCTATTCAACAGACCCCCCCACCAACCCTTTCATCCTTACTGTCTGGCCTTCAAGTTTTCAATCTGGTATGCCAGCAACTCAAGCTGATCCAAGTTAGGGCCCACAGATGAGTGAGATCATGCAACATTTTTTTTTTGTGACTATGTGTGCTGGCTAAGTATGATTTGTTCTAAGTCCATCCATTTTCATACAAATTTCATTGTATCATTTTTCTTAAAGCTGAATAGAATTCCATTGTATATATGTACCACAGCTTGCTTATAAATTTGTCTAATGAAGGGCACCTGGGTTGATTCCATTTCTTGGTATTATGAATTGAGCAGTTATAAATAGGGTTGAGTAAATATCTTTGCAGTTAAGTGTGGAACTTTAGGGTGAATGCCCAGAAAGGGAATTTGTTGGTAATTCTATATTCAACTTTTTCAGGAATCTACATATTGATTTCCATACTGGTTGTACATGTTGGCATTCCCACCAACAGTGAATGAGGGTCCCTCTTTACCAACTTCCTTGCCAACATTTTTGTCATTGAATTCTTTTTAATGACTTCCATCCTGACTGGAGTAAGGTTGAATCTCATAGTTGTTTTAATTTGCATTTCTGTAGTGGATAGGGATGTTGAACATTTTCTTACGTATATGTTAGCTATTTTTAGTTCTTTCTCTGATAACTCCTATTTAGTTCTCTACCCCCTTTTTGGAGTGGGTTGTTTGAGGTTTTTGTTTGTTTGTTTGTTTAGTTTGTAGAGTTCTTTGTAGATTCTAGATATTAGGCCTCTGTCAGTTGTATAGCTGGCAAAAAAAAAAAAAAATTCACCCATTCTATGTATAATCTATTGGCTTGACTTATGGTATGTTTGTATGTACAAAAGCTTTTAAGCTTCATAAGATCCCCTTGGTTGAGACATCATTTAATTTTCTGGGCTACTGAGGCTTTGTTCAGGAAGTTCTTCTCCATTCCTATATAGTGAAGAGTTCCTCCTATTTTTTTTTCTTCCAGTAATTTAAGAGTATCATGTCTCACATTAAGGTCTTTAATCCACTTGGAGTTAATTTTTGTGTATGATGAGACAAGTGGGTCTAGTTTCATTTTTATACATATGCTTATCCACTTTTTCTAACACCATTTGTTAAAAGATGCTGTCGGGCTGGAGAGATGGCTTAGCGGTTAGGCGCTTGCCTGTGAAGCCAAAGGACCCTGGTTCGAGGCTCGATTCCCCAGGACCCACGTTAGCCAGATGGACAAGGGGGCACATGCTATTGAAGATGGAACAGACTTAACTGAATTCTTTCTTTATATATTTGTCCCTTGTATATAGAATAACTACTGATTTTTGTGTGTTGAGTTTATATTCTGCCAGTTTGTTAAAGGAATTAATCACATTTAGAAGTTTTTAGATGGAGATTCTTGGGTCTCTTATGTATAGGATCATGTCATCTGCAAATAGGGATAATTTGACTTCTTCCTTTCCAATTTGTATGCCTTTTATTACTTTCTCCTATGTTATTGCTTAGGTTAGGACTTCTACTACTATGTTGAAGAGCAGTGGTGAGAGTTTGCACAACTGTCTTGTTCCCAATAACAGTGGGAACTACTTGAATATTTCCCCATTAAGAATTATTTGGAAGCCAGGCGTGGTGGCGCATGCCTTTAATCCCAGCACTCGGGAGGCAGAGGTAGGAGGATCACCATGAGTTCAAGGCCACCCTGAGACTACAGAGTTAATTCCAGGTCAGCCTGGACCAGAGTGAGACCCTACCTCAAAAAACAAAAAACAAAAACAAAAACAAAAAAAAAAAAAGAATTATTTGGACTTTAGGGGCTTTATATAATAGGTTTTATTGTATTAAGATATAAAGCACCCATCCGTATTCTCTACAGTGTTTTGATTATGAAGTGGTGTATTTTGTCAAAATCCTTCTCTTTGTCTATTGAAATGATTATGCAGTTCTTATAATTAAATTTATTTATGTAATGTGCTATGTTGATCACTTTCCATAAGTTGAACCATCCTTCAATCCCTGGGATGAATCCTGCTTGATCCAGATTGATAATGGTTTTGATGTGTTGTTGAAATTGGTTTGTGAAGATTTGTTCAGGATCTTTGCAATTATGTTAATCAAGGATATAGGCCTATAGTGTTCTTGTTGTATTTGTGCCGGGTTTTGTATTAGGGTGATGGTAGCTTCACAAAAGCAAGTGGGGAAGATTCCCTGTTCTCTGGTTATATAAAATGTTTTAGAAAAGCTGGTTTCAGTTCTTCAATGAAGGTGAGATAGAATTTGGCTGAGAAGCCATTTGGTCCATGGCTTTTGTTTTGGGGGAGGCTTTTGTTTACCTTTTCAATCTCAATGAATGTGATAGGTTTCTTTATGAGATTGATCTGCTATGAGTTTAGTCTTGATACGTGGTATGTGTCTAGGAATTCATTCTTTACTTCCCAAGTATCCAGTTTTGTGGAGTAGAGGTTTTGGAAATATGTCCTGATGATTCTTCCAATTTTATTAATGTCTGTTGTGATCTCTCCCTTTTCATTTCTGATTTTGTTAATTTGACAATACTCTTTTTTCATTTGATCTAATTGGCCAAAGGTTTATCCGTCTTGTATATTTTTTGAAAGAACCAGCTCTTCATTTTATTTTGTCTTCTTAGTTTTTTTTTTGTTGTTGTTTGTTTGTTTGGTTTTTGTTTTGTCTTCTTAGTTTCTTTCTGTCAGGAGATCTCTGGGTTGGATTTTTTCTTGTTTTTCCAATGACTTTAGATAGATTAGTAAGGTATGAACTTGGGATCTCTCCATCTTTGTTATGAAGGCATTTAACACTGTGAAATTTCCCCTTAGGACTACCTTCATTGTCTTCCATAAGTTTTGGTAAGTTGTGTTTTCATAATCATTCAATTCTAGAAATTTCTTACAATTTCCCTTTTGATTTCTTCCACAACCTATTCATTGCTTCAAAGTGTGTTATTCAGTCTCCAGGAGCTGGTGGAATTCTTGATATAGCTCTTGTTGTTAATTTCTAGCCTTAAAGCATTGTGACCTGATATGATACAGGACATTAAGTCCATTTTCCTGAATTTATGGAGGCATGCTTTATGGCCCAATATATAATCTATTTTGAAGAAGGTTCCATGGTTTGCTGAGAAGAATGTGTATTCTGTAGAATTGGGGTGGAAAGTTCTGTAGATGTCTGTTAGATCTAGTTTACCTATGGTGTTGTTGAGTTCTTTAATTTCCCTGTTGATTTTCTGCTTGGATGATCTGCCTACTGATGATAATGGAGTATTCAAGTCCTCAATTATGATGGTGTCAGTGTTTATTTCTGCTTTGTTGCCAAGTATATTTTGTTAAATAATCTGTGGTGCACCTGTGTTTGGTGCATTTAGATTTCTGATTGTGATGTCCTCATGTTGGATTGTTCCCTTGATGAGTAAGAAGTGGCCTTCTTTGTCCTTTTTGATTGTTTTTGGTTTGAAGTCTATTTTTCTTAGATATTAATATATCAACACATGTTTTTTTTTTCTCATTTCCCTTTGCTTTGAATATTATTTTCTATCCTTTCACCCTGAGGAGGTGTCGATCTTTAGTTGTGAGGTGGGTTTCTTGAAGACAGAAGATAGAAGGGATCATTTTTTTTTTTAAATCTACCCTATTAACTTGTATCTTTTATTAGGTGAGTTAAGACCATTAATATTTAAGGTTATAACTGTGAAGTTTGGTTTAATCACTGCCATGATGGGGTGATTTATGGGTTTGGTTCTTTGGGGGCTTTGTGCTTTTCTGAGCCTGCTATACTTTTGTTTATTGTGGTCTTCTTGTAGGAACTTGAGAGTTGCTATTTGACTCTCCTGTGTGGATTGTTCCCTGAAGTATTCTCTGTAGGTTTGGCTTTATGTTCATATGATAGTAGAGCTCACTTTTTGCATAGATAGTTTTCCTTTTATCATGTATTATGAGGGTTACTTTCACTGGGTACAGGATTTTGGGCTATTAACCATAGCTTTTCAGACTTTTAGAAGTGTTCCATTGCAGGTCCTTCTGGTTTTCAGGGTTTCCATGGAGTAACATGAGGTAATTCAGATGGAATTGCCTTTGTATGTAGTGAGTTGTTTCTGTCTTGATGCTGTAAGCACTCTCTCTTTGTTTTCATTGTTAAGAATTTAAAATGTGATGTGCCTTGGAAAGTTTCTTCTTTGGCCCTGTCTGCTTGGTGGTCTGTGAACTTCTTGTATCTGAATGGGCCTCTCTTGTTAGATTTGGAAATTTTTCTTCAATAACTTCATCAAATATATTTTCTACACCTCTGGTCTAGATTAGTTGCTCTTCTAGTATACCCATGATCCAAATGTTTGGTCATTTTAGGGTATGTCACAGTTCCCTTGTATTCTTTTCTCGTGATGTTTTGAACTTTCAAAGTTTTTGGACTCCTGATCAATTTCTTTTGTCTTTTTTTCTAGCTCAGAGGTTCTGTCTTCCATGTGAGGGGTTTTAGAGAGGTTTTGTAAAGCCCTATGTGATTTTTGTTTGCTGTTGTGTTATTTTGTATTGTGTCCAACTCTTTTTTGAAGTACAATTTTAGTTTAAGGTCTGATTTTCTTGATGCTTATAGAATTCATTTTTGCAGGTCATTAGAGGCTCTCATTGTTGGGTTAGGCATCCTTGGTACAAATATCACAGTTTTCTGACTTGTTTTTGGTGTTGTGGTCTACCAATCTCAGGGAAAAGTCATATTTTATTGAAGAAGAAGCAAGAATTTGTCTTTATAGTATCTTCAGTGAATGTTCTGTTTTAAATGTTAACTGGATTGAAGTAGGATGGGAATACAACTGCAAATGTAGATTGTGGGGTTTGCAAGTACATTAAAGATACTTGGGCAACTGAAAGAAATGGGAACTCTGGCATAATCTCTCCACTTTTGCATACTCTTCAGCACAACAGAAGCATGAATTGGGGAACCAGGAGACAGGAAGCTAGGGATCCAGGGGCAAGAGGCCAACTTCCACAGTGGCCCATGCACTGTCTGGCTCAAAAGAACAGGGGTATGGGAACCCAGTGGCTCATCAATCAGGAATCCGGAGCAAAAGGCCTGCTTCTGCAGCACAGACACAGGGATCTGACCACCCTAAACAAGCAGCAGAGGTATGGGGACCAGGAAACTTGGAGGTGGAGAATAAACTGGAAGCTCTGGCTTACTCACTTACATGCACCTTCTGGAGCAGGGGATCCATGAGTTGGGGACTCTGGGGACCAATCAATCAGGAAGGCAAAGCAAGGGGCCTGTTTCTGCAGCATGCATGGAGGTCCAGGCAGGCCTAAGCCAGCATCAGGGGTACTGGAACCAGGGAACTAGAAGGTGGGGATGGAATCAGGAGCTCTGACCTATTCACTCCATGTGCACACCCTCCAAAGCCAACCTTTATTCTTATTTAAGAGTAGCCAATGTTTATTCAGCACCTAGAAAACATAAGTATCTAAGTGCTTAGTATAGAATGGCATTTGAGTTTCACACATAACCTTACAGAAATCTCTGGAGTGAGTATGATAGGCTTACAAATGAAAAAAAAAAAAATAGAATTAAAATCAAAGTTAAAAACTGGAAACCAGAATTCAATCTATCAAAATAGTAATAACGAAACATAACTTCAAGATAACAATAGAATATATTTCTAAAGCTATACCCTAATAATATAACATAATTTAAATGTTTAACAGTACTACTTATAATCTACAAGATTATAGAAGAAATGCATATTTATCTAAAATAAAAGTGAAATAAAAAGTATTATGTGAGGCATGGATATTATTTTTGAGTAGGTGTATCAAGGAAGACCTTTGAAAAATGATGGGAGATATAAAGGGCAAATGATAGACAAAACTATGACAAATAAAACTAATAGCTCTATTGACAGGAGTTTAGGTATTTTTTTAAGGAGATGGAGATCCTGATCATCATGTTAAGAATTGGGAATTATGTTCCATAGGTAATGTGGAGTCACTAAAGCCAAGCTGTTTTAAAATAAATTGATGTGATTTAAAATAAAATAAATTTATTAGATAGTTATAAATTGGTTAAATCTAGGACTAACTGATGGTGAAGACATCATTTAATCTGACTTTAGGTAAAAGTGATGGTTGAGTGGATTATAATAAGGGATTCCAACTTGCAGACATACCAAATATAAAGATACATTAAAAAAGAATTAATTCAAAGACAATACCATGATTTTGACCTGATTACTAATGAATAAAATACTTGGCTTGAAATGAAAATATTACACTATTAGGTATTTGTTGAATTTAAGGCATCATCTACTCAGGACTCAGTCTATTTGTTGAGACTGAATCATAAGTGTATAGTAAAGTGACTTGAGGAGAAAAGGAATCTGAATGTTATCTAGGAAGAGATTAATCACTGAAGTTCAGAGAGCAACCTACCTATGTATCTTTCCTTTCTTCCACTTTTGTCTACACCATTATATGTTGAGAGTGTTCCCAAACCTAGGGTGAGGTCTCTTACATAAACTTTTGCTAGATTTAACCCTCAAAGAAGGAAATCTAGAGTCTAGCTGTAGCTAACAAAGCCCAAATAAATACTACATTCCCCATATTCAGTTGGATAATCAGAGAAACCTAGCCCTGTGACCTTCAAAGTTTGTGAAAATGTATTCAAGGCAATAGAAGAAAACATGCTAATTGATAATTTACAACATCCCCAGCATCAATACCCCTAGCAGTGAGAGCTGCTAGAGAAACCATGTTACCTTCTAGTTTTAAAAAATATTTTATTTATTTGTTGGAGAGAAAAACAGACTACATTCACCAGGGCTTGCAGCCACTGTAATGGAACTCCAGACTCAGGCACCACCTTGTGCATCTGGCTTTACGTGTGTCCTGGGGAATCAAACTTGGGTCCTTAGGCTCCTCAAGCAAGCTCCTTAACCTCTAAGCCATCCCTCCAGTCCCCCTTCTGTTTTAATTGATGTGGGTCCTCTGAGCATTCTGCCTAATGAGGGAGATCAGGGCAAAACAGTAGACAGCTGGGTACCAGGAAGCGCGTGATCCAGACATGTGACACACAGGCTGATGTACAAGAACAAAAACATGGCTTCAGGGAAGAACTCTTGGAATGGATTACAGTTTGCCTTGAGGACAGAAAACTAGTGCCAGCCAGAGAGGGGACTTACAGCAGGCAGCTAATAAGCAGAGGCCTGTCTTTTGGTCTTCCCATACATGCCCCTGATTGTTATATGCAGGATGTTTTACTTATTTGTAAAAATTGACCTGAAGTTGTAAATGTTTCCACATGGAAGAAAAGAACTTAGAATCATTCAACCAAGAATAAGATTCCCAAAGTAGTATGGAGCTATTCTCTCCAATTCCCAATGATCTAAAGTCAGAAATCAAAGTAAGCACAGGGAAACCTTTACACAAAATAATCTTGAATCCATTTAATTTGATGATTTTAACTTTATTATTTTTTTTGACCTCTTTGAACATATTTATAATCATTCTTTTGAACTCTTTCTCAGGCATTTCCTCTAACTCACTCTCACTGGAGGATATTTCTGATGCATTAATACTTTTAGGTGGATTTATATCATCTTGCTTTTTAGTATTTCTTGTGTTATAATGTATATATTTTTGCATCCTGGATTAAGTTAATGCTTGGATTTTCTAGCTAGCTTGGTATTCTTAGCTGTATCAATTGATTTGATGTTATATATTTTCAGGGTAAGAGCTTAAGGTGTTAGGTGTGGCTCTTAAGACTCTCAGAGTATCTACAAAGGTGTTCCTAGGGGTTGAGTTTCCCTGCTATGGGAGTATTCAAGCAGGCTGAGTGGAATAAAATACAGGTAGATTCTAAAATATAACTAAACACTGTACACATTCAATCAAAAACAGCCCCAAGTATGTATGCAAGAGTAGTTATTATAATGACCAGATCCTCTATCAACAAAGAGGTTAAGATTTCTGGTCTGTTTTGGGATCCAAGTCAGCTTGCGACCAAGTGAGACCCTTCCCTGGTGCAATCCCAGTTACCTTGGATGATTTTGGTCTCAGTCAAGTTGCTGCCTGGGTCATCGGGCTGCTGTTCTGATTTCTGGAGCTGCTACTGCTGGGGCCGCTATTACCAGTGCCGGAGCCACTGATGTTGCTGCTGAACTTGCTCCTGCTTGGGTCCCACTGTTGGCTCAAGTTGGCGTGGCCGGGTCCCAAGACCTGCTCTGTTCACCAGAGCTGGGCTCAGGTGGTGGGGGAGGGGAGGGAGCCACAGCTCTTCTAGTTCTCTTGCTGCTCCACATGTTCTTCTACCTCATGGTCTGCTCCTCTGTTGCCCACTGCCACTCTCCCTTCACGTTTCCTGAGTTGCAGAGAGCGCGGTGTGAGTGAAAGCTCCCGCACCTGGCTTTTCCTGCGGCTGAAGCCGAGCCTGGCAGCTTTCTGTTGCGCTGCCTCCGCCACAGTTGGCAAAGTTGCCGGAGCCGCTTTTGCCGGCCTGTGCAGGCTCTGGATGCTCTGGATCTCTTCTACTTCTCCGCTGCCACTTCAATTTCCTATACACCCCACTTTTTAGTAAAAGTGTGTATTTTGCTGAGGCTGCTTTGGCATGGTACCTATGCCGCCATCTTAACCGGAACTTTATTTTTTAATTAACATAAAAAGTATCAAATTTCATAGCCAGGCATGGTGGCACATGTTTAGAGTGAGACCCTGCAATGAAAAATTAAAACTAAATACAGTATTAGGCTTCATTATAGCATTTTCAAACAAAATTTGTTTTTGTTGATCTCTTTCCACATTCTCCTGTCCCCTTTGTCCTCCCACCTCAGCCTGTTTCCTGCTTCCATGAGGTGTGTCCTGCTGTCCTCACCCCCCATTCTAAAATGTTCTTTCTTTTCAAAACAATATTCTTATTTATTTGTGGGGGAGTAACTGAATATGGGCATGTCAGGCAACTTCAGACTGATATGCCACTTTGTGTGGCTGGTTTTATGTGGGTACTGGGGAATCACAAGCAAATGCTTTTAACTGCTAAGCCACCTCCTCAGCCCTAAATACCTCTTTCTCTTCTATGGTACCCTTTCTAGTTGAATGTTTTCTTTTGCAAATATTTTTAATTTACTTCTATTAATTTTTATAGTATCTTACACACACACATGCACACACACATACACACACACACACATTCTCTGGAACTGTCTGAAAATCTCTTACCACACATAGACTAAGAAACATCAGCCTCAAAATACATCCTTTGTTTAGCACTTAGGATTAGGGCATGTTGTGGTTTAAATATTCCCTCTAAAACTTATGTTGAAATTTATCATCATTATAACAAGAAGTAGTCTCTGCCCTCATGTGTGGATTGATAGTGGTTTTGTTATCAAAGAAGTGGTTCCCTTTCTCTTCCTCTCTCATACTCACTTATTCTTCTCTCTTGTTATGGATGATACCACAAGAAGATTCTTGCCAGATGCAACCCCTTAATGTTGGACATCCCAGCCTCCAGAAGCATGGACCAAAGAAATATTATAACAGTATATTGTTATAATTTACCCAGTGTGTTATAGAAGGAAATAAAGGCCGGGCATGGTGGTGCATTCCTTTAATCCCAGCACTTGGGAGGCAGAGGTAGGAGGATCACTGTAAGTTTGAGGCCACCCTGAGACTACATAGTGAATTCCAGGTCAGCCTGGGCCAGAGTGAGACCCTACCTCAAAAAAACGAAACAGAAAAAAAAAAGGCACTATGATCAGAAACTAAATATGGGTTTGGACACTGATTTGAGATTTTTGGAGAAAAATATTTTTCATGGAAATTATCGCAAACAGTGCAAGACAGGAATGGTATATTTTGAGGGAGCTGGAGAGGTGGCTCAGCAGTTAAGTTGCTTGCCTGCAAAGACTAAGGATGCAGGTTCAATCCCACAGTAACCATGTAAGCCAGAGGCACAAAGAGGAACATGTGTCTGGAATTCATTTACAGTGACTGGAGGCCCTGAAGCACTCATTCTCTCTCTCTCTCTGTCTGTCTCTCTCTTTCTCATAAAGAAATGAAATATTTTATTTATGTATTGATTATTTTTATTTTAGAGAGAGAGAGGCAGAGGGAGAGAGGGAGAATTGTTGTACCAGGGCCTCAGTCACAGCAATCAAACTCCAGATGCTGCACCACCTTAGTGGGCACGTGCGACCTTGCTCTTGCCTCACCTTTGTGCATCTGGCTTAAGTGGGAGCCAGAGTGGAACATAGTTCTTAGGCTTTGCAAGCAGATGTGTTAACTGCTAAGCAATCTCTCCAGCCCTGAAATATTTTTTAAAAGAATGGAATATTTTGGGACTTTTATTATGAATGTGATCCAGTAGGTCTTAGATGGAGTCCAAGAGTCTGAATGGTTAAAGCTCTTCAAATGACTTGTAATCCTATAAACTCCAGAAACATATTACAAGCAACAAATAAAAGAAAGAAAGAATAAACAGAACAGAAAGAAAAAGGTGGAATATGATGGAACAAATACAATTAAATTATAAGGAGAAGAGAAAGATATGTTCATGGTTGTCCCTTTGCTAGAATTATGAGCAAATGTCTCAAAATTTTGAATTGTAGCTGGGCGTGGTGGTGTACGCCTTTAGTCCCAGAACTAGGGAGGCAGAGGTAAGAGGATCACCATGAGTTTGAAGCCCCCCTGAGACTACAGAGTGAATTCTTGGTCTGAGCTACAGTGAGACCCTACCTCGGGGAAAAAATATTCTGAATTGCACAATTGAGAGCAAAGTCAAAGAAGGTGGCAGGCATGTTATCAACAAGTCCCAGCATGGAAGGAGGGGCCTGTGATGGCTGCCATCAGGCTGACAAACTGGGAGTCTGGTGCCACTGCCAAGTGAGCTGAGTCCCACAGCTGTGCAGGGATCTGAAAACACTGGTTCCCTCTCTGCACTCCTCCTCCTCCTAGAGCATGCAAAGCAGAGCAGTGCTGCCTATTTCCTTCTTTCTTCTCCACCTTCCATCCTCTCTCTGCTCCTTGTCATCTTGCCCTCCTTCTCTATTTTTCTGTCCATTCCCATACTCCCTGAAATTTTCTGACACTTGTCCCTTTCTTCCCTTTCTGATTCTTTATTCTGCTTTCTTTCATTTACTCATTCACTTTTTAAACTTTCCATGTATGTATGATGTGTATATGTGAGTGTGTGTTAATGTTTGTTCGTGTGGGTATGCATGTGCCATGGCACATGTGCGAACATGACAAGTTGACCTTGTCAGTACTCACCTTCCACTTTTGTTGAGGCAGAGTCATTTGCTGTTAACCTCTGCAAATGCCAGGCTAGTTAGCCCATGTTCTGGATTTCTACTGGCTCTGCTTCTCATTTCACATAGCAGGGTTGGGATTAGTGATGGTTGCTACTGTGCTTGGATTTACATGGGTTTGGGAGTTCTTAACTCAGGCTACAATACTGGCATGGCAAGCACTTTACCCACTGAGAAATCTTCCCAGTCCTCATTCACTTGTTTGATAAGGAGTATGTGCCTCCTTCTCTGACATGCTTTACACAAGACAATGCGTAAGAGCTAGAAATGATGGGACAAGTCATTTGCAGCCATGTCTTCAGTAATTTGATTAAAAGTCCAGATGAGAGGTGATCTGATAAAGCAGGCAACTCTTCCACAGTGTCACTTGGAGCATCACCTACTTGCACCCTCTTCTTCCATATCTTCTTTACCCTCATTAATCTTGTAAGGTACCAAAAGGTGTCGACATTTTCCCTTATATCTATACTGTCAGCTAAGGGGTTTTTCTGCATGTTTCCTCCTGGTGACCTACACCGCCCCTTGTCTTTTCCTTCATCCTTACTGTATTCTAAGCAAGAGGGACCCTCACTGCTCTGCTCTCACCCAGCATTTGAGAGCTCCTAACTTACAGATCATATCTTGAAACTGCTCTGATATGTAGGCACTCATACTACACAATTATAAACCCACACATATTGTGCTACAAATTACCCCCACATTTATCAGCCTAATGCACTAATCATGCATTGTCTTGCATAGTTTCTGTGGTCAGGAAGCTGGATGGTTCTGACTCAAAGATAAAGATTCATAGAACACTGCAGTCAGGATGGAAACTGAAGTCTTGACGGGGACCATCATGTTCATTTCTAAGATGGCTCAATTGCACAACTATTGGTTGTAGACCTCAGTGTACTGAAATTTATTGCAAGAAGGCCTTTGTAGCTCCCTCCATGGACCTCTTGTCAAGCTGCTTAAATATTCTGGCAACTGAGGAGGCTTCCCCAAGTGCAGATCAAAAAACAAGGATGGAGGAAACCCAGTGTTTTTTTTGTGACCTAGCATCAAAAACAGGACACCATCACTTCCACTTTTCATTATTAGACATGAATCACTAAACTAGTCACACTCAAGGGTAGGGAAATTAGGTTTTTCAACTTAAAGGGGGAACAGCAATGATTAATAAACAACAAACACCATTTCATATTTGACTCTTTCATGTCAATAAACTCTGTTTCCAAGACAGGACTTATCATTTTCTACTTGCAACCATTTCTTAATCAAGAAGATTTTTTATGTCCTAGATATACAAGCACATAAAACATGTATACAAACCAAACATTTCTAATAATAAATCATCCATAACTTTATTTTAAAGGAACTCTTTAGGGGCTAAGGAGATAGTTCCATGGAATAGCAACTGCTACACAAAAATGAGGGCTTGAGTTCAGATCCACAATACTTGTGTAAATGCCACATGGTCAAGGTGGCCCACCGATAATATTGGCACTCAGGAAAGGGAGACAGAGGATTTCCAGGGCATACTAACCAGCTAGACTACCCCAATCCATGAGCCCTGGGTTCAAGTGGAAGGCCCTATTTCAGTGAATAAGGTAGATAGTAATCAAGGAAGACACCCAGTGTCAACATCTGGCTTCCTGCATGCACATACATATATACACACCTACACAGATTTCCATTCACACACATATGAACACACATATACACATGCATATAAACAGATATGCACACCATATACATATACAAGTGCTGCAAATTATTTAGTATAAATATAATTTTATTATTGATTAAAATGAAAGAAAATTTGCATACTAGTTAGATACATGTGCTTATTTATTTTTAAATAAAGAATTAAATATTGGCTAAATATTTGCTACTGCAGGACATACAGTATATTTACTATTTTCCAGAGTTGATCAATAATTTTCTAACTGTCAATGCTGAGAAAACATCTTTGAGTAAATATATAGAACAAAATAGCAAAAGTGTGTGCAGGGCCATTTCAGGAATGGTTGGCAAGTTTGTCCTAATCCAAACCAAAAATTAATTTAATATTTTTTTTTAAATATTTTATGTATTTACTTACTTACTTATTTGAGAGAGGGGGAAAGGGAAAATAAGAAGCAAACAGAGACAGAAATAGTGAATAAGGGCACTCCAGGGTCTCCACTGCTAATGAACTCCAGACAAATGTGCCACTTTGAATGTCTGGCTTTACATGGGTACTAGAGAATCAACCTGAGACATCAGGCTTTTCAAACAAGTGCCTTTAAACACTGAGCCACCTCACCAGCCCCCATTTAAAGATTCATTTTCATGACACTCAAGTCAGCAACTCAAACAGTAATTTTTAAAATCAAACACTCCAAAACAATACAATCAGAAGTATATACAGAGTTGGCACTTATATGCAGAGGTATGGTGCTAGGAAAATAATAAAAGGCTTTACTTTCCATAACTAAACCAATATGTTTCAATAAACACAGAAAAAGTTTTGTATTGTACAGTAAAATCTGTGCAATTCACAGTATACAATGACTTCTCAAATCTGAGCCAATATGTGTCAAGAAACGTTGGTGGTTCATGTATGGCATGAAAGCATACATAGAGGATGAGTATGGTTGTATGTTCCGAGCCAAAGATGCACAGATGAACGTATTTATGTGTTCAGAAAAGATTCACTGAAGAGCATGTCTGCATGTTCAGACAAGGTACAATAAAGAGCATGTCTGTGTGTTCAGACAAGGTGCAGTGAAGAGCATATCTGCATGTTAAACTAGGTGCAGTGAAGAGCATATCTGTGTGTGAGAGAAGGTGCAGTGAAGAGCATATCTTCATGTTAAACTAGGTGCAGTGAAGAGCATATCTGTGTGTTGAGACAAGGTGCAGTGAACAGCATGTCTGTGTGTTCAGACTAGGTGCAGTGAACAGCATGTCTGTGTGTTCAGACTAGGTGTAGTGAAGAGGATGTCTGTGTGTTCAGACAAGGTGCAGTGAACAGCATGTCTGTGTGTTCAGACTAGGTGTAGTGAAGAGCATGTCTGCGTGTTCAGACAAGGTGCAGTGAAGAGCATGTCTGTGTTCCGACAAGGCCACAGTGAAGAGCATGTCTGCGTGTTCAGACAAGGTGCAGTGAGGAGCATGTCTGTGTTCAGACAAGGTGCAGTGAAGAGCCTGTCTGTGTTCAGACAAGGTGCAGTGAAGAGCATGTCTGCGTGTTCAGACAAGGTGCAGTGAAGCATCATATGTGCATGCAAGCACTTCCTTATATACTCAGGATTAATCATGTATTTAATTTTGAGTTGCTTTTTCATTGTTTCATGGTAAGAAACTTCTTACTGTTACCATATTTTTCATAAGCCCTACATGCAGTTATGCTGCATTATATGGGATCATGACCCATTTTAAAAGCTGGGTATCTAATTCACCACTAACTGCCTATCTTAGTTAAAATCTTCCTGTTAAGTCTCCTCCTCCAAGTTCACTCAGTTCATATGCAAATCTGGGATAAAAACTACATTATTTTTTTCACAATTGAACATCTTTACTCTTATGATCTCTTCATCTTTGATAAAATGTCCTTCTACAAATCTATACCAGCTTTGCTAATATAAACCTGGCACTTTGATGTACTAATTAATCATGACACCTTTTTTAAAAAAAAAATTTTATTTATTTATTTATTTGAGAGCAACAGACACAGAGAGAAAGACAGATAGAGGGAGAGAGAGAGAATGGGCGCGCCAGGGCTTCCAGCCTCTGCAAACGAACTCCAGACGCGTGCGCCCCCTTGTGCATCTGGCTAATGTGGGACCTGGGGAACCGAGCCTCAAACCGGGGTCCTTAGGCTTCACAAGCAAGCACGTAACCGCTAAGCCATCTCTTCATCCCAATTATGACACCTTATTATTCCAGTTTTCCCATAGGTTGCCAGTGCTTTACACATCAAGCATATGCAACTGCTTCTTAGAATCCAGCTTTTTCCCTAAAATAAACTTTTTCCCCTTTCTCTCTCATGACAATAATATAACTGTTAGTCCCTGCTTCTGTGTGTTCCCCAGAAATCATGATCAATCATCCAAAGTTTAGACAGGACAAAAGACAGGTAGCATAGAATGCACTGCTTTATGTCCAAAGGAATCCCTTCTGAAGGGGCAGTAAATGAAAGGACAGTATCTGCTCCATTGACGGGTGTAAGCCTACTACCATACCATAGCAACAAATAAAAATGAGTCAATGGTTAAGTTAACTGAATGAAGTATCCTCTGAAGAGCTCTAGGGGGTTTGCCCCACAAAAACGTTTCTGAAAAAGTTGGTGTCCTTTTTAAACCCCAGCTCCCCAGCCACAACAGTGCTACTTATCTCTCATATTTCCTACTTAGAACCAACATGAATTTATTCATCTCCATGTTTTCCTTTTTATTATTTATGGAACTTAAAACAAGTCTATGCAAATAAGTAATTTATAAGTTACTTATTCTCAAATACAAAATAAATTCTTTTAATTTTATTGCTGGCACCAAGACAACATTATACAACAGTACTAAAAATGTTTGCTTTGTGGTGAAAATAAGATAGCCTAAAAGCCACTCACATCATTGATTCTCATATCAAAAGGCACACTCATTAAACCACATTAGAGCCTATAATACCTTTTTTTCTTTCTATCAATAATGAGTTCTATTCATTTGTTCGACAAATATTTTGTGTTTTCCATGTAGATATCACAGAATACACAACATACTTATGTTCTGTCTTCTTGGGAAATTAAGGTTAAGCTATAGGAAGTCATACAAACAAATATATAATTAAAACTTGATTCTCAATCAAATTGATTTTTTAATATTTTATTTGATTGCAAGCAAAGAGAGAAAGGAGAGAGAGAGAATGCCAAGAGCTCTAGCTGCTGCAAACAAACTCCAGATACATCTGCCACTGTACACGTGCCACTTGTGCATATGGCTTTATGCGGGTATTGGGAATCAAATCCGGGTCATTAGGCTTCGGAGGCAAGCACCTTAACCACTGAATCATGACATTTGTATTTCATGAAAAGAGGTTTTAGAAAAGATATTGAATACCAGCATTCAGGAGGCAGAAGTAGGAAGATTGCCATGAGTTCAAGGCCATCCTGAGACTACATAGTGAATTCTAGGTCAGCCTGGGCTAGAGTAGGACCCTATCTCAAAACAAACCAAAACAAAGACTGGAGAGATGGCTTAGCGGTTAAGTGCTTGCCTGTGAAGCCTAAAGACCCCGGTTCGAGGTTCAATTCCCCAGGTCCCACGTTAGCCAGATGCACAAGGGGGCACACACATCTGGAGTTCATTTGCAGTGGCTGGAGGCCCTGGCGCGTCCATTGTCTCTCTCTATCTGCCTCTTTCTCTCTCTGTCACTTTCAAATAAATAAATAAAAAGAAACAAAAAATATTAAAAAAAAAACCAAAACAAAATAAAAAAATCTATCAGAGCCACACATTGGATCCTGATACGCAGACACATTTCTCCTACCCATAACTGTGGGCTAGCTCCACAATGCATGACCCATATACCTCAACAAGGAGCGGCCAGGGGGAGGGGGTAGGACATGGACAAGTCTAACAATGGTATCAACTTGACTGCATTCACTGAGTACAAAAGTAATTAATAAAAAATAAATAAATATAATAATTTAAAAATCTGTTGATATTTTACATCTACAACCCCAGCCCCCGGCATGCTTCTTGCAAGAATTCTAGCCATATTGCACACTTTTTCTATTTAAACTGTGGTCCATGGAACAGATGTACCAGCATCACCTGTGATCTTGTTGGCAACATCCCCCAGATCTAATAATCAGAATGTGCATACGAACACGGGCCCCAGGTGTTCCGTTATATGCTAAACTTTGAGGAGTGCTACTGCAGGCTTATTTTGCCTAGTACCTTTGGTCAATTGAATTCCCAACATGATCTATGTCCATCAAGCAAATATGCCTGCACATGCACAAGAAATAAAATGAACAGTCACAAAAAACAGCCGTTTTCAGATGTTAGCCTGCATCCGAAACATAAATCATTAGGCCTTGTGCCCACAGTGTCTGATTCCATAGGTCTGGGTTGAGACCCGATCATTTGCATTTCTAACAAGTTGCCAGGTGGTGCTATGCTGCTAGCTCTGAGATAGATCACACTCTGAAAATCCATCTCAACCCACAGATGACTTGGGCTTGAAAGGGGGGTTGGTTCTGAGACCAATGGCGGAGGCAGTCCTTGCCCAGTCAGCATCCTCCTGATTATGGCATACACACTGGGGTTCCAAGGCCAATGGCGGCGGCAGCTTCCTTGGCAAGCCAGCTTTTCTGTGTGGTTCTGGGCTTTGTTCCCAGAAACTCAGCCGAGAGTCTGTACTTTTAACTCTCTCAATAATTGTGTGAGCTATCATAAATCTCTTTCCAAATAAACTTGTTAGGTCAGATTCTGTGGCCTACAATGAAGAACTCTGGCCAACGCAGTTTTATGCACACTCATCAGAAGTGTTCTGGAGTGTTTGTGTTGTTCATCCCACTTCACCTGCGTAGGTCAGCAGATAAAAAGGACAAAACTTAGCCAGAAGCTTGGTGAAAATAAAAGAGTGTTTGCAGTGTCATATGTTTCAGGAGCCTTACTCCAGTAGAAGTAGCTGACTGAGTGAAGTATGTTTCCAGGAAAGGTGACAATCACTCAATATCTGATATATATCCTTGGGAGGGCCTAAGGGCGGTACCTGAAGGACTACAAATTCTTGCATTATGCTGAATCTTTTGTTTTGTTTTTGTTTCCTGAGGTAGGGTCTCCCTTTAGCCAAGGTTGACCTGGAATTCACTATGGAGACTCAGGGTGGCCTTGAACTCACAGCGATCTTCCAACTTCTGCCTCCAAAGTGCTAGAATTAAAGGCATGCACCTATGCTAAACTTTTTGTAATGGTGAATAACAAAGATCATATTTTGTTTTGCTTATTTGAGGTAGGGACTTACTCTAGCCCAAGTTGAGCTGGAATTCACTATGTAGTCTCAGGGTAGCCTCCAACTCAAGGTGATCCTCCTACCTCTGCCTCCCCAGTACTTGGATTAAAGACATGCACTACCATACCTGGCTTTTATGGATCACGGTTTTAATATCAATGGAGGAGCCATCTTTGTTATGTATCCAAACCATATCATGAGTTAGCAATAAAAAGCCTGACTTTCAGCCATGCATAAGCATATATTTAAAATAATCTTTTATAACTAAGGATTCTAACTATACATATTAGCTATTCCTCCTCTTAGACACTTGTCATGCTATTGTCATGATGATATTGTCAAGTGCTGCTTCCTCAGATAATACCGGCATGCCTGTTGATAAGGCCATGTAAGGGAGGACAGCACCCTGACAGTGTTTTGGTGGTGTCATGGAATTTACGGTGAGGTGCGAGTGTGATTTTCATAGGCCTTTCAATTTAGGAATAGGAAAAGAAGTGGGAAGGGGTGGTCAGGATTGTATAAAATAAGGATTTTAAAGACAAAATTTTACAGAATTTGACAGTTGAAATTTTCCATTGACAGAACCATTAACCTGGGGTTGAATTTCATAGAAAAAAATTAATTTGTGTTAGTACAGACAGTAAGTAAGTTGTTTTGTAGGAGGTTAGTGAATACAGTTTTCAGTGGCTAAGGTTTGTGGATAGGCAAGTAAATTAATTTAGTTCTTACATCTTACTATAAAGCAAAGTCCTCCAGGGAAAGAAATGTCTCTTATGAGTTGCTTAGTAACTACCCAGAACTCATAGAAATTCTCAAGAGTCAAGTCAGAACCAAGTACTACCAAATATTATCTTATGTGGCAAAAGGTTTCCCAGACATAATACAAGGTCAATAAGGAGGATTCTGATGGTCAAGGAAAATAAGATCCTACAGTATCAGTCCCAATAGGAGCTGGATCTCCTTATATAAATTACAGTTTTGTAATCTTTAATTTCAAACATTCAGATCCAAAGCTTATAGCAGAATTATGGTCTGATTGACCAAAGTGAGAACCAGACAAGCCAAAATGGAGGGGCAGTTGCCTTCTCTTCAAGAGTGCAGCATGCATGCATTTATGGTTAACATAAGGCTATGGGAAAACCAGACCAGAAATCATGAATTTGACTGGATTTAAATTCAAAATCATTGAGAAACTACCAAAACTGTAAGTAGCTAAATGAATCTTTCTGCTTTAGATGGAAAAAAAATAGAATTAAAATTTGCATTAAAATTGTCTAGTTAATGAAACAGAGAGTAATATTCTTGTGTCACTGTAACTCATGCAATTTGTAGAAGGCTACATAACCATACATTTTCTGCCTAGAATGAAAAGATAAGGGTACAAAAATCCCTGTACCCTTAAAATTTGCATTCCAAAGCCAGAAGATAAACATATAAGCCTTAGGAAAAAGGAAGTCTGGGCCACTAAGGTTATAAATGACACCATGAAAGTTATTATAAATATGCTTCTTCTTTCTTGAAAACAAAACAAAGGTAGCACACAGAAATGTCTTCCTAGCATTTTTAACAACATACCTGAATGTTTGCTTTGCTTTGGGGCCCCTAATGAACCTTTGTTCTGCCCTATACATATTTTACTTCAGACCAAAGTTAAATTCTGTATAGATGAGTGACCAACTCACTGACCTGTCTCCTGGGGCTGGTGGTGACCTCAAAGAGTTACAATAACTTGGTTTGAAAAATTCTTAGGGAATTCTTATTTATGCTATTAGAGCAAACACATACTTCTCAGACCTATATTCTTTCTCCCCCCTGCTATCACCATAATACTATTGGCAACAGTTGGTGTGAGGCCACATGCACTACTCCTGCCTCTAACCAATGGGACACAATTATAACTTTGCCTTGGCCACCTTAATTTCTCTCAAAGCTGCAGTTTAAAATCCTCTCTCCTGTTCTGCCACCTGCTTTACCTCTTTTTGCTCTTTTCAAATTCCCAACTTTTTACTCCCACTTTTTCAAATTAGACCCAACAGGTGTGCATCTCGTCAAAGTAAGATTGTGGAAAAATGTACAAAAGCAAATCCCCATATGTACAATTTCATGAAAAGGAAATTGCATATGGGAAGGGCTCTTGTAAATGCAATTATGTGTGAAGAGTGCTACCTTGGAGTTGTGGACAAAGTGCTTGGGAAGCACTTGAAAGAACCGTTAGACTTAAGCACCAGGCAGCTGGAGTCAAAAGGAATTCATTGTGCTGGACTTGTGCCAAGAGAATTCCCACTTCCCAGCACTTAGTAATTGAGGGAGAGAGAGAGACAGAGAGACAGAGACAGAGAAAGAAAGAAAATTTTGGACAACCAAGATTGTGGGTGCATCTGTGAAAGTCACTGTTGCTAACTTTCAGAAGAAACATTCAAGTGTTATATTTTAACTGAATATTCTAATGATGCTTTGCTATATGCGAATCTTATTGCTTCATTAAATTGATCAAATTGAGTCTTAAAATATTTGGTGATTCCCAGTATGCAATGGTGTTTTTCATAGGTAACAGTTCTTAAAATAAGTCGCATGAAGGTCTAAATATCCCCACCCCTCCACCCCCAAATAAACTGTTCCAGCACTGTCCTAATTCTCTTCAGTAAAAGGTTATGTGAAACAGAGTCTATCATAACCCAGGAATTAACACAATGGTGACTCAGATTAACAACTGAGACCAGCAACAAAACAATACAGTGCTTTCAAGAAACAGAATAAATCCTGTACTTCCTAGAGGGAAAATTGATACTGAGGACTTTGATCTACTGCCATGTGCTGTCATAAATACTTGGTAAATTGCCCCAATCTGACAGGTAGGTGAGTATTCAAAGTGTCCTAAATAGTGGGACATGCCCAAGAAGAAATATCCCAGTGTAAATGGTAAAGTAGGTTTCACTCTGCATGTGGTATCATTGGCAGTGGGTCATTGTGGTGGAGACTCAAAGCCCATTAAAGCTGGCCCTTTAAAGGGAAATATGTCTCTTCATTTGTCCATGTAGCCTTTACTTATAGCAAAGAACTAATACCCTTTTCCTCCATCCATAAGCACTCCACCACAGGTCACCATCAACCCTGTGGTAACTGTACTGGCAATCATCTGCTCTGTTAAAAAAATGTAGCTCATCTTGATTTAAAATGGTTCTACACCATTAGCATGAAATGCAGCCTTTCTCAAATTTCTAAAAGTACATATGAAGATCCCTCCTTCCCAAAAGGCAAATCTTCAACACTAAAAAAATGACGTATGGATAATTCAGGACCATAACTACTGAGAAATTAAAATTAAATATAAGGGAAATAGATCTGACCTAGAAAACCTAGTTAAACTGGAAAAGCTAAGACTACATGCAAATCATATCTTCATTGTAGGACCAACTATAAGTGTGAAAATCAAAGCATTAAAAGAAACAATGATCCCACCACTTCTGTGTTTCTACCATGTACCCTTGTACGATACAATCTTTCCAAATTTCTCCCATAACAGCAACTCAGAGGAAGTAATTAGAAACAAAGAAAGGAGAGACTATCACTGTACATAGTACCTTAGAAAGTCTGATGCTCAGAAGCAAAGGATGGTCATTACAAAATTATAAAATATTAAATGCTAAATATCAATTTTCTCTGTTCTTTCACAAGTCACTTAGCCACCTATGTTAGTAAATTATATGGGGGCATGTAGTCTAGTTACTGAAGAAAGCAAAAGGGTTTTCCAAATAACTAATAGTCTTTGCCTCAAGTGAAGCTTTCCTGGGTTAATTTTAGAAATATTGCAATTTGTACAGGAGCTAACACATCACTCTGCCTTTCTGCTATAGATCTATGAGAGAAATTTTTCCATCATTCAGACTAATTCCAGTCAGGCCTGGAGCACGCTTTATGAGAAATGGTTTATAAAATTTCCTTTTTATCCTGAAATTCATATCTAATATATTTATCCAAATAATTTTCAGTAATACTAATACAAACACCTTGACTATTATATAAAGTTAAAAAGAATAGAAAGATAACTTGTAATGAAATGATATGCACTTCTATATGGAAATGCTCAGGTAGCATAACAAGGAGCCATATGAGCTAGTCAGATGTTTGTGTCTATACTTAGAATTCCCATGAATGTGACAGCTACAAATGGAGCCAGGTACAGGTGTGTTGCATTGGCAACTCAAATATCACAAATGGCGTTGCCATTGGTGATGTAATTTTCTGAAACAGTGAGCAACTCCTAATAGAGTTTCTAGCAAAACAATCTTTCCTCAGCATACATGGCACTGCATTCCTAGAAATTTCAGTATGTATTTGAAATATATATATATATATATATATATATATATATATATATATATATATATATATATGGTGTGGACTAGAGGCTGAGGACCCACGTATGATTCCCCCAGTACCCACGTAAAGCTAGATGGACAAGGTAGCACATGCATATGGAGTTCATTTGCAATAGATAGGGGCCTTATAATACCCATTAAGTCTCTCTCTCTCTCTGTCTCTCTCTCTATTTCTCTCTCTCTCTCTCAAATAAATAAATAAAATATTTTAAGAACATTTTTAAAAAGTATTTTATGAATGTATGTCAAATGGACTTGGAGTTCAGTTTTAAATACTTGTAAGTAGATGCTTTACCTACATGAACAGGAGACTTGAACATCATACAGAGTGCAGAACTGTGTATCTTTCATGAAGCTGAGCTGTGCATGGCTAGACATCCAGAATCTGTGACTCCATACACTGTAAGAAATGCCATCAAACATGATAGCAATCATGCTCAATTTATAATAGCTGGGAAATGGAACCAGCCTAGATGTCCCTCAACAGATGAGTGGATAATGAAGATGTGGCACATTTATACAATGGAGTTCTACTCAGAGGTAAAGAAAAATGAAGTTATGAAATTTGCAGAAAAATGGATGGACCTGGAAAGTATTATACTAAGTGAGGTAACCCAGGCCCAGAAAGCCAAGCGCCACATGTTCTCTCTCATATGTGGATCCTAGCTACAGATGATTGGGCTTCTGCGTGAAAATGAAAATACTTAGTCGCAGAGGCCAGCAAGGTAAAAAGGAGACATAAAGGGTAGAGAAAGGAAGGGAGGAGGATACTTAATAGGTTGATATTGTATATATGTAATTACAATGATTGTAATGGGGAGGTAATATGATAGAGAATGGAATTTCAAATGGGAAAGTGTGGGGGTGGGGAGGGAGGGAATTACCATGGGATATATTTTATAATCATGGAAAATGTTAATAAAAATTTTTAAAACTTAAAAATAAAATAAAATAAAAACATCATAGCAATCAAAGACGCACTCATGAATTTCAAAACTTACCCCAGAGGGTGTCATTGCTCTTGTTCAGAATCATTAAAACAAGGGAGGCAAGTGTGGTTACTATAGTGCCATTAGGACGGTAAGTGGTGAGAAATGAATCACTATGGTGGGGAGAAGCCAGATGTTGCTATGGTCATTTTTATGTTGTGGGAAGTTATCAGATGATTTTAAGAAGAAAGCAACATTATTCAATATATGATTTTAAAATATCACTTGGCTTGCCTTGTACACAATAAGCTGTACAGGAGTGAGTGAATAAATAGACATAGGAATTAGAAAACTATTAGTAGATAAGGGAGATGTGATAATGCCTTGTACCGGAGATGGGTATGTAGAAACTATTTGTCCAGGAATTATGTCTGAGATGGAGATAAGAGAATATGCTTGTGGGATTAGATGTGGGAAGGACGAAAAGCACTGTACTTCATGGTTTTTGTTGGCACAACTATGGAAATGGCAGAAAATTTCTGAAATGAGAAAGTTTACAGAATAAAGTTTTGGAGAAGAAAATGAGAGTTTATATGTGAGCATGCTAAGTTGCCTCTTGTTTTTGGTTTGAATATGAAATGTCCCACATAGGCTCACATGTTTGAGCGTGTAGACCCCTGGTATTATTTTGGAACACTGTATACCTGTAGGGGGTGGGTTATTAGAGTCAGGTCTTGCCTTTGTAGTTCAGTCACGTTTCCTGTCAATCTCTGCTTCCAGACGATGTGACGTGACTAGCACAATCACACTCCTGCTTACTATGTCTTTGCTTCCACATTGGACTATGTGTGTTCTTTCTTAAACTGTGTAAGTTGCTTTTGTCATGTATTTAATCACAAGAAAAACAACGAATATGCCTATTAAATATGCAAATGGAAGTGGTAAATAGACAGTTGCATATATTGGCCTGTGGCTAGGTAAAATGGTTGAGAAAAAATGAAATAAAAAGTTAGAGAAAATATATTGGTAGATTCAATTTTAACACAATCTCATGTGACACTAGGATATGAGCTTTTAAAGGACGCTGAGACAGAGTAGACAAGTACCCAAGAAAAGTTAGTGGTACTGAAAGGAAGAAAGATTAAAGTTTTTGAAGGAGACACATCTTCATGCAGAAAGGCTCTGTACAATGAAGGTACAGAAGAGTCCATTGGTTTGTGCATGAGAGAGATGCTTAGTTTCAGAAGATTACTTTGGTGTTGAGGTAAGGGCAGCAAATTTTGGACTAGGTAGGATCCAGGAAGTAGAAACTACTACATATGATACTCAAAACTTTTTTTTCTTTTTTTATGAGATTGGGAGAGAGAAGTGGCATGCCAGGACCTCCAGCCTCTGCAAGCAAACTCCAGATGTGTGAACCACCTTTTGTGCATATGCAGCCTCTCCTGCTTGTGAAACTTTGTGCTTACGTGGGATCTGGAGAATGAAACGTGGATCCTTAGACTTTGTATGCAAGCCCCTTAACTTCTAAGCCATTTCTCCAGCCTTCTCAAAACTTCAGATGTGAGAAGAGGAAAGACAGTAATGGGGAAACTAGAAAGAAATATGGAAACAACTTTTCTTAAACTTCATGTTTTATTTGTAAGGAGAGAGAGAGAGAGAGAGAGAATGGGTTGCCAGGGCCTCCAGCCATTGAAAACAAACTCCAGATGCAGGTGCCACCCTTTACATCTTACTTTATGTGGTTACTGGGGAATCAAACTAGGACTGTTAGGCATTGCAAGCAAGTGCCATCTCTCCAGCCCTAAGAAACAACTTCATTAAAGTATATATTTTTATTTATTTGCACAAGAAAGAGATAGAGAGAGTGGGGGAGAGAGCATGGCAGGGCCTCTTGCTGCTGCAAGTGAATTACAGATACATGCGCCACTTTGTGCATCTGGCTTTACAGGGGGCACTGTACAAATGAACCCTCACCAGCAAGTAGGCTTTGTAAGCCATGTGCTTACTGTAACTTTTGAGTCATATCTCCAGCCCAGAAATATATATTTAAAATAATTTTATTTATTTATTTGAAAGAGAGAAATTGCATGCTAGGGCCTCCAACCACCACAAACGAATTCCAGATACATGCACCACCTTGTGCATCTGGCTTATGTGGGTCCTGGAGAATTGAACCAAGAACCTTTGGCTTTGTAGGCAAATGCTTTAACTGCTGAGCCATCTTTCCAGCCCCCAGAAACATTTTTTTTTGTTTGTTTGTTTGTTTTAATTTAATTTATTAGTTTCCTTTTCAGTAAATACAGGCAGATTGGTACCATTATTTAGGCTCATCTGTGATCTACCCCCTCCCATTAGACCCTCCTTGTTAATGAAAATGGGTCGTGCATTGTGGAGTTAGCCCCCAGTTATTGGTATGATAAATGTCTCTGCAAATCATGACCCAACATGTGACTCTGACATTCTTCCCGCCCCCTCTTCCGCAAGATTTCCCTGAGCCATGTTGGGTTCATTTTTGGTCTGCTTCAGTGCTGAGGTGTTGGGGGCCTCTGAGGCTCTGGCTCTCTGATTTGGTAGGAGTTGATTTTTCTCTGTGTTGATCTCCTTCCCCTTTGTGCTGGTATCCAATTCACAGGAAAACATCACCGTTGCTTATTTCACCAGTTGTCCTTAATTTCAGTTGGGCCCCTTTTGAGGTATATTGGGGCAGCTCTCTTCTTAGGATCTGCATCTATCTGGAAAAGAGAAGCAGATTCTCCAACGGAGAGTAAGTTAGCATCCAGAAAATTGAGATAACACTTACTTTTTTGATAGACAGTATGATAGGTTTAGGCCCTCTTATACCCCGTGATTGATGGTAGCTTGATATTGTAGAGTGGGCTTGTGTTTGGGTATGGTTCTGACTTGTTTCCCAGCTCCAGCCAAAAACCCAGAAACATTTTTAAGGTAGGATAAATTTGAAGTTTATATGCTGATAGGAATCAATAAACAGAAGAGATGACATTACTTTAAAAATCAAGCTGTAAAATACTGAAAATAAGATCTTAATAATCAAACTTGGACCCTCGCAGAGGCTGAGAAGTAAGAAAATTGTATCTGGCACTGTTAATGCTCTTCATACATCCTCTCTGCATCCATACTGAAGGCTAATAATTAAGGTGTACACACAACTCTGCAGAAGCAATATTTTGTGAAATGAAGCTGACCCACATATAGGAAAAGCCCCAAGTGCCAGATAGTAAAGGTTTTCAGCAATGCTAGGTGAAGAAATGGTAGGTCAATAAACTCATTTCTTCAGTTACTCTCATATTAACATTGTACCAAGTTATGTTCTATGTAGTTTCCCAGCATGATTAAATTCATGGTACCCACCATAATAACTTTCCTATAATACACTTTTTATTGGCTTTCATCCATTTTCTTAGTTTATTCCTTACCAGTATTTCTTGTGGTGACTTATCACAGTATTTGTGACAATGGCTCTGTTTGGAAATCTGAGTGCATTACAAACTTCTCAAGGAACTCTGACAGCTAATGTCTTGCCTAAATGGATTTCTACATTAAGCATTATATATTTTAATCTACAACTAAGTTTTTATTTATTTATTAGTGACAGAGAGAGGGAAAGAAAGAGATAAAGAGAGACAGACAGACAGACAGACATAATGGGTACACTAGGGCCTCTAGCCATTGCAAACAAACTCCAGACACACGTGCCACCAGGTGCATCTGTCTTACATGGGACCTGGAGAATCAAACTTGGGTCCTTAGGCTTTGTAGGCAAGTGCCTCAACTGTTAAGACATCTCTCCAGCCCCAAAACTATGTTTTAATATGAAATTAACTTTTAATTTTATTTTTTTAGTTACAATGACATATATGTTTAACAAATAAGATCAGGAAAATGTTGTTGTCCAGACAAACTTCACAATCATTTGGGTATACTTAGCTTACAAGTTCTATAAGAAAACATGCCATAAAAGGGAAGCTATAAGCATTGGGATAGTTTCTCTATAGTCTACTTTCTGGGACCTATGTCCTCAAAGTCTTTGCAGCCTTCATAACTCTGAACTTCAAGTTTTCTTTTTTCTATATTTTCCAGTCATCAGTTATTCTGGTCTCTGTGCCTCTTAGGAGGAATTAAACCTCCTTCCCCAGGGTAAGAATTGGTGATTGTCACCACAGGGAAGGCAACTCACAAAATACAAGCTCAGGAGATTGGAGTGAAGCTCACTGGAAGAACAGATAGTTGGCAAGTGCCAGGCCCTCAGTTCTATAACTGGAACCACATATAAGTTTGTCTATCTATAATCTAGCTCATCATCTCATATATCAATAACTTGGCTCACAAGTTGACTCTGCTCACCGAGTTCTTCACACAGATGATTGTTATATTTTGTCCAACTTTTCTATCATTCTCAGTAGGAATCTTATTCAACAATAAGCTAACACATGCACTTTGGGATTTTTTTTTTTTGACAAGCATTTAATCTGAACATTCATCACAATTTAAAAGAATGCAACTTAAGTGCAAGTTCATAGAGAAAGCTTGTAACTCCTGACTCCATTTCTCTGTGGCATCTTATTATCTCATGTGATATGATTTGAATAATGTGAGAATGGGATGCCTGCCTCAGAATGTTCGATTCACATATATCCGTTATTTAAAATTCAACTATAGGAAACATTCAGGAAATTGTCTCTGCTAATACATCATGTCTCTGGATGATTGGCAGTCATTAACATTGAAGATGACAAAGATCACACTTACATGAGAATAAAAAGTACATGCCTGGGTCCTGCTATGGTAGGAATCATAATACCAGGTTCAAGGCAAGCACCCAAAAAAGGAGAGAGAAAGCCACAAAATAAGGGAAGTACCCTGAGAGCATCTAGTTTCCTTATAACAAAATTGTGTTCAATCCGGCCTCGGAACTCTAGAATTACACTCCATGTGACTAAATATTGAGAAGTATCAAAACGTCCAATAAGACTTCACAAGAGCTGCTGTGGATTGACTTTCTCTACCCACTTTCAGAGGCTACATAGCCCAGTCTAACCTAAGACACTCTGTACATTCCTATTTTTCTCTTCAGTAAAAGAATGCTTTTACTGATTCAATATGTCCACATTTATTGAGTATTTTCTCCTGTAACAATCATGAAATCCATGGCAAAGTCTTGTACTTACACACACACACACACACACACACAAGTAACAAATGTGATAGAAATAAGGCTTGATTCTGGGTGCCTATACTATGTGTAACAACTGAAAGATCAAACATTCTCCTTCCTAATGAATGTGTGTTGGTGTATTTGTCATTGCATGTGTGTGTGAGCGTGTGGGGGTTCGAGGGTGAGTGTGGGCATGTGGAGGCCAGAGGCCGACCTCAAGTGTCATCCTCAGGCACTTTGTCCACCTGCTTAGAGCTAAAGCCTCACAACTGTAGTAAATGCCAGGAATCTTCCTTTCACAGACTCCCCAGCACTGGATTTTAGGCATGCACCACAATGCCAAGCATTTTTATGTGAATTCTGGGGATGTGAGCTATCTCCTTACCTAATACAAACATTTTTTACCTATACACCCATATTTTGGCATTAAGTTTGTTTTGGACTGAAGCAGGCTTTCTTGCTCATAATGAAAAGGGAGTGTTTGCTGTTGCCCAGGAAGTGGGAGCAAATCTGCCTGAAGATGTTTCTTCTAAGACACAGGAAAACCACCACAAACTCTGCACATGACCAGCATGTGCCATTCCACAGCACAGTGCTAGTTTCTCCTGACTCTGCTGGGGCAAAACACTGGCACCTGTCATTCAACCACATGTATGTGAAATGGGTGGAGAGATTAAAGGAAAGCCATAGTGCTAAAGTGCTAGGAATGGTGTTTTATTTATTTCCAAAATTGAGATAAAGTGGTTACATTCACAGCCTATTGCAGGCTCTTATGGCCAAATTTTCTCAAATCAGGAAATGGTACCTATGTATTAAAGTCTCTCAGATGGAAAGAAATGAAATGATGCTTCTACAAGTAGTGACCAAATTAGACATGGAGTAAGAAAAGAGGAATAATTTTATTAAACTCCTAGAAAATCAGTGCTGAACTTGGGGCTTACTTACTTTGTGATATATATAATTGACTTTACTATAACAATAGTTGAAATTATTCTCATTTTCAAAATAGTAAAATCAAGGAACTGAAAGTTTCTATCACTCATCCCAAAGATTCTATTAATGACTGCTCAATTGAGATTCAAACATATGCAGGTTTGACTTTAAACGTGTGTGCCTTCTGTTATTCTATGATACCAAAATATCCATTTTGTAATTGCCTATCTTCTGGGTTTGATGAGGACCAGATTTCTTTGATAAGCCATATCCAAGGCCTTTTAAAAATCACACAGAGGCATATGTTTCTTATACTTTGCAAAGAGGCAGCCCAAGACATAAATTAAAGCTGTGTATGTACTTGCCAAAGCTCTGATACTATCCTTCTAGCACAAACTGACATGGTAGTGGGCCTCCTCGATTCAAGTTCTGTCAAATACAATCACTTAATTAAAACCCTGGGGATGATGGGAATTTCAATAGCAGGGCACTCTGGGAGCATTCTATAATCTAAAGTAAATACAAAAATAAAACTACTAGAGAGAACCTATCAAAGCCATAATACATCTATTACCACAGCTGTTTCTCCCCAGACACTAGGCTCCCTCCTGAGCCTATTATTAAGTGCAAATGACCAGGCTCAGTGATTGTTATTTTTTAAAACATTACTTATCATGCATTGTGCTCTGAGACTTGTTGACTTATTTTAATTTGCATAATTATAGTAATTTTCTCCTATGTCAATGCCATGGGATTGTATTAGGACTTTTGCCTTTTATTTAAAGAACTATATGGGTTCAAAAGCAAGATGCTGTTATATATATATCATTTTTGACCCTTTCAAGCAACTGAGATGCAGGGATGATGGAAGGGTATAGTTTGCTAAGTTTACTCTTGGCTCACAGTTGGAGGAATTGGCAAAGGTCTCAGAGACCCAAAAAGGCTAACAGAAATGAAGGGAATTAGGAGAATAAACGTAAGATGTCAAAACAATGGGAAGAGCTCCTGCTCTGTAGAAGTATGCTTCAGTTTCACTATAATATTTCCTTTTTGTACCAACACAAAAATTTTCATATTGGCCTTATTTTATAGAAAGTGAACTAATGAATAATTACTCACTGAGCTTGCTTGGAGGCAGTTGTGAAGCCTAAATCTATTGATTCTTTGTGTGATCATGCTCCACTCCAAGAGTTGCTTAGTGAATACTCAGAAAATCCTCTGGCTATCACTTATCCATTCTTAGGTGGTACAATAAATCAAGAAATCTTCTATTACATAGCCAATATAGTTATATATATTAAAATTACTATATTTATATTTGGGAACCATTTGACCTCAGCTTCTATAGTAGTTAGGACTATAAGCACATATTACTATGCCTACTATCATGACTCCACTTGAAATCCTGGGGTATACTCACAGATACCCCAGGTCTCTTCAACATATCTCAAAATAAAGAAAACAAATAAATAGAAACAAGGTAGAAGGATTCTGGACTTGGTTCTTGACCATTAATCTCATGTCAAAGACTACCACAAAAAGTGTGTAGATTTGTTCACATAAAATCTAAGGCCTAGTTTCCCAATTTTAAAAGGTGGATAAGAGAGCAGCACATGGGTCCCCAGTGCATGTTGGATTTCTGTCCTCTTGGTCCTCGTTTGTCTTTAAAGTTTTATATACAACCAGTAAGAAAGGAATAAACAAAGGCAACAGCTCCACAAGGACATTAGGATACAAATGAGATTTATTAGACTTGGGGGTCTAGATAAAAATTCTGCACAGTGGGCTGGAGGGATGGCTTAGCGGTTAAGGCGTTTGCCTGCAAAGCCAAAAGACCCAGGTTATATTCCCCACGACCCACATTAGCCAGATGTACAAGGTGGCTCCGACATCTAGAGTTGGTTTGCAGTGGCTGGAGGCCCATGTTAGCCCATCCCCCCTCCTTCTTTCTCTGTCAAATAAATAAATAAATAAACTAATATTTAAAAATTCTGTACAGAGGGATGGCTTAGTGGTAAAGGCATTTGCCTTCAAAGCCAAAGGACCCAGGTTTGATTCCCCAGGACCCACATTACTCAGATTCACAAGGGGGCAAACACATCTGGAGTTTGTTTGCAGTGGCTAAAGGCCCTGGAGTGCTCATTCATTCTCTCTCTCTCCCTCTTTCTCTGTCAAATAAAAAAGTAAATAAAAATTTAAAAAATTTTCTCCACAGACCATCACAAACATTTAACTGTTTTTCCAACTTTCTCCTTTTTTATTTTTAAAAGCATTTTATTTATCTATGTGCTTATTTGAGAGAGAGAAAAAGAGGCAAAAGAGAGAGAGGGAGAGAGAGTGAGAGAGAGAGAATCAGCAAGCCAGGGCCTCTAGGAACTGCAAACAAACTCCAGACAAATGTACCACCTTGTACATCTGGCTTTATGTGGGTACTAGGGAATTGACCCTGGGTCCTTTGGTTTTGCTGGCAAGCACGTAATCACTAAGACACCTCTCTAGCCCTCCAACTTTCTTCTTGAACAAACCCGACAAGATCATCGTGCCTTCAAATGCCACAAAATCCAAGCTAAACATGCCCTGTTCTCCAACAAAGTCAGTATTTTATTATTATTATTATTTATTAATTTTTTTGGTTTTACATTTATGTATTTATTTATTTATTTATTTGAAAGTGGCAGATAGAGAAAGAGGCAGAGAGAGAGAGCAAGAGAACGAGAGAGAATGGATGCACCAGGGCTTCCAGCCACTGCAAACAAACTCCAGACGTGTGCGCCCCCTTGTGCATCTGGCTAACATGGGTGCTGGGGAATCAAGCCTTGAACTTCACAGGTAAGTGCTTAACTGCTAATCCATCTCTCCAGTCCTATTATTTTATTTTTATTAATAACTTCCATGATTGTAAACAATATCCCATGGTAATTCCCTCCCATCTCAACTTCCCCTTTGAAACTCCACTCTCCATCATATCCCCTCCCCCTCTTAATCATTCCCTCTTTTATTTTGATGCTGTCATCTTTTCTCCTATTATGATGGTCTTGTGTAGGTAGTGTCAGGCACTGTGAAGTCATGGATATCCAGGCCATTTTGTGTCTGAAGGATCACATTGCAAGGAGTCCTACTCTTCCTTTGGTTCTTACATTCTTTCTGCCACTTCTTCTGTGATAGTCCCCGAGCCTTGGAAGGTGTGGTTGAGATAATTCAGTGCTAAGCATTCCTCTGTCACTGCTTCTCAGCACTATGGTGCCTTCTGAGTCATCCCAAGGTCACCGCCATCTTAAAAGACAAGGTTCTGTAACCAAAAGTGAAAGTAGTATTAATATATAGGTATGAACATTAAAGAAGTGTTTACTAGGCAGTTTGGTCAGCATAATATATACATTTAGCCAGAAAACAGCAGATGTTACACCCCTAGGCCTCATGACTACCCCTGTTGTAGCTTTCAGTATCAGCTATGTAGTCCCTCCCATGGAGCAGACCTCCAGTCAAATTATAGGGTGATTTCCCCCATAATAGACATAGAACTATTGCTCCCATTGGATCAGTCAGCCTACCTTGGCCAATGTTTTGGGGCATCAGGTACCTCCCTGGCCAACAATTCACTGGAAGGTATCCCATCCCTGGCACAGAATATTTTCTATTAACAATGTATCACTCCTGTGTGTTCAATTATCCATATGACTTTTTAATTTCATCTTAGTTTTTGCTTAGCCCTCCTTCTACCTTTCCTTTACTCAATCTCTTCCCCTGACCTCATGTAGGCCTTTTCACCCCCATTAATCTGTTTTTTTTTACATATATATATATATATATATATATATATATATATATATATATATATATATATACACAATACCATCCTATTTAGTCCCACCCCTCCCTTTCTATCCCCTTTAAGGTCAGAAACCACAGAACTATCCTGGAATTCTCTCTCTCTTGCTTGCCTTTTCCAAACTATACCTGTAATGTGATATAGAAATATTGAATTTAAGGATTAGAGAGATGGCTTAGTACTTAAAGCACTTACTTACAAAGTCTGATGGCCCTGGTTTGATTACCCAGTACCCATATAAAGCCAGATGCACAAAGTAGTGCATCTGTCTTGAGTTTATTTGCAGTGGCAAGACGACATGATTCACCTATGCTTGCGCTCTCTCTCTCTCTCTCTCTCTCTCTCTCTCTCTCTCTCTCTTATAAATAAATGAATATTAAGAAATGCAATACTAGAGTTATAACCTAAGAAGCTGAATTTGACTCAGCACTCCCCTCACTAACTATGATAGTTATTAGAGCACATTGGAGATAATACCTAATACAGGAAAGTCATGTCCACTAGATAATGAGAAAATATTAAAAGGCCTGGAAGTACTCTGAGAAACCTGTGGTAATTCTACAAATTGTTCCTTTTCTTCCTTTCTAATGTCTTCACACAATTTATGCCTTTATGCAAACTCACCTGGATAATTACATGATATTCTCGCCTATGAGCTCTCAAGTACATTGGTCCTAGTGTTGTCTTCTGGCATTACCTCTCTGCCATTATATGCATGCAGTTATCCCAGTCAGAACAGTGCTCCGTGATATTCCAAACCCCTCTGCTTGTCTACTTCTTTTTATTTGTCCCCTAAGATTCCTTTCCATGTAAATTTCTCCATTTCCTTCTTCTTAGGGCTCATATCAAATTTATCTACTTCTACAAAAACTTAATTTGATTTTCAAAACTATATCTGATATCTACCATCTTATTAGTACATTCTGTTCCAAGAATTTCGGTAATACCATTCTTTATCCATCATATAATTTCTTATGTGTTAGTCATTTGTTTATGTTCCAACATGTACCTCCAAGTTATAATCTCTTTGGGTGGTTAAGGATTTGAAACATAGTCTTGACTATGCTAGGCAAGTGATCTATCACTGAATTATATGCCTAGCAATGTAATTTTAAATATCAAGATCCCACTTGTCTTTAGTGGCCAGTGTCAAATATAATGCCTCCCATAAATTTTGCCCTCAACAAATTACTAAAACAGGTTATCAGTTTGATAACTTATACTTATTTCCATAATAATGTGAGACATTAGCAATTTGAGCTATAACTATTCAAAGGAGACATCTACACAGCCAGACTTGATGAACTAAGATTTCTTAAGATATCACCAAATCATGATTGCAAATCACAAATCTGACCAAACATGATTCTGAAAGAAGTTATTATTTTGTGGAGTATTATAATAACCATAGTACTTACTTTAAACATGTTATTGAAAACAAATATTTCCCCAAATATGAGATAGGAATTTTACATGTATTGCCAATTAGAAATAAGAAGCTTGGCAAGAATAGGTAACATGTCAGTCTTCACAACACTTTACGCCAGTAGGCAGCTTCATCAAACCTGCTTATGAAAACTTCAAGACACTCCTGTATCTAGTAACAAAGAACTTTAAAATACATTACTGAATCATGATTTCATCATTGGGGGCTTGATAAGTGTTATCTATGAAGGACCAAGTAAAGTAAATTTGTAGGCATGTGGACAATATGGTCTACTCAAATTTATGCTAGTAACATAAAACCAACTGTACAAAATATATAGTGGAATGAGCATGGCTGAGTTCCAAAAAACTTTGGAAACAGTAAAAATTGGGCCTGGAGCCTGCTTATACCCAGAGGTAATAGATTGCAAGTGCTATGGAAATCTCCAGTGAAAGTTCATTGATGTTTATGGCAAGAGGCAAGAGGCAAGCAAAGGGGATCTTATACAAATAGAAATCTAGTTATTAATTAATCATTTGGATTATAATTATATTACATACTTAGGCTACAATGTTCTATAAAGCATGGAAATTGACAAAGGTATACATAATTATAACTCTGAAATACATGCTGTTGCCAAATAGAACAGAGTTAATCTATTAAGACACATTTTTCAAATCTAAAATATTTTCTACAGTTGTTTGAAAAAAGTGGGGGTTATTTAATCAATAGATTTTAAGTCAAGAAAATAAATGAAGCCACGTGCCTGTGACCTTTGGTTCCTACATTTATGTTCCTGAAATAAAGTGACCTCTTCCAGAGAGTGTGCATGCTGCATCTAAGACTAGAGTGATCCAACAATACGATATCTTTCATAAAGTAGGGCCTTGCATAGGAAATCATTTCTCATAGAATATAACTCATTCTTAACAGCTGACCTTTGCTCTCATATAGCTACTAGACATACTTGCATACATATGCATCCTGTTTACATAAAAATGCCTTTAACCCCTTGTTAGGTTGAGATCATCCACGGATAACTTCTTGTTGGTCGTACAATTGTGGAACACACACATGAGGCTGTGACAATAGGTAAGAATATGCAACACACTGCTGCTGCCAAACTCTGCCCAGGAGCTTCCTGTCACCCTCCCTTATGCTCATGGCTCATAGTACTCACTGGCTCTTATTTATTTTGGGGTATTGTTGTCTGCTCATTTCTCAAGAGTACATGCCATTTATAGAATTATATTGTCATATTTGAAATGAGTCTAAACCACAATTTCACTTTTCATTAGTTTTCTGATTGTTGACAAGCTATTCATATCCTGTGGACCAGGTTTAGATAACAATAGCATCTATTTAATGGATTTGTGCAGGTTTCCATTTAGAAACTGTCATATCCATGGTCACCACCATCACTGTATTTTCATGTCTTCTCATCTAGGGAGCTTTTCTCAGCATCCCAACTCCAATCCATTACTCAACATATCACAGAATTCTGCATTCTTTTTAAGTCACATTTTATTATTTGTTTGGATGGATATTTTCTCACTAAACAAGAGTTCCATTAAAATCTCTTGAAAAAAAGCTTTCAAGAAGAAAACAAGAGACAAGTTAGTCATCTTCCTATGCTAATATACAAGTATTCTTTCTAGAAACCACTCCTTATTGTGCATCAAAGCTTGGATTTATATAAATTTGATCTTGCCTTAAACCCCAGGAAAATAAACAAAAGAAATTGTATTGTTTTAAAACTAAAAAGGGAAGAAAAAGAGAAATATATTCTTAAAGAATGATAGCCCAAGCATGTATAAAGATTCCTAATAAATTCTTAGTGCCTACTACAGATATGAAGACTGGGATATGGATAGGACTATTGATTTCTTGTGACCATTGGTAGGTTTGAGATTTTTTAAATTTAATTTTTACTTATAACTTCCATAATTTTAGACAATTATTTGTGGTAATTCCTCCCCTCCCCCACTTTCCCCTTTGCAACTCCACTCTCTATCATATCCTTTCCCCCTCTCAATCAGCCTCTCTTTTATTTTGATTTAATCATCTTTTCCTCCTTTTATAATGGTCTTGTGTAGGTAGTGTCAGGTACTGCAAGGTAATGGATATCCAGGCCAGTTTGTATCTGGAGGAGCATGTTGTAAGGTGTCCTACCCTTCCTTTGGCTCTTACATTCTTTCCACCACCTCTTCTGCAATGGAACCTGAGCCTTGGAAGGTGTGATAGAGATGTTTCAGTGTTGAGCACTCCTGTATCACTTCTTCTCAACACTATGGTGCCTTCTGAGTCATTCCAAGGTCGCTGACATCTGAAAAGAGAAGCTACTCTAACCAAAATTGAGAGTGGTGTTAATATATCTATATAAATGTTAAAGAAGTGCTTACCAGATAGTCTAATGAGCATAGGATATACATTTAGCCAGACACTAGCAGATGTTATACCCCTAGGGTTCATGATGACCCCTGTTTTAGGTTTTCAGTATCAGCCATGTATTCTCTCCCATGGAGTGGGCATCCAATCAAATTAGAGAGCAGTTGGTCTCCCCCATAACAGACATGTCACTATTGCACCTGTTGGCTCATTCATTCTGGCTGTCCAAATTTAAGGTTTGCAACATCCACTATTGAGTATCTCCACTGGCGATTTCTTTCTCTCCCATTGAACTGCTTATAGTATAGCTTTTTCCAGCTTTCTGTCAGCTGGTCTACATGGAGGAGGTTTTCAGCTCAGTTCCAGCAGGATTTCTCACTTTGAAGCCCAAGTATGTGTAGTCTTTAACAATAGGGGCTTACCATATATTCCTGGTGGAAAACCAAGAGCCTCAGCAATAGCCTGTAGTGTTTTGGGGGCATCAGGGACCACCTTGGCCAACAACTCACTGGAAGATATCCCATCCCTGGCACTGAAAATTTTCTAGTAACACTCTGTGGCTTCTAGGTATTCCATTGTCCAAAAAAGTAGGTTTCCTTATGACTTATCCACACCAGCTTAGATTTTTATTAGCCCTCCTCCTACCTTTCCTTTACTTAGTCTCTTCTCCTGACCTCACTTAGGCCTTTCCCTCCCCATTAATCTGTTCTTCTAGTTACATATATAGAGTACCATCCTATTAAGTACCCCCTCTCCCTTTTAATTCCCTTTTAATCCCCTTTATAGCTTACTGACCTCTGCTACTGCGTTTTATTCCAATTCACACAAAAATCCAACTATTTGTAGCTAGGACCCACATACGAAAGAGAACATGTGAAATTTGGCTTTCTGGGCCTGGGTTACCTCACGAAGTATAATTTGAGATTTTTATTTAATTTGGGAAAGGGTTACTAGTGCTTTCTGAGGGTATAATTTAACCTCTCTCCAAACCAAGCACCCATAGTTGGACAAAGAAGACATTTATCTGTTTGGCTTGTAGACCCAGGTTGCTAGACTTTCTAGATGATATTGCGCACTTACCCAAGCACTACTTTCTACTTGATATTGATGTCTGATCAAGACCTTTCAGGACTGTCTTTTACAGATGTTTCAGGTCAGATGGAAGTACTATGATAAAAAATAATCCCAAGTCATCATGTGGCTCAACACAATGGAATGTCTAGTTCATGCAGGTACCCAATGTAGTTATCCTTTGTCAACTGCTCCTCCAGGTGCTTTGCCATTGAGTGGTAGCTGAGAGACCTAAGTTTCCATTATCACATGTTTGTACCATCTGTGAGGGTTAATATAGGTTGTCAACTTTGCAGATTTAGAATAACCATGGCAACATATCTCTAGGAATGTCTATAAGGAATATTCTAGATTTGGTAAATTTAGGAGGAATGAGAATTCACCCTAACTCTGGGCCATACCATTCAAAGTTTAGAGAGCCTAGACTGAATGAAAAGGAGAAAGATAGCTGAGCAGCAGCATACATCAAACTCTACTTCCTAATTATGAATTCAATATAACCATTTGCCTGATGCTTCTGCCCTGCCCTATCATGATTAGCTAGAACCTTGAAGTATAAGACAAAATAAACTCTTCCTCCATTAAACTGATCTTTTTCACTTATTTTTTGTTCAAGCAATGAGGAAAGTAACCATATACACCATATACATCTTCAATCTTTTTCATTCCTCAAGTGAATGGGAAAAGAGAATGCAAAGGGTTATAGTGGGAGGGGGATATGGGGCAAGTTTTAAGTGGCATCCTTTAATTTCATACATATTACAGTTGCTGAAACATGGTCATATAGTCACTTAACTGGAAAGATGGCTGGGAAATGTGATCTTCCTGCTTACTTAAAAGGAGAAGAGAAAGAAACAGGGTAAGATGAACATAAAATGATCTTAATCATCCAAATGAAGCATACCTAATGCACAAACATAAAGGCCTCACCTTCTGACTGACAGAAACTTAAATGAGAGTTACAAATAGCTTTTGAACCTCTTCTCGAGGAGTTACCTTTCTTCATCTCTATAATGGGTCTCATATACTTGTGTTTTTGTTCTCATTTCACAAATAAAGAAAGTTAAAAAACTACAAAGTTAATTTGTCAATGTTATGTAACTAGAAAACTGATCAGTTTCTGAACTCAGAACATACATTGTTCACTGTGATGAAATTTCATCTGTATTGAAGCTCAATTTTTTTTATGTATACGTTACATATACAGTCACCTATCAGTATTCATGCACATATTTGTTCCAGGATAACCACTAATATTAAAATCCTTTTTGCTCAAATCCTTTATGCAAATTGATGTAGTATTTATTTTTTTAAAAAATGCTATGTATATCCTTCTGTATACTTTAAACAATCCCTGCATTGCTTACAATACAATGCAATACAATGTAATACAATGTAAATGTTGTGCAATATAAATGGTTTGTCTGCATTGTTTCAAAAATTATAAGAAAAAAAGTCTAAATGCTCAGTACAAAAGGACATTTTCTACCAAATATTTGAAATAGAAGGTTTGTTAAACTTGTGAAACAGAGGATGTCAAAGTCAGTCACAGAGATGGCACTCCTAGTAGATTCCAGTCACAAGCTCTTCCCTGGGCACTGAGTTCTAAAGACAAGCAATGTTCTAGTGACCCTACAACTTAGAAACTATGCACTTACCATACTCTTCAGCATAAACTATACCACTCAAATATTTTCATCTATTAGCTCCTTTTCTCATGGCTATGATGATAAGAAGCAGATTAAGGGGAGGGGGCAGGTTTTAGTTTATAGTTCCAGAAAATATAGTCCATCATGACAAGGAAAGCTTGATAGCAGAAGCAGACACAACTGGTTACATTGTATCCACAGTCAGGAAGCAGACAGAGTGAAGAAGAAAGGGGGCCAGACTGAAGCCTCAAGTCTGCTTCAAGTGACTCAGTTCCAGCAAGGCTCTACCTCCTAAAGGTTCCACAGCCTTCACAAACATTGTCTGCAGTTAGGGACTAAGTATTCAAATACATGATGAGCCTATGGGAATCATTTTATATTTAAAGTACAACAGTCTACCCCTATCCTGTAGACTTATGGCCTCTCATGATGCAAAATGTATTCAATCCATTTTCAAAGGTCCTCATAATCTTTGATAGCTTCAACATTGTTCAAAGGTCTAGAGTCTCTTTTGAGATTCAAATCCATTGCTTAGATGAAAGCCCCTATATAATTAATAAACAAAGTACATACTTTCAATATACAGCAGTACTAAATAAGTATTCCCCAAAGGGAAGAATGGAGACATAGCCAAGAAAGAATGTACTTAAACAAGACCAAATCCCAGTAGGCTGAACTCCAAATTCTACAATACCACATCCAGTACCTGGGGCTCATGATGGAATCACCTGAACTCAAAAGGGCTTGGGTCACTCCACCCTTCCAGTTCTGCCATCTATAACACATCACCTCTCTCTTGAACCAGCTCCTTTCTGAACCTGAAGGTTTCTTCAGCAAACATCCATGATCCTAGTATATCCAACATCCTGGGGTCTCTGCTGACACTTAGAATTCATCTTTACAGCTTCATGCAATGCCCTTTCAGGGCCTCCAATCCTGTCACACATTGCCTGGCCTCAGAAGCTCTCTGGAATCCCCTAATCTTGCCCCTTTCATGCATGAAAAACCAGTACCGTATGGACAATACTGCCAAGTTCTAATGCCAGATTTGCATGGGCCCTAGCCCCTTTGGATCACAGTTAAAGCAGGCTCTCTATACCTTGTTGGTTGAATGAGCAAAATTACTTTCCCAAGCAATTGCTTTCGAACAACTGCATTCTAGGCTCCTGCTCTTTAGCAAATGAGCTTGCATTTTCACAAGTTGAATTATTTGATGCTTCTCTGGATTTTTTTCTTATTGTTTCACTGAAGTTCAGGAGATGTCATTTCAATGGGCTAATAACTTTAATGACTGCAGCCTCTTTTTCAGCACCAACCTTTTCTATAGTTTTAAACTTCATCATTCTCTCTTCCTCAGCAAACTTTATAATTTTTATATCTTTCTGCCACATTCATTACTCATGTTCATTGTAGATCTGGGTAAGAGTGGAGCAGTAACCATGATATAGCCTAAATGTCATCCTGCCTTGAAAGTTCCTCCAACATGTATACTCTTACTTCTAAAATCAGCCTCATTCAAGTTTAGTCACAAGAAGAATGTAACCAGTGTTTTTTTTGTTTGTTTGTTTGTTTGTTTGTTTGTTTTTTAACCAGAAAATAGCCTAAATGGCCTTTAAGCCACATCCTGTCCTCTGATACCCCTCTGAAATCACATAACCCAGGCTTATGTGGCTTCTCTTGCAATTCTGGTCTCCCAAATTCCCACTAGGATGACCCGTTAAGGTCTGCTTCTAAACCTTCTAAAGCTTTTAGTCCCACAGTTCCAAATATTTCCACATTCCTCGCACAAACCAGTTCCAACAGCTTAAGTACCACATGGTCAAGCTTATGACAGTAGTAGCCCCACTTTTCAGTACCATTTTTTGTATTACTTTCTGTGTTGCTATGACCAAATACATGAAAAGAAGCAGTTTACAGGTAAAAGAATTTATTTTGGTTGACACTTCCGAGACATGTGGTCCATCCTGGTGGAGAAGGTTAACTATCAGGATCATATAGCAGGCTAGTCATAATGAATTCATAGTCAGGAAACAGAGAGTTAAGAGAAAGTGGAGCCAAGCTATAAAGCTTCAAAGTCCACCCCTAGTGACTCACTTCTTCCAGCAAGGCTGCAATTCTTAAAGACTCTACAATCTTCTCAAACAGCGCCAATACGTCAGCCTATGGAGGACATTTCACATTCAAACTACAACATAACTCTTTACTCTTTATCAATTAGCATGACCTCTTTTCTCTCGCTACTTTTGCCAACTTTTACTATGTCTTTTGTTCTTACTAAGTCTACCACATATCCCCCACATAAAAAAGATGTGAGTCCTTATTTCTTTATATTGTTTGCCAATGTTTTTATACATTATTTCATTTCTGAGCTTCATTGGCTCAACCTATTCCCAGGAGCATTACCTTCACTTATTTAAATCCTTGCCTTATTACTGAAAGTAGATATAAAATGCAGTCAGGTGAAGACAATCTGTACATTTGTTGTAAATCTGTAATTGAAAATGTTATACTGCTCAATAATCTTTTTATAAGGTCAGTTGACATGTTCTTTTAAAAATGAATTATCTGAGAAAATGTCACTTTTCTTTAAAAATCATAGCACTTCCTTCCCAGAGTAATAGGAATTATCTAATCAAATTTCACTGTTTTCATGAGAGACTCCAGATTCTAAGCAGTAACTCCTCCTATTTACTCTGTTTGCTTTTCCCTTTCCAAGGCTTCAAATCCTTAAAAACAACTCAGTAACATATATATTAATATCTCTCAACTTAGATACTGGTAATGTTCTTAGAAAGTAGTAAGTAATTTACAAACACTTGTTTCAAACTGAAATTTTATATAACAAAGGAAAATATATTGTGGAAGTTTTAAAAGAATACAGTTTAAACCCCATTTTCTCTGTATCATATAAATATAAACTGCAAATAGTTTATGTAAATATCTGAATATATAAGAAATGTTTATTCATGGAACACAGCACACTCCACAACTACCCAGTACACCTGCAATAGACATGAGGTATGAAACCATAAGGAATTCTTGTATCTGAAATGTTGTGTAACAAAGTAAAGTATGTAGCCATAATGGTTATCATTTCACCATTATAAATCCATCACTTTTATCAATGGATTTTTATTTTGCTGGTATCAGTCTGTTTCCAATCTTTTATCTGTAGGCCTGATCACATTGCAGTTTCAAGTTATTATTTCATTTAGACAAAGAGATCTTCAAGACATATGTAGCAGTGTGTGTAGTTAACTGAAATGAATATTGTGGATGATGGCTAAGCAATCATTGTGCATACCATGAGTAACATTACATTTTGTTGGCCTGAATACTAGGCAGTTTGTTCAAACTAATGATAGAATCTCTCACACTTCTAAAATTTATCAGGTAGTTTAAAGCATAGAATTCTAATGGCTGGAGGGATGGCTTAGTGGTTAAGACACTTGCCTGCAAAGCCAAAGGACCTTGGTTTGATTCCCTAGGACCCACTTAAGCCAGATGTACAAGGTGTCTGGAGTTCATTTGCAGTGGCTGGAATCCCTGGTGTAACCATTCTTTCTCTCTCTCTCTCTCTCTCTCTTTCTCTGCTTCTTTCCTTCTCTCAAATAAATAAATAAATATAAAAGATAATTTTAAAACATGGCATTCTAATGAGTGTACATATTTCTTAAATATTAATAATTTCTTTAACATATAAATTTATGAGTTGACAGTTTTGAAATATGTAAGAATAATTTTAAGATATATTAAAGTTTCAATTTCCCTAAGCCCTAATTTTCCTATTTATCTGACTATATCAATATGCTTCTTCCACAAAGTTGTAAAGATTTCATGAAGTAACATGAATGACTGGCATATTCATGAAAAAGCAGAATGACTGACATATAAGCACTCAGTAAATATTAGCCAGTGTTATGAGCTATTCTCAAAAAGTGACAAATAATATACATAAGTTTTTCCTGATGTCTACTTGTTTGCCAGTACTTCAAGCCAGGCAGATATATACATGTGAATATTCACATTGATCCATATACATTAAGAATTAACATTTGCTCTAACTTCATCAAATCCCAACATCATGTCATCCATATCACCCCATCCCTGTAGTGGAAAATCTTGTCCACAGGTTATCACTCAGAGTCATATGCATCCATCTTATAAGACCAACACTATTATAGCTTCCCTCAGTACAAAATTCTCTTAGTATACCCATTTTTAATTACCCTTATCTTAAAAGTTCTAAGTTCATGAGTCTCCAAGGATATTAAGTAATCCACAATACTAACATCTCTTGTCCCAAACATAGAGTAATTCTCAAGCAGCAAGGAAAAAATGAAAAAGTTCTATCTTCCCTTCTTCCAGTTCTTTTGCAGATATAACTTTTGCAGATATAAAGATGTTTATCTATGGGAACAATCCCAATATGGCTACCTTTCCCCATGTGGTGTATGCTGATGTTCCTCCTTGCTGTAGTGGGGGTTACATGTGTGATGAGACATGCAACTGAAGCCACCCCATCTGAGAATGGAGCATCCTGGGAGGAACCTCAGTGTGGCCATCTTTTACTACACAGTATAGAGTGGCATGCCTCCTTCATGATAGGGCCCTTCAAGTGACTATCAGGATGCCTCTAAAAAATGCTGATGGACTAGAGAGTATATGATAATCCCGCAGCAAATAATGGTTCTTCTTTCTTACATTCTCATAGGCATTGTTATTATTTGTTTTCTTGATCTTAGCCATTTGACTGGGGTGAGATGGAATCAGAAAGTAGTTTCAATTTGCATTTCTGTAATGGCTAATAATATTGACCATTAAAAAATATATACTTGTTGACCAGTTATGTTTCTTCTTTTGAGAATTTCTTTAGCTCATTTGTGGGTAGGCTGTTTGTTTTGTTCAGGGTATTTAGTAACTAATTTTTGCAGCTCATTATACATTTTATACATTAGCCTCCTATTTAAGATATAGCTGGAAAATATTTTCTCCCATTTTGTAGGCTTTCTGTTTGCTATAATTTCCTTTGCTGTGCAGAAACATTTAATTTTACGTACTCACACTTGTTGATTTTTTAGGCCTATTTCTTGTCCCTGTTCTCTCTCATATATAAATGTTAATTTTCAATGTTTGTTTAGATGTACATAAGGGAAGTTGTGAGTGAGTGTAGGCTATGAAACTACAGAGGAAGAGAATAAGTGTTAAGAAAGGGAGAGGGTATCCCTATCTCTCTGATTGCAAATAAATAAATAAAATATTTTGGTTGAAGAGATTGCTCCGTGATTAAGGCACTTGCCTACCAAACCTAATGACCCAGATTTAATTCCCCAGTATCTGTGTAAAGCCAGATGCACAAAGAGCCACATGTATCTGTAGTTTGTTTGCAATGGTTAGATACCCTGGAATGCCCATTCTTTCTTTCTCTTTTATAAATATCTTTTTAAATGAAAAAAAGAAAGGGAAGGGCAAAATGACACAGGTCACATGAAAGCAGAAAGAAAGCTATTATAGAAAAGTGGTCATAATAAGCCCTAATTTTTATATGCTAGTAAAATAATAAAATTTCAAAGGAATATATTATAGAATCTGTAAGTTTATGCAATGGAATCATACGCAGGTTATAGAAACAGTTGTGTGGCCTTTGTTGTAGGCAATAAGACATGAAAATGAGTCTCAGCTATACTCCAAAAAGAACTTTCCCAGGTAGCAGAGGAATTACAATGGGAAAATGACATACAGATTCTATCCATTGTATTAACCTCAATTTTGAAAGGAAAAGTGAAAACATGGAGGATGTGATATAGGTGTTGGTTGGCCATTTCTTACAGATTGTAGAATGCAAGATAAAGAGAGTGCAAGATAAAGAGAGATACTAAAGAGTGCTTCCTGGCATCTGAAAATTTGAAATTCATGGGCATAATTCTATAGTGATGAGAAATAATATGATAGAACTGATAGAAAATCCTCTCATATCCTAAAAGGATAGAGAAGAAGAGAAAATCCAAGATTCAGCATACAGACAGGGGTCTTAATAATGGCCTAGTACAAGAAACTATGGTAATCAGGAAATTCTTAGCATATGAATGGCTTGAATTGAGAAAACCTTTTAAATGAACAGTGAGAGCCTTTCAGCCTGGCTGGAGAGACTATGGAACATGCCATTGGGTGACATCAGTTTTAGTGTTGTGAAAATGGGGAACTGTGCACAAGAAAAGCAATGTTTGGTTCCCAGTTCACTTGACCTGATAGATTTATTTATTCTGCAGGTATCTTGGAACTAATATGGAACTTTTGTGACTTTGTTGAGGCCCATGGTGGGACATGATCCTTATTTGATAGGAGAAGTTGTAACTTCCCTGAAGGACATTGCTTAGCATGGATATTGGGTTCATAAAGTACAAAATCAACCCAGAGGAAATAAGAATAACAAAGCAGAAAAAGAAGTTTGTCCAGACCACCCAAAGGCAAATGTGGCAAGATTTGTGTCAACCTGGCATTCCTAGGAAAGAAATTAACAGAAAGTCTAATGCTGTGTTTATGAGTTTCTGGAAGGTTTTTAATCAAGAGAAATAGTTCATGGAAGAAAAGATTAAGCTTGTCCTAGGAAAGAGTAGTTACCCTTCCAGAGTAGGTAGCATGAAGTGTTCAGGGATGGGGTTGTTCACGCAGCCTAGGGCCCTTTCAGCAGCCAGCTATAGCAAATGGAAAGGCAAAGGCTGCAGAGGTGGGCCAGAGCCTGACAGAACCCAGATGCCAGCTAATGACAGGTAGTGCAAGCAACAGAGGCAACCCTTGGGCCTCAGCCAGACTGAACGGCACAAGTCAGCTCCACAAAGATCATCAGGGTATATAACCATTAATGATCGCTAGCCAGAGGAGATGCAGGGAGCTCCAGGTATTCAGCGCAGCTTTTACAAGTGATTCCTCATGATGGGGTGGGCTTTCTGGTGATGACGAAGCTTCTTCATTTTTTTCCTTCTTTTTTTTTTTTTTTTTTTGGTGGGGTGACCCATACTCTCCAGCCTTTTTAAAAAAAAAAAAAATTATTTACTTAGTTACTTGAGAGTAAGAGAAAGAAGGAGAAAGAGTAAGAGAAAGGGTGTCCCAGGGCCTCCTGCCACTGCAAACTCCAGATGCGTGCACCACCTTATACATCTGGCTTTTGTGGGCTCTGGAGAGTAGAACCTAGGTCCTTAGGCTTTAAAGCCAAGTACCTTAAGCTCTAAGCCATCTCTCCAGCCCTTTAAAAATATTTAATTTATGTATTTGAAAGAGAGGAAGAAAGGGGCAGAGAGAGAGATTATGAATGGGCACTCCAGGGCTTCTAACCACTGCAAACAAACTCTAGACATATGTGCCACCTTATGCAACTGACTTATGTGCATACTGGGGAACTGAACCTGTTCCTTGGGCTTCACAGGCAATCACTTTAACCACCAAGCTATCTGACCCATACTCAACATAGCATAACTTCTATTCCCTCTGCCCCTCCCCAAACTGCTAGTTTAGCAGCTTCTATTATCAAATATGTTATTAGTTAGGAAATGACAGAAATAATGAGGACTTAGTCTGTGGCAATTTATTGTGAAGCAATAGAGTAAACATTTTCAAAAATGGTTCAAATATGAAATTTCTAGATAATTGAAATATTTTAAGGCAACGTTAAAGAAATTTGGCCTTGTACATGTTGCCCAAAAATTAATTTAATTTTTATTTTTAAAATTGTTTATGTTGGGCTGGAGGGATGGCTTAGCAGTTAAGGCATTTGCCTGCAAAGCCAAAGGACACAGGTTCAATTCCCCAGGACTCATGTAAGCCAGATGCACAAGCAGATGCACACATCTGGAGTTCGTTTGCAATGGCTTGAAGCCTTGGCGCACCCATTCTCTCTCTCTCTCTCTCTTCCTGTTTCTCTGTCAAATAAATAAAATATTTTAAAAAGTTGTTTTTGTTGCCTATGGTGTGGATTCATTGATTTGTATTGTAGATACTCAGGGAAGTTTGGATTAGCCTAGAGATTCTATGTAGTCATGAATTTTTTCTGGACTAAGAATGCAAACAATAGCATGGGTCATAATGATTTAAAGTTCACTAATTTGCTATAGTTTGGATCTAGAATGTTCTCAAAAGGCCCTGTGTTAAAGACTTGGTTCCCACTATTGGAATTTGGTAAAAACTTTAACAAGTAGAACATAATGGGATATTTTTGGGACTGTGGGATCTTGGAGTGTTCCTTTCTCACTCTGACTTTCCAGATGGGAAGTGCGCAGTTTTGTCCCATCACACACTCCACCAGGATGGGCCTCAGGAGAGAACCAACATGGAAGGGTCAGTTCACCATGCACTGAAGCCTCCAAAACTGCTGGCCAAAATTAAAGGTTTATCTTGATAAATTCATTATCTTAACCATTTGTTACATTACTAGGAAGCTGACTAGCCCAATAAAATGTAGTGAATCAAATGTAAATGACCAATGTGGTAATTTAGGGTCCCAGATGCATTTTGACAATGACGTCATAAAAGATATTGCTAATAGAAATAGAGGGGATATCTTAAACTAATGACTTCTGTTGAATTAACTTTTCCTGGGGCAATATAAACAAATATCTATTCACCCTAGACTGGGCACTGAAAAGTAGACCAAAATAAGTATCACACCACAGCCCTGTGTGGTGAGCCAGTGAGTGTATTGGGGTACTTACAGGAGCAGAAGTAGGAGCTTAACAAGAGCAGGCACAGCTCAAAGGCAGCCGTGTCACATAGTATAAGTGATGACTCGGAAGCTGCGTCTCTGCAGACTGTGCAGCTGCCAGGAAAGTCTCATCTCCAGCAGTTGGTTAGTACTTCTATCACCTTGTGAATCCTGCTTTCCTGACTTATTGACCTCTAGGAAGGAATGTTTCGATTCAAAGGAACTTGTTCAACTACTGGTAAGATAGTCCCCAGAAGACCAGACTTTATTTTGTGATAGATCCATCAAAATCGATTCTGATTCACATTGTCATAGATATATCAGAAGACTTAAAATAGTCGTGCAGGGCTGGAGAGATGGCTTAGCAGTTAAGTGTTTGCCTGTGAAGCCTAAGGACCCCGGTTCAAGGTTCAATTCCCCAGGACTCACGTTAGCCAGATGGACAAGGGGGCACACACATCTGGAGTTCGTTTGCAGTGGCTGGAGGCCCTGGTGCACCCATTCTCTCTCTCTCTCTCTCTCTCTCTCCCTCTCTCTCTCTCTCTCTCTCTCTCTCTGCCTCTTTCTCTCTCTGTCTCTTACTCTCTCTGTCTCTTTCTCTGTCTGTCACTCTCAAATAAATAAATAAAATTTAAAAAAAATACTCGTGCAGGCACTGTTTCGGATCTCTTTGAGAACCATGAAGCCTTATCTCAGCTCTTAGGTGGACTTGACTCAGGAACTAGGGTGCTGGACATTCAGCGGTCACCAAAGTTCTACTGGGTCAGCAGCTCCATACTCTTTGAAGGAATTCAGAGAATGCATCTTATGAACAATAAGTGATGAATTTTAAAAGGTGGAACATCATTACAAAGGGAAGACAAGTTTAGAGAAAAAGCTCTTACTAAGTTTATTAAAAAGAAAATGAAACAAAACACTTTCTGAAGAGAGAGACATACCAGAGGGCTAGAAAGTGGGTTGCCAGCATTGCTTTGTCTTGGGTTAATAAGGCTATCTAGCTAAGGAAATAAATTTATATGAAAAAATGACTGGACTGAGATATGGAAAAGTAAACTCCTAGCCCAAGCAGCAGTTCCCACAAGAAGTCTATATGTCTCCTTTCCAATCAGTAAACTGGTCTTATTCCACTTTCCCTGATGACTAGTGACATAGAACATTCTTTAGATGCTTATATGCCATTTGTATTTCTTCCTTTGAGAATGCTCTATTTAGCTCCATAGCCCATTTTTTGATTGAGTTCTTTGTATATCCTAGATATTAATCCTCTCTCAGATATATAGCTGGCAAAAATTTTTTCCCATTCTGTAGGTTGCCTCTTTGCTTTATTCACTGTGTCCTTTGCAGTGAAAAATCTTTGAAATTTCATGAGGTTACAGCAATTAATCTGTGGTTTTATTGCCTGAGCAATTGGGGTTGTATTCAGAAAGTCTTTGCCAAGACATATATGTTGAGGGGTTTCCCCTACTTTTTCCTCTAGCAGTTTCAGAGTTTCAGGTCTGATGTGAAGGTCTTTAATCCATTTGGACTTAATTCTTGTGCATGGCAAGAGAGAAGAACCTATTTTCATCCTTCTGCAGATATATATCCAGTTTTTCCAACACCATTTGCTGAAGAGGTTGTCTTTTCTCCAATGAGTACTTTTGGCATTTTTCTCGAATATCATGTGGCTATAGCTACTTTGGCTTACATCTGGGTCCTCTATTCTGTTCCACTGATCTACATGTCTGTTTTTATGCCAGTACCACGCTGTTTTTGTCACTATGGCTCTGTAGTATAGGTTAAAATCAGGTATGGTGATACCACCAGCCTTATTTTTGTTGCTCAATATTATTTTAGATATTCAAGGATTTTTGTGATTCCAAATGAATTTTTGGATTGTTTTTTTCTATTTCCATGAAGAATGCCTTTGGAATTTTGATAGGGATTGCATTAAATGTGTAGATTGCATTTTCACAATATTGATTCTTCCAATCCAGGAACAAGGGATGTTTCTCCACTTTCTAAACTGTTACATTCTTAAGGCAAAGACCCAAGACAAAACTACTGTCATAAAATGTTTGAATTTTTAACCAAGTGCACAGAATAAGATTTTGACTCTCAAGGTCTTTCCCTAGGTACCTAATAAGCTTTTTCTCCTACTTTGTCAACACCAAATTTCTCCAAATTCTCACAGAGGACATAAAGGAGGAATAAAAGCAACTTGTGCCTGGTTGAATAATAGAAATCAATTTTAAATTACTAAGATTAACCATAATTTCACATTTAACTTTCTTGCAGTTATTTTCAAGGAGCAATTTCTCACTGAGTTTATCCAAGTGTAGAGATCATATCATTAATAACTATTCACACATCAATTAGAAAGTTACTTATTATGGTGTAAAATTATGCCAAAACTAGAACAATCAATATATTTAAAATACTTCAAACTTGTAAATGAGAACACAAACAAAGTTGAGCACTTAGCTAATCATTGTTGAGGAGTGAGTTTGTGCATCATATTGCTGTTGGAATACCAACAGAAGACAAACAGAAGTTGAAGATGAACATCATCTTTCAAAGACAGAGATTAGCACTTTACTTTTATGAGTAATTTTCACATGGATGTTCTAGATGCCAAATATAATAACGTTTTTAGATTTTACATTTTTATTTACTGAGTTTGCTTAATTAACACTGAAACAATAAATATCCCCAATCATTTTGACCTTATCATCAGTATTTTGACCTTATATGGCTGATAGTATGACCCTTATAACTTAAGATTCTTCTAAATTTTTTCTGAAAGAAGGGAAGTTAATAATCATGCTGGGTGATGCATAGCCACCAAACATTCAATTCTATAGTATTCATTTTATTGATCAACTTGAGTAAGCTATGAGATGTCCATATATATTATTAAATATTATCTCTGCCTGAATCTATGGGTGTTTCAGAGTGAGGTTTTATTTTTTTGCCTTGTGGATAGTCCTTATCTGATCCTTTGAAGTCCTGAGTAGGGAACAAAAACTATAAAGTAAGAAGTAATTCTTTCTCTTGACTGACTAGCTTCAAGAAGAGACATGGATTTTCTGTTGCCTGTGGACTTGACTGTAATTAAATTGAAATTTATATTATCAGTTATTGCATTCTCTGAACTTTGGAACTGGTCTGGAACTATATACTATTGATTCTCCTCTGTTGCCTGCGTGCCAGATCTTTAACATCACAATAAAATCATGTGAGTCAATGACTCATAGAAGAGCACCACACACACACACTTCCTCTTTGTCCTGTCCTGCGTCTCTGGAAGACCCCAACTAGTGTACATAATAACTGTCTCTCTGATTTCATCTTTTAGTTTTATTTTTTGATAATATTTTTCTTTGACTTTTGCATTTTCTAATTTTCAGCTTTTTATGTCCTTTTATATGAAGGCATTTGTGTAAATACCTCAATATTTCTTAGAATGATGAAAAAGTAAATGAGAAATAAAACATTTTTGTGTAGTTTTTCTTCATTGTTAACAATTAGTAGGAGAGTCTTTAAGATTTGGTAGCTATTTTTATTTTTTCATTGTGATTTTTACTGTTCATGTCCTGAGTTTGATATCTACTAACTGGTGACATATTTATTTGCTTGCCTGCTAATTTTTTAAACGACAACAAACAACTATTCTTTTACTTAAAAATAACCATTTATCCTATGGTATGTGTGGTGGTTTGATTCAGGTGTCCCCCATAACCCTAGGTGTTCTGAATGCTAGGTTTCCAGCTGATGGAGATTTGGGAATTAATGCCTCTTGCAGGGAGTGTATTGTTGGGGGTGGGCTTATGGGCTTTATAGCCAGTTTCCCCATGCCAGTGTTTGGCACACCCTCCTGTTGCTGTAGTCCACCTTATGTTGGCCAGGGGGTGATGTCCACCCTCTGCTCATGCCATCGTTTTTCCCTGCCATCATGGAGCTTCCCCTCGAGCCTATAAGCCAAAATAAACCTCTTTTTCCCAGAAGCTGCTCTTGGTTGGGTGATTTCTAACAGCAATTGTGATCCGGACTGCAACAGTATGAATAAACTTCCAGTTTGTTAATTGCCTTTGAAATGTTTATAGTGCTTTTGGCTATTCTGAAATCAATGAGTCCTTTAACTAGTCAAGTTAGCCATCGTTGCACATGGCTACAATCTAGCATTCAGAAGGTTAGGACAGGAGAGTTCAAGGTCAGCCTGAGATATATAGTAGGACCTGATATCAAAAAAACAAAAAACCTACAGCTAGGCATGGTGGTGCATGCCTTTAATCCCAGCATTCAGGAGGCAGAGGTAGGAGGACTGCTGTGAGTTCAAGGCCACTCTAAGACCTCTTAATGGAATTCCAGGTCAGCCTGGGCTAAAGTAAGACCCTACCTGGAAAAAAAAAAAAAAAAACTAAACTAAATAGGGCTAGTAGTGAGATGGTTCAGTGGTTAAGGCACTTGCCTGCAAAGCCTACTGACTCCGGTTTGATTCTCCAGTACCCACATAAAGCCAAATGCATGGAGTGGCACATGCATCTGGACTTCATTTTCAGTTGCTGGTGGCCCTGGCATGTCCATATTCTCTCTCTCTCCTTTCAACTAAATAAATAAAATATTTAAATAATATATTTTTCAAAACCTAAGTGAGGTCACTTCTCCTTGCTTTTATTTATAACATATCTCCTTTTGGATATTATATTTTAAATTATTTTGATAGTTAACCATTATATTTTACATAACTACTTTAAATTGGTGCTTTATACTCATAAGTAGTTCTTCTAAAGCTTATTTTAATAACTTTTAACATCACTAAATATTTTACCAGCCACTCATTAACTATTTTAACTTTTGCTACAGATTTAATACAACATGCTTATTATGTATCTGCTCTCTTTCTTGGCTTTCAATTTTGTTCATTTACATTTTCTACCAACTACAACACTCACAACTCTGTGACAGCTACTTCGGCCTTCTGATTGGTTTCAGAGAATAGCAGAGTAACTATCTACATTCCATTCCTTTTTGAAAATTGCTAGGCATTTTTCTATTCCCATTTTCCACATTAACCTGAGAATGCTTAAGTTCCCCCGCCCCCCATAACACACACATTCACACTCCAATCCCATATTCAGAATTGGATTACATTTATGTTACTATTTAAATGATGATAATATCTACCTGATAGAAATAAAAAGATACTTTCCTCTGTGGCTTTTTCCTGAAATTGGTGAAGATGCAACACATTTAGGTAGGCCTGATTTTCCAAAGCACGTTCAGTTCAGCAGAAATCACTGTTAAGCATATGGCAGGAGCAACAAGCTAAAGCTTAGAAAATTTATGTTTGTACCCTGAAAAATCTCATGATTTGCATAAACCTGTATTTTGAAAGACAAAATAATATTAGTAGGAAAAATATATTTCTGTAAGACAATATGATCGTATGCAATCTTTCCACTATTTTAAAGTCTGAGAACATAATAAATGATCTTACTTTTCAAAAAGAAAAATGTATTCTAGTTTCTAAACTAAGACAAGAGAAATATTGAAGCCTTCCTAGTTCATCTTTGACTCATTCTTTGTTTTCATGTGCAAATAAGCATAGTTTTATAATCATGTACATAGAAATTATGAGAATGTAATATTAAATTATTTTTGCTTTTTTTTTGTTTTTTGTTTTTTGTTTTTTCGAGGTAGGGTCTCACTCTAGTCCAGGCTGACCTGGAATCCACTATGGAGTCTCAGGGTGGCCTCAAACTTAAAGCAATCCTCCTACCTCTGCCTCCCAAGTGCTGGGATTAAAGATGTGTGCCACCACACCCAGCCATATTAAATTATTGTATAATGCAATCCTATTTCATTGGTCTGTTGTACAGTTTTGTGTGTGTAGCATGTGTGTGTTTATACTCTACCTAGAAAAAAGTACTAAGTTCCATGCAGAGGCCTCAAGGACTGGTATAAGTTGGGGCCTTTTCTGACCTTAATATAATGCAAATTATAACTATATTTGGTATGTGATTAGTTACACATGACAAAAAGAAACCAGCACATTTCTACATATGTCTAAGTTATATCTTTCATTTAAACCAATAGATAATTATCATTCATAAGTGCAATAAAATGATAAAGTTTCAAAAAAACATGTGCATAATTAATAACAAATTATTCATTTCACAGATAAGAAAACAGATGCCAAGATCACACAGACCACAGAAGTTCACATGTACTTGTTAGTCAAGCTGAGACTCAGTTTCTCTCTTTGCAAATAGATTCTGTTAAAGAACAAGGTGAATATAAAAGCATGATACTCTATTATATTGCAAAACTAAACATAGATGTTATAATGAGAGAAATATTCAAGATAAACAAAAATGCTGGGGACAGCTGGTAACTGAGTCCCAAGTTCCAACAAGAAGGCTCATATAAAGTGGAAAACTCAAAAATCTTAGTAGGATACAGTTGCAGAAGGCAGAGAACGAGTCTTTTGCCCAAGGCTTTATCTCCAGGTTTTGACAGTGTGGCATAATCTATCACTAGTCACAGAGAAGTACATGCTCAGGATGTCGTCTCAATCCCCAGAACACAGCCACACCTCAACATGAATTCTTTAGAACTTATTCAATATTGTACATAACTGGCATTTTTTAAATATTAACTGCTCTGTCTATATACCCTCAAAAAGATAACCATGTGAGATGATGGGTATGTTAATTCGTTTGACTTGTAGTAACATTTTGCCATGTATTGCAGTGTATACCTTAAACATATATATTTTATATAATAAAATACTTTCTAAAGTTATAGCAAACTGAAAACACAAGGGAAAGAAATGAAGAGTTTGACTTTCATTCAGTTTTTTTCTTCTTTTTTTAATATTTTATTCATTTTAATTTATTTATTTGAGAGCGACAGACAGACAGAAAGAGGGAGAGAGAGAGAGAGAGAACGGTTGCGCCAGGGTCTTCAGCCACTGCAAATGAACTCCAGACGTGTGCGCCCCCTTGTGCATCTGGCTAACGTGGGTCCTGGGTAATTGAGCCTAAAACTGGGGTTCTTTTGGCTTCACAGGCCAAGCGCTTAACCTCTAAGCCATCTCTCCAGCCCTCATTCACATTTTTCATTGTTTGTTTGTTTGTTTTGTTTTATGCAACTGATCCTGTTTATGGCAGAACCTTTCATCTCGCCTTAGTTTTTTACTATGACCCCTGCATTATTTTCAAAATAAACACCCCATCTTTTCTTCAGTATGATTTTTATTGTCAAATCACCACTGCTGTTTGCACCTTCTTTCTTAACTCTGGTTTTCCCTTCTTGACTGTGGCGATTACCATGTCTCCCACACCAGCAGCAGGAAGTTTGTTCAAGTGTTCCTTGGTTCCCTTCACAGAGATGATACACAGATTTTTGCTCCTGTGTTCTCCGCACAGTTGATCACATCTCCTATGAGAAGACCCAGGGAAATCCGGAATTTCGCACTGGAGGACCCAGCATGTCCTCACTTCAAGAACATCTTGAACGCTCAGGGACTTTCATCCTTTTAACAACTATAGGAGTCTTACAATATCATTTATGAAATTTCAAGTATGTCAGAGAGTGAGAGTAAGAAATGAAAGTCTCATTTTGTAACCTGTGCCCAATACCCACTATCTTTCTACCATCCCACTCTTTTCCAGAAGCAACATATTTTAACAAATATATGATTTTTACCATACAATAAGCCAAATTACATGGGCGGCTCTGCATCTGATTCCTTTCACTTGACAATGTCGACTCTTTCCAAGTTACTTTGTAAAGGAAAGGTTTATCTTCTTTAATGATTCAAACACACATACACATTACTTTAAGTTTTCCAATAAAACTACTAAATACTTGGCGTGATTAAATATATACATATATATTTCAAGCTGGGCATGGTGGTGTGCATATCCATAATCCCAGCACTGGGGAGGCAGAGACCACTCTGGAACTACATAGTGAATTCCAGATCCGTCTGGACTATAAAGAGACCTTACCTCAAAAAAAACCAAAAATTTTTTTTTTCAATAAACAACCTTTTACATGCATGGATATACTATAGAGTAAGCCTAGTAGAAGTGTCAACATATTTTTATAGATACAATTTTCCTCATAAAATGTTATGCTTACTTGTAACCCCATCTCAAGTGGAGTAGAATTGTTTCCTTGCACATAGTAATTCTGGATATTATCGATATATTTAGTATTTGTTAATTTTAAGGGAAAAGATTGGTTTCCCATTTGTATTTAAACTATTAACCACTTGATAACAAATAATGTTTATTGATGCTTTTCATTTCTTCTATAACTTGCTAATTAACATTTTATAGTTATTTTCTTGTTTGAGTTTTGGTCATTTTTTTATCAATTAGAGAAAGTTCTTTTAGTAAAACTTAAAAAGAAAGTTGAGGTGCTAACGACTGAAAATAAGGTTACACAGCTATTGGTCAGGCAGTCTATGACTGAGACACTCACCTCAAAAGAAATTCTTAAAATACTTTGACTACTCCTTGGATTTTTCACATGAGCTATTCCATTATTCATGAGGTGTGAGTACTTTATTGTTCCTTTCCTCATTATATTAAATCATGTATAATTATATTAAATAATATGGTTAGGTGCATTCTAAAATCTAATATAATGCATGTTACATTAGAAATCTAACCTCTCTAATACTTTTTCTAATGTATCTCATTTAGTAGAAATACAATTCTTTTAAAATTTATCATTTTTATTCTTTTACAATTTTGTACATGTATATGATGTATTTTAATGTTATTCGCTCCCATTACCCTCTCTTATCTGTTTTATACTACATTAAACCCCTTCTTCTACTCAGCTAGTCAGCCTCATTCATGTCTGACTTTCTTCCATCTATCCCTCCTTCTCTTTCTTTCCTCCTTCCTTTCTCTTTCTTTCATTCTTTCTTTCTTCCTTTCTTCTTTCTTGTGACAAACTCAGTTTAATTAGGTTGCTTGTATGAATATTGTGGGAGATTATTTACCAGAGCATGGGAAACTTATCACTGGCTGTACCACTAAAGAAAATAAATCCCTTATCCCCAGCAACCACTGACTGCCAATAGTTCCTCAGGGAGAGGTGATACCACAGAGTCCCTCTCTCAATTATGATGGAATGCTGATGTGCCCAATCTTATGCAGGCAACCACAGTTTCAGTGAGTTCATAATATAATGGACAGAAGACAGTATTTCACAGTACTTCTCTTCATCCTCCGGCCATAGAAGAGGTGATATAAATGCCCCACGTAGGGCTGAGCACTCAACAGTTATTCTCAACACTTTTACCAGTTCTGAGTCTGCATTATTAACTACCCATTGCAAGAAGAAATATTCATGAGAGCAGCACTAATATAAGAGATAAAAATGAATATTTATAAAACAATTTGCTAGCATCTTTTTAGCCAAACAACAGTAGTAGGTTCACCCATAGGGCATATGACCTCCTCACCCATGGACTTTCAGCCAGCTTTGGAGTTATAGGCATGTATATCTTCTTGTGTAGCAGGCCTCCAATCCTACTGGAAAGCAGTTGGTTACTCTCATAGAAGTCATACCACTATTGCACTAGTAGATACATCTTGTCTGGAAGGTATCATAGTATTGTAGTAGGATTCAGAGTTGGGTAAGACTTAATTACTTTTTTCTTCCAGTAGCCTGCATAGCATCTTCTGGAACTATGAAAGCTAGCCAGCAGAAAAGAAGCTATCACAGGGTATAGTGGCACATGCCTTTTATCCCAGCACTAGAAAGGTAGAGGTAGGAGGATCACTGTAAGTTGAAGGCCAGCCTGGAACTACAGAGTGAGTTTCAGGTAAGCCTGAGCTAGAGTGAGATCCTACTTGAAAAAATGAAAGAAAGAAGGAAGAAGGAAGAAGGAAAGAAAGAAAGGAAGAAAGAAAGAAAGAAAGAAAGAAAGAGAGAGAGAAAAGAAAAGAAGGAAGGAAGGAAATAAAGAAAGAAAGAAAAAAGAAGAAATGAAAAAAAAAGAAAGCTTTCAGTTTAATTTCAGCTTTATTTCTCTAAGTCCTACAACCAAAATGTATGGTGTCTTCAGCAATTGGGTCTGATTATCTAGTTATAGTGGACAAATAAGAATAATAACGATATTTTGTATGATTTATAAGTTCTTTGGGGTCTCATAGGTAGGTATCAGACACTAATTTTTGTTTGATAAACTGTGGCTTCTTGGAATAGCAATATCTATCCATGCAAGGTACCTCTAGTCAAACACTTTTTTAAAATATATATTTTAAACTAGCTTACAGAGTAGTAAGCTTCCAATATGGTGTTTTCATAAACCCTAGTTTTGGTTAACCATACCCCCATCACTCCTCCCTCCAACCTAGCAGCCACATTATCCCTCTTAATTTTGCCCCTCCCACCACTTTCATATCACATTTGTTCTGCTATGCCTGCACCCAAGGCCTCTTGCTTTACTACAATTATCACTGCTTTCCAGCTTCCTGGCCACTATAGATACCACAAGTTAAACAAAAGGGGAAAATTTAAAAGCTAGGACCCACAAATGAAAGACAAATTTGTCTTTGGGGATTGAGTTACCCCACTCAGTATAATAATTTTCAGTTCAATCATTTTCCTGAAATGTCAGTTTTTATTTATAGTTGAATAAAATTCCATTGTGATATGTACCACATTTTCATCATCCATTCATCAATTGATGACCATCTAGACTGATTCCATGTCCTAGCTATTGTAAATAGAGCAAAATGAACTCAAGTGTACAAGTATCTATGTGGTAGGATATAGAGTCCTTTGAACATAAGTTCAGAAATAGCATAGCTATGTTTGTGATTGAGAAGCCACTATGCTAATTTCCATAGTGTCTGTTATCCTTTCCTTTCCCCACACCATAACCTATGTACATGATTTGTTTTTTTTTTTTTTTTTTTTTTGGTTTTTTTTTTTTTTTGTTTTTCGAGGTAGGGTCTCACTCTGGCTCAGGCTGACCTGGAATTCACTATGTAGTCTCAGGGTGGCCTCGAACTCACGGCGATCCTCCTACCTCTGCCTCCTGAGTGCTGGGATTAAAGGTGTGCGCCATCACGCCCGGCTGATTTGTTTTCTTGATGATAGTCACTCTGGCATGAGATGGACTCTCAAATAACTATTAATTTGCATTCTCTTAATGTCTAAGGATATTTAACACCTTTAAATATATGTATTAGTCATGCATATTTCTTCTTTTGAGAACTCTCTGGTCAGTTCCATTGCATACTTTTTGACTGGGCTGTTTACTTTGTGTTTAGTTGTGTGAGTTCCTTGTATATGCTAGATATCAATCACCTGTCAGATATAAAGATGGAAAAGATTTTCTCTGATTCATATGCTACTTTTCATTAGATTTGTAATTTCCTTTGCTATTTAGAAGCTTTTCTAATTTCATGAGGTCACATTTGTCAATTATTGGACTTTATACCCAGACTGATTAGAATCTTATTCACAAAATCCTTCCCTATGATTATATCTTGTAGTACACTCTATACTTGTTATCCTAGCATTTTCAGAGTTTCTAGTTATGTTGAGATTCTCTATATATTTGAAGTCGAATTTTGTATAGAGGCAGATATAAGGACCAGATTTTTAACTTTTCTAACATGTAGATATGTAGTTTTACCAGCACAAGTTGTTAAAGATGCAGCCAACTTACACAATCACAGAAAGATAAACACCGCATGGTCTCACTCATCTGTGGTTTCTAACGTGAACCAGCTCGAGTTGCTGACATACCTGGTAGGCAACTCAAAGCCCAGACAACAGGGATGAAAGTGGGGAAAAGGAAAGGGGAGAGTGGGGTAAAACAATCACAAAACTAAATCCAAAATGAACTGGTACCACAGAAACATTTATTCTTGAAGATAAACTAAAACATGTAACTCTTAATAGAAGTAAGGGAAGAACACCTGAAAAGAAGGGCCTTGGAGAGGGTAGGATGAAGCCCAAATTTCATTTTGTTTTCCCCCTGTGGCCTGTAACTCCAAGTACCAGCAATCGGTTGCTACCTACAATGAGCTGTTGATTTGAGAGACCTACTAGATCTCCAAAAGAGTACAAGTTTCTGTCAAAGAACTTGATTACCCACCTGAGGCAAAAGGTAAGACCCTATTGCTGAAGACACTATATGCTGCTGACATAGAGCATGAAGAGACCTGGAATCCAGAAAAGAGCCATTCTCCAGACAGCCTGTCTAGTGCTAGAAAGCACTATATGAGCTACTGGGGAAAGTGACCAGCAATAGTCTGAGCAGAGGTCTAAGCTACTCAGCAGCAAACACACTGACAGGATGTACATGCCAGTGAAGTAGTGGCATGCAGCCTTGGTGGGTAACCAATAGCTTTCTGATTGGCTAAGAGATTCACTCAGTGTAAAGGAACCAGTAGCTAGAATTAGGAACTAGGTCAGAATCCTATGAGACAAAGATAATGCTCTCCAGTGTTAAGCTTTCACTAGTCTTTAGCTAAAAGAGGGGCTATGTACATCAAATTATCCCTAAATTAATAATGTTTATCCCATTTCAACTATGCTGACTTCACTCTCCGTTAGAGAATATGTTTTTCTTTTTCAAAAGGTAGAGAGACCAGAGGAGATAAACTACCCCTCTCACTTCAGCCAAGCCACTGCTGAAACCACAGAGGAATTGGAAAGATGAGCAAGAGTGCTGCTTACATGGTGAAACTGAATCAATGCTAGGGTGAAGGAGACAGACCCTGAGGATACTCAACATTTACTAAAGCAGGGATCCAGAGGCTCCTAAGAGCTCATCACTGAAGTAGACTTAAAACTCACCCACCTGCCACAGCTTAGGGAATTTTGTGGAAGGGGGTCAGAAAGAATATAAGAGCCACAGATTGGGACATCATGCCCAGAGGCATTGCCTCCTCCCCAAAACTGACTGCTGTTCCCACAACACATGACCCACAACCCCATGGGGAATACCTGCAACCCCACTTAGGAGGATCCCCTGCAGAGTGGGGCCAGGGATGAAAATGGGGGCAGGAGAAGGGGAAAGGGGATGAACATGTGATGTATCCATACAAAATATTTTGTTAGTAATAATAGATAGGAAAGGAAAAAGTCAAAGTATCTTTATTTGCTGATATCATTCTATACACAAGACTCTTAAGACTTCACTGAAAAATTTCTAGAGTTCATAAAAACTTGTTTTTTATTTAGAGAATACTTTATTAGTTTCTGTCATCAAACCCACATAGATAAGACCTTATATATTTAATACAGTGCGTTATCCCTGTACAAATGTAAAAAAAAATTAAGTTTATCATTTCTAGACCAATATGGCTGTTAATTTCTGAACATGCCAACTCAACATGGTAAACAGGAATTTTTTTTCCAAAGTTGACAGCACAGCTAAATATATATATGTCCAGACACTTTCTTATGAGTATCCCTTTTATTCTCTTTTCCTTTCTCAATGCTTTACCTAAGACTTCTACCACTACCATGAAGAAAAGTGGAAAGAGTAGATACCTTCATCTAATTACGTTGAGTTTTTCATTATCTAGCACAATGTTAGCTATAGGTTTGTGGAATGGACTCTATTGAGACAGTTTCCATCCGCCGCCAGTGTCTCAAGGGCTTTATTATGAAAGGATGTTGGATTTTGTCAAAGCCTTCTTCTGCATCTATTGAGATGACCATATGATGTGTGTCCTTTATTTTTTATGTGATAAATTAAGTTTATTGGTTTACATATGTTGAAGCCCCCCCACTCCACATCTCTGGAGTACAGTCAAATTGATCATGCTGAAAGTCATTTGATATGTTCTTAAAATTGATTTAAAAGAATGTTATTGAGAACATTTGCATTTATGCACATAGTGAAAGTGGATCAATAATTTTCTTTACTTACTGTGTTTATATCTAGTTTTGCCATTAGTGAAATATTAGCTCTGAAAGATTAGAACATAATAGAGGAGCTAGAAATAATCCCATATAACTAAGGAACTAAGCTTTGACAAAGATGCCAAAAGTACACTGGGGGAAAATGTGCTGTCAAAACTGAATATCCACACTGTACAAAAATCAATTCCAAGTGGATCAAAGACCTTCATCTAAAAACTGAAAGTGCTAATGGAAAGCATAGGGAAAGCACTTTCAGATATGGAAATAGGCAAGAACTTTCTTAGCAGAACCCTAACAGGTTGGGCAGGGAGATGAGAGAGAGTGGAGAGTGTCAACCAAATCTAGGTATGTATGAATATTCCATAAGGAAACCCATTACTTTGTAAACTAATTAAAGACAAAATTAAATAAAGTAAGTATAAATGGAAGAGTTGAGTTGATGGTAGATATGGCTGGCTTCATACTGATAGACCTAATAATCATACCAGTGAAACTGAAATTAAATTCTATCCAAAATAGTCAGCCAGGGCTTATTGGTTAAGGCACTTGCCTGTGAAACTTAAGGACCCACGTTTGATTCCCCCATACCCAGGTAAGTCAGATGCACATGGTGATGCATGCATCTGGAATTTGTTTACAGTGACTATAGGCCCTAGTGCACTCATATTCTCTCTCTTTCTCGCTCTCTCTCTCTCTCTCTCTGAAATAAATAAATGAAAATAAGATATATTTGAAAGTAATCAACCCATGTGAACTTTTTCAAGATGCTCCCAGATTAAAATTTATAACTGAAATTCTATCCATGGGTAAAAGGAAGTTGGCTTTCACTTTTAGCATGCTCTTCACACCAGAAATATGTAAGGTGCAGAGGAAGTTCATGGTCAGCTTATCTCCACCTTGTATAATGCCCTAGGCTTCTTCCTCAAGGAGCTCCCTGTCCCATTACTTTGCCTATGGTGAGCAGGCAAGCAGAACGGAGCTCCCATCCATGAGTCATGCATCTTCATACTTAGCTAAGAGCAGTACCAAAACTCTCTGGGCCTTTTATCTTGGTGGGTAGAAATTAAATTTTAAAAACATCAGTTTACAAATTACAAATTAAGACTAGAAAATATGTGGTATTGCTTCCTCCCACACCACTTTAAGCACTGCTAAGTAATCATGGTAATTTTTCCCACTAAATACAGACTCAGCCTCAGAATTCTCCTCAAAGCAGAATTCCAAGCCACGTGTTATTGCCACTCAAGGTAAAATTCTGTAACATGATGACATAAATGCAAATAATTTTCATGATTATGCAAATCAGATCCATATTTTTACCTGCAGGTCAAAATTTATAAAGAGTCCTCACATACTTTATACCATTGTTCATAACACTGAGGTGTGTGCTCTGTCAAGCAACTGAAAAAATTCAGAGCTAAAGACATGCAGCTAAGAAAAAATGAGCCAGGACATGAGCCTTTGGTTTATAAATATGCTGCTCTTGCTATTTTTATGGTTGTGCGTGTGTGTGTACATAATACATGCATATATACATACACAAAATAAGATAGGGTAAAATGAGTATAATTATTAAGTAATGCAACTAAAATAATAGCAGTAACAATGTATAATATTGCTTTTGATTCTGACTGAGTTTCATGGTATCATTGCTGTTGTTGGTATCCAATTGCCAGGTAAAAGAGTCACCTTATAGGGTTTCCAGATTCTCAGATGTCAGGGTCTGTAGCAGACAGCTTCGGACCCCTGAAATGAACTTCCAGACCAGGCACAGTTATAGAGGAAGGGATTAAGTGATGCTTACATATCCAAGGAAAGATCCATAATGGCAGAAGAAGATGGCCTGCTTTTACAAGTCCAAGCAGAGACAGAGAAGCAACATAACACATTTCAGGAACTCCAATAGGAACTTGGATACTTTTGTAATCTCAAATCCACCACCATGCCTGAGGGCTGGACCTGAAGATCCACCTCCACCAACCAAGTGGCTGTAGATCCAAGCTACAAACCAATAAAACACTGAATATATTGGGAGCCATCTGTTCAAACTACTACAGGGTCATTTAAAGGACACACTCAATTTTGTCATTCCCTCCACAGCTTGAATCTTCTAGGCTTTAGCCTTAGATGAGATGATGATAAAGACATTTTCAATCCATACTGGCATTTTCAAGGTAGTCATCAGATTGTGATGGGCTGAGCATCCATGAGCAACTCTGATATATATATTCATTCTGACCCAACAGACGTTAGCAGCTCCATTTTGTAGATGATGATGAACACAGACTCAGAGTTCAACTTATCTAAATTAGCTCAAACAGGACCATTTAGAATTTAATTTAAATCTTGTCTTAGGGATTTTATTATAATGCAATAGTATAATGCAAATAGAATTTGGCTGTTAAGCTAAGAGCCAAAGTTGCAAACTTGAAATAATGATTTGACAGACAGCATTTTCAAATATGTCCTAATGCCCAAAACATAAAGAAAGGTCTAAGACTGTTCTCTCATCATTGCAGATGCAGTCTTATGGCTCTGAAAATCCTGTAATGAGGGACAGTTTCCTTTTAGGCAGGACAGAAAGATGGAAAATTATGGGGAACCAGAGGAGAGAAAGAAGCCCCCCCTCTGGAAATGGCTGAAAGCCTTGCAGCTGGTGAGAATCTAGGATTCCAGCACAATGAACAACATTTGCTATGAATAGTATTTACATTGGGACAATATTCTTTTATATACAAATATTTTCAAAGAATAATGTTCAAATTCCAATGCACCAGTACATGTCACCTCAGGTATGGCCTCACTTCTCTCCAGGAATTTCGCAAACAAGATTATTAACTTTGTTTGCAATGAAATATCCTAACATCCTGCATCTAAGTGACCTAGAGTTTTACCTTATCAATTATAATACTGTCATGTACACCTCAGGAACCACGATATTATCTCATTTCAATTCCCTTAGCAAGCCTTTGACAAGAGCAACCTTAGAAATCCCATAAATCCTGTATCTACTCTAAGACATGTAAGTGCAGCTCTCCTTTGAGTAGCCCACATCCATGACCTCTGGTGTGCCTCTGTCTTTGAGTGACTTTCTTTCTATTAACCCCTGTTCTCAAGTCCATGTTAAAAATCTCTTTTATTAAACACCTACTTCTTCAACCTGGCTTGCCCTAAAATTCTTTTTTGTGATGGAGCCATGGACCAGGCTTTGAATGAGTCTTTAAAGGATAAAGGAATTCCTCCAGCTGCTGCAGGCAGAGGATTGTGTCTCTGCCCTGCTACTGCTGACACTCTGAGCAGGTACTACAGTGTCCTCTTACTCATGACCTCACCACCATCCCCAACACAACTAAAGTATCCTAACTTTTTTGCTCATATTTCCCAAAACTTAAAAGAATATGCTACAAAGAAATAAACCAACAACATAACCCTACACACAGACACACACACACACACACACACAAACATTCTCCTCCTTGTTCTTCTTCCTCTCCCTCCTCCTCCTCCTTCTTCTCCTCCATCTTCTTCCTCTTCTTCCTCTTCCTCCTTGTCTTCTTCTGTTATTTCTCACTGTGGTGCTGTAACCTTCCCCACTGTCAATGTCAATGTCATATTCACTTATATTTACAATTTTGTCTGTAGCTTCAAAATCTCTCATTTCTTGTCCAAATGTGGTCAATTATACCCCACAATGCTTCCAAATGCACCTATTTCCTCCTTCTTCATGAAAACCATATCGGTGGATCATTACCTCTGATATGAATTCTATAAGAATCCATGTCTCTATAAATTCTGATTGTAATCTATCTTTGACATTGACTTCAGAAAGCTTTATCAATGGCCAGTCTTATGAACATCTCACTGCTTGTGGTGGTTTGATTGAGGTGTCCCCCATAAACTTAGGTGTTCTGAATGCTAGCTCCCCAGCTGATGGATATTTGGGAATTAATGCCTCCTGGAGGGAGTGTATTGTTGGGGGCAGGCTTATGGTCTTTATAGCCAATTTCCCCATGCCAGTGTTTGGCACACCCTCCTGTTGCTGTGTTCCATCTTATGTTGGCCAGGGGGTGATGTCCACCCTCTGCTCATGCCATCGTTTCCCCCTGCCATCATGAAGCTTCCCCTTGAGCCTATAAGCCAAAATAAATCTCTTTTTCCCAGAAGCTGCTCTTGGTTGGGTGATTTCTAACAGCAATGCGAACCGGACTGCAACAGTAAAGTGGTACCGAGGAGTGGGATTGCTGATAGACACCTGACTGTGTGGCTTCAGCCTTTTGGAGCTGATTTTCAAGAGGAATGTGGAAGGAGTTGAAACCTTGGCCTAAGAGATGCCTTGCAGTGCTGTAAGTACAGCTTCATGGACTATTCTGGTCTGAGCTCCAAGACCTGAATGCAGTAAGAACTATGGACTGTGAGGTTTGGCTTATGAGGGTGAGAAAGAGCTGTGCCTGGACTGGGCTAGCAGTTTGTGTGAGAAGCTTGCTCTTGTGCCCGTGTCCTGAGAAGTTGTGCAGGGTTGCTTTGCATAGAAATGAACTGGTGTGAGCAGAGGGATATGGCACAGAAAGAGAAATCTTTGGGTGAACTCTTGCCCGTTCAGCTGCAACTGAGAGATTACAACCTTTGCGACTGGGCTAGCTGACCTGCGCTGGGGCAACAAGAAGAATGTAGACTCTTTTGAAAGGGCCTGAGTGCTCAAGGAGTGTCCTGTTCTTCAAAGTCTGCTTTATTCCCCCCTGGATTAACAAATTGGCACCTACCTGGTATCATGGAGTATAAAATGCTGGATAGAGGGTCATTGAGTTTGCAACACGGTCTTGTGTTTTGGAAATGGCCATGGTCATTGTGAAGCGGGTTTGCTGGTTGCCTGCATAGAGACCCCATGGGGCCATGAGGATGAACCGTGGCTTGCAGTGGAGACCCAGTGGAGATGCCGGGACCACGAGATGGCTGCTGAGGAGCTGCCGGCTCTGGTGAAGTTTCCCAGGACTGTGAGTAGCCTAGCTAGAGGGGCGGAATTGGAATGCCAGAGACTTGTTGCTGGTTAGAATTATCGGACTTGAAGATTTGTCACTGGTTTGAGTTGCTGGACTTGAAGCTACAGAGTTTGATGTTTGCCCTGGTTGTTTTGAATCTTATATTGGTTGAATGTTTCTTTGCTATGCCCAATGCCATCTATTGCAGTGTGAATATTTATTCTGTGCCATTCTGGGTTTTTTGATGTTATATTTTGGTATTATGGCTCAGTTAAAAGATCTTGAACTATGGGGATGTATGAACATCATTGAGATTGATAAAAAAACTATGGGGACTTTTAAAGTTAGACTGAATACATCAAGCATGGATATCAGTTTATGGGGGCCAGGGGCGGAATGTGGTGGTTTGATTGAGGTGTCCCCCATAAACTTAGGTGTTCTGAATGCTAGCTCCCCAGCTGATGGATATTTGGGAATTAATGCCTCCTGGAGGGAGTGTATTGTTGGGGGCAGGCTTATGGTCTTTATAGCCAATTTCCCCATGCCAGTGTTTGGCACACCCTCCTGTTGCTGTGTTCCATCTTATGTTGGCCAGGGGGTGATGTCCACCCTCTGCTCATGCCATCGTTTTCCCCTGCCATCATGAAGCTTCCCCTTGAGCCTATAAGCCAAAATAAACCTCTTTTTCCCAGAAGCTGCTCTTGGTTGGGTGATTTCTAACAGCAATGCGAACCGGACTGCAACACTGCTGCTGATAACCCTGTTTTTGACACCACTCAATGTCTCAGCTCCTCTGGCTTCATATTCAAAGCTTTGTGTGATTAGCAAGAGCCAAAGAATTGAGTAAGTACTAACTGTTCTCCTTTATTAAAAGTTTTTTAAATTTTTTTTAAAATTTTTATTTGAGAGCAACAGAGAGAGAGGGGGGGGAGGGAGAGGGAGAAAGAGGCAGAGAGCGAGAGAGAGAATGGGCATGCCAGGGCTTCCAGCCACTGCAAACGAACTCCAGACATGCATGCCCCCTTGTGCATCTGGCTAACATGGGTCCTGGGGAATAAAGCCTCGAACCGGGGTCCTTAGGCTTCACAGGCAAGCGCTTAATCACTTAGCCATCTCTCCAGCCCCTGTTCTCCTTTTATCTCATTTACTAATGGTGCACTCTTTAAAAAAATATATTCTTATTTATAAAATAAAATAACATGCATATAATAATTATACAACATATGGTATATTGAGTACTAATAACATAATAATACCACACAAAGATATATTATTACTGGAAAAATTTAGTGAGATGTTACATAAAAGCTTTCTGTGAACTATAAAACATTTACAAATGTATGGAATTCTCTTGACTATGTTTGAAAGAGTTTGTCAAATATGCTGCAGATTGAATGTTTCTAATAGCAAAATGCTAGTTTTCCATGAAGCCTTCCTTGAATAGCCAAATTCTAGAGATTCTCCAGCCCCATTTCCCCTCATCTGTTCTTCACTGGCAGGATCTGCTATCTTTTATGCCCACAAAAAAATACTTGTCCTGGGCTGGAGAAATAGTTTAGCAGTTAAGGTGCTTGCCTTAAAAGTCCAAGGACCCATGTTCAACTCTCCAGATGCCACATTAGCCAGATGCAAAAAGGTGAGGCAAGCTCAAGGTTGCACATGCCCTCGAGGTGGCACAAGCATCTGGAGTTCGATTGTAGTGGCTGAGGCCCTAGCACACAAATTCTCTCTCTCTCTCGCTCACTTGCTCTCACTCTGGCTCTCACTCTCACGCTTGCTCCTTCTAAAATAAAAAAAAAAAAATAGTTTAAAAATACTATATCCTGAGGCAATTTTCAAGAAAAGACCCTCACCACACCAAAAAACTCCCATAAGTATATCTCATTCCCTAGGATTCCAAGCAGTCACTTTGTGATGTATGTGTACATATGTGAAGAATTCCCTCTATAATTCCATAATATTTCTGTTACAAATGAACAAAAGACAACTGGAAATACTTTGTAAGAAACTAGCTTCTAGAGCCTAGTTAGCTGGAATTTGGAGGCTGGATGGAAACAGGTGCATCAGCACTTAGATGGATGAATGCTTCATGTTAAAGAAACATGAAGGCCCTCTTTCTGGTCATGACATAGCTTGATCCTTATTTTTGTAGCTATATTCTAAGCTGACTACTAGAAATACAATCATCTGAGTTTGTCAACTTCTTATACCCCTCTCCTATTTGGGGATCAGCAACCACAGTCACTGCACCACCAGAAATATTGGCTTGGAAGGGAATGGGCTGACTCAGGTCCATTTGCAGTAAGAATGAAAATGTGCAAGTTCATAAAAGTTTCTCCTACTTGGCAAACTAAGATTGGATGTATGAATAAAATGGGCAGGGAATTTATAGTATTACATAGGTTCTAATTTTTGTGAACTGCTTTAAAAACTGTCTCTGCAAAGCTCATTAGCTAAAACTAAAACTATTTAGTCTTCTTAAACTCTGAACCATGTGAAGGTCATAGAGGCTGTCATCCAAAGAACATTTCTATGTTTCCCAAACATCAGGTCTGTACTCTCAAGGAGATAGGTGGGGATTGGGAGGAAAGTAAAGAAAAGTAAAGAAAGTTTCAATCAACCAGTGCTTTAGTTAAAAACAAAAAAGATTAATGTAATAACAGCCAACATGTGCAGGCTACATAATATGTGAAAAGCATAGTGTCTATATTTCACAGTGCCTGGAACATATCATTATGTAATCCAAAAAAAAAACAAGCCTATTATATAAATATTGTTGTGGCTGAGAGCTCTAAATAGATACTCTTCCCTTCCTATGATAAAAGAACACCCAAAATTTAGCAAAGTCATCATCAACCAAAAAAGAACTATATTTTTTTAATATTTTATTTTTATTTATTTATTTATTAGAGACAGAGGTGGGGAGAGACAGAGACAGAGGGAGAGAATGGGTACACCAGGGCCTCTAGCCACTGTAAACAAACTCCAGATGCATGTTCTACCATGGGCATCTGGCTTACATGGGACATGGAGAATTGAACCTGGGTCCTTAGGTTTGAGAGACATGTGCTTTAACCACTAAGCCATCTCTCCAGCCCAAGAACTAGATTTTTGAACCTTCCCTGACTTGGTCATATTACCAATTTTTATCCAATGGAATGGATGAATAGAAGAGTTACATGGCATAGTAGATAGATAACAGATATATAAAGAGATACAGGTAGATAGATGATAGGTAGATAATAGATTTGGCAATGTAGTAAAACATCATTTGAAGAACATGCATATGAAAGGACTTTGTAACATTCTTATAATCTCAAAATCTGTAGGTGATTAAAATAAATCTTTAAAATACATTACATAAATATACATACTGATAACAATTCAATCACTTCTAAAAGATAAGTGCAAGCTGATTTTTTACTCATAAAATGCATTATCTCTAGTATAAATGATGTATTCTACCTACTCTTTCAGCTAAGAGACAAAGTGGCAGAATAAAACAAAAGTAGATATAATTTAAAAGTATATGTGTTACAAAGTGGCTATAATCTTAGGCTTTAGAACCAAAGTGGCCAGACTTAAATAGCTCTTCCTTTCACTATCTATAAATATCAGGCAAGTCTCTATCATATCTGTTCCTTGATAACCTGGTCCAAGTATCCTATGGTAATGTGGTTTATACTCACAATTATATCCCATGAGTGAATGCTGTGCCCAGCAAATGAAAAATGTTGAATGAATATTGGCCATTATTCTTACAAAATGTGTAGAAGTTCACAAAATAAAGATTTCATCTGTCTGTGAAGGCAAAGGGACTTTCTCTTTACAAACTATTAAACAGAAATGAAAGAAAGGCACTCAAGCTGAATTTCTAGTGTAGAATCTAGTGTAGAACCAATGTAGCAGTAGATGTTGGACACAGAATATCTCCACTAAAATAACTGGGGACTAGGATGGAGAAATGGCTTAGTGGTTAAGGCACTTGCCTATAAAGCTTAAGGACCCAGGTTCAGTTCCTCAGTACTCACATAAGCCAGATGTACAAGGTAGTGCGTATGTCTAGAGTTCCGTTTTTGTGGCTAGTGGTGTGCTCCTTCTCTCTGTCTGTCTTCATTTATCTCGCTCTCTTAAATAAAAACCAAATAAATATAGTATTTAAAATATAAAATAAAATAACTGGAGACATTTTGAATGCAATCTCTGAAATAATCTTGCAAAGTTAATGTCCATTATTAACCAAATTAGTTTTGGTCTTTTCTTACAGGGTAATGGATTCTTTTTAAAAAAAATGTGTGTGTGTGTGTGTGTGTGTGTGTGTGTGTTTTAAAATTTTACTTTTAAAAAAAAAAACTTTATTATTTATTTGAGAGAGAAGTAGGGAGAAAGAGAGAATGGGCACAACACAGCCTCTAGTCACACTGCAAATGAACTCCAGATGCATGTGCCACCTTGTACATCTGGCTTACGTGGATCCTGGGGAGTTGAACCCGTGTCCTTTGGCTTTGCAGGCAAGTGCCTTAACTGCTAAGCCATCTCTCCAGACCTTACTATTTATTTTTGTGTTGACCCCTGTTATAAGCTGATATACATGTGGTACAACACAGATTTTCCAAACATATGATAGAAATTAGAAAGTTGAGACCAGATCACTGCAATCACCTCTTGTACTTTACTGGTGTCTGTTTGATTATTATTTAATAAATGGTATAATTTTTAGTTCAAACATCAGCAAATAAAACTCCTCAAATAGATTCACATTATCCCATACTCTGCAATGTCTTCCTAATCTTTTTCTTCACTGGAAGCCACTATCAATTAGGAGACTGAACTCAGCCATCCATGACTGTGTGATTTCCCCACTTTCTTTGTATTAAGATTTGGCTGGTAATGTCATTCTTAGCTGGTAAAGTCACCCAGTTCCAAGATAATGAAATCTATTGAGTGATGCCTGTAAATTTTTCCTTTCCTGATTAAAAAATAACTTGTAACTTCACACACACACACACACACACACACACACACACACACACACACACGGAGAGAGAGGAGAGGAAAGGAGAGGAGAGGAAACGAAGAGAAAAAGGGACTCTTACTATAATCTCAAAGTGTTAAAGAAAATACCAAGTGCTTCAAGCCTTTTCACTAGCAAGGCACTAATCAAAACCAATAATCACTTATTTAGAGACTCCTGGTTATATAAGTATAAGCCATATTTATTTTAAAACTACTGTAAGTGAGGTGGTTGTTTATAGCTAAATGAATTTATAATTGGCATAATACCCAATGTAAGAATTTTGGTAGACCAGACATGAGGGCATGCACTTGTATCTCAACAACTAGAAGCCTGAGGCAGAAGAATCAAGAGCTTGAGGCCAAGCCAGGTGTGTTGGTCCATGCTTGTAATCCTAGTATTTAAGAGTTTGAGGCAGAAGGATTTCTGGGAGTTTACAGACAAGCCTGGGTAACATAAACTCTTTCAAAAAACAAACACAAACCAAAAAACAAATGTTATAGGCCAGCTTATAACAGCACCAGACCCAATCTCAAAACAAAGAGAAAAGAAAAAGTCTTATGAAATAAAACAGTGTATCAGGGAAGTCTTTCAATATCACAGTTTTTAAAAATATTTATTTATGAGTGAAAGCATGAGGCATATATAGAGAAAATAGGCATGACAGGTCCTCCAGCCACAACAAGCAAACTCCAGACCCATATGCTCCCTTGTACATCTGGTTTACATGAGTACTGGGGGACTGAACCCATGTCCCTAGGCTTTGCAGGAAAGTGTCTTAACCACTGAGCAACCTCTCAAGCCTAACATCAGAACTTTCAAGGAAGAGGTAACACTAAGAAGTATAATAAATAATCTAAAGTGCTTTCACAATTCTTCTGGACTTGTGAATAAGAATTTGATAAATATTAGGCAAGGGCCTCTAGTGCTGTAGTATGTAGAACCACAACAAATGGTAGAAATTTAGGTCAAAAATCATTTTAATAGATGCAGAGAAGGCCTTCAACAAATATAACTGCTTCATGATCAAAACACTGGAGAGACTAGGAATGGAGGGTTTATGGCTCAACATAATAAATCCTCTATATAAAGCACCCAAAGCCAATGGGTAAAGACTCAAAGAGTTACCATTGAGATTGAGAAAATAACAGGGTGCCCAAATACTAAGACATTGAATTTTTTAATCCCCTCAATACTGCTACCTTTTTATCCATTTGTACTTGATAATCAATTACTTTCTCTAATCAGTTCTTGGTAACAAGAAATCAGAATCTCTGGGCCTTTTTGGTTAATTGTATTAAGGAAAAGTCATTCCAACAATAGTAGGAGTATAAACAAAAGTGTGACACAATGAATTATCTTCAGAACAAGTGGAACATATACTTTGAAAATCACAAAAACTGTGCTTAGCTCAAAATCAAGCACCATCTACCTTCCAAATCCATGGAAGGACTTTGCTTCAAGAGGTAGTGTTCAATCAATATCACATACCACATATCAAAACATGATAGAAATTAAATAGCTCCAGAAGATTTAATCTCATTCTTCATTTTTTAGTAAATGTATAGTATGGATTGTGAAAATTATATCCTTGAGAAGAGTCAGCTTTTTACTTTTTCTACGTTAAGTATTAACGTGTCAAGAGGATGTGAAATTTCTTAAGTATTTCCCCAATGATATCTTCTTCTAATTTTATAACTAGGATATCACAGACATAAAATATAGACTTAGATTCAGAACTACAGAAATCAAATACAATAACCCATTGGCTTCAAACCATGTCTAATTTTCAACAACAAACCAACCGAGCAAGAAGTTAGATAAAAAGGCAGAAGTTCAGGTTCAAATGATGGCTAACTATACATATGGTTGAAGCTTTCCAAGTCACATACAAGCTGGCTCTCTCAGCTCTAACCTCAACTGACAGACATATCTGAAAAACATAGCTAATTAAACATAAAACAATGGACTATGACAAGGTTACGTACACTCAGATAGGCAGGACTATCATCTTACCAGAGGGAGTTAGGTAATTTACACTGAATTAGTAACCTAAATTAGCTAAAGGTATAAAAACTTAATATCTGGAAATTAAAACTACAAAAATTGGCAAGATCCTGGCCAACATGCTCTGTAGAGTTCCTACAGAAGCCCACCTATAGATGCTAAAGTAAATTGTATGGCTCATAGGGAAAAGACTTAGCTTTCTGTGTACAACAGTGATAAAAAATGGGTTCACAGTTTTAGGGATGAAAAACTAGATTGAACCTGCCTACTTGTACATACATCATGGATTTCCATGCTGAGATAAGGCACCTGAGGGAATGCATGGAGTTCAGTCTACAAGGGAATGACTCCAACCACGAGCAGGACCCGCAATTCTGAATGAAGTCACTTAAATAAGAATTTCCTTCAGTGAATGACAATGGCCTAAGTGTACTCAGGATTTGAGAGTAAAAAGCTATTAGTATTATAAGCAAAAGTTAGGTTTCATAAACCAGAAGTTGAGAAGGTACAATAGATTCCTACTCTAGCTTATATAAAATGTTCTCATACATATGGTATCATGTTTTGTCCTACTATTAAAGATGAGTTAGCATATGGAAGCTATAGGCACCTGGATAAAATAAATTTTGCTTACTGCCCGAGAAGATGTTCAGGGCCTTACCAAACTAAAATAAAATGAACCTAAATAATAAAATAAAATAAAAAGTGTTAAGTAAATCTTAGTTCCAATTAGATCTTGAAGTCATTTGAAATAATCAAGACAAAATGAACAATTATGATATCTCTCCCTCACATGCTCCTGCTTTCTTGATGGACATGGTAACACAGCTTTGGCAAGATGATATTACCTGGTGGATCTAAAGGTGTAAACACATAAAGCCCTCAGATTTAAGTTCATTCTGAAAAGCAGTTTATGTCTACGAACTTGTTTTGCTTTCTTTTTTTAACAAGTAACTTATCTGTTAACAGAACAGATTCACAACTATTATGGTATTAACTAGGTCCTCATTGTGAATGGCCTCCCAAATCAATTTAAATTTGTACAAAAACACTGCATAGGCAATTTTGACTTTATAAACAACTGTTACACTGCTGCCTGAACTGATATGGTAGGTGTTTTTATATATTGAACCTTTGATCAGCTCTTCTGTACATAATATCTGGATGACATACACAATAGCCAGATGCCAACTATGTTAGTTAGGACTTTGTAATGCGAATGATGGGAAAAAAACATAAGCAAAATAAAATAAAATCCAAACAAAAAATGGTAACTTATAATGCACAAGATGATTTTTAAGGAAAAAATATCAAAGTAGCAGCTGATATAACTTTATCTAATTTAAAAATCATTCCCTTCCATTCCCAAACATTTCATTGTTTTGCTATTATTTCTTAAAAGTCCACTGACCCAGAAAAACCAACCATCTTGTAAACCACAAAATGAGGCAATACCACTGCATTTGATATTTGTGCTTGGTGTGCATGCATGTATGTATGTGGTAGGGGGAGGTGGTTTGCGTGTGTGTGTGTGTGTGTGTGTGTGTGTGTGTGTGTGTGTGTGTCTAGTCTAACTAGCTAGTTTATTTGCTGAGCTCTGCCTTTCAAGACCTGGGATTAAAGGCTGGTCACTATAGTCTCCAGGTACTGATATGGCTGGTGGGGGTCTGGACTCAGATCTTTATGTTCTTTCAGCAAGTGCTTTGACCACTGAGCAATCTACCAGCCCCGATAATTATTTAAAGTAATAAATATAGGCTGGGAATGATGGCACATGCCTTTAATCCCAGCACTCAGGAGGCAGAAGTAGGAGGATTGCCATGAGTTCAAAGCTACCCTGAGACTAATTCCAGGTCAGCCTGAGTTAGAGTGAGACCCTACCATGAAAAAACAACAACAAAAAATAAATGTATATGAATTACTAATGTGAGTGTCTTCCCACAGCCATACACAAAATGTTATATTGCCCTGTTTCTTAGAATATAAATATTTGTATCATTAGAGCTTTCTTATAGGCAGCTCTCTTAAACATTTTTCCTTCCATTTGTTTCTCTTATACATAATTCTGTACAGTATGAACTTTGCTCACCCTCAAATTTTTATTCAGTTGACTTGGATATATTTTCTATCATTTCTTTAATCCCCTCTTCATAGTAGGTCTGTTACATTCCATATAGAGGTGCATTTTCATGGTTACCTTATTATTCTTAAATAGATACAGCAATCTGCTGTTTTGATTTTTTATTTTTTTAACTTTTTTGTTCATTTCTTATTTACTTGAGAGTGACACAGAGAGAGAAAGAGAGAGAGAGAGAGAGAGAGAGAAAACAGGCACTCCAGGGCCTCCAGCCACTGCAAAGGAACTCCATCCACATGCATGTGCCCCCTTGTGCATCTGGCTAAAGTGGGTCCTGGAGAATCGAGCCTCGAACTGGGGTCCTTAGGCTTCATGGGCAAGTGCTTAACCTTTAAGCCATCTCTCCAGCCCTTTTGTTTCTTCTTGAATGGGGCCAGTTTATTTTATAAAATTGTCATTGCCATTCTAGCAGATAACTTTGGTTTAATTGCTGGAGTCTCATTTGTTTATGAGTGGCTCTTTTGTATCTTTCAATGTCAGGTATATGTTATCATTGTTGCATTTTATTTTGTTGTTTCAACCCGGAAAACTTCCTTTGAAACCAGATCTCTCTATGTACTCCTAGTTGGCTCCAGTTGATGTGTAGCCCAGACTTTCAATTCAACATCCTCCTGCCTCAGCATCCCAAGTGCTAGGATTACCAACATGTACCACTACAACTGGCTCCAGAAAATTGTACAGTGTGTATATAATTATATGTTTTGCTAGTCTGTTGGGTATAGTCATTGAAACATATAGAAGGGTAAAGTGTCCCAAAGGTGATCATTCAGATTTTTAAACCAGTAGCAATATTTATGTGATCCCACTGCACCATATTCTTGTCATCCCTCAACCCTGCCATAAGAGTGTGAGATCAAATTCAGGGGAAAGAGCCAGAATCTTGTCATGTATAAGTGATCTATGTTCAGGTGAAGATGTGCTTCTTCCCAATGCAGCCCAGACTCACAGGAGTGAGAAACAGATACCATTTCATAAAGAAAGAAGCACATGCATGATAATGTTGAGTACATTTGAAATATGCATTATTACATTTTGTGATCATTAAATTTGATACATGAAATAGTTTTTTGTTGACCATCTCATGTTACAATATCTTAAAAAATTCTTTGCAATTTTAATACTTTACCCATCAATTTCTTTCCATTTTCTGTGTGAAGAATTGTATCATCTGAGGCAAAGAGCCTCAAGATAATCAAATCATTATCTTGGCTTAGATTTGATCCTTGAAACCACAATCCAAACCTCTTATGTGCTCCCAAGCCTAAAGCTCACCATCAAAGAAGTTCTTGCAAATGTGAATAAGTCTGGACCCATTCTCTCCTTAGCCAAGACCATTATGAAAATAAGTATCTGCACAATATTTGAAGAAACATATTGCCTCCTTAAAAGAGTATCTGTACTCAAATCTGATTATTGGGGGAAAAAAAGACTGAGTGCAGCAAACCTACTGTTACTCTCTGTTACACAGGCAACTGTGTTTGGACTGATAGAACATTTCTGTTTTAATATGACTTGCTTCAATATGGCATAATTTGAACACACCAAAATTAAACATTTGCTTTTTATAAGCCCTGTTTTAAAGCAGGAGTCAAGAAGCATAGGACCTTAGTTATTCAATGTCCCTTTCTAAACCTATAGCTTTCTGACTTGTAGATGTCATTTAACCTGTACAATGCTCAGTGTTGACTTTGAAAGTAGAAGTGATAGTCATCCCCTTACATTCAGTAGACAATATGTGTATGGCATTAAACTGCTTCAGAAAGAAGAATTTTGAATTTATAATAATCTTTACATATGGGACATTATAAGACACTATTTTGGGAATGTAATATTTTTTTCAGTTAAAGATGGTATTATCAGGAAAACACTTGTTTTATATCCTAATGCATGGTTTCTTAGTCAACTATTCTAGTACTTGACCTTGTCAAAGTATTTTTTGTTGCTGGCACAAAATAGCAAGTTTTAGAGTCTGAAGTTACATTGAGAATGTCTACTAGAAATTGGAGATGAAAAAGGCACCATTACAGCAGATACCAAAGAAATTCAGACAATTATAAGGACATACTTTAAAAATATATATGCCTCTAAGTTTGAAAAATCTAAAAAAAATGGATGATTTCCTTGATTCATATGACCTATCAAACTTAAATCAAGATGAGTTAAACCATTTAAATAGACATATAACAAGTACAGAGATCCAAGCAGTTATTAAAAGTCTCCCAACTAAAAAAAATCTCAGGTCCAGATGGATTCACTGGTGAATTTTACCAGACCTTCATTGAAGAACTAACACCACTGATTCTCAAACTTTTCCATAAAATAGAAAAGGGAAAAATTCTACCAAACTTCTTCTATGAAGCCAGCATCACTCTCATACCAAACCAGGCAAAGACAGAGCAAAAAAAGAAAATTACGGACCAATCCCCCTCATGAACATAGCTGCAAAAATTCTTAACAAAATATTGGCAAACAGAATATAAGAATATATCAAAAAGATTATTCATCCTGACCAAGTTAGCTTTATCCCAGGGATGCAGGTATGGTTCAACATATACAAATAAATAAATGTAATATATCATATAAATGGCCTGAAGGACAGAAATCACATGATCATCTCAGTAGACGCAGAAAAGGCATTCAAGAAATCCACCATCCTTTCATGGTAGAAGTATTACAGAAACTGGACTAGGAGGAACATATCTCAACATAATAAAAGCTATTTATGGCAAACCTACAGCCAACATAATACTAAATGGAGGAAAACTCCAAGCTTTTTCACTAATTTCAGGAACAAAACAAGGGTGTCCACTGTCTCCACTTTTATTTGATGTAATATGGGAAGTCTTAGCTATAGCAATAAGGCCAGAAACACTCATAAAAGGAATACAAATTGGAAAGGAAAAGATCAAATTACCACTATTTGCAGATGATATTATTCTATACATAAAAGACCTTAAGTACTCTACCAGCAAACTATAAGAGCTGATAAACACTTTTATCAGCCTAACAGGATATAAGATAAATATACAGAAATCAGTAGCTTTCCTGTATACTAACAACAAACTTGGAGAATGAAATCAGGGAATCTCTCCCATTCACAATTGCCTCAAAAAAAAAAAAAATTGCAGAAGACACAAGGAAATGGAAAGACATTTCATGTTCTTGGATTGGAAGGATCAATATTTTGAAAATGTCAATCTTACCAAAAGCAATCTACACATTTAATGCAATCCCCATTAAAATTCCAATGGTGTTCTTCACAGTAATAGAAAAAAACAATCCTAAAATTCATTTGGAAGTACAAAAAACCTTGAATTGCCAAAACAGTTTTGAGCAACAAAAATAAGGCTGATTGTATCACCATACCCAATTTTAAGACAGATTACAAAGTCATAGTAACAAAAACAGCATGGTACTGACACAAAGACAGACATGTAGATCAGTGGAACAAAATAGAGGACCCAGATATTAATCCAGGCAGCTATAGCCATCTGATTTTTGACAAAAAATGCCAAAAATATTCATTGGAGAAAAGAAAGCCTCTTTAACAAGTGGTGCTGGGAAAATTGGATATCTATATGTAGAATGATGAAAATAGGTCCTAGTCTTTCTCCATGCACAAGAAGCAAATCCAAGTGGATCAGGGACCTTAATATCAGACCTGAAACTCTGAAATTGCTAGAGGAAAAGGTAGGGGAAACCCTTCTACATATTAGCATAGGTAATGACTTTCTGAATATAACCCCAATTGCTCAGAAAATAAAACCACTAATCAACTACTAGGATCTATGAAATTACAAAGCCTTTGTACAGCAAAGAACACTGTAAATAGAGCAAAGAGACAGCCTACAGAATGGGAGAGAATTTTTGCCAGCTACACATCTGACAGAGGATTAATATCCAGAATATACAAAGAACTCAAAAAAACAGAACAATAAGAAATCAAACAATCCAATCAAAACATGGGCTCTGGGACTAAATAGAGATTTCCCACCAGAAGAAATGCAGATGCCATGCAAACATCTAAAAAAGTGTTCTGCATCCTTGCCCATCAGAGAAATGCAAATTAAAACTAACTTGAGATTCCAGCTCTCTCCCATCAGAATCGGTACCACTCTGTCCTCTTGTCATTTGCTGATATTGTTTTCTCTTTACGTGTCATATCCTGCAGTTTTACTATGGTTGAGTTTGACAAGGATTGATTTATCCTAGTAAGATATTCTTGATATTACTGACATGTTAAAGTTCTCAAGTCTCTCACTATTGCCATTCCCAGCAATATTAGTTGTGTCCCTTATTCTCTCTATCCTTATGTCCTGCAATTTCTAATAAATTTCTACTGTACCATTTCATTAGAGACTCCATGATATCTTTAACTTCTTTCAATTATCTCCCCTCTGTTTAACTTCTGTACTCCATTTTATATTATTATGTACTCTATATTATACACGATATAATACATTCAGGATGTTTCATCAGATCTGTATTGCAGTTAGATGTTAGTTATTTTTACTTTAGTTTTTCCCCTTTTCTCTCCTTTTGAGTTTGTCCCTCTTTCTAGTACTATTAAGTATATGTGCCTTATTTTTTACTACATATTTATACTTTTTAATTTTTTTTAATTTATTTGAGAGCGACAGACACAGAGAGAAAGACAGATAGAGGGAGAGAGAGAGAATGGGCGCGCCAGGGCTTCCAGCCTCTGCAAACGAACTCCAGACGCGTGCGCCCCCTTGTGCATCTGGCTAACGTGGGACCTGGGGAACCGAGCCTCAAACCGGGGTCCTTAGGCTTCACAGGCAAGTGCTCAACCGCTAAGCCATCTCTCCAGCCCGGCTTTTAAATTTTTTAAAAGTTGTTATTTATTTACTTGACAGAGAGAAAGAAAGAGAGAGAATGGGCACACTAGGGCATCCAGCCACTGCAAAGGAACTTCAGACACATGCACCACCTTGTGCATCTGGCATCTGGGTTCTGGGGAATTGAACCTGGGTCCTTTGTCTTTGTAGGCAAATGCCTTAACCACTAAGCCATCTCTACAGTGCCATATTTATACTTTTGTATAAAGACAAATACTCTCCGGAGAGTACTGTTTGACTTGCCTTGATAAATTTTTCTTGCAGAAATAAATTTCTTTGTATGGATTATAATTTTTAATTCATCATCCTTATGTTAATAGGATTTTTTTTACAGTTACTCTATTTCTATTTCTTGATATTACTTGGACTGTACTTCTCTGTGCCCTCTAAAGTTGGATATACTATAGACAATAAAATGTGAAGAAAATTAACTTATATCATTTGCTTATAGGAGCTTTCAAAATAGACATTACTCAACATTACCTCTTATTTCTGTTTTAGTAGCCATGTGAGTAAAGATGGAGTCTTAGCCAGCCTGGGATCCCTGTGACTATAATGATAGTCTATGGTAATCCCTAACAGGCATAGTATGAGCCAGAAGAAGCTGGGCTTCTTAATTGAATTGTTTAACTTCACCAAAACTTATGCTTTCTGTAGCACTATATTTTCCATATTATGAAAGAATTCCAATAATAACTTACTTTATTTATTTATTCATTTATGAGTGAGAGAAAAAAAGATACAGAGAGAGGGAGAGAATGGGTGCACCAAGAACTCTACCACTGCAAACGAAATCCAGAAGCATGTAGCACCATGTGCATCTGGCTTATGTTGGTCCTGGTGAGTCAAACCTGGGTCCTTAGGTTTCATAGGCAAATGTCTTAACTGTTAAACCATCTCTCCAGCCCAAGAATTTACTTTAGATTGAGGTATATCCAACATTTTTGTGGTTCTTCACATCTCTACAACTTTACAGTAGGGAAAGAGATTTTCAGCATTCAGGAATTTTACCATGTTCTCTGAAGCCATTTGAAGCCATAATTGAATTATTAGTTACTCAGTTTATAATTTTAAGTAGTTCACAGGTAACTAAGAATACCATATATATATATATATATATATATATATATATATATATATATATGTGTGTGTGTGTGTGTGTGTGTGTGTGTGTGTGTGTGTGTGTGTGTGTATGTATGTATGTATGTATGTGTGTGTGTGTATACATTCATATGCAGTCTATAATGCATATCACAGCAAAGAAAAAAAGAACAGGGCACTGAATCCAAAAGAAATGGAGAGTAAAACTTTGAAAATGAAGACCAGTTAGGGAAAATGGTGTTTTGGGCTGCCAAGGAGAGTTGCTGGCTCAGGATTGTTTCCCAGGCTGTAAGCCACCCAGCTAGAGGAGAGGAATTGAAACCCCTGAGACTTCATCACTAGTTATAGATACTGGAATTGGAGCTACAGGATTTGATGTTTGCCTTATTTGTTTTAGATCTTGCATTAGTTTAATCTTTTTTTACAATGGCATTTTTTGCTGTGTGAATGATTACTCTGTATAATTATGTGTTTTTTACTTTATAGGCTCTAAGTTGAGTCCTTGGACTATGAGAATGCTTGAACAGTGTTGGGGTAAATACTATGGAGAATTTTGAAGTTGGAATGAATAAATTGCATTGCACAACATGAATTGTCACCAGTTTATGGGTCAGGGGCAGAATGTGATAGTTTTCATCAGATGTTCACCGTAAACTCATGTGTGTCACATACTTGCTTCCTAGATGGTGGCATTTTGGAGCCTTGCTGGAGGAGGTCTGTTGTTGAGGGTGGTTCTTGGAGAGTTATATCCTACTCCTTATTGCTAGAACTTCATTTACTCACCTGTGTCTATTTTCCGCCTGCTGTAGCAGAGGTGATGTTCAGCCTCTAATCAAGCCATTCTTTCCCTTGTCATCATGGAGCCACCCCTCAAGATTAAAAGAAAAAATAAGAACTTTCCTCCCATAGCTGCTTTGTGATGGGGGCGTTGTTCCAGAAATAAGAAGGTAACTGCAACAATGCTTCTGTATAAATTCTAAGATTTTTTTTTCCTATTTCTTAAAAAAATAGCTTTGGAATTATCCATTAACTCTATAGATTGTTTTTGTAGTGTAGCCATCTTCTCAATCTTTTCTGATCCACAAACATGGGAGTTCTTTCTATGCTCTGGTATCTTTTTCAACTTCTTTGGTATTTTAAAGGTTTCACTGTAGATATATTTTATTTCTTTGGTTATTTTTTAGAGGCAATTGTTAATGGGTTTGTTTTCTTGTGTTATTTTTCCTATGCATGCTTTTCATATGTATATCTACATATTGATTTTATATGTTAATTTTGTAACCAGTCTCTTTGCTGAAGGTGTTTATTATCTCTAAGAATTTTCAGGTAGAGACTGTAGGATCTCTTATATGTGGAATCATGTCACCTGCAAACAAGGATGGTCTCATAAGTGGGTTTGACTGGGCCAAAATTTGAAACTATTGTCCACTCTTTTAAAAAGGTATGTTAATTGCTTTCAAAAACATGAGTTCTGGGCTGGAGAGATGGCTTGGCGGTTAAGCGCTTGCCTGTGAAGCCTAAGGACCCCGGTTCGAGGCTCGGTTCCCCAGGTCCCACGTTAGCCAGATGCACAAGGGGGCGCACGTGTCTGGAGTTCATTTGCAGAGGCTGGAAGCCCTGGCACGCCCATTCTCTCTCTCTCCCTCTATCTGTCTTTCTCTCTATGTCTGTCGCTCTCAAATAAACAAATAAAAAAAAAAAAAAACATGAGTTCTTCAAATCATTTCAAAGGAAATTTCCAGTGAACTGTTGCTGAAATAATCAGTGGCATGTCCATATAAACAAACAACTATAAAGTTCTTAAAATCATTTTATGTAGGACAATGAAAAACTGTAACCAACTTTAAAATCAATGATCAAATCTTCAGAGATATTCAACTTGGGTGGTTTGCTTAGGAATCATCCTATCCTATAATATATTTTTATTCTTCCTCCTCTGATCTGTTGTACTTTTTAACACATGACTGGCACACAGTAAATTTTATATTTTTGACTGATCTCATGCCACAAAAAGAATGATGAGGTCTGAAAAGGCTAAGAGAAAAGTTTAGTGGATTTTGCCTACAGGTTAGTCTATAAGTAAAGAACAGCATATTCTCAGACATGTTTGCTTCTAAAGCAATGTTTATCCAATTACAGTCAATGGATATATTTTCAGAATGAAGAAGTTATTTGCAAGAATGCTTCAACTCTGTGTTTACATTTAGTCATGATCTAAAATATAATATAAATACATCTGGATTATCTAAAAAACTGGAAACTGCTTCCTACCCAAGGTTTGAAAATTAGCTCTTGGGCTGGAAAGATGACTTAGCAGTTAAGGCATTTGCCTGCAAAGCCAAAGGACCCTGGTTCAATTCTCCAGGACCTATTTAAACTGGATGCATAAGGGGGCACATGCCTCTGGAGTTCATTTGCAGTGGCTGGAGGTCCTGAAATGCCCATTCTCTCCCTCTCCCTCTCTCTCTCTCCCTCTCTCTCTTTCTCCCAAGCCTCTTTCACTCTCTTAAATGAATAAATAAATAAATAAATGTTTTTTTTTTAAAGAAAATCAGCTCTTATATGTCTCATGATTAAGTAAGGCTAACCAGCAACTTATTAATTGCTGAGAGTTAAGGGGACAAAAGAAGCAGATGGGCTAATAGATTCACTCCAAGCAACACCAACCAATAACACAGTCCAGTGGTGACTGACTATCATATTAACACCAGTATGTCACATACTATAAAACTATGTGAATTAATACCATAATTCCACTATAAGTGGTCTGTTTTTGGCATGCAATGCTTTTTAACAATTAATTAATACTGTTACCTTATATTTTTATTTTATTACATTTTATTTGATTTTTGTTATTTCTTTAGGTTTTACAGTAGTAGAAAAAGTTTACACATAAGAAAATATTTATAGTTTAATAAAAGAAAACATTTTAGAAGAATTTTATCATTTAAATTGAGTACATACAATTCTCAAATGTGAATAAAACTATTTAAAGTGACCTTTCAAAAGAGATTACTATAAATATTGTACTATTTAATTTGTTACAACAATTTTAGGTCTCATATAAATAAGATCATCAATATTACAAAAGGAACAAATGTTGATTCTAAACATTTCTCATGTTACTGAGGATAAAGCACAGTTCAAAAATATTCCTTCCTCATGAGATCAGTAGATTATAATCAGCCAGTTGTCTTTATGAATGTGCTTATACAAGTAGTCAATTATTGTTTGCAACTCTAAAACAGCTTTTAGTCAGACTATCATGAAAAGTTTAAAAAAGAATCTATCTTGGAAAAAAAATACTACTTTGAAAGGTATGAGAATCACAAGTATTTCTCTTATCTGAAAAGTCCTTTCAAATATAAAATGACTATTGTCATTTGGTCAGTTCAGCAACAAGATAAAGCAGAAGATCCCACTACTCATGAAGATGGTCTCAGGCAGTGAAAGCTTTTGGGGGAAGAATCACGGTTTTTTTTTTTTTTTGTTTCTTTTTTTTTTTGAGGTAGGGTTTCACTCTAGCTAAGGCTGACCTAGAATTCACTCTGTAGTCTCAGGGTGGCCTCAAACTCATGGCTATCCTTTTAGCTCTGTCTCCCAAATGCTGGGATTAAAGGTGTGTACCACCATGTCCAGCAGGATAACTTTTTTTTTTTTTTTAAGGTAAATGATACTTCTGACCAAAGTCTCAGACCTCCAGGGCCCCATGCATCAAGTTGATGGCATCATTGACATGGAATCCCCACTGAGATCAGCTCTCTAACTTACACTTGAAAAAGAAATGTGTGAAGGTCCAGTTGAAATTCTGATTAATAGGTTGATCAGGTGTAGAGCCAAGACTGCAAGAGGCTGCAGTTGGAGCTTTGTCCTGGGACCATGAATCATTTAGAATAAATGGGGCCCTCAGTGATGAAGGCAATGGTGTCACTCAGACAGCAACTTGCAGTCCAATCTCTGGGTTTGTTTGGCCCTCCAGCTGGCATCATAGCCTACAAGCAGTCCAGCTGGGCAGCAGAGCCGGGGCCAGCCCTCCTCACCTGACCTGCCAAGTTTTGCAGGCGCTCCCTTTTTGCCATCCATATTCTCAAAGCCTGTGAAGCAAAGAGAGATGTGCCCATGCTTCTTAATGATAAAGAAGTAGGGTTTGTGCTGTTGTTAACACAATATTCCTTAAGATGGGCCAGTTAGAAAGAAAAATAGAGGAGAAACTGATGAAAATAAGGAGACACACAAGAATCTCAAATCTGCATAGAAGAAGCCAGGACTGAGTTTCGCAATAGTTCTTTCTTGTGAAAGGGGCATACGGGTTTAGCAATACAGGGTAACCATGAAAGTGCAAGGGCAAGGATACTTTAGCCCCAGGACTCAGAGATACAGCTGGTGCCTGATGCTGTAGCACAAAGAACCTGGTTGAATGGCAAGATGGTTTCAGGTTTTCGTGCTGTGGTCATTAGATATGTGAGCTGCTCTCAGAGGGTGTGTTGGGCCTGGGAAGCCAGGCACCTGTTGTCGGCAGAAACACAATACACTATTGATTTGAGAGGGCTGCACAGAGTAACTAAAGAGGGCATGCAAAAATCCAAAATAATAAATGGACCCCATTACCCAATGATGTTGCAAAGGGGCCTCACAAGGAAAGCCCTGGATCCAGATTACTTTATCTAAAGCAGTACAAAATAGAAAGAATTGCTTTTGGAAGGCTGGAGGGGAGGGCAGAGAGAGGAAAGTGAGGAGGGAAACACTGCTTAATATAAAATGGCGTGTACTTGAGACCATCTGAAAGAAGCCCTTCTGATTTATCTTCTGGGAAAGCTGCAGCAACAGCAGCAACTGAAGTGACTATAATAGCCCAGGAGAAATGTTGGTGCTATTAGTTGGGTGATTGATGGAAGCGCTGCCAAAACAGCTAGGGGATTTGTCAATGTGTTTTCTGAAGTTTGTAAATGATGACACTGGCAAAGTGTAAACAAACTCAGCTCCAGCAGACACGTTACACAATCACCCAAACTGACACTCATTTGCTGGGTTGTTGCAATTAGGAATCGTCAGCTGGAGTAACAAGCTCCCAGTTCTCAGGCCAGGGCAGATGGGGCTGTGCAACATGTAAGTTGAAAGAAAGGCATTAAAGTAAGATTTTTTGTTTGTTTGTTTCTTAACACACATCCCAAGGACTGGGATGGCCAGATGTGGTGAGCACCTAACAGAAGAAAAGCAAAAGTTCTAGTAATTTTCATAACCTAAAGACTCAGGGTCCCACGGCTCTATCACCATGATATGTCACATCAACTTTTTAAGGTCAAGGTTACAGTGGCTGAAGCTCCCATTGACTTGATTACAGATACTCTGAATTTTGTTGTTGTTGTTGTTGTTGTTGTTTGTTGGTGGTGGTCAGGTTCTCTCTCAGGATATTTCTTGGAAAAAGTTTCTATGTCCCCAAACCCATCCTGATCATTGGGAGATGATTTAGCAAGCTATTCATCACATGGCAACTTTCCTCAGAGTTCATGCATTCTAACCAGCTTGTCTGGGTAAGGCATACGTGCGAGGCAGGTCAGGAGACAGAGATGAGGAAGACTGGGACAAGCCTTGCACCCTAGAGATTTACATTCACTAAACAGAGCCTGAAATGACTCGAATGAAAATAAAGTTAGCTACTTCATTGTACTTTTGATGCATGTCATAAGCAGGAAGGAGCCATGCATGGTATGTAAGGACATATAAACAAAAATGTTGACCTAGTTAAGTATGTAAGGGAAGGGGTCTGTGTGGAAGGTATATTTCAGTAGCATTCTAAAACACAGATCAACTCTGTAAAAGGGTGAGGGAGGTCCCAAAATATAATTGCTAGTTCTAAGTCCACGGCATAAATGAACAAGTATTTTCAAGACACTAAAATTCAGAGATAAGACAAGGTCATGACAGATTAATAGACTGTGTTAAGGATTTTGGCTTGTATTTCTAAAGAAAGCCATTGACAGATTCCAGGCATGACAATAGTATCCTCAATTTACAGTGTAGAAATCCATGCTGGATGCAATGCAGGAGAATATATGGATACAACAATGCATGTATGTGGCCAGTATGAGGAGGTCACTGCAAAGGTTATGATGAGAGATGATGGCAGGCTGAACCAAGAATATAGTAAGAGGAATGGGAAGAAGGGAACATATTAGAAGACATTTGAAAGGTAAAATCTATCAGTCTTGATAACTGAGTAGATGTAGACAGAAACAGAGAGTGGCATCCCTGCTCATGTCAGCCATTATGCATGGTACAGATGTAGATACCATTTTCTCAGTATGCTGGAGAAACAGGTCAAATAACAACAGGCTTATGACATCATGTTGCTGTTTAATAAGAAATAACTCTAAGCATAAAAGTGTAGATCTTTTGAATAAAAATCTAGACAATAGGAAATATACTGAATTATACCTCATAAATAGCTTTTTTACTTTGCTTTTTTCAAAACTTCAGCATTTTTGAGAAAAACAGAAAGAAAGATATATGAAATCTACAGAATTCCCTGGAAAATGCCACATCAACTACAAGCATGGGTTTTGGTGTTGCTTTGTTTGGTTTGGTTTGGTTGCTGTTGTTTTGTTTTTAATTTTTTAAGGAGATAGTTTTAAGTACATCTATGGTGAATATACTGGAATACTAGGAAAACAAAGTCTAACAGAAATGCTGGTTGGCACGAAGGCAAGCAAAGGTTAACTACATATGTTGAACTGGGACCAATTGTGCAGCCAGGGCTGCGAATGCGAAGGAAACATAAAAACCCTGTAAGGTCAATTCTCAAACCAACATTCTCACTCCCCTAAATAGCAAGTAGTAAAACCAGTCTTAATTTTGTTCCTGTTACGTTTTTAAAATGAGCCTCCAAAAAGAAATAACCTGAAATAAGTAGTATGTTTCCTGACAAGCTAAGTCAAAATGTTTTCCTGTTTTCTTACAAGAAATTTCACAATACGAGTTTTTACTTGGGAAAAAACAAATCTCTATGTACAAATCTGAGAAGAACATGCTACAACTTTCTTGGATTCCAGAACCTGACTGGAATTCCTTAGCCACAGGGCATCTCATTCCTGAGAGCACATTCCACAGCCATGAACTTCTGCTTTCTCCAAGCACACCGATTCCCAGTGTTCAAAGGATTCAGCAAGGGTGATGAGCTTGTCAAGATATTTTTAATTCCCACTCTGATACCACAGACGAGGCTGCTTTGCAAAAGGACAGCCAGCCACATCCAGCAAGGCACTGACTGGCTGGCGGGTGTTGAAAGTAACTTAACTTCCTCTGTCAGACTCTTCCCACAGAAATGCTAGAGGAAAACATACCATTGAAAGAAGCTGAAAGCACATCAGAGTGATTGACAAGCTAGCTCCTCAAAAGAAGAAATAATTATTCTTTGATAATAGCAGCTTGTATCAGAGATGTGAATTTTTGGGGCCACCATTTGTGTTATTGCTGGCTTTCTGACGTCACAGGAAGTGTCTAGTGGATTCTGAAGAACTGTGAAGTGCCTTTGGTCTCATCATGACAGTGGCAGCATCAACAATAGTGTCACCAACACACATCCCCCGTACATGTGACCCTCCCTAGTCGAACCACCAGACAAAACAAGTCAGAGAGTAACTTACGGACATGTAGTCATGGCATTTCCTATTTTTAGCATAATCATTTTCCCCAAGCATATTAAAAATCAGTTCCTGCACAATCTATTTCAGCCAAGAAAAATCACTTCGATTTTTGACAGCTGAAATAAGACAAAAAGAAAACGAAATAAAAAGTTGGGACTTTACTGAATATACTTTCCTCATTCTTTGGAGTGACATTGTTATAGGGTGTGTGTTGGGAGTTCAGTAAAGTCCTTGAACTCCAAACCTGAGTTCATGTTTGTATTTAACCAAAGGATTGGGCAAACCAAGTGGAAAAGATAATTATTAATTATATTTATTTAGGGAAATATAAAACCAAGGGAAAGGAAAGGAATACTCCATGTTGTCTGAGAGTTCATGTGATGAGCCTGGAAGAAACATGAAAAGAGATTTAGAAAGGAAAAAAAAAATAAAATGCAGAAAGCTCTTACCATATGAAGGAAAGAGGGGTTAAAGAGGATTAGGGGGCGGGGAGATTTACCAGAACCTGGAGGTTCAGGAGTCATGAACAGGCAGCCAAGCGAACTCTTGCCCCTGGTAAGGGTCTATTTATAGCCTCCTTGTGGTGGGCTTTCCCTTCAGGCTTAGGTGAGCCTGTGAGATAGCTGATTGTTCTGGGCTAGGGACAAGGCTTAATGAAGCACAATGTCAGGATTGGATTTAAATTCTAAGAAATGGGACCTCCCTCCCAGGGAGGGGCTCAGGTAGATCTAGGTAACCTCTTTAGGCAAGAGATAAGGAGAAGCCAGATTCTTCTCTGGCAAAGTGGAGAATGCAAGGATAGGCCCAAAGGCATTCCTGCTTTTTACTTTCAGGGCCGAGTCTCCCTAAGTGCCTAAGCATTGTCTGATGGTCACCTTTCACTTCACTGGTTTATTGCTTGTTTGTTCTCTTAAGAATGAAAAACAAAGAAAAAGACACTTGAATGCAAATTATAAGGCCTCTGAAGTCACAACTAATTTCATAAAGACATATTGAGGGAAGATGATTCTGACCCAGAGTAGCTCTCTAAACCTACTAATGCACGTGTTAATCAGCACTGCTAAGGCTCACCCTTGTCTTCCATTCACACAGGCATCCCAGTGCGCTGCTCATGCATTTAGCCACTTCAATAAAAAATACATTAATTGCTTACTGTTTTCTATGCATGGTGCAAAGTACTGAATTGTTTCAAATAAGTATTTCTTAATGTTTCAAGTTGTGCTGTGTTGAAGGAGAAAGCTAGCTTCTTTCAGGCAGTCGGCTAAGGACAGAAGCCCAAAGAGAAGATGAGATGCCATCTGTCCATCTTGGCAGGACTGAAACTTGGGTGACATCCTGTCTCTTCAAGATGGCTACTAGTGGCCCTCCCAACAGGAACTTCAGACTTCTTCATTAGCCCAGCCTCCATGGCCCCGCCCCCAAAGATTCCAAAAACCAGTAAGATCTTGGCCCCTGGATAACTTCCTTTATAGGACTCAGACATCCAATCAGGATAAGCCTCATCATCAGCTTCAGGTGTACAAGCAGAGACCTGATTGGGTCATACTCAAGGGGTTGACCCACATAGCTCAGCCCTCTTCTGGGATATTTGGCTGTCTGTATCTCTTTTTTTCCTTTTGCTCTGTGATCTGGCATGAACATCCCCTGGAGTTTGTTCCTCATTCCCAGGAAGGGGAGAATACTTATCTTGGTTTGGGTATTTTTTTCTTACGTTCTATCTGCCTTGTGCCATCACGGAGCTTCTCCTTGAGTCTGTTAAGAAAAAATAAACCTCCCCCTCCCCCAATAAAAGCTGCTCTTGGTCAGGTGATTTCTGACATCAGTGCGAACTTGACTGCAACACTTCTTATCTCTGAGTCTATCATATGTGTATTCCCTTCACATTCTAGATAGACCATGTGGGTATCTCCCCTAAATTCTGGACCTGCTACCTGTGTAATTTCACTAAACGTGGTGTAACTCTCTTTACTACCCACTTCTCATCTGAATTTCCTGGTCTCTGCTTTGGTACTTTCTTTTCTGTACTGGGATTGCCACCGAGGTACACTCTCTTCCTTCTGCCTCTTGACCTGGCCTTAACATCCAGGTGTCTGTCCTCCTTCCAAGCATGGCTAGGAAGGGGTAGGGGGAGAGCTTGGGATACTTACCTACTTACCTTGGCTTGGGTATTTTTCTTTGCCTTCTATCTGTGTCATGCTTTGGGGGTACCCTCTCACATGTATCTGAGTCCTTCACTATTAATCCTTTCTGCTTTGTTTGAAGGGGTTTCTATATTCTATCTCGTGTGTGTGTGTGTGTGTGTGTGTGTGTGTGTGTGTGTGTGTGTAACTGCTTCAGCCTTTGTCTAGATACCAATTTCCCCTAAACAAAACACACAAATTATGATTTCTCCCTAAATAAACTCAGTAATTCATAATTTAGCCTTCTCAAGTCCTTTTTATCAATTCTTTGTTAATACAGGATAAAGAGCCAAAATTGGGGTTCACAAGTTTGAAAGACTCCCTGAACCCCAAAATTCTACATCAATATGCTACCTTCTGAGATAAAATGTGGTCTGTCTCATGTAAGAAGTGTCCTCCGTAGACTATAGAATTGTATTATCCTGGGCTGAAGAGATGGCTTAGCAGTTAAGGCATTTGCCTGCAAAACCAAAGGATCCCGGTTTGACTTTCCAGGAGCCATGTAAGCCAGATGTACAAGGGGGTTCATGCATCTGGATTTCATTTGCAGTGGCTGGAGGCCCTGATGTGCCCATTCTTTCTCTCTGTCTCTGTCTGTCTGTCTCTGTCTCTCTCTCAAATAAGTAAATCACAGCACTAAGGACACAGAGGTAAGAGGATCGCTGTGAGTTCGAGGGCATCCTGAGACTGCATAGTGAATCCCAGGTCAGCCTGAGCTAGAGTGAGACCCTACCTTGAAAAAGCAAAATAATAATAATAATAATAATAATAATTGATTAATTAAAACAAAATAAATAAATTGCATTATCCTCTGAAGTAGACACTAATTCTTCCTTTTATCCTTATTCCCTGAACTAATTTCATACACAATGGCAATATGTCTACTTAAAATAGCGAATTTCTCTACTTTCCTTGCTGATGACAATGGTCATTTATCTTAAATCTGTCCAACAAGTCGTTGGAATTCTCATGAGAAGTTACAATTTTCCTGATTCAAGTAGAGGTGTGGGGTTGAGGAGAAAACCCATCCCTTTTCTATTATTCCAGGATTAGTGCATCAGCTTTGACTACCTGCCTTAAGGCTTCTTGTCACATGAGAATTATAACTCCTATGTGTTTAGGACACTATTAGAACTGCTAACGCTGACCAAAAAATCTATTTTTCTTTCCTCCTTAACTCACAGCCGGGTTGTTTTCCCAGCTTTGTTTGCGGTGAGATGTAATCATACAACCAGTGTAACAGAGAGATAGTCCTACTTGCGAACTGAAGCCACCAAAGTCTCTTCTGCAGACATTGCCATACGTTTTTTACTTCTACTAGCTGGCAGTTGCTTCCAAAGCAAACTTAGAAGCCACACAATGAAAACAAATTAGAACAAAATCCACATCCACAGGGATATGTGATTGGCCTGCCTTGATTATTACAGAAGACAGAAATACACATGCAGATAATGAGATTGTAGAACTAAAATATGTCAACAACTAATATTATTCTTGATGCTAACATTTCTTACTTAAAGCAGGATATTTTCAAAAGAAAATCAAGTATTTGGTGTGGGTTGAGCACTTAGGTGGTGGGTACTTAAAAGGCTGGAGAGCCCTATTTTGTTGTAGCAAAATGACTGATCAAAAGGACTCCCTCTGACAAGCTGGAAGCAAGACCAGGTGTCTAGTGAGATGAGCTAGCTCCAGGGCAAATAGTTGAAAAGAGAGGTGTTAGTGTTTATCAGTTGCTCTGTGCTGCTTGTAGCAAGTGATTGTGAGGAAGGTTGTAGCTCAGGCAAGAACAAACAAGTCTTCATGAGAATTCCAAGAATAAAGTGAGTCCAAAACTTCAAGATTTCAAGAGCTTAAAAGAGCCAAACCGCTTCTGAGTCACCAACTTTATGAAATAAAATTCCAACAGGTTTTGAGTGGAAAAGGTCCATTAATTCTTAGCAATCAAAGAAGGGATTCAAGTTGTTGACCTCAAAACCATCAAAACAACCTTCATGGAGTTGAGAGAATACACTGAGATGATGAAACTATGGAATACTGAACAAATCAAATTTAAGACCTATCTAAGAAATACCTTTGAAAGATAATTACTGGTTCATGTGAACACCTGGCCATCTATCTTTTCTTTTTAAAGAAAATTTGTCTTGCAATTGCAATTGCTTTTCATTTAGTATCATATAACTACTGTAGGGGAGGAGACTTTCTGCTGTTTGTGTTTTAATAGTTAAACATGGCTAGAACCTTGAGCCCTATCTGAACCTGACAGAGGGAATCACTTATTCCTCAGTTTTTGGAGATAACTGATACTTTTTCTAATTTTCTCACTGGAAGAAAGTATAGTATCTGGGTAGAAAAATAGGAATCAAAATACAAGTGTTCATTAGAGTGTTTTCTCTCATTTCTTAGCTTATGTGAGATGATGGTAAATAAGATTTGAGATCTATGTTTAAGAAAGAACTTTGAATGTGATTACAGGTGTCTGGGACTAACTTAAAAGTAATAGCTACTGTTTCTCTTTTTCTGAATGTCTCAATTTCTAGAGTGGTAGGTGGTTGAGCTAACATGAATTCCACCCAGTAGAAAGTAAAAGTGGCTGATGTCCACCACTTCCAACCTCCATCTGGTTTCTTGGTTAATCATTAGGAACCACAGGTGGAAAGTGTGTCTGTGGGTCTCATTTGGGGACTGACAGTTTCAGTAGAGCCTGAGCCCCCAAATCTGATGGATCAGTAAAACCTGTATTTGACTAATGAACATGAAATTAGTAAGGATCTACAGTTTAGCATTATAGTCTTTGGGTTGATCTCACCACTAATGTTTCCCTAGTGCTAAGATGGGATCTAGCATTATTCTGTGTGTAAGTACACAACTCCTGACAGTCCTTGGATGGATAGAAGCTTTTACTCAACTGTCTTTAAGTACCTACAGGCTAATATCCAGACACCCTGCATATAAACTCCAGAGAAGATGATCCATGAGCATGCCCTTCTTCCTCACCTCTACCTTCTCTTTTCATTGAGCGTGTTCTCATGTTCAAAAGCATGTGACATACTACTCCTCCTACACTCATTTCTACTTATATCAGCTTAGGAGAATGGTTTTAATTTTTTTCCTCTTTTATGATAGAGGATTAAAAAATGATTTCAAATCTTGGTCTGAGGAGCCCGTGGATGTTACTGTAACCACTTCCTCAACTCAGAAGTGAAGACATAAGCAAAGACAGAAGCCATGAAGGCATCTGAAGGAACATCAGAGAGAAAAGGAGATGCTGGAATAGCAGGAGAGCAATTAGACAGAACTAGAGCCATTCAATTGGGAATCAAGTGGCTACACTTGTGACCAAATGTGAGGAAAATAAGGAAGGCATGCAAAAGGAATGCCTGAAAGGATTATTCCTGAGGCAGTAGAGAAAATATACACTGCTATATGTGAATCGGCTATTAAAAGTAGATCTCCTGGGGCCTGGGACATGTTTGGTTCCAGAGTTTTTCAAGCTTAGCCCACCAGGGACAAGTCAAGTTGGTGTGGAAGAGGAGCCATGCAGAGGCAGCTGTTGGGTTTTATACACCAACTATAGATGGAATTACAGGAGCCTGGGCTCATCCAGTTGCTCTGCTATCCCAACTGACACCAGTGTGATAAGACAGAAATACAAATGATTAGATAGATAGATAGATAGATAGATAGATAGATAGATAGATAGATAGATAGATTTGAAAGCAATAGTTACGTAGCTAGGAAATTGAATTTTTCTGCTGCCTTTCTCCTATAATTCAAAAATATGACACATTTATGGAAAAGTGCAAATTGTTCCTATCCAGACTCTAGTCTAAGATGATCTGGAACTCACACTATAGTCCCAGGCTGGCCTCAAACTCACAGTGATCCTGCTATCTCTGCCTCTCCAGTGATGGGATTAAAGGTGTGTGCCACTATGCCCAGCTATCTAACTTTTAAACATAAACATCTTTGAAATGTCTTCAAGACTCTAAACTCTTATCATAAGACAAAACCCAACACTAAATTTTTGGATTTTCTTTTAAATAATTCTTGATGGTGCATTAACACTCTATAGCTTTCATTGGTTTCATTAATTCTCATTAACCAAATATTGGTTTAAGATTTACATGTGACCATCATTACTCCAGGTAAAGGAAGCCAAAAGTAATTAAAATCTAGGCAGGCCTGTAAGGAACCTATACTTTATAAAAGGAGACTCACCATAGCCCACTGATAATGGAACAGTATGAGATAGCCCAGTTTCCAAACACTTTAAATGCTTCAGTTTCTACTTGCCAAATAACAACCTGGCTATTTTAATATCTTAATAATATTAGTAATAACAGCCTTGAATACTTGAATACTAGGCAGCAATTATATACCAGACAAACTAATAAATCTTTTATATGATTATTTTATTTTGTCTTTACACAAACTCTGTGAGGAAAGTAGAAAAATTGAAATTTCTCATAACTTTTCAGAAAAAGGATGTGAGATTGTCCACAATCACATAAGTACAAAAAAGTAAAGCCAAGACTTGAGCTCAATTTGAGCAACTGGCATGTTTTCTATATGATATCTAAAAATAAACCATGCCCTACTTGAATTAGATCTTGTCAAGAAGCCTACATAAGGCTATCATGACCCCAAGAAATATACCTTATCTGTGGCCTTCAAGCTACATAGAACTAGAGTGTTTCAGCCAGTCTACCCATTCTAGTCAGCATTAATATCTAGAATACTATGGGCAACTTGAAGGAGCCACTTACTACTTTCCAAAGGTACTAGTAACTTACAAAAATATAAATACAGAAGTAATACATAGAAATGTATAGAAGTAATGCCATCTTTTTAGTATTTGCTCTGATCTCACAACTTTGACCCAGATTAATTCATATTTCTGAGAACATGTTATTTATTTGAGAGAGAGAGAGAGAGAAAGAAAGAAAGAAGGAGAATTAAGGAGTGAGTGTGGGTATGCCAGGGCCTCTTGCTGCAAAAGACCTCAAAACACATGTGCCACTTTGAGCATTTGGCTTCACATAGGTACTAGAGAATTGAACCCAGGCCAGCAGGCTTTGCACACAAGTGCTTTTAACTGCTGAACCATCTTCCCAGGTGCCAAGTTCTCGATGCATATTTAACCAATCATTAATCGGAAAAGATATATACAAAGAGCCATTCTCCTTGCATGCTTCAACATCTTTTACTTCATTCCTTTCTTTATTTGCCAGTGATTAGTACCTTCTGAGTGACACACATTGTATACCACAAGCTAAAACAGTAGACATTATCTGGCCTACCAGAGGAGACAGGGACAGATCATTATTTGACAATGAACTTTTATTTTGAAATTTTAACACTCAATTTTAATATTCATACTGACTTGCAAGGTACATGAAAAGTCTAAGGAATTCATTTGTGAAATTACTTTTTTAATATTTTATTTTTACTTATTGGAGAGAGAGAAAGAGGCACATAGGGTGGGCAGAGAGAATTGGTATACCAGGGCCTCCAACCACCATAAGCAAACTCCAGATGCATGTGTCACCTTACACATTTGTCTTATGTAGGTCCTGGGGAATCAAACCTGAGACCTTTGACTTTGCAGGTAAGTGCCTTAACCACTAAGCCAATTCTCTGGCCCTCATTTGTGAAATTATGATAATTATGCTTCTTCCAAATGTACTTGGCAATGGAACCACTATTGAGAGGATATTTATCTAAATGAATAAAGTGTGGCACAATTGTGGCACAAGTTATATAACTACTTTCAAGTATTAGATCTTATAACTGACTTTAAGTTCACATAAAATTTAAAAATCTAGAAAATCCCTTCTAAAGCCACTGTAGTAAATTATTTCACATTTTAAAAATCTTAGTGAATAGAGGTTTAATTATAAAATGAGTTCAGAATATCAGATTTACAACAGAAATGAACTATTCTAATAGCCTCATCACATTAGCTTCCTCATTCAAGTAATACTTCATAGATGCATGTTTTTAGATACTTGCTTTACTGGATTGGCTGATTTTAATCCAGCCATTACCAAGAAGAACTGAATCCAGAATTAGATGCTGAATTGATGGAAAACAGACACCAAAGTCCTGGTTTGTCTAGAATTATATAGTATGTGGGAAATTAAAGGACAAGGATGAGACAATTGTAATAGAATTCAAAAACAGGAAAGAAACATTTTGCAAAGACCAGTGACTAGATGTGCTTTTGTCTCCATGGAAGTCTGCATGAGAGAAGAAGGCTTCTGAAGTTGCAACAAATATGCCCCAAGTTAGGTGCAAAAAATGAAAATGAGAAAACCAGTTGCCAGGGGAGCCAAGCCCCTGAGCACAAACCTAAAAAAATGTTGGTAAATTTATTCACCTCACAAGCACTAAACCCTGAGAAAAACTCACTGCCAGCCACCATGACTCATGCTAGAAGCAGGGGACTGCTCTTGGAGATTGTTGGGGGGGGGGGACAGGAAACGAGAGAAGACTCAGTTCAATAGCCCAGACAGGCTTCATTGGGGCAAGCCAGAGGAGGGCTCTGATCAGGCAGATCAGATGCCACTTCCCTTAGAAACTCAGGAATACTTACAGTGTGGTGGGACCATGGGGATTCTTTGGTAGCAAGGCAGTGCACCTTGCCTTCAAGCTTGGGCCACTACAGGAAAATGATAATGATACAAATGGTTTGGGTTAGTCCAGGAAAGTGATAATTGGGACAGGCAGTCTTATCCAAGGTCATTGTTGAGGAAAACGGTTACAATGAAGTAGTAGTCAGAATCTAAAAATGGAGACATTCTGGTTCTAGCAGAGGTGGCAGAAGTCTCTTAGTCTATATACAAAGCTTGAAGGAAAGTGCTCCCTAGCAAAGTCACCTTGTCCTCCTGCCATCAGCCTGTGGAAGCACAGTACTGACTCAACACTGCAAGGAACACAGGCAGCAAAACACTGTCCTGCTTGTCACAGAACTATAGAGGCAGAACTAAGAAGCAAGAAGAAAACAATGGAATGTCATCAATCAGTATAAAACAGTGCCACGTTGAGTCAGTCTACTTACAGTAAATAAAAAAGCATGCAACCCTCAGGACAAGCCCTCCTATATTCCCTTTTCTGCATTTTCTGAAATAATCCCACAAGAGCTTCCCCAAATACATGAAATTCTTCCCATTTCATAGTTTAGAAAGCTATGGCCCTAGCAGAGGGCGCACACGTAGAAATCTGTTCTACTTTTTCAAAGGGTAGCAAAACCCAGGGAGATAAACTACCCCTTCCACTTCAGCCAACCCACAGCTGAAACCACAGAGGAATTAGGGAGTCAAGCAAGAGTGCTGCTTCCATGGTGAACCTGACAATCAGCTCCAGGGTGTAGGAAACAGACACTGAGGATACTCACCACTTACCAAAGCAGAGATCCAGAGGCTTCTAAGAGTTCATCACTCCCACCGTGGCTCAGGGAATTTTGCAGAAGAGGGAGTGGAAAGATTTTAAGAGCCACAGGTTGAGACATCATGCCCAGAGGCATTCCCTCTCTCCAAAAATAACTGTTGCTCCCACAACACATAAACTACAAATCCATAGGGAATACCTGCAACCCCACTGAGAAGGGTCCCCAGCAGAATGAGGGCAGGGACAAGTGAAAAGAGGGTACCAACACACGATGTATCCATACAAAATATGTTGTTAATAATTATAGTAATGAAAATTGCCAAAAAAAAGAGAAAGCTGTGCCTTAGAACAGAGAGGTACAATATGATGTAGCTAAGTGCAGGAGATACTATGAATCACACTCACATTTGTCAAACACTAAATCTCATGTTCTTTTTCAACACACCATAATAATGCTGCATTTTGGGCACTGTAGATAGCTGGCTGTCCACACTGAAAACAGTAGCCATTGTGCACCATCTTTAACGCTTTGTTTATATGACACTCCACCAAGAATGCAAAACTCCTTGAGTGAGATATTTAAATAAAACTAGATGGAAAACCTGCATTTCTATTTCCTTCTCTGTAAATTTTCTAATTAATGAATAACTGTTCTTGCACTTTATTATTGGTAATTTCACAAAGACTCCCAGAGTATTAGGCAGTTGTGTTGGGTGTACAGAAACAGTATTAGCTTTAGGCATGGAGATGAATGGATTTAGAGGCACTAAATCAGGAAACCAAATGGGCTGCCACAGCTCAATGTTTTAGAATTAGCTTCAAGTATTCAACAAAAAGAAAAAAAAATCAAGAACCAACATTAAAAGCCCAGAGTCACAGAAGTAGGAGGATCACTGTGAGTTTGAGGCCACCCTGAGACATAAGTGAATTCCAGGTCAGCCTTGGCTAGAGTGAGACCCTACCTCAAAAAACCATATACCTCAATAAGGAGGGGCCAGAGGGAGGGGGAAGGCCAGGGAGTAGGCTAACAATGGTACCAACTTGACTGTATTCACTGAGTACAAAACTAATTAATAATAATAATAAATAAATAAATAAATAAACCCTCAGATAGTTAAAGCAGTCCTGATCAAGAAAAATAAATAAATAATAAATAAATAAATGGACAGCCTCTTGCATTTATAAAAATGCACAGTCTCAGGCTGGAGAGATGACTTAGCAGTTAAGCGCTTGCCCGTGAAACCTAAGGACCCCAGTTCGATGCTCAATTCCCCAGGACCCACATTAGCCAGATGCACAAGGGGGCACACGTGTCTGGAGTTCATTTGCAGTGCCTGGATGCCCTGGCACACCCATTATATCTCCATCTGCCTCTTTCACTCTCTGTCTGTTGCTCTCAAATAAATAAATAAAAATTTAAAAGATGCACAGTCTATACATAAAGGACCCTAAGACTCTACCAGCAAACTGTTAGAGCTGATAAACACCTATAGCCATGTACCAAGATATAAAATAAATACACAAAAACCAGTAATTTTCCTATATGCTAACAACAAACCTAACCAAGGAAGTGAAGAATCTCTACAATGAAAACTTTAAAACACTCAAACAAGAAATTGCAGAAGACAGTAGGAAATGGAAAAACATCCCTTGTTCTTGGATCAGAAGAATCAATATTGTGAAAATGGCAATCTTATCAAAAGCAACCTATATATTTAATGTAATCCCCATCAAAATTCCAATGACATTCTTCATGGAAATATAAAATACAATCAAAAACTCCATTTGGAATCACAAAAGATCTTGAATATCTAAAACAATACTGAGCAACAAAAATAAGGCTGCTGGTAGCACCATACCTGATTTTAACCTATACTACAGAGCCATAGTAATAAAAACAGCATGGTATTGGCACAAAAGCAGACATGTAGATCAATGGAATAGAATAGAGGACCCAAATGTTAGTCCAGGTAGCTATAGCCACCTGATATTCATTAAAAATGCCAAAAATATTCATTGGAAAAAAGATAGCCTCTTCAGCAAATGGTGCTGGGAAAATTGGATATATATCTGCAGAAGGATGAATATAGATCCTTCTCTCTCTCCATGCACAAGAATTAAGTCCAAATGGATTAAAGACCTTAACATCAGACCTGAAACTCTGAAACTGCTAGAGGAAAAATTAGGGGAAACCCTTCAACATATTGATCTTGGCAAAGACTTTCTGAATATAACCCCAGTTGCTCAGGCAATAAAACCACAGATTAACTGCTGGGACCTCATGAAATTACAAAGATTTTGTATGGTAAAGGACACTGTGAATAAAGCAAAGAGGCAACCTACAGAATGGGAAAAAGTCTTTTCCAGCTATATATCTGATAGAGGATTAATATCTAGGATATACAAAGAACTCAAAAAATTAAATAATAAGGAATCAAACAACCCAATTAAAAATGGGCTATGGAACTAAATAGAGAGTTCTCAAAAGACAAAATATGGATGGCATATAGGCACCTAAAACAATGTTCTACATCCCTAATCATCGGGGAAATGCAGATTAGAACTATGTTGAGATTCCATCTCACTCCTGTCAGATTGGCTACCATCATGAAAACAAATGACCATAAATGCTGGCAAGGATGTGGAAAAAGAACCTCCTACACTGCTGGTGGGAATGCAATCTGGTCCAGCCATTGTGGAAATCAGTGTGGAGGTTCCTAAGACAGCTGAAACTAGATCTGCCATATGACCCAGCTATAGCACTCCGAGGCGTATATTCTAAGGACTTATCTCATTACCTTAGAGATACTTGCTCAACCCTGTTTATTGCCATTCAATTCACAATAGCTGGGAAATGGAACCAGCCTAGATGTCCCTCAACTGATGAGTGGATAAAGAAGATATGGCACATGTATACAATGGAGTTCTACCCAGCAGTAAAGAAAAATAAAGCTATAAAATTTGCAGGAAAATGGATAAATCTGGAAAGGATTATATTAAGTGAGGTAACCCAGGCCCAGAAAGCCAAATGTCACATGTTCTCTCTCATACATGGATCCTAGCTACAGATGACTGAACTTCTGTGTGAGTAGGAAGAAAACTCAGTATCAGAGGCTAGTCAACTAGAAAAGAGATACAAAGGGAAGAGAAAGGAAGGGAGTGGGGTACTTAATAGGATGATATTGTATATATGTAAGTAAAAGAATAAAATAATAAGGGTAAAAAGGTCTAAAGTGAAGTCAAGGGAAGAGATTGAGTAAAGGAAAGGTGGAGGGAAGGCTAATCAAAATATAAGAGAATATGAATAAATCATATGGAAACCACTTTTTGGGACAATGGAACACTCAGGAGCCATAGATTGTTGCTAGAAAATGTTCAGTGCCAAGGATGGGAAACCTTCCAGTGAATTGTTGGCCAGGGAGGTCAACACTGCAAGTCTTAAATTTTGCCAGCCAGGCCAAGTGAGCCAATGGGTGCAAAAGTCTGTCATGGTGGAAAACAACTGCCCTCTAATTGGACTGAAGGCCAGCTCCATGGGAGGGATAGTGAAAACCTACAATAGTGGTAGTCATGAGCCCTAGGGATGTAACATCTGCTGCTGTCTGGCTAAATGTATATACCATGCTTATTAAACTGCCCAGTAAGCACTTCTTTTAATGTTCATACCCATATATTAATGCAACTCTCACTTTTGGTATAGAACCTTCTCTTTTCAGATGGCAGTGACCTAGGGATGACTCAGAAGGCATCATGGTGCTAGAAAGAAGTGACAGAGGAGTGCTCAGCACTGCAATATCTCTATCACACCTTCTAAGGCTCAAGGTCTATTGTGGAAGAGGTGGCAGAATGAACGTAAGAGACAAAGGAAGGGTAGGATTCCTTACAACTGCTCCCCCACCCCAGACACAAAATTGCCTGGATATCCATGACCTCACAGTGCCTGACACTATATACACATGACCATAATAATAGGAGGAAATGATGATGACATCAAAATAAAAGAGAGACTGAATGAGAGGGGGAAGGGATATGATGGAGAATGGAGTTTCAATGGGAAAGTGGGGGAAGGGAGAACATTGCCAGGGATATTGTTTATAATCATGGAAGTTGTTAATAAAAATTAATTAATTAATTAATTTAAAAAATGTTCATTGTGGGTTTTTAAGTTCACAACACTATTAATAATAATCATGTCTTTAGGAGCTAAAGTTGCAAGAAACCATGAAAGGCCAAACCACCAACCTCATTATGTAATAGTCATAGCAGACAAAACTCCAAATAAATTCTAAAATTAAGAAGTTTCCAATCATTTTTCTTCTAGATCCACTATTCTGAAGCTTATGTGAGTCCATATTACCTAAACTTGTCATTCTCATACCGGAATTCGTCCTGAATTTATGCATATTTTATCATGACAGACCAATCAATTACCAATGATGCCTGCCATACTTTTCTTTAAAATAAGTGATTGCCCCTTAAAATAAAATTTACTTTATGGTGGAATTTTTGTGGTCATTGCAAATGACTAAGCAGTTTCATTTGCCAGAAATTGGATGCTGCTATAAAAATAAATGCATAACTGTTTTCAAAATAGTACATAAAATGTTATTTTTGTGCCACCTAAGGTCATCTTATATGCAATCCATGGGTCACATTCCAAACGTCTGTCAACAAGCATCTTTGTGCATACATTTCCTTGTTTTCCCAGAACCCTTCCCAGCAAACAAGAGCACACAGGTGGATGGAGAGAGCGCCTTCCACGTCTCCAGTGAAATCAGCATGGCGGATCACTTTTCCCAAGAGTGAAAGCCTCGGCATGTCTTTCAGACACTCACCAAGGTGAAAAAGAAAACAGTACTTTGATAGCCTGGAGGAATTGTTCCCCTTTTCCTTTCCTGCTGATACTTGAGCTATCTGAGTTGGTATCTGAGATGCTTTATAAGAGGCCTGCCTTAGCCACAGGGGAAAGAGAATGTGGAGAGCAGAATTCAGAACCACCCTGGACTCCTCACTGCGGCTGCTAATCAGGAAACAGCAGAAAACTCAGGCCAGACCCTCCCAGGAGATCCCATGATGAACAAGAGGTATTTTTTCTTTTTCTTTCTTTCATGTTTTTTCTTTCCTTCCCCCCCCCCTTTGTACAGTTCAATGATAGCTAGAGCTTATCTACTTCTCACTCCATCTCACCTGCAGCTTGGTAACTGGGTTTCCTAAACAAAATTAATGGAAGTGTCAAGGTGAAATTGAAAGTGAAACTGGCAGCAAAAGGCAAATCTCCAAGGCCCTTAATGGCTTGGAAAGCCAAATGGCAATTTCCAGCTAGGTCCCTTGCCTCAGGCTGGCTGAAACCAAGGCAATCACATTGTAGTCTGCACTTTCAATAATTTTATCAATACATTAGGCCTCAGAAGCTTGGTGTGCAATCTTACTCTTAAAACAGGTGGTCATATGTATGTGATGTTTAGAATGCTTCAAAAATGCTTTCCATTCCTGAAAATGTACATCTGCCCTCACAGTCTGCCCTGTGCTTAAAGCTCCTGGCCATTTCTCTAAGGAAAAACAAAAGTTATGAAGGTCACTGTGAAAGCTCAAACACAGATCCAAAGGTCAGCCTGTGTAAACTGGTTCCCCTCTCAATAGCAACCTCAGATAAATGTTGAAGATTATAGACATTTCACTCACTAGATCTGGGAGTTCATGCAAATTTAGGTAAAACTGAAACACTTTCCAACATATATGTGCTCAATGACCTACCTGCCAGTTATTCTTACTACATACTTTCAGGATAACAGCCAAGGGGTTACCACTATTGCGTTAAAGATACATGAAATCCTTGCTAAAATGTAGTAGGCAGGGGTTTGAAGAGAAACAGGATTTGAGAAATCTCTCTTTACATAAACCTGTTAGAGGTGACTGGCAAAGAACCAAGTCTCTATTTCCAACTCTCCTCCATTTCTGGAAGAACTGAGGGTGTTAGACAATATTAGCCTATGGTATTACTTTCCACCCATCTATCTCTTTCCTGCAGAAAGCATGCAGCCTGGAAACAGCACGCACCAGCTGGGCATTGTGGGAATGTTCCTGCTCTGTGGCTGCATTCACTGCACTTAAGGAAGCTAATCCACTCTCCCAGTCCACTGCGCAGCCTCCTGCTTTTCCTTTATTCTTACAGATATGAAAGCCCAAGGAAGACAATCTGGGAAACTCAGGTTTCAGCAAGCTATGCATATTATAAGAGTGAATTCCTCCCCCCTCCCTCCCTCTCTCTTTCTTGCAAAATACTCCCTACTTAAATTGCAAACCTTGGAGCCAAGGCGTCTGGCTCTAGCTGTCTCATCATTCATAACCTTGTTATGCAAATAAAACAAAGATAAATTAAAATTCTCATTGAGTCCTAATCCTACAAAGTAGACTCCCGAAACAATCTTAAATAATACCAAATTCTAGTACATCCCTGGTTTGTGTTTGTTGTCGGTTTTTAAGCAATTTAGCTGAAAACAAAATAGATGAATGAACACTCTGCTTGGTATTTCAGATGTTCATGCATTTCATGCTATGCATTCTTTGTTAACAATTCCCCAAACAAACCTTGGCCCTTTACTGACAAAAGCAGAATCAAATTTAAAAAAAAAAAAAAAAAGCCAAGATTGGATGGATCTATGGAGTCTTTCAGAAACTTCATTTATATTATTGCTAGAGGCCTGAGCAGTATCACCTTGACTGTTTCAGAGAATCTGCTATCGCCCCCTCACATCAAGTCGTGCTGTTCAACCCTCTTAAGCTTACCAAGCCTCCAAGAAATGTAAATATTTATGACTCACAAACTGCACTTCCCTCGCCCTGCTCAATATTGCTCTCCCATAGAACACCGGGATTCTGTAAGGTAGATGCCAGGCTTCCTGTCTGAGAAAAACAGAAAATTTTAAGACTCCTACTGCTACTTGCTTCAAGTGGGCATATGACTGCTCTGAGTTTCCCTCAGGCAAAGATCTTGTTAATGTAAAAAGTCTGTGAGAGACTTCCTATACATTGACTACACAAGCATTTCTCCAGCAGCTCCCATTAATGAATATGAAGTAGAACTGAAGAATATGGAAAATTATCAGGTATGCAGTACAATTTGAGTGACATGGAAAAACTTATATGGCCAGAATCATCTCCCTGCTGACCTTCTACAGCCAGAGACCAGTTCAACCTGTGAACAGTTCCTGTGGAATTCCTCTGCCTGTCAGACAGCCTAGTACACAAGTCTGGCGGGCAGGGGGGGGGGGGGGAATCCAAAATCTCAGGGTTAAATCCTAATCCTAGCTGATTCTTGGCATTGTTACCTTGTACATGCAACAATGTAGATAGCCACCATCCTAAAGTAAAGACTTAAGATTTTTTTTTTTTTTTTTTTTTTTTTTTTTTGCTTACCTATCAGGGTGTTTGTGGGGACCAAGGAGGTAATAAGTGTGAAAATACTGAAAAAAATTTCAGGGATTAGCAAATATAATAAAAAAAAATTACTATGAAGTCTGGAGAGATGGCTTAGTTGTTAAGGTGCTTGCCTGCAAAGCCTAAGGACTCAGGTTTGACTCCACAGAGCCCATGTAAGCCAGATGCACAAAGGTGATGCATACACACAAGGTGGAGCACATTTCTGAAGTTCAGTTGCAGTGGGGAGATGCACTGGCATGCCAATATTCTCTCTCTCTCTTATAAAAAAAATTTTTTTAAACATTTTTTTTAATTTATTTTTTAATTTATTTGAGAGCGACAGACACAGAGAGAAAGACAGGTAGAGGGAGAGAGAGAGAATGGGCGCACCAGGGCTTCTAGCCTCTGCAAACGAACTCCAGACGCATGCGCCCCCTTGTGCATCTGGCTAACGTGGGACCTGGGGAACCGAGCCTCGAACCGGGGTCCTTAGGCTTCACAGGCAAGTGCTTAACCGCTAAGCCATCTCTCCAGCCCTCTTATAAAAAATTTTTAAAAGTACTATTCTAATGAAATTAAAACAATCCTGATTTGTTTGATGATGTGAAATATTTATTATTCTGTCCTGTGAATGTCATGGGTTACATTATTATTCTAATCTCTGGAGCCCATCTTGTGATGTTCTAGTAGTTTATTTCTGCTTTCATGTTAAAAATAATATGTATAATAAGTACAGTACTGTATTTGCCTCTCTTTTTTACATGCATTCTTCTTCTATGCATCTCTTAAAATGGCTTCCAGGGATATGACTTCAACATTTTAGAAGACCAGACATTGAACCAAAACATCCTACCACAGAGTCCTTGCACATCCACATTGAATGGTGCACAATGCATGACAGCTAAGAAATGGAACCAGCCTACATGTTCATCAACAAATGAATAAATAAAAATGAGTGTGGTATATATACACAATGAAATGGTATTCCTATTCTGAAAAAAGGAAAATGAAATAATGGTATTTTCAGGAACATGGATTAAGATGGAAGTCACATTAAGTGAAATAAGCCAGATACAAAAAGATAAATACTGCATGCTTTCTCTATGTCTCTCATATGTGGGTGCTAGATTCTACTTTTTAAATATGTTAAATATGTGTGTGTGTATATATATGTAAGTTATATATATATATATATGTAAATTAGTAAAAAAAATCTTCCTAGAAGTAGATGCTTCTATCCAGAATTTCCAGGACATTTGATATATAAGGCTTATTATTTGACAGGAAATTACTAAGTATGCATATATATATGCCTATATGTATGCACAGTTTGGTGAGTTACACATCATGACACTAGGAAGGGAATCAAAGATGGGAAGAAAGATCTTAAGGAGCAAAGGCAGAGAAAAAGACACAGATGTTGAAAAATCTTACCCATTTGCAACACTATGACAGAGCTTCCAGATGATAGAAAGAGTCGGACAGTAAAGATTCAGAACAAGGTCCTAGTTTCCAAGAAAATGATTGCTAACCACCATTTATGAAGGCATATGGTATGTCCTGTAATCCTACAGTGAATGTGCCAGAAGACACTTATGCTGTCCAACAAAAGTCAAATAGAAAGATCCAAACTATGTACCGGTGTCAGTTTGTAAATCATAACATCATCTTATGCTCAGAACTTTCTTTTATCAGAACATATTAGTAAAAAATAAAAATGCATATTTCAAACAATAGGATTAAATATAAATCCTGACATGACTCTCAGAATCTAAAACTGACTAAGAAACATTCCAGACTTTGACAGTAAGAGAAGAATCAAAATCCCAGACCTGAACTCTAGGATTGCTGATTTCTCTGGCTTGTGTATGTTGCTCAACTTTTGTAAGACTGAACTTCACATCAAACTTACTTTACAAATGTGTTGAAGAATAACTGTGAAACGGGATCCTTAACATCTTCCAGACAATACTGCAGCTTTCTTTCAAATTGCCTATCTTAACCAGAGCAACATGTAACCTGGATAAGAGGTCTGAGTGAGCAATCAAGGTAGCCATGCCTTGAAGTGTCAAGTTTCCAGAGAGAAGAGAAACACATTGAGATGAGCTCCATGTTTGTCTCTGCATTTTTACTCAGTTAATCTGCCAGTTCTTACAATAACAGAAAGTGGCCAGTTGGGAAGCTGTGCCCTGGTGCTTAAAGCAGTTACAAAGGGCAGGAGAAATGGAGAGTAAAGTTCAATTGTCCCAGTCACCTAAGACTTGATCGCCCAAGATACAAAAGAAGTGAGTCCAGAAGTTGGTATTCAATTGAAGTACCAAGAGATCAAAGAGAAAGTAGTGCCAGAGATGAATGGGCTGAGCAAAGGTTTCCACCATCTCATGGAGAGAGATGTAAGTGGTAGTTGAGACAAACACTCCAGGATATCTACAGAGACACCTGCCATGCTATATTTTCTGGAAGAAAGGGGATATCCATGCCCTACGGGTAATGGCAAACCAAAAATAGGTTAGACCTAGTACAGCCTGAAACCAGCATTGACTGAAAGAAGTTATGTTTTAATTTATTTATCCTTCAAGGAAAGAAGAAAAATATCTTCCTAGAAGTAGACACCATTATCCACAATTTTTATAACACTTGATATATAAGGTTTATTATTTAACAGGAAAGTACTAAATATGTTGCAAAATGGGTCAGTACAATTCAAAACCAAAACCAAAACCAAAAAAAAAAAAAAAAAAAAATCAAGAATCCAACTCATTGTATATCCTAATGTTGCAATTATCATATTGAGACTTTAGCTACAACTTTAACTTTTTTTTTTTTTTTTTTTTTTTTTTTTTTTTTTTTACTCTTGCCAGGTGATACCCTACACTGCCCCAGAAATCTAGTAGCGAAAAAGTCATTAACAACAGATGTGGTTCTTTAACCTTGGATCAGAACCCCTGATCCGATGACCTTCCTGGTTACTGTGGTGTCCAGCATCTGCACCTGGCTCTTTGCCTGCAGCCTTTGCCTGGGCAGCCAGTAGATAATAAGCCCCTTTCAGCTGGACACTTGGGTCAGCTCCACAGACAACTACCATATAGGGTGCTAATGCTGGGAGAGACAGCCATCAGATTACCATGGCTGCCAATATGAAGATGAGAGTGTATGCAGAAAACATAGAAACTAATGATCTCAACAAGAGATATTTCTACCCATCATATGGAGGATGTTGGAGCAGTTGTTCACACCTTTCATCCCATAGCAAGAGTGGTTTCATTTAGTGTAGAGTATTTTAGCACAGGGTGGCTTAGCTGAACCCAGACAAGAAGTATATCCACAGAGACAACAATAAGAATATCTGCTACAAATGATTTAGAATTTCTCTCTGAACCCATTTGTCCTATAAAGAATTACCGGAGGACTTGCTAGAAACAGTGTGGGAAAAAATGTTTGGGAGACTGGCAGCTGCACCAGTATCTCTATATCAAAGACCACTGCTGCTATCACTGCCCAGTTAAAGAGCATTAGCCAAATAATCCCTTTAATTATGAAAAATCACACAACACTGATGAAGTATAATGACCATATGTCATGTCCTCTCCTAACCAGTTGAAACCATGTGATTTTTATCAATTTAACTACAAAACTCAGCTATTGGAAACTTCCCTTTCATTAAAGAATAACTTTCCATGTACCAGAATGATCAGAACGATATCTTTTCTGCACTAGAGTATGATACTCATTGGTTACTGGGAAGCACGAGTTTTTTGTTTGTTTTGTTTTTGCAAAACTTGCTCAGTAAGGTAAGGATAGTTTAACTCTTACACTCCTTGGATGTCTTTTGAGCCAAAATTGCAAAAGTGACTGAAAAAGCAAAGGAAGTACTCAGATTCTAAGGAGTTTCTTGATGGCTTATACTGACCAACTGTCCCCCTTTCAGTATGTTTGAACAGTCATACTGTATGTTGCTCAGGAATGGTTTGAATATTTGGAAATACTCAAATGAAATAGACTTCTAGGATTGGGAGACAGCACAGTTGGTAAAAAATTTGTTTGCAAACATAAATAATCCACACAAGAAAGCCAGGTATGGTAGCATATACTTAAAATGCCCATGCTAGAGAGGCAGACACAGAAAGACCCTTGAGACTTATTTGCCAACCAGTCTAGCAGATTTGGTGATCTGCATGTCAATGAGAAACCATGTCTGAAAAATGATGGATGGCACCTAAGATAAAGGTTTTCTTTTGGCCTTCACATGTAAGTGCAAACTTGTATGCATGTCCCCTCACATATGGGAACATGAACATATACAGTCACATATACAAATAAAAAAAGGAATATATTTCTATTTTCCAAATATAAAAACAAAATAATTCCTGGGGCTGGAGAGATGGATCAGTGGCTAAAGCTTGCTTGAAAGCTTTTTTTTTTAAATCACTATAAGTTCAATTTCCCAGCACCCATGTAAAGCTGGATACAAAAACTGGCACATGCATCAGTGATCCTCACATGCCCATGAAAATGAGAGACAAAGGTAGGAGCACCTGCGAGTGTATGGGACAATTAGACTGGTGCATGGTGCAGTAAGTAAAGAGAGACTATCTCAAAGAAGGTAGAAGGGGAGGACAAATATCAAAGTTGTTCTCAGATTTCTACGTATGTGCCACAGTTCAATCACACACACAACACAACCATACACACAAAGTAAATAAAATAACTGTAACTAGTATAGCAAAAAAAAAAAAAAAAAATCAAAATTAGAGAATTTCATATGAAAACCAGGGATAATCTCAAGTAGAAATTCCAACATGGAAAAATAATAACTGACATTAAACAACTTAAATTGGTAAATGCAAGTATACAAGAGACTGCTTCAAGAAAACAGAGGTAATACATAAAAAATAAATTATTATAAATTATTCAGCCTATTGTGGGGTACACTCCTGTAATTTCAGCATTTGAGAGGGGAGGGGTAGGATGGTCAGGAGTTCAAGGTATACATTGCTATATAAGCAGGTTGAAAACCAGCCTGGGCTACATGAGATTTTTGAGACCTTACCTAAAAAAACTGAAAAATAAATAAAGCATTTATATTATGCTCAAAGACATAATAAGAGTTGAAAAGTAAAGAAAAGAATATATATCATATATAAGAATTGTACTGCAAATCCTAGATAGGAACAATAGCTCAAGAAATAATAATCAAAAATGTCCCAAGCTTACCAAATCCTGAAAATCCAGATTGAAGAAACTTCAAACTCACAAAGCAGGACCATCACACAGAAAGCTGCATCTACACAGGTTATAGCTCAAATGCTAAAAAGCAAAAACAAAAAGGAAATCTTTCAAGCAGCCAGAGCTAAGGAAAAGAAAGATAACTACTTTCAAAGGAGCAACAATTGCACTGATGACTCAGCAAAAACAACCACATCACAAATATGGACACAAATTTGTAAAGCTGGAGTAAATTTTAAAATTTAAATAGATGACATTTTTCAAAAATTCACTCTTGGTGAGAGAATCTGCTTCTTACAAATAATGGTGAATTTCAGGGAGACCCAAGATCCATCAGTATGACAAGAAAAGAAAGCCAGCTGCCCCACACCAGAGGAGTCATCTCCATCACATCTACCAGGACCCAGAAAACATTATAGAAGTGGGATTAAATATGAATGCTGCTCTCATGGCCAGCCTGAGAACCTCCTTTAGGGAGACAGTGTTAGACACTGAGGAGACTCAAAACTCATCAAAACAGAAAATCCTAAGTTATTGATCTCATCACTACAGAAGACTTCTAACACACACTTTAAGGCTCAGGGAACATTGAGGAAGAGGAGGTATAAAGATTAAAAGAGCCACAGGGTGGGAAGAAATATCCTGAGGCATTGTCTCTTTCACAGAGAATGACTGGTGCATTTATGACCCCACAATGAACACCAATAACCCCACTGGTAAGCGACCTCAGTGGAATGGTTCTGTGGGTGAGGGAACATAACAATGTAATCCAATGGGAATATGACCAATATGCACTATGGTAAAAATACATAAATTCATAATAAATAACAAACTACCAGTCTAGAAGTCTATGTCAAAGTAAAGGTAAGCAAAACTCAGAATGTAAAAGAATTTACTGGAATTATAGTCATGTACCATCAAGCCCAGCTTATTTTAAAACAGTAAGTTTAATTTTGATTTAAATAGTCACATGTACATAGTGGCTGCCATATTGAACAATGCACTTCTAACTCATCTAGACATGAGTAAGAAAGTTATTATAATATTACTTTAAAAGTGTGTAATTTGACAGTTTATAAAGAAGTATGTGGGCTTGTTTCCATGCTTTAAATGTTTTATGTACCAAAAGACAATTACCAAGGCCATGTATATGTATAATGAATATTAACAGAAATACAAAAGAATACCTTTAAAATAGATCAAATATTGTACAGACATAAGACACTATAAATTCTGTTCCAAGCCATTCCTTTAAAACAGAAGTTTCAGTGTTCAAGTCAATAATTTCATAAAGAAATATTTCTACTACCATGGAAAATAATACAAGTAAGTTTGAAAGATGACCTCCTGTAATAAGTACTCAAAAATTGAAATTGTTAATGTGAAAAGATACATGTACTTCACTGAAAATATTTTCCAAATCACTGAGTCCGAGGCTCAAAGGGAACTAATCAAGAATATGGGCAGATAATAACCTCTGCTATTACCTTCAGAGGGAGGCAGCACCTGATAACAATGCCTTATGTAAAAGAAGATCTTGTTTTTCATGATACTTCCAATCTTGTGGATTTTTTTTTCTCAGCCTAGTGAAACATCAAGTTAGGAGATTTGTGAAATGGGGAGGAGATGGATGAGCAGTTAAAGATGCTTGCAAAGCCTGCCAGTCTGGGTTTGATTTTCCAGTACCCACATAAAGACAGATGCACAAAGTGTCACTTGCATCTGGAGTTCATTTGCAACAGCAAAGGGGCCCTGATGTATACATATGTGCTCTCTCTCTCCCTCTCTCTCTCTTTCTCACTTCCCCCCCTCTCCCCTCACAAATAAACACATAAAAAAAATTTAAATGATTTAACAGATCTGTGCTCTAGGCATAGTGCAGACCAGAGACATGACCCAACTATTGTATTTCTCTGCATGCTAGTTTACTTACCTGTAAAAAGAGGTTGAGCCAACATTGTCTAAAGCTGCTTCCAATATATGCCTCCTTTGTCCTTTAAAGATTTACACCTGGATAAGGTTCCACAAATTAAACTGCTATATTGTGCAATACATAAGCATAAATTTTCCCAAATTGGTAGATAACAGCTGAGTCATGTTCATTCTGTAGAAAAGTTGAAAACCTCTTGCTAGGTACTTGAAGGCAATCTTCACTTAAAATGTGTTGTCCGACAGAAGAGATGGCTTAGCAGTTAAGTGCTTGCCTATGAAGCCTAAGGACCCCGGTTCAAGGTTAGATTCCCCAAGACCCATATAAACCAGATGCATACGGGGGGCTCATGCATCTGGAGTTCATTTGTAGTGGCTGGATGCCCTGGCCTACCCATTCTTTCTCTCTATCTCCCTCTTTCTCTCCCTGTCACTATCAAACAAATAAATTAATTAATTAATAATATTAAAAATGAATGTGTTGTCAAACATAAGGCTTTGTTTTCAAGTTCCTGTGTGGCTTGGAGTAGGAGCAGAAGTAGCGTGTTCCTTACATGTGGTGAGTTAACAATTATCTACCAAAAGTGAGATGGCATACATCTCTACAATCATTTGTTTTGGGGTCAAGGTTTTTATCTGATAAGCACCCAGAGGTTAAGTAGTGAACTTGAAATGATTATAAGCTCTCTTCATTCCAAAAACTCATTTAGTTGTCAGCATATTGTAAAAGGGCACTCTTCCAATACCCATTCCAATAATGGAAACTTCTCTCTCTCCACCACTGTACACACATAAAAATTAAGCTACTTATGGCTGTTGGGGCTGATATGAAGCAATTCTTATCCTTCATGTTACCCATCATTCTTTGGACAAGCATACATATGAACTTCTCTTTTAAAAGAGAAAATTGATTTGAGACCACAGTTCCTTGATCACTATTAAATCTCAAAATTCCAGACTTTGCCCAAAATTCTAGCAATAACAATAATCAATATCTATCAAATATACTGATCCAAATGTGTGTGTCTAGAGAAGATACTCAAGGATCTTGTGTGTTAAGTAATCAGAAAACTTAAAACCTGTCTTCAAGTTACTTTGTTTAAGACTAGAATGAACTTGGAATAAATAGTGACAAAGATAGCTTCCTTGGACCTGATCCTTGGCATTGCCAGAAAACTTAATGCTGTTCCAAATGCTGCCAAGAACTATTGGCTAGACCCTACAAACTTCTAAAAAGAAAAAAAAGATCCACTGTAGTCATGTAAATCCCTATTGCCTCAAACCCCACAATGGCTAACGATTATTTCATAACTGACGAGGTTTTTAGAACAGTGTGTTGGAAAGGATCTCTCATTTTTCAGAGATCCTGGCCTCTGAATAAGTTCTGGGAAGTACTGTCAGGCAACAAACTTGAGGGGTTATTACTGCTGCTGGATGAAAATGTAACAATATATTTATCCACTACTCTGCATCCTATAGCCACGGCTACTCAGGAATGGGCAGTACCAATGCATTAATTACAAATTGGAAAAAACAGAAAATGGATTAATTAAAGACAAGTCAGCCAAGGTTTAACATGTACATGACAATTTTGTTAAGAAGCTTGTGGCAAATTTGAGAATGTCAATAAGCCAAAAAATAAAGGAGCTAGCTAACTAGTGAAATATTATTTCCTTATTTAGTCTCCTTTCTGACTTTTACATTCATAATAAAATACAGTTAATGTTTTCATTTCATTCAACAGTTTTCTTCTGTTAAAACCACAAGATGTCAAATGTTTTTCTTTCTTGGCTTTCTTAGCAACTAAAGGCTACTCTTTAGCAAGATAGCTTCCTATTGGCTTACAACAGACCTTTGCTGTGTTTCTCTTACATTTGAATTAGTATCACAATACGTTATAGCTCCCTCCAGCCTCTCTGATTACTCTATCACACACCTCTTTATAATTTTTTTCTTTGTATGTTTTTTACAGACCACAACTAAGGGTCCCCCCCCCCATTTTGACTATGCAGACTATGAGCAGAGATAGAATTTGCAGATAGATCAGTAAGGAGTTCAAAGTGCTGTAGACTGTAGCATTATAAATAATTTATACTGTATGAAATGTTTAATAATGTCTCCTAACAAAGAGTGCAAAATGAACTCTGCATGGTAATAAATGTGCTTGAAGGTAAAATAAACATAGGTATAATGTAGGTATTTGTTAAAGATATCATTGTATGGCATGTTTACAAACCTCAAAGAATGAGAAATTACACACTTATGCTAGAGGCAGGAGATTATCTGCCAATACTAGAATATTTGATTTTTCAAAACAAAATGTAGGAACTAGATTTATATTCCTTTTTACATATTCAGAGCATTATCACCTCTAAAATAACAGCTAATAACTTCGGCATACAATACACATTGCCATACAACCTTGTAAATTAATAAATCTCTATCCATCTCTTTCTGTGCCAAGTAGGATGATTAGATTAGGTTTAAAAAAAGGTTTTAAATGCATACTAAGTCTCTAAGTACTGGTAATCCCCACCATACAGAAAGGTCTATCTGCATGAATATGGAAATATTTAATAAATCACTTCTGAGGAAAATTACAATCAGGTTGCACCCAATCTAATGCATGAGGACTTTATCATTAGTTGTCCTCACATTTAACCCCATTCCTGCCTCATGCAAAGAAAATTTAGTTGTGTCAAATAAAACAATTTTGATAAACTTGTAAATTTGCCATCCTGGGAATATATTACCTTAGATAAATTCACTAAAGTTTCTTTATGCCGATGGGAATTTTTTACCTGATACCAGTGAAAAAAAAGTAATTTCAAGTTATATTGAACTTCTAGTAGAGAATGTGATGCAGAGTGTGTGCACATGCATGTGTGTGTTGAGAAAGCTATTCACAACCTCACCATTTACTCAGCAGATAAAACACAATATGCTGTTTCATCTTCCTCTGTCACTGTCGAATCAAGCAAAGAATGACAGAAGCTCCCCTCTGTGGAACAACCCAAGGAAGGCTGAGTGAAAATATGCAACGATGATTGATACCAATGCTTATTGTTACTACATCTCATTGTAGAAAACTTCTATTTGAGAATCTCATTCATAACAAAAGTCAAAGAATAATGCCATTTAAATTTATGAGAGTCCTCAGGAGATTATTATAATTGCCAAAATATGATGAACGCAGTTCACAAAGAAATGGATTAATTTCACACATGCTATTCAATGTAAGAATACTAAATAAAATGATAGCAGGCAGATTTCAGTGTACATTAAAATAATGTCTCTAAATGTAATATAGTTTTAATGAATGTATTATATGGCAAAGTTCAAATAATATACTGAGGATGCAAGGATGGCTTAATACTAAGAAATCTCTCACTAGGAAAAATATCATACGGAACTTAGAAAACTAAAATAATGACTATTAAAATTCTACACATAATAAAATGCTGCTCTTTTATGTTTTCCAAAAATAAGATCATTTAGGATTGTATGCACTGTCTTCAGGTGACAAGAATCCATATTTAGAAACAGGACATCTAATTTGAATCTACTTGATCATTTCCTGGGAATATTAACTTTGTAGATTTCTTTCTACAAAGTATTTAACATGTATTTATGAATCCTGGCCAATAATAGGCTGCTCTCAAATGGATTTATTTACTTTTGCTCAGACTTGACAAGTATATCCTTACCAAGTTCTATATTCCCCAAAATATTTATGTCAGAATATGCTATAATAATCAATAAATGACAAAATTATTATTTTTTTAAAAAATTAGGTTAAATTATTTAGAGTGAGCCAGTAAAAGTTAACAATTAAAAAAGTACTTTATGAGCCAGGTATGGTGGTGCACATCTTTAATTCCAGCACCCAGGAGGCAGAGGTAGGAGGATTGATGTAAGTTTGAGGTCACCTTGAGAACACATAGTGAATTTCAGGTCAGCTGGGCTACAGTGAGACTCTACCTCAAAAAAAAAAAAAAAAAAAAAGTACTTTACAAAATTACAAAGATTTAGGATAGCACCACCAATATAAAAAGTAATTTAGACAACAGTTCATAAGCCTAGTTTATGTTAAAGAGCTTCTCTTTATTACATCTCAACCAGCAGTCTATATTCAAATACAAAAGCTCTAATTCTGTTAGTAACAAAATTGCATGTTAATGCTTAAATTTGAAGTAAAATATGAAGCTTAAGTTATACACATATCTTTTCAACTGATTTTAGGTTTTAAACTGCTCTGTAAATTGACCCATGGTATGGTGAAATGTCATACAACATGAAGCATCAAACAATAGTTACAGCTAATACATTCCTCCCAAAATATAAAAGTATGGAGATAATAAAAATAAGCAAAATTACCATTATTTTCAGATAAAAAATTTTATTTATAAAATTTTACTTACAGAAACAGTAGTGAATATAAAAGCTATTGGAAATAGGAGAATTCATAAAATGCTTAACACACATTATATATAACTCAATATTTTTTTAGCAACAGTGGCCAATTTGTACTTTGAATGAATGAAAAACCTTACTTATTTTTTTTAAATGTTTTTATTTATTTATTTATTTAAGAGAGAAAGAAAGAGAAGGGGAGTACCCCAGAGCCTCCAGTAATTGCAAACAAACTGCAGGTACATGCATAACCTTGGGCATCAGGTTTACATGGGTACTACTGGGGAATCGAACCAGGGTCCTTAGGCTTCGCAGGCAAGCACCTTAACTTCCCTCCAGCCCCCTTACTTATTTCTTTAAAGATTATAACTTCATGAATAAATTTAACAAGAAGTGTACAAGACATATTAAGGAAAAAATTAAATTCTGCAGAAGGAATAAGAGATTTCCTGTCCAGTTGCAGTTCATACTTTCATCCCTTTACTCTAGAGGCAAAAGTACACTGAGAAAAATATAAAATTCACTATTTCCCAGAATTATATAAAATACACACACCTCTATAGAGTGGAAATGAAACAGAAACCCAATATTATGCAAAGACCAAGGCCGTGTCCTGCTGAGATCTGATGCCAGAAGAAAACAGAGACAGCCAGCAGCATTCTAAAGACTAACGGTGTTCATTCCAGAGCAGAAGATTGAACCCAGGCCTGATTTTTGAAAAGAGGAAATGGAACAAGAGATACAGCTGTCTGTCTTCTATGTCATTAGGCCTGTAAGAAGTTCTCAGCCAAGCACAGCTGAAGGAAGTAGGTCGCCTTTGTGGCTAGCACTGGATCAGGTGGTCCTCAGCCTTGGCCACTATCTCTGCAATGGCATACAATGGAAGCTTGAGCCAAGATGATTAGATCCTGTTTCTGAACAGTCATCCCCAGAAAATGGTTATACAATACTAAATAATACTTGATTAAAGAGGAAATAGCATAGAGAAAAAGGATCCATTTAAAATGAGTCCACAAATAACAAATTTCAAAGCTGCCATTGAAACACTGTGGTTCATCATCTGCCTTCCATTCATGTTCATCTCAAGGATAACAAAAGTCAGTCAGGACTGTTAACCCACACACTCAGCAAGAACCAAATTACCTTCTGAAATACAGGATCTCCTTTTGGTTTTAGCTTTATTGTCTCCCATCAAAATGCCATTCTATCAAGTTCTTCTGGTAAGTCCCCAGACCTCTCCAGCTGTTATGTCACGCTGGTGTTGAGGTACACTGGTCACAACTGCATTCATTCTAGGATTCTAACAACATTCTAATTGGTCATCCAATATGATCCACTTTTATTTTTAGGTTTTCTGACTAACTTTACTTACAATATTTTTTGTCATGTATGTAGAATACATTTGACTTTTGACAGCCAAAATGGAAATGTCTTTCTTTTACCAGATGAGATAACCCTGTTCATATTTATTAATATGATAGTTATTTGTAACTCAAAGAAGCCTTACTCTTTTACAAATATGTGTGTGTGTGTGTGTGTGTCTGGAGAATATATATAGAGAGAATATATATATATATATATATATATATATATATATCCTATTTCTTTTGCTGCAAGTATCTATTTAGTAAACTTGTATTTTTATTCTAATGTATAAAGGTCTTTACGTGTTCTTCAGTACCCCTGGTCCGTTTTCTTCATCTTGTTCTGCTTTTGTTTTGGCAAGGGAGATGTTTTGTTTTAACTTGAGATAGGTTCTCACTCTGTAGCGCAGGAAAGCCTTGCATTGATCCTTCCTCCACAGTCTCCTGAAGGCTGGGGTTACAAGCATAATCACCACACATGGCTACATCCTTGTGTTCTTAATCTTTATTCTCTCACATATCAGTTTTGTTCAGTATGGACAGAAACAGCCACTGCCTCTATAGAAACAAGTTTCTCTATGTTCCTCTGCTCTGCTTCCTCCTCCTATGTTGGGTTTTATAATTTAGGCTCACCATTGATAAGAATTATTCTCAGGCTAGAGAGGTTGCTTAGCAGTTAAGCACTTAACTGTGAAGCCTAAGGACACCAGTTCCAGGCTTGATTCCCCAGGACCCACATTAAGCAGATGCACAAGGGAGTTCATGCATCTGGAGTTCGTTTTTAGTGGCTGGAGGACCTGGCACACCCATTCTCTCTCTCTCTCTCTCTCTCTCTCTCTCTCTCTCTCTCTCTCTCTCTCTCTGCCTCCTTCTCTCTGTCACTGTCAAATAAATAAATAAAAATAAACAAAAAATTTTTAAAAAAGATTTTTTTCTCACAACTTAGTATTATCAGCCTTAACTGCACAGTAATGTGAATCACAAATGAGTATTTCTGTCTTTAAATACTTTTGATTGCATTTTGCTGCAGTTTTCTTCATCATTATTCATTAGATGAAGTTCATTTTCAACGAAGGTTCAACAAAGGTCCCGTTGTTCTCACATCTTGGCAAGGTCTTTTTGGAGCCTGCTATATGAAGGATAGTTTGGATGGGTATAAAATTCTTAGTTTACATATTCTTCATTTTTATTTCAATGCTGTTCAAGTTTTTATTTATCTACTTATTCATTTATTTTTGTATATGATTTCAGGAAGTTTAACTACTATAATTATTTTGCTTAATAGGGTTTTGTTCTGAAGATCTGGGAAGCTTATCTTTGAAGTCAGTTGTTTTCTATAAGTCTCAGAGTTTACTATTGTTAATATCCCTGGTATGTATTAATCTTATCCAATGACCAGAGTAGGTATTTTCCTTTATCTGACAATTTTCCCAGCTTACAATTTTAAACATTATCATTTTTTGTTTCTCATGTCTTGATCCTTTTTACGAACTCTGGAAATAAGTAACTGATTATTTCCTGTCTTCTATTACATGACTTTCTTTTTGTCCTTTCCATTATTCTAATTACTTACTTAGGATTTTTTTTAAGCTTGACTTACCAAATTTCCCTTTGAGTTTGTTCATGTAACTTACTGTGGTATGTATTACAATTATTTTAACTTGGTCTTTGTTTATAATATACTTTATAATCTTTTCTTTATTAACTTTTATATAGCTTTTATTTCTATTTCTTCCCTGAGCTAATTCTCATTTTTCAATTCTCTCTGGACTTTTCCACTTCTTTTTTAACTTTTAAGTTCTGTTTAAAATCCTTAAGTGCTATTCCAGCACATTTAATTCTATTTTGAGTATAACAGTTTCCTTCTGCTTCAAATTTATTTTTCAAAGGGGGAAGATAATTCTTCCATGTAGCTCTATGAAAAATGTTATTTCCTGGTTTTGTGTAATATCTCTACATGGCCTTCATATTTCTGTCTTATTCATCTTTATGAAAATGAAGCATTTTCCCATGTGCTCATTAATAATTGCATCCTCTTTTTTGCCTGTATAGCAGTCAATATACCTTGGAAAAGCTTTATATATCCTGATGCATAGGGAAAACTTCTGAACCCTGCAGTTTTATAATTCTTTTTTTCTTACATGCTCTTAAGTCTCCCCACCCAACCACCATTTCTATTCCTCTTTATCCTCCTGATTTTTGTTTTGGCAGAAATTATGAATTTGAAGCATGAACATTTGAATTAAGCTTGTCTATTTAGTCACATCAGTCCTTCTATAGTGGGTCTGCCCCTCAATGACATGGATTCTGAAGCCTCCCTGTAGTTATGTATGGATGCTTACAGATATTTCTCCAAGTTGGCATGGATAGTTTGATTCCAAATCACTCTCTGGCCTATTGCTATGCCCTCTTTCATTTCTGTTGCAATGGCTCCTGTTGCCTTTTCTCATCATGCAAGTGGGATTCAGTGTCAACAAGAACAGTAACCCAGTGACATGTGATTACTTGTCACTATTCATCTATAGTGATTTTACAATGTAAAAATGCTCTGTCTTTAAGTTATACTAAGAACATAGTTCGCATGATTTACTTTGCTTCTTTTGGTTGATTAAGAAAATTTTTGCAAATTTTAACTGTGTTCCCAAAACTGTCCTTAAGTACACAGATGATGGGATAACACTTCATTTTAAAGAAAATTTATAAGAATAACTAAGCTACCTATAGAAATGTATGTGAATAGAAGAGAATAACAATAAATACAAGTCCTATCAGTATCCCAAATATGTTTTTTTTTAATTTTTATTTATTTGTTTGAGATAGACAGACACAGAGAGAAAGGTAGATAGAGGGAGAGAGAGAGAATGGGCGCACCAGGGCTTCCAGCCTCTGCAAACGAACTCCAGATGCATGCGCCCCCTTGTGCATCTGGCTAACGTGGGACCTGGGGAACTGAGCCTTAAACCGGGGTCCTTAGGCTTCACAGGCAAGCGCTTAACTGCTAAGCCATCTCTCCAGCCCCCAAATATGTGTTTTTAAATTAATTATATGTGGCTCTGGTCAGGACCAATAATATGGCACAGGCAGATAAAAGAGACACATGGGAACTTTAGAAGTAACTCAAATACATATGATATATTAGTTTAAGGTAGATACTTATTTAAAATCAGGGCAAAAAGAAATTATTTAATATCTTATTTAACACTTCCTGGGTATATGAACAAAGCTATATTGCAGCCTTATACCATCCATCAACATTAGTTAAGGACAGCCAAATTTTCAAATATAAAGCTGGTATAAAAAATAAATAAAAAATACTATAGCCAGTTGTGGTGGCACACACCTTTAACCCTAGCACTCAGGAGGCAGAGGTAGGAGGATCGCCATGACTTAGCGGCCACCCTGAGACTACCTAGTGAATTCCAGGTCAGCCTGAGCCAGAGTGAGACCCTACCTCAAAAAACCAAATAAATAGATTAAATAAATAAATACTATAAACAAAGCCAAAACATTGTTCTTTGTTTTTGAGACAAAGTCTCAAATAATCTAGATGGTCTCAAATTTATAATGTAGCCAAGGATGACCTTGTAGTCCTGATCCTTCTGCCCTTAACTTCCAAGCACTGGAATTACAGGCATAACCCACCAGGCCTTCTTTATACAGTACTATATATCGAAAAATCTAAAGATTTTGTGCATACTAAGTAGGCCAGCACTGTACCAACTAAGCCATATCTCTAGCCCAAGTCATTCTTCTTTATATAATATTAAAATAGAGAAAGCTTTGATATACCTATAATAAAATTCAGAAAAAATAAAGATACAGTTGGCAAGATTGACTACATATAAATTTAAACTTTATTCATAGTAATTAATGTTATAAACAAAGTCAAAATGCAGAAATACTGGGCAAGAAAACCTTGCTGCATGCTACTATTCAAGTAGATACATGTACTTACACCTTTTATTAAACTTATAGAGGGGAGTGGAGAGATGGCTTAGCAGTTAAGGTACTTGCCTGCAAAACCAAAGGGCCCAGAGATTCACCAGTACCCACATAAAACCAGATTCACAAAGTGACACATGTGTCTGGAGTTCTTTTGCAGTGGCTGGAGCCCCTGCAGTGCCCATTCTGTCTGTCTGTTTTTCTTCTCTCTCTCTCTCTCTCTCTCTCTCTCTCTCTCTCTCTCTCTCTCTCTCTCCTTGCAAATAAATAAATAAAATAAAAAAATTTTAAACCTATAGGATGTGCAACACAAAAGAAAGAACAATAGGGCTGGAGAGATATCTCAATGTTTAAGGTGCTTACCTGCAAAACTTAATGACCTGGGTTTGATTCTCTAGTACCCACATAAAGCTGGATTCACAAAGTATTCCATGCATCTGTAGTTTGTTTGTGGTGTCTAGAGGGCCTGGCTTTCTCCCTCCCCCTCACTCTCTTTCCTTCTTTCTCTTTATCTTTCTCTGTGCTTAACACTAAATAAATAAAAAATATTTTGAAAACAAACTATAGAGCTGGAGAGATTGCTTGTGGTTAAGGCTCTTTTCTCTGAACCATAAGGACCCAAGTATGATTCCCCAGTACCCACATAAAGTCAGATACACAAGGTGGCATATGTGTCTGAAGTTTGTTTGCAGAAGCTGGAGGTCCTGGTGCACCCATTCTTTCTCTAGCTTCCCCCTCTCACAAACAAACAAACAAATACAATTTTTAAAGGGCTATAATGTATGTTATAGAGGAAGAATGCATTATGGTCTGAATTATGTCCCCCCCCAAATTCATATATTCCTAAGCCCTGTTGTCTCTGAATGCGACTTAATTCAGACAACAAAGCTTTTAAAGAATCAATTAGGATAAAATACATATTTTATGAATAATTTTTATATTTATGAATATTATGATATTGTAGTTACCTTCATATTGTTGGGACAAAACACCCAACCAAAAGTATCTGATGGGAGGAAATGATTTATTTTGGCTTCCAGTCTCTAGGGAATCTGGAAAATGATGGCACAAATAAAGCTTGGACATCATAGCCTACTAGTGGGTGATAAACAGCAGCAAGAGAGTGAGCCTAGCTCTAATAATGGGGACCTAGTAATAATACTCCTAAGCCTGCCACCAGGAACACATCTCCATCAAACAGTGAACATACATGAGTTTATGGGGGAAATCTGACTAAAACCAGCACATATGTATAAGTGTTAATCCAATGACTTATAGAATAGAAGAGTAGTACAAAAGGTCACACGCAGGGAAAGAATATGAAGAGATTCAGATAAAAGACAGACAGAGGCCAAGGAAAAAGTCCATGGGGCTTGTAAGAAATCAAACCTACCAATATCTTCATTTTGACATACCTGAATGTGAGAAATTTTCTTTTACTTAATCCATCCCTCCTATGGTTACAGCCTCTCCAGCAAACTAACACTAGTAGTGTGTCATGCCATGGTGCAGCCATGATGGAGAAAAATTGACCTAAATAATCCACATTTTTACCAGTCTCCACTAACAATGCTTTAAATCAGGACTTTGACATTTCTTACTGGGATTATCTCAAACCCCCTGGATGAGCTTTGTGTTTATTTCTTCATTTAACAGATGTACATTGAGGAATTTCCATGGGCCAGATACTTTTTATGGTATCTATAAGACCTAGAATACACGGGCAAACTCCCTACACTCACTATCTAATGCCTGCAGTACCATTCTTGTATTCTCTTACCTATTCTCCCTAACCTTAGAAAACATATTTGAGGGCTGGAGAGATGGCTTAGTGGTTAAATGCTTGCCTGTGAAGCCTAAGGGCTCCGGTTTGAGGCTCGGTTCCCCAGGTCCCACGTTAGCCAGATGCACAAGGGGGCGCTCGCGTCTGGAGTTCGTTTGCAGAGGCTGGAAGCCCTGGCACGCCCATTCTCTCTCTCTCCATCTGTCCTTCTCTCTGTGTGTCTGTCGCTCTAAAATAAATAAATAATAAAAAAATTTAAAAAATTAAAAGAAAACATATTTGAACACTTTACTCTGTTCAGTACAAAGCTCACCATTGGTTTGTCAACAAGTTTTGCAAAGACCCTGAACTCTCTCTGATGATAAAAGAGCTTTGATGATGTGGTATCTGCCTCATCTGATTACTCGGTGCTCACCTATATCTTATGTTCTAAACGTATTAAACTATAAACATTATTTCTACCCTCTCACATCTTTATTACTTTCTATAAGCTTTTGTCCTCCCCTGCCTTTTCCATTTGGATAACTCAATGATACTTTAACACACAGATCAGCTGCAATTTACCATCCATACCAAGCTTGTTTCTACCTTCTTTTTCATCTTCAAAAAGTCTTGACCATTCTCTCTCATTTGAATAAGTAGCTTGCCCATATCATTTATCTCTTCATTTTCCTATCTCTTTAATTAGTTTTGTGAGATTACTGAGAATGATCATTTAGCTGCTTTTCTAACATTTTCCATAGTAGCATCCATCCTAGTAAAAAAACAGAATGAATTAATGGAGACTAGATGAATTACCTCACCTATTTACATGAGAATCTTCAGTCATTAAATTATCAACTTTTTGAGAAATGAACATAATCTAATAAGTTAGGCTTTGTTAATGATAGCAGAGATAAATTCATAAAAGCAACCTAGATATTGTGATACAATAATTGAGTATAACATCTCAAACATGAATAGTAGGCAAGAGCTACAAAATATAAGCTAAGGTACAGGCAAGTATCACACCATGGGAACTCTTACACGCTGGAAGAGTTGCATTTATTTATTTGCAAAACTTATAGGCATGATACTGATGAGCACTAACTGAACAGTATTCAAACTATTGAAGGATAGTAAAAGCTACAATAATTGATGAAAGAATTTTCATTAGGCTATAGTAAGGTCCACTCTGCATTGTTTTGAAATGTTTTACTTAAGAATACCTAAAAATGATAAGTGAATCTTAAATGCAGGATTTTCTTGGGGACATTTTGCCCAGTTACTTAACTAACCTCTCATTTCTTGTATAGAACAGTTAATGAGCAACATGAATAATTGCAAAAAAAAAACAAACCTTCCAAATTAGGAAAAGATCACCTGTTGTAAAGTGATGTTAACAATAAGATGTAATCACATATGCAAAGTTTTGTTCATTAGTCAGCCATGATTTTCTGTTTATCTGTTTGTTGTTATGAAAGACTATAGCCTAAATATCATTAGAATGGAAGGAAGAATACAAGTGCTAGTGTCAAATTTTGCTGATGTGAGTCACTTCTGATAAATATATACCTTCCAGATACTCACTTTTTTTTATGCCAGGATTTGCCTTATGGTGTTTAAGCAGTGCTAAGTGAAACAGAGGAAGGTGGGAAAGATAGAAAAGAAAAAAGAATGAAGTAACAAACATGGAGAACATGTGGGATCAATTGCTTTTTTCTGAAACCTATACATCCTTCCATAGAAAAACCAAAATGCGGGCTGGAGAGTTGGCTTATCAGTTAAATTGTTTGCCTCTGTAGCCTAAGGACCCATATACAACTCTCCAGGTCCCATGTAAGTCACACGCACAATGTGATGCAAGCACACAAGGTCACACATGTGCACAAAGTGGTACATGTGTCTGGAGGTCAATTGCAGTAGCTAGGGGCCCTGACGTGCCACTTCTCTTCCTCTCTCTCTCTCTCTCTCTCTCTCTCTCTCTCTCTCTCTCTTTCTCTCTGTCTCACTCTCTCATTAACAAAAAAAAGTCCAGGCTATTGGGCTTGCCTCAAAAAAAAAAAAAAAAAATCTAGGTGGGCATGGTGGCAAATGCCTTTAATCCCAGCACTCGGCAGGCAGACGTAGGAGGATTGCTGTGAGTTTGAGACCACCCTGAGACTCCATGGTGAATTCCAGGTTAGCCTGGGCTAGAGTGAGATCCTTGAAAAACAAAATAAAATAAAATCTACATTTTTTTTTTTTTTTTTTTTTTTTGGTTTTTCAAGGTAGGGTCTCACTCTCGTCCAGGCTGACCTGGAATTAACTCTGTAGTCTCAGGGTGGCCTTGAACTCACGGTGATCCTCCTACCTCTGCCTCCCGAGTGCTGGGATTAAAGGCGTGCGCCACCACGCCCGCCTTAAAATCTACATTTTTAAAAAATTATTTATTTATTTTATTTGAGAGCGACAGACACAGAGAGAAAGACAGATAGAGGGAGAGAGAGAATGGGCACGCCATGGCTTCCAGCCTCTGCAAATGAACTCCAGACGCGTGTGCCCCCTTGTGCATCTGGCTAACGTGGGGAACTGAGCCTCGAACCGGGGTCCTTAGGCTTCACAGGCAAGCGCTTAACCGCTAATCCATCTCTCCAGCCAGAAAATCTACATTTTTAAAGTATAGCATGTGGTGATAAACATAGGTAGGTAGATACATGGTAGATAATATAGGTTATGTAGATATAATACACACATATATAATCCCCTTGTTAGAGGATGTTTACATGTACTAGCATAACCATACTTTATCATTTATTACAATAAATTGTATGAAAATTGCTTTATAAAATTTTTCACTATCACCCTGTCTTAGAATTATACAAAATATTTATAGTTTTTTTTCTTGTTATTAACAACATATTTAGTATGGATACATCATGTGTTGATATCCTCTTTTCCCTCTTTCCTGTCACCATTTGGCTGGGGACCCTTCTCAGTGGAATTGAAGATATTCTCTATGGCTTTGTGGCCTATGCAATTTGGGAGCAGCAATCGGTTATTTTGGGGGGGAGAAAATGCCTCTGGGCATGTTATCTCAACCTGTGGCTCTTACATTCTTTCCACCCCCTCTTCCACAAAATTCCCTAGCTGTGGTGGGTGAGTTTTAAGTCTACTTCAGTAATGAGCTCTTAGGAGCGTCTGGATCTCTGTTTTGGTAAGTGCTGAGTATCCTTAGCATCTGTCTCCTTCATCCTGATTATCAGGTTCACCATGGAAGCAGAACTCTTGCTTGTCTCCCCAATTCCTCTGTGGTTACAGCTGTAGCTTTGCTGAAGGGCAAGAGGTAGTTTATATGCTTGGGTCTTGCTATTTTCTGAAAAAGAACAAAGTTTCCAATGGAGAGTGAACTCAGCATGGTTTAAATGGGATAAGCATTATTAATTTAGGGAAAATTTGATGTATGTAACCCCTCTTTTAGCAAAAAACTAGTGAGAGCTTGACACTGGAGAACATATGTAATCTTTGTCTCCATAGGCTTCTTATCTGGTTCCCAATTCTATATATGGATTCTTTTATACTGAGCAAATCTCTTAGTTAATTAGAAAGCTATTGGTTACTCACCAAGCTGTGTGCCACTATTTCACAGGTGTGTACATCCAGCTGGGGTGTTTGCTTCTAAGTAGCTTAGACCTCTGGTTCCTCAGACTGTTACATTCCCACAGTAGCTCATGTAGCACTTTCTAGCACTCAATGGGCTGTCTGGGACCAGATCTCTTCCAGATTCCAGCCAGGTCTCTCCATGCTCTGTGTTGGCAGCATATGGTATCTTCAACAATAGGGTCTTACCTTTTGCCTCAGGTGGGTAATCAAGTACTTTGACAGAAACCTGTCTTTGGGGACCTTATAATTCTCTGTGATCAACAATTCATTGTGAATAGCAATAAATTTCTGAGACTGGATATTATAGGCCACAGACAAAAAAAAAAAAAAATTAAGCTTAGGCTTTACCCCACCCTCTCCAGAGCCCTTCTTTTCAGGTGATCACCCTTTATTGTTTTTTAGTGTACTATCATTTAGTCTATCTGCAAGGAAAAATGTTTTTATGCTATCACTTCCTTTTGGTTTAGTTTTGTGTTTGTTTTTCCCCACCTTCCCCTTTCCCTTCTCCCAAAACAATCCATAGCTCTTGTCTGAACCTCGAGTGCCTATCAGATATGTCAGCAACTGGAGCTGGACCACGTTAAAAAACACAGATAAGTGACACTATGAAGCATTTGTCTGTTTGCTCGGTATGATCTGTTCCAAGTCTGTTCATTTTTCTACAAATTTCATTGTATTGTTTTTTCTTACTGCTGAGAAGAATTCCAGTGTGTAAACCTATCACAAGTTCATTGTCCATTTATCCAATGATGGGCACCTGGGTTGATTCCAGTTCTTAGCTATAATGAATTTAGTAGCTATAAACATGGTAGAGCAATTCTCACTCTAGTGAAACTTGGAGAATTTATGATAATAACCCAGGAAGGGAATAAGGGCTGTTGGTAGTTCCATGTTCATCTTTTTGAGGAATCTCCATGTTGATTTCCATAGTGGTTATAGAAGTTTATACTCCCACAAATAGTGGATGGGGGTTCCTCTTTCCCCACATCCTTGCCAACATTTGTTGTCATTGGATTTTTAAATGATTGCCATCCTTACTGGAGTAGGGTAGAATCTCATAGTTGTTTAAATTTCCATTTCCCTAATGGTAAGGGATGTTGAAAATTTCCTTAAGTGTGTGTTAGCCTTTTTTTTTTTTCTTCCTCCACGCACTCACTATTCAGTTCTCTGCCCCATTTTCGGAATTGGTTGTCTGTTTTTTGCTTTTTTATTGTTTAGCTTTTTGCGTTCTTTGTAGATTCTAGATTTTAGGCTTCTGTCAGTGGTATGGTTGGCAAATATTTCCTACTATTCGCTGGGTAAACTATTAGCTCTACTTATGCTATGTTTACCTGTGCAAAAACTTCTTAGCTTCATGAGATACCATTAGTTGAGTGCATGTTTAATTTCCTGAGCTACTTTTTGTTCAGCAAGTCTTTCCCCACTCCTATATTGTGGAGAGTTCCTCCTACTTTTTCTTCAAGTAGGAGAAGAATTTCACATCTTATATACTGAGGTCTTTAATCCATTTGGCTTTGATTTTTGTATATGGTGAGATGAGTGGATCTAGTTTTATTTTGCTACATATAGTTACCCAATTTATCCAGCACCATGTGTTGAGGATGCTGACTTTTCTCCAATCTACTTTATTGGCACCTTTGTCAAAGATCAGGTAGCTGTAATTACTTGACCTAAGGTCTGGGTATTCACTTCTGTTACACTGGTCTATGTTTCTATTTGCATGCCAGTGCCATGCTGTTTTTGTTACTATGGCTTTGTAATATAGCATTAGATTGGGTATGGTGATACCTCCAGAGATGTTTCTTTTTAAAAAATATTTTTGTTCATTTTTATTTATTTACTTGAGAGTGACAGAGAGAGAGAGAGAGAGAGTCAGATAGAGAGACAGAGAGAGAATGAACATGCCAAGGCTTCCAGCCACTGCAAACAAACTCCAGATGCATGGGCCCCCTTGTGCATCTGGCTAACATGGGTCCTGGGGAATCAAGCCTTGAACCAGAGTCCGTAGGCTTCACAGGCAAGAGCTTAACCACTAAGCCATCTCTCCAGCCCATGGGGGTGTTTCTTTTGCTAAGGATATGCTTGGATATCTGAGGCCTTCTGCCATTCCTTATGAATTTTGATATCATGTTTTCTGTCTCTATGAAGATTGATGCTGGAATTTTTATTGGCATTGCAATAAATCTGTATATTACTTGTGGTAGAATTGTCATTTTCACAATTTTAACTTTACCTATCCAGGAACATAGGAGGTCTTTCCATATTCTCAAGTCCTGCTTGATTTCTTTCTTGAGTTTTCTTTTTTAATGTTTTCATTATATAGGCCTTTCACATGCTTCTTTAGTGTTATTCTAAGGTATTTAATTATTTTGTTGCTACTGAAAATGGACAGCATCACATATTTCTTTATCTATATATTTGCCCTTTGCATATAGAAAAGCTACTGATTTTTGTGCATTCATTTTGTATCCTGCCACATTACTGAATGATTTAATCACCTTTACAAGTTTTGAGATGGAGACTTTTAGGTCACTTATATATAGGATCATATCATCTGCAAATTGGTCTAAATTGAATTCTACCTTTCCAATTTGTATCCCTTTTATTTCTTTCACCTGTCTAATTGCTTGGGCTAGAACTTGTAGTACTATGTTGAAGAGCAATGGTGAGAGTGGGCACCCCTGTCTTGTTCCTGATCTCAATGGAAACTCCTTGAGTCTTTCACCATTAAATATTGTTTGGGCTTTCGCTGTTTTATAGAAAGCCATACCTATTCTTTCCAGTGTTTTGATCATGAATTGATATTGTTATTTTGTCAAAGGCCTTCTCTGCATCAATTGAGGTGATCATGTGGTTATTATGATTAAGTTTATTTATGTAGTGTATTATGTTGACTGATATCCATATGGTGAACCATCCCTGCATTCCTGGGACAAAACCTACTTAATCAAGATGGATAATGCTTTTGATATGCTGTTGAATTCAGTTGCAGTGATTTTTGTTAAGGATCTTTACATCTAAATTCATCAGGAATATAGGCATGTAGTTTTCTTTCTTTTTACATCTCAGCTGGTTTTGTATTATGGTGATGCTAGAGTTGGGGAGGATTCCCTTCTTTCTGATTATGCAAAACAGTTTGAGAAAAATTGGTTTCAGTTCTTCAATAAAGGTTTGATAGAATTTGGCTGAGAAGCCATTCATTCCTGGACTTTTCTTTTGGAGAAAGTTTTTGATTACCTTTTTAATCTCCATGGATATGATAGGTTTGTTTAGGAGATTAATCTGCTCTGTTTAGTTTTGGTAGGTGGTATGTAACTAGGAATTCACCCATTTCTTCCAGATTATCCAATTTTGTGGAGCAGAGGTTTTGAAAATATGCCTTGATGATTCTTCCAATTTCATTGATGTCTGTTGTTACCTCTCTTTTTTCATTTCTGATTTTGTTAATTTGAGATCTCTTGTTTTGGCTTGATAAAATTGACCAGGGGTTTACCAATCTTGTTTATTTTTTTTCAAAGAGCCAGCTCTTCATTTCATTGATTTTTAAATTGTTTTCTTAGTTTCCAGTTAATTAATTTCTGCTCTGATTTTGATTTCTTTTCATCTGGAGCTCTTAGGATTGAATTTCTCTTCTTTTTCCAATGCCTCTAGGTGGACAATTCGGTTACTAATTTGAGATCTTTATGTCTTGGTTATGAAGGCATTTAGCACCATGATTTTTCTGCTTATGACTGCCTTCATTGTGTCCCATAAGTTTTGTTAAATTGTTTTTCATAATTATTCAATTCTAGGAATTTTAGAGTTTCTTTTTTGATTCCTTTCACAACCCATTCATTGTTCATAAGTGTGTAGTTCAGTCTCCAGGAGTTGGTGGAGTTTTTAACCTTGTTATTAATTTATAGCTTTAAAACATTGTGATCTGATATGATGTAGGAATTTACTTCAATTTTCCTGAATTTATGGAAGCATGCTTTATGGTCAAATATATGGCCAATTTTGGAAAAGGTTCTGTGGACTGCTGAGAAGAATGTGTATTCTGTAGAGTTGGGATGAATGTTCTGTAGATATCTGTTAGGTCTAGTTCATCTATGGTGTTGCTGAGCTCTATTATTTCCCTATTGATTTTCTGTTTGGATGATCTGTCTATTGCTTTTAGTGGAGTATTTAAGTCTCTGACTATGATGTTGTTTGTGTTTATTTCTGTTTTGTTGTCAAGTAGATTGCATTTTATAAAATGTGGTGCACTTGGTTTGGTGCATATAGATTTATGATTGTGATATCCTCATGTTGAATTGTTCCCTTGATGAGTAAAAAGTGGCCTTCTTTGTCCTTTTTGATAACTTTTAGTTTGAAGTCTATTTTGTCTGATATCAATGCCTGTATATTTCTTGTTTCCATTTTCTTAGAATATCATTTTCCATCCTTTCACCCTGAGGAGGTATCTGTCTTTAGCAGTAAGGTGGGTTTCTCAGAATAGAAGGGCTCCTTCTTTGATCCACCCTGTTAACTTAGGTATTTTGATGGGTCAGTTAAGACCATTAATATTTAGGGTCATAACTGTGAGTTTTGATTTCATCCTGGCAATGATGGGGTTCTTTATGGGGATCTGGAAATTGGGGACCCAGGAATATTCAATCATGAAGGCAGAGTAAGGGGCCTACTTTTGCAGCAAGCTTTCAAGGTCCAGGCAGCTCCAGGCCAGCAGCAGGGGAACTACCAGGACCAGGGAACTGGTAGAAGAAGGGGAATCAGTGAGATCATACCAAGTCCCTCTGTTGTCCAAAGAAATTAACCTCATAGGCCACAGAGCAGAATGGAGAAGAATATCCATTAGATATTGAAGAGCAAGGAAAAAAGCATCAGCACAACATTCAGGTAATAAAACATCATATAATACATGGAAGAAATATCAGTGTGAACACTGCAGTGGACTCTGGAAAATTCATGTAAGAACTGAACACACCAAACGTCCACCCTACTGAAAAATTCCAACCCATTCAATACATGCAAGGTCATATCCACTTTCATATTCTGCTGCTCAAACCTTACCAAACCTTCAGGAGAGAGTGAATCCTGAACCAAAATACTCTCTAAATCCAACCTTTAATGAATAACTATATTAAGAATCACAATAGTCTTTAATCTCTGACCACCTTGTTCACATGATCTTGAAGATAGCTTCTAGAAATGGAAGCTCTTCTCCAAAGTCATTCCCAAGCAGAAGCAAATGTGTCAGGGAAAACAACCTGGATCCCTCCTAGGAAAAAATTCAACCATCTTTTCTCTTTCTTTAACAATGACATCTTATGCTTCACTTTACTTTCTCTGTTTTCTTTATTCTTTATTAATTCCCATTTCTTCCTTTGTTATCTATTACATCTAATCACAACTTTTCCATTTTTCTAATGATGTAATTGAGATTTGAGTAATTGAAATTCAGAAGTGTTCAATTCTGGGGCTGGAGAGATGGCTTAGTGATTTAAGGTGCTTGCCTATGAAGACTAAGAACCCTACTTCCATTCTCCAGCACCCACATGAGCCACATGTACAAGGTAGCACATGTGTCTGGAGTTTGTTTGCAGTGACTGGAGGCCCTGATGTGCCTCTCTCTCTCTCTTAAAAAAAAAAAATATTTTTAAAAACAAATAATTGTTTAGTTTCTTTCTATTTGGAGAGACTACTTTTAAACTATAAGTACTTTTAAAACCATAAGTAGAGTTGCACTAAGAATGAACTCTAGCATTACCTGAAGACTGGATAATGACATTTAGCTCTTCATCAACTGTAACCAATTTACCATTCTACTATGGGACGCTGATAATAAGAAAAGCTGTGCATAAAGAGAGGATGTATATAGGAACTCTCTCTACTTTCTACTTAATATTTCTATGATCCTGAAGCTACTTGAGAAAAAAAATCTACATTGACAGAGAGAGAAAAACACAATTGACTGATTATGACATAGAAAGGTGATTATGTATCAAAAGTGCAGTAATTTAACATTTGAAATTAGTATATTTATGCTTTGTACAATAAAGCAATGTAGTATAGTTATAACTGTTGAAATTTTAGGAAGAGTGAAAGCCTAGGGTGGCTTCCTATGGAGAGCCTTGAAATTAAGGTGTTGTGATAGCCAATAGTATTATGCGTGTGTTGTTGTATACTATAGGCTGGTTAGGGCAGCTCTGCCATGTAGTCAGGGCTAGGCTGATCACTTCCAATGTGCAACTGAATCTGGATCTGATACAAATATCTCAACTCCTTGGACTAGTGGACAAGCTGGGTCGCACTCTCCCTATAGCAGTGACAAGCTCACAGGGGCACCTGCACATCTTCAAGCTTTTCTTTGGTCCCAGCAACCGAGTCATGTCTATGCATTTCATCAACAAAAACTGTCATGGTGTCAGATCCTAAGTCAAAAGGCAGCAAAGTTAACTCTGTCTTGATGATAAGTGAAACATTACTGTGAAAAACATGGGCACAAAAATAATTAAGTGCTGAATCCATGTACTCAATCTGCCACAAGTGTGTGCTGCTTCTTTCAATCTGGTATGTTTCTGTGACAGTGTGCTGAAACTCATTTAGAGATAAAGTACCAATAAAGTCTAAACTGGAGGCAGATATCAGTGTCTATCAGTGAGTGACCTACCCATATGTCCATGACAGTCCCCTTTGATTAAAAACTCAAGGGCTTTCTTCAGAATGAAGAATGAGCAGAATGGAACAGACGTACTACAGAGCTAACACAAATGGAAAGAGCTGTGCTCATAGTTTCCCAGAGATTGTTCCTAGGATGGAGCCCAGGTTACCAATAGTTATAACCTATGTGTCAGCACATATTATTGGCCACATTCTTATCTTAGTTCTGCTGTTTCCCTGTGCTAGGCTTCCTAGGATCACCATGGGAATAAGCTCACAACTTTGAAAGACCAACTTGATACTTTAAGCTTCAGTAATGTGAGGTTGCCTCCCACTCAGTGAAAATAATCATGGCCAAAAAGACCTACCAAACTCTTGGAACAGCTCCATTCCATTGGTAACTCCAAAAGCAGAGATGAGATGTGTAATGCAAATTACTGACTGAATCAGACTAGAATGGCCAACTCTTGTTCTCACAGTACTGAAAGGCTTCTTGGGACACGGAACCAGCAGAAGTCAAACTAGGACAGTGTCCAACAAGCCATTAGTTTGATCTGTATGGAATTAAAGGAGACTCATACCTTCAATGTTCTGGATATTTTGCTGATGTTAATGAAACTGAAGATTGTGTTAGATTTCTTGGCAATCCTGCCTCATTATAAGTTCATGTTGAACTTGCAGTCAAATACAACCTCTAGTACTGTTTTACCACCTAAATTATCATTAATCTAGGACTTACACTCTTGAGAAGTTGATAGTTTTTAAGCTGTAATTGCAAGGCTTAAATTTTATCTATTTGTTCATAGTATTTCCTTCCAACTTGCTGGAAACTTTTCAGTCTATCTTTATTAGCCAAAAGGTTATCTACACATTATACATATCTATCTGCACATTAAATAGTCATGTGCACACATGGAAACTGACCCTTCTTTAGCTTATTCAGAGTCACTGGTGAAAACCGGCACTTCAGTCATGAGGCTGACTTTTAGTAAGGTTACTTCTAGATTATATTGATCCACTAATCAACACACTGCAGATATGGTTGTTTAACAAGCTACAAATTAATTTATTAGGACTACCATTCAGCTTGGATATTTCTAGTTTCTCCACTAAGATATAGCAAGAGTCTATGAAATGCTTTACTGAAATCCAGTTGTAGTAAACTACAGACAGCCAATAAACATTGACATTCACACTGACAAAAATAAACAAATAAAAGTTTTGTCACAATTGATTTGAGCACAGAAGGGTTCATTTAGTGTTTCTAATTTACCAGTAAATACTAATATGGATTCAACAAGAATAAATTAGTAAAAGGCAAAAGATTTATATGATTTGAAGAGAAACCAGAGTATCAACAACAAGAATAAATTAGAACTATCAGAAATTTCTGAAACCATAGTCATTCATGAAACATATCCAATTTTATAGGCCAGTGTGACTAGGATAAAGAATGCCCAGAGAGCTGGTAAAATATTATTGCCCATCTAACTAGACATGCCATAATCTACAACATTCTCAGGTCTTTCTCTTTAGAACCTTCCAGAAATTTCTCCACCATTCATCATAATTCTATCCTATTAAAAATGCATTATTCTACTATGCCTGTGATAGTTAATGTCAACTGTCAACTTGACAGGATATAGAACCATTTAGAAGATAAATCTCTGGGTATGTCTGTGAGCATACTTCTAGATCAAGTTAAATGAGGTGAGACAATCTACCTGAACTGTGGGTAGCACTAATTCATATGTTAGAGTCTCTCATTGAGTAAAAACAAGAGAGTGAGCAGAGACCAGTATTCCTCACTCTGCTTTCTAGTATTTACACAATGTGACCAGTTGCCTCAACCCCCACAATGATGAATTATCTCCCCTTGAACTGTAAGCCAAAGTAAACCTTTCCTTCCTTAAGTTGATTATGTCAGGTATTTTGTCACAGAAATGAGAAAAGTAATATGATGCCATACACTCCAAGATGTTGAATAAGGCATATATTTCCCACTGTTACACACCTAAATGTCTACTCATGAAATCTCAGTGATAGATGGGAGTTTATGTTTACTGATAAAATTAAATTTTTAAATTTGTATGTCACTGACCAAATGAGATTATGATTTTAAGCCCTGATTCTCTTCCTTGTTACTGGCACATCCTCAGTCATTATTCTACCTATAAGCATCTGTTATATTCCATAATAACTAGAACATATAGCTCTTAATTATTCAAGGAATTAGTTCTACTCCGTACAAGTTTCAGTTTAATTTCACCTAGGTAAGCTATTACTCTTCTTGATAAACAAGGTCTTATTAATTTATATAGTATGCACTGCATCTTTGCTCGATTATGGCCCCAAAATTCAATATTTGAAGAAAAAGATGCTTGAGGTAGAATAGAATCAACGTCATAACATCATAATGTAAACTGACTAAAATGTTGAAAATAATACTACTTTAATGTAACTTCAGCCTTCTATTTGTAGACTCTTCAAGAACAGGATATGGAAACAGTATGTATCTTTGGTTATATAATTTACCCCGACATAACTTAAAAGTTATTAGTAATTAGTGGACTTTTGTGCCAACCTTTTACATTAATATCTTAGTTTCTCAGAAAGTATCTATTAAATGAGTATGTTAAAGCTTCCTATCAAGAAAATATCCCCAGAATGTGACATTCCTTTTGGACTTTAGGATGGAGCTTTGTGTCTTGGCCAGCACCTGGGAGTATTCCTCGTTGTTTCAAGGATATTGAGATCCTGTTCCCAAAGACTGGTTTCATACTCAAAACATTAAAAAAGATTTAGCTTAAGAGGTTAATATACTATTTTCTTTCAAGCAGTCCCCCTAACTAACACATCATAACAAATTTAAACCTCCAATCACACATGAAATTTTTTCTGCATCCTTCTTAAACCCCTTTTCTCATCTTGTATCATATGACTTCATCTCTTTTAAGAAACCATAACATATGCATGCAACCTCCAATTAGTTTTGAAGACCATATAGATTTTGAGCTCCTGTAATTGTTTTAAGAAGCAAAATCTGGAGTTGGAGAGATTGTTCAGTGGTTAAGTCACTTGCCTTCAAAGCCAAATGACTTGGGTTTGATTGCCCAATACCCATGTAATGCCAGATGCACAAAATGGTGTACATCTGGAGTTCATTTGTAATACCTGGAGGCCCTGGCATGCCCATTCTCTCTGTATGTCTCTCTAGTTTCACTCTGTGCTTGAAAATCAATAAATAAAAATATTTTTTTAAAGAAAAATTCTAGGATGGAAGAGATGGCTTAGTTCTCAATTGTGCTTATTTGCAAAGCTTGCCATCTTAGATTCAATTATCCAGCACCCCCATAAAACCAGATACAAAAGGACACATGCAACTATGATCCCAAGGTGTCTACAACAATGTAAGTCAGAGCAAAGATAATCTAAAACTTGTGGGTCATGTAGTCTAACATGCATTTACAGTCTCACAGTTCATTTGCAGCAGCAAGAGACGCTGTCTCAAAGAAGGTGGAGGAGCACAGACACCTCGAGGTTGTCCTCTGATCTTTACTCCATGTCAGTGACATACATGTCCATACACACAAGAAAGAAAAGAGGAATGGGATGGAAGGGGAGGGGAGGAAAGGAAGGGAGGGAGAAGGAATGGAGGAAAAAAGAAGGAAGAAAGAAGAGGGAAGGAAGGAGGGAGGAAGAGAGGTTGATATAGATCAGTTGCTCAGATTATTTCATGTACTGGTTACCTATGACTACCTAATTACCCCAAGACTTGGTGACATGAAAATTGTTTATTATTTCGGGTAATTTTTTGAGCTCACTGGTTTCACTAAGCTCATTCCCAGAGTTGCAATCTAACTAGACATGGAATGACTAGAAACTGAAGCATGTACAAGCTGAGGTAGTGAAAACAGGCTCTCCAGGGTACAGGAAATTGGTGGACATAATCTGTAGCATTGTACAGACATTATTAAAATGGTTAAAAGTCAGCCCCCTTTTGGTTATCATCATGTGCCAACAATTCTAAACAGTGTCAATAACAAACTACTCTTCCCTTGGAAAAACAGTGTATGTGTGGGGGCGATTTCTTAGTCTATTTTCCCAACAATTACTAGCACTCTTAAATTTATTAACATCTACAGAACCTTCAATTTTGCATAATTTTGCTTAGCCTTTAATAAGCACTTTATTCTACATGGAAATTAATTTGGAAAACTTGGGACTGGAGAGATGGCTTAGTGGTTAAGGAACTTGTCTACAAAGCCTCAGGACCCAGATTCGATTCCCCAGTACCTACATTAAGTCAGATGAACAAGGTGGCACATTTGTCTGGAGTTCATTTGCAGAGGCTAGAGGCCCTGTGGCACACCCATTCTCTCTCTGTCTCTTGCTTTCCTTCTCTCTCTATCTGCTTCTGTCTCTTTCAAATAAATGAAATATTAAAAAAAAAGAAAACTCACTTACAGTCACTCTTCATCCTCCCACCCCCACAGTGTCAGTTACATGTTTGTTTTGAGAATAATTCCATTATGATTAGGAATTACTCAAGCTTTGTATATAATTCACATTGTCAGCCCTGTGATACTACATATTCTTATGTCTGAGCAGCAGATTTGAAATAAACCCTGATAGAATGACAGGATAGAAGGACTCACATTTTATTAGGTTAAGGCCATTTGGGGGTTTTTAATTTTTTTCTTTTTAAATTTTGTTTATTTACTTGAGAAAGAGAGTGAAGAGTCAGAGACAGACAGAAAGGGGGCAGGGATTGGTACACCAAGGCCTCTAGCCCCTGCAAACGAACTTCAGATGCATGTGCCACCTTGTACATCTGGCTTTATATGGGTACTGGGGAATCACACCTGGATCCTTTGGCTTTGCCAACAAGCACCTTAATAGCTAAGCCATCTCCCCAGTTTTTATTTGTGTGAAAAAAAATAACTGAGGCAAGTGAGATCTTTGAAGGACATTTTTACTTGTTAAATACAATTTTTAATCCAGAAATAAAATTTTTGCTCAATTTGAATAGTTTGAAGGTGACATTTATTTATTATTTTGCTTGCCAGTTGTTTTTTAATGAAACAAAGTACTGATACATAATGATTACTACTATTCATTACTGTTGAAAATTTTGCAACAGGTGGGAAAGGTATTGGAATGAGAGTTCAATATTTGAGCATATCTCAAGCCATAAAACTGAAGATGTCCTGACTCATATACCTGTAGTCAGAACTGTTAGCTCCTTCCCCAAGTCTACTCAACCTGTAATAGGCTATGCCAGCTGTCTCAGGGAGCATTCCTAGAAGCTGCAGGTTCTCTGAAGGCTTAGAAGTAAGAAAACAAGCATATTTCACTCCCCTACATCCTACTGATCACAAGACCAGCTCAGACACAAGGTGGGGAGATCATTGTTACCTTTGGATAATAAGGTCTGCAGGTTTTAACAGTACTATATATAAGTGTTCCCTCAGGAGTCGTTGATTGTTACTAGAAAATTTTCAGTGCCAGGGATGGGATATCTTCTAGTGAGTTATTGGACAGGGAGGTCCATGATGCCCCCAAAACATTACAGGCCATTGCCAAGGCCATTGGTTTCCCACCAGGAATAGATGTAAGACCCTATCGCTGAAGACTCCATATACTTGGGCTGCAGGGCCACTGAGAACTCCTGCTAGAACTGAGCCGATAACCTCCTCCATATAGATCAGCTGACAGAAAGCTGGAAGAAGCCATTCTGCATGCAGTTAAATGGAAGAGAGAGAAATCACCAGTGGAGATACTCAACAGTGGACACTGCAAGCCTTATATTTGGCCAGCCAGGCCAAGTGAGCAAATGGGCCCAATAGTGGCATGTCTATTATGGGGGAAACCAACCACCCTCTAATTTGACTAGAGGCCCACTTCCCCACTTCATGGGAGGGAATACATCCCTGATACTGAAAACCTACAACAGGAGTAGTCATGAGCCATAGGGGTGTAACATCTAGTGCTATATGGCTAAATGTATATATTATGCTCATCAAACTGCCCAGTAAGCACTTCTCTTAACATTCATACCCATATATTAATGCTACTCTCACTTTTTTGTTAGAGGACTTTCTCTTTTCAGATGACAGTGACTATAGGATGAGTCAGAAGGCATCATGGTGCTGAGAAGAATTGACAGAGGAGTACTCAGCAGTGCAATATATCTATCACAGCTTTCAAGGCTCAGGGTCCATTGCAGAAGAGGTGGCAGAAAGAATGTAAGAAACAAAGGAAAGATACACTATGCTCCTCCAGACACAAAATGGCCTGGACATCCATGAACTCACAGTGCCTGACACTACCTACACAAGACCATCATAATAGGAGGAAAAGATGATGACATCAAAATAAGAGAGTGATTGAGATGGGGAGGGGATATGATGGAGAGTGGAGTTTCAAAGGGGAAAGTGGGGGGGTGGAGGGATATTGTTTATAATTATGGAAGTTGTCAATAAAAAAATTAAATTTAAAAGAGGTTTCCTTCACAGGCTCATTTGTAGTAAAAATTTAAATTCTTTATAAATTGCTGAGTAATCCTTTTTTTATTTTCTTTTACCTGGAAACTGTAAAATTCCTAATGTGATAGGAGCTCCTGGAGACTTTGTCTCTCCATCATCAATGTGGAAGGCGCCCATACTTCTGTGTGTAACTGCTGCAGATTACCTGCAGGAATTAGCAGGTATTACAGTGTGTCCCCAGCAATGTGTCCCAAGGATTCAGCAGTATACTGTACTATTCCCTTCGAGGCCAAATATTTCAAAATCTCTTGTTTGCATCTTTCACCTCTTCTGTCATTCATTTGGGAGCTAGATTCTAGTCAATATGGCTAAGGTACTTAGGTTCTGTCTGTAAGATCCCCCAAGGGACAGGATTTTTTTTAGAGCAATTTAGTTTGCCAATAATAGTAAGGGACAGAACAAAAATCTAATTTAATAAGAATTGGGTTTTGACTGTGGATAAAATCTGACCAAAGTTAAAAGAACGTTAGCATGAGTGAAACTCTTAACCAACTATACCAAAGGTAGATATCATGGTGGAAGATCAGTTAGCCAGGAGAAATAATAATTAAGTTCATGGACTTTAATTCTACATTTCTATTGTAGACGGTGATGTTTCATCTGCTTAAATTTAACATTCTCTACCAAAGAAAATCATTATTACAGGTTTCTTGAGGTGTAAAGGGGAAAAGAAAGTGCATACATTCATTTCCTGAAGGCTCCAACAGAGGCACCAGAGCATCAGCACACATGCTGCTTCCTCCACCAGGGCAGGTTGGGCAACTCTCCTTTGTTCCCTTAGCCTTACTGTCTTTTCATTTCCTTCAGCTGTGTATGTCCCCAAGTCTTTTGTTTACTATTTAGAGAATGGGTAGCATCTTAAGGAATATACAATTGACTGAGGAGATGAAGGTATCTAATCAATCCTTTTATAAATCATTATGTGAAAATACTGAAATGGCTTGTGTTTTTAAATACACACACACACACACACACACACACACACACACATACATACACACTTTGGAGATATATAGAGAGAGATGCATACATCTGAAGATTGGAACTAGCATTGATTTGTGCAATGCATATTAATTACATAACTCTGGTCTTCTTTATTCAATATAGGTTTTATTTAATCATTAGTGGCTTAACTTGTTAAAGTTCTTTAAATCAGTTATTCTCATAGTATAGATAACATTATTAACACCTGGAAGGCTTGTCAAAACACAGATTTCTGAGCCCCAGTCCCAGAAATTTTTTACTTAGATCTGAAGTAGGGACTGAAAAGATGTATTTTCAAAAATTCCCCAAAGACATTGATATTGCTAGTACATGGACCACACTTTGAGAACCTCTGACTTACACTGTCCTGATGCATATATGCTCCCCACCATACACACATTACTTCTTTTTGCTTCTCCTTAGAATATCTTATATGATTCTGGATAATTCTTCACCTGGAAAAATCTTTAATATTACAATTACTTTTAGTTAAAGTGCATCTATCATTAATAAATGTGCAGTTAAAGATAAATGTTAAAAACAATTTAGTTGGTAATATCACATGATCAAGATGTATATTTTTTTCAAAATGATAGGCTTTTTTACTAAATCAGATCTAAATGATTTTTAATATCAGCTTAATCTAAATTCAGTCTAGTCCAATAAGTAGAAATAATAGATTCTTTCAATTCATTAAAATGGCTTATTATATCTAAAGTGGGTAGGAAAAGAGAAGGTGCCAGGATCTCAGAAGAGGGAATGCCTAAGCCAATGATGTCTATAAACATAAGAAGGGAAGGGAAGGGAAGGGCTAAGGACAAAAATTTAAGAAGAAAAATAAAAGTCAGGTTCCATGGTTAGGCTTTTGTTCATATTAAAGGAATAGTCAAGAGATGCTCAGCATGAAAGGGAGGGGTGAACAAGAGTTCCTGTGATGGAATACAAAACGTAACTTTTCCCATTTGCAGTCCTCTATGATGTTTTTTTCTTTTATTATTTATTTATTTGAGAGCGACAGACACAGAGAGAAAGACAGATAGAGGGAGAGAGAGAATGGGCGGGCCAGGGCTTCCAGCCTCTGCAAACGAACTCCAGACACGTGTGCTCCCTTGTGCATCTGGCTAACGTGGGACCTGGGGAACCGAGCCTCGAACTGGGGTCCTGAGGCTTCACAGGCAAGCGCTTAACCGCTAAGCCATCTCTCCAGCCCCTCTATGATATTTTATATTGACTGTCAATTTGACATGACCTAAAACACCTGTGAGGATTATCTTGATCAGATTAACTGATGGTGGGAAAACCTACCTTAACTGCAGGTGGCATCATTTCAAGGGCTAGAGTCCTGGACGACATAGAAAGGAGGGAGCTGGCTGAGCACCAGCATCCATGGCTCTGCTCTGCTTTCTCACTATGAACTATATGGATTATATTATATGTTGTTTTCCTACATACTATCTTAGTACACATAGGTCATTAACTAATGGTCATTGGATGAATAAATGGTAGAAATAAGGAAAAGAGTAGAAACCTAGAGGTGGATAAATTGGGTTTGGCTTTTGAGTGGATCAGGTGAACTTTTGGCTAAGGAGAGAGGTGAGCACCAGACAGAGCTGCTGTTAGAGCTGTACATGGTGAGAACTATGATTTCAGAGGCACTGCTTATACAGATTACTATGGCATAATGGCTGTTAATCCCCAAACTTCCATGATTAACTGGGCACAGAGGCTGCATGAAGCAGCCACAGATAGGAAATAAGAGCTGAGTTCTGCCTGTGGGGATTAGAATTAGGACCTTGGAAAAAGGCAGATTTGGATTGATTCTCAACTGTGTGATATGTAAAACATATAATCTCTTTATAGCATAGTTTACTAATCACTTATGAGGAATAAATAAAACTAATCCTACTCTCTGCAAAATGCCTCAGATATAAGGTCTCAATTGGTTGACCTCTCTGAGGCCTTGAACTGCTTCTGATGTTAGACAACTATGAGACTCTTTTTTATAATTTTTTATTATTTTTTAATTTTTTGTTCATTTTTATTTATTTCTTTGAGAACAACAGAGAAAGAGGCAGGTAAAAAGAGAGAGAGAATGGGTGTTTCAGGGCCTCCAGCCACTGCAAACAAACTCCAGATGCATGTGCCCCTTTGTGCACCTGGCTAATGTGGGTCCTGGGGAATCAAGCCTCGAACCAGTCTTTAGGCTTCAAAGGCAAGCGCTTAACCACTAAGCCATCTCTCCAGGTCTAATTTTTTATTTTTTATAATTAATAACTTCCATGATTGTAAACAATATCCCATGGTAATGCCCCCACTTTCCCCTTTGAAACTCCACTCTCCATCATATCCCTGCCACCTCTTATTCAGTCGCTCTTTTATTTTGATGTCATCATCTTTTCCTCCTATTATGATAGTCTTGTGTAGGTAATGTCAGGTACTGCAAGGTAATGGATATCCAGGCCATTTTGTGTCAGGATGAGCACATTGTAAGGAGTCCTACCCTTCCTTTGACTCTTACATTCTTTCTGCCACCTTTTCTACAATAGACCTTGAGCCTTGGAAGGTGTGATAGTGTTATTGCAGTGCTGAGCACTACTCTGTCACTTCTTTTTGGCACCATGATGCCTTCTGAGTCATCCCAAGGTCACTGGCATCTGAAAAAAGAAAGTTCTCTAATGAAAAAGTGACAGTAGCATTAATATATGGGTATGAACATTAAGATAAGTGCTTACTCAGCAGTTTGATGAGCATAGAATATCCATTTAGCCAAATAGCAGCAGATGTTACATCCCTGGGGATCATCACTATCCCTGTTGTAGGTTTCCAGTATCAGGGATGTATTCTGTCCCATGAAGTGAGCCTCCAGTCAAATTAGAGAGCAGTTGGTTTCCTCCAAACAGATGTGCCACTATTGAACCAGTTGGCTCATTTGGTCTGTTTGGCCAAATATACGGTTTACAGTGTCCACTGTGGACTATTTTCACTGGTGATTTCTCTCTCTCCCATTGAGCTGCATGCAATGTGGCTTTTTCCAGCTTTCTGTCAGCTGGTCTATATGGAGGAGGTTTTCAGCTCAGTTCCAGCAGGATTTCTCAGTGATCTTGTAGCTCAAATATATGGAGTCTTCAGCAATAGGGTCTTATCATCTATTCCTCGTGGGAAACCAAGGGCCTCGGCAATAGCCTGTAATATTTTTGGGACATCAGAGATCTCCCTGGACAACAACTCACTCTTAACTAGAATTTATTACTGATGCTGGAATTGACTCCTGTCCCACTAGTTGAACCCCTCCCAAATCCTATCCTGCTGTGACACAGTTGGTAATTTTGAATTTCTTGTATGAAAGGAACACATAAGGTTATCATGTGCTAATAAATGTGTGCATGTGCCAGTGTGCTAGCTCTCTCAAAGAGGAAAAAAATCCCTGATTTGTAATATTTGCCAATTTCGATTGATTAAATATTCCCAATAGGCCAATTTCAAGCCACTAACATGAAATCAAAAGAGAAGGAGGGGCTGGAGAGATGGCTTAGAGGTTAAGCGCTTGCCTGTGAAGCCTAAGGACCCCAGTTCAAGGCTCGGTTCCCCAGGTCCCACGTTAGCCAGATGCACAAGGGGGCGCACGCGTCTGGAGTTCGTTTGCAGAGGCTGGAAGCCCTGGCATGACCATTCTCTCTCTCTCCCTCTATCTGTCTTTCTCTCTGTGTCTGTCTCTCAAATAAATAAATAAATAAAAATTTAAAATAAAAAAAAAAGAGAAGGAGAATGGTTGTCACAGGAAACATTTTTCTTAGAGTGATGCAAACATAGTCTTCTCCCCTGATAGGGCACAGACAATAAAACAAAGGCTGATTACACCAAAACCAGTTTCAGTTAACCAATGAGATTATTGGGGTTGCTTACAGAACAGAGTGAGGGGTTACTAACAGGAGCAATAGACTCAAAAGCAGCTACATCACCAAAAAGCCTACCCCAGCCTAGTTCACTCACTGAAACTGCACAATCTGCAGGCAGTTTGGCTGGTCAGAGAGCCTCAGGCACACTGCCCCACTTGCAGACAGCTCAGCTGGAGAGACCTCCTCCCCCCACCCCACCTTCAAGCAATTGTTTCCCTTTCTTATAGCCTTTGGGCTGGTCTTGAAACCCTTTCCCAGACTTGTTGACTTCCTCAGTATCTGGAACTTCCTTCCTACTCCTCCTCCCAGGAGGAAGGAATGTTTCAGTTTTTCACTATTATCACCTTGGAGAGTGGTTGTGTGACCTATAAGTTTCAAGACTCCCAGATTTGACTTCCTGAATCAGAGCCTCCTTTCTCTCTTCAGGAGAGAATATCTCAATTTGGAGAAATCTGCTACATAGCATTCCACCTTTCCCTCAGGATCTGACACTTTCCACCCCCTATTCCACCATGTCCCTGAGCCTTGGAAGGGGTGAGATAGGTGTCCATCTTTTGCAAAGCATTTGGATACTATATCACAGCAACAGTCACTTAGTCTCAGGAGTCTTTCCATCAGCAACCACTGTCAACTGCAAGAAGCTCTCCTCCACAACCCAGGCAGATGGCAACAGTAATAACAGCAATGCTCTATATGGGTACAAGCACAGGTGTTTAACAAATAGTTTAAGAGGTCCATCACATCCACCTAACAAAACAGCAGTGGCTTCCACACTAGGGTGTATAACCTCCCCGGCAATAAACTTTTGATCAGGTTTACAGCACTAGACATGAACTCCCTTCGGTGGAGTGGGCCTTGAATTCAATCAAAAAAGTTGTTGGCTGAACCTACAGCAGTCATGCCACTATCACACAGACTGTCTTGTCTGGCATGTTGGTACTGTAGCATACCAGGTCCATGGCTCAGTAGGACTGTTGGTGACCATTCTTTTCCAGTACCCTACATAGCACATTTCAGATCATGAAAGCCAGCCAGCAAGGAGTGTGCTACGAGTTCAGTCCAAGCCTGATTTCTCTGTGTCCTAGAGCTAAGGCATACCATGTCTTCAGCAATGGAATCTCACTATTTAGTTCTGGAATGCAACCAACAACACTAACAATAGCCTTTTTACATTTGGGGGCCACATGGGCATCCCTTTCCAACAACTCTTAGACAGGTAGCCGATCCCTGACACTGTGATCTTTAAGCTGCAACCTTAAGACACCTGGGCATATCTTCCTTGAAATTATTATTATTTTTTTTTTTGATTTTTCGAGTTAGGATCTCGCTCTAGCCCAGGCTGACCTGGAACTCATTATGTAGTCTCAGAGTCGTCTCTAACTCATGGCAATCCTCCTACCTCTGCCTCCCGAGTGCTGGGATTAAAGGCGTGTGCCACCATGCCTGGCTTTCCTTTAAATTCTTTATGTAACTCTATGACAAAACCTTTTTACAGAGGGTAGGCAGGATCTCTGAACCCATAACAATCCATTCCACGCAGGCATAATTTGGTTTGAGGCATTGGCAACTAAGTGGATACTAAAGGAGATCATTAGCAAGGTCAAAAAAAAGAGCATAGAAAGAGTCTACAGCTTGTATCCCCTGTTTTCTCACAAGGTTAATATTGGGAATAGCACCATGTATGAAAGGCACTACCCTGTCTAGCCTTCCATAATCCCCAGGCATTTTCCATAAGCTATTCCACCTCCATAACACTGTTATTTCCATGGGACTGCCTTGCATCTCCCCACCTACAAAGGGTGCAGTGGGGTCCACTCAAGTTGCTTGGTACAACCAAGGGCCGTGCAGGAGTGAGGCTGCTCTCTAGCCAGCTGTGGTACCTGCCCTTTGCATTGGTTTCCCTGATCCTCTGGGTTTAATAGGCTTCAGGGGGCTGGCACTGAGGCAACAGCCTTGGCTATTGTTTCTCCCAAAGCTACATCTGACCACTATGATAAGCTAGAGCTAGGTGAGCCATTTCCACCCTGTGCATATTTATGCAGGAGAGAAATATACATGACTGCCTCTAGGGACATAATTGCCCACACCTGGAACAAGGTTAGTTCTCTTCACCTGCACCCCATCATTCATACTCTCTGAGAACTGTACTATGGGCCTTAAAAGCCTTCCAGAAGCTAACTAGTACTGTATTTCCCTTTCAGTCAATTTTATCCTTAGCATTTCCAGCTCTAAAGAAATCTTGCCACATATGTCTTTGAGTGAACTTAACAGACTCCTTTGCCTGTTTGATCCTTCTCTCATCTCTTCTAGATTTCTTTGGCACTTTATGAACTCCATCTATCACCTGTACCTCATTCTCTTCATTCTCACTATCTGACTCCTTCCACAAATTCCAAGTTTTTGGATCCCATCAAGGGCTCTTCAGCACCAGTCGAATTTGTGCTTTGTTTACCTGACAACCAAGAAAGTAAGCAGTGCCTCTATCTCATCTTCTCTTTTATCCAACTTACCTTCTACATCAGATGCTCACACTGAAGCTTCAACCTCATGTCCCTCTATCCCTTTGTAATTGTAATTCCTCATTTACACAAGTAAGTCTCTCTGTACAGCCATCTCTGGCTCATAAGCATCTCTTATTACACATAACAATGTCCAAGACAACTCCACAGAAGCTTGCCAACATCCCATTCCCATATGTGCCACACTCAGGGACTTACACACATTCTATAATTCTTCAACAGTTTTCAGGGCATCCGCATATTCCCATGGCAGATCACACACATCAAGCTTACATGTCACTCTCTTCCACATATAGGAAGACAGCCATCCTCTGATTCCTCCCACAGCCTCATCCTGATAGTTCAGTCTTAGTTACCTGTCAAACTACCCATAGAAAGATCAATGCAACCAATCACTACCAACCAGAAGTCACATCACACATACCACATAGTGAGAGATGGCCATGTCAGGATTTCTCCCTTGGATGCTCCACTTTCAGACTCAGTTGCATTCCTTACTACCCATATCCAGGACCATGCAATCACTCCTCAGAAAATAATATTTAGCTCTATTGTGCCTTATGTTAGGCAACAAGTGTCATGAAAAGCTTTTTCCCTGGGTACAGACCACAGAGCAATGGGCTATTATACCAAAACCAGTTTCAGTTAGCCAATGAAATTATTAGGGTTGCTTTTGGAGCAGAGTGAGGGGATGTTTACAGGAGCAATAGAGGACTCAAAAGCAGATATATCACCACAAAGCCCACCCCAGCCTAGGTAAGGACTCGCTGGAGCTGTGTCCCTGGAGCACACTGCACAACCTGCAGGCGGCTCAGCTGGCCAGAGAGCCTCCGGCACACGACAGGACTTGCAGGCAGCTCAATCAGAGAGTCTCTCTCTCTCTCTCTCTCTCTCTCTCTCTCTCTCTCTCTCCCTCTCCCTCTCCCTCTCCCTCTCTCTCTCTCTCTCTCTCTCTCTCTCCCTCTCTCTCTCTCTCTCTCTCTCTCTCCCTCCTTCCCTCTCTCTGCCTCTCTCTGTCTCTCTCCCTCTCTCTCTCTCTCTTTCTCCCTCTCTCTCTCCAAGCAGTTGTTTCCCCTTTATATAGCCTTTAGGCAGAAACTTCCATCCTGCCCCCAACTCCAGGAAATAATGTTTCTGTTTTTAATTAACATAACCTTGGGGCATGGTTCTATGATGTTTAAGTTTCAGGTCTCATAAATGTGACTTGCTGGATCAGAGCCTCCTTTCTCTCCTCAGGAGAGAATATTTCAATTTGGAGGAATCTGCTAAACTACAATTGGCTTTACAGAGTATGTTAAACCTGGCTGTAGCCCAGCACTACAAGCTGAGTAGTGGGATTCACTCTTCCCACCTCTATGTCCTCCCTTTCTATAATAATACCACACGCCATCTCGTCCTCCCTCTCTATTGTCTGTCAGTTCTTGAGAGTAGTCAATGTTATTCAGAAATTGTCTGTTTTCCTAAGTCTGATGAATTCCCCAAGTCTTACAATTTTGATCTCTATTCAAACAGTGCATACCTCAAGAGAATACCCAATGAGTAGCACTGATTAAGCCTTAATTCTAAAGGCTCATCTGAAACTAACTAGAAATTAAAATCAGAGAGCCATGATCTATACCTAGAATGAGCCAAGGGTTGCCATTTTAATATCTCCTACTTTCACAAAGGGATCACAAAATTGTCCATGAGTCACTCAACTATAAGGGAACCTACAAAGAGAGCAAAAAGACCTGTGATGGATTCAGATCTGCAAAGATCAGGCTCTATCCAAACTTTCAATGTAAACTTTCACATGAACATTCTTTCTTCTTACATTGGGCATAACTAGAAATACTGCTTGTGGATAGGATTATCTGCAGACCAAATATGGGGCTCTACCACATTCTGCAAAATTTTCTGACCTACAAAATGTAGCCTCCTCTCAGCACTCTTGTACCCTTTGTAACTGAGTCTGTAAGCAAGAACCTCTCCACCCGACCCCATCCTCAACCCCAGCCATTCCTGTAAGCAAGAGAAAAAGAAGAATACCTTGGCACATCAAGTTAAATGCATCTTTGTGAGAGTGGGAGGCAGGGCCCCTGAGGACCACACCACAGTAAGCATATTGTGGGTTGAGTTCCAATTCAAGGGTTTTTTTTCCAACACTACTTGAGAATTAGCAGTAGGTACCTTGAGGAGAAAACAGCGTGCTCAGTGCTGCAGACCAGTTATAATGCTCTTTCAGGAAGATTGTTGAGGGACATTTAGAAGTTTGCCACTTCCAGAAACAGAGAAACATGCTTATTATGGATCCCATCTCACTCTAAAGTATGAATTGTGTAATTCAGCTCTCTGGAGTCTAGTGTAGAACAATTGCTACGTATCAGTGCAGCTTCATTTTATGCTCTGTGCTTAAATGTTTGGGTGCTTTCAGCTCCTAATAGGAACACTTTGAAATGAAGGCACCATTGTGAAACAACCTTGGATTTAAACTTACATATGTATGGAGTCATCTCTTTAAAAAGCCACTGAAGTCTAAGGGAGGCCACATAAAATGCTCAGTTTCAAAACAATTTTGCTTTGCTTGATACATATGCTCTATTTTCCTTACCATGCTTCCACTATTAGATTTTTGTTTACTTGTTTCATTGTCATCAGCATGCAGACATGCTCCCTGACTCTGGAAACATTAAGTAAAATGATCACTTTGCCAGTGTTGTCTGCTTTAAAATATAAATGCAACAAAATGAAATCTCACAGAACAATGAGCAACTCATTATTTGCATAGAAAAAGACCAATTCCATTTGAAAGATTTCATGTACTTTTAAAAATACTGTACATTGGAGTACAGTTCAGGTGTTACTGATTTACAACAGAAGAGAAGGAAAGAAAAGGAAGAAAAAAGAAAATCTAAGAAAAAGAAATATATTGTTCAAGATAATAGTTGACTCAAATGCCAGTGCTTTACTGACAAAAATCATCTGCCACTTACCAAGACTATTTAGCCAGACTCACTCAGTAGATTACTGATGTCTGTCATTGAGACAACAGTGAGGTATGTTACAAAGGACAGATCAGAGCTGGAGAGATGGCTTTGAAGTTAAGGTGCTTGCCTGTAAAGCCAAAAGACCGATGTTTGATTCCCCAGGACCCACATAAGCCAGGTACACAAGGTGGCACATATGCCCGGAGTTCATTTTCAGTGTCTAGAGGCCCTGTTGTACCAATTCTCTCTTTTTCTCTCTTCTCTCCCTCTTTCTCTCTCTGAAATAAATACAAATAAAAATAACTTCTGAAAAAAGAAAAATAAAAGAGGACAGATGACCTACAATGGTGAGTGGGGAAGGTCTTCTAGTCTTAGAAGAATATTCAAAGGCCAAAAGCAAGACCTGGACCTCCCATCTGGGATCTTTTATTCTGTCCAAAACCAATTCCAAGAACCCTAGAGAGTGGCCATAACCTGTCCTCCTTTCCTTAGTTAGGCTCACTTATGACCTCCCCATGTTCCTGGTTTCTGGACTCCTGTTACCATGTCCCCCTAGCACATGGGCGTTTTTTTTTGTTTTTTTTTTTTTAAATTATAAGAGAAGAAAGTGGAAACAGATAAAGTTAATAGCATTACCCCCCACAGGTGAATGTCAGTGTCAGTGCCTGCCTGGCCACTTGGCTACCTATTCTCTGGAATTATGTAGCATTTCCACAGGTCTTAAAGGCGGTATAGCACCTATCAGAGCTCTTCCTGAGCCAGCTCTCTGGCTTTCATCATACAATAATCTTTTAACTACTTGGAGCACACACACACACAAACAGTAGATAATGACATTCGAGTGGACATGTTGCAACATAGCAGGTCTTATAATACTAAGTATCAAAATATTAACCATAACAAAATAATTGATATTAAGCTAGGAGAAATACTCCTTTACTTATAATATACAAAGAGTAGTAGGCAACTCAATATGTAAAAGAAACTTCCTTCACTTTATAGAAAACAAATAACAACCTAGGAATAGACCGAAGGCTTTTTAAAAAAATATTTTTTTTTGTTATTTTTGTTTATTTATTTGAGAGAGACAGAGAGGGACAGAAAGAGGCAGATAGAGAGAGGGAGAGAGAATGGGAGTGCCAGGGCTTCCAGCCACTGCAAACGAACTCCAGACGCATGCGCCCCCTTGTGCATCTGGCTAACATGGGTCCTGGGGAGTTGAGCCTCGAACCAGGGTCTTTAGGCTTCACAGGCAAGCACTTAACTGCTAAGCCATCTCTCGAGCCCTGAAGACTTTTTATGCTTAGTTACAGCTCTCTTTTGACATGTACTGTGTCAGTTTTTGCTGTAGTTCTTAGGTAAACTATGGTACCCCAGAAGGTTGAGGTAAAGTATCGCTGGTTATCAACTCCCTGTGTTAATTCTGAGAAAGTGATGTATGCAAGAAAAATGTCCAAACTTGAGTAGTTAGTTGTTTATGCATAGAGAAGTTTTAGTGACAGAAAGAGCATTGGTATAAGGGGGAAAGACCCTAGGCTGTGCCATTGGCTCTGTGATTTCTATGAGATACCTCAGTGTCCAAGTGTCTATCTTGTCATCTGTGCACTGGGGACAACAAACACTTCTCCCTCAGAGACCTACAAAAGGAACAAGTGAGAAAAACCAGTGAGGAAAGATTTGCTTTATATGGTGACCTATTGAAATGAATCACCATGGCATACACCCTGCTTAACATCACCCTTTACAATTATTATATTAATATAAAGCATTCTGCAGAAGGTAAACATTGGTCCTTCAACTTACGAAAACAGTGCATTCACCCCCAGAGAGGTTGTCCAAAGCATAAGGAGAAAACCCAGACCTATCAGCAAAGCTGTAATGTCTCCAAGGAAATGATGACATGCTAGAATATGAGGTAAGGCTAACACTATCCTAAAAATGGATCAGAAATGAGATAATAAATGCAAAGGAGTTCTGAAAGAAGAAATCATTGAACCACTGTGTGTTATTACTATTAATGAGAAGGGTTGGTTTAGGACCACAGTATCTCCTGGCTGGACCCAAGGTCACACAGCCAGCCCTCAGACATTGCATAGATGGCTTCTGTCCTGACTGAGGAGCCAAGGCCCTCGTCATCCATCCTCTGCATGGACCCTGAATTTTACTTGTACAACTGTGTCATTCTTTTTTTTTTTAATACTTCTGTTAATTTCCAAATGAGGTTTCACTTAGAAACACTGGAAAAGAACATCTCAAGGCCCTTGTCATGGGTCATTTTGTGTATGAAGTGCCTTTAAACCATTTGGTTTCACTTTACCAAACATATAAGGACTAACCTTTAAATAAGGGATTAACTCCTTGTCTATAAAATACAGTAAAGGATACATCCCTTGGTCATCATGATGTTGGACATGGTGCTGAAGCAGCCACAGCCACCAAACCAGTGGGAACTGTTACGTCTTCTGTGCATGCTGTTGGGGTGATTTTACAATGCACTATAGGAATTCCCTTTACACAAGGGCTTTTTCCTCTATAACTTCATTTTCATTTTCCTGGAGTCTTCCTCTAGAAAAAATGGAACTTGAAACCCTTTCCCTCATCTATTCCTCATTAACTCTCTCATCCTTGAACCACTGTGCTTAACTAAGAACCCTAGACAAAAGCTTATAACTAAGCATATATAAAACAATGGGTTGTAGGTCAAGGCAGCACCACAAACGTCCTAATTATTCATCTCAATGTTTGTCTTCATTTATACCAAAACAATAAAAACAGCTACTATACATATATGCATATATATGTTGGTTTATGACAACCCAGTTTTCTACTTAGCACTGAATGTTAGAGCTGAAGATAAAGACCCACATTAAAAGCATCATGGAATGTAAAGGGCCTTTAAAGAACACATCACCCAGTCTCAACATTATAGACGAGGAAGGCAAGATCCATGGGCAGGGATCCCTTACCTGTGGCCATACTTCTGGTAAGATCTTTCACATCCACTACTATAGTACATCATGACATACATTTTCTTTGATAGCTCTTATACTGAATCAAGCCTATTCCCAACTCTGGGACATAATAGTCTTCAGCTATTCTGGCAACCAGAAAACTGAAAATTATCAGTAGAATTTTTTAAAGCTATCCTATTCATCTATCTTTCTATATGGATCTTTAGGATATATAGGCATAAAAATTGTAAGATTTTCTATTGGGGGGATCAAACATAATACAACATGACCTAAGTTAAAATATGTATTTATTTAATTATGAAAACTATTTATAATTAATATTAGGCAGATAGTAGAATGAGACAAAGTAGCGAAGATTTGGAGGATTATGAATTATTACTTCCCTACTGTTCAGTCACAGCATGGAAAACTCTCTCTCTCTCTCTCTCTCCATATATATATATATATATATATATATATATATATATATATATATGTATGTATATGTATAATCTTGAGTATCCCTCGATTTTAATAACACCAATTGCCCTTTCTTCCTTGATGCTCCTGGCCATATTTCTTAGAAAACAACAGCTGTGTTTATTCAAATCACAGCATACTGATGACTTGATGATAGGGTAATCTGCTGGAATTCCAAGTGTAATGGTCCCAGAGACAACTTCTCCACACACCAGAAAATATCATCTGCATAGTACAAAGCTTTGGAAAGGATTCCCCACATTTATAGCACGTGGGATTGGGTGTGCTTTATTTCAAATGGTTGCAACATTGAATTTCTTCCAGCAAGCATTATCTTTTCTTCTTCTTACAAAATTATCTTCCCATGCATCATTGTTGAAAAGTAAATCGGCAACATGAACATTTTCACTCCAATAGTTTCTAAGCAATGGACTAAACAGTGCCTTGAATTGCAATGAAAACAGCAGTAAGATTCACTTCAAAAACAGAGCAGTAAATTCCACTTGTCTTCTCTGAATCAATGGGTACTGGAGGGGATAATAATAGCTTAAGAAGCCACTTACTGGAAAAACAAAATGAAGCAAAACAAATGAACAAACAAAAAACTAAATATCCATGGGAATGTAATTAATTTAAAAAGATTAAGTTCCAACAGTAGAGAGAGTTAAGCTCCTATAGAACTTTGTCTTTGGCCCTGATAACAACCAATCGACATATTTCTACCATGATAATACTTACAAGTATGTTTTGAAATAAAATAAGTGTAAAAATTCTATCAAAATTAAAAATATATATATATATCATTCAGATGTCTCTCTGTTTATTTTTTGCCAGGATGACCTGTCAATTGACGAGAGTGGGGTATTGATGTCACCCACTACAATTATATTTGATGTTATCTGTGACCGTAAATCTAATACTGTTTGTTTGATAAAACTGGGAGCCCCCATGTTAGGTGCATATATGTTTAGGATTGTAATGTCCTCCTGCTGGAATGTTTCTTTAATCAGTATAAAATGACCTTCTTTATTTTTCCTCATTAATGTTGGTTTGAAGTCTATCCTGTCAGATATTAGGGTAGTTACCTCTGCTTGTTTCCTAGGCCCATTTGCTTGAAATACCATTTTGTATCCTTTCACCCTAAGACAGTGTTTATGTTTTATTGAGAGGTGAGTTTCCTGGAGGCAACACATGGCAGGATCTTGCCTTTTAATTCAATCTGCAAGCCTGTGTCTTTTTGTTGGTGCATTGAAGCCATTGACATTAAGAGTTACTATAGAAAGTATGCATTTAATCTCGCCATTCTTCTTATTTTGTAATGTTTCCTATTTTCCCTTTAGTCATTTGTTTTAACTGTTATTTGAGTGTGGTTTATTTTTTCCTATTTCCTCCTGTGTGTGTTTTGCTTTCTCTTCAGTGTGAAGAATTCCTTTAAGTATTTTCTGTAGGGCCGGTTTTGTTGTTATAAATTCATTTATCCTGTTTTTGTTGTGGAATGTCCTTATTTCTCCATCAATTTGGATAGATAGCTTTGCAGGATAAAGTAATCTTGGTTGACAGTTGTTATCTTCCAGAACTTGGAATACATAATTCCAACCTATGGCTTTTAAAGTTTGTGTTGAATAGTCTGCAGTTATTCTGATGGGCTTGCCTTTGTAGGTGACTTGCTTTTTCTCTCTAACTGCTTTCAATATATATATTTTGGTTTATGTGTTTAGTAGTTTAATTATTACATGATGAGGAGAGGTTCTTATCAGGTTTTGTCTGTTTGGTGTTCTAAAAGCTTCTTGTATCTACATTGGCATTTATTTCCCAATTTGGGGAAATTTTTCTCCTATGATTTTTTTGAAAACACCTACTAAGTCTCTGGATTGAACTTCTCCTTCTGTTATACCCTGAATTCTTATGTTTGATCTTTTTATAGTGTTCTGGATATCTTGAAATTCCCATCCATACCTTGCTATTTGCTTGTCTTTCTCTTTGTTGGACTATATTAGATCTGCCACCTGGTCTTCTAGTTTAGATATTCTGTCCTCTCCTTCATCCATTCTATTGGTGAGACTTTCCACAGAGTTTTTATTCCATTGACTGTATTCTTCAGAGTCAGGATTTTAGCCTGGTTTTTCCTCAGTATTTCTATTTCCTTCCTCATGTCTTGTAATGACCACTTTATTTCATTAAGCTGGTTTCCTATGTTCTCTTTCAGAAGTTTGTTTTCTTCTTTAATTCCCTTTTTTTTCTTGATTCCTTTCATTTCTTCTTTGATTTCTTTGAGTATAGATATCATCAGTTTTTGGAAATCTTTGTCAGGCATTTCATCTAAAAGAGTCTCATTGGTGATCATTTCTGATGGATTTATAATATTTGGTGGGACTGTATTGTGTTGATTCTTTGAGTTTCTTGAATTATTGGCATCCTGAATTGATTTGGTGCTTGGGTTTTCTACTTATCTTCAGTGTTCTTAGATGTGACAATCCACCTTTATACACTTTCAGGATATGAGTTTAAGGAGCCAGGTGTAGCTCTTGTACTCCAATCCAGCTGCAGATGTAATCCTAGGTGATGAGTTTGCTTGCTAAGCAAGTATTCTAATGGACTGGGTGGAACAATTTCATGGAAAATTCTAAACTTCAACTGAGCAATATACACATTCAATAAAAACCAGCACAGAGTATACAATTGTGGGGATTAAAACAAACAGATAGTTTTATGAATCCAAAATCCCTATGTTGTGTGTTGTTTTACACTGTTAATCTTATCACCTGTGAGGTAGAGATTTCTGTTCTGAATTAGGTTCCAGGGCAACCTGGATCTGGATCTCACCCTGTTCCCAGTAATAACAGAAGTAAAAGCCAAATGCCCTATAAGTATGAAAGCATCAAAGGCAACAATATTCAACACCCAAATAAATGTTATTTGAAGATGGTAAAGCCAACCAGGAATATATAACCCATAGCCTGCCCTGACAAGGAAAGAGAGATTAGCTCTTCCAATGCAGGCCTATGTACCTGTTTGGGGGTGTTTGTTTTTCTTTTTGGTCAGTCGGTGACTTCAAGTCTCACCAATGCTGACTGCCCACCTCGATATCTCCATGTTGTGCTGTGGAGCTGGAGCTCTGATCAGCTATGCTGGCTGCACTGCCACTGTGGGCTGAATGCTGGAGGTTTGTGGTTCTGATGGTGGAGGATAGAAGAGTTCAGACTTCTGGAGTTGCTCATGCAGTTCCACCTTTATCGCTTTCAGTAGCACCTTAGTTGATCTTCAGATGTCCTAACTTTGCAAGAAGGCTGATGAAGTTGAAAAATTCCCTTGTGTGGTCTCTGCTGCTGCCGCCGCTTGATGTGCCTCGCGGAGCTGTACCAGGCAGATACGCAGGATGTGCAGATCAGTGGGCCCCAAGAACCTCAGTGGGATTCTGGCCATTTTCCTTTCTGGTGGATCTTGGTCTCTCCAGCTTCTCCGCTATGTCTAAGAAAACCCTATACTCCTTCACTTTTCAGAAGAAGAGTGTATTTTGCTGGGGTTTTACTTAAATCCCTCCCTAGGCTGGTTTGGCCTGTTTCCTATGCTGCCATCTTACTCAGAAGTCCCCTTCTAGAAAATATTTTTAAAGTAACAAAGTAGTTGGTCATTTTAAATAAGAGTAAGTTTTATAACTTAAGTTTTAATTTTTTTTCCTAAGATAGTATTTATCAAGAAATGATCCTAAAAGGCAGACCAAATGGCTGAACCTTCACCAGGCCCTTACAGAAAACACCTGAACCACAAGACACTGGAGAGGGTAGGATCAAGTCTAACCTAATTCTTCTACATCTTCCCTCCCTGCCTCTCCCTCTCCCTCACTTGTCTCTCTAACTCTTATATATTAGTTATCTTTTTCCTCAATTTCTTAGTGGGCACTGACCTGTAACTCCCAGAACCAGCGTGGGGCTACCATCCACAATGAGCTTTTGATCAAAGAAACCTACAAGGTTTCCTAAAAGAATGATAGATTTCTGTCAGAGTACTTGATGACCCAGCAAAGGCTAATGGTAAGACCCTATTGCTGAAGACACCATATGCAGCTGACACATAAAATAGAACAGCATGCCTGGAAGCCAGGAGAGAGTCAGTCCCCAGACAGTCAGCATGTCTAGTGCCAGAAGGTGTTACATGGGCGACTGGGGAAAATGACCAATATCTGTCCAAGTAACTCATGGTCTAACCTACTTAGCAGCAAATAACCTGGTGTGATGCCCACACAAGTGCAATAGTGGCACACAGCCATGGTGGGGAACCAACTGCTCTTGATTTGACTAACTGATCCCCTCAGTGGTATGGGACCCATAGCTGGAGCTGGGAAACAAGTCAGAACCATATCCAAACATAAGCCCACTCTCCAATATCAAGCTACTATCAATCATGGGCTACAAGAAGGCCTATACCTATTAAACTCTCTATTAAAAAAGTAAGGGTTATCTCATTTGTCCTGGTGCTAACTTACTCTCCATTGGAGAATCTGCTTCTCTTTTTCAGATAGATGCAGATCCTCAGGTAAAGCCACCTCATCATACCTCAAAAGGGCCCCGGCTGAAACTAAGGAAAATTGGCAAAACAAGCAAAAGTGCTGTTTTCCTAATGAACCAGATACCAGCACAACAGGGAAAGAGACCAACACAGAGAAAAAACCAACTCCTACCATGTCAGAGAGCCAGAGTCTCAGAGGCCCCCCACGCCTCATCACTAAAGCAGACCAAAAATGAACCCAATGTTCCTCAGGGAAATTTTGTGGAAGAGGAGACAGAAAGAATGTCAGGGGTACATGTTGGGTCATGATATGCAGAGACATTTATCATACCAATAACTGTGGGCTAACCCCACAATGCACAACCCATATATCTCAAAAAGGAGGGGCCAATGGAGAGGGGTAAGTCACAGATGAGCCTAATAATGGTACCAAACTGCCTGTATTTGCTAAAGACAAAACTAATAAAAAACAAAACAAAATAAATAAATAATAAACAACAACAAAAAAAAAAGGACTGGAGAGATGGCTCAGTGGTTAAAAGGCACTTGCTGGCAAAGTGTGACAGCTGGGGTTTGATTCCCCAGTACCCACACAAGGTGCACAAAGTGTTGCGTGTATCTACAAGTATGTTTGCAGTGGTGGAAGGCCGTGGCACACACTTGAGTTCTTTCTCTCTCTCTGTTTTTCTGCCTCCCTATCTCTGCTTGCAAATAATAAAAAAATTTTTTAATTTGATTTATTAGGTTTTTTTTCATCAAATACAGGCAGTTTGGTACCATTGTTTAGGCTCATCTATGATCTACCCCTCCCATTAGACCCTCCTTGTTGATGTAAATGGGTCGTGCATTGTGGAGTTAGTCCCCAGTTATTGGTATGCTAAATGTCTCTGCAAATCATGACCCAACATGTGACTCTGACATTCTTTCCACCCCCTCTTCCGCAAAATTTCCCTGAGCCATGTTGGGTTCATTTTTGGTCTGCTTCAGTGCTGAGGTGTTGGGGGCCTCTGAGGCTCTGGCTCTCTGATTTGGTAGGAGTTGATTTTTCTCTGCATTGGTCTCCTTCCCCTTTGTGCTGGTATCCGGTTCACAGGAAAATATCACCCTTGCTTGTTTCACCAATTGTCTTTAAAAACGAAATTAATTACTTTCTTAGCCAAGCATCGTGGCACATGCCTTTAATCCCAGCACCTGGGAGGCAGAGGTAGGAGGATCACCCTGAGTTTGAAGCCACCCTGAGATTACATAGTGAATTCCAGGTGTCAGCCAGGGCTAGAGTGAGACTTTACCTCAAAAAACCAAAAAAAAAAAAAAAAGAAATGAATTCTTTTCTACAGGAGGAATTATGTCAACTTAAAAGGACTTTTTAAATTTAACTTTTTATAAGTTAAAACGGGTTCTACTCTTTTATTCCCTCACCCCAGCTCTATTACTCTGGGGGCCCTCCTCAGTGGAGTTATGGTACTCACTGTGAGATCATAAAGTCCTCAGTCAGTCCCTGTAGGTTAGTAGGAGATCATTCCTCAGGGTAAGACTACTCACGCTGTGCCCCCCCTCCCACCGCACCCCTTCCACAATGTTCCCTGAGCCATGGCAGGCCTGTTGGCAATCTGATTTAGTGTTAAGTTCTCTACAGCCTTTGGGATTCTGCTGTAATAGGTTTTGATTTTTCACTATCACCCTGGAACTTGTTGCCAGGCTAGCAGTAAGAGCAACATTCATTTTGTTATTTCTTCTAAAATTCCCCTGGGCCCAGATAGATGTTGAAGAGTTGGCACATCTCATATGGGCAGTTGGCTATCTTCTTGTCTTATCATTGGATCTAGGCTCTCCTCCATTTTCTCTGCTATCTGTAAAATAAAGCAGAATCTCCAAACAAGAGTGAGAAAAGCTTAGGTTAAAAGGGTTATGCAAAGTTAGTTGACAGGTTGTTATTTGTGTGTGTGTGTGTGTGTGTGTGTGTGTGTGTGTGTGTGTGTGTGCGCGCGCGCGCAAGCCCAGTCTTCTCCAAACCATGGGATTCTGACTTAGGTTCCAGTATAAGATATGAGTTCTCTCCCACTAAAGGACCTCATGTCCAACAAGAGACCATTTTGTTACCTGAAGAAGCTATGCCAGTATTGCACAAGTGTGTACTTCTAGACTGGTGGTTTATTTAATAGTCTGCAAAGTCTGTTCCTTATTCATGATGTTTGTGACCATGGTCCTCCAGCAGCTGCTATAGATAGGGCTCTCCAGCACTATGAAGGCTAGCTAGGAGGGAACTAGTTTCCCATTGGATTCCAATATAGTATTCCAATGTCTGATGACTGCAACTTGTGATGTCTTCAGTAATGAGGCCTTACCTCTTAACTCTGCCAGGTAATCATGTGTTTTGGCAATGACCTACATTGTTTCAGGTACCTCATGGGTATCTCTGGCCAAAAGCTCACTGTTGGGGGAAGGGGAAAATCTACTTCTAGGTATGGGATTTACTAGTCAGAGAAAAGGACATATATGTATATTGATAACTATATTTTAAATAACAATTTATATATATATATATATATATATATATATATATCATAAATATATATGATATATATATCATATATCATATATATGATTTTGAAAATGTTCTTTAAGCTTCCATTTATGTACTTAATACATTTATTCTTGAAATGAAGGGATACTTTACTTTCTATTACATGGAGAAATTGAAGCACATAAACATTTCCTTTTGCCCAAGACCACACAGCTAATAAGGGATGAAGCCCAGTCCTCAGACTCTGTGGTTCATGGTCTTCATTAGAACACCCTACAAAACATAACATACAGGGGGAAAAAATGCACATCAAGAATTTAAAGCCAAAAATTTATAGATGTTGCTAAAATGGATCACTTAAAATGGATTTATATGGTAAGTACAAATAAGAAGGCATATGCTAAAGTAGACTGGCGTTGAGGGACCTGCTAAGTCAGAAAACTGTAATGCACAGATATACCTGATACATAAGAGATTCAAAATTAATCAAGGAAGCTTATTTCCACAAAGAAACTTAGAGCACTTTCAAAGACACTATTCTCTATGTTTCCTGGAGAGAATAGCAGGAAATAAGCTTCTAAAATGAGTTGGACTTTCAGAAGAGCTATCTGACAAAATGAGTTCCTAAAAGGACTTGTGGAAGTTGTTCTTGTAGATATTTTGTTTGTATTTTGTGTTGTTTGACTTGGATTTTTATTACAGTAAAGTTATATAGGACTAAAATGGTTTAGTGAACACTAGAGAGGCCAAACACAGCCCCAGGAGAGCATTCCTGTCTTTAGAATTAAATAGAATAACTCAAAGCAACAGACAATGAAGTCACACTTGGTTTCTTCCCTTGTTCTAGAATATTCTCAATACCACTACACAAGCTCTGAAACTCCCCTTTCTACATAATTGCATCTGCACCATAGATTTAAGATGTAAATTTATAAAATAATAATGGCAATTTCTGACAAAAATGGCAATTAGCTGACATATATGACAGAATACTAAATTTCCTAAGAAAGCAAAGAACAAACTCCCTTCCTCTCTCTCTCTTTCTCTCTCTCTCCCTACGCACAGACACAACTACATAAACTAATCTATTCATATGCAATGATGTGTTTATATGTACATTTCTATGTAATTCTTTCTGTAGCATGTATGTATGTATTTATGTTTGTATGCTAGTCAAATACTACTACTGCAACAAATACTTATGATAAATCAACTTGTACAGAAAATAGGTATATTTTGGCTCATAGCTGTGGAGATTTTATCTAAAATGAATCAGCTCCATTACATCAGGCCTTTATCAGTAAATATATCATGGCTGGAACCATGGGGCATAGGGCACATGAAGTCTCTTTACCTCATGGAGGCCAGGAAGTGGATAAAGATAGATGTCCCACAATCCACCAAATTTGAACAAAAATGTTTTAAATACATATGTTGGAATAGTTTGCTATATCCTTAGAAATTTTAAGTAAAAGATACCTACACCTAGAGAAATGCTTGGAAAACAATGTTTAAGAATGAAAGCATTTCTTTTAAACATTTATGAACATCTACACATTAAACATACTGTACTTAAATGAACAAAATGAAGGTTAATCTCAGAATAAGTGTATAGAATTTTAAAAGCAAATTCCAATGTTCAATGTAATTCATATATTTGAAGTAATCTGTTGAAGTATATAATTAATCTATATTATTTGAAAACTCTTCAAAAATGTCCCCTGATCTTAGAACAGAGTACCAAATGCCAACAGTGATTCACATGGCCACCCACAATTGAACCTGTAGCAACCCCATCATGGAATTCATATGTTCCATTCCACTTAACTTTGACTGTTCAATGCATATGGGTGACTTTTAGACCCTCAAGATTGTGAAATGTGTATATCTAAGGTTCATACTTTATCATGCAGAGTTTATTCAGAATATACTTCTTCCCAGCCTGTACTGATACCTGAATTTCAGATCTTAATCTAATGACTATTTCTTGGTAAATATTTTAATAGTTATTTATTTGTATGCATGAGAGAAAAAGGAAAGGAGGTAAGAGAGAGAAAGGGAGAGGCAGATAGAGATAGAATGGGCATGCCAGAGACTCTAACCACTGCAAATGAACTCCAGATACACGTGCCATCTTGTGCATCCGGCCTTACGTAGGTACTAAGGAATCAAACATGGGTCCTTAGGTTTTGCAGGCAAGCATCTTAACTGGTAAGCCATCTCTCCAGCCCTAAAGACTCTTATAAATAAAACATTTTTCTGACCCTCAATCTTAAGCTTTTCTCACTCATATATAACATATATATAAATAACAATACTGATATACATATATATGAGTATATATATGTATATATATACTCATATATATGTATTTATTTTCATCTGCAATATCTGTTTTAAGTAATAAGTTATAAGCTTATAATTCTAATACCTAACATCATTCTGGACATATAGTAGATGGTTAACAAAGAGTTGTTTTCAAAGACTAACCCACTAATGAATGAGACATAAAGATGTTCTTAAATAGTCAAGAATTTAGACTTCCAGTTAAGATGGTGGCGTAGGTACCACGCCAAAGCAGCCTGGGGGGAAAAAAGACCAAAAAACCTCAGAAAAATACACACTTTTACTAAAAAGTGAGGTGTATAGGAAACTGAAGCAGCAGCGGAGAAGTAGGAGATATCCAGAGCATCCAGAGCCCGCACAGGCCAGCAAAAGCAGCCCTGGCAGCTCTGCCAACCGCGGCAGTGGCAGGGCGCACCAGAAAGCCGCCAGACTCGGCTCCAGCCACAGGAAAAGCCAGGTGCCGGAGCATACACTCATACCATGCTCTCTGCAACTCAGGAAACATGAAGGGAGAGCGGCAGTGAACAGTGGAGGAACAGAACACGAGGTAGAAGAACACGTGGAACAGCGAGAGAACCAGAGCAGCTGTGGCTCCCTCCCTTCTCCCACTGCCTGAGCCCAGTTCCAGCGAACAGAGCAGCGGTCCGGGACCCAGCCACGCCAACTTGAGTCAACAGCGGGACCCAAGCAGGAGCAGAGTTTGGCAGCAACATCAGCAGCTCCGGAACTGGTACCAGTGGCCCCAGCAGCAGCAGACCCAGGAGCAGCAGCAGCGGGAGACCCAGGAGCGGCAACAACAGCAGACCCAGAAGCAGCAGCAGTTCCAGCAGCGGGGGTGCTGATCTGCAGGGACACAGTTGCCAAACTTGGTTTGACCCACAGGAAGAGCCAGTGCCCAGCTCCAGAAATCAGAACAGCAGCCTGACGACCCAGGCAGTAACTTGACTGAGACCAAACTCCTCCAAGGTAACTGGGTTTGCACAAGCTGACTGAGACCCCTCAACAGACCAGAAATCTTAACCTCTGCATTGATAGAGGATCTGGTTGTTATAATAACTACTCTGGCATACATACTTGGGGCTGTTTTTCACTGAATGGGTACAGTGTTTAGTTAACTTTTAGAATCTACCTGTGTTTTATTCCACTCAGCCTATTTGAATACTCCCATAGCAGGGAAACTCAACCCCTAGGAGCACCTTTGTAGATACTCTCAGAGTCTTAAGAGCCACATCTAACACCTTAAGCTCCTACCCTGAAAATATATAACATCAAATCAATTGATGCAGCTAAGAATACCCAGCTAGCTAGAAAATCCAAGCATTAACTTAATCCAGGATGCAAAAATATATACATTATAACACAAGAAACACTAAAAAGCAAGATGATATAAATCCACCTAAAAATATTAATGCATCAGAAATGACCTCCAGTGAGAAAGAGTTAGAGGAAATGCCTGAGAAAGATTTCAAAAGAATGATTGTAAATATGTTCAAAGAAGTCAGAGAACAAATCAAAGGAGTCAAAGAGGAACTTAAAGAGGAAATCAAAGGAATCAAAGAAGAGGCAGGACACCAATTTCATGAAATAAAGAAGGCAATACAAGACATAAATAAGGAAATAGAAATAATAAAGAAAAACCAGTCAGAATTACTAACAATGAAGAACACAGTTAATGAACTAAAAAACTCTGTAGAAAATCTCACCAGTAGAATGGATGAAGGAGAGGACAGAATATCTAAGCTAGAAGACCAGGTGGCAGACCTAATACAGGCCAACAAAGAGAAAGACAAACTAATAGAAAAGTATGAGTGGGAATTTCAAGATATTCGGGACACTATGAAAAGATCAAATATTAGAATTCAGGGCATAGTAGGAGAAGAATTTCACCCAAAAAGGCATAGTAGGTGTCTTCAACAAAATCATAGAAGAAAATTTCCCCCAAATTGGGAAAGAGGTGCCAATACAGATACAGGAAGCCTTTAGAACCCCAGCCAGACAAAACCTGGAAAGAACCTCTCCTCGCCATATTATAATCAAACTTCCAAACACACACACCAAAGGAAAAATATTGAAAGCAGTTAGAGAGAAAAATCAAGTTACCTACAAAAGTAAGCCCATCAGGATTACAGCAGATTATTCAACACAAACTTTTAAAGCCAGAAGGGCTTGGGATGATATATTCCAAGTTCTGAAAGATAACAACTGTCAACCAAGGTTACTTTATCCTGCAAAGTTATCCATTCAAATAGACAGAGAAATAAGGACATTCCATGCAAAAGCAGGTTAAAGGAGTATTTGAAGACAAAACCAGCTCTACAGAAAATACTTGATAGAATCCTCCATGCTGAAGAAAAGGAAAAGCACACATATAAGGAACCTAGAAAAAACAAGCAATACTCAAATACTAGTTAACAGAAGAGAGCACAGGTAGAACCAGAACCACAAAAAAAAAGAAATGGCAAACATAAATACACACCTTTCAATAATATCTCTTAATATCAATGGCCTCAATGCCCCAACGAAAAGACATAGGTTTGCAGACTGGGTTAAAAAGCAGGATCCTACAATTTGTTGTCTCCAGGAAACTCACCTTTCTACAAAAGATAGACATTACCTTAGGATGAAAGGTTGGAAGATGGTGTTTCAAGCAAATGGGCCTAGAAAACAAGCAGGGGTTGTTATCCTAATATCAGACAAGGTAGACTTTAGTCCAACGTTAGTCAAGAAAGATAAGGAAGGTCACTTTATATTGATTAAGGGCACACTCCAACAGGAGGACATTACAATCCTAAACATATATGCACCTAACATGGGGGCTCCCAAATTCATCAAACAAGCACTATTAGAACTAAGGTAACAGATTACACCAAACACAGTGGTGGTGGGTGACTTTAACACCCAACTCTCATCAATTGATAGGTCATCCCAGGAAAAAATAAACAGAGAGGCATCTGGACTAAATGAGGTCATAGAAGGAATGGACTTAGCAGATATATACAGGACATTTCATCCAAAGGCTGCAGAATATACATTCTTTTCAGCAGCACATGGAACATTCTCTAAAATAGACCATATATTAGGACACAAAGCAAATCTTCACAAATTCAGGAAAATTGAAATAATTCCTTGCATTCTATCTGACCACAATGGAATTAAACTACAAATCAGTAGCAAGAAAGGCTATAGAGCATACACAAAATCATGGAAACTAAACAATACACTATTAAATGATGAATGGGTCAATGAAGAAATCAAGAAGGAAATCAAAAAATTCATAGAGTCAAATGATAATAAGAACACAACATACCAAAATCTCTGGGACACAATGAAGGCAGTTCTAAGAGGTAAATTTATAGCCTTAAGTGCCTATATTAAGAAATTAGAAAGGTCGCAAGTAAACGACCTAATGCTTCGCCTTAAAGCCTTGGAAAAAGAAGAACAAGGCAAACAAAAATCAGTAGATGGGAAGAAATAATAAAGGTTAGGGCAGAAATTAATGAAATAGAAACAAAAAGAACAATCCAAAGAATTAATGAAACAAAGATTTGGTTCTTTGAAAGGATAAACAAGATTGATAAACCCTTAGCAAATCTGACCAAAAGAAAGAGAGAAGAGACACAAATTAATAAAATCAGAGATGAACAAGGTAACATCACAACAGATTCCAGAGAAATTCAAAAAATCATAAGGACATACTATAAAAGCATATACTCCACGAAGTATGAAAATCTGAAAGAAGATTTCGTGATCGATATGACCTACCTAAATTAAATCAAAATGAGATTAATCACTTAAATAGACCTATAACAAACATGGAGATCTGAACAGTTATCAAAAATCTCCCAGCTAAAAAAAGTCCAGGCCCAGATGGATTCACTGCGGAGTTTTTCCAGACTTTTAAGGAAGAGCTAACACCATTGCTTCTTAAGCTTTTCCAGGAAATAGAAAAAGAAGGAATTCTACCAAACTCCTTTTATGAGGCCATCATCACCCTGATACCAAAACCAGGCAAAGATAGAGCAAAAAAAGAAAATTACAGACCAATCTTCCTCATGAACATAGATGCAAAAATTCTCAATGAAATATTGGCAAACAGAATACAAGAGTATATCAAAAAGATCATTCACCCTGACCAAGTAGGCTTTATCCCAGAGATGCAGGGATGGTTCAACATACACAAATCTATAAATGTAATACATTACATAAACGGGTTGAAGGACAAAAATCACGTGATCATCTTATTAGACGCAGAGAAAGCATTTGACAAAATCCAACATCCCTTCATGATAAAAGTCCTACAGAGACTGGGAATAGAAGGAACATATCTCAGTATAATAAAGGCTATTTATGACAAGCCTACAGCCAACAAATTACTAAATGGGTAAAAACTGGAAGCTTTCCCACTAAAATCAGGAACAAGACAAGGGTGTCCACTGTCCCCACTTTTATTTAATATAGTTTTGGAAGTCTTAGCCATAGCAATAAGGCAAGAGACACACATAAAAGGGATACAAATTGGAAAGGAAGAGATCAAGTTATCATTATTTGCAGATGACATGATTCTATACATAAAGGACCCTAAAGACTCTACTAGCAAGCTGTTAGAGCTGATCAAAACCTACAGCAATGTAGCAGGATACAAAATAAATGCACAGAAATCAGTAGCCTTCATATATGCTAACAAAAAAACACAGAGGATGAAATCAGAGAATCACTCCCACTCACAATTGCATCAAAAAAATAAAGTACCTTGGAATAAACCTAACCAAGGAAGTAAAGAATCTCTACAATGAGAACTTTAAAACACTCAAGCAAGAAATTGCAGAAGACACTAGAAAGTGGAGAAATATCCCCTGTTCCTGGATTGGAAGAATCAATATTGTGAAAATGGCAATCTTACCTAAAGCAATCTACACATTTAATGCAATCCCTATCAAAATTCCAAAGGCTTTCTTCATGGAAATAGAAAAAACAATCCAAAAATTCATTTGGAATCACAAAAAACCTCGAATATCTAAAATAATACTGAGCGACAAAAATGAGGCTGGTGGTATCACCATACCTGATTTTAACCTATACTACAGAGCCATAGTAACAAAAACAGCATGGTACTGGCACAAAAAACAGACATGTAGATCAGTGGAACAGAATGGAGGACCCAGATGTAAGCCCAAGTAGCTATAGCCACCTGATATTCGATAAAAATGCCAAAAATACTCATTGGAGAAGAGACAGCCTCTTCAGCAAATGGTGTTGGGAAAGCTGGATATATATCTGCAGAAGGATGAAAATAGATTCTTCTCTCTCGCCATGCACAAGAATTAAGTCCAAATGGATTAAAGACCTTAAAATCAGACCGGAAACTCTGAAACTGCTAGAGGAAAAAGTAGGGGAAACCCTTCAACATATTGGTCTTGGCAAAGACTTTCTGAATACAACCCCAATTGCTCAGGCAATAAAACCACAGATTAACCACTGGGACCTCATGAAATTACAAAGATTTTGCACTGCAAAGGACACAGTGAAAAAAGCAAAGAGGCAACCTACAGAATGGGAAAAAATCTTCGCAGCTATATATCTGATAGAGGATTAATATCTAGGATATACAAAGAACTCAAAAAGATAAATAATAAGGAATCAAACAAGCCAATCAAAAAATGGGCTATGGAGCTAAATAGAGCATTCTCAAAGGAAGAAATACAAATGGCATATAAGCATCTAAAGAATGTTCTATGTCACTAGTCATCAGGGAAATACAGATTAAAACTGCATTGAGATTCCATCTCACTCCTGTCAGATTGGCCACCATCATGAAAACAAATGATCATAAATGTTGGCAGGGATGTGGAAAAAGAGGAACCCTTCTACACTGCTGGTGGGAATGCAATCTGGTCCAGCCATTGTGGAAATCAGTGTGGAGATTCCTAAAACAGCTAAAGATTGATCTACCATATGACCCAGCTATAGCACTCCTAGGCATATATCCAAAGGACTCATCTCATTTCCTTAGAAGTACATTGTTGGGCTCTGAAAGGTCCAGGTGTGAGGCCTAGTGGAACTTCCTGAGCCTAGCTAAAGTTTGGCGACCTGTCTCTGGCCAGCTATGACACAGCAGGATGCCTAAGGGCTTCTGGCCTGCTACTTCCTGGTGGTAATTGTAATTACCATTTCAATAGTTAAAGTGTACTATTGGCCCTTATCTCTTCTCCCACCCTAAAATCCCTGCCTTCTTCCCAACATGATATAAGCAACTGCTCAGAGTAATAAAGCGAGTTGTTCCTGCATTGCAAAGACTCCCGACTCAGTGTGGTTTTTCTCCAGTGGCCAGGAGAGGTTTCTGAGTTGTCAGATGCTCATCATCCCCTCAACCCCTAGGGAGGAACCAGCAGGCCTGGTCCTTCCCTTGGCACTACCTGTGCGGGAAGGAGCCCCGCAGTACATGCTCAACCATGTTTGTTGCTGCTCAATTTATACTAGCTGGGAAATGGAACCAGCCTAGATGTCCCTCAACAGATGAGTGGATAATGAAGATGTGGCACATTTATACAATGGAGTTCTACTCAGTGGTAAAGAAAAATGAAGTTATGAAATTTGCAGAAAAATGGATGGACCTGGAAAGTATTATACTAAGTCAGGTAACCCAGGCCCAGAAAGCCAAGCACCACATGTTCTCTCTCATATGTGAATCCTAGCTACAGATGACTGGGCTTCTGCATGAGAATGAAAATACTTAGTAGCAGAGGCCAGTAAGGTAAAAAGGAGACATAAAGGGTAGAGAAAGGAAGGGAGGAGGATACTTAATAGGTTGATATTGTATATATGTAATTACAATGATTGTAATGGGGAGGTAATATGATGGAGAATGGAATTTCAAATGGGAAAGTGTGGGGGTAGGGAGGGAGGGAATTACCATGGGATATATTTTATAATCATGGAAAATGTTAATAAAAATTAAAAATAAATAAATAAATAAAAATATTCAAGAATTTAGATAACATATCACTCATATGTCATTTTTAAGTGTGTACATATATTTAGTTTACTTAAAATATTAATCAACTTAAATCAAGAATTGGAACAATTTAGTGCAAATGATCAATGGTGAACATTAAAGTCAGTAAAACACATATTTTTATGAAAGTTTGAAAATGTGTCAACATATTAAAGGTAAATTTGAACTTTTCAAAGAAAACTAATATCTATCAGTCCTGGTATTATGACTGACACATATATATTTTTACATTTATACAGTAGTCAACATTCTCTTTTTGCAGTTCTGGGGATTAAATCAAGAACCTTGCATGAATATATGGCATTTTTCTTACTGAATACTTTTCTATTGAAGAATACATACTTCGGAAGTGACAACAGTAAAGTGCTTGGCCCATTCTCTCTGACAGCAATAAGATTATTGATATAGATATGGCCAAATCACCCCATCCTGACCACTAAGTACAAAGAAAAATATGCTTAAAAGGTCTGTGCTGAGAAGATAGACAAAAAGAATTAGTTGGCTTCTTTTCTTGTCAGTTTTAGATGCGATTATGTCACTAAAGTCTCCCATTATAAAATATCTGAAAATTGGTTCACTTAACATATTACCAGAAAAAACAAAAATCTCTCTCCTGCTTTGATGACTAAGGTTTTCTTATTTGGTAAAGTAATTTAGGAGCATAGAATCTTATTTTGTCTTACTTAATTTTTGTAACATTCCCTAATACGTTGATCCCTTCATACTTGAACTGATGTAACATATTTTTTCCTGTTAATTTTCATTTTACAAACCCAATTCAAGTATAATAGTTATTACAGGGACTCATTAACTGAATTTGGAGAAATAAAAACGTTGTAGTTTATTTTTAAAAAATCAGCCAACTGCCAAGCATAGTGGTACATGCCCTTAATCCCAGCACTCAGGAGGCAGAGGTAGGAAGATCACCATGAGTTCGAGGCCACCCTGAGACTCCATAGTGAATTCCAGGGTCAGCCTGAGTTAGAGTGAGACCCTACCTAGAAAAGAAAAAAAAAAAAAATCAACAAACTGATTTTATTAGAAAAAAAAATTTGGTGTGTGTGTATAATGATGGTTAAGTGTATATGTGAATGTTCATGTGTATGAGTGCAGGTGCATGTAGGCCATAGCATATGTGTGATCAGGGGACATCTTCAGATGTTGGTCTCACCTTCCACTTTGTATGAGGCAGGGTTTCTTGTTCACCATGCATTCACCCTGTTAGCAGGTTTTCAGAATTCTAGGGAATTCTCCTATCTCCACCTCTCTTCTCACCATAGATGTTCTGGAATTCCAGACACTACAGCATCCTCCTTTATGTGAGATCTAGGGATCTAAACTCAGGTCCTCACATTTGCCTAGCAAGTGCTTGATCCACTGAGCCATTTCTCAAGTTCAGAAAATTCTTTCAAGGCATCAAGGAGCAGGTAATCTTATGTAGTATAGATATCTAAAGATACAGTTAGAAAAAGATAGATGATTTCAAAAAAGATGGAATAGAAATTTACATTTCTCTATTCTTCCCATTAACTACTACTCAAAACCTTACAAATTATATACTAAACAAATACTAGAAGATTTTTTTAAGTAGTACCAGGTAGCCAGGTGTGGTAGCACACACCTTTACAGTATTTTATTTTTATTTATTTATTTATTTCACAGAGAAAGAATTAGAGAGAGGAAAGGGCATGCCAGGGCCTCCAACCACTGCAAACAAACTCCAGCCACATGTGCCTGGGCTAGAGTGAGACCCTACCTCAAAAAAAAAAAAAAAAAAAGAGCATAACAAGAAGCCATGGTAGCCCTAAATTCATATGCACTGAGTAAAAGGCCAACAGCAATGTAAAACTTACCTAATAGAAATAGAGAGAGAAATAGCCAAATTTACTATTAATGCTAGAAGCATTCTATACCCCTTTCTCCACAATTGATTGACTTGGACAGCAAGGATCAAACGCAGCTCAGCACCTCCATAAACCAAGAAGAGCTAATCAACGTGAATAAAATAAGTTATCTATCAACAAGAGGAAACATACTCTTTTCAAAAGCCTATGAAACATAGGCAAGAAAGACCATATCTTGGGTTGTAAAACAAATCTCAACAAATTCAAAAGAATTAAACTAGCATAGAATATACTCTCTGACCACAAAGAAATCAAAGTACAAATTAATAGAAAAACCTGAAACAAATCTCTAAACACTTGGATATTCAACAACACACTTCTAAATAACCCATAAGTCACAGAGAAAATCCCTAGGGAAATTTAAAAAAGGTTGAGCTAAATTTCAATTAAAGTACAGCAAGAAAAATTTGTAGTAAAGAGCCAACGGTGCTGGAAAAAAATAAATAACACTAAATGTGTACATTTAAAAATGAAGAAAAGGGGCTGGAGAGATGGCTTAGCCATTAAGCGCTTGCCTGTGAAGCCAGAAGACCCCAGTTCGAGGCTCAATTCCCCATGACCCATGTTAGCCAGATGCACAAGGGAGCACACGCCTCTGGAGTTCCTTTCCAGTGGCTGGAAGCCCTGGTGAGCCCATTCTCTCTCTCTTTCTCTCCCTCTCTCTCTCTCTCTCTGTCACTCTCAAATAATTTTTTAAAAAAATTAAAAATGAGGAAAAGTCTTGATTCAGTCAACTTAGGTACCACTTAAGGAATCTAGAAAAAGAAAGAGAAAAATAAAATCAAAATAAATCAAAGGGAAGAAACTATAACTATAAGAGCAGAAATCAATGAAGTAAGAAACTAAAGAAAAGAATGGAAAACCAAGGAAACAAAGAGCATAATTTTTGAAAATATCAATAAAATTAGACAACTGTTAGTAAAACTGATGAAGAAAAACAGAGATGGTCCAAATTACCAATATCAGAAATAGAATGGGAAATATTACTAAAGACCCTGTCAATATCAAGAAATTAATAAGGGAATATTATACATATGTTGTACAGCAAGTTCCTTTAAATTAAAATATTCCCTCCTAAAGGGAAGAGAAGTCAAGAGATCAACAAGTCTGGGTCAATTGAAACTTAAAAGGTTCCACAACTATTCCCAAAGTTATCGGAGCAGTAGATTGTTAAGGGGCAGACTTGGGCCAACACTGTGTAAGCAATTTTCTTGGGATGGAAACGTTCCTTCCTGGGAAGAGCAGGAAGACTCAAGAGACTCTGGAGGTTAACAAGTCTGAAGAAAAGGTTGCAAGACCCTCCCTAACTTGAGTTACATGTTCACCCTAAACTTCATATGTTCCCTAGCTAGTGAGAATTTGGGAAATGGAACATTGATGGAGGAGGTGTGTTGTTGGGGGTGAGCTTATGGATGCTATAGCCAGCTTCCCTTTCCTAGAGCTCAGCTTACCACTCTTGCTGCTGTTCCCACCTGCTGTGGCAGAGGTGGCGTCCAACCTCTGCTCTACCATCATTTCCCTGTCATCATGACGCTTCCCCTCAAGTTTGCAAGAAAAAATAACTTTCCTCCCACCAGCTGCTTTTGGTTGGGTGCTTTGTGCCAGCAATGAGAAGTAACTCCAAGACTAAGGTTATCTAAAGTGTAAACAACTGTTAGGAAGAGATGTTCTGACCAGCAGAGCTGCATGCATGCCATGTGCTCCCGAGATGCAGTTTCTGAGTTGTCAGCTATACTGGCTGGGCTTTTTGGTAATGTAGGTGCCTTGGAGTCACCCGTGCTCCTGAACACAACCCCTCAGCCTGTGCTGCAAATAATCCCAATTAACTCACTGGTTCACCAAAACTGGTTTTGGTGCAATTTTGCTTTGGTCTGTTATCTGTGCCCTATCTAGGGTAAACAGATGTGTGTTCATGTATCCCCGGGAAAATGATTCACTATGACAACATAATTGTACACAGAAAATTTGACATTGAAGATTCAGTAGTTAATTTCTTTTAAACAAAAAAAGCACAAACTATACAATAGCTCATCCAATATGAGAAAACATAAATTGTATATCCCTATAATTATTAATTATTTTAAATTAAATTTAGAATCCCCCAAAAGAAACCCAGGGCAAACTGTTTCATTGGTGATTTCTACCAAGCAAAATAACACCAATTATACAAACTATTTTCTATTTAACTCTCTCCCCACAAAAAAAAATCCCAAACACTTCCAACTCATTGGAATAGCTAAATCAAAAACATCAAAAGTAAAGACCAAAAGCTTTCATAAATTAGATATAAGCTTCCTTAACACAGCATCAGCAAATGTAATTGAGTATTATAAAGAAAGAATTGGGACTGGAGAGATGGCTTAGCAGTTAAGGCACTTGGCTGCAAAACCAAAGGACTCAGGTTCAATTCCTAAGAACCCATGTAAGCCAGATACACATGGAGGTTCATGCATCTGGAATTTGTTTGAAGTAACTAGAGGCACTGACATGCCTATTCTCTCTCCTCCCATTCCTCTCTCTCTCTCTCTCTCTCTTTCTCCTTCTTTCTCTCCCAAATAAGTAATTTTTTTAAAGAAAGAATTGTGTATCATGATCCAATAATGCTTATTCCAGGGATACAAGGCTAATCCACTATTTGATAATTAATGTAATTCACCATGTGTTCTGCTTTGGATGTTTCATGTTGAATATTAATCTTCAATGCAATACTGACAAATGGGTCCTAATGGTGGCATTTAGATCACAAGTAGATCAATGTCACTATAAAAAGTGCATTTGATCTCCACATGTGAAAACTATTTCTTACCTCCCTAGTAGCTGAGGTGCCATGTTAGAAACAGAAACTTCCAGGAAGCTCTCAGCAGACACCAAATCTTATTCCACCTTGATTTTGGATTTTCTAACCTCCAAAGCTGTGAGAAATAAAATTTTCTTTTTTATAAATTACCTAGTCTCTGATAGTGTAGTGTGGCAGTACAAAATAGATTCAGGCATCATATTAGCAAGCTAAAGTAGAAAAATGGGGTCATATCAATTGATATAAATGAGGAGACACATCTGAAAACCAATACTTGCTCATGAAAAAGCCTCTGAAGGCTGGAGAGACAGCTTAGTGGTTAAGTGCTTACCTGTGAAGCCTAAGGTCCCTGGTTTGAGGCTTGATTCCCCAGTACCCAAGTAAGCCAGATGGTACAAGACGGTGCATGTATCTGGAGTTCGTTTGCAGAGGCTGGAGTCCCTAGTACACCCATCCTCTCTCTTTCTCTCTCTCTCTCTCAATCTCTCTCTCTCTCTCTCTCTCTCTCTCTCTTTCTCTCTCTCTCTCTTTCTCTTGCTCTCAAATAAATAAATAAAACCTTTTTTAAAAGCCTCTAAAAATAAGAATAAAGGAGCACATTCTCAATTCAATTCTAAGTCAGTGCCTACCAGGTAACCTATTAACAACATACTAACATACTTAATGATAAAAGACTGAATGTTTTACCCTAACAGCAAGAGAAATGCAAGGGTTCTGCACTTATAGTCACTCATCTTGAGCTGAAAGTTCCAGCAAGCATAATAAGTCTACAAAAGGAAATAAAAAGCATATCAGTCACAGAGGAAATTAATAAAGCTCCCCTATTTGTATGAAGAATTTTCTCCAAAGAAAATCACAAGGAGACATATTTTTACAAACCTAAGACATAAGTGAGCTTAAAAATGTTTCAATATATGATTAGCATACTGTGGTGGTTTGATTCAGGTGTCCTCAATAAACTAATGTGTTTTGAATGCTAGGTTGCCAGCTGATGGAGATTTTGGTAATTGATGCCTCCTGAAGGCAGTGCATTGTTGCAAAGCAGGCTTATTGGTATTACAGCCAGCTCCCCCTTGCCAGTGTTTGGCATACTCTCTCCTGTTGCTATTGTCCCCCCTATGTGGGCCAGGGGGTGATGTCCACCCTCTGCTCATGCCATCATTTTCCCTGCCATCATGGAGCTCCCCCTTGAGCCTGTAAGCCAAAATAAACCCTTTTTTTCCCAAAGCTTCTCTTGGTTGGGTGATTTCTACTAGTAATGTGAACCTGACTGCAACATATACAAGAATCAAGTTCAATCTACTGATATGAACACACATGCAATGCCAATCCTCTACTAGAAACTGCACAATGACTATGAAAGAAATCAGTTGATTTACAGAAGTGGGTAGATATGCTCTGTTTATGGTTAGGAACATTTATACTGTATGGAATTTCATTTTCCATTGCTTCCATACATGTTCAGTGTAAATCCTGTGAAATTCCTATTGAGATTTTTTTAAGTAAGTATTGAATTTTATAGAAATCAAATTAACAGTACCATTGATAAAATATTGTTTTAATATCATGGAAGGAATCACATTACCTGATTATTTATATGGCTGAAGAATTCCAGAGTATGATGCTGATGGTGCAGTTCATACATAGACCAGCAAAGCAGAGAAACCAGCACCAATATCAGTGCAGCCAGGTGAGGTTTTTAAAGATATTTTTATTTATTTGAGAGAGAAAGGCAGGTACAGAGAGAAAGAGATTGAGAGAGAGAATAGGCATGTCAGGGCCTCCAGCCACTACAAACAAACTCCAGATGCATGTGCCACCTTGTGCATCTGGCTTTGCATAGGTACTAGAGAATTGAATCTGGGTCCTTTGGTTTTGCTGGCAAGTGCCTTACCTGCTAACCCATCTGTCCAGCCCCCAGGTGAGTTTTGATAAAAGAGCAATAGCCATTCAGTAGAGGAAGGATGATCTTTTCAGTGAAAGTGCTGAAGCAAACCAGGGTGGGAGAAGCAGTATTTTGACTTAAACTTCTCATTTTATCTGCACATCACCTCAAATGTACTATAAACTAAACATAAATTGTAAAATTATAGAACCCTGGAGGGGGAGGGATTATGAGAAAACCTCTGGTATCCAAGTCTAGGCAGAGTTCTCAGATTTCATGCCCAAGCATATCCATGATAGGAAAAACTAAAATATTGGGGTCGGGCATGGTGGTGCACACTTTTAAACCCAGCACTCTGGGAGGATTGCCATGAGTTCAAGGCCACCCTGAGACTAAATAGTGAATTCCAAGTCAGCCTGAGCTAAAGTGAGATGCTACCTCAAAAAAAAAAAAAAATACTGGACTTTATCAAAACGTAAAACTTGCTGGGCATGGTGGTGCACGCCTTTAATCCCAGCACTCAGGAGGCAGAGGTAGGAGGATCGCCAAGAGTTCGAGGCCACCCTGAGACTACATAGTGAATTCCAGGTCAGCCTGAGCTAGAGTGAGACCCTACATTAGAAAACCAAAAAAAAACCAACCAACCAACCAAACAAACAAACAAACAAAAAGAAACGTAAAACTTGCTTTGGGAACAACTTTGCTAAGAGGATAAAAGGACAAGTTATACACAGTGATAAAAATTTTTAAACCACCTATCTGACAATTTCAAAGATCAATAATAAGAAAACCAAAATAAATAATGTAATCAGATGCTGTTCCCAAAAGCCACAAATTGTTATAAGAAAATTTCAATGCCAAGTTTGGGATACCTTTTAGTAAGTTATTGGTCAGGGAGGCCTCTGATATCCCCCTAAAATACAGGCTATGCCAAGACTCTTGGTTGCCAACCAGAGCTAGATAGTAAGACTGTAATGTTGCATATACCACAGTCTTGAGTTGCAGGACACTGGGAAATCAAGCTGGAGCTGAGCTGGAAGGCTCCTCCTTGTTCTCTAGCTAACATGGTACTAGAAAGTGCTATGCAGCCTACTGGGGGAGAGAAATTATCAACAGTTTTAATCAGAAGTGATTCCTACAAACTTGTTAGCTGGACAGCCAGGCATGTCTATTATTGGGAAAACAAACTCTGATTGGATTTGAGGCCAGCTGCAAAGGAACGGATTTCTGTCTGGTACTGAAAACCTAGCCAAAAGCTTACTGCTGGGGAGGTCATGAGCCCTAGTGAGAAAGATACTACTATTGTTCATCTAAGTGGATATACTATGATCACCAAACTTCCCTCTAAATAATTACTAAATCTTTATGATTATGCCTATATATTAAGCTACTCTCACTTTTTGTTAGAGAATTTTTTCTTTTCAGATGGCAGTGACCACTGGGGTGACTCAAAACCCATCAAAGTGATTAGAAGTGACAGTGGAGTATTCAGCACTAAGTTAAACATCTCTATCAAACTCTGCAAGGCTCAGAGACCATGGTAGAAGAAGTGGCCGAGAGAATATAGGGAAGGGAAGAAGTACACTGGAATACTGCCTTCAGACCTTTTGTGGCCATTTGCATTCATGACCTCACAATGGCTGTTGGAATTGATAAAAGTTCTGCATAATATGATCCTATAAACAATGACATCAAAATAGGAGAGGGACTAGTTGAAAATAAGAAGAGGTTCAGTGGAGGTGGGAATTGAGAAGGAAGGACATAAGAGGGTAGAAGGGGATTATAATCAGGGAACATTGTATGTATGTATGGGGTTGTCAATAAGAAGTTACTAAAAAGAAAATACAGGTTTCTTTTTCTTTTTTCTTTTTTTTTTTTTTTTGGTGAAAGACTAGTGGGAGCTTCTCACTGGAGTCTTTGGCCATTATCTCCATATAATTCTGACTTGGTTCCTAGTACCATCTATGGTTTCCTTCCAATTAAGTGGTGCATCTTATCCAATTCTAATTTAGTTAGCCTTTAGTTACCCACATAGACTGAGTGCCACTATTGCACAGGTGTATACATTGTGTCCATCTGTTTGACCTTATATCTAGCAGGATCCTCTACTTGTTCACAATGTTGGTTGCCACTTTTCCCCAGCACCTCATGTAGCACTCTCCAGCACTATGAGGACTAGCTATTCAGGAGTTGGCTTTCTTCTGCATTCCAGTATAATCTCTGGAAGTCCCATGTCAGCAGCTGTTGATATATATATATGTTGGGTAATCAAGCACTTTGACAGAAGCCTGCCTTGTTTTGGGGTTCTCATAGGTCTCTCTGACCTACAGATCACTGGGGGTGTAACCTATTCTGGCACTGAGAATTACAAGCCAGGGTCCATGGTTTTAGAATTAGGCTTAGGTTTAATTTTATTTATTTATTTATTTATTTATTTATTTATTTATTTATTTATTTATTTATATAAGAGCAGAGAAAAGAGTGATTAAGTATGCAAGAAAGTAAGTAAGTATATTATTAAGTTGTCTCTTGCCAAGGCAAACAAACTCCAGATGCATGTGCCACTTTATGTATCTGGATTTATGTGGGTACTGAGGAATCAAACCTCAGCTGGCAGCCTTTGCAAGTGTCAAGCCACTGAGCAATATCACAGCCTCTAAAATTTTGTTTGAAAATGCCATAATGATGACTAATACTGGAACTACTATCCAATATTCTTTAGGTAATAGTCATGACAAATGTTCATTCTAAATCAAAATACAGTATATTTATATTTTCTATGCTGATATCCTTCAAAACAATAACTACATGAAACTGCAACAGGTAGAATACTACACAGCTGATCACCTTCTTAGCAGCTCATGGCATGTGATTGAATTTTAAAGCCTCTGTGATGTCCTTTAGAAAAGAAACCTCTATACCTTTGCTCAACATAGTAATTCACAAACTTAGTTTACAGTAGCAATGTCTTTAATTAGTAGAACTACATACCAATATACTTTATTCTATAGAAAAATGGGAGAAAATAAGGCCCAGGAGGCATTTCCATGAGAATATAGACTAAAATAGTCACTGTTTTTGTCTCACTCAACTAAATACAAAGACTTCATCATATCTTTAATTATAGCACAAAGCAAACCATATACAAATGTATATATGTAGATAGGTAAATATTTGACTAATAGCTGTATATTCAATAAATATAAAAAGCTATTTAATAACATTTCCCATAGCACTTAATGCTTGGAAAATTCATATACTGCTAGATTGTGAACATGAATATATAACCACATTGTGGTGATTTGATTCAGGTGTCCCCCACAAACTTAGATGCTCTGAATACTAGATCCCCAGCTGATGGCAAATTTAGAATTAAAGACTGCTGGAGACAGTGTATAGTTGTGGGTGGGCTTATGGGTATTATAGCCAGCTTCCTCTTGCTAGTGTTTGGCACACTCTCCTGTTACTCTTTTCTACCTCATATTGGCCAGAAGGTAATGTTCACCCTCTTCTTATGCCATCATGTTCCCTTGCAGTCATGGAGCTTCCCCTCAAGTCTGTAAGCCAATATAACCCCCCCCCCCTTTTAACCACAAGATGCTCTTGGTTGGGTATTTTCTGCCAGCAATGTAAACCTGACTGCAACAGTAAAGTTGGTACTAAGAAGTTGTATCATCATTGCTAGAAACCTGAATGTGTGGTTGTTGGTCTTTTGGAACTGCTCTGCAGGAGAAATGTGGACAGATTTGAAATCTTGACCTAACAGATACCTTGCGGTGCTGTAAGTACAGCTTGTTGGACCATTCTGGTCAGAGTTGAAGGACCTGAACGCAGGAAGAACTATGGACTATGGTGTTTGATTTATGAGGTTGAGAAAGAGGTTTATCTGGACTGGGCTAGAAGCAGTTTCTGTGAGAGGCTGGCTACATTCTGCCTGCCTGTGTCTTGAGAACTTGTGCAGTGTTGGATTGCGCAGAAATGAACTGGTGTGAGCAGAGGGATATGCCATAGAAAAAACTGAAATCTTTGGGCTCAAACTTCTGCCCATTCAGCGACAATTGTTTGAGAGATTACAACCGTTGAGATTTGGCCAGCTGACCTGCATTGGGTCAACAAGAAAAATGCACACTTTGGAAGGGGCCTGAATGCTGATGGAGTGTCCTGTTCTTCAAAGTCACTTTATTCCCCCCTGCATTAACAAGTTGGTAGCCCAGCTGGTATTATGGAGTATAAGAAATGCAGGAAAGAGAGGGTCATTGAATTTGTAACACAGTTTTGTATTTTAAATAGCCATTGTCAGTGTGAGACAGGCTTGTTGGATTACCTTCATGGAGACCCAATGGAGATAGAAGAATGAACCACTGGTTGCAGTGTAGCCCAGTGGAAATGCCAGGTTTTTGAGATGGCGGCCAAGGAAAGCTGCCAGCACCATATGAAGTTTTCTGGGACAGTGAGTAGTCTAGATTGAGGGGGCAGAATTAGAATTCCAGAGACTTGTTACTGATTAGAATTATTGGACTTGGAGACTTGACACTGACTAGAGCTGTTGGACTTGGAGCTACAGAGTTTGATATTTGCCCTGGTTGTTTTAAATCTTGTGTTGGTTGAATATTTCTTTTCTATACCCAATGCCATCTTTTGTAGTGTGAGTGTTTATTCTGTTTCATTATGGTGTTTTTTTTTTTTTAATATTATGCTTAGTTAAAAGACCTTGGACTATGAGGATGTTTGAACATCATTGGGATTGATAAAAACTATGGGGGAAAAAAACTATGGGGACAAGCCATGCTTGGTGGTGCACACCTTTAATCTTAGCACTTGGGAAGCAGAGGTAGGAGGATCACCATAAATTCAAGCCAACCTGAGACTACATATCGAATTCCAGGTCAGCCTGCCTGAGCTAGAGTGAAACCTTAGCTTGAAAAAAAAAAAAAACTACAGTGACTTTTAAAGTTGGACTGAATGCTTTGCATTTTACATCATGTATGGTTATCAGTTTATGGGGGCCTGAGTCAGAATGCAGTGGTTTGATTCATGTGTCCCCCATAAACTTAGGCATTCTGAATGCTAGGTTCCTAGCTGATGGAGATTTGGGGATTAACACCTCCTGAAGGCAGTGTATTGTTGTGAGTGGGTTTATAGGTATTATAGCCAATTTCCCCTCGTCAGTGATTGGCACACTCTCCTGTTGCTATTTTTCCACCTAATGTTGGCCAGGAAGTGATGTCCACACTCTGCTCATGCCAGTGTTTCACCCTGCCATTTTGAAGCTTCCTCTTGAGTCTATAGGCCAAAATAAACCTTTTTCCCCCACAAGCTACTGTTGGTTGGGTGTTTTCTTCCAGCAATGCAAACCTGACTGCAATAGACATATAGCATGGACCCAGTTAATATATATACACACACAAAGATATATACAAGGAAATGTATGACACTTTTATATTTTACTAATTTGAAAAGACAGAAGGGCATGGAGAGAATGAGAATTGGTGCACCAGGGCCTCTTGCCCCTGCAGATGAACTACAGACACACCCACCTCCCTGTGCATTGGGCTATATGTGGCTACTGGGAAATCAAACTGAGGCTGTGAGGCTTTCAAGCAAACATTTTTAACTGATGATCCATCCCTCCAGCCGCCACATTTTAAATATTAGTTATCTCTTAAAAGTTTTGTAAGAAAGTTTTCACTTTATTCTTCATAATTTTCAACATTTTAATCAAAATAATAAACATTATCTTTAGAAAGAAATGTAGAAATAGAACTTTTTCTTCCTTATAAGAATTCTACTCTGTCCTTCCTAGTACATCATTATTATAATAATGCTTATTGAGCAGGAATAATCTCTTTTCAGTATAAAACATCTTGTATTCATGTAAAAATAATCTTCATACTTATTATTGTTAATAAGAAAAATGTGCTCAGGTTGAATTTTTTTTTTGCCAAATAGTTAATACCCATATATAAAGAAGAATTTGACTTCGAAAAAATAGCCTTGGTAAGACACCAAAATGTTACAATTTTAATAAACTATAGAAAGAAGAAGAGAAACTGGAGCTTGACAGCAAAGAAGAGTGGCCTGACTTAGTTATCCAATGAACACAGTCTAAAAGTAGGTCTCTATATGGTCAAATAGAGCTCCACCGTTACTTCTAACATACACACAAACAAACACACACATTCATGTACACCTGCCCACACATGCATCATACTTTATAAAACGAGTTATTTATTTTCATAAAATATTTTATTTATTTGAGAGACAGGGAAAGAGGAAAGGAGGGAAGGAAAAAGATAGAGAAAGAGCGAGGAAGAGACAGAGATAATTGACATGACAAGGCATCCAGCCACTGCAAACAAACTCTAGACACATGTGCCACCTTATGCATCTGGCTTATATAGGTATTGGGGAATCAAACCTGGGCCCTAAGACTTCACAAGCAAGTGCCTTTAACTGCTAAGCCATTTCTCAAACCTCCTATAAAATAAGTTCTTTATAAGGCCTGTGGTATTTTGTATAGATTGTCCTGAATATATTCAATGTTTTATTAGTTTGTAGTTTGGCTCTGCAGCCACCTGGCTGGAGGAGGTGTCACTGGGAAGATCTTAAAGTATGATGGTGGGTTTGAAATTTCAATCTAAAGATAAGCAAAGTGTCTAGTTCCACCTTGAGTCCCTGAAATGTGCTGTGTGGCTTTTGGCATGTGGCCTTCTCTCTCTCTCTCTCTCTCTCTCTCTCTCTCTCTCTCTCTCTCTCTCTCTCTCTATCTATCTATCTATCTATCTCCTTGACCCTTCTTCTGCCATTATAGAATTTCCCCTGTATCTGTAAGCTTCAATTAATATCCTTTTGTCCATAACTGTGTTTGGTCTAGAAGTTCATCTCAGTGAACCTGAAGCAGTCTACTACAGAAATTGGTACCAGAATGTGGGGCGAGATGAATCTGACCATATGTATTTTTGTCTTTTGGAACTTTTGTTCTTGAGGAACAGGCATGGACTTGGTACTTGCAATTGAAAGCACCTTCTGGAGTGGTAAGCCAAGTTTTATGGACTATTCTGGTAAGAGTTTGAGAATGCTAAGTGCAGGGAGCATTGTATTTAGAGGCTTGGCTTATGAACTTCCTAAAGGGAAGGAAAGACAGCAGTGTATTTAATTGGAACTGGGCTACTGGCACAAGGGCTGGCTGCATTCTGCTGCCCAGGCCCAGAGAGTTTGATCAAGGTTAAATTTGTAATGTACTGCTGTGCTTAGCCAGAGATATTGGACTAAGAGTTTTAAGATCTTAAGTTGGAAAACCTCAAGCAACTTAAAATTATAGGCTCTGGGACTGGTTTTATGTTGAAGTTACTATTTTGAAACACAATAGTAATCTTAAGGAAGATGGTCTAACTGCTTTACATTAAAACAATGGGGAGGATGTCTGAGTGAAGACTATGATGGAAATGCAAACTCTTTTGGAAAGAGTTGACTGGAGAAGGAACCTGCTTTTCATTATTATGATTTATTTCATCCCTGAATTAAGAATATGGCTATGTCCTGCAACCTGATATTAGTTTTAGAAGCATGAAAAATGTGTAGAGTGATCAAGAAGTACACATACCATTCTAGAAGCAACTGCTGAGACATGGCATGAGGCAGGGCCTGGTAACCCTGATAGGCTGGCAAAGCCATTTGAAGATGGACTGTGGTTTGTATGAAGACATGAAGATATGTTGGATATACCAGGACTGTGAAATGGCTACCATGGAGGTTTTTAGCTAAGAATAGAAGTTTCCCCTCACTACACAACCCAGCTGGAGGGGCAGAATTTGAAAATCTGAAGACTCTTAGTCACTGGTTATGACCAGACTTGAACTGCAGAAGTTTGCTATTTCATTGAAGGTGGTTGAGTTTGCATTGTTCTAGTCTCTCCTTGCTATGCCTTATACCGGTTGAAAATGTTTACTCTGCCTCTTTATATATTGAATGTATATAACTTGTCTGATTTTACAGGACTCACAGATAAGAAGCATCTCAGATGAGACTTGGGACTTTGGAACTACTTCAGCTGGGAAAGACTGTGGGGACCTTTGAAAATGGACTGAGTACAATTTACAATGTGAGATGGTTTTGAATCTATTGGGGACCAGGGCTGGAATGGGGTAGCTTGAATAGATGGCCCCAATATATTCAGTGTTTTATTATAGTTTGGATCTGCAGCCACCTGGCTAGAGGAGGTATCAGTGGGCATTCTTAAACTGGGTTTGAAATTCCCATCTAAAGATATTCAAAGTGTCTAGTTCCACCTGGAGTTCCTAAAGTGTGCTATGTGGCTTTTGGCTTGTGGCTGTTCTCTCTCTGCTTGGCCATTCTTCTGCCATTATAAAATTTCACCTGGATATGTAAACTTCAATAAATATCCCTTCCTCCATAACTGTGTTGGTCTAGAAGTTAACTTCAGCAAACCTTATGTTGTCTACTGGAAGACCCTTTTCTGTTTTCTATTCCATGAGTTATTTAAAGTCTTCAGTTTTCCCTCATAATGTCTTCTACCTCTAAATTTCCACTGTTAATACACATATGTGACGACATTTTCACTGCATTATTTCCAAGGCAAATATATGACAGCTTGCTAGGAGTTAATTCTTTCCAATCACCTTTGCTATAGGTAACTTTAGGGCATCTTTTCATGCTAAAGCCACTGGGCAGACTTACATTTTCATGCTAAGAAATGTGGCTTAGCCAGGCTTGGTGATTCATGCCTTTAATGGGGAGGCAGAGGTAAGGAGGATTACCTCAAGTTTGAGGCCATCCTGAGATTACATAGTGAATTCCAGGTCAGCCTGGGATACAGTAAGACCCTACGTCAAAAAAAAAAAAAAAAAAAAGTAAAGAAAAAAGAAAAGAAAGGAAAAGAAATAAGGAAATAAGAAAAAGAGAGAGAGACAAAAAAAAAAAAAGAAAGAAAGAAAAGAAAAAAATTGTGGCCATGGCCTGAAACTAGAGAGATATCTCAGCAAGTAAGGAATTTCCCTGCAAAGCTTAATCACCAGAGTTTGAATCCCCAGTACCCACATAAAGCCATATACACAGTGGTGCATGTATTTGTGCATGTATTTTCTTTACAATAGCTATCTCTCCTCTCTTCTCTCTTCTCTCCTCCCCTTCCCCCTTCTCTTCCTCCTCCTCTTCTCTCTCTCTCTCCTTGCAAATAAATCAATAAAACTATTGCTAAAAAGAATCATGGCCTCCAGATGACTATTTATTTTTTCTCTTTTATTTTCTTCAATTCTTTTCATTTGAACTTTGTAATTCTGATATGTAACATCATAAATTGGAACAATGAATTTATATCTTCTCACAGAATCAGACAGCTCAGTGAAATGAATTTATGCCAATCCAACAATACATGCTGCTTCTTTTCATATACAGTCAGGTTTCAAAAGGTTATAAAATGATATGTTCTTGATATAGCATTATGTCTTCCTTTTGTGATGTTTTTAGCTCAGCTTCTAAATGGAAAAAATAGATCTGAGAACATACACTTACATTTGACATGCTTTTCTTTATTTTTTATGACATAAATACATGGAAAGCATTTGCTATCAATCTTTTGATCGTATATAATATAGAGGGGGAAATACACACCCTGATAGTCAGATTTTAGTTCTTAGCTCCACTGAATATTATTAATGACTGCATTACATCATTTACTCTAAATCTGCATTTACTTCTCAGCAATGAAAGTATAAAACTACCTTTCTCATGGGATATAATGATGAACAAATGACATTAATTAAATGTGCTATATAACTATTCATCACTGTTAAGTTTTTTCCAATTATTTTGATTCTACTTTGATCTATTATCACTAAAAATGACTATTCTCACTGTTCCTAACAGAGTTAAACAGAAAATCACATAAGTCTTATCAGCAATGAGTACAATTCCTCTGCATGGACAAGTTCTAAAACATATAATGTGGCCTTAAATTGTCCATTGTCCTTTCTAGGTCCTAGGTACTAGATTGTAGGCAATAACTTCCATTTTTCAAAGATCATTTATGGCTCCACTAGCATGAGATTGGTTAAGTATTTTCTTATCTATTTCCAATGACTTCCATAACAACAGAACTAGGGAGAAATACCTACTTAAGAAAATATAAATAATGTATCTATATTACATATACATTATACATACAATATATATATAGCTATATACATATGTAAGTTGCCTATAAACACAGATATAGATGCATCTGTGAGGGGCTATATGTATGCATGTGTATATACAAACCTCTTATCTATATGTGTGTGTGTGTGCATTCATGCACTTATGTATGGATGGTTAGATTGAGTGTCAAACTATTCTCTCATTTTGTACAAATATGTGTATCCATGGGTTCAATACTTTATGTGTTATTGGCAAAAAAATTATTAACATGACCTTTTTCACCTTACCACCTAACTTTGCTAGGTACTAAGGATAAATGAGTAAAATCGAATATATACCCACAAATAACCTACAACTTCATGGTGAATACCAACAATCCCACAAAGGATGGCCCTCAGTGGGGTGGGGACAGCAAGGAGGGAACTGATGGTACCAACATATGATATGTCCATACAAAATTTCTACTTAATTAAAAAAATAGTTTCTAGGAAAGCATTTCATTTACTCCAAAGGCATTAAATTTCTTATGTACATTGTAGATGATAGGTAGGTCGGTAGGTAGGTAGATTGATAGATAGATAGATAGATAGATAGATAGATAGATAGATAGACAGACAGACAGACAGACAGATGGGGGAGAGAGACAGAATCAATAGATAGAGATGTATCTATGTATTTCCTGGTCATTCTTTAATACAACAATTTGTAGTTTCCTGGAAAATAAAGTTCTTATCATCATCAAATAGTTGTGTTACCTGTTTATTGTCTCTCACACCTTAGCTCTTTAAGGACATAATTTGTAGAACTGAACATAATGCCCAGGACATACAAAAATGTCCATACATATTACAAATATATGAACATATAAATAAAATTCCTGTCTATAGGGAAATGGTCAGTCAGTAGAAGCCATGGAGACATGCATAGATAGCTGTAATGCAAGCCAAAGGGATTTAACAAATTACAGGGTAGCACATAGGAGATAAAATTAATTGTGGCTGGGGTTAGGGGAGGGTCAGAGTTTACTCACACATATAGATATTTGAACATACCCTTAAGGATTTCAATTAGGCTGAAACAGATAGCTGAGGTTTCAACAGGAAGAAACATGGAGACCAGCTTGAACCCAGTGTAAAAGCCTGATTGCTTAGAAATGTTCAGCATGTTCCAGGAACAGCAAATGATCTTGGGAGGCTGCCATCTGTGAGCTGAATACAAGGATAAGGAAATGAAACTGAGAGAACGGAGAAACAGATTTGGAGAGGTCTTGACTGTGAGAAGTGACATGGATTTGTGCAGTCAAGGAATATTTGCCAAGAAGCTGCTCAAGACCAGATCCTGCTCAGAGCAGGGTGTGTAGAAGTACGCCCCCTGAACTGGCAATCGACACCAGGAAGTACTCCCCCTCCCCCTCCGTCCCTGCAGTCAAGAGGTGCTCACCAGGGCACAGGGTATACAAACAGGCAAATGAGTGCTACCAAATTTTCCAGTGACTACACAATGAAGTAAGGACTCTGTAAAGCAGAGAAGAGTTTTCCAGAAAGATCCATAGGCAAGAACATGAGTTAAGTATTTGGTTCTGGATAATAAAACAGTGGCCTATAAGTTTTAGAAAGTTTGTGCAAGTTAGGGTGGATCTGAAAGAGAGAGAACTTGTAAAAAGATATAATTTCTTTCTGGGTTAGGATTAAGAATAAGCCAAATAAAGTTACTTTAGACCTGAAAATTCATCTCAATCCTAGTCCCTATCCTGTTAAGTAATTTCCCAGTGTTGATGCAATTTAATGTGAGTAAGGAAAAAATATAATTAATGCCTTGGACCAGAAAATGTATTACAAAATTGCTTTTTAAGTGAAAACATGTAAGAAATTTCAAAAAATATGTTCAAAAATATTTAAGATGAGTGTAGATGAAGAGCTGTATGAGCCAGTTTTCACTTGTAACAGAGTGTGGTGTAGTATTGTGTTGAATGGTCATTTAAAGGTGCGTAGTTGAATTACTGCAAGGCTTTTATATTGTACTTTATTTGTGCTTGTATTCTCACTAGGTTAATAATAGCCCAGTGAAAGAACATGTAACAGGCTCTGCTCCCATCCTTCTGCAAATCATCTTCAAGATTTCAAGATGTTAGTTCTGACAAGTTCAAATCATAATCATGATAATTAAGATTTGACACTTACAGCCTCTTCACCAACAGTACATGTTGTTCATTTGTCAACATATAGCTACACTATAGAAAATATTTATCACATATAAGAACCACATTTTGAGTCATTTAGGAACATTTTGATAAACTAAACACACTGAAGGGTGCTTCCATCACTGATTATTTTTCCTGTAAGCTATTTTTTTATTTCATTAACATATAATTTTATAAGCTAAATTAATTTAAAACTCCTTGAGCTTATTGAGTTTGTTGGGTTGAGTCCCTCAGAAGTCTCTTATTTATAGAAATGGAGTCACAAAATTGTATTGCTAACATAAAAATGTCAGTAGTTCATTAATGCAGTTCCCACACAAATGATTATATGAACATAATTTTCTGTTCACTATAAAGGCATAGAAAACAGTATATTATTTTTTCATGTAAAAGTACATTTTTCTTTTTCTATGCAAACAGCATGAGGTCCTTGATACCATGAAAGCAATAGTAAGATCAAAGGTATTTTTTCTATCTTACAGCATAATAATGTTTATTTATTTATTTATTTATTTACTATTAGTTATGGACATACTCAGTATGTAAACAGCACATGTTGGTACCATCTTTAGCCTCATCACCACCACCCCCAAAGGACCCTCCTCACTGGGGATGCCAGTTATCCCCATAGTGATTGTGAGTCATGCACTGTGGGGGCAGCAGTCATTTGTGGAGAAGAGGCAATGTTTCTGTGCATAATGCTTCAAGTTGTGATTCTAACAATCTTTCCACCCCCTTTTCCATGAATTTCCTTGAGCCATGTTAGGTTCCTTGTAGTTCTACTTCAGTGATGGACTCTTGGGATCCTCTGAATCACTGGATCTCTGGTTTGGTAGGATTTGAGTGTCTTCTGTGTCTATCTCCACTCTTGTGCTAAGATCAGGTTCACCAAGAAAGCAGTACTCCTGCTCATTTCCCAAGTTCTTCTATGGTTTCAGCTTGGGCCCTGGTGAAGTGTGATGGGTTGATTCTCTCCTTAGGTTCTGTGTCTATGTGAAAAAGAGAAGCAGATTATCCAATGGAGAGTGAAGTCAGCACAGGTTAAATGGAATAACCATTGTTAGTTTAGAGAGAACTAAGTGTAGGCCCTCTTGTAGCCCAAGATTGATGGAAGCTTGATATTATAGAGCAAACTCATTATCTGGATATGATTCTGACTTATTTTCCAGTTCCAGATATGGATTCCTTTCCACTGAATGGATTTATTAGCCAATCCAAGAGCAGCTGATTATCCACCGTGGCTTTGCTCCACTGTTATATTAGAGTGAGCATCAAGTCAGATTGTTTGATTCTGATTATCTCAGACCTCAAGTTTTTTGGACAGATGTTGGCCACTTTCCCCCAGTAGATCATGTAGCAACTTTTAGATGGGCTCACTGTCTGGGGACTGGCTTTCTTTCAGATTCCAGCCAGGTCTTAGATCCAAAGGTATTTTTTTTAATATTTTATTTTTATTTATTTATTTGAGGGAGGGAAAGAGGCAGAGTGAAAAAGAGAGAGAGAGGAAAGAGAGAATGGGCATACCAGAATTTCTGGCCACTGAAAACAAACTCCAAACACATGCTTCACCTTGTGGATCTGGCTTATGTGGGTCCTAGGGAACTAAACTGAGGTCCTTTGGCTTTGCAGGCAAACGCCTTAACCACTAAGCCATCTCTACAGCCCTAAAAGCATTTTTGTTTAAACATATTCCCTCATGAAAATTCAACAGCTGAAAGTATGGGGTGGGGGAGGTATTACCATGGAATATTTTTTATAATTATGGAAAATGTTAATAAAAATTGTGAAAATAAGAACTTGTAAAAAACACAAAAAAAGAAAATTCAAAAGCGAACATATTTCTCTGCTTTCTTATGTAACAGTTTTAATTTAGAATAACATAAGATTTGTATACAACTATAGGGTCAAGTTTTAGTGTTTATGCCATGATGGTTGATTTCCACTGTCAACTTGATTAGTTCAGAAAGTAAGTAAGAATCATATATGTGAGGATATTTGAGTGGGAAGACCCACTCAAAATATGGGCAGTGTCATTATATGATTTGGAGTCCTGAACTTCATAAGAGGGAAAAAGTTAGCTGAGAAACAGCATTCATCTCTCTCTGCTCCCTGACTATAGACTAGCATGGCCAGTGGCTTCACGCTTCCGCCACCATGCCTTTCCTGTCATCATGCACTGTGTACTCTAGAACTGAAGCCAAAACATACTTTAACTTTTCAAGTTAATTTTGTCATAGCAATGAGAAAGATAAGTAAAATATATGACATCTGCATCCAATATGTAATTGAGGGGAAGAAAACACAAGAGTTAGGTATAGTAACAAGATGTCCATATTGCTAAATTAAATAGCTATCTTTCACCATGAATATAATTTTAGAATATTTGAACATCTTCCTACCCTATTAAGCTAAGCCTCTGGATATAATTATTTTGATCCATGTATATATCAGGACCTGTGAAACTCATCCACCTTACTTCCCAATGTCATTAGGACAAAAAATAAGTCAATGCATGCCATTATCTCTTCTAGGTAGGCATATTACTAGGCTCAGTGGCTCCTGGCTCAGCTTTTCTGACCCTAGTACTATAAGGAAGAACCTGAAAATACCTGTTCATGGCCACTTAGCAGCTTTCCCACAAAGCTTGAGCAGAGATCACATGGTATGTGTTATAGACAGATCGCTGGGATGGACTCGCGAACCAAGTTTACAGATCCAGGAGAAGTTTCATTGTGGCCAAAGAAGCTGGCTCCCTGAAGGACACAGCTTTAGATTTGTTGAGAAGAACTTTTAGACAAGGCACAGTTATAGAAGAAGGGATATTTATTTAAGCTTATAGATCTAGGGTATTTCAGTCAGGTTTGCATTGCTAGCAGAAATAACCAAACTAAGAGCAGCTGTGGGAAGAAAGGTTTATTTTGGCCTACAGACTGGAGGGGAAGCTCCATAATGTCAGGGGAAAACAATGACATGAGAAGAGGGTAGACATCACCCCCTAGCCAATATAAGGTGGGCAATAGGAACAGGAGAGTGTGCCAAACACTGGCAAGGAGAAACTGGCTATAACACCCAGAAGCCCACCCCCAATAATACACTACGTCTAGGAGGTGTTAATTCCCAAATCTCCATCAGCTGGAACCTAGCATTCAAAACATATAAGTTTATGGGGGACCCCTTAATCAAACCACCACATTATGCCCCTGGCCCCCATAAACTGATAGCCACCCATGATGTAAAATGCAACCCATTCAGTCCAGCTTTAAAAGTCTACATATTTTTATCAATCCTAATGATGTTCAAACATTCCCATAATCCAAGGTATTTTTAACTGAGCCATAATACCAAAAAAATGCCTCTAAAATCCATAATAGCACAGAATAAACACTCATACTGCAAAAGATGGCACTGAGCATGGCAAAGAAATATTCAACCAGTACAAGATTTAAAACAACCAGGGAAACATCAAATTCTGTAGCTCCAAGTCCAACAAGTCTAGTCAGCAACAAGTCTCCAAGTCTGTTAATTCTACCCAGCAACAAGTCCCTGGAATTCAAATTCCACCCCACTACCCTCCCCCCAGCTAGTCTACTTATAGTCCTAGGAAACTTCATCTGGGGCCAGCAGCTTTCTTTAGCAGCCATCTCATGGTCCCAGCATCTCTACTGAGTCTCCACTGCAAACCATGGTCCATCCTCATGTGTACATCAGATCTCCATCCAGGCATTCAGCAAACCTACTTCACAATGGCCATAGCTGTTTCCAAAACACAAGGTCATGCTGCAAATTCAATAACCCTCTCTTTCCTGCATTTCTATACTCCATAATACCAGGTGGGGTGCAAATTTGTTAATCCAGGGGAGATTGAAGCAAACTTTAAAGAATAGGACGTGCCTTCAACATTCAGGCCCCTTCAAAAGATTGCCTTCTTTCTGTTGCCACAATGCAGATCAGCTGTCCCCATCTCAGTGGTTGCAATCTCTCATACAATTGTAGCTGAACAGGTAGAAGTTTTGGCCCGAAGATTTCTTTCTGTGCCATATCCTTCTGTTCACACCAGTTCATTTCAACATAAAGCAACTCTGCACAACTTCTCAGGACACAGGCATAACAACAAGCCTCTAACACAAACTGCTCCAAGCCCAGTACAGGAAAAGCTTTTTCTTACCCTTATAAGCCTAACCTCACAGTCCATAGTTCTTACTGCATTCAGGTCTTTCAACTCTAGGCAGAATAGTCCTCCAAACTGTACTTATAGAACTGCAAGGTATTGCTTCAGCCAAGATTTCAAATCCCTCTTGAAAATCACATTCCTCTTGAAAATCAGCTCCAAAAGGCCAAAGCCACACAGTCAGATGTCTAGCAGCAACGTCACTCTTGGTACCAACTTTGCTGTTGCTTTCAAGTTTGCATTTCTGGCAGAAATCACCCAACCAAAAGCAACTTTTGGGGAAAATATGTTTATTTTGGCTTATAGACTCAAGGGGAAGCTCCATGATGGTAAGGGAAACAATGACATGAGCAGAGGGTGGACATCACCCCCTAGCCAATATAAGGTAGACAACAGGAACAGGAGAGTTGCCAAATACTTGCAAGGGGAAACTGGCTATAATACTCAGAAGCCAATCCCTAAGAGCACACTGCCTCCAGGAGGCATTAATTCCCAAATTTCCACCAGCTAGGAACCTAGCATTCAAAACACATAAGTTTACTGGGGACCCCTGAATTAAACCAACACATGGGGTAAGTTTTATAATGGCAAAAGAAGCTGCCCTATTTTTACAGGTCCAAGCAGAGAGAGAGAGAGAGAGAGAAGCCAAAAGTCAAAAGTTACATCATATAGCATACTTTTAGAACTTTGGATGGAACTAGGCATTATCATTATATCATTAGCTTGGAATTTATATTCACCATTACACCTTAAGATATCTCCACTGACACCTTTTTTAGTCAGGTGGTTATAGAGTTACATTGCAAACTAATAAGACACTGAATATATTGAGGGTCATCTATTTAAACTATCATATTTTGTTTTTGGCCCCCAATAGATTTAAAACTACTACACATTGTAAATTGTATTTAGTTTAATTTAAAAGGTGTTTATAGTTTTGACCAACTTATAATAGTATTAAGTTTTTTGAGATTTAATATTTTTTAGCTGTGAATTTTATAAATTTAAAGAAGTTAAATATTTTTGACATAAAAGTATAGAGTAAACACTTTTAACTGGTATAAGGCATAGTAAGGAGATGCCAGAAAAATGTAAACCCAACCACAAGTAAGTAAACATTAAACTTTTGTAGTTTAAGTTTAATATAACCAGCGACTAATTGTCTCCACATTTTTTACTTTTGTCTCTTTAGCTGAGTAGAATAGCCAGGAAATATTTTTATTTTAGGCCAACAGTGTGTTTTATGGTACTCCTTGTATAGTTTTGGTATATCTAAAACATTTTTGGGTCTGTATGTAAACTGTGGTCTATCTTTTAAAGGCTCTTTAACATATTTATAAGTGTTATCATGCCTTGCCTATATGCCACATCTTAAAAGTAGCTCCTGAAACAATGTGTATTTTATGACCACTTCCCACATTTTTTTAAGTTTTTAAAACCAATAAATACTGGATGTTTAGGACACAGTCAAATTTTTAATTTAGAGAGAAAATAAATCATAACCTTGAATAGCAGGATTTTTTCCCAATCAACTTCTTTTAAAAAGTTTATATTTTTATGGTAGTCTTTTTATAGGCATCCTTTCTATTGTAATGGAAACCAGTTGGACCATTTTAAGATCCTTAATGTGTTTGACAATAGCAGCTTTAGCAACTTAAAACCAATCTTAGTGTCTGTAACTTTAACTTGTTTGAGGTTTTAGTGTTTGTAACTTTAACTTGTTTGAGGTTTTTGGGTTTTTTTAAGTTAAAATATTAAATCTTTAGCCAAGCACATCAGTCCATTATAAATTTAATCTTGATCAAACTCTCTGAGCCTGGGCAGCAAAATGCAGTTAGCCCTTATGCCAGTAGCCCAGTTTTAACAAAGAATTTGTCATTTTTTTCTTCCCCTTAGAAAGTTCATAAACCAAGCCTCCAAGCTCATAAGCTGAGCCTTTGAATACAATTTTCATTCTATTTAGTATTTTCAAATTTTCATCAGAATAGTATATGAAGCTTGTTTTACCACCTTCAGTTGTAAGCACCAAGTCCATGTCCATTCTTCCAAAATGAAAGCTTCAAAAAACCAAAATCCACATAGTCAGATTTGTGTTATCCCACTTCTGGTACTAATTTTTTTAGTAGACAGCTTTATATTTAGATGAAAGGAACTTTTAGATCAAGCGCAGTTATGAAGGAAGGGATATTTATTGAAGTTTATATATCCAATGGGAGAAGAAGCTGGCCTGTTTCCACAGGTCCAAGCAGAGAGTAAGAGAAGTAACAAGCCAAAAGTCACATCATATAGCATACTTTAGGAACTCCAGGTGGAAATAGGCATTTTATATATATTTAGATTGGAATTTTAAACCCACCATCACATCTTAAGATCTATCCCGTGACACCTCCTCCAGCTAAGTGGCTACAGATCCAAATTACAAACTAATAACCACTGAGTATATTGGGGGCCATCTATTCAAACTATCACACTCCCTTTCACAGACCCAAGCAGAAGAGACACAACCACACAGCCAAGCCAGTACAAGCAAGCAAGCACAAACCTATAGTGGCAGGTCCTCTAGAGCTCACACTTCTCTGCATACCTTGGGCTTGGATTCATATATGGCTCCAATGACATGCTTCCCTATAGTAGGAGCCTGTCCTCTAGGGGCAGAAGCTACAAACTCAATTTTAATAACACCTGAGTCTATTGGAGGACAAACATTAAAACTACCACAGTGTGTATACCATGACAGTTTTAGAATTCTGGAGGTTCATGTGGCAATTTCATAGATAGTAGATCAAAATACACAGGAAAGTAGCATGAAAACATATAAGCATGCATGGAGAGATCACATCACACATATTTTTAATAACAGCCCTCCTCAAAACGTATTTCTAAGATGTTTTCCCCCAGAATGATGATGCATTATTACAGTCTGTTAGAATGCCATAAAGAGTAATATAGATTAAAAAAAAAACAAAGGAAATAGTGAAAACTTGTGAGAAACTTCAATTCAATTGAAATATACAGAGGGACCATGTCAGAGAAGAATAAGTGTATCTTTAAGCAATGTGTGCCTGAGAAATTATACACATCAAAGTCCACCCATTGTCACACTTATGACTAAACAACTTTAGAATAAAGAAAATTACAAAACTTTTCCAGGTACAGCTCTGTACTGGAAGAGCCTAGTTTTCTGCCTTTCTTTGCCTTCTTATATTTATATAGACCTTCATAGTTTAAAGAAAAAGAACTTTTGCAAACATTATTTCCATTGGTTCTCACAACAATATAATGGGATAGATTTTTTTAAAAGAAATGATTCAGGGAAGTTCAGTTGTAGATTTGTTTGAAAGACAGTTACCTTGATTCCACTGAGAAGCTCAAGGCACAGGCTGTTGGCAGTGAGTCTGAGCTGGGCAAGATACGGACAGAGACACAGGTGTGTGTCACTGCTAGCCAAATCAAACTCAAGAAAATTCTAATGATTTTTATGAGTTTAAAAGAACTATATCTTCATGGTACAGACACAAAACAGACACATAGATTAATGGAATAGGAAAAAAAAAAAAAGATGCAGGTTCAAGTAACAACAGCCACTTTATTTTTGATAAAGGGGCCAAAACCACACACTGCAGAAAAAGTATTTTCAACATGTGATGCTGAGAAAATTGGATGGATACATGTATAAAAATGAATCTAACTCCTTCTCCCTCACCCTGCACAAAAAATCATCTCCAGGGCTGGAGAGATGGCTTAGCGGTTAAGCGCTTGCCTGTGAAGCCTAAGGACCCCGGTTCGAGGCTCGGTTCCCCAGGTCCCACGTTAGCCAGATGCACAAGGGGGCGCACGCGTCTGGAGTTCGTTTGCAGAGGCTGGAAGCCCTGGCGCGCCCATTCTCTCTCCCTCTACCTGTCTTTCTCTCTGTGTCTATCGCTCTCAAATTAATAAATAAAAAATTTAAAAAAAAAAATCATCTCCAACTGGATTAAAGTCTTCAACATAAGACCTGAAAATCTATTTCCTCTCTGCACTAATTAGAGAAAAAAGTAGGAAAAACACTCCAAGATATAGGCAAAGCAAAAGACTTTCTGAAGATGACTTTAGTAACTCACAATAAGACAAAGACTGAACCATTGGGATCTCATGAAACTAAAAAGCAATTACAGAGATCAACAAGCCATCAATAGAGGCAGTGCACAACCTATAGGAAGGGAAACTTCTTCACTAGCTATGCATCTGACAGGAATTTAATATCTGCAATGTACAAAACACAAAACTGAGAAAAAAAAATCCATCAATACACTCAAAAAATGGAAAGGGAACTGTACAAAGAGTTATCAAAATCAGAAATATAAATGACCAATCAACACCTAAAACAATTTTTCAACATTGTTAGCTATTAGGGAAATGCAAATTAAAAGTATTTTCAGAATCCATCTCACTTGAGTCAGAATGGCTTTCAAAAAAAAAAAAAATCAAATGAGGGCTGGAGAGATGGCTTAGTGGTTAAGGCACTTGTCTATAAAGCCAAAGGATCCAGGATCAATTCCCCAGGACCCACATAAGCCATATGCACAAGGTGGTACATGCATTTGGAGTTTGTAGTGGATGGAGGCTCTGGCATGCTCCTCCTCCTCTCTCTCTCTCTCTCTCTCTCTCTCTCTCTCTCTCTCATAAATAAACTTTAAAAAAAAAAACAAAAAATGTTTTAAAACATCAAATGAGGGATGGAGAGATTGCTCAGTGGTTAAGACACTTGCCTGCAAAGCCTAACAACCAGAGTTTGATTCTCCAGTACCCACATAAAGCTAGATGCACAAAGGGGTACATGCATTTGGAGTTCCTTTGCAGTGGCTAGAGGCCCTGGCATGCCCATTCTGTCTGTCTGTCTCTCCACTCTCTATTCTCTCTGCCTGCAAGCAAACAAACATATTTTTTAAAAACCTGTTTAAAAAGTCAAATGAAAGACATGCTGGCAAGGGTGTAAGGAAGGAGGAACCTTTATCCACTACTGGTAGGAGTCCAAACTTGTATAGCCACTATGGAAATCAGTATGATGTTTTCTCAAAAACCTAAAATTGCCCTGTCTCCAGACCCATCTGCTTCTGTTTTAAAAGTCAGCTAAGAAATGGGAAGATGACTCAGCAATTAAAGGCACCTGCTGGCAAGAGCTACTGGCCCTGGTTTGATTCCCCAATACCCACATAAGACCAAATACATGTATGTAGAGTTTACAGTCCTGGTATACTCATATTCATTCATTCATTCATTCTCTCTCTCTCTCTCCTTGCAAATAAATTTTTAAAATATTAAAAATTAAGGGCTAGAGAGATGGCTTAGTGGTTAAGGCACTTGCCTGCAAAGTCAAAGTACCCAGATTCGATTCCCCAGGACCCATGTAAGCCAAATGTGCAGGGTGGCACATGTGTCCAGAGTTTGTTTGCAGCAACTGAAGGCCCTTGTGCACCAATGTCTCTTTCTCTCTCTCATAAATAAATAAGTAAATAAATAAATAAATAAATAAAAATTAAATTTAAAAATCAGGTTAAAAACTACCTCCTTGGGCTGGAGAGATGGTTTAGCTGTTAAGCGCTTGCCTGTGAAGCCTAAGGACCCTGGTTCAAGGCTTGGTTCCCCAGGTCCCACGTTAGCCAGATGCACAAGGGGGCGCACACGTCTGGAGTTCGTTTGCAGAGGCTGGAAGTCCTGGTGCGCCCATTCTCTCTCTCTCCCTCTATCTGTCTTTCTCTCTGTGTCTATCGCTCTCAAAAAAAAAAAAAAAAAAACTACCTCCTTGTCACCTTCTGCTCCTATTTTCACACTCACCTTCCCTTCTTTGCTTGAATTACTTTGGCTTTGTTATAATAGTTATTATTGCCATTAGCTGGGATCTTATTGGCGTGAAGTTCTTTCCAATGGTTATCCCCATCACTGGTATTAAAATTATACACTTTATTCTTAAAACTGGCTATTTAGTCAATTTTAGTGTATATGAATGTATGTATATATGTATGTGTGTGTGTGTGTGTGTGTGTGTGTGTATATATATATATATATATATATATATATATATATATATATATACATATGCTCTAAAATTAATATCTTAATCCTTTACCTGAATAATGCAACAATGTCAGCTTAAACACAGTTATCCATCCCTGATCCATATAACAACAGTGTCCAGTATTTCAAAAGTAAAATGTTTTTTTACCCTATAAATCAGTTATGATTAATCATTACTAATTTTTCAGTGCTGAGGTCTGAACCTTGCATTATCTACAAGCTGGGCACTTACTCTTCCACTAGGCTATACCCATTATCTTATCAAGACCTTTTGTTTTGTTTTGTTTTACATATGTGTGTATGCATGTTTGTATGTATGTGGGCATACCTGTGGGGGGGTACACATAAAGATGTGTGCATGGGCTTATGGCAGCCAGAGGACATCTGTGTTTTCCTTAACCACTCACCTCCACCTTGTTCATTAAAACAGGGTCTCACACTGAAACTGGAGCTTACCCATTCTACTAGACTAGCGAGACAGCATGCCCCAGAGATGCTGCAGTTTGCACTTCCCCAGTTCTGGGGTTAAAGGCAGGTACCATAATACCTGGCATTTTCATATGGGTACTAGGAGTACCAACTCAGGTCCTTGAGCTTGTGCAGCAAGCGCTTTACTCACTGAGATATCTCCCCAGAGATTTATTGGGTCATGTTTACTCATTATCTTCCTACCATTAGTTCTTTTTGAATTTTGACCTTCATCTTTCATTATTTTTTATTCTTTTCTTTGGTGGGTGGTGGGGAAGAGACAGCCAATGAATTACTTTAACAATTATCAATGTAAACTACATTTTAAATGTCTTTCTATTTCTCTTCATTATTGTGACAGTTTTAAAATAGTTTCACTAAGCACACAATTCTAGATGAATAATTATGTCCCCCTTAGTTCTTAGAAGATGTGTGTCTACAGTTTATTGGTTGTTCTGTGATTCATATTGCTTTTTTTTTTTTATTTATTTGAGAGCGACAGACACAGAGAGAAAGACAGACAGAGGGAGAGAGAGAGAACGGGAGCGCCAGGGCTTCCAGCCTCTGCAAACGAACTCCAGACGCGTGCGCCCCCTTGTGCATCTGGCTAACGTGGGACCTGGGGAACTGAGCCTCAAACCGGGGTCCTTAGGCTTCAGAGGCAAGCGCTTAACCGCTAAGCCATCTCTCCAGCCCTCATATTGCTTTTGAGTTCATAACTGTCATTGCAAATCTGCTTTTTTTTTCTTTGGTTACAGGGCTTTAAAATTTCACAACATTATATCAAGGTGTGAGTGTTATTTCTCCTTTTTATTCCTTGTTGTGATTCCTATATCTTGGGATTTACCCCTTTTATTAGTTCTAGAAGCCATCAACCATCATTACTTTATATATTTCAGCTCCTACATTTCTTCATCTTTCCCTTGGATTCAGAATCATATAAGAATTGGAAGTATCTCATTAAACCTCTATTTTCCCTCTTTTTCATTACTGTTATTTTGTTACCCAAGATCTAGTGCAATTGCAGCAATAAAGCCTGTGAACATGTCATGTCTACCATATTGCCAAGGTACAAGTGCCCCTATTTCTTTCTGCATGCAACTCTATAAATACTTACTGCATTGTCTTAAAATTATTTTTTTTTAATTTATTTATTTGAGAGCAACAGACACAGAGAGAAAGACAGATAGAGGGAGAGAGGGAGAATGGGTGCGCCAGGGCTTCCAGCCTCTGCAAACGAACTCCAGACACGTGCGCCCCCTTGTGCATCTGGCTAACGTGGGACCTGGGGAACTGAGCCTCGAACCGGGGTCCTTAGGCTTCATAGGCAAGCACTTAACTGCTAAGCCATCTCTCCAGCCCTGTCTTAAAATTATTATTTAAATGTTTGTCCAACATTAAGTAGTAATTTAGGGATAAAACATATTTATTTTTACTTCTATCCCAAGCACCTAGCATACATAGCAAATAACAAATGTTAGTTAAATGAAGGATAGTAAATTAATTTGAATTACATTCTTTTTTACAATAGTCTAATGCCAACTGAAACTTTGTTATGGCTCCTAAATCTCTAATGTAAGTCTACATTTTGAGCAGCTGAAGGGAGAACTAAGACTAAGAGTATTGTTTTAGCAATAATTATATTAAACTATTCCATGTAACTCCAGGAAAAAACAATTGGAACTAGATTCTAAATTAATAGCTTTCAGAGATACAAAGAGGGAAAAAAAAAAAGAGTAAAAGAAGACTTCTCATGATGATGAAAGCTTTGACGTCATTTTGCTCACCTAGGATGACCTCAGCATTCTTGGATGAAGGATTGCTGGATTTAGGGTCTGAGAGCTACAAGTTCCTTCAGAGTGTCCCCTGCTCTTCCTAGCAGATTGTGACACAATACCTGAGCAGAGGCCCTAACACTGCACTTAGCAAACACCAGTAAAATGATGGAGGGAAGGTAAAATTACCTCTAATAGTTGAAAAATACCTTACAGCATCTGAAAAAAAAAAAGTTAGCATATAAAGATAAGTAGCATCTCAACGAGTAAAAGCCTAGCTACAAAAAACATACAAGTTTTAAAAATGTGAATGGATTTTTAAACAAGAGAGAGAGAAGGAAGGAAAGAGAGAATGAGAGAAAAGAGAAGAGAGAGATACAGGTAACCAGAACTTAAATGTTTATTTGGTTGTTGTTGCTTCTAGGTATATTGTTGTATACCTTAAGTGTCAGGCTCTCCTAATGGAGCAAAGATATCATGGAGAAAGAATTTGAGTCAATCCTTAAAGGGAAGAAAAACTAGAGAGTTTAAGTTTAAGGCAAAGAGGACAAAATCAAGGCACAGGGATGAGTTCTGATACATTAAGAAGTATATAATAAAGATCACTTTCTCTGTGTCAGCAATGAAACCAAACTAGAGAACATTAGCATCAAGTAGTAAGAAAAATGGGATTGGTAAAAGCAATCATTTGACCTTTGGAGTAATAACACCCTACATGCAAAGATATGCAACCTTTGGGGAAGGAATGAAAGCATTCTGTTTGCTTCAGGAAGAAGGGTTCACCCTCCCATGTCTCCTGTGAACATTTCCAGTCCTGTGAGACAATAAAGAGATCGTATATTCAATGTAAGCTTACACAATATCCTGAAAAGCACAGTAGGATCTATGCTTACTTAACATTCTCAAGTTTCTCCTCCAGAATAAAATATCACGACAGATTTAAACTTTCCTCAGAGAATATATTTGATGCCTTGACCATCTTTGTGTCTGCAAGCTAGACTCTCCTCAGAATCTCTGAAATTTCTAATAATATGGTACACAGAAAGAAAAGAAAAGAAAAAAAAAAAAAACACCTCTTCAATAAGGACTCGGGCCATGCCAAATCAAAATTAGCAGATTACTCCATGACTTCTACATGTCATGCATCTATTAATACACCCTAGGATCGTGTTCGCACTTTTAATAACAGCACCAGGCTGCTGACTCACATTCAGGCAAGTTTCTACTTCCTTGTACCTACATAATTGTTCCTTTTCTTGTGTCAGCTTGGCTTGCTTTTATTTCTTCTCCCATCCTGTTTAGCTTGGCCACTTTTCTAGATTTTCAAGGGTCCATTAAATTTTCCTCCTGGCATCCATGAATCAATAACACCACCAAAATAAAGGCTTTCTCACCTAACTTTCAAATAATCAAAGCATAAATAGCATTTGGGGTGCTCAATAATTATTTCCAATTGGGTGGGGATGGTAAGACAAGCAGTTCCTGCTTCCTGATAGATGTGGATAAGTGCATAGAAAGCTACAATTCTGCATCGCCACAGGCCAGAGGGAGACTTTGAGCATAGAAGTATAATTATAAATCCTGTGACTCTATATTGCAATTCCACTTGCCTCCAAAGAGAAGAAGGATACAGAGGAAGGAGGAGATAAAAGGCTGAGAATTTTCTCAGAAAAAAAAAAATGGGATTTTTAAGCCCTACAACAACCTTGCAGACAAAAATTATTATCCCAACTTTTAACTGAGGAAACTTAGCATTCATTAGGAAAGGGAAATTTACCTGAGGTTGCATAATTTTAGCTAGTGAGTAACAGACTTAGATCACAATCCAGATTTATATTACTTCAAATTCTATACATCATAATTTGCTGCTTTTCACATACTCCCCATACTTATGGTTTGATTTAAAAAAAAAATGTTGTGTGGGAATAAACCTAACATTTTGGAAGTTCTTATAGAGTATATAGCTTTTTTGTGTGGCATTTGGTCAAAATATGACAGCAAACTGATTATATGCTCATCCTGAAAAGTAAGTTCTTGCCACTCTGATTTCAGGTAGCCAACTGGCTGATGACATGCTAGTTATGATTCCAAGTTTCAAAGACATAACCATTCATCTAAAATTTCAAAGGCCAACAAGTCTCCCAGATTTAAAATGTGTCCTATAAGCTGGGCATGGTGGCACATGCCTTTAATCCCAGCACTCAGGAGGAAGAGGTAGGAGGATTGCCATGAGTTCAAGGCCACCCTAAGATGATAGAGTTAATTCCAGGTCAGCCTGGACCAGAGTGAGACCCTACATCGAAAAACCAAAAAAAAAAAAAAAAAAGTGTCCTATATTCATCCAATTTTGGGCAGTTTGTCTTTCAGAAAAATATTGCACAGTTAGTAATGCAAACCTTTCAACCCTCTTAGAAGTAGCTTGAGTATCTATAGGGTTTTCTGATAGTAGTTTCGTGTTAAAAGCAGGTAGCTGTACTTAATGTTCACTTAACTAGGGAAAAAAATCACTCCAGGAACTCAGTGTAGTTCATGGGATTAATAAATGATACCAGAACTCTTATATCCAATTGCTATTACTTTCATTCAGCCATCAAACAATGTTTAAGGGCTGGAGAGATGGCTTAGCGGTTAAGCGCTTGCCTGTGAAGCCTAAGGACCCCGGTTCGAGGCTCGGTTCCCCAGGTCCCACGTTAGCCAGATGCACAAGGGGGTGCACGTGACTGGAGTTCGTTTGCAGAGGTTGGAAGCCCTGGTGCACCCATTCTCTCTCTTTCCCTCTATCTGTCTTTCTCTCTGTGTCTGTCGCTCTCAAATAAATAAATAAATAATTTTCAAAAAAAAAAACAATGTTTAAGCTAATTCCTATAATAGGCCACTCTGAAAATGTCCTCAGAAATAACAGGATACCAAAAAAAAAAAAATGGCTTGTCACAATTCTATATCTAATAGAACATCTACTTTCTAGCCATTTGTCTTATTTCTGTTAGCTTCAGGAATGACCTAGTTACTAGTACTGTAACTGTATCTGGTCTCCAGAATTGCCTTGATAGATTATAATCAGATAGAGTTCTAGAAATGCTTATTGGTATCTACTAATACAGAATTTAAATTCGTACAACCACATTAGAAAATCAGTATTTACTCATATCATTTTATACATATCTTATAAATCAGCAAAAGAAATGCCTACATGTCAACTAAAATCATGTTTTTATTAGTATTATTTTTAACATCCAAAAATTAGGAACTAGCCAAATTTCCCATTACAATAGGATGATACTGTGCTATTGTTGCAGTCAGGTTCCCATTGCTGGTAGAAATCACCCAACAAGAGCAGCTTGTGGGAAAAAGAGATTTATTTTGGCTTACAGGCTTGAGGGGAAGCTCCACAATAGCAGGGAAAACGATGGCATGAGCAGAGAGTGGACATCACCCCCTGGCCAAAATAAGGTATACCATAGCAACAGGAGAGTGTGCCAAACACTGGCAAGGGGACTTTGGCTATAACACTCATAAGCTCACCCTCAACAATACACTGCCTTCAGGAGGCTTCAATTTCCAATTGCCATCAGCTGGGGAACCTAGAGTCCAAAACAATTAAGTTTATGGGGGACACCTGAATCAAGCCACCACACCCCCCCCCCGGGCCCCATAAATGGATAACTGTACATGATATAAAATGCAAGGCATTCATCCAATTTTAAAATTCCCCATATTTTTTCAATTTCAATGATGTTCATACATCCCCCTAGTCCAAGATTTTTTTAACTAAGCCATAATACCAAAATGACCTCAAAAAAGCCATAATGACAAAAAATAAACATTCACACTGCAAAAGATGGCATTCGACATAGAAAATAAGTACTCAAGACATATATGATTTAAACAGGGCAAACTCTGTAACCCCAAATCCAACAACTCTAGCCAGTAACAAGTCTCCAAGTTTGATAATTCTAACCAGCAACAAGCCTCTGGAATTTCAATTCTGCCCCTCCAGCTAGGCTACTCACAGTTCTGGAAAACTTCATTGGGGTGGGTAGCTTTCCTTAGCAGTTACCTCATGGTCCCGGCATCTCCACTGGTCTCCACTGCAATCCCCAGTTCATCCTCATGGCCCCATGGGGTCTCCCTGCAGGCATCCAGCAAACTTGCTTCACACTGCCCATGGCCATTTCTAAAACACAAGACCATGTTGCAAACTCAATGACCCTCTCTTTCCTGCATTTCTTATACTCCACAATACCAGGTAGTGTGCCAATTTGTTAATCCAGGGGGAAATAAGGCAGACTTTGAAGAACAGGACACTCCTTGAGCACTCAGCCCCTTCAAAAGAGTCTCCATTCTTCCTGTTGCCCCGGCGCAGGTCAGCTGGCCCAATCTCAAATGTTTTAATCTCTCAATTGCAGCTGAACTCGCAGCAGTTCACCCAAAGATTTTTCTTTCTGTGCCATATCCCTCTGCTCTCACCAGTTCATTTCTCTGCAAAGCTACCCTGCGCAAATTCTCAGGACATGCCATAACAACAAGCTTTTGACACAAATTGCCTCTAGCCTAGTCCAAGCAAAGCTTTGTCTCACCCTCATGAGCCTAACATCACAGTCCATAGTTCTTAATGCATTCAGATCTTTCAACTCTGCCCAGAATAGCCCATCAAGCTGTACTTATAGGCCTGCAAGGCATCTCTTAGGCCAAGGTTTCAAATCCTTCCACATCCCTCTTGAAAACCTGCTCCAAAAGGCCAAAGCCAAACAGGTTTCTGGCTGCAATCTCACTCCTTGGTACTGCTTTACGGTTGCAGTCCAGTTCACATTGCTGTTAGAAATCAGCCAACCAAGAGCAGCTTGTGGGAAAAAGAGATTTATTTTGGCTTACAGGCTCAAGGGGAAGCTCTATGATGGCAGGAAAAACGATGGCATGAGCAGAGAGTGGACATCACCCCCTGGCCAACATAAGTTGTACTGTAGCAACAGGAGAGTGTGCCAAACACTGGCAAGGGGAAACTGGCTGTAACAGCCATAAGCCCGCCTCCAACAACACACTACCTCTAAGAGGCTTCCATTTCCATTTGCCATCAGCTGGGGAACCTAGAATCCAGAACACCTAAGTTCATGGGGTCACTTGAATCAAGCCACCACAGCTGTCTTCACACAATGAAATACTTTATAGTAGATTAAATGCAGAACTACAGGCATACTCAGCAATGGGGATAGAACTCACAAACAGCAGTGAGTAAATAAAAGCCACATGCTAAAGAGTATATGCCATTATTTATGGAATGAACAGAAAGTAGTATACGATTTTTTTTTCTACTGAAAGCTGAGGAAATGGCTCACAGGGTAAAGTCCTTACTACTCAATCATGAGGACCTGAGTTCAAATCTCCAGGACCCATATAAAATGCTGGGTATGGTGGTATGTCCCTGTTACCCCAGTGCTAGGGAGGCAGAGATAGTAGGATCCCTAGAGCTTGCTGGCTAGCTTGTTAGCTGAATTGGTGAGCTCTCAGCTCAGTGAGAGACCCTGTCTCAGGTCTATTGAAAATCTAAATAGTTGTCAGCCTTAAGGCAAAGTGGAAATATGAAAGGAGTCTGAGGAAGGCTTCTAAAGTGCTGATAATATTCCATTTCTTAATCAGGATAGTGATTAATTGAGAATATGCCATTTTGTGAAAATTAATTGACTTAGCTTTCTATATGTGTAATGTGCTTCAATAAGAGTTGTTAAAGCCCTGAAAGACTGGAAATTTTAAATAGCTAATTTTGGGAGAGATTAAAATGGACTGTATAAAATGTCACATGTGGGCGAGAAAAAGTTTTGAGCAAGGATCTACATTCCAATCAATATGGACTAAAATGTCTGTTCCAAGATCCACGTGGGTTTAGACACTCATGAGATTTTATGCCTCCCAACACATTGTGATTAGTCTTTTCCTCTGACTGTACCTCTCCAGTCCAGTTCTTCTGATCATAAATAATATTTCACTTCTGCTATGGTACTGTCCTCAACTTTAAGGACATTCCTAGGACTGCTGTCCTCGCAAGTAGGACTTCTTCCAACCAGTTTCCCCAGTGACCACCCAGTCACCGGGACACTCTGGGAAATATTCCCCACAAAGCCATCTCTCTGATGCCCTCAATTTTCTTAACTCATATCATATCATTTGGTAACACTGAAAGTAGAGAAGCTGAGTCACATATTGTTTCTAATTAACCTATCTTCTTGACCTATACAGAAGATAAAGCTTTGTTTTTGTTTCAATTATTCTGCTTACTGCTTGAACTGACTGACTAATCTGCATCCACAAATGCGAAGTTACAGATGCTTTATACCCTCCATCCCCTTCTACATATCCCATTTTTCTTAATTCAGAAGCAGGGCTTTCATTAAGTGACATAATTGACAATCCTATGCATATAATGTGTCCAAATTTGTATACAGCAAGTAAATGGTGGAACACAGGCCATCCAGTTACTAAACCCAATATTAAAAATAGTTTTAGAGGTATGGAGATGACTTAGCAGTTAATAGTACTTGCTGTACAAGCATGAGGGCCTGAGACTGTTAGCACCCATGTAAACAACTAGCCATGCAACTCTATAATCCCCATTCTGTAGAAGGCTGAAACAGAACCACTTCGTCTTGTTCACTGAAAAAAATGGTGAAAATAGCAGCTCTGGGTTAAGCAAGAGGCTCCATCTCAAAGAAGTCAGGAGATTTTCCAAAGGAGAACAACACCTCTAACCTTCACATTCATGTACAGCAGACATATATATCTGTACACACCCATAAATACACTACACACTTATCATATCACATATCACACATGCTACACACACACACATGTAAGCACATCCACATGTACACATAGACACACACATGCCAAAAAAATAGTTTTAGTACATCTTAAGAGAAGCCAACTTAACTCTCACAAGGGAAAAGAAGAAATTGATGTGACATTTAACAAGCACCTGTTATGTGCATAACATAATGTTAGGTACTTTCTCACACAATCTTAGTTGGTCCTTATACAACCTTGTAACATAGATATTATAATTTCCTTTAAATATACTATGACAAGTCATACACTATGTATGGTTCAGAGCAATATCACAAACAAGGTATCAGCAAATGTTTTGTAGAGCCAAAAATTATTTTATGCATTAAAAATCATGCAAAGTCTCTGTCATAGATGCTTCTTTGTTTCACTGTTAGTTGACTGGATTTTACAATCCTTTAAAAATGTAAAATCTCTTCTTAACTCTGGAGCTGAAACTGACTCAAAGATGGGAGTTTTACAGACTGTTCAGAAACCTCTGTCTAGGAGGTTGGAGAGGACTATGTGACCTAAGCTGAAATCTGCACACCAGTGTTTAATGCCCGGTAGTTTTGAAGGGCTTACAAAGTACAAAGCACAATTCTAGGTGGTTTACATGTATTTACTTATTTAATCATCACAGTAACTCTGTGAGGTTAGGTCCTAAGAAATGGAGGCACAGAGATTCGCTTACCTTGCCCAAATTTTTACACACAGCAAGAAATTGACAAAGCCTAGCCAGGCCATCAAACTACAGATCCTGTGATTTTAAGTACTGTGTTAATATTACTGAAATCAATAATGAGCTCTCTAATCAGGATAAATAATTTGATTGCTCTTCTTACATAGAAGGACATCTTTTTAGTTGTTTTCAATAATCCATTTATCCTTACAAGGAAAGTGCTTTGTAGCTGAGGCTGCTGTAATGGGACCGGAACAGACTCTAGAAGATGCTGATGCATTTCCTGTGAGATCCCACAAGTTCATAAATGTGCAAGACAAGACCCAAGAAAGTTGAAAAAAATTAGACCTGATGCAGATTGCTCAAGGTCAAAGGAGCCAGAGGTGTGAAGTTGGTCTGTATGTATGAAGAACTAGGCCACCCTGGGATAATTATTAGCACCCATACAGGCAGGTATGTTGGTATTGGGACCTATAACTAATGCATAGGGTGCTGGGACACCTGAGGTTTTCCATGTCTTCCCTGTGTGAACAGAGGGGCTGATGCTGAGCTACTGCAAGTGTGAGAGTGAGGGTGGCTGTCAGCCCAAGTCTGCACCAAGTGAAAGATATACTCACCCTCAAGATAGAAAAGAGTTCAGTTCACTGACAGCAATAAAAGATTCATCAGCTATGTGGACCTAAAATAATATTATTTAAGACCAACAGAGCAAACTTGGTGTTAATGCTCTTATAATTAACTTGTTATCAACCACAGATGAGTAATGTAAAGGGTTAAATAAAAAGATATTCTGAGTGGCTGGATGCGGGGGCACATACCCTTAATCCTAACACTCACAAGGCAAAGGTAGGATTGCTGTGAGTTTGAGGGCAGCCTGAGACTACATAGTAAATTACAGGTCAGCATGGGCTAGATCAAAACCCTGCCTCAAAGAGAGAGAGAGGCAGAGAGAGAAAATGCACAAAAGAGACAGAAAGATATTCCAAAGCCCACTGTGCCTTTTCCCCAAAATGTTCTCTGCCACCTCATCCTTTGCAGTCTTCATGATATAATCATGAAATAATGATAAGCTCAAATCTTCCATGTTTTGTGTTTCCTTCTGTCACACTTTCCACAATCTTTAGACTTTGTTGAGTACATGATCCATTCAGTAGGCTCTAAACATCATGCAATCATCACAATGTTTAGCAGAATAACCAGCTCAAAAACTTGGTTTTGCTACTTATCATTTATGAACAAATTTTCATTGGCAGGGCATTAAAACAACTAATTATAATTTCACCCATCAGACTGGACAAAATCTCCCTGAAGTCAATAAATATGTAGTACCAATTATCTGGCAGTCTTATATAACAATACCAGGAAAATCACAAGACACAGGGTAAATAGAGTATCATGATGTTATTTATACCCAAATATTCCCACAAGGTCCCTGGGACAGAAAAAGGACTATATAAATAACAAAAAGATTTTACTGGTAAACAAATAGCAAGAATATTTCTGTCTTCCACACAGTAAACATTATGCTTCCTCCTTTTGCTTGCTGGTTAAAAAAAAAAATTACCAATGCAATCAGTACTATTTTTCTCCTGCTATTTTTTGACTCCAGACGACTATAATTTACTAAGTCAACTACCTGGCATTTCTAAAGTACTCAACATCCACAGTATCTATCTCTACTCAAATAGCAAGGGCATCTTCAGCATTCCAAATATACATAAGTAATCAATATAGAAATAGAACAAATTAATTGGAAGTTATGTAATCTTATATCCTGAAAAGAACTTGATTAAATCTCCATCCTTTGTAGCTGTTTCTAATCGAGAATGGTGTGGGTATTTACAAGCCTTTGTGAGTTAACCTCCAGTGACCCAAGGATAATTTTAATTGCTTATCAAATGTAATTTTATGGATGAGATAAATATATTGTGAATACATATAAACTACCTCTGAAATAGAGTCTTTCAAAATGGGATTTTAGTTAGCTTGCTACTCTTTCTTTAGAGTCTAATTGATTTTCTTGACATCTCTTTAGCCTGGCAAACTGCCTGCCTAAGTACTTTATCTGACCTTCAGGCTGTTTGCCAGGTATCGATCCAGTACCTACAATGGCTGTGTCGTACCAGCTCTTCTAACTTTGATAAGGGCTAATGTACTAGCGCCCAGGAGACAGGAAGTCAATGGTCACAACATTTTTCTCATCTTCGTCTTCTATTTTCTAGCTTCCCTTTTTCTTATACAATAATTTCAGGTTCTATCAATATCAGATCTTAAGCAGATCAGACAGACATCTGAGCTTAATTTATCTTCTAGAAATGTTTTGCCGCACGTCTTAGAAGAGCTCTCTGGACAATAATAAATGAAAATGTTTATAAGTATTTAAATCCTTATTAAAATTAAAATGTTAGTTGATGGCTTTCTTTTTTAAGAGAATCAAAACTAGGGGCTGGAGAGATAGATCAGCAGTTAAGACACTTGTCTGCAAAGCCTAAATACCTGGGTTTGATGCCCCAGTACCCACATAGAGCCAGCTGCACAATGGTGCATTATCTGGAGTTCATTTGCAGCAACTTAAATCCCTGGTGTACCCATTTTTTCTCTCTCTCTCCCTCTTCCTCTCTCTCTCTCTCTCTTTCTCTGTCTCTTTTCTATTTCTCTGCAAATAAATAAATAAAAATATTTTAAAAAACTAAATATCTAGAGATGTTTGAGAAGAAATTGACCAAATGTCATGTATAGTGAAGAGAAATGAGGTTACTGAGGCATCATAAAATAATGAAAAGAAATGAGACTTTTGTTCACCGGCAGAATAGCATACTTGGAAAAAGAAGCATCATAGCTCTATGAAATTAACATGTATTGATTTAATGTAACCATATTAACTTTTAGACAGACTTCACATTTTTCAGTTTGCCTTAACAATAAATTTTAGGATGGCATTTCAATGAAACTCAAAATGTCCCAGGACTAGCAAAGGATCCTCTCCAAAAAGATTCACTAATTTCTCAACCCAAGAATGGAATCTTTGAATATGGAAGAAATAAAAATAGAATCAGTGGATTCACTGAAACTGGCCCCTCAGGAAACACAGGACTGTATTGCAGATATGTTTTTGTATAAAGGATAATGTGAGATAAGATTGACTCACAAGCACAGCTGCTGATGTGTTTGCTCTGTCATTTATCTCAAAAAAAATTAAGGATTTAAAGACTAAATCTGGAGCAAAATGATATTGACTGCTGCTGCCCACTTTGCATGATCTAGGTTCTTCTTGGAAGAGAAAGAGAAAGGGAGGGAGGGAGATAGAGAGAGAGAGAGAATGTTTCCAATGCAAAGGATATAATTTATACTTTAATCAAAAATGCACACATATCCATATGACACTATCAGCAATCCTGGAGATTTCAGGATGGGGGAAATGCAGAGAGTTCTGCGTGGTTTGTTGTGGATGGTAGATTACTGAGGGTTTCACTGGATGAGTGTGAGTAAATGCAAGGAAGAGATATTGAGGAAGAGGTTGTCTAGGCTATTTTCCTATCATTTACATACTCATGAAGGAATTTCTTTAGCCATTCCTTCTTTAGCAAGTTCACCCACCCAAGTGATTCTAAAAGCCATGGAAACTTTCTGAATCTTGAATCCTGAAAAGCTGGAGCACAAACTGAAGGCCAGTAGAAAAGGTCAGGGGAGCATCTTGGAGAGAAGCAACATACAGGGAAAACCAAAGAGGGGTATGCAGGGTGAAGGCCCAGAAATGCACCCTCAACGTGGTCTTGACAGACTTTTGGTTCAGGAAGCTTGAGTAAATCCAGAGCTTCCGGGGAGTTGAATTTTGAACAGAGAATCTCTGAGTAAGAGGTGATGACAACTCCAGACTTTTCTGTGAATTATCAGTTAAATCAGTTCTGCGCTGGTGAATACAATGGTGTTTGTCTCCAGAAGCTGGAGGCAAAAGAACTTGGAAACAAGGAGAGGAAATCACCATGAAATGTGGCGTGAAAATAATGAGTTCAGGCAAATACACCTAGGGGAGATAAAGATTACAACTTGATAAAGGTCTGAAAATGTGCTTTTGCCTGGAAGATCATGGAGGGTAGCCAATGGGCCAGGAATGTATATGGAAAGAACCAAATGCTCTAGGCAAGTCATGTGGATCCATCCTATAGATGGGGCAAAGCTTATTCACCAGGTCTAAGGTTCTAATTATGAGATTACAATTTTTAAACAAGGGATAAATAAAGAAATAGAAGCTCTGTCAATAGCAAACAAAGTTGACAGACTTTCCTCTAGATATATATATGTATATATATATATATACACATATATAAAGAGGCACAGAAATCATAGTAAATAAAGAAAAAGAAATAACAGAGTTCCAAAACCAAGTCGTCAAAGTGGAAAAAGAATTTGAAATGTGTATACAAAGCTGTCTTTCTGGGAAATTCAAGCATCACTTCATCTATTTGATCTTAGTTCCCCCAGTGGTAAATAAGAGTCATCAATGTCATGGTTGATTGGGTCTTTTCTTGTGCCAGATGTGATTCTAGCCTCACTTTGGAGAAATCTTCTTTGGTAGATACTGTTTTACTCAACTGAACACTGCCTCACATCTCAGAAGTTTATCTGTGTATGCTACCTGGATGTTTGTCTTTTTATAAATTGAAGGGATGGAGATGGTGGAGGGTTGCATGGATTTGGGAAGTCCCAGCTTTGGGTTCTGATCCCCCTGTTCACACCAAAGTTGCTGTTCTCACCTACAAAAAGATGGGCCAGGTTGGACTTTCCTGGAGATTCCCTCCAGCTCTGCTGACATCTTTCTAGTTCTTTGGCCTTCCAGTAGGTTCTCACCTATCTCTTACTAAGGAGGAGCCAACCACAGGGCTCTAGTTCTCCATCCACATGAACTACATCACAGCTAGAAGTCAGAATGCTTGTCATACAAAAGATAATATTAACAACATAGTACAAGCAGAACTCCCCAGATGGGTGGCTCAGTCTATAAGGGACCAGTCCCCAGGGAAGGTAGGAGGGAGAAGTGCTTCTCTTAGAGACACAAATCAGATGTGAAAGAAGCCAGAGAGAGGTGCCCACCAGTGACTACACATAGACCCCTCCAGTGCTCAGAGAGCTGGCTCCATACCTTTGTGAATCTCAGGTTGATGACACACATCCCTGCCTAGTGCTACCACTGGAAACGCCCTGTCATCTCCTTTCGGCCATCCCAGGCTCTGAGCTCTACATGTCTCTCCTGAAGCCTGCAGGCCACTCCACACCCCAAGCTCCTGCCAGGTATCCTGCCAGGCTAAGATGGTTTATTTGAGGTCATGCTGGCAGCTAAGCCCAAGAGCCTGCTGCCTGTGCTCTTAACCTTGCCAAGTTAAGCTGCATCTATTTTTTTTTCTTCAATCATTCCTAGAAATATCAATTTCTGGAAAACTGTTTTCCCACATAAAGTTCTGGCAGCCAGTCCTCAGCAGTTACCTCATTCTTCGCTCTGCTGCCATCTGAGAGAGTACCAGGAAAAACAGTGCACCTGTAGGCAGGCAGCACAGACACACAGAGGGTGAAGGATTGGATTCACTCTCCATCCTGACAGGCTTATGGAGGAAGGTCTCCATAGAGTTAAGGACTGTAACTGTTGCCAGAGACCTGAGTCTTGGCCTAGCCCAAATCCATCATTTCACATGAAAAAAAAAAAAAGAGCCTATGGAAGGGTCTTCTGCAGGTTATAGTTAAACATATTTGCAAATAGATGCCTTGAATGAATAAATTAATAAGCTAAAAAATAAATGAATGAAAGAGGGAAGGAAGAAAGAGCAATTCATAATGGAAAAGGGAGGAAATAAACACAAAGGCCAGAGAAGGAAGGAGAGATAAAAGATGTCTGTCACTAGGTACCTGAACCTGTTCAAGCTGCTCTAATAGGACACCACAGACCAAGGTGCTTGTAAACAACATAACTTTGTTTCTCACAGTTTTGGAAGCTGGGATATATGAGAACAATGCACCTAGAGTCCATGGCCAGTGAGGACTTACTTCCTAGTTCATAAGTGTGTATGTTCTGATGGTGTCCTCACAAAGTAAAAGGCAGAAGAAAATTCTGATAGTTTTATGTGTTTTGTACACCTGTATGTGCATGTATGCAAGTGTCTATGCATATATGTGCACATACATGTGGAAGCCAGAGGCGCATGTAGAATGTCTTCCTCATGGGACTGGAGAGATGGCTTAGAGGTTAAGACACTTGCCTGCAAAGCCAAAGGATCCTGGTTCAATTCTCCAGGACCCAAGTAAACCAGATACATAAGAGGAAGCATGTATCTGGAGTTCGTTTGCAGTGGCTGGAGGCCCTGGCATGCCCATTCTCTTCCTCTTTCTCTTTCTCTTTGCTTCTTTCCCTCTCTCAAATAAATACATAAATAAACATATTTTTAAAAAAGAATGTCTTCCTCAGTCATTTTCTACTTTATTTATTGAGACAGGGTCTGAGATCCAAGAGTTCATCAATTTGGCTAATTTATCTAATCACCTTTCCCTGAGAAATTCATTTATCTACCAAACTCTGGGATTACAGGCACAGGCCGCTGGGTATAGCTTTACATGGGTACCAGGAGTCTGAACTCGGGACCTCACACGTGAACAGTGAACACTTTACCAACTAGGCTATCTCTCCAACCCCTCAGGTTGTTTTTATAGAGGCACTAATTCCTGTTGTCAGGGCTCCACCCTCCCGACCTAATCATCTCCCCAAAAAGGCTCATTACTTTCTAATCCCATCACACTGGGATTAGTTTCAATATATGAATCTGACTGAAGCAATTCAGTATGTATATAATACCAAGTAGGTGTCTGTTCTTCCTGTTCTTGTTAGGTCAAAATGTAGCCACTGGTCATCATTCTTTATTTTTGGGCCAGGCGGCATCTTCTGAAAATAAACTGTTCACGATTCTTCTATATCATTGACAATGAATCATAAAAGGAGAGTTAGAGAAAGTCTTAGGAAGCATATGGTCATATCCTCATATTTTAGAAACGAGAGACTAAGACTTGAAAAAAAAGTGAAACAGCTTTCCCAGAATATCCAATCATCATGGGATGGATAGTCACAGATAGAAGGAGTAATACAAGAAAACCCAGAACTGCTTGTCCTTGAGCATCATTTCCTTACTGAACTGAGTCCAAAACATGTACACACATACGCTTGTACCCATGCGTCCCTACCTACTGCAGGTAGAAAGAGTTGCTAAATATACTATTTCAACAGCTGGGATTTCACAGGTTGACTTTTTACAAGGTGTTTGTATGTTTCTTAAAATGTGGTGGGCTCTCTTTTCTTCTGTGGAGATAAGTTTAACACAGAATTTAAATGTAAAAAGGCTGACACAATCAAGACAGGAATGACAGGGTTCCTTTAGGCCAGTAAATCCAAGACCTGGGTGGTGATTTCACACTGGATTATTATAATGCCAAATCACACCACTTTAAGAAATAGTGTTGAACAGGATCATCAGACGCCAAATGGACCACTCAGAAGCCAAGTTATGATATACTAGTGGGCATCTAACTCCATACCTGATTAGGAAATACTTCCTGAAGTCAGTTGGTACCAACAAGTGAAGCCAACTCCACAGTGAACTTGAGGAACTGTTGGGCAGTACACAGAACCATTCTCGCCATCATGCATTGGACTTTGCTCAGGGAATACATGATACACACTTCCGTCATACAGGGGAAATGAGCCCATGCTGGTAGCCAGACACTCACTGAAAAACCTAAGGGGTGTCTTAAATGTACTTGATGTGCTTTACAACAAGTTCCATTTCCTGCAAAACTCCTATCACCTTCTCCCTCTGGTACCCCTCAGCACCAAATGTGCACCACGCAGGAATAAGCTAGGGGCTGATTTGGACACTATGCTGAAAACCTCCCTCTAGGGCTTAACAATCTGATAAGAGAGACAGGACAGTTACACAAAAGGCTAGCAGAACCAAAGCATCAAGGAAGCTGGTGAAACAATACAAAATTATGGAGTTAAGAGAGGCCACTGTGGGGCATGACAATGAAAAGGAGGCCCAAATCTAAACCCTTCTCCACATTTGATTCCTATGTGGCATTATTTAAAGCAGCCAAATCGTATACTCAACTAATAAGGAAGGAGGAAGAGTCTAGCATAAAGTTGGAATCTGAATTCTAGAACATGGGTTGAATACCTATTATGGGGTAGGTGTGGGAAAGGGTAGGGGAGATAAAGGACATAAAAACATGTAGGGGAGCAGCCAAGCCCTACCTTAAGAGGTAAATCCCAAGTGAAAGTCAAGCATGGAGCTAGAGAGATGGTTCAATGGTTAAGTATGCCTCCAGTTCAAGCATGAGGGCCCGAGATCACCTAAGTTAGAATCACCAGAACCCGCATTAAGGATCTTGGGATGACTGCATATAACTGTGACTCCAGATTCAGAGGGAAGAGGAGACTTGGTAATCACCACAGCTTATGAAAAAAACAGCAAGCTCCAGGACCAGTAAAAACTCTGGCATAAGTAATAGCAGGCAAAAGAGTGAAGGAGCAGGGACCCTCCTAACAGTCCATGCCAGCCACTGTAGGCAGGTGAGTGTACCCCAGCACAGGTGAGCACATGGGGCACCTCAAGGACACATGCATGTGTATATAACACATACACTACATTACACACACACATACTCACTCACTCATACACCCTCCTCCCAAAAAAATGAAAGAGAAGAAAACCAGGTATGTAGGACCAGGATACAATCCCTGGATGGATCCCAGGAATGCCACAGGGAGACTTAATGGAATCAGATTGAGGACCATGAGCAGCAGAGAAGAGCATGGCTCCCTCAGAGAAGTAGCACAGAGACTTGTAGTAAGATATAGATGCCATAATTAGAGATGCAGGCAGAATAGGCAGACAACTAAGAACATAAAATGCAAAAGTATACATGAAGTGGCAATGAGATGTTATCTGGATTTTATCTAAGGAACTCAGACTAAACACAGATGAGAAGTTGTGAGTCAGGAGCTTGCAGGAGGGAGAAGGAGATCTGCAGTTTCCCAGCCCAGACACACCATGATGTTAGACAAGGCTCCAGAACAGCTTCCTTTTATCTGCATTTGTCCCCCATATGGTTGGGACATGCCTCCTACATCCCAAGGGGAGAGAAACAGTGCGGGAATCTGACACCAAGCCACAAATGAGACTTGAGAGTAAATATCTAACAGCCCTGCCCCTCTGTGATCTGGAGCTAGACCCAATAACACAGTCCACCTTGGAGGATCCTGTTAATGAGATTCAATAGTATAGGATAACCATGTGCACAACCGGTAATGCCTCTCAAGAAGAAATGTGCAAAAGAAAATGGAAGCAAAATTGAAATCCTACATTGAAATAATAATCTGTTTGCCAAAATAAGGGAAATATCTATTTCTATAGTTCTTGAAGAAAGATGTAGCAGTAAGAGAGCAATGAATTGTTGAGCTAACATGCCATACCTGGGAATTGTGATAGCTCAGTCACTATGTGGCTCAAAAAACTCAAGGATTAGCTATTGTTCAGCAAGTATAGGTGATTCATTTCTTGTAGCAATAACTAAGTGTACCTCTGGGTTGTATAATTTCTCCAAATGACTATCATGTAAGCAGTATGAAAAGTCACAAAAATAACAAAGGATCATCTTTTCATGTTTCTTCTCAGTCATAGACCAAAAGATGTTTGATGGTGGGGGGAGGGATGTTTTCTAGATATTCATTGAAGGAAAATTTCTGGCTACTTGGCTCCTAGTTTGTATTACCAGGCCTTGGGGACTGCCTGTGAAAGGGGAAGAGAGCAGCTAGCTAGGCTAAACACTCCACCCCAGCTCTGTCACCTAGCTATGATCATTAATAGTTAATAATCATTGAATTAAATATACTTATTGTCCCCATTCTGTAGATGAGATGTAGAATTTGGTAACTTACCCAAGGTCATAGTACATAGTGGAGACAGGATATGGTTCAGTACCTGTCATTTTGCTTAACTATCACTTTCTTAGAGTTAGTCTGTGGTAAGCTTAGCTTCTCTGGGATTCAGTTTCCTCATAAATATTATGGAAAATATGCTAAGTATCTTATAACACTTATGAGAAAATCAAATAACATACTACACATAAAATGTCTGATGTAGTCCCTGGCCCAGAGCAAGTAGTCTTTCATTAAATAGAAGCTTATTTGATAGGCCATTATTTTTATGATTGCTAAGACTTCTCTGACAATAATGATTACTTCTTAAAAAGTTAAAAAAATGATTACTTCTAAAGTCATACAGCTATATTTTTATCAAAAAATAAAAATATTAGTAATAGCTTCTAATTAACAGGAAAATAACTACTTCCATTCTTTTATTTATTTATTTATTTATTTTACCTATTTAAGAGCAAGATGTCAAGTTCTTAAAACATTACTAATCAAGGCTATGATTTAGTCAGGGACTGTAAAAAAGCCAACAAATCTAATGGATGCTAAATGAAACTTGAGCTCAATCTGATCATCTAAATAACCAAAATAATAACTTAGATTGGCCCTAAAAACATCACGTCATTCACCAGAAGTATAGAGCCATTCATGTGTGTGAACTGGATAGCTATTGGACCAAATTTCCTGTGAAAATTATTTTTACCAGCTTTATAGTAATTACCAAGCCCTGCACATTGTCCCTCTTCCTTTTTTTCTTCCTTGCTAATAATCAGATTTTATTCAGGAGATCTAAAGCTATAGGCTTCACAAAAGTAAGGACTCTATTTTGCCTTAGGCAGTAATTCACAGTTGATCTAAACTAATGACCTTATTCTCTTTCCCTTTGCCAGTTTCCATACAAATGACTGGTCTGTACCTTAGCAGGCCCAAATCATCATAAATCATCCCATGTCATAAACTATATCAATAGGAACAAAGCCTGGAATCCCAGCACTAGCATGAGGATCAAGAGTTCATCATTATCAACTACATAATGAATTTTTTAGTCTAGCCTAGGCTAAAAATATATTTAAAAGGGAAAGAAAAGAAGAGGGGAGGGAAAGGGAGAAATCCATATGAGCAAAAGAATGTTGAGAACCAGAGTTCTTGATGAGTTTCTGAAAGTAATGATTAAATGTACTCTAACAAGAAGCTCTCTGGATTTTTTTAGTGAAGGCTTAATTTACTCACTGCTTATGCATTTGCTCTTGAGCGTGTTCTGTTGTCTAAGGTTGGATATATCTTAGCTGATATCCAAACCCAGAAATCTAAGTCTGGGTTTAAGCTTAGGGAGTCCAAGATAAAGTTCAAAATGCTTGTTCCCATGATTTCTACCAAAGGCATAAAGCTAAATGACTCTTAAACATGAAAATCAACAAAGCACAAAGAACATGAAGAGACATCTTCTGATTTTGGACAGTTTTCCAAGTACAACTGCTACCTCCCATAACCATTCCTCTCATCTTGACTAGAGACTAGCCCATCAATTTGCACATTCAAAATTATCTAGGGCTAGAGATATTGCTTAGTGGTTAAGTCATTTGCCTGCAAAGCCTAAGGACCCACGTTCAACTTTCCAGATTCCACTGTAAGCCAGCACAAAGGTGAAGCAAGCGCCAAGTCGCATATGCCCATTAGGCGTCAGAAGCGTCCGGAGTTTGACTGCAGTAGCTGAGGTCCTGGCTCATCAATTCTCTCTCTCTCTCTCTCTCTTTCAATTAAAAAACTAGAAAAATTGAAAATTAAAAACAAAATTATCTAGAGCCTACTCACCCCCAGAATGTCATTGTAAGACTTCAGGTTCAATTGCAATCTGGGAAAATTATGTCAGTATGGGAATATCTCTACCAGAATGTTGTTTTTGCTAACATGAATTCTCTCTCTTTGTATGTTAACATAAGATGTCATAAGGGTAGCCGGGCGTGGTGGCGCACACCTTTAATCCCAGCACTCTGGAGGCAGAGGTAGGAGGATCACCAAAAGTTTGAGGCCACCCTGAGACTACAGAGTGAATTCCAGGTCAGTCTGGGCTAGTGAGACCCTACCTCGAAAAACCAAAAAAAAAAAAAAAAAAAGATGTCATAAGGGATCGTACACCATATACACCTGGCCCTCAATATCTTTACAGAACTGGTGAGACAGCTCAATCCCACTGAAGTGGGGATAGATGGGCAGTGCATGAGCCACTCTGTGTATCACTGACCATGTTGAGCGTGAGAGTTAGAGACTGTTGCCTTAATGGGTAGAACCATGGAGAGAAGTGCAGGCCACTAAGTGGAAAACAGAGACTGACAGTAACAGCCTCCATTTATCAGGGGTGGCTGGATGATTGTGAGCAGCTGTTCTCATCCACTAGTGACAGGCAGGAAGATTATATCTGGGAATAAAATTCCCCACAGTACAGTTTCTGAAAATAAAAATATACTATAGGACATTAGAAAAATCTTCTCTGGAGACTTCTTGTATTTCTCATCAAATTACATATATGAAATATGTGTGTATTTATGTATAGGAATGTGTAAAGAGACCTTTGTATGTGCACCCATATACATATACAGACAGATGAAGTAAAAGAGATGGACAGATCCTACATACATGCAAGATGGAAGGGTTAATACTTCAACATAGTCCTGCATAGAGACGGACAAGTTACTCTCCAGCCCTATTAATGTATGATACACTATATCCAAAGAACATATTCCACCCTCACCTCATCAGTGATTATTGTCATCATGAAGTATTCCTACATTGGTTAGTCAATTCCTTTCTACACAGATTTGACTAAAGAACTCTCCCTGCAACTGAAATGCACTCCTTCCTTACCCCTGTTTCTCATATGCTCTTTGTTTCCCTGGGTCTCAGATTTCATTCTTTCCCCCTCTCTTCTTAATCCATCATTCTTTGTGAGACACTGTTGGCCGAGCACTGCACAATAGGCCTTGTCTCACCCTATTTACCATGCCCATTAAGTCCATTAGTCTCAGTACACCATCAGCTTTTAAAAGTGCCCCTTTCACAGGCCCCCTTCTTACCTGTTCTAATGACATTGTTCCCTCTCCTACTGCCCTTTGAACACTCATGTCATTTAGCTCCAATTTCACTTCATTTTGACAATGACAAGATGGCTGCCCTCTCTAATCTTACTCCAGAACCTAACAGGACTTTCACATAGTGGTCATAAGAGATACCTATCGATTGCTTCCTCTTCCTCTCCTTTCTTCAAGGTTCCAGGGCTGCAGTTAGTATGTTTTGTTTTGTTTTGTTTTGTTTTGTTTTGTTTTGTTTTGTTTTGTTTTGTTTTGTTTTGTTTCCCCACCATTGAGTGACCCATTTCCTATAGCGAGAACAATGTCATTTGTTCACAGCCTCAGCTTAACTCACACAGGCTGCTTGAATGGGCCATTCCCCATTACCCAGGGAGTGCGTCAGTGACTTTCTTCTAGCCTTTCCCTTCTCCCTTTTCCTCTTGCTAAACATTCTGCTCAGATGTTTAATGCCCATTGTTTCAACAAATATTTACTTGCTGAGTGTATTTTAACTGTCAGGCTCTCCAATAGATGTTAGGGAGGCAAAGATAAATGAAATCTACTTCCTCAAGGAGAGGGAAAGGTGGGATGATTTTCCCTCAAGGGTGGGAAAGGTGGGATGAGGCCAACCCAACAGCTGTGACTGAGATACAATGGCTAAAGTGCTTTACCCAGACCAGGGAGAATCCATTCATACCAACTTCTATTTTGTTGCTTTAATACGAGGAGTCTGCCACAGAGCAGAGTCCAAACAGACTATATCAAAACATGTGGAGCTTGGTTCAAAACCTCATTCAGCCACAAATTTTAAATCCCTAAAACAAGCCACTTACAGCTTTACTAGAGCTTTGGGTACAGTAATAATACTGCTCAGGGGCAACTGAGGTTAAAATGGAACACCTGGGTTGTTGCTACCCTCCCCCACCTGACATACATTTTATTGAGAGTGCGCATATTTTTCACATTTCCACAAACTGATTTTTGAACCCCATTATCTGTCCATTAAGCAGTTTTCCCCAGTAATATAACCATGGGCTGTTGGTTTGTTTGTTTGTTTGTTTGTTTGTTTGTTTTTTCTAGGTGGTGTGTTTGAGTAAACTTGTGCCAGAACGGCTTCTGCTCCTCTTGGGTGAAGGAAATTCAATTAATTCATCCCCAGCATCTGTCTCTGGAGACATGGTGCCTATCCAATTTGGGGTGTGGAGAATTAGAAACCCTTCTGGGAATTTATTCAGATCATAAAGTGGAGCTCAGCTGGATTTATTATCATTGACAGTCTCTCTCAAGGGGGTCCAGGACTTGAACAGAAAGGGTATTCCAGGTCAAGAGGCAACCATATTAATAGATCTTCTGTGGAGGACTCATATCTAGTTCCTGAACAGCAGCAAAGTCTTGAACCCATCTCCTGCTGCACTTAATTGTGACTGAAGAGCACTACTTTTGCCCAAGAGAAAGGCTTCCACAAGAATGACCTCCACATTCTACTACCCTGATACACAGTGTCAATAGCAAGGCAGTGAAAAATGGTTATTGAACCACATACAGACCACGCAGCATTTGTAATTACACATCACACAAGAAAAATATAAGTTCTTTTGTTTTGTCTGTATTCAAGATAATCTTATCAGGATTGTCAGGAAAGAATAATACTGTAGTCAAAAGGATATTCAATGCCGCTTCAGGCACTTTTCAGAATTCATGGCATATATTTAAAAACCAAATACTGAAAAGATGCATAACTTAGAGAGCTCAGGTGCTAAATTAGCCGAAGCTGAGAGAAAATGAGTCAGGGAAACATCTCTCCAGAATGCAGCCTTGTCTTTAGCCCCAACCTTCCCAGCTCTTGTCATGGCTCTGGATCTGATATTAATGGTAAAATCATCAGGTAACTTGCAACTTAACTATAAGCAGTTTGACATAAGCCACAAGTGTCTATTTTTGCACACTAGCAGCAATTCCCCCAGGAGCCCAGCTTTCCTTTCAGCTGAGTCCTCTGTCATCCTGGGAACCAGTCCCTCCTATGAATGTTCTATTCTTTCTTTGGATGCCTTTAGAAAGTCGCCTTCCAGTCCCTAATTACCTCAAGCAGCTGCCTAACACAACTTCCAGGCTCAAACCTCTGTGGAGTATCCATTTTAATACTCAGCGTTATTACAGACTGGTGTGGAGAGAACGATTGCTTCTGTGCCTGTCAGGAAAACAATAGCCCTGGTATTCACTGGCCTCCCAGGAAAACTGCTGCCAGGACCTGTGCACAGGATTTTCCCTGGGGGCTCCGGCTGATGAGCCAACAGGCATAGTGGAGGAATGGTTTTATGTTGTGTTCTGTTCTCCTTGGCAGGGGTTACATCGTTTGCTCAAGAGCTATCATCAACAGATCTATGTATACACTGCCTACTGAAAGCATCTTACTCTCTCAATGTAGTTATGCCAAACACCATTGACAACACTAACTCAGCACAACATTAACAACAGTAATTCTAGGTAAATAAACATGGTGCCCAGCTCCAGACCATGACTTACTTAATTCAGGAAGTATCCTGAATCACAGGTTCTGTGGTTTTTCTGGAAACAACCACAAAATACTGTAAAAAAAAATCTCCATTTTGATTGAAGTAGGAGGGAGTTTCAGAGTTATTTGTTGACAAGATACTTACCCTACCCACATTTTAAAGGAAGAAAGGAACTGTCAGTTTTCACAAAGAAGAAAAGGCTGCCAAAGAGGAGGAGGGGAGAAAAAAGGAGGAAAAAAGGACAGAGAAATTGTTAACACTAGAAAAAAGAAGATGTTCTTACTGAATTTGGCTTTTATCATAAAAGAAAAACCAGCATTTACCTGTTGTTGGCATAAATTTATAGCCAACTTGAGACTTGTTTGCACAGAGGCCAACAATGAATTGTCAGTGTTTCAAATTGCCTCTCCAACCATCTCTTTTCTCTGATGGTTTCAGAAAACAATAAACTGCTCCAAGAGAAAATGTTGAAGAAATAGGATTCTTTAATGAAAAATATTAAGAATGTAAGTAATGGGATGTTACCATTTCTCCCTTACAGTGCCTTCCATCATTGAGTACCTCTCATACTGTGTTAACTTTGCCTGGTAATTTGGGTAATTCCACTTTATGGGTTTTTCTTAAAGATGAAGAGGTCCAAATAGATCATTTTTTGTTAAGAAAACAAAAACAACAACAACAAAAAATCCACACAAAGGTGAATTTGCTTAAGAAAGGTTGTCCAACTTTTGATTCCCTGAAACTCATCATTTGCATGAATTTCAGAAGATTTTTCACACAAAAGAATTTTCAAGGGTCCATGGAAGTCTGTTATATCAGGGAAGTGGGAAAAGATTTGAGCACATTGCTGTGAGATCTGAATTCAAGCTTAGGTCCTTCTATTCAAAATGGGCATGTTACTTTGATCTTTATAGAACAGTTTGCATCATAAGATTAAGAATCAGGCTAGGTGTGGTGGTGCACACCTTTAATCTCAGCACTCTGGAGGCAGAGGTAGGAAGATTGCTGTGAGGTCAAAGCCACCCTGAGACTACATAGTGAATTCCAGGTCAGCCTGAGCTAGAGTGAGACCTTTCCTCAAAAAACAAAAACAAAGAAACAAAGATTAAGAATCACAATGAGTATTTCTCATCTCCCCTCCAGCACTTTTGTCTGGTTTCTCCCTAAAATACTGCTGGTAAAAAAGAAGAAACAGAAAAATGAGAATTCAGGCAGATAGGTAACAAGTTTCAAAATGCCAACTTTCCAGTGATTTTTTTCCTCTGATTTTCCCCAAAGGAGTGGAATGACCCTCAGGAAAATAGGATTGGTCCATTCCTTTGTCACTTGTTTCTTTGAATAGGGATTTGCTGTGTAGGGCAGGCTGGCCTCAAACACTCTATTCTCCTGCTTCTTCCTGCAGGAATTGCAGGTTGTTCAGACACACTGTTTAGGAAAATGGAATTCTGAACATTATTAATATATAGTAGGAGCATAGATTCTTGAACTGAGTATCCAAAGTCTGTTTTCACAAACCTCTCAATCACAATAGAAATGGCTTTCCTTTCTATGGAAGCATGGGATTGCCCACATGTACTTCTAAACTGTGCACTTCTGATGGTCTTCTCATTGTGTGGACGGATTCCAGATTAGGTGTATCTGTCCAGCTCCAGGGAGCACTGCTGCAGATAAGAAAGTACTAAAATGCCTAATGCAGCAATATCTTTGACTGAAGCCCTATTAACATTAAATCCATCCCATAGCCCAGGACGAGGCAATCATGAGAGAAAGATAGAAATAGGTGGTATAAAAGAGAAAAAAAAAAAAAAAAAAAAACCATGAATGCAGGCAGGTAAGGAAGACAGCAAATTGTTTTGCTGCTTAACTATTAGAGAAGAACTTCTTTTATGTCTATGTCATTTTACTTTCAGATGTTTTCATTTTTCCATATACCTATTTGCTCAATGGAGAAAGAGTAAATGGTGCCTTGACCTTTGCTTTTTTTTTTCAATTTTTTTTTTATTAACAACATCCATGATTATAAAAAATACCCCATGGTAATACCCTCCCTCCTCTGACTTTCCCTTTGAAACTCCACTCTTCATCATATCCCCCACCATCTCAATCAGTCTCTTTATTTTGATGTCATAATCTTTTCCTCCTATTATGATGCTTTTATATACATAGTGTCAGGCACTGTGAGGTCATGGATATCCAGGCCATTTTGTGTCTGGGGGGAGCATGTTGTAAGGAGTCCTACTCTTCCTTTGGTTCTTACATTCTTTCTGGTACCTGTTTCACAATAGACCCTGAGCCTTGGAAGGTATGATAGAGATATTGTAGTACTGAGCACTCCTGTCACTTTTTTCCAGCACCATGATGCCTTCTGAGTCATCCCAAGGCCACTGCCATCTGAAAAGAGAAGATTCACTACCTAAGAGAGAGTAGAATTAATATAATGGTATGAATATTAAGAGTAGTGCTTACTGGGCAGTTTGATAAGCACAGTATATACATTTAGCCAGACATCAGCAGACATTACACCCCTAGGGCTCATGACTACCCCTGTTTAAATTTTCAGTATCAGGGATGTGTTCCCTCCCATGGAGTAGGACTCCAGTCCAGTTAGAGGGCAGTTGTTGTCCACCATGACAGACATGCCACTATTGAACCCACTGGCTCATTTGGCCTGGATAGCCAAATATAAGGCTTGCAGTGTCCACTGTTGAGTATCTTCACTGGTGATTTCTCTTTCTCCCATTTAACTGCATGCATAATGGCTTCTTCCAGCTTTCTGTCAGCTGGCCTCATGGAGGAGGCTATCAACTCAGTTCCGGCAGGATTTCTCAGTGACCTTGTAGCCCAAGTATGTGGAGTCTTCAGAAATAGGGTCTTTCCATCTATTCCTTGTGGGAAACCAAGGGCCTTAGCAATGGCCTATAGTTTTTGGGGGGCATCAGGGACATTCCTGGCCAATAACACACTGGAAGGTTTCCTATTCCTGGCACTGAAAATTTTCTAGCAACAATCTATGGCTCCTGAGTGTTTCATTGTCCAAAAAAGTAGGTTTCCATATGATTTATTTATATCCTCTTAGATTTTGATTAGCCTTCCCTCTGCTTTTCATTTACCAAATCTCTTCTCCTGGCCTCACTTTGGGCCTTTTAACCCCCATTAATCTATTCTTCTACTAACATATATACAATACCATCCTAGTAGGTACCCCCTCCCTCCTTTCTCTTCCCTCTATATCTCTTTTCTAGCTTACTGGCCTTTGCTACTGAGTTTTCTTCCTACTCACTCAGAAGTCCAATCATCTGTAGCTAGGATCCACATATGAGAAAGAACATGCAATGCTTGGTTTCTGGGTCTGGGTTATCTCACTTAGTATAATCCTTTCTAGATCCATCCATTTTCCTGCAAATTTCATAACCTCATTTTTCTTTACCACTGAGTAGAACTCCATTATATAAATGTGCCATATCTTTATTATCCACTCATCAGTTGAGGGACATCTAGGCTGGTTCCATTTCCCAGATATTGTGAATTGAGTGGCAATAAACATGGTTGAGCAAGTATCTCTAAGGTAATGAGATGAGTCCTTAGAATATATGCCTAGGAGTGCTATGGCTGGGTCATATGGCAGATCTATTTTTAGCTGTCTTAGGAACCATCACCCTGATATCCACAATGGTTGGACCAGATTGCATTCCCACCAAAATTGTAGGAGGGTTCCTCTTTTTCCACATCCTTGCCAGCATTTATGGTCATTTGTTTTCATGATGGTAGCCAATCGGACAAGAGTGAGATGGAATCTCAACGTAGTTTTAATCTGCATTTCCCTGATGACTAGGGATGTAGAACATTTTTTTAGATGCTTATATGCCATCCATATTTCTTCTTTTGAGAACTCTCTATTTAGTTCCATAACCCCTTCCCCCACCTTTTTGGGTTTTTGTTTTGTTTTGTTTTTGGTTTTTTGACATAGGGTCTCACTCTAGCCCAGGCTGACCTGGAATTTACTATGGAGTCTCAGGGTGACCTCGAACTCACAGGGATCCTTCTACCTCTGCCTCTTGAGTGCTGGGATTAAAGGCATGCGCCACCACACGTGGGCCCATAGCCCATTTTTTAATTGGCTTATTTTATTTCTTATTATTTAATTTTTTTGGTTAGAGCTGTCAAGCTGGCAAAGATTTTTTCCTATTCTGTAGGTTGCCTCTTTGCTTTATTCACAGTGTCCTTTGCCATACAAAATCTTTGTAGTTTCGTGAGGTCCTAGTGGTTAATCTGTGGTTTTATTGCCTGTTAATTGGGGTTATATTCAGAAAGTCTTCGCCAAGACCAATATGTTGAAGGGTTTTCCCTACTTTTTCCTCTAGCTATTTCAGAGTTTCAAGTGTGATGTTAAGGTCTTTTATCCATTTGGACTTAATTCTTGTGCATGGCGAGAGAGAAGAATCTATTTTCATCCTTCTATAGATACAAATCCAGTTTTCCCAGCACCATTTGCTGAAGAGGCTGTCTTTTCTCCAATGAGTAGTTTGGGCATTTTTATCAAATATCAGGTAGCTGTAGCTACCTGGACTTACATCAGGGTCCTCTATTCTGTTCCATTGATCTACATGTCTGCTTTTGTGCCAGTACCATGCTGTTTTTATTACTATGGCTCTGTAGTATAGGTTAAAATCAGGTATGGTGCTACCGGCAGCCTTATTTTTGTTGCTCAATATTGTTTTTGATATTCAAGATTTTTTTGTGACTTTTCATTTGCTTTTTAATTTTATTTACTTATTTGCAAGGGGAAAGAGAAAGGAAATATAGAAGAGAGACAGACAGAGAAAATGGGCACACCAGGGCCTCTAGCCACTGCAAACAAACTTCAGCTGCATGTGCCTCTTGTGAATCTGGCTTACATGGGTCCTGGGGAATTGAGCCTGGGTCCTTTGGCTTTGTAAATTAATGCCATAACTGCTAAGTCATCTCTTCAGGCCCTTTTCATTTTTTTGTTGAATATTCATAGTAAATATATTCATCAATTTCAGTTTTCTTTCTTTTAACATTTTACTGACTACCTTACTGCATATATACAATGTACCCTGATCATAATCTCCTCCCACCACCCTCTTTTGTCCTTCTTATGCTACATCTGTTCTACTGAATTCCTCCTTTCCAACTAGTCCTTCTATTTTGATGCTACTTTGTCCTCATATAATGCAAGTCTTGTGTAGATTCTGACAGCCACTTTGAGGTCATGAATGCAATGGCCACTTTGTGTCTATTAAACAACATTATAAAGCACTCCTTCCCATCCTTTGTCTCTCACATCCTTTCTGCTACCCTTTTCTCAATGGTTCCTAAATCTTGGAGGGTGGGATAAAGATGACTTACTCAGTGCTGAACATTCCACTGTCACTTCTCAGCACTTTGATGAGTTTTGAATCTCCCCAATGGTCACCACCACTTGAATAGAGAAGCTTCTTTAACCCAAAGTGAAAGTAACATTAATATATGAGCTAAACATAAATATGTATCAGATAATTTTATGGGCATACTAGCCAAACATTTAGCCAAATAACCATAATAGCTTTCCTTCTAGGCCTTATGACCTCCCCAGTCATAGAGTTTTGATTAGGTTTGCAGTACCAGCCTGTGACATAGGTCTCAAATCCAATCAGAAAGCAGTTAGTTTCCCCCATAGCAAACATGCCACCATTGCACTAGTTGGTACATGTTGCCTGACTGGCCAGCCATGTAGCTTGCAAAATACACTACTGGTTGAGACCACAGATAACTTTTCTAAGCAGGCTACATAGCACTTTCTAGCACTATGACAGCTAATGAGCAGGAAGGGGGCTTCTGGTTCAGCTCCAGCTTGATTTCTCAGTGTCAAAGCATGTGCAATTTTAGTTTTCAAGTAAGTCCAGGTGAAATGCCCTCTTGTACTTGGGCAAAGACAATGCATTTTAACCTGCTCCATTTCTGACCTGGGCTGGTTCACCCCTACTTAGGTAACCTAGTGGTCTCTGGCTCCAACATGTTACACTATTGATGTCAGACTTAGTGCAGACATCAGATCACTATAGCACACTACGGCTCAGAACTCCTAGACTCAAGCCATCCTCCTGCCTCTGCCTCCCAAGTATCTGGGACTATAGGCATGCCCCTGGGGAGCCAAGGCATTTTGTTTTGCCAATAGAATGGGAGCAAAGATAGTGTATATGGGAGCAAAGAGAATGTGATATGTATATTAAGAGAGGCAACCTAAAGACTTCTGTTTTCATATCAACATGACTAGCATATGTCCAAGAATTAGAGATTTTATCACCTTGGCTCCAGATAGAGAAAACCTGGAGCAGAACCACTACCACAGTAAGTATGGACTAAAACTGTGTTTTGAGCCACTAAGACTAGGCAGTTCTTCTTTTTGCCACTCCACCAAACCTAACCTGCCTGGCTCATGGATGTTTTTACTGGTTATTATTATAGTTTCAGGTTGTCAGATACAGTTGTTTAGAGGTCATTTTGCAAACCATAAAAATTATAACATTGAAATAAATTAATAAATGCATTTTTCAAAGAGTTCTATTCACAAGGATGTTTTACTATCTGTTAGATGTAGAATTTATCAGCTATATAATGTCATCTAAACAGAATTTTTGCATATTTATAGCACACGAGTTCTGAAGTGAAAAATGTTAGAAGAAAAATAAGAGAAATCCTTTTGTTTTCACCATAGACACCTTAAAATGTCTATGAATATTAATATATATTTTGTGAGTATATAACAGCTGTACATGTGCCAGAAATAGATACTAGCAAAATTAAATTATTATTGCCATGATTATTTTATCAAATTCAATACCCTGAAGTTTAGTTTTCTATGATTTTTAGTTGCAAATAAAACTCAGCCAGTTCATAGCAGGTTTATAAACCTAAAACTCCTGAGAAGTTGAATCTGTACAAATAGATTGATTTGATACATTATTTTGTTTTGTTTTTACATGAATGCTGAAGAAAGGAACTACAAATATGAGATTCAGATGGAAACAAATGCTGCCTAGCCTTTCTGGAATGAAACCTCTTCTGGCTGTTGGCACCTTCCATGTAAGTACATAGTCACTAATTCAACCTCCACTCCATCCCCTGTGTTCTGGAAACATCTTGGCCAAGGTTTAACATGTCATTTCCTAATCTGGAAAAAATTATCCCTAAACATGACATTCTGCCCAATAGAAGAAAAGTCAAGAACAGAAATGTTTTCATTCTTTAGTCCAGAAGAGTGAACAACAGAGAGCCTGGATTCAAAACTGCCTGCTTGATTTTTTTCTAAAATGCTTCCACAGAAAGGAAAGAAACTCAACAAGGACAGATCTAAATAGAGCTGAGAGCTTGTTGTTAGTTTCCTCAGCTTTCCATGCTGAGCCACATGAATTATCATCTAAATACCACACTTTGAAAAGACTGAAAAGTTATGATGACCTATTATCATCACACATTAATTCCAGAATAAAATCAACATCTTGCTTGAGTAATGAGTAAAATTCATTTACAGTGTTTCTTATTTATTTATTTATTTGAGAGCATGAGAGAGAGAGAGAAAGAGGCAAAGGGAAAAATGGAGGGAGACAGAGTGGACATTCCAGGGCTTCTAGTCACTGCAAATAAACTCCAGACACATGTGGCAATTTGTGCATCTGGCTTTATGTGGGTACTGGCGAATTGAACCTGGGCCCTCAGGCTTTGTAGTCAAGTATCTTAACTGCTGAGCCATTTTTCCAGCCCCCTGCATTGTTTCTTAAACATCATTTTCCTTTATTTGTGATAATAAAAAAATTTCCTCTTTTCATCATTTCTATTTTTGACTACATTTTTATATCTATAAATTATATGTATTAAAAAGCAACTATCCCCAAAAGATTATTTTCCAATGTCATAATGATGACTTGAATCAAAATATCTTTAGTAAGGAGATGCATATGGTAATACTAGTTGTATGGAATAAACACAAATTCAACATATAATAATCTCACTTTCAAAGTTATTAAGTGTAGGCTTAGATGAAAGATAGGTTTAGCCAAAACTTATCTTCAACAAAAGAAATATGTCTGGCATGTAGATCAGTGGAACAGAATAGAGGACCCAGATGTAAGCCCAAGTAGCTATAGCCACCTGATATTCGATAAAAATGCCAAAAATACTCATTGGAGAAGAGACAGCCTCTTCAGCAAATGGTGTTTTGAAAACTGGATAAATATCTGCAGAAGGATGAAAATAGATTCTTCTCTCTCGCCATGCACAAGAATTAAGTCCAAATGGATTAAAGACCTTAACATCAGACCGGAAACTTTGAAACTGCTAGAGGAAAGAGTAGGGGAAACCCTTCAACATATTGGTCTTGGCAAAGACTTTCTGAATACAACCCCAATTGCTCAGGCAATAAAACCACAGATTAACCACTGGGACCTAATGAAATTACAAAGATTTTGCACCGCAAAGGACACAGTGAAAAAAGCAAAGAGGCAACCTACAGAATGGGAAAAACTCTTCGCCAGCTATATATCTGATAGAGGATTAATATCTAGGATATACAAAGAACTCAAAAAGTTAACCAATAAGGAATCAAACAAGCCAATCAAAAAATGGGCTAAGGAGCTAAATAGAAAGTTCTCAAAGGAAGAAATACGAATGGCATATAAGCACCTAAAAAAATGTTCTACGTCACTAGTCATCAGGGAAATGCAGATTAAAACTACATTGAGATTCCATCTCACTCCTGTCAGATTGGCCACCATCATGAAAACAAATGATCATAAATGTTGGCGGGGATGTGGAAAAAAAGGAACCCTTCTGCACTGCTGGTGGGAATGCAATCTGGTCCAGCCATTGTGGAAAACAGTGTGGAGGTTCCTAAAGCAGCTAGAGATTGATCTACCATATGACCCAGCTATAGCACTCCTAGGCATATATCCAAAGGACTCATCTCATTTCCTTAGAAGTACATGCTCAACCATGTTTATTGCTGCTCAATTTATAATAGCTGGGAAATGGAACCAGCCTAGATGTCCCTCAACAGATGAGTGGATAATGAAGATGTGGCACATTTATACAATGGAGTTCTACTCAGCGGTAAAGAAAAATGAAATTATGAAATTTGCAGAAAAATGGATGGACCTGGAAAGTATTATACTAAGTCAGGTAACCCAGGCCCAGAAAGCCAAGCGCCACATGTTCTCTCTCATATGGGGATCCTAGCTACAGATGACTGGGCTTCTGTGTGAGAATGAAAATACTTAGTAGCAGAGGCCAGTAAGTTGAAAAGGAGACATAAAGGGTGGAGAAAGGAAGGGAGGAGGATACTTAATAGGTTGATATTGTATATATGTAATTACAATGATTGTAATGGGGAGGTAATATGATTGAGAATGGAATTTCAAACGGGAAAGTGTGGGGGTGGGGAGGGAGGGAATTACCATGGGATATATTTTATAATCATGGAAAATGTTAATAAAAATTAAAAAAAAAAAAAAGAAATATGTCTGGAAGTATGGCCATACCTTATTCATTCTATGCTAATTAAAAAGCCATAGTAACTGAAACAGCATGGTACTGGCACAAAACAGACACATAGATCAATGGAATAGAATAGAAGACTCATGGGCTGGAGACATGGCTTAGCAGTTAAGGTGTTTGCTTGCAAAGCCAAAGAACCCAGGTTTGATTCGCTAGGACCCACATAAGCCAGATATACAAGGTGGTGCACATCTGGAGTTTGTTTACACTGATCAAAGGCCCTGGAACATCCATTCTCTCTCTCTCTCTACCTGTCTCTCTCTCAAATAAATAAATAATAATTATTAACTTAATTTTTTTAAAAAAATAGAAGATCTATCTCTAAATCCAAGCAACTACAGCTACCTCATCTTTGACAAAGGGACCAAAATACACCCTGGAGAAAAGATAGCATCTTCAACAAATGGTTCTGGAGAAATTGGATAACCACATGTAGAAGAATGAAATTAGATCCACTTATTTTTCTCTGCACAAAAATCAACTCTAGGTGGATTAAAGACCTCAAAATAAGAACTGAAACTAAAACAACTAGAAGAAAAAAACAGGAAGAACACTTTAGGATATAGGTGGAGAGAAAGACTTCATGAATAAGACCCCAATACCACAGGAAATTAGATCAACACTCAACCCTTGGGACCTCATGAAGCTAAAAAGCTACTGTATAGACAAGCACACCACAAAAAGGGATAAAAGACATTCCATAGAATGGGAGAAAATCAAAACAAAAACCTCAACAAAATCAACAATAAATAAATCAAACAACACAATTAAAAACAGGGTAGAGATTTGATCACAGAATTCTCAAAGGAAGAAATATAAATGGTTATTACACACTTATAAAGATGTTCAACATCTTTAGTTATCAGAGAAATGCAAATAAAGCAACTCTGAGATTTCACCTCCGGTCAGAATGGCATGCATCAGAAAAGATGAATGACAACAAATGCTGGCGAGACTATGGAGAAGGAGGAATCCTTTCCTGGTGGGAGTGCAAACTTGTATAACCACTGTGGAACTCAGTATGGAGACTCCTGAAAAGGATGAAAATAGATCTGCCATTTGATCCAGCTACACCACACCAGGGAATATACCCTAAAGACTCCACTCATTGTTAGAGAGATATATGCTCAGCCATGTTTGTTGTTTCTTTATTTTCAATAGGTAGGAACTAGAATCAGCTGAGATGCCCATCAACTGATGAATGGATAATAAAGATGTGATACATTTACAAAATGGAATTGTACTCAGAGGTAAGAAAAAAATGAAATAATGAAATTTACAGGAAAATGGATGGAGTTGGAAAAAATCATTTTAAGAAAGGTCATGCAGGTCCAGGAAGAAAAACCCCATGTACTTTCCCATATGCAGTTCCTAACTTGGATCAATTAGAGATGAGTGCAAACAGTAGTAAGCACCAGGATTATGAGTATAAACTAGAATGAGACCAGGAGAGAGAAGTGGGGAGAGAGGAGAGGAGGTGTTAGTTAATAGGTTAGGAGAGGGACATATTGTCAGGGGAGTGAGGGGCTTGGAAGGGTAGGGGATAGAGAGGATGGAGAAGAAATTACACAAAAGCTAAGATAATATGAACTAGTTCCATAGAAACCTTCATTCTGACTAGCATTCTACAAGATATAGCCACCAATGAAAAAGAAGGAGGAAAGTCTGGACAGAATGTGGAAAAACCTTAACCTTAAAAACCATGAACTCTGGCCTGTTAATCCCAGGCCCAGAATTGGGTTGCCCCTCCCATCCCATACAACATGAGCTGTTGGCCAGGGAGATGTATGAGGTCCACAGAACAATGTAGACCATTGCTAAAACACTTGATTACCTGCCAGATCTAAAAGTTAAGACCCTATTGTGGAAGATACCACAGGGTGTGGTCACAGAACATCAGAATACCCTGCTAGAACCAAAAGGGAGACTAGCTACCTCCTGGCTAGTCCTCATAAGTGCTAAAGAGCCCTATGGAAGCTACTGGAGGACAATGGTCAATAACATCATGTAAGCAGAGACCCTGCAGAGTACAAAATCAACCAGGCAAGAAGTACACAGTTGTGCAATAGTGGCACACACCCTCTGTGGGTAACCAACTGCTCTATGATTGGACATGAGGTCTGCTCAGTGGGAAAGAACTAATATATTACTGGAAACCAAATCAGAATCCCGTGGTTTGGAAACTCAGACTTAAGAGAGATGCTGCCACTGCTCTGTAGAGAAGAGTGGGCTCTCAAATAACTTTGCATATATATATATATATAATTTGCTTATTTGCTTAGTGAAACAAGATCATTCTATTTAGCTCTGGTTTATCTAGTACTTACTATGTTGCCTAAGCTGATCTCAGACTCAGCAATCCTACCTCAGCATGCCCAGATGCAAGATGGAAATATATTCTGAGTTAAAACTAGTTAACTAACTTTTCCGTTTTGTTTTGTTTTTGAGGTAGGATTTATTTATGCAGCTCATGTTGACCTCAGACTTGTGTTCCTCTTGCTGCAAACTTCCAAGTACTAGGATTATTGATATATTACCACCTGGCTCTCTGGTTAATTTAGATAGATTTGCATGTACTTAATTGTTTTAAGTCTCATTATAAAGCAATTCCATATGTTTTGATTTTTTTGTTTTATAATAAATTTTGTAAGGTAAAGTAATATTTCCTACCATACATGTCATTATACATAATTGACCCACTTTTATATATAAAGCCTTTCTATATCAACATAAGGAATGGCATCACAGAAAAAGTTAGGATAGTTGTTTTCAACAGAATTAGGGGCTGACATGCAAAAATCACTTAAATTATTTGTTCTTCAAAATTCATATGTCTACCCTCACTTGATATTCTGGGATATATTCTGTGGTTTGGGGAAAGTCTTATGCTTCCAAAATTCTTTGCTTTCAGATATTGAATAACTCCTGGATAGTACTACAGAAGTGTTTGTTTTTATTTAAATTTAGACATTGAATTATTTTCTTCTTTCTTCTATCAATTTTATGAGAACTGATCCACTGAGCTCTTAGTTACAGCTTTAGCTATATGGCCAGCTTTGATTCTCTATACAGAAAACATGCCTGCTTTGTCTTTCTCCAAACTGAAAACATTTGCTTTGAGAAGTGGGTCTGGTCAGTTGCCTATCTCCACCAAGCACTTCTGTCTTGTGTTTAACTGGCTTTGCTTTAGCCTGCCAGGACAAAACAGCAGCTGATGGACCAGTCTAAAACACAGAGAGAAGCAGCTCTATTCAAGAAAGAGATTAAAGCACCAGGCTTTTCAAACTAGGCTAAAGCCCCAAACCACAAGATTATCTTGATGCATATGATTAGGAAGGACTAATTAGAAGAGAGGATGTCATTTTATTTTCTAACCAGCCTTCTCTGATCTGAAGCCATGACACCCCCTCACTTGTTACCTAGCAACCCTTCTTTGTATATGTAAGATTACTCTGTTCCTGCATTGTTATTCAATTTATTTGCCATTTTAAGTGTCTTAATTTTCTATAGGACTCTCCCACCCTGATGTGTTGGCCTTATACTATAAAATACCAGAGAGCCACCTATTAAGTAGATGCCAAAGTCCCTGTTCAGCTGACTGCCACCTCTAGATCGATGAGAAACAATGCTGTGGATTTCATCCTGGTCTGGGTGATTATACCAGAGCCCTTCCCCTTTGCAGTCCCAGCCAACCACCATAGGCCCAACCCACTGTCTTTATCTTGATGCAAAGAATATATCCAGCACTAGTTTCTTTTAGCTCCACAGGAAAAAAAAAGAAACCAAGAAGTGTATCAATTTAAACACTAACTGATATCCAACCTAATCATGAAGCTAAAACCAGAATTTGTTTCTGCACGTAGCAGAATTTCTCAGAAAAATCACCACCCAACTAAACTGTTGGATTTCACCTAAAGCCTAGCAATATGTAAATAAGTAATCAGCTACATTTGGAAACGTACCTTTTAATCAGGTAGTTCAGATGCATAATCACTTTCAAATCAAACTGCCATTAGAGGCCATTAATTCTTGAAGGCAGGAAACTCAATTGGCAGCCAGAATTCTATCAGAAATCCAGGGACACCTCCTCTCTGCCTTTCATTCTTGTCGAAGCCTTGGACTTATACTTAACTGCTAGCTGCCCATTTTGCTGTTTTATTTTGCTCTCTTTTTTTGGTGGTGGGGGGGGGCAGGGGAGCGAGTGTTGATAATGGTGGTGATGGTGATAGTTTTTCATTATTGTTTTTGTTTTGATTTTCGTTTTCCTCCTTAAAAACAGAATTATGATTCTCTCCTGGTGCTAGATAAGAACTAAGAGGCTTAACTAAACAATGAATACACAAAACTGTGTTCTTAGAAAAGGGCTGGGCTACTCTTTTTCCAATTTTGTCCTTAATTGGTCACTTGAGGCTTGCTCCTAAAACCAAAAGTCTAAATATCTCTGGAGACCACACTCCAGTACATGTGAAAGTATAGTAACTAACACACAATCTCATGTACATGCTGGGGACACAGCTGGCTCAAAGCAATTGCATATTATCCATTTTTAAATAGCCCCCATTATAAGAACCCACACTCATTGCAATATCCAAATAATTCCCAAATCTTCCTGACCGTTCTTTCTGGGGTTTATCCAGGAAAAGAATTTGAAAGCATTTGTTGTCTACCTCCTACTGTGCTGGTTTTTTTTTTTTTTTTTTTTTTTTTTTTTTTTTTTTTTTTTTTTTAAGGGATAAGGGCAACAGGTGGAACTAAGTCCTAGGATACTGAGACAATGGGATATGTGGCCTGCCAAATTTAGATAACTCAATTAAAACAGCTCCCATCCTCCCATACCAAGAGTGTATGGGGGTGGGGGGATTGAGAGCTGGGATCTGAGGATGGAGAAGGGTAAGCACAGGTGACAGCAACTGTGGATGTTCTTCTCTGGGTCATGAGCTGTGTCTATATGACTATAATATAAGTGTACCCCTAGCTAGCATGGTTATTTTGGCCTCTGCCTCGTCACTTAGTGCAAAAGGGCAGAGGTGAATGCCTATAAATTCACACAGCTGCTAGCTGAAAGAAGGCATTTTGAAAATAGTTCAGTAACACTGGCCTTTATTTCATTGAAAGAATTGTTCTTTGAAAAACATTTTCTCCCTAAAGCAAGAAAGCACCCAGGCTCCTGCAAAGCCTTCCCAAGGTTTAAAGCAAAGCACAATTTCTAGTTCTTGTGCCAGCCGGAGGTATGCAAAGATTTTTCTCAGCAGGAAGTCACTCGTAGACATCACATGAATATTTAAACAATGGGAAGCCAGCAAAAAGATTCTTTCACGCTGCAGGATGATAGTGACTTCTGAAATTATCACAATTATCATTCCATTATTGCAAAACAAATGACCTGATTTATTATGCTCTGCCTCTGTTCATCTCTGGATCTCTTCCTGATATATTACACAACCGGTTACTTAGGCATTCTACACAAACAGCATTTATATCGACTACTTCATTAATATTTTGATTATTATGAATCTCGGAAACCTAATCCACATCCTAGGCTAGAGTCAGCTCTCCTCCAGCCTCTCTCCCTGAAGAAGACCATCAGAGAATTTTAGAGTAGAATATGGTGAGGTAGTGCATGGAATTCTGGGAATCTGGTTAGCTCATCTCATAACACTCCCTTCAGGGCGGATGCTGCTTGCTCACATAGCAGGAAAAGTCCATGGCCTGAATCAATAGGAAAATGAATGACATTCAAAAACTCCAAGTAGAAATTCTGATCCCAACAATGATTCCTGTTTTCTGTTTAAGAAAAATAAAATGTAAGAAAGAAAAGTCATGGAGGAATCATAACAGTTAAGTCATCAGTCAAGTGGCAGAAACAATACTAACAGCCAGGGATTTTTATCTGGTTCTCCTTTACATCCTTCCTATGTCCTGGATACAACTTACTAATAGAGTAGAACAAAACTGTTTACCCTCTCAGCAAAACTCAGTGGAGTTGTCACATCCCACCAGTGACCCAGCAGGGCAAGAGAATAATTCTAAGACAAAAACATCAAACAATGAACTTGGCAGAAGTAGATCATGATAACATGCATGTTATAATGAGACAACTGATGAGCCGTGAGTCCAATTCCCTCTTCTTCACTGAACATAATCACAGTTTATAGTGCTCAGAAAAATGCATGTCTGGCATACACTAATGACTTTAAATGGGCTCGTGTGTCAAGGTGTATGTGGAAAATGGAAAGTATTTTTCATGTACTATGCAATGACTTAGCAAATGATTTCAAGTTTTACCTGTCCAGCAACAACTTTAATCAACTCTTTCCTCATCTGGGCCTAATTTTGCTCAGGGAGCACACTGTTACCATCTGTTCTCAATGTGAATCTAAAATAGGTTGTTCCAGGTAAATTGCTAATGAAACCTTTAGATAAATCCTCCTGGCAACACTCCCAAACACACACACACACACACACACACACACACACACACACACACACACAGCCATGTTTCACACTTTTTTTTTTTTTTTTTTTTTTTTTTGTTTTTCGAGGTAGGATCTCACTGTAGCCCAGGCTGACCTGGAATTCACTATGGAGTCTCAGGGTGGCCTTTAACTCATGGCAATCCTCCTACCTCTGTCTCCCGAGTGCTGGGATTAAAAAGGCGTACACCACCACACCCGGCTCACACTTTTTTTTCATTAAAACACCACCCTCCCATAGAGAAAGAGGGAGGAAGGAGGGAAAGAATGGAGAAGGAGAAAACAAGGTAGGAGGGAAGGAAGGAAAATAGAGAGGGAAAGAGTGAGGGAGGGAGGGAAGGAAGAATGGAAGGAGGGAGAATGAAAGAACAAGTGCAGAATTATCAGGACTCCAAAACCAACTAACCTTGTGGGACGATATAGTGTTCCCATTACAGTAAAAAAAAATTTTTGTGGGGGGGAGGGAGGTAATTAACATGGGATTTTTTTTATAATCATGGAAAATGCTAATAAAAATTTAAAAAAAGAAAAATAAATTTTTTGGGGGGGGTTGGTTTTTCAAGGTAGGGTCTTGCCTGAGTTCAGGCTGGCCTAGAATTCACTATGTAGTCTCAGGTTGGCCTCAAACTCACACTGATCCTCCTACCTCTGCCTCTCAAATGCTGGGATTAAAATCATGTGCCACCAAACCTAGCTAAAATTTTCTTGATTATATAGGACATCACACACACAAAAAAAATGACCTTGGCACAATCCCAGTCTTCCTTAAGGAGATGCAAATATTGGAAATATGAGATGAATAATAATCTAGGTGATCACTATGAAGGAGGCCACTATAAACAGCTAAGTTGGTATTCATTTCTTGGTTGCTTGCTAGAGACCTTCATTAGAACTGTGTCCACGCAGGACAGAAGATGGAAAGAGCTAAGAAACCATCTCAACTTGTGATTTGGGCAAAAAGTCAGACCACCACTCAAAGATTAGAAACATTCTTAGCCTTCTTCCAACTTCAATCTCACAATGAAATATAAACAAGTAACCAGAAAATGAGCAAAATATGATTAACTGGTGTATTCTTAAGTAAACCATAAGGGCTGGGTAGGCTCTTAAAGACAGGGTTGTTTTCAGATATAGGGCAGAAGGAAGACCATGTCAGGGATATAGCTAACTCTGCCTAGTACCAAGAGCTGGATTGACCTGTCATGCAGGGAGAAATACCATGTCTCCTTTCCATCTTCTACATGGGAAAGGATATCTTCACATCACACAAATGATATTAATAAATATAAATTAGCTTCAATGTCTCATTCATTTGAAATAAATTGAAGGGAACACTGCATAGGTGACATATATTTATACTCTTTGCATTGGAAAAGCACATCTTGAGCAGAAAGAAAACAAAACTGACTCTTGAAATATTAGTTGGTAAAATTGCTTTTCTCATTATTACCTTTTCAGAATCAATTATTTTCAGTATTTGATTTCACTATCAGTCAATAATGATTAATGTGAGTATTATTAAAGCATTTAATACCTAAGTTAGGAAGAGAGAGAGAAAGAAACAATAACAGTAATGTATAAATAAGTTTGAACTTTTGGAAGAAATCACTCTGCTGTATTTCAAAAACCTTGAAAGATTGATCTAACTTTTGTGTGTGTGTGTGTGTGTGTGTGTGTGTGTGTGTGTGTGTGTGGCAAGCCCAACAAAATGGCCTTTTTTGTGCAAGAAAGTGAGAATGAGAGTGAGAGTGAGAAAGAAAAAGAAAGAGAAAGAGAATGGGCAAACCAGGGCCTCCAGCCACTGTTATTAAACTCCAGATGTATATGCCCCATTGTGTGCATGTGCAACATTGTGCACGTGTGTCACCTTGTACATCTAGCTTACGTGGGACCTAGAGAGTCAAACATGAACCCTTAGGTTTCACAGGCAAACACCTTAAACTCTAAGCCATCTCTATGCCTTGATCTAACGTTTTTGATTGTGAAAATACTTGGAATTTTACTAGACAGTAATCACTTGTCTAAATCAGATATCTCTTACCACAAAAGTAGTTGTAATTGGCCTTTGGCACCATGACTAGAATAACTCAAGGGGAAATTTTGGCAGATACCATTTAACATTCTTATATTGTCCTTTGCAAGGTATTCATTTTATTTTCATGTTACCTCAGATCCAAGAGGGTTTCTTTTCACTACAAGGGTAAAGATATCTTCCAGAGCATCCTGAATCCTTTCAGTCCATTTGCAAGTTAATAATGATGGTATGAACATAAGCCACAGTGACTTCCAAATCAAAGAGATAACCTTCCATGGCTGTGGACCACATTCTCAGGTCTCATAAACCCCATTCTGAACTCAACAAATATGCTCTATAAACACATTTGCAAAATCTAAGAACAATGATAATCATATAGACAAATGGGTAAGAAGTATTAGACTTATACTGGTAGTAGTAAGAAGTTGGTCTCATGTAGATTATTACTCTGTATATTTACACCAGTGACCCTAACCAGCCAGAGAGAAGACTGATATAAAAATAAGAGTCATGGCCCCACCTTCCTTTATGAATCAAAATTCAGAAGACTATTGAGTGCTTAGAAAAATTGAGAAAGTCTCACAAGAGATTCTGAAGTCCAGCTGAGGCTCAGAATCATTCTTAAGGAAATAGTTTTTCTCTGAGAGGCAGATGGCTGTTTCATCTTTCCAAAGTTCAGAACTGAGAGACACAAAGTTATAACAAATTGTCCTATCCAAGGAAAGACAAAGTACAAGTGTGAAAAGAAAATTTCAGGTGTTATAACAACAAGACTCTCCTGGACATTTTGTCCACTTTCTGCTGTTTTATCATGCTTTTGGGTCTTTCCAATGCCCTCTGAAACCTTGACCATTCATGTGACTTAATAGAATACATACACTCCTGGTACATTATCTATTTTATAGAAGCAGTGCTTTGGGTAGACAATTTGTTTAAGGATTTCACCTTGCGGATAGGTTAACTGGCAGAGACTAGGAGAACAGAAGAATATAAAGCTGTCAAATAGAATCATATTAAATTGATGAGTTTCCAGAACAGAAAGCCCATTGTACCTCTTACTGTTTCCTAATAATATTAGAGAAAATTTGAAGAAGAAAATTCTAAAAACAAAGGAATCAGCCTTCTCCAAGTATCTGACCACAAAATCATGAGGTTATACTGAGTTATGCTGCAAATAAACAAAAGAAGGGAACTGATTCTGCAAAAATATAACAATTTCTGATACCCCAAATGTGAGTAAATGTCAGTTCTCTAGTTAATTTGACAGCAGAGTATAAAATAAGCCAAAGTTATCCACTTGATTACTTTGTAAGGGTATTTCATTTGTGATGGTGGTCTCTAGGCTAATTTTGCCAGTAATTCATTTAATTAATGCCCAAAGAAACTATGAGATGTTTAATGTGTAGTTAGTTCCACTTTACAAAAGTTGAAAATAAAGGATGGCAAAGGGAAGAAATTTTTTTAAATATTTTATTTTTATTTATTTATTTATTTGACAGAGAAAAGGGAGAGGGGGGAGGAGAGAGAGAATGGGCATGCCAGGGCCTCCAGCCACTGCAAATGAACTCCAGACACGTGCACCCCCTTGTGCATCTGGCTTACGTGGGTCCTGGGGAATTGAACCTGGGTCCTTTGGCTTTGCAGGCAAATGCCTTAACCACAAAGCCATCCCTCAGCCCAAGAAATGTATAAAATACTACAAGCAAGCAGCAGAGCAAAAATACACATCAAGGTAGTCTGGTTCCACCATCCATGATGCTTACTAATGGTGCTGATGATTTGCAATCTTTCTACTATTTGCAATCTTTTTAGTATTACCAAAAAGTATATGACAGAGATGTTTATCTATGGCTTCTCCTAACAGCTCTTTTCATTCTACTCTTCTACCAAGTTAGGACCTTTTCTTAACCCCTCTCTCTCCTATCATAGTGAATGCATCTGCTAGATCACTTTCTCAGAGTCTTGATATCTACTGGTTTAGAATATGTATGTTCACTCCAAGAGGTAAATGAATAAAAATGGTTTAACATGCTTTCTCCTAACAATAATGCATTTCTACTTAAATGGGACCAAAATGCTTCATTCAAGGCAGTATTGTGGGAATTCTATCCACTGGTATCTTTGGTGAGCACCTTTGGTATAAAATCCTTATCTCATGCATATGTACATTCTTAGAACTGAGCTGGTCACTTAGCTGGAATGCCATGCTAATGTAAATTTATTGAATTGTCAAAAAAGAATAAGATTGCTGAACAACCATCCCCATAGGCCAACTTCATCCTCAAATGGATAGCTGGCCCATCAAAGCTCTCAGAATTCTTTGGTGCTCAAACTATTAAAATACCCCTCAAATCCATTGACTAATAATATCCCTTTTATTTTCATAAAATCAAGCAATACATGTTACACAGCTGCTTTGCTCTAGGCAGCCACATTCCAACCATTCATAGACAGGAGAGAACAAACCCTGTTTTGGTGAGGTGATACCTAGAGGAAAGATCTTGGCCATGGCCCATTCCTTGCCTAAGTATACCAAGCTGTAGACCTAGGGCAACATAAAATTCTGGCCTCTCAGGGAAATCTACAAGTTAAGAGGAAAGGCTCATTAAAAGACAACTGATATCCAAAATAGGAAGAGGACTTTGTAGTTTTAAGAATTAGGAAAATCTCCAGTAATGCAAGTTGTATTTACCAAAAAAGCACAATATACTCTCTAGGTCCGTATGTTCTTCTCACAGTACAACCTTGTCAACTTAATCAAAAGTTGCTAATTCCTCTTCAGTCTGGGTATGTGTGAGACTAAAATGGAAGTGGCACTGTGGCTTCTACAGCCAGGTCTTGCTAGGGACACAGTTGTGTCTTTTCTTCTTGAGATAACCAGGCTTACAAGCAGGCCATGAGGAAGCCAAACAGGCACATGTAGATGCCACACCCAGGTATTCCTTATCCGAGAGCACAGTAGACAACCAGCATCAACAGGCTGCCAGGTAAATGAAGACACCTAAAAGATGGCCACAGCCACAGCCACATTCTGACTATAGGAAGACATGTCCTAGAGAAAACCATCTAGATAAACACAGTCGACCCTCAGAACTGTGAAAATTAATACTTCTTCTTCTCATTATTATTACTATAAGTCATTAAATTTGAAATACACATGTGGAAACAGGTTCAGAAGTTGTTTTCTGGAGACATGGAAGCAAAGCACAGAGGAAAGTTGAATTTTCTAAACAAAGATAGCTATAGCAATGTTGAACCTCAGTGGGGTGGGTTGAGTCATTGCAACCAGAGCTAACCCGTTTCCCATTCTGTAAACTCAGAAGCTGTGAACTTCCCCTGAGAGCATGCTGAGCCTGCCCAGAGAGAAGCCACCTCACAGATGATTAGAATATAAGTGGATAACAAGCCATTTGAATTATCTGCTCTAGTTCAAACACATGCTGTTGCCAATATGCTGTGGCAGCCAGCTAACATCTGAGCATCTTTAATTTAAATTGCATATACTTAACTTGAAATGGCATCTATACTCTGAAACTAAGAATTTACTGTACCATCATCAGATCATAGGAGAAATCATATTTTCAAGAATATCCTAAATTTGCCTTTTTACTGCACTCTAATGTGGTAACAGCTTAATGCCTGATGGCTCCCAAGTCAAATGTTTCAGAGTATGAGATATAACTCCTTTTCCAATCAGTTTGTTAATACACATGCTGTTTTCTGTATACATATGTGAACGGAATGATTCTCAGCAGCTTGGGTCGCATTCCCTTATAAACACTAAATTTGTAGCTGTAACCTTAAACAATAGACACACTCAAAAAGCCAACATTTAACTTATCAAACTCAATCAAAGACAAACCCTTGAAGTAAAAAAAAAAAATCCAAAATAAAGCAAGCTTATATAGAAATATGAGATGGTACTCAAAATAAAAATACTAAAAATTTTACTATAGCATTTGTGGGATTCAAATCCTAGTCTCAGAATGAAAACAACCAGTGAGCAAATATGCCAGTTGGGTGTGGTAGCTCAGAGAAGACTGAGACAGAAAGATCATGAGCTCCAGGTTTACCTGAACTTCATGAGTTTGAGGCCAGCCTGGACTACATAGTGAAATCTTACCTCAAAAGAGTGAAAGACAAATATACTAAAAATGTCTATTAGACCTTTCCAAATTGCATTAGTTATTTAAAAACAGATGAGGCAATAGTGATGTAAAATGACTTATTTTTTCTTAGCTCTAACCCTACTCCCCCTTTAACATATTTGACATTGTAAGTAATATTACCTAGCATCATCCTAAAGCTACATTTTCCCTTGGCTTTTTTTGTTTGTTTTTTTGTTTTTCGAGATAGGGTCTCACTTTAGCTCAGGCTAACCTGGAATTCACTATGGAGTCTCAGGGTGGCTTCGAACTCGCAGCGATACTCCTACTTCTGCTTCCCAAGTGCTGGGATTAAAGGCGTACACCACCATGCCTGGCTACTCCCTTGGAATTTTTAAGCTTCCACTTCTCTCATATTTTCCTTCCAGAGACCAGGCTAACCTATTTCACATGCACAGCCTCTTAGTAGTCATGACTTTATGACCAAAATAATCTAGCTTTAATTTCTACATCTATAAAATAGAGATAATAATGATTTTCACATAAACATACAGTAATGATTTGCTCAAATACCTAGGTACTAACTAAGCATTATATAAAAGTTAACTATAATTTTACTATTTATTTATTTATTTCAGTTTTTTGAATTCAGGGTCTTATGTAGCCCAGGCTAACCTCAAACTCTGCATGTAATAGAGTGTGAGGTTGAAGTCTTGATCATCTTGCCTCCAAAAATTGCAGGCATATGCCACCATGACCTGTTAATACTTTACTCTAACACTTCATGGTTTTAACTGTCTTTTGTCACAGTCTTTTGCCTCATTGTGAAAAGAAAGACCCTACCTCTAGCCTGCTTCATTCTGTTTGGTAGCATCAGTAACCTCCAACCTGTCTGTGGCTCACCAATCCTGACCTTTCTCAAAATCTTTATTTCTGATTATCATGCTACTCTAATAGAGCCAAACCATGGATACCAGGTGTGTGGTGTTCTTAGTGTACTGTATAGATATCAGACATCCTAGTGTTGGGTCATGAATGGCCTCATCTATGGACTATGAACCCAGAGATTCTGAGACAATTGACATTATGCTCATCAATTTCAAAAGAGTGAGGTCTGAATACTGGATAGTTTCCATTTACCCATCCTAATCCAGTCCTTTCCCCACACAGATCTCTGGCCATCAGGGGGCCCCAAGTTTTCTGGCTTCTGGATTTGGGACCACTGTCAGAATATTGGAGAGCAAAAAATGAGAGTTCGGGGCTGGAGAGATGGCTTAGCAGTTAAGCACTTGCCTGTGAAGCCTAAGGACTCCAGTTCAAGATTCGGTTCCCCAGGTCCCACGTTAGCCAGATGCACAAGGGGGCGCACGTGTCTGGAGTTCGTTTGCAGAGGCTGGAAGCCCTGGCGCGCCCATTTTCTCCCTCTCCCTCTGTCTTTCTCTCTGTGTCTGTCGCTCTCAAATAAATAAATAAAAAATGAACAAAAATAATATTTTTTAAAAAATGAGAGTTTGGAATTTTACTCTTGGATCCTCCCTGTGATATCTGCCTTTCTCTCCACTGCTAATTTCATTCCTAGCTATGTGGGTTTTCCTGCAGAATTCCATATTCAGAGGTCACTAGCATACTTCCATCATTCCCCTCTTCCTTTGAACCTAGTTCCTTCATTAAGGCCTTCTTATTTAATCCCAATTTCAGTAGGCCATCTGTTTTATGTTGGAACTCTGACTGAAACACCTGCCTATCTAATATCATTTCCTTTCCTTTAAAAAACTTGTAAAATTGACTAAAAATTATGATGAATACAGTAAAACTGTACTGCAAAAAAGGAAAGAAAATATACATCATCATATCTTGATATTAGAATATTGGTATATTGCTTTGCAATATTTCTGGTGCCTATTTAACTTAGTTACCATTAAAGTATTTATAGCACTTCATGTCTTACTTTTTTACTTCTTTTCATAAAATAAGCATTTTCCATCTTGCTACATAATCTTTATAAACATCATCTTGGAAACCAGCATCAGATTCTATTAAGAATATGTGCTGCAATTTGCTTGGTTTTTCTCATATTAATGAACATTTGGTATACACTTTTCAAATGACCTTCTCATGCATACATTCACACATACTGTTACACATATGTTGATTTCCTTTCCATTTCTCAACTAGTTTTGTTAAGGGGTGATTTTTAAATATTCACACATGTTCTGCAAAACATAGTTTTCATTTCTAGGATATAATTATTTCACCTACAAAATGTGAGCGTTGTCATCTTGTAATTGTCTAAACTTCCTGACCATGCTTTCCTATCAGAAAATGTTAATGATTCTCTCCCATGACTAAATGTGAAATTGCTGATAGAAGCCCATCAAAATACTTACAAAATGTCAAAAATGAATGAGGGTTGACTTCGTAGCTTTTTTAAGTGTCCAGCAAACTCAGTGACAGGGAGTAAGCATTTGAGGCAAAAGTTTAACAAAGAAAAATCAGCAAAAAATAAGTAAACTAAAGAAAAGTATTTAGGGCTGGAGAGATGGCTTAGCGGTTAAGCGCTTGCCTATGAAGCCTAAGGACCCCGGTTCGAGGCTTGGTTCCCCAGGTCCCACCTTAGCCAGATGCACAAGGGGGCGCACGGGTCTGGAGTTCTTTTGCAGTGGCTGGAAGCTCTGGTGTGCCCATTCTCTCTCTCTCCCTCTATCTGTCTTTCTCCCTGTGTCTGTCGCTCTCAAATAAATAAAAAATGAACAAAAAATATAAAAAAGAAAAGTATTTAAATTCTACAACTGAGCAATACTTCAGGGCCATCACTGTCTGGATCTGTGGATGTTCTCAGTCGTTCCCAACAATCTGATAATTATGCCAGCTACACGGCTTTTCATATATTATCTCACCTCTTTCTCATAATAACCCTTTAAAACGATTACAGGGAGATTCTCCTCTGAACAGAAAAGAAAGGAGTAGCGAAGTAAGTTGAGTCCCTCTTACCCACATTTCTTTGCATAAGATGTGGCAAAAGTGAAAAGGAATTAGGTTAAGTGGATGAGTACCTGGAAGTCCAACTAGCTTCCTTGCATAGGGATGGCCAGCAGAACATAGCCTAAAGCCTGGAATCCACACACACCCTGATCAAAAGCCCCATGCTTTTTTTATTATTGACCTTTTTAAATAAAAAGGTTGTACAATTAGATGCTCCTCTCCCTTGCCCCAGTTCTGCTGAGGGTCTTTCATGGGATTATTGATATTCATTGTGGGGACCAAGAAGCCTCAGTCTCTGCAGGGATGAGGGAAACATGGTGTCTCAGGCTACTCCCACTCACCCGGATGCTCTTACAATCTTTCCCAATACTCCTCAAGCCTCGGTGGGTAAGATAAAAGAGCTGATTTAGTGTTTCTTTCTCTATAGAGTCTGGATCTCTGTTTTTATGAGATTTTGAGTGGCCAACATATCTGTTGCCACTTCCCTGAAACTAGTTTTCAGGCTAGACACAAGAGCAGTATTAAACCCCATGCTTTAGTACAGACATCATGAAACAATATTTTCTAGATTTTTGACTGTCAGGTATAAATAAAATACAAGGAATATAGTTTCCTCAGAAATGATGTTTATAGCTCCTGGAATCAGGACCCAAATGAACTATGAAGCAAGTCTCATTACTCCTAGATAATCATGTAGATCACAGATCAACACCTACATCAAGACACTGGCAAAATGAGAAAGCAGAAAAGAATATTAGGTCCATCTGCCTTTACAAACCACAGTGTTAAAAGTAGAAAGAGCCTTAAAATGGTTTGATTCCCCAGCACCCACACAAATCCAAATGCACAAGGGGGAGCAGGTATCTGAGTACATCTGCAGTGGCTAGAAACCCTGGCATGCCAATTCTCTCTATGTATCTCTATCTGCCTCTTTCTCTCTCTCTCTCTCTCTCTCTCTCTCTCTCTCTCTCTCTCATAAATAAATAAGTAAAGCATTTTTTTTTAATCCTGACACTGATTAAAGAGGATAATATGAGCTGGAGAGATGGCTTAGCACTTGTCTTCAAAGCCTAAGGACACAGGTTCAATTCCTAGTACCCTCGTAAGCCAGATGCACAAGGTGGTGCATACATATGGAGTTGTTTGCAGTGGCTAGAGGCACTGGCATGCCCATTCTCTTCTTCTCTCTCTCCCAATTTCTCTCTCTCTCACACACACTTTCTCTTACTCTCAAATAAATTAATAATATATTTTTTTAAATGAAGTTTTAAAGGAGGATAATATATACACACCATTTTGCTACACTGGGTATTGAACCAATGGCATCTTATATGCTAGGTACTCCCTCTTGTTGTGAACTACAACAGCCCTATCAGGGATTAAAAAAAAAAAAAAAAAGTTGGAAGAGATAGATACATCACAGAAATCTATTGACACAATAATTATCAAAGTAGTGAACTTCAACTACATATGTTAGTTTCCCCAAAACAAAGATCTGAAGCCCTGTTTCCAAAACAGGTTCTATGTAAAAAGCTGAGCGGAATATTCTAAAAAGCCACTGCCATGATGGTCAAAAAGCAAGTACTTCATTCTTCAAAGACCCACATTTCCAGAGACCAAAATGCCTCTTTCTTTTTTACTAGTATGCCTAATATAGTCACCATCTTAACTATTTTGTTAAGTTTCCCTTTTCTTTTTATACTTCTTTCTCCTCTTCTCCTCCTCCATAGCACTAAGGATTGAACTCAGGTCTTCATGCATGTTAGGCAGGCACTCTGCCACTAAGTTATAGCCCCAGCCCTCTTTCATGGTTTTTGTTTGTTATTTTGAAACAGAGTCTCATTATATAGTTCTAACTGAGGTTTAACTGGAGATCCTTGTGTCTCAGCCTTCTGTGTACTAGGATTATGCGCATACATTGCCACACCCCTGCCCTATTGAACTTCCCTACTAGGTGCCACTATTCATGAGAGGCTTGTGGAAAAATGCTATCCTTACCAAGAAGACAGCCTTGTGCATGTAGAGAGCCTCAGGATATTGAGAAGCAATCTTCCAAATTTTTTTCACATAAAATGCTGACCTGTAACTATTTGGATGGGGACCTAAATCTTGATTGTAGGATAGCATAATGCATGTTCATTTTGTTAAAACACATTTGCCTGACTTCAGGATTCTCTTAATATTTTTTTGTGAAATGTGGGCCATGTTACACCACTAATTGCAGTTATATAGATGCCTTTCTCATAGCACTTTTTAAAAACCAATTTCTAGAGTGTTTTACTGACATTTTTCATAAGTATAGACAAAAACTATGGTAATTTTCTTCTAGCACTCCCACTTTCCCCCTCCCAAATCACTTTCCATTGAATTCCTTCTTCTTTCCAATTAGTCACTCTTCTATTTAAAAGACAATATTTTTGAGGATAAAGCTATCTTTTTAATTTGCTTTTTCCCACATCAATACTCAGGAAGAACACATTTGCTTTTTATATAAATTGACAAAACATCATTTCTTCTCCTATATCCATATTCCTATATCTACCATAGCAGGATCCATGAGCACAGTCCACCCACCCAGAAAAGGGAGAGACAGTTTTCTAAATATTCACTATTCCTAAGTCTGATATGAAGGTCAAATTTCTCTCATTTAAAAATGTTAAACACAGATACAACTGTTCACCAGCTCAAGTTTTACAACCCAATTCCAAAAACAGTAGTTGAACATTGGTTTCAGATTTAGATTCCTTTGCTAAGCTGCAGTTTTGGAATTATAATAGAGCTGTGTGACCCTTGTACATTAAACCAGCTGTCTCCTCTTCATATCTGCTCCTTAAACTCACCCTCTGACTCCTTCACATTTGCTTTCCTGTGCTCTGTTCAAGCAGAATCAAACTTCTCTCCACTAGGGTCCATTCCTACTGACCTACCCCCTCTACCACATGCTGTTCCTGGCACTTGCAAAACTATGAAGGCAAGTCCCTGCCTCTTGCAGAGGGACCTAAGGCATTCTTGCTACTCTCACATAGTTTCAGCTACAATGGAACTCAGCCTGTCATGCAGTATTATTTATTTTGAACCCCTGGGTCAAGCTCTTACTATTCTTCAATTCTTCAGGACATATGTCTTTTTCTCCTCTGCTGCTCAGGGACAAATGGCAAATACTTCTGTATTAGTCTGGTGTACTTTCCTTCAGTAAAAGGTGGTGTTTACATCTGTCTTTTCTGTCAATCTCAGGAGGCTGTTGACTTAACAGGGGTTCAACTATTAACCACCTAAATATAAAGAAGAAAGAACCTAATATGCATTGTGAGCTATTATTCCAGATATGGAAGGGCACATCTGCTGCAAGATTTTTAGCCTATTCTTTGGCATTTGTACAATGCATTGATCTCTTAGGGTATCAATGTTATGGGAATCCAAACATGGCTATGGATAAGATCTAAAGAGAAATTTTTGAATGCATGGGCCCCACTGTGTGCTAATCTGAACAACCCTTGGGAAGTACCTAATAAATTATTTCTTCCATGCAATCCACAGTGAAATTGACAAAATGGGTCATTTAAATTGCCATATTAAAAGAAAGCTACAATAACACAACAAAAACATCAGAACTAGCCAGTAAAGAACATATGGTGCATCCAAAGAGGATAAAGAGAGAATATAAAAAATATGGGAAGTCTTCTGAAGTTAAACAAGTACAAATTATTTGAAGAGACAATGAATGACAAAGGAGAAAGAAAATGAGAACAAATCAGTGGTACTTCAACCATTTGTACCTTCCACCTTGGGTTCTGACCTGGGGCTCATCTATGTATACCATCAGGTTCCAGTTCTCTTAGATATATCCCCTCCATTGTTGAAAGTCTGTGGGAAATCATTCAATAAACAGCCAGCTCCCTAAACAGACCTACTGAACCTCAATCCAAAAGTCAGTTCACACGCTGACAGTACTTGGCTTTGCCATTTCCCATGGTGGATCTCATACACCATGTTTAGGTTCCTCAGGAGGCAGATGATTCCTCAGGGAATCACACCTCCCAGACAAGATAAATGAAAAGCAAAAGAAGATAGACTGCATCCCCTGAGTGCTCACTGGACAACAAGGAGACATGCTTCATGATAGTCCTCATTAGGCTTTTGCTATTCGGTGCCTTTTCCAAAATGCATGGATAGACAGCACTTGACTTTTCTCCAGTAAACTGCAAACTCCAGTTATTTGTGAGTTGAAAAATCCCCTGCTTATCTACTGTAATCCTTCTTTCACTTTGAACACTATAAACAAAATTAAATGAAGTTATCCATAAACAACAACAAAAAATTTTCCAGCTGTAACAGATGGACTCAATCCATCTCAGTAGATAATATCTCATAAATGATTCATTGTTACTGCTTTAACCTAGAGCCTTTTGTATTTTGCACAACTAAGTGAATAACCATTTGTAAGCTTTATGCATTGCCCTGTGTAAGTTACCATGGCTCTGTCGTAATCTAGCAAGTAGCACTGATATTTGGGGAGAGGGCTGCCCTAATACTTCTGTGCTGGATCTTCCATAGGATAAGAGCTATAGGTCATCAAACAGAGTGAACCAAACTCCAAGCTGGATCTGAGCTTTTCCTTTGATATTTACAAATGGAATATATGTTGTAATAACACCTCAATGAAATTACATTTTTCCATAGGCTTAATAAATGTTTAATGTTAAACAGGAGAATTGATTATAATACATGCTTAAAATACAACCCTAAGGAGATTCCTAAGTTTTCAAATACAGCCCTGTATATCCTAAGGAACAATTCTACTTACCTGGTGGGGGCCAAAACCCAAACAAGACCTCTATTGCAGCTGTGCCTTTATTGAGCAGTTGAATAAGGAAGCAATTGCTTCTGAATAATGCCAGGCCATGCTTCAGCTGTGCAGAGTAAACCTTTCTTAATGCAGATTTCCCTCCACAACTGCTTTGTAAAGCAAGGTATCAAATTCCAAGCATATTATAGTGATGAGGTCACATGAGAGAGTAGCTGATAAGATGGAGCTCCTGGGACTAGGGCAGTTACACTCACCTTGGCAGAATGCAGAAGTCAGGTGGGATGTCTTCTCTCTCTTCTTCTGTTTCTCCAGTCCTCCCATATTCTCAAGCTATCGGCATTTCTGCAAAATGTTGACAATGACACCCTTGCCTGCCTCCCACTTCCCTCCCTTCTGTCCCATTTCCTCCAAGACAGGCAGACCAGTGTGAGCTAACCATTATCCAGTTCATACTAATGTGAGTGGATGAGAGTTCATGCACCAGAGCTCAGAGACAATCTTCACCCTTGGAAATGAGGAGCACTGGGTAAGATATTTTTATTTTTATGGTCCCCCCATAGATTTCACAAGGGAAATTATTCATATCATGTCCACCTGGACTACACATTGTGGTGTCACATTATGTCTTAAATTTAAGCTTTTAAATGTGGACTGTGGAGCAGAATATAAGCTGCTCCTTATGGTGTCCTCTTACACCTATGAGAATAAAATATATACAAATGTTATATGAAAAAGTACATAAATAAGACTAGCTAAATGATGAGTTCTGAAAAGGACAAAGGAAAGGTTTATCTAGAAAGTGAATGAAGAGGAAAGGGTCTGTGAATTACTTTGGAACAAATGATAAAATGTTTAATAATGTGACACCAAGAGAAAATACAAACATTTAAAAAATGTGTTGACTTTTGCCCCAGTTCTAAACTATGTTGATAAATAAAACAAAAGTGGCTAATTAGCATGAGCTGGGCTTCAGCCATACACCACCCTATGAGTCATTTTATGGTGTTTTTAACAAGCAAGGTCATTAATCTAAGACAGCACAGGCCAAATAAAGAATTTAGACAGGAGCCCATTGCATGTGTTTGGGGTTCCTTTGTGTGACCTTTGAAGGACATAGCCCCTTCCCATGATTGATTAGCAGTGAGAGTGAAATAGGGTGGGAGCTTGCTTTCCATCTGAAAGTGAAAGTATAACACTAGGTCAGAACAGAGGCCAAGGCTAAGAGAGGAGGAAAGCTGCTAGCACTACAATTTCCCCTCCCTTCCCTTCCAGCTCAGCCATAGACCTCCTGACCTGGGTAAACAGCAGACAGAAGGGCTTCCACGTGCAACCCACTTGGGTGCTTCAGGCTAGAGAAAAAAGCCACTGAGCCCATGATCCAGAATGTAGAAGGTTGTAAGGGAAGAATTTAGCCATCTAGATAGATGTCTTGGGCTGTTATTTGAAAACTTAACTAGATAGTATGACAAATGAGTTAACTTTTACTCACTGGCATGGAAGTTAAGTCACTCTGGAGTTAGGTAGAACTATGTTCAAACAGAAGCTAAAGTCATTCCTTAGAAAAATCCAGGCCTCAGTTTTTCTTGTTTGTTTGTTTTTGTTTTACTAAATCCTTGGGGTTTTTTGTTAATCTAATTTTATTTTTTTCTCAATTTTTTAAAACATTTTCCACGATTATAAAAAATATCCCATGGTAATGCCCTCCCCCTCTTTCCCCTTTGAAATTCCATTCTCCATCATATCCCCTCCCCATCTCAATAAGTCTCTCTTTTATTTTGACGTCGTGATCTTTCCCTTCTCTTATGATGGTCTTGTGTAGGTAGTCTCAGGCACGGTGAAGTCATGAATATCAAGGCCATTTTGTGTCTGGAGGGAGCACATTGTAAGGAGTCCTACCCTTCCTTTGGCTCTTTCATTATTTCTGCCACCTCTTCCGTATTAGACCCTGAGCCTTGGAAGGTGTGATTGAGATGTTACTCAGTACTCTAGTCACTTCTTTCCAGCACCATGATACCTTCTGAGTTATCCCAAGGTCACTGCCATCTGAAAAGAGAACATTCTCTACCCAAAGTGAGAGCAGTGTTAATATAAGGGTATAAATATTAAGAGAAGTGCTTACTGGGCAGTTTGATAAGCATAGTATATACATTTTTCCAGACATCAGCAGATGTTACACCCCTAGGGCTCATGACTACCCCTGTTTTAAGTTTTCAGTATCAGGGATGTGTTTCCCCCCATGTAGCGGGCCACCAGTCCAACTGGAGGGCAGTTGGTTTCCACCATGACAGACATGCCACTATTGCACCTGTTGGCTCATTTGGCCTGGCTGGCCAATCATAAGGCTTGCAGTGTCCGCTGTTGAGTATCTTCACTGGTGGTATCTCTTTCTCCCATTGAACTGCATGTAGAATGGCTTCTTCCAGCTTACTATCAGCTAGTCTACATGGAGGAGGTTATCAGCTCAGTTCCAGCAGGATTTCTTAGTGGCCTTGCAGCCCAAGTATGTGGAGTCTTCAGCAATAGGGTCTTACCATCGATTACTGGTGGGAAACCAAGGGCCTTGTCAATGGCCTATAATGTTTTGGGGGCATCAGGGACCTCCCTGGCCAACAACTCACTGGAAGGTATCCCATCCCTGGCACTGAAAATTTTCTGGTAATGAACTATGGCTCTTAAGTGTTCCATTGTCCAAAATTGGAGGATTCCATATGATTTATTTATATCCTCTTAAGGCCTCAGTTTTTATATCCATAAAATGGGTGCAGTAACAGTTCCTCAGAGGACTGAGGATTAAATCAGAATATAATTCTTACATGTGACTTGATATAGACTGTGCTCCTAATTATTACTGCTAATATTATTCTTCTAATATTACCACAGAAGCAGCAAGTTTTCATGAGACTATATACCTTGACTGCCCAACTCAATTTTCTAGAAAGTGGTTAAGCAGGAACTAATGGCTTCATTTTGAGAGTCATGGCCACCTCAACCAAAACAAATTTATGTAAGGCAAAGGTGAAATGGTCAGCAAAGGACAGACCAAGACTGACCACAAGGATGACTGGAGACCAGGCTCCAGAAGCTCATGGAAGCCTAAGAGGGAACCAAGCAGCCTGTGATGAACAACATCCCCAACAGTTCATTCCAACAACTTTAACTTATGCTCAAACTGTACAATTACCAAAGCTTTCAAAGATATGATTGTTCAGAAAAAATAATTTGTGGAATCTCTGCAATTATCTTTAACTCTGTATTATTTCTTGTAACCACATGTAAATATTTACTTCAAAACAAAAAATTCACAAGGAAACCTGCACAATTTACAACAGCTCAGCCCAGAACTTGAGATGACAGAATGCTTGACTTAACAGGACCTGAGGAACAAACCATATAACTTCGCCCTTCTACTAATTCAAAGCCGACAAACAGATTCAGCTAAGTAGCTGGTCAGTAGCTTCTATGAAAAAATGCAACCCAATTTACCTTGTCTTCCACTCAATTCTGCTATTTCCTTTGTCCCTTGACAGAAATTAAGAGGTTCTGTACCATTTTACTTAAGTCACCCAAAAGGAAAGAAAGATTAAAAAAGCACAGAAGTTAAGTTTTTGATGCTGGCTTCTACCTGGTTGTGGCCTATGGCATGTTATTCACAAGTGTTAAAGGCTGAATGGCTTGCATCAACAGAAAGGGGTCATCTCCAAGATTTGGCAGCTGCAAGACCAAAAGCTGCGGGGCCTTTTTGACTTCACCTACCGGGCAATCCTTCCTTGTGACTTCCCTGCTTCTAGTGGCTTCAAGTGTTCCTTGCCTTTTTTATTTATTTATTTTGATTTTTCAAGGTAGGGTCTCACTCTAGCACAGGCTGACCTGGAATTCACTATGTAAGCTCAGGGTGGCCTCAAACTCAATATAATCCTTGTACCTCTGCCTCCCAAGTGCTGGGATTACAGGCGTGTACCACCATGCCTGGCAAAGGGTTCCTTGCCTTTTAGATGCATCATACAACTCTGTCTTTGCCTGGAGTTCTCCCTTGGGTCTTCATGCCATCTTCCCATGGTAAAGGCCGTTCTGTGTCCAAATTTCCTTTCATAAGGGCCCTTATCCCAGTTCATTAGAATCCATGCTAATAAGCTCATTTTATTTTCAAATAATGGTCACATGCTGAAGTACCAAATATTAGGACTTCAAAAGATCTTTTTGGAGGATGCAATTCAACCCATCATACAACACACAGTAGGAAAATAATAGACATCTGTTGGCTGGCTACCTGACTATCAAAGGAATGAAAGTCATCAACATTGAAACAAAGAAAATGACAAGTCATGAAGATATAGAACTGATTATTACATTCAAGAATGAATAACAGAATAGTTTGGAAGGTGCGTGTTGCAGTCAAGTTCACATTGCTGTCAGAAATCACCTGATCAAGAGCCACTTTTGGAAAAAAAAGGGTTTACTTCAGCTGACTTGAGGGAAAGCACCACAATGGCAGGGGAAAATGATGGCATGAGCAGAGGGTGGCCATCAACCCCTGGCCAACATAAGGTGGACAATAGCAACAAGAGAGCGGCTATAAAACCCATAAGCCCACTCCCAACAATACACTCCCTCCAGTAGGTATTAATTCCCAAATCTCCATCAGCTGGGAACCTAGCACTCAGAACACCTAAGTCTATGGGGGACACCTAAATCAAATCACCACAGTGCTTAATGTGCAAAAGGGAGATGTCTGAGAGATAGGAAGCACTGGTTCCTGAAGGGCTTGCTAGAAGCTTGGACATGTTCAGTAAGCAGCTCACAAGGAATGGCAAAGGAAGACAGTTGTTTCAACATTGTTTATTGAACTAAGAATAAGAGCTAAATAAGACATAGTACTTGCCCTCCAGGGCCTCATTGTCATGCACAGGAGATCAACAGGGTGTAAGCAAATCATTTCAGCTCTGCTCAGTGTGTGTTCACATCCATGAGGTCATGAGGCACAGCCTTCAGCAGGTACTTGGTTGGCTGAATGATTTTGATTGGTCAATATGATTATTACAGAAATAATAGTTAAGAGTAATAAAGGTAATAGTAACTAGCATTGTATGGGCATGAAACACAACAAACACTTTGATACATTATCTCATTTCCCCAATATGAGAAAAGCCAGGCTTGGAGAGTCAGTATAGGTTACACATCTAGTAAGAGGGGCCTGGAGAGATGGCTCAGTGGGTAAGATGCTTGCCTTCAAAGCCTAATGAACTGGGTTTGGTTCCCTAGTACCCATGTAAGCCAGATGCACAAAGTGGCGCATGCCCCTGGAATTCGTTTGCAATGGCTAGAGGCCCTGGCAAGCCCACAAACCCATTCTCTTTCCCTTTCTCTCTCTCTCCTGTCTATATCTCTCTGCTTGGAAATAAATAAATCAAATATTTAAAAAAAAAAAAACAGGGCAGGAGAGATGGATTAGTTGTTAGGGCACTTGCTTGCAAAGCCTAAGGATCTACATTTGATTCCCCAGTACCCACGTAAAGCCAGACACAAGGTGGCACATGCATCTAGAGTTCATTTGAAGTAGCTTAAGACCATGGTTAGTCCATTCTCTTTCTCTATGTATATATGCTTTTGTCTCTCTCTGTCTCTAATAATAATAAATAAAAAATCTTAAAAAGAAAAAAAAACAGATCTAGGAAGAGGTAGGATTAAGACTTAAACCCAGATCCATTGCACTTCTAAGCCCAATATCTTGTCTATCACACTGAGAGTTCAGTTGCTGAGCTCTCCATTTATCTTCTCTTTGTAGTTTGTTCCAGAGTTGATTATTAGCTTTTTTAAAGTAAGTAATTATCCTTATATCACAGGGGTTAAAACAAAATGGTGACTAAGTAAAATTCAAGAGTACTATGTTTGTCAATGGTGATTAATCAATCTATAATCAATGTGTAAGTTTTTGCTAAACAATTAACTTGTTAGAAAATATGTAAACAAGACAAATCTGGCTAGGGCAGATATTAGCCAACAGTTAGGACATAGCACAACATTAGTGTTCAAAAGACCAGCTCACTTCCAAGTTTTAATTATTTTTGCAACGTGCTTATTGTATATGTAATGAACTTCCCTCCAAATCAGCCCCATGGGATTCTTAGGTAATTGAGAATCCTTCCTTTCTGCTCAATTCACAAAACAATCAGTCTCACTGATAATAAATGGAAAATCTAATAGGGAGTGTGATTGTAAGACAGCAGGTTACAAAACAATCAATAAAATTGCTGTGGGTGGGTGACCTTTCTTTTGATGGCACACCAGATTTAGAAAGGAACAGGATAACTCTGGGGTCCTACTGAAATATAACCCATAAACAAACCTGTACCAGTTTATCTATGTATGGATGACATCCACATAGCCGAGAAGAACCTATGAGCTTTATGGAATTCTTACTAGGGTCAATTCCCCAAGGCAGGTTGAAAACTAAGCCCTCCTTAATGCAAATGAGGAAAGAAGAATCCACTGTACAAGGAGGTGTAGTCATTTGTGGAAAATCTAGGACAAGGAATCTCATTCTGGAGTTCCTTTTCCTTCGCCCTCATCAATAAAATGAAAGTTTAATCAAGTGTGGACCTGACAACATGAATGTGGCCCATAAACAGCTGTAAAGATTAACGTTTAGAGAAAATGGACTTCTGACCGTTCTATGTAGCAGTCTGATACCTCCCATAGTTCTCCAGACATAAATGTGTTATTTTAGGCCATGTATTTTAAGGTAAATGTTTAAAATCTAACAAGCATTTATTTATTCTTTAAAAAAAAAAAAACTTCAAATGTTCTAGTGAGGTTATATTTACATGGGATGTAAAAGTGACTCGTCTGTTCCCTTTCTCCTCCATACCCTCTCCCCTGCTGTTGTGATTGGCCATGACCACCAGCAGCAATAATTCCATCCCTTCCCTACTCAGAACCCTGCTGCTACTTTGAATGTAATTGCTCAGCACCCTGCAGAGATGCATTCTAAAGCACCAGTAAAGTTTTTCCTTGAAACCAGGCAGAGCACACCAAAGGCTCATGGAGAGGATGTTAAGGACCTGTTAAAATAATGAAGTTTATTTCTTCAAATGAAAATAGAAGCCACGCAAATTAAAGTCTTATTTCTTGGCCCCTTTCTTATACCTGGACAAGAGCTACACTTTTTTTTTTCTTTCAGCCTAGTTGATGCAACTGTGGCATTCACAAGACCTAAATGTGATCCAGTCTTTCTTACACATGCCTGGTGTGTTGAATCCATACAGAACCCTGGACACACATCCTACAGTGCAGAATACAGTCCCATTCTCTATGTTCTCAAGTCCTTGAGTCCATCAAGAAATCAGGCCATACCTCCCCTTCCCTGGTTGCACTACACTCACCATTGTACCTTTTATTGGCCAGAGGGATTAAAGCAAAGCCACAATCAGGCAGTAGCCAGCAGCAGAGGACATTTGATCTCCTTTACGTCCTGGGATTTGCTACAACTTACTTCTCCTCATACAACTCCATTAGCTTTACAAATCTATGGCATGGCTTAGTTTTGAACTAGTATATACAGAGGTACACACTTGCTTTCAGGAATACCAAACACCTATGCTTATGGCTAGATGCTGCAGATTGACATGAGGATGTTCTGAATGTTTGTATTTTAAGTGCTAAGGAAATACGTGTGCTGTTTGCTGCCATGACAGGGAGGAAGCCTTGATGACATAAATGTCTCCAGAAAGATGAGTGCAAATTGGCCCTTTCACAGAGCAAGACTGCCAAGGAACTGAGGGAGTGCGGGTGGTGTCAGCTTCAGGGAAACACAGTCTGCCCTATAAATTAGGCAAATCACTTTCTCATATAACTGTACTTTAGGAATTGGTTTTTATATTAAAATGGTCAGATGGATAATGCATTCAACTAACATGCCTGTCTTTTGATACAGGATTTGGGGGTTTAGGGGAGGTCCCAAATTTATGAGCCCCAATTTTAGGTCCTATCCTACTTTTAACCAAAAAAAAGTTGATTTAAATAAAACAGACTCAGGGAAGATAAATTATGACTTACTGAGTTTATAGAGAGCTGAAAAAAAATGTGAGGTTTATTTAAGGGAAATTGGGGTCTAGGCAAGTGTAGAGTACAGCCGGGCATGGTGGTGCACGCCTTTAATCCCAGCACTTGGGAAGCAGAGGTAGGAGGATTGCCATGAGTTCAAGGCCACTTGAAGACTCCATAGTGAATTCCAGGTCAGCCTGGGCTAGAGTGAGACCCTACCTCAAAACAAACAAACAAAAAAAAAGTGTAGAGTACAGTCACAAGCATGTGGAAGAAAAGAAACACACGCTCATGAGGAAAACACAGCATAGTCTGTGGGATTCATTTAGGAGAAATTGAGCTTTCTAAGGAAAGACTGGAGTGGAGCCACAAGCACATGGAAGATAGGAACTTATGTGGTGAGGTCTAGAAGAAACACACACTCATGTGAAAGGCACGGCATCTATCTTGAGCTTCACTATGGTGGAAGAAAGTTAAGAGGAAGTGGTGATGGTTTGAGAAAAGGAAAGAGTACCAGACAGGGAAATATAATTCCTAAAGAGAGTTGTGTCCATGGTTGTCCCAAGTTTAGAAAATTTTCACAGGTAGCAGGCCCAGAGTTTAGAGAAAATACCCATGTGGTAGATCTACAGTGTAAGGAAAATACACACATGGTAAATTCAGAGATTGGAGGAAAATCATACATGTAATTAAAGTGAGAAGTTACCCCAAAGCATAAAACAAACAGAAAATTACCCAGGCCAAGAGACAGTGCTTTGGTCTCCCTATCCCCACCCAGCCTAACTGGCTTGGAGGGGGAGCAAGAGTAAGAGAGCCAGACTTACAGTGTACCCAAGTAGTGGTCACAGGGCAGAGGGGCACTCAGAGAAGGCAAAAAAAAAAAAAAAAGTGGGCTGGAAACAGCACAGACAAGTCTTTATAGCGGATTGTCAGATTCAGGTATGAAAGGGAAAGACCATATAGATTTTGGACCCCACTGGCCCACCCACTTAGGTAGCCTGCTAGACTGTGGGCAGCAGGGAACACTGCAGCTGTTGAGGATGAGTCTCTATCAGAGTTCCATTCCTGCCAAGGCAAGGTGGCATTCAGGGTGGCATCTTCTGGTTCCCTGTTTGGGCTTCTGTCCCTAACTGAAACTGCCTAAAAGCAGCTAGCTTTCTCCTGAGTCTCCTGAACTTTGGCCAAGTCTTGTTTAAAAGCTCTGAAGATCACAGAAAATGAATTCAGCAATTTTTTTTTTTTTTGAAAAAGAGAGAATTGGCAAGCCAAGAAATTCAGCCACTGCAATCGAACTCCAGACACATGGGTCACATTGTGCACATGTGCAACCTTGTGCATGTGTCACCTTGTGTGTCTGGCTTATGTCGGATCTGGAGAGTTGAACATGGGCCCTTGAACTTTACAGGCAAGTGCCTTAACCACTAAGCAATCTCTCCAGCCCTCAAAAAAATTATTTTAAAGTTCCTAATCTCTGATTAGAATTGAATCATTGTGCTTTTGTTGATGTAAGTATCAAAATGCTTTTTAAATTTTTCATCCTTTCATCTTCCCTCCCTCCTGCCCTTCCTCCCTCACTCATTTCCTTCCACTGAACATCAAACTTCATTTTGTACTCACAATACCAAAACTAAACTCAAAATCTTCTCTCCTCTATACTCTTGGACAAGTTAATAGGCACCCACTTATTGAGAAATCATTCTTTCACAAATGTCTATTGAGTATATACATAGTGCCCTGAATTAGTGGAAAATAAGCAGGCATCTTCCTCCTTGAGCTCACAGTCAGAGAAACCATAAACAAATGAATATGGGTTACATTGTTATGTGCATTGCCATAATGATATGGAAAGCAGTGTAGAGGCGTAAAGTAACAGATGCTATCAGTTAGCATAGACTCATCAGGGAATTCCTCACTGAAGTGACTTAGGAACAGAGGCCAGTATGAGTAAAATAACTCATGAAACCTAGGAAAAGCATTTCCTGCTAAGAAAGGAACAGTCAAGACAAACATCCTTGGATTTGAGAAAGATACTTACAGAGAAAACAATGTGGCTGATAATCAAAAATCTTAGGAGGTAGAAGAAGGTCAGAAAGGTATTCAGAGTCCCATGCAGCTTAAAGGACACCACAATGACAGGTTTATGGGGAAACTATGGGAGGGTGTTGTACAGAATTGAGGCAGTGTAGAATGATAGGGGAAATTATAGGGACACAAGAAATAAAAGAAGCCCCTCACCTTGGAATCTGGTTGAAGCCTCTCACTAACAGTGAATCAAGAATTCCAACACAATTGATAATTATTGAAGGCCTTTTCTACCACCCCAGTTGTAAACCTGCCATTTTCTAGGACTCTCACAAGAAACCCCATGTCCATGTAAAGAACATGTATCAAACCTACTATGCAACTCCTCATGACTCTTCAGTTCACCTCATCGGATCCTAGCCCCATGCCAAGCACCCCTGGACCCACGCTAGAAACACACATCCAAAAGAGAGTTAGGGAAAAAGTGGGGGAAAAGTTTCTTAGAAAATGTAAGAGGTAAATTGAGAGCCACCAAAATGGTATTTATAGCTAATGCTAAGACAATGGCGACTCTCCTTTGAGGACCCCGTACCCACACTTGGCCCACTGTCTTGTCTCAGAGAAGCCAATCCCATGCTTTCTGGGGTGCTTTTATTCTCGAATGCCATTCTTAATAACAAATAGTTAATAAAATCTCAACTCTACTTTATACTGGCTCTTTCTGAAATTATTTTCTATACCAAAGCCACAAATCCTGTATTTTTCTAAGGGTCCCTAATGATCTAGGAGAAATTCTCAGGGTGTGGAGCCCTGACTCAGTTCTCTACTGACAATAATAACACTAATCAGTTTTAGTCTTTTTAAATTTTTTTTGTTTATTTTTGTTTATTTGAGAGTGACAGAGAGAGAAAGAGTCAGATAGCTAGAGAGAATGGACACATCAGGGCCTACAGCCACTGCAAATGAACTCCACACGCGTGCGCCCCCTTGTGCATCTGGTTTATGTGGGTCCTGGGGAATCAAGCCTCCAACCCGGGTCCTTAGGCTTCACCGGCAAGCCCTTAATCACTAAGCCATCTCTCCAGCCCAGTTTTAGTCTTTTTTTTAAAACTATTTTTGAGAGAGAGAGAGAGACAGAGACAGAGAGAGAAAGAGAGAGAGAGAGAGAGAATGGGCACACCACGGTCTTTTGGCCACTGTGAATGAACTTGTGTTCCTTTGTGTGCATGTGTGACATTGCACATTTGTGTCGCTGCCTCTGGCTACATGGGACTTGGAGATTGGAACACGCATTCTTAGGCTTCACAGGCAAGCAGCTTAACTGCTAAGCCATCTCTCCATCTCTTTTAAAATAACTTCTATCCAACAAGAATTTAAATCTCTTTTAATCATCTATCCTTATGTCATTATTATTTCCCTTTCCTTCTTCATTTCCTTTCCTTCCTTCCTCCCTTCTTCCCTTCCCACCCTCTCTTTCTTCTTTCTTTCATTTTCTTTCTGAGGCAGAATCTGGCTGTGTAACATAGGCTGACCAGAAACGTGTCATCTGCCTACACCCATCTCCCAGGTGAAGTGATTTGGGGCTCATTCTACCACACATGGATCAAGATCTCCCATTTTATCCTTGGTCTTTGGCTCACAAATTACATTGACTTTTATTCTTTGGTGCCCTAGAGCTCCTTTTCATTTCATCCCATGAGGTCTGTCACACTGTACTTCCAGCTGTATCTTTGTCCTAATTTTCTCCATGGTATAGTTTCTCTCATTGAAATCCTGGTTTTCAAAATATAGAATCCTGTCCATGCTACTTTTCCAATTTTTTTAATGGAAGTCTGTTGGCTTCCTTACTGGCTATAGGATGAAGTTCAAATCTCTCCTGCTGTAGTTAAGACTTCACAATATTGCCCCAACATTATCAACCACCAAAGTCAAACAAGTAAAACCAATTTATCTCTGCCTCCGTCCCTAAGCCCTCATTCATACTTGACATTATTCACATACCACACAGAGATATTCATCATTTGGATTCTAAGAACACCTTCTTCCTGGAGGCTCCTTCCAATGATTCCAACTCAGAAAATTCAAAGTACACATATTAGTGCCATAGAAAAGTTTATATTCCTCCTTGTAATATTGTGTGCCTACTTCATGTATGATAATCTCAGAGCAACACTGCAGCTCTCAGGGGCCCTAATTCTTCTATAAGCAGCCCGACAGTTTGCTCACATGGCAAAGTTGATCTTCAGGACACACTTACAACCACAAACTTGTTAAAAAAAAGGCAAGATAGAGTTTGGCCAGTCCTACCCTCTCATTTCATGAGTAAGAAAACCAAGGTTCATAGGGTCATTGCTTAGGATGACATGTCTCCTTATCTTCAAAAAAGAAAATATGTCTTTTCCAAGACATTATGTTGATCAAAGAATTAATTGATCAAAAAATCATTTGCAATCACTTGCTTTTTACCACATTCTGTTTCCATTCCTTTTAAACAATACTCTCATAGAATGATCAAGTGATCACCAAATATGAAAAGTATTTTGACTCTCAGTTATAAACCAGAAACACCAGCTCTGGATGCCTATAGCAAAAGGGAGCCAGTTAGAAAGGTAGAGAGGTACAGCATTGACAAGAGCTTGAGAATGGACAGAGCGCTGTGTTCCAGGGGCGTGGAGGCAGCCTTCAGTCATGATGGCAGCACAGCGTGCTGGATGACTAGCCCAGTGGCTCTTTCTATCCAGCGCCAGCCTGAAGAGAGTCAAAGGTGCCCACCCAACCATAGTGTTAGATTGGCTAGGTTAGATACTAGGATATGGAGAGGAAAAACATCCAGATTTTCAGTTTCCTTAGCAGAAGAAACCAGCTATCAGAAACAACATTCCCACAAAACCTCTTAGGGAGTGAGCTTAAGGACCTCAAAATAGGTCCTGTACTGTAATAAAAGGGAAATACTAGCAATAGAAAACAGGGTCAAGATAAACTTTTTATAAACAGTCAGTCAAGGACAGATCCCAAAGAGATGCCACTTTGCCTGCCCTGGCAGGACTAGAACCCACAGCTGATCGAGTCTCATTCAAGATGTCTGCAGGCAGAAATTTATCAGTGCTTTCTGCTTCAAGTTTCTTGGGATTAGCACACCTGTGGGTTGTTCCCTCCTGAGTCAGCCTCTTCAGTCTACCAGTTCATCAGGTCTCCCCCTTACACACCTGAGTCTTATGATCAGGCTCATCCTAATTGGATGTTTGATCCAAATAAAGGAGACTAATCACATGCATAAATACTCTGTAAATCCTCCTGTCTCTGGATCCATACATATGTTTCTCTCTCTCTCTCTCTCTCTCTCTCTCTCTCTCTCTCTCTCTCTCTCTCTCTCTCTCTCTCTCTCTCTGTGTGTGTGTGTGTGTGTGTGTGTGTGTGTGTGTGTGTGTGTCCTCTTCCCCCTTCCCAGCCAGGCTGGATATTTTTTGTCTCTACACTTCTCTGCCTTGTTTATGGATGCTTTGCTCCTTTACTCCATATATTCTCTCTCTTTAAGCTCCAATTCTTTTACTATCTCTTAGTCTTTTCTGACTCTCTGTGTAAAAGGGGTCTTTTGGCTTGGGCTTTTTCTGGAAGTTTCTTCCCCTAACATGTGAAAGAAGTTTTCTCTATCTTCCCTCCTCTCCTAGCCAGATTGGGAAGGAGGAAAACTCTTTTAGCTTAGACTTCCCCAATAGCCTTACCTCTACATGCTAACTCTCCCTAAAACAAACCTTACAATTCATAATTTACCCCTCTCTAAGTCTGTTTCCAGTTATTTGCTAAATTGGGCTAAGGACCCAAAAGTTGGGGTCCATGGGCCTGGGATCTCCTGCACATTTATGGAATTTAATCCCTCCATGGACCCCAAAATCCTACATCACTAGGAAGTTAAGTAAATCTTACATGTATATCACACCAATCTCCTCTACTGAAATCCAATAAACCATCAACTCTGATCCCATTTCTGCTTAGAATGATGGAATGGAAGAGAAAGGCAGTGTGATGAAGGTGTCAGCAGTGAGGTGTGATTGCCCTAGAAGGAGAGCCACCAATCTCTGGTTTAAAATGGGTCAGGACCATTTCACCTCTGATGACATGCCAAAACATAGGTGTAATTACCTCTGGCCTTCAGAGGGAAATTGACTTAGAGTGCTGGCTACAAACAAAAGATGTTAGAATTACAGTCTTCTCCAGTTATATTTGAATATGTGAGCATAGGTTGATTTATTGTTCCCTGAGATCTTAAAGTTCAAGTTTTAGTAATAATGATAATAAAAGATTATTTTTCCCTACCTATTTCCTGGAAAAAAGTCATAACAATTCCATATTGTTTTTCCACTTTTTTGCGTATGTGTGTATGGTTGTCATGCATGCACATATATATGTATGTTCATGTGTATATGTTGCACTTGTGTGTATATGCAAGTTGAGGTCGACAGCAGGTAACCTCCTCCTCGGTCATTCTTCCATCTTACATATTTAGACAAGGTCTGTCACTAAACCCAGAGCTCACTGATTTGACCAGACTAGCTAGCCTGCTTGCCCCAAGGAGCTTCCTGTCTCTATATCCCAAATACCAGAATATAGGTGCCCACCACTACACCCAACATTCATAGTGCTGGGGATTCAAACTCAGGTCCTCATACTTGTGCACAAAGTCCAACTGAGCCATCTCCCCAACCCTATATTCTACTTTTTTGTAAGAAAAGTTGAGGTTTAGAGAATGTGAGCCAAAATATAAAGGTAATTTACTCAACTCAAAAGCTTCTATGCTTTCGCTTGTTGTTACTGGAAAAATTCTGATCTAGAGTGAGAGTAGATGAATGCAAGTCATGGCTCGAACAGTTTCAGGACTGTACCTTTAAACAAACCATTTGTCTATCCCGAGCCTTGGTGGCTTCATCTGGAATATGGGATAACTAATAATTACTACTTGCTCCCTCTCATAAGTAGGAATACATGGGAAAGAGTCTTTGAAAACTATAACTATAAACCTGTAAAGTGCTATTCAAATAAATCTTAGTAATTATCATTATTATGATATATAAGACAACTAGAGACAAGCAGAATACAGGTCCAAGCACAGAAAATGACTTGGATGCACATGGGATGCTATTAAGGCAGGGAAAAGGCTCCCAGAATGTAACTTTGCCCTGACTTGTGATGTAACTGTATGTTTGCATGAGAAGAAGGAACAAGAAGTGTCTTGAGAGACTGTACCCAATAGGATCTGAAATGTAGGATATAATTTTGCAGCTTCCTTGCAGTTACAGAGATGAATGAAATAAAATCATTGAATTTAAAGTCAATCTCGTTACTCTTGATGGATTGGCTGCCTGACAACATTTTGGAACTGCTAGAGGAAGCAAAGTTACATTTATATAACTTTAAAACTGTCAGAAAAGTGAAGGATAAAATTAAGTTTGTTCCTTTTTACAACTACAGGTGGAGGTAAATCGCACTGCTGGATGAAGGGGGAGGCATATGACAGCTCTAATGTTACAAAGGAATATCTTTATGAGCACTGAAAGTTTGTGTACAAAGAGCGATTTTTCTCCTGTTTGGAAGCATTATAGAAAACTGATGTATTGCAGATCAGAGCCAAAAAAGAGAAGTGGAACCAGAAACAATAGAATAATCACTCAACAGAAGTACAGATGCAAGAAAGGATGCATTTGTTTCAATTTAGACATTACTGTTACAAAATGTTTAAAATAAGAGTAACCGAACCAATTTTTACAGAGAATTACTTCCAATTTACACATTTCACTAATCCTATTTTTCATTGGAGCTTGTGAATCATATTCACACCATAAGTATTTATTTATACATATGGCACAGTGTGCTTTTATATACCCTCCTACTATCAAACACTATGTCTGCACTCATTTTCCCTCTTTTCTCCAATTACAAAGAAGAAATGTCCTTTCTCCTTACAAAGACCAAGTTTCAAACATGGACACTGAATCCCAAGCCCTCTAACCCTGCAGACTTTATGGGCAAGCTTCAGCATCATCTATCTTCAAGCTCAACATCGCCTACACATGCTTTAGTGTCTCACCGAGGAGTCTGGGGTTAGTACGGAGTCCATGAAATTTTTTACGCATTGTCCTTTCCCTTTATGAACTCTGTATAGACAAGAATCTGCAAAGTTATGCATGTGCCTTCAGCTTACCCACCTCTCTCACCTTACTCCCAGTTTCTCTTTATGGATCTCATGTAGCCCAGGCTGGCCTCAAACTCTTTTTGTAGCCAAGCCTTGAACCCTTGATTTTTCTACTTCTATCTCCCAAATACTGAGATTACAGGCATGTGACACCACACCCAGTTTTATCGGGTGCTGGGGATTGAACCCAGGGCTTTGTTACTGCTAAGTACTCTATCAACTGAGCCACATACCCAGAACCTTACTCTCTTTTGCTGGCTCCTCCATTATCATCTTATAATAAATATTCTACCTATTCTTTTCTTCTCATGTTAGATACTCTCCATGGAAAAAATAGATAAATCATGTCTATGTATATATGTGTGTGTGTATGTATATATCATATATATGTAATATATATATATATGTATATATATATGGTAGATAGATATCCTACCATCCATAGAAGTACTCAGAATTAGCCTTAATTTGAGAGGCTGCACATATAGCCTATGGACTCAAGATTATAATTCATTCCTTTTCAAAAATTATTCACAATCAAGTTTAAATCATTAGAACCTTCTACCTGGGCAATAACAATGACCTAGCTGATTTCTAAATTTTGCTTTTCAATGCAGCTCTAATGCCACTCCCCCATTTAAACATGTTTCATAGTTAAGTTGCATTCCAGCAAACTTTTAAGCATCAAAATTCCTCTATACTCTGGTGAGTGCTACCTCATGTCCTTACTACAAGCTGTTCCTATCTTCTCTTGCTATGAGCTTTCATTTATCCCTGTGGGACTTGCACACCTGTCTCCTAAATTCTCAATTCTTTGTATCAGCTTAGCTGCATTCATTCTTTAAGCTGCAAGTCAAAAGTCATGTGCATAGACAAGACTTTTCTGAGTCTGCCACCTGTCTAACTAGAAACACCATTATATCTTCCCATCACAGTCTTCATGCATTTCCTTCACAGAATCCAACATAGTTTGTCACCATGTGTAAGTACAAATGTTCGTTTATGTCTCCTATATCTCTTTTTTCCATCTGAGCTAAGCTGTGCTGTGTTCACGATCAATCTTCATTGCTGGGACAGAACACCAAAGGATGTGTTCAATTAGGATTTGTTGGGCTGGCAAATAAGGCCAGGCAACTTCCACAGGGATTGTCCTCTGAAACTATGTTTAGAACTATAAGTGGAATGTGTACATCTTAGCTGCTTTTAAGGATTTATGAAAATGTTAAAATCTTATAAAAATTATTGATTCTGAAGTAATAAAATATACTACAAAATTGAAATAGATATGCTCAATTACATTTTTATAAGACAGAATAGTTGACTATAGTTTCATTCATCTCTTACATAGTTACACATAAATTTTATTTCATTTAGGAAATAAGCACAGTTTAAAGTATTTATAGGACATAGGGCAGAACTTTTGTTTTTGTTTTTGTTTTTGTTTTTTGTTGCTTTTTTGAGGTAGGGTCTCAGTTTAGCCCATGCTGACCTGGAACTCACTACATAGCCTCAGGGTGGCCTCCAACTCATGGTGATCCTCCTACCTCTGCCTCCCGAGTGCTGGGATTAAAGGCGTGTGCCACCAAACCAGGCTGCTTACTTCAGTTTTTAAATGCTTCTAGAATCCCCATGTCACCCCATGAAAGAAAAATTCACATTTTGCTAATTACATATCAAATGGATTCTTTAAAGTATTTCAGATTCAATGCTTTATTTTTTATTTTTGAGGTATTTGAGAGAATATTGACAAAAAAAAGCCTGGCTCTAAAATAATATCAAATTAAAAATAATCATGTTACATGCATATAATCAGAGAAAAAACTTGGCAAATTTATGATACATTTATTAAGGTATCAAAATAGATTTTTAAATGCAATTAGAAAGATGAGTTGAACTATAAATCAAGCCTTAAAAAAGATAGTTAAAATCACAGTCATTCTTTTCTTTTCTTTTTAAATTAATATTATAGCTTGATAATCAGAATGCATTCTAATTCTAAACATTTGCCTTACCCTTTTGTTGAAATTTAAAATGTGATATCTCAAGTGTGCTTGACATGGCCTGAATATTGAACACTGGGTAGTTAGACCTGAAGTAGCAATTATTTCACCACTAGACTCATTAGCTCAAAGTTATAAATTGTGTAGACTTTGAAAAAAAATAGAAATAATTATCTTGGGAAGTACTGTAGCTTAGCCAAAATCATACAGCCATTTAAACCAAATATATTCAGTTATTTAAACCTCTCAAAATTCTTAAGAAATAAAAACTGCTACTATCATCATCTTACAGATGAGAAAACTGAGACCTGGAAAGTAGACAGCAGATTAGTTTAATCTCGGAAGCGATACTTTTAACACTGTTACCCACAGCCCTATGAGGTATGATAAATGAGCGTTAGAGATGTTATAAATTCCCTCTCAGAGCTGCTTATGGCAACATTCCTACAATAAATATGAGTTGCTTTCTGAATCTCTGTCATCATAGCATGTAACACACATTGAACAGAATCACATTCTTCTGCAGATGATGATCACCAGCAATAACTCCTTCACATCTGCCCTCAGTGCTACTGTGGCCCTCCATAATACTGCCCTGGTCTTTGATTGTCACTGGATATCAATTATGCCAAGAAGTTACAACTTACAAATCACAAAGAGGACCAATTTGAGACAGCTCTGTCTTCAGGGAGCTTGGAAGAACAAATATCCATGTAAGTAGTATTAACATGGGCTGACAAGACTGATAAATTAGTATTCTTCATGATTTCAATTATTATTCATAAAAAGTTTTATTAACATATTATTTAATCTACTTACTGTTACTCCCAGCTTCAATGCCATGATCCAAAATTATGTTAAATCACTAGTGTCACCTTATTGAGTTTTCTTAAAATATACAGACAAAAACACTAATGCACAGAATGGTGTGTGTGTCTGGAGTTCATGTACAGTGAGTGACAAGAGGCTCTGCTGCACTCATTCTCTCTCTCTTGCTCTCTATGTCCTTGAAAATAAGTAAAAATATTTTTAAAAGGGGCCAGAGAGATGGCTCAGCAGTTAAAGGTGCTTCCTTACAATGCTTGATAGTCTAGGTTTGAGTCTCCAGTACCCACATAAAACCAGATATACAAGTGAATGCATGCATCTGGAGTTGGCTTACAGTGACTAAAGGTCTGGCATGCCGATTCTCTCTCTCTCTCTCTCTCTCTCTCTCTCTCTCTCTCTCTCTCTCTCTCTCTCAAATAAATAAACAAGTAAATAAATAAAAATATTAAATAAAATGCAATAATAAGACTAAAAAATAACAAAAAAATTAATAGGGTAATTATTTTCTCATACAATAACCAATGAGTATTTTTTGCTACCTTAGAGTATATTTTGTATATAAGAAAGGAGATACAGATTTTATATCTGTGTTACAAAATCTTGCCACAAGCCTTTGGAAACATTTGTCAATCAAAATGTGTATTTTTAATGTAATACAAGCTTTTCTCTTCTTATTTTTAAAATTATTAATATATGAAAACAATGCACCTACATATTTATAATTTACTTTATTTTCTGGAAGCTTAGCAGAAAGGTGACAAATGTTAACTCTTTTCAAAGCTATTTTTTGAAAGAATATATTTTTTAATTATTTTATTTTATTTTATTTTATTTATTTGAAAGAGGGAAAGAGGAAGATACAGAGACAGAGAGAGAAAATGGACACACTAGGGCCTCTAACCATTGTAGACAAACTCCAGATGCATGCACCACCTTGTGGATCTGTCTTACATGGGTCCTGGGGAATCAAACCTGGATCTTTTGTCTTTGCAGGCAAGCACCTTAACCATTAAGCCATCTCTTTGGCCAGAAAATGTTAATTTTTAAAACTCAAATTCACCTGCAATCTCTTCTATAATAATAAAACTGGTACAATGAATGAGTGGGCAATTAGGGTGACATCATTTATAGTTTTCTGAACTACGGAATAATTTTTTAAAGATGATTTTAGCCATGTTAGTAACCATATAAATTCAAGTGATAGTTCATGATTTATTTATTGTCATCACTGCCCTTCATTTTATTGTCTCATAGCTCTTATACAATGCTTCTGGTTCTCATCACTACCACTCATAACCATATAGAGTTGAGCCGGTCAGCCAGCCAGGCAAAAATACACAGAGGTTTTTTTGTTTTCATACCAGAATATGTGGTTTGTTGCCTTCTTCTTACTAATGGGTCTCTCTCCAGCCATCAACTGAAAATCTGCACTTTCAACACTCTCTTGAATGCTACCCATTGCTGGCCCATATCCAGGTTTTGCCAAAGCCACTCACCAATGGAAGAACACTAACTACCCAGTTCTTGAGGTTCTGTTCTCAGGCATCATAAAACCAATGTCAGTAGTGAGTGATGACACAGGACACTGGGTGTTCTTTTCTGGCTGCTTCAGGTGAGGGCATGGGTACCCCATCAGCAAATACATATGCATATACCACACACACACACACACACACACACACACACACACACACACACACACCATGCCAAAGCAATTTCCCTAGACTATACTAACCTATTTCTAAGATTTCAATTTACCATAATGAGAATTTCCATTTTAATATACAGGCTAAGTTTTCTCCAGAACTGTATCTGGAGATAGTGTCTGCCATGATTCAGGATGGTTCAAAAATCTCTTAACCCTGAGAATTAAGAAGTTTGTCCTTTTTAAGCAAATGGGTATACTTTCATATGTATACAAGGACAACTGCCTCACTTATATGCACTGGGAGCCTTGGCAGCCAGGAATCTAGTAACTTAGTTTACTTTTCAGCTCTCGTGACTAGCTTCCTGATAGCCCCCAGTGTGCTTATTTCCCCTTCCCTTTACCTCAGTTGGCAAATAACCTGTAGAGCCAGATAACAAATAGTAATTATTTCAGGCTTTACAGTTCATAAAGTCTCCACTGTTGATACTCAATGCTGCCTAATAATATGGAAGATAACCATAGACAAATACATAAGCAAATGAACATAGCCATGTTACAATAAAGCTTTATTTACAAAAGCATATTAAGGAATGGATTGGGACACATATATAGTTTACTTAATGCTGATCTAAATAATTTCTAATACTGATTTTAACCTTTAATATTTTATTTATATTTAATATAGTAAGTTATTTTAAATATTTTATTCAAAATGAATAAACTGCAAATAAATGAGAGAAAATCCAATAATTCTGTATTATATATATGCAAGATATAATTTACTAAAGCCCTGGTATTGAAAATTAGAGATGGGCATTTGCTACCCAAAACTTTTAGTCTATTGGGAGAAAAAGAGATACCTCTCCCAATAAATATAATACATCCTGTGGGAGCTCCTAAGAGAGCAGTCCTTCAAATATCAGGAGTTAGAAGACAACCTATATTTCAGATGGGATTTCACAGATGGAGGTAAAGGGAGTGAGAGAGGTGTGGCGTGTCCCAAATGGAGGTGAAGCATTCAGCAGTGACCTGATGGATTTCATAGCTTGGCTGCAATAGAATAGCATAAGGATAAAATAGGATAAACATAGATTATAATGATAATGTTCAACAAGGATACAAAGTTAAAGTGCTTGAAATTTTAGGTGGTGATCAAGAACCATTAAATATTAGAGAATCCCAAATTCTGCCCTTTGCAAACACCTCTCCTGTAGTACAGAGCACACATCAGATCACTGAGAGGACATGCTCAGAGAGAGGCTAGTACTGGTGGATGGTTCAGATTTTGGCGCCATAAGAAGAAGCAATTAAAGAAAGAAGAGGAAATGTACTATTCCAGAAGCCAAGAGACCAAGGTTAGAGGGGGTCCAATAGGGATAATCAAGGGACTTAACCTGTCCAGAGCTAATAGGAAAGAAAGAAAGAAAAGTGATCACAAGTCCTTTATAAGAATAAGGTTCAAACAGAGGAAGGGAGAGAGATGTATGTTTTTCCTTTGAGACACATACAAATTATCTTTAGGGATTTTATATTATAAACTATTTACTCCAATCCCAAAGATTTTGATGTGACTTTTATTGAGGATTGCCTCCTCTCTTTACTGGTACTTGAGAATCATTGTCTTTTCAAGCCATGATCACAATATTCTGTGTGCCTCGTGGGTTTTAAAGTGGGAAATAAAAGTTAAATCTTGATTTAAAAAAATGTCAGAACTCCAATTTTGCATTAACTTTTTCTGGGAAGACATGACCAAACATATTTTCACCCCAGATCCAGAGAAGTCCACCCTAGTATAGCTTAGTGGACCAATGAATTTAACTGGGGTCACTTCCATGAGCATGACTGAGGGATTACTTCAGAGGCAACCACACTGATGGATGGCTCCACCATTGAAGAAAAACTCTCATCCCATGATTGGTAGCTGCTTATATATCCTCGGGGAGGGGAAGGACCTTGACATGTCATATGCTTCTTCATGTAAATAATCATAGCTATCTGATTTCAAGTTGGTAACAGCCATGTCATGCCACAGGATATTGTTACACATCATCAGGCCTTAATGAAATATGGAGATAAGCATGGGGATAACAATTTCAATTAAAACAAAGGTTGAAGAACCTACTCAGACAGGACTTGGCCTCTCACATGGAAAGCTTCCTCAGAATTATCTAGGAGCTAGTCTGGGAGAGGCACAGCCAGGACCAGAGCTGAGTCTAGGGATGGTATTACAGGATCTGATGGGTCAAGCCAACCATACAGGAGAAGGGAAGATAAAAAAAAACTAAGCCATGAGCCTAAGCACAAAGGGTATGAGACTCTCAGTAGAGGGGCCATTGTCCAAAGTGGGTGATGCACACAGACATCTTTCTATCGGGTCATTGAGAGGACGTGCTCAGAGAGGATAGTTCTTCAGGATGGGTCAGATTTTGGTGGCACAAGAAGAAGCAGTTAGAGAAAGGCAAGGAAATGTTCTGTTCCAGAAGCCAAGGGACCAAGGCTAAAGGGCCCAATAGGGATAAGTTGGTCAAAATACCAAGGACTGAAAAATAAGCTTTTGGATTGAGCAAAGATGTCACTGTTCACTCCTGGGAGAAGAGCAGAAGGGTTATAGTAGATCACAGGCTTCAGGAGATGAAGGCGTGAGCTGTGTGAGGAATTGCAAGTAGCAACTGTAAATCCTCTTGAGAAATTGGGGAGTGGTTTGTTCCTGGGTTACTATAAATAACAGGAATGCAGGAAGCAGGAAGTCAGGAGATGAAAGGGACATTTTAGTAACAGGAGAGGAGTTTGCAAAGGACAGCATTGGGGATTAACTAGCCCAAGGTTACAATCGTCCTATGATGGGATTTTCAGGCCTTGGTGTGGTTGTCACCCCAAGGTTGGAAGCTTTGGCAATGGAACAGCTGGTTAGTAGTCCCCATTGCTAGTATTAATTGTAGTCCAAGAGCCCCTGGGCAAAAGTCACATGTGACGCAAAATAATTTAAGCATGGGAGGCTAATGTTGTATAGAAGCAAAGCTTTCAGAGAGAAAACACCAACTTTGACATGTATATAAAAAAGAAGCTAAAAAAACACTGAGCTAAATGAAATAATGAGTATGTATTATGGGAGACTATTCATTTTGTGTGGCAGGATGTGAACACAAAGTTATAATTGGCACATAATTAAGCAGTTCTTTGGGGGTGTCTCCCATCCCTTCAGGGAACTCAGGGAGTGTCAGCACCACAACCCACCCGCAACTTAAACACAAGGACTCACAGGACAGCTCATCTGGAGAGCTGGTTCAGACTTCTGGGTGTCCCAGCCATTCCTCCTAGATTTGCTCTAGCCAATTCAGCCATCAGTTAATTTCCTTGTCTACAAGTTCATTTTCAACCTAAAACAACAACACATTTCACAACATGTCATCAAATCATCGCCCATAGATATCTTTAACTTTGTCTTTACAAGAGACTACTATGCTCTTGTGATCAGTGCCCAGCCCAGGCCCAGCAGGGTCATTGCTTATGTCAAATGAGTGAGAAATGAGTGCTTATGCAAATGAGTGAGAAAGACCCTCCTAAAATATATTTCTTCTCTGGTGCCATTTGTACAAAAACATACCTGAAAAAGAGAATCCTGTCGTGTCGCACATCAGAGTCATCACTCTTGCAGGGCAAGATAAAGAAACAGCTATCATTTCTTATGGTACATGAGCAATCGTCTTATGTTATGAAGAGGCCAGAAGCCCATAGTGCTTTCTTAGACTTTTCCAATATCTACAAAGCTGAGCTGAGCATAATTTAGCAGCTCAGGCAATCCTGGCTACAGGCTTCACTTTTGAGAGTTCACTTTTCCCTGGCTGAAAAGACTTCTAAATTTCCTCTAGACTGAACTTCCTAGATAGTTTTAGGATCTTTCCACTCCACCAGGCCAGACCTCAGGGATGTTATCATATTCTGGAATAGCTGTGTTGGATTCAGCTTTGTAAGTCATATCAGACTGTACCAGTGCTTGATCATTCCAAATAGCCATACAGCCTTCCTGCTCTAGGGGGTCTTCAAAGCACGGCCTCTGGCACTGCTGTCCTTGCTCTCATCCAAACCATCCATTTCTAAGCCAGGCCACTGAAAAACTTCCAACTGGTGCTCCTAACAACACAGCTGCAATCTCAGAGCATCTCCACCTGTTTCAGTGAGGTGTTGCCTTTCCCATGAATCAAAAAGAAACCTCAATAGCTAATAACCTCGTCCTTACTGGACACTAGCCACAAACCTCAGTTGTTTTACTGGGAGGGCCAACAGTCTTACAAGTGGTCTGTCATGGGTTCATTAGTGTCTTTGGCAGGATAGGATAATGCAGTAATATGGTGATCATCCAGCAACTACTTAGAGACCACCCAGCAAGCATTTTGAAGCAAAGCTCACCCACAGATATGAAATCATGGGGGAGCTGGGAAGATGTTTCCAATTGTGTAACCATTAGCAAATAACCCACATTCAACTCTGTCTCTTAGCTTCTAATCTTTTCTGATCTGATCTGGTACTGAAATAGGGCAGAAGGGAAAGCCCAATGTACCACCCCAGTCTCTCTCAAATCCATCACTTCATGGAAAAAATGTAAGCTTCTGCAGAGCAAAAAATAGCATAATTTCAGAAAAAAGAAAACAACAGATTGTCATCCATATTTGCTGAAAATATTTTCCCCAAAGAGTTAATATTTATATTACTTAAAAACTCATAAAATGATAAGAAAAATGTCTAACTATTCCCATTTATCAGCACTTCCAGTTTGAATATAAAATTTAATCTCTCCTTGACTCAGTATCCTCATCGATAGAATACAGGTCAGAAGGCCACTGTATTTGAGGACCAGCACTGATGAAAGGAAATGAAATGAAATGAGATGCATTTCAAATGCTAAAGCAAGGTCCCAGTACAACAGGTTCCCTTCTTTACTCTTCATTACTATAACCTCAAAATGAAGAACTGTGAGGAAACAATTTTATACTGGAGGAAAGCAGGACAAGCATAAGTCTTACTACCTATCCAGAAAATGTAGACACCAACTGGGACCACCCCTTTGGATTTTTGTCAGTTTCTTCCTCCCTCCCTCCCTTCCTGTCTTCCTTCCTTCACTTGTGTGTGTGTCCATGAGTCAGAGTTTGGACTTCCATGGGCTATGGAATGCATGTGGAGGTCAGAAGACAACTTTCAGGTTGGCCCTCACCTTCCACCTCATTTGAACCAGGGTTCTTGTTGTTCACTGTTCCTTTAGCAAGTCTCCACCTCCCTTCTCACTGTAGACACATTAGGATTACAGCAGCATGCCATAACTTCTATATTTTATGTGGGGTCTGGGAATCTGAACTCAGGTACTTTGGGTTTCACAGCAAGTGCTTGATCCATTGAGCTATCTCCCTTGGAAGCATCTTTAAAGATGTAAAATATTAACTCCTTGGGAAATATCCCTATGTGAGAAATTTCTCCTACAGAAATAGCCTGAAAGATAAACTAGAAGTACAAAGATTTCATTGGTACAAGATTCACTGTAGTGAAAAGACCTAGGAACAAATTAATGTACACCAGCAGACAAAAAAGGAATTTAATTAAATAAGGGATGAAGCAGAGAATACAAAATCAGATGTACATTATGCTTATATCATGTCATGTGTCTGAAAACAAGGAGGAGGTAAGAACATGAACACCTGTAAAGGACTGTGGGCATCTACAGCAGTAATTGCATTGTAGTAGCTTTTGCTTTGTGTTGTTTTTTTGTATCACCCCTGTTCTTGTGAGTGAAATAAGGTATTCTTTCAAAATTAACATGACTCCTATTCCATAGCTTCCGCCTTACCTGAAACACCTTCCCCACTTGGCTGGCTCAGGTGCTCTCAGACTAATGATCCTCTCAAGTATGTGTGTTCCTACATTGCAGGCAACAGTACTATTCACCACCTACCAGGGGCTCCCTTATTTGTCCCAGGCACTGTGCCTCTAAATACGTTTAATAAGCACCTACAGATATTCTAATCACTGTAAATACACTTTTGTCTTCTGTAAGCCTCAGAACCCTCATCACTGATGAGGAAGGAAAGAATGGTGGCCATTATTCAGAGAGAACCGAGAATCTTATGGCACTCTCTATCCCACCCTGGCACTCAGCTCCATCTACACCTGGCGCCTTTGTGTTCTAGGACCTGAAGTGGAACCATTTTTTATCGAAGCTCAGTTTGACTATAGATTTCAGGGTTTTTTTTTTTTTTAATGGCAGACATGGCATAGTGAACAAAGTGCTTTCCATGCAAACATGAGGACCTGAGTTCAAATCCCTAAAACCCTTGTAAATCTGGACACAGTAGCAAGCATCTACAATCCAGTGCTCCTTTGGTGAGATGGGAAGCAGAGAAAGGAAAATCCCTGGAAGTGGACACTTCAGCTCAGCAATGACAGTGGTGAGCAGCAAGAGACCCCATCTCAAATAAGGCAGAAGATGGGGCAACATCCAAGATGTCCTCTGACCTCTACATATGCACCTTGGCACATGTGTGCCCATGTTCACACCCACAAACACCAACACTCATCACACGTGCGCACACACACACACACACACACACACACACACACACACAAACTTTAAAAATATATAATAAATTTAAAATGTTGGTTTTAAACTAGAAGAAAGTAGGAAGGGCTTATTTCTTCATTTCTAAGGAAACAAAGATCCACTACAGGGAGATCAAGTCATGATAGTCTGCATAGACAGCTCAAACTCCCCAGCCTACAAAGTCTATTCAGCAAAAAATAGAAAGTGATGTTAAACATACAGAGTAGATGTTTAATAAATATTCACCAAGAGAATAAATGACTCAAAGCCAGGCAGGAAGTAGAGGTCAGTTTTCAAAGACCACCCAGGCTCTACGTTCTCTCTTTTTTTCTCCCCTTCCTCTCTGTTCACATCCTCTCAATAATTCTACCCAACCATCTTAATCCATTATCTACATTCTCTGCCTTCTACCCATAAGAATTTAGTACAACCAAAGGTCATATTAAACAGCCAAGTGTTTGTTGTTAATTTCCTTGAGTTTGTTGTCACTTGAGTTGAAAAGTCTCCGGTCAAAGAAGCAAATCCATAATTGTGAAACTTCAGATTTCCAAGCAACATTGGAACAAGAAACAACTAGAGAAAGGCAGCTGTCAAGGAATCCTCAAGATGATAATTAAGAGACTTGAAAGACAGGACCTAGTTCATTAACATAAGACAAACAAGAAGCCTTCTTCTCTCATGCATGCATTCAGTCACTTTTGTCAAACCATAAATAAATATACACTGCTACAGATAGGTACCTTAAAGTGTAAATTGTAGTGGGTTATTTCTTAATTCTCATCTGTACTTTAGACCTTCTGTTTAAAGCACTAGGAAACTTTCCTATTTATTATAAGGTACAGAAAAATAAAGGTAATAGATAAATGAAAAATACCCTAATGGTATAATACCTATGGAGACTAAGTATATCTGGGCAAAAGAAAATGATGCAGCAGCTTAAAACAGCCTTAAGAAATAAAAAAAAAGGACATTTGCCAATGTCCTTGAGGTCACCAGATTTGATTAAACTTGACATCTGTCTAGCTTAATAGGACTGATCTAAGGAATTTAGTTCTTCTCTTCTTATCCACTGCTGCTGCTGCTGGACCTGTTAACAGCTCTATTAGTGTCAGACTAGGTAAGAGGGACTGGCCTTTCCACCTCCATCCACAGGATTTCCTGGTATGTAGATTCAGGTAATGAAAGAACGAACACTTTTAGAATTTGTTCTCTCTGAAAAAAAAAAAGTTTTGTTCAAATGGTCCCTAGGATTTAATTGGAAATGCCTATTTTGTTTGGCCAAAAGGGCAGCATACTTTATGGATCAGAATGTATTTTCTGACTAAAGAGTTTCACCTGGCCAGCATGGCATTCACAATCCTCATAGAGGATGGACTAGCCAGACTCCAAGTGTATTTCAATTATCTTGAGACAACAGTCTGCTTATCAGAATGGGCAGTAATTGACCATGGCATTACCTTAGCAGAACAATCCTTACCAATGGATTTAGCCAGTTCTCCTCCCAGGGGAGTCAGTGCATGGAGCAGACATCCTAATTCTCCACCTCCAGCTAAAGCCATATATGCTGGGGCCTTTTTTTGTTAGTTTCTTGGCTATGAGAGATAAAAACACAATGTGTCCATGCAGATATTAGATCTGTAGTATCAATGCCCAAAGAATCCTGAGTCCAATATGATACTGGATATAGGTCCTAGAGTCCATGCCATGTCTCTCCTTTAATCATCTCACATCCCTCCCACTCAAGGCCCCTTTCTCTCCTTCTCCTTACTTTTCTAGAACCAGGGGTGTTGAACCATATATAGATGATATGGAAACCCAGTTAATAAATAGTCACATGCTGGTCTTGAAAAAACAAAAAAAGAGAGAATCTATATTTTCATGTAAAATCCCAGTTATCTTCAGACAATTCCATTCAGTGAACCTAAAAGAAGCTAAATCTCTCAGTACATAATGTTCTCAAAGAATTTAACAAGAAAAGCTGGTATGTGATCTGGTCTTTCCTGCCTGTGCGCAAGGGCTGACTATGAAATTATTCAGGAACCTCTTTTCCCCTCCATATTCACCTTGCCCATCACATCCCTTGGCTTGGATTCTAGATTCTGCAATATGTTCTGGACATTCCAACCTAATCCTAATGAAACAGTCACAGTGCTGCAAAGAATGCAAGTATTCAAACCTATCCTCACCCTTCAAAACATCTTTGCTCTAGGAAGTCCTTCCCCTGCTCTCTTGTTGGAGTTGGGCTTTTCCTGTGCATCCCATCATATCCTATGCAGAGCCATATAATAACACCTGACATGCTTTTGATAATAATTAAGGCGAAATATTTTGTCTAGCCATCAGGTTATACATTATATATTGCAAACACTTGGTCCTTTACCTGGATCATGGTAAGGACTCAATAATTGTTAAATGAATAAATGGATGAATAAACAAAGAAATAGGTAAATGAATCCCGACTCTGTTGTCGATAATAAACTTTACCCTTTTCTTTTATTCTTTTTATCTATTTGTGTGTAGTGGGGGATGGTTGGATGCATGTATAGAGGCCAGAAGACAACCTCAAGATATCTATGTTCAACTTCCTGTGAGACAGGGTCTCTTGCCCCTGCACAAGACTCTGGCTCATGAGCTTTGACTTCTCCTGGCTCCACCTCCCATTGTTGTAGGTATGCTGGGATCACAGACCCATGCATCACTTTGCATCCTACTTTATGTGGGTGCTGAGGTGAATTGAACCCAGGGCAGGAGGCTTTGCAAACAAGTTCTATTACCTATTCAGCCATCTACATAGCCCCCCTTTCCTTTAATGTAGTTATTGAAACCCATTTTAGTTTACAAACAAGCAGATAATGAATACATAAAAAAACAATCTAAGCTTGACTACAATTTTCAAATTGGATTGTGCTGATGACTGCACAAATCTGTGAATTTACTAAAAGTATTGAATTGTGCAGTGGTTTCTTCATATAGCCCCCATGATCTCAATAATATAAAAGCAGCCCTGTGCGTCCTTTTAAGTTCTTTACTTCAAATTGAGAAGGGGTCTGTTTTAAAAAGCTCTTCTTTTACAAATAAAAAATAAATGCTTTCATCTGTCAGTCAAAATCATTGTGTTTCTATTGGTACCTTTTCTGTCAGTATTTGTTATTAAGAGGGAAATCCCAGCCCAATAAAGGCTTCAGACCTCTTCTTTGTAGAGATAGCCTTAGGTATAAATTCAGCATGCAAATAATTCTTTTCATTACCTGCCTGTTAAAACACAAAATAAGAGTTAAAGACAATGAATTCCTGTTGGAAACATCAAAGTGTAATATGCTCCTTGACAGACATTTAATAAAATCAGATATGAAGAACAGGAAGACTAAGATGTTATAAACACCAGTTGGCATGCCTTGCAGTTCTTGGTGGTCTAAGAACCCCGCTTTATATTTCAAAGGCTCTGAATAGACAGTTTCACACTTGCTCTCAAGTCTTCATTTCTGAATGCATCCTTGCACAGAGCTAAAGTGGACTGATTTGATATTTATTACAGAGCCGTCATGGTCTTGGATGAAATCAGTGATTTACATTTGTATCAGTATTTCCAATGAAAATACCTTTTTTATGAGGTGAGGGGAATGTGAGGGGTATATAGATCATTCACAGCTGTCTTTGTCAAGAAGTTTCTTTTTATTCATGTCCACTGCTGGATTCAACACTTACTGGCATTTCCATATTTGTTATTAGGATTTTTGTTGTCATTGTTGTTTTTCTGAGTAAAGGCAGGTGTTACATTTTTTTTTTAATTATGCTTCATTTTTCTAGGATTGTTATTTCTGGCAATGAACAGGAAAGCTTTGAAATGACTGTCCTCTGTCCTTTGGCATAAACCAATTATCAGGATTTAAGCTCATCTGTCAAAAACCATAGTGACAGATTTAAGAACAAAGCAGTTAGCTTTGCAGCTTTAACCTTTCCTGTTTTCTGTAACAAGATGTTTGCAAGTACTGCATGTGATCATGAAGATAGCACCATTTCTTATTTCCTTAATAAAAACTGTCTCCTAGACCTACTTACTCCCTGTAGTGACAAACAATAGCTTAATTTCAATTAAATGAACTATCTCTAATTATTGTAATAGCTTTGAAAAATAGATATGGAAATTTCAGAACCAAGATTAATTCCTAAAGACAGAATTTGTTTCCCAAAAAAATATAAGCAAATGTTTTTCATGTTTTCCTTAAAAGGAAAGAATTAAGAACAGAAATGCTATTTTCCACTGAAAAATGTACCTAAGTGGTATCCATATCTCTTGGTTTCCCTGCAGAAAGTTAGAGTATACCATTAGCTATGGATAATTATTATTTACAGTGTATGAAAGAATGTTTAAAGTTCTACTTGGCACCAACAGAAGGCAAAGCAAACACAATACTGGTACCCCATCAGGCAGAGCCCCTCCTAAGTAATTTGGCATAGTAAAAAAAAAGTAACCAAATTCTTTCCCAACTACATATTGCCCAAACATTGTCATCATTTTCCCAAGCCATAAAAGAGTTGAAACACTAAAAGATATATATCAGGCTAATAGGATATGAAGTAAAATAATGAAAAGCACTTTTCTTTGGTTATTCTCAAACAGGCCATAAATATTTACATCCCATTATAAAACACCTTAACAGCTTGGTGAGATTGAATGCAACAATAGCACTTAATTCAATATCACTCCAATGGACTTTATAATACATCCGAGCGTAACATTCAAGAAACTCGTGAGCTGACTGGTTAATATTCTTGGTTTTAAAAAAAATGCCAAAGAAGTACTCTGAGCACTAACTATATACATAGAACTTATTGATTCCCTCCCTGCTATGGGTTGTCTTTTTTAAACCGTGTGTATGTGTATGTGTGTGTGTGTGTGTTTGTGTGTGTGTGTGAGAGAGAGAGAGAGAGAGAGAGAGAGAGAGAGAGAGAGAGAGAGAGGAAGAAAGGAAGGAAGGAAGGAAGAAAAAAGAAAAAGAGAGAAAGAGGCACAGAAGACAGAAGACAGAGAGAAAGCATGCATGTGAAGTTCAGTGGACAGCCTCAGGTGTGTCTTTGACTTCCACCTTGTTTCAGACAGGGTATTTAGGAGTTTGTCATTGCATATGCCAAGCTAGCTGGCCCATGAGCTTCTAGGACATCTCCTGACTCTGCCTCCCATAACAATTCAACAGAGTGGAAAGAATATAAGTCAGGAAATAAGACTTTTGTGTTTTGCCTTGTTTTGTTTTGTTTTGAGATATTTTAACCTTTGGGAAGATTTGGGAAGCCTTATCTACTCTGAAAATGTAACATATCCTCTCATTCAACTCTTTGAGAAATCAAAAAGTAATCATGTACAGTGTACAGTTTAGCAAATATGTGTGTGTGTGTGTGTGTGTGTGTGTGTGTGTGTGTGACAGAGAGAGAGAGAGAGAGAGAGAGAGAGAGAGAGAGAGAGAGAGAGAGAGAGAGAGAGAGATCAGGTCTTGTCTTCAGTCCCAGCATCAGACTTCCATCTAATCAGCCTATCAGTGAAAGCCCATCTCTAATTCTTGGGGCGTAGTTTCACACTTGCCATTTCTCAGTTTTAAGGTATAGCTCTCAACTCAGGAACTGAGATAAAAACACTTCTCCCAATGTAAGTGGCAAAGACTGTACCCCTTATATCCTAAAGGCTCTAATTTGATGAGAATCCAAGGAGGCATTTAGGGTTTTGAGCCCAATGTATGGCTTACAAATTCACAGGTCACTAGTGGTTAGATGATGACCATGAATGTCTGACTTTGATATATACAACCTTGAATCTTCCACATCTGAGCTGCCCTGTTATTGTCCTCTGGATAACAGGATAACTTCCAGGTGGCCTGAGGACATGTTCTTATTTTCCCAGAAATGTAGGCAGCCCATGATCCTTATAGTAAAACGAACAGCTACTGAGAAGCAATAATTAATAAGGGAAGGAATAACAATTTAGGATAAATACTAAGATTAACACCTCTCCTCACTAGCCCCAAAAGTAAACTGTGTTTATTTTAAATAAGTGTTTAAGGTGCTTGCCTGCAAAGCCACAGAACCTAAATTTGATTGCCCAGGACCCAATTAAGTCAGATGCACAAGATGGCACAAGCATCTGGAGTTCATTTGCAAAAGCTGAAGGTCCTGGCATGCCCAATCTCCCCCACCCTTTCTCTATCTGCCTCTTTCTCTCTCTCAAAGAAATAAATTTTTTAAAAGTTAAATAAGATAATTCTCATGATTTCATTTATTGATTAGTCATTTCCCCACTTCCTGATTATTTCCTTTGATCAGTGGTGGTAATCAGTACATTACTGCTCTGACTAATTCTGTAAGAATTCTCAAATAAAACCAATTGACCATTAAACTACTATGACTGCGACATAATTCTTAACTGATTGACAGTCAAATAAAGGTCATTGGTCACAACATGCATGCTAAACTCTGGAAAAATTACTTGACATGCATTGCTTCTTTTAGTAGCTCAGATTTACAGTTTCTTTCTTTCTTTTTTAATTCAAAAGCTATGAATGCAGCTAGATTTTCAGTTGTCCTTGTGTTTCTTGACTGAAAGGACTCTTTAAGTGCTCTTGAAATGGTTAGATAAGGACTGAAACAATTCCATCTTTTCAACCCTGATCACAACCCATCCAAGATGTGGATGAGCTAAAAGCATTGGGCAGATTTTAAGCCATAGTGGCCCTTCAATTTCTAAAGTTCTTTCAGAGTGCAAACACATTGCTTGTACTCCTCTGGCATGGTTTTGCTCATTTACAGGAAAACCATATTTTGCACCACATCCTCACATATTGATATGTTGCGGAAATAAACAGCAAACATCACTTCCCATCCATCTGCTAAGCTTGTTAGAAAGATGAACACCCAGTGTTCAGATGTTTTTCACTCAGGTTTGAAATTCCATGTTCAGCATAATTTGCTTTTGCTTTTGCTTTTCAAGACAAATCTTAATCCAATAAGAGGAAATCTGGCTCTTCTATTAAACACAAATGACACCAATAAGGTAGAAAAGCTAGCCATGTTGGACGTTGTAAGGATACATCTACCCGTAGGCTTCTCTTGGGATGCTAGAAACATACACAACTCTGACAAAAGATTATGTGCTCCATTTTGTTAAGAAATTCTAGCAGTTATGTTGTACATTTAGTCATATTATAAATCAAAGTCCCAGAAGAAATACTTAATCTATCATTCCTAACAAACTGTTTTCTAAAGATCTTTAAGTCTCATTCATCAGTACCAGAATCATCAACTCTCTCTGGGTTGCAAATATTTTAAAAGCTTAAAGCAAAGCAATAAAAGTCAATTGAACAAGCACAACCCTGGCAGCTGTAGTGCCCACTGGAAACCAAGCCAAATGCTGTTGTGTTAAAAGCAATGGGAATCAAAGGAGCATGTTTCCCTAGATTGTCCCTTCCGGTATTGCTGTTTCCTCTTCTAATTGGAATGCCAGCTCCCCCAGGAAAGTTGGTTCCTCTCTTCTGCCTTTTATGTTCTCTTCACATGATAAAGGTAGAACTGGCAATTTTGCAATTATATATTAAGAGAGAAAACAGCAATGAACAATGAAGCTGTCTTACTAGGTAACAGTTAGGTACACGACTGAGAATTTTTAACCTTGGGATATGTAAAAACTAAAAATACTTTTATAATATCAGTATTGATTTTATTTGTGTGATATTAATATGAACCTATTGTATTTTTATTTTCCAGTCTGGGGATCAAACCTAGGGCTTTGCCCATGCTGGGCTAAATGTTCTACCATTTGAACTATACCTCCAAGTTGAAGATACTACAAATCCTTCAGTTCTCATGTTAGCTTGAGGAACAGTAGTAGAGTGGGTACAGATTAACCAACTAATTTTCAAAATTCAGCAGGTCCGACTTAGTCAAGAAGAAGGAGAGAATATGAAAGGAGTTCTAAAAATGTGGTGTCTATGTATCTACGGGGCTGGGGTAATGACTCAGTGGATTCTGGAACAGAGGAAAAGATAAGAACCTTCTGTGGATATAAGACATTTAGTTAAGTTATAAGGTCAGGAGATGTCCAGTAGACAAACAAAGCCTTGCAAACTCTGGTTGCTTGCAAAGCCTGCAAACTCTGGTTCAGTTCATAGTACCCACATAGTGCCAGAAGCACAAAGTGACACATGTGTCTAAAGTTCGTTTGCAGTGGCAAGAGGCCCTGGTACAAGCAAGCACCTTTAACCAATGGCTGGCCTTGAACTCATGAAGACTCTCCTACCTCTTCCTCCCAAGTACTGGGATTAAAGGCATGCACTAATATGCCCAGCTATGTTTTTTTCTTTTAGATTGTCTATGGCCCAGCGGCACAGTGCTATTCAAATTGTCTTGTGTCCCCAGATTTCTTGGGGGTCTTATTATAATACAAGCTATGATTCAGTAGGTCTTGCAGGGGGACCACTGTTCTGCACTTCTAACCAGTATCATGGGATGCTAATGTTGCTATTTGTGGGACCATACTAAATCGCAAGTGGCTAGTAGCCCAACCCCGAAGATTTAACATTTTCACAGTGTGAAATCATAATTGTTAATGAAAGTAACATTATAAACCAAACGTACTCAGTATTAATTCTGTGAGGAAATACATAAAAAATAAGAAAATGGAACTGGGGCTGGAGAGATGGCTTAGCGGTTAAGTGCTTGCCTGTGAAGCCTAAGGACCCCGGTTCGAGGCTCGGCTCCCCAGGTCCCACGTTAGCCAGATGCACAAGGGGGCGCACGCGTCTGGAGTTCGTTTGCAGAGGCTGGAAGCCCTGGCGCGCCCATTCTCTCTCTCTCCCTCTATCTGTCTTTCTCTCTGTATCTGTCGCTCTCAAATAAAAAAAAAAAAATATATTAAAAAAAAAAGAAAATGGAACTGGGAAGATGGCTTGATGGATGATAGCATTTGATGGGCAAGCTTGAGCTTGGATGCCCAAAACCCACACACACACAAAAAGCCAGATGTGGCTGTGCATGCCTGCAACTCCAGTGCTGAGGGGAATGGAGACGGGACGATTGCTGAGGCTTGATGTTCAGAACATGTAGCCAAAAACCTGAAAGCTCTAGGTTCAGGAAGGAAATAAAGCGGGAAGAGTGATAGTGGGGGACATCTGACATGCTTCTCTGGCCCCCTCGCATGTGTGCCCAGCGTTTGCATATACACAAACACATAAATACCACACAAACACTAAAGGAAAAGCAGATAAATTCCATACCCCAAATATAAACCATTACAAATCAGCATGCATTTACTATGTATAAGCCAATTTTATATGCAAAGTAAAAGGTGGCACATGTCACCACTGAGAACTCCTTTACATAGTTTGCAGACTCCATGTCCTCTTGCCTAGTCAGAGATCTTGCTACCAGCAATCCCTCACTTGATTGCATTATTCATTTGTCCTTTCTACCACCTTCCTTTCCAGCTCTTCACTCTCTGTAAAATAATCTTAATTACCCTGTACTGACATGGCTTGAATGCCAGTGGCTCCGAGCCTTCCATGTAAGGCAGAGACTTCTATTCTCAAATAAGGTCTTCATTTTTGTTTGTCTACTGGACAGCTCCTGACATTACTTAACTAAATGTCTTTTATCCACAGAAGGCTCTTATCTTTTCTTCTGTTCCAGAATCCAACCTGTCCTCTCACAATAGATTTCACTGCCTATGAGGGAACCAGAATTCTCTTCGTACCAAATATTTCTAATTGCGTCAATTCTTTTCTTATAAATGTCAGCCCTCTGAAAACAAAATGTACAAAACTTCTTAACTACACATATCAGATAAGGACTGTGGCAAGCTAGCTCCAGACTATTACTTTAGTTATTTTTTTTTTCCCCACCATCCAAACCACATTTACAGAACATAGGCGTGAGCCCCATTACTCAGTTCACCAGTCACGGAAGGCATCACGCCTTTTTATGACTCTGCCTTTTATGGCATGTTTTGCTCTCTCTTCCTGGAACATCCTTTCTCTTTGCCTGCCAGAAAACTTCCAATCCATCCTGGAAGTGCCATCATGCTCTTGGAAAGCCTTTCTGCTGAAGTTAGGGGTTCCTTCCTCTAACCCCCGCAGCACTCACTTCATTTTAAACCAGAGAGTGCTACTAAGCATCAGGGTTTTCCTCAAACAGAAACACAAGTTGTCCTTGAGATCAACAATGTGCCTTGCTTCTCTTCCTGCCAGGCACGGTGTCTGGACTAAGGCAGATAATCAGTATGTATTGAGTAACTGGATAGACATATAACAGAAACCAATACTGCAGATGACATACAACTTGCACCCATTAAAAGGGTTATAGACATGCAAATGAAGAAAGGTTTTTCCATGTAAGTAATACTAAAAGGCATGCACTATGATGCTCACAGCAGACATTCAAAGGTAGCTTTACATAAGAAAAGGATGTGTGAGCTGATCCTTGAAGAGTCCATCACTCTTAGATGGAGTTAGAAGGTGGCTTTATCTATTAAAAAGAAAAAAGAAAAAAAGAAAAAGAAAAGAAAAAGCCATTAGGGTTGGGGCATGCTATCTGTGACCATCTTGATGAGGCAAGCAGCATAGTTTCAAAGTAACACACTCAATTATGGGCATTGCAGGGGGTGGAGACCTGAAGACCTGTATCAAAACACTGCTTAGATATAGTAGGGTACAGGACTCTGGATAGCTTGTCACACCTTACTGTGGTAGCAATTGACATTTCTTATCAGTGATTGCTATAGCTTTTTATCATGCTTGAGCAATATAAGTGTACTCTTTCTAGCTATACCTCTATATCCCTTTAATCATAAACTGCTGGAAATCAACTTTATAATAGATAAAAAGCCATCTCAACTAAAGAAAACACTTTTCCATACATCTCATCAGGTAGTTTCCCCTCTGCTGGGTGGTGGAGGCCTTTCAGAGCTTTGATCAGTACTGAGGGACCCTGACTTGCCCTGCCCTTCGTATGCAGCTCCTGAGTGGGGCACTGAATGGAGCCCAGCAGAAAGGAATACTGCTTCACCTGCTTACCCATTGGTGCTGGTCTGACCTGGACTAGGAATCTCTGTGCCAGTCCCTGCACTGAGTTAGAGCCTTGAAGGCAGTTACAAAGGTGCTCATAATACCCAAGAAAAGAGAGAGAGGACATTGCTGCACTTGTTTTCGGGTTACTTGGCAGCAGAAAACAAGAACCACAGAACATGGTATATGAGAAGTCAACTTTAGCTTGGCATAGTGGTATACATTTATAATCTTAGCACTTGGGCGATAGAGAGAGGAAAGTACAAGGTCAGCCTCAGCTGCTAAGATCCTATCTCAACAACAACAGCAAAATATACTAATAAAAAAATCAAGAAAAGTCCATTTTAATGCATAAATAACCTTCAGCACAAAAAGGAATCCATACTAAATTAAAAGCCTTCATCCTTCTCTTTCTCTCTCTCTCTCTCACATACACATACTCACTCACTTGCTAGAAAACTGTTATTTCAAACCCCCAAAGTAAATTTCTCTCAAAAAAGTAGGAAATTGAATTCACCTTTGAGGTAAATGGTTCTTTTGATTTGGATAATTGCTTGGAGTGGGCCCCATCAGTGACACAAATGTAAAGGAAGTCTCCACCCATTATTGTTCTTAGAGAAGATGATGAAGTAAACTGAGTGCAGGTGTTTCCAAGTGAAAACATAAATGTTATGTTGGTAATAGCCAACAGAAGCCCATGGAGTATGGGGTGTAGCCAGATTCCTCATACTTTTTTCAGCAGACATTTTTTTCCCTTTTTTAAAAAATTATTTATGTGTGTGTGTGTGTGTGTGTGTGTGTGTGTGTGTGTGTGTGTGCATGCGCTCTCCAGGACCTCTTGCCACTGGAAGTGAACACCAGACACTTGGACCACGTTTTGTGTCTGGCTTTATGTGGGTGAGTGGAGAATTGAACTGGGGGTCAGCAGGCTTGGAAAACAATTGCATTTAACCCCTGAGCAATCTTCTCATTCCTTGGATTTTTTTCATTGGGTATCCTGTATGATGGAGAACCTGTTTCTCTTACTTACTTAGATATATGCACAGGTTTGCAGACATGTATATGGGCCTATCTAAGTGGAGACAAATTGAAAGGATGAGAGGAAGGTCAACCATACAGGCTTGAGCTTCACCTCAAGCTGCATAAGAGATCACAAAAAGGAGATGCATTGTAACCCAATTCAGAGAAGGTTGAGTTGACCAATGAGGGCTTGCATGTGGAACTGGTGAATAAAAACCTCAGGAAGAAATAGTGACTTTCAGATTTATTTATTTATTTATTTATTTATTTATTTATTTATTTATTTATTGGTGCTGGCACTGAAACTCAGCCACATTCCTCAGAGGGCAGGAATTTGTGTTTTGTTCTCCCCAACAGAGAAAATATTTGTCAATTGTCCTGTGAAGGTTCCATACAGACCAGAATTAGACTCCAGGAGAACAGCCTTGTTCTAGAAGGAAGGTTCTCTTTGAACTGCATAAAAATATGCTAAGCATCTGTAAGCATCCCAGCCCTTTGTAGGAAAGGCAGCCCAATGCATCACTGGGAGAGGTATTCTGAGCATAGTCCTGGGGCATGAGCTCTGAGGGCAGTGCCTTGTGAACACAGACATAAGCTGACTTCCACACTGCTTTTGCCTTTCATTGCTCCATGGCCTGAGCTAAGTCTGCAGAAAACCTTCTGCTCAGTCTCAGCTGTGCTTGTAGGCTATTTGAGGAATGATCCCAGGACGGGCTGAGGAAGTGGATAAAGAGGACACAGTGCTCCTGTTTCCAAGCTGGACATTATTTAACTCAGCAATGTCACTCAGGCAAAACCAGCTTCCTGGTACTGGGTGGGCAGTACCTGCCTGTGCACTGTGGCATGACAGAATGGAAGAAATCCATGCACAGGAAAAAGGACCAGAAGATGCATCAATCATGAGAAGACAGTCTATGTAACCTTCATTCAAGGACAAATTTGGGTAAAGTCACTAAAACTTGCACTTTTTTTTTTTTTTTTTTTTTTGGTTTTTCAAGGTAGGGTCTCACGCTAGCCCAGGCTGACCTGGAATTCACTATAGAGTCTCAGGGTGGCCTCGAACTCATGGCAATCCTCCCACCTCTGCCTCCCGAGTGCTGGGATTAAAGGTGTGAGCTACCACACCCAGCTTAACCTGCATTTTAATAAAAACATGGGATGGAGGGGTAGCTTAGCAGTTAAGGCGCTTGTCTGTGAAGCCTAAGGATCAGGTTCAATTCCCCAGTACCCACATAAGTCAGATGCACAAGATGGTGCACACATCTGGAGTTCATTTGCAGTGGCTAGAGGCCCTGGCACACACATTCTCTCTCGCTCTATCCACCTCTTTCTCACTCTCTCTCTCTCTCTCTCTCTCAAATTAATTAATTAATTAATAGTTTTTTTAAAAAATGTGACCTAGTTTTGGCCATACATACCAATAAGGGCTATGCATATAAGCAAGTTAGAGATTATATTATTATTTTTTCTAATTACGAGACTAATGCATGCTTACTACTGAAATGTAGAACGATGAAAGTACCAATAAGAAAACTAAAATAACCCACATTCCATATAACCATGGTTACTGATAACTGATTTTTTGATCTGCTTCCTTAAGCATTTTCTCTGGGTTAAAAGAAATCTGAAACTATTTTCTTGACTCCCATCCATAAATACTTTTCATTGACCTCTAAGCCAAATGAAGAAGGTCTTTTATTCAAGCCTGTATCCCACTCTTTAATTTTCAAATGATTATATTTACCTAATCTTGGCTTTTATATAAAAAAATAACATATTGAATGTAACGATCAGCATGGAAATATTGTATTCCAGGGATTTGTAAAAATGGGTCTGAATTTGGGGTCACCTACCACTCCCCAGTACTTTTCATAATTTCATGTAGGGTAAAAATATTAACTAAGACATTTGGAATCAAGCACAGCCAATGATCACTCTATGTATCCCAAAATCTACTCTCTAGGCCACAGGAAATGGTTTATTTTCTCATTTGACATGGTGTCAGCAATGCTTTCTTAGGGTATTGACGTGGCTTGAGTGTAAAACGCCCCCCCCTCCATAGTCTCTTGTATTTGTGATTAAGCCTCGTACTTAATCCCTAGCTGGTAGAAAGTTTGAGAGATGGAGCCTTGCTGGAGGAAGTATCTCATTGTGGGCAGGATTTGGGATTTTTAAACTTTCCAATGCCAGCAAGCTCATTGTCTTACTTCCTGCTGATGTGGAGATGTGACACTTTGCTCTCTCTACTTGCTGTGCTTCCCCATCATGATGGAACTTCCCCTTGAAATTGTAATAAGAAATAAACCCTTTCTTTCCATAAATTGGTTCCAGTCAGGTGTTTTGTCTCAGCAACAAGAAGGAACTTGCTACTATGATTAAGCATATTAAAAATATTACTTGTAGGGCTGGAGAGATGGCTTAGTGGTTAAGGCACTTCCCAGAAAAGTCTAAGAACCTAGGTGCAGTTCCCCAGAACCCATGTAAGAGTTCATTTGCAGTGGCTATAGACCCTGGGGTCCCCATTCTCTCTCTCTTTTTCTGTCTAATAAATAAACTACATATTTTAAAATATATATTACTTGTATGATGGCTGCAAGATATTCATATGGTAGTATTTTATGATTTGTATAGTTACTTTAACTATAGTTCTTCATTATTATGCTAAAACAGAAATGGTCATCTTTATATGTAAATCTTTTGCCAAGACAGAAATGCCAAAAGAGGGTTGTTTTAGTGAAAAGCCTCTGACACCCAGGAACCCTATGAGAATTTAAGTCCAAAGGATAAGAGGGCTGTAGAAGGGAGAGAAAATACAAATAGGAATATTTTCAAATCAATCATCTGATAAGAGGATATTACCCATATTATATAAGGCACACAAATGCTCAATAGCAAAAGCACAAATAACTCAATTAAAACATGGACAAAAACATTTGAACACACATTTCTCAAAAGAAAGCATGAATGTGCAACATACACATGACAAATGTTCAATAGCACAATTACTAGGGAAATACAAATCAAACCCACAATGATTAGGATGGCTTATCAGAAACATGAAAGTAAAAAAGTGTTTGCAAAGAAAAAACCCAGTTACATTTCTGATAGGAATGAAAATTAGTGCGGCCAATATGAATGTTCATTATACATTGAATGTGTATATTGAAACATGACATTATGCATTATACCCATATATGTGATTGTGATTTGCCAATCAAAAGTAGATATTAATAATAGATTTTAAAATGGAAGCCTGTTCCCTTCTCAACCTTTCTTTCTTTCTTTCTTTATTTTGTTTTTACAAGGTAGAGTCTCACACTAGCCCAGGTTGTCCTGGAATTCACTATGTAGTCTCAGGCTGGCCTTGAACTCACAGCAATCCTCCTACCTCTGCCTCCTGAGTGGTAGGATTAAAGGTGTGGTACCATGCCTGGCCCCTTCTCAATCTTATCAAAGGGCAATCAATGCTGCTTTCAGTTTATGAGGTATTGAAATTGTCAACAACATTATTTTCTAATTCTATAAATTCTTAGTTATTAGTTAATATAGTTAGGAAATGCTGAATCTGTTTTGATTATTTGCAAAGTTTTGGTTAACAGATATGGTCATATACTCTATATACCTTACTTAAGCTTACAAGGATTTGAATAAAACAACGGTTACTAGCATTAAAGCTAAGGAAAAAAAATTTAGATTTTTCTGCCAGCAATTAAAAAAAACTCTATCATACAGAATCTGCCCATTAAGTCATTCATTTCCCTTAAAAACTTATAATAATATTAGATGCTAATTCATAAACAATCCATTATGTATTTAGTCATTCAATGTGTGTCTTATTCTATATAACTTCACACAAGATTTCAAGTGGCTATGTAAGCTAAAAGGGTGAAAATCATAATTTATGGAGAGTCTAGGTACCTCATCTCTGGCTGCTATCATGAAATATCATAGTGTGTGCATCTCACACAACAGAAATTTATAAATCATAATTATGGAGCTGGAAAATACAAGAGGAAGCCCTGGCAGATTTGCTTCCTAGTGAGGCCTCTCCCTGACTTGTAGAAAGTTGTGTTCTCATGTCTCCATACTATGGAAACAGATCATCTCCTTCATGTTTTACATCATTAATCTCAGCTGTAACAGCTCCACTTTCATAGCCTCATCTAAATTTAATCATCTCAAAGACCCAACTTTCTTAGTAGGATACTAAGGTTTCAACCAAGGAATCTGGGGGAGACACATTCAGTTCATACCATCCACCTATTAAAATTATTGTTAAAAAAATTGCAAAAGCAGCCAGGTGTGGTGGTGCACACCTTTAATCCCAGCATTTGGGAAGCAGAGGTAAGAAGGATTGCCATGAGTTCGAGGCCACCCTGAGACTACATAATGAATTCCATGTCAGCCTGGGCTAGAGCAAAACCTTACCTTAAAAAACCACACACACACACACACACAAAAAAAAAAAAAAAAAAAAATTGTAAAGGCTGCCAGAAAGATGATTCAGAGGTTAAAAGCACTTCCCATGCAAGCATGAGGGCCTAAGAAGGCCTGAGAGACCACAAGTTAGAATCTCCAGGACCCACTTAAACAGCTGGGCATGGCCAAACTTGTCTATAACTCTGGTCTAGCAGGACAACAAGAATACCCAGAACTTAAAAGAAGAAGAAGAAAACAAGATAGTTCTTGGATCATTAAGGGACTCTGGCTCAAGTATGAGTAGGCAGAAGGGTGATGGAGCAGAACACCCAATGCTCTGTTTGGGACATTGCAGGTAAGTACTTCCCACCACAGGTGAGTGTATGGGGCACAGCATGGGCACATACAGATGTGCGCGCATGCACATGCGCGTGTGTGCACACACACACACACACACGTGCATGCACATGCAAAAGGCTATTCAATAAAAGCGTCAATTAAAAAAAATCTTCCATCCTAAAATCCCTCAAATGTTATGAAATATTTTAAGTAATATTCTGTGCCAGATCTGATATTTTTTATAGCATTGATAGCAAGAATGTAAGAAATAATACATGCCTTCATGTTCACAATCAATTTAACTTTCAGTTTCTCCCCCTGGGTAGTAGAAATGCCAGCATTCTAAAAGCCTCAATTTTGTGCTGAATCTGAATCTTTCAGAGTTCTATGGCACTATGGAATCCCTAAGAGATCCACCTGTCAGAGTTGTTAAGAATGGGGTGGTCTCTCTCCAGTGGTCTACTCTGTTGCACCAAGGTGCATTTGGAGTCTAGGAAAGCCAGGCAAGGCTCGTCCCAAGCCTACATCACTTAGGCAGCCACTGGCCACTTGTACTGAGTTGGCTCTGACCTAGGACACAGCCAGGAACCGAAACCCAGGCCTCCTCTCCCAAGACCCAGAATCCCACTACCCCTTCACTACCAAACACAGTATCAGTCACTCCTATCCATACAGGCCTCCCTAGAGGCAACTTCATGCTGTTTAGTGGAGTTTATTAGGCATTCTTTCAGCACAAGTACAGTTCCAAAAGCCATGTATGTATGATCTTATTGCACATGGTTCTATCTTCCCCACAACTCTGAAAACTAGACCTTATCCTCAACTTATAGGAAAAGACATTCAGGTTCAGACAGATAAGGTTATTTACCTAAGATGAGACAACTATCAAGACAATACGGCAGTAGCCATTCCCTGTCATTCTATCTTGTTTCTGTAACTTGTAAGGCTTCTGCTTAAAAAACAGAAAATTGGGGCTGGAGGGATGGCTCAGCAGGATTTGTTTGCAAAACCTGTGGCCTGGGCTTGATTCCCCAGTACCCACATAAAACCAGATACACAAAGTTTTTTTGCAGTAGCAGGAGGCCCTGGAATGCCCACTCTCTCTCTCTCCCTGTCTCTCTCTCTCTCTGTCTCTTTCTCTCTCTGTACGTGTGTGTGTGTGTGTGTGTGTGTGTGTGTGTGTGTGTGTGTATGTGTGTGTGTGTGTGTGTGTATGTATGTATCTTTCTCTCTCTAGCAAATGAATCAAAACATATATACAAAAAAACCTGGAAAATTGAGATGACAAAATTTGCTTTTTCTTGATGATATTTGGTCTGTTTGTTTTGAGGTAGTCATATGTTTCAGGCTGGACCCAAACTCACGATTTGGAGAAGATCCTGATCCTCTTATCTCCATCTCCCAAGTGCTAGAATTACAGTATGTGTTACTACCTTCATTCAGTTCATGTGGTACTAAGAATTAAACCCAGGGCTTCATGCATGTCAGGCAAGCACTCTACCAACCAAGCCACATTCCCAATCAAAGATATCAGATTTTAAGTTTAATCTGCTCAAGGGAAAACAATCCAATATTTCAGAAAACAAGTAAGAATTTGGGTTTATGAGATGTAAAATTTAAGGGAAATAACAGATAGTAGTGACTGAAGTGTACATTTAGATGTACTTGTCAAAAAGGACTAAAATAAATTATTTAAAACATATATATTTAAGAGCTATCTTAGTGATTTCTGTGCTTTCAGTGCTGTGAGAAATGATAAGAAAAGGACTCCATCCCCATCATCCCAGAGTTTGTCAGCCAGGTGAGCACACACACAGGTAAACACATAGAGGAAAACTGAGGAAGGGTTTGTATTTAGTCAGAATGCAAATAATTGACCAATATCTGTTCTATGGAGGACCAAAGGGCTCAAATCTCCTTAACATTCAGGTGGAGGCACTTAGGTAGGCAACAAGAGACCAGTCAAGATTTTCTCTCTGACAACTTCCTTCTCACCTTCACCTCATGCTGCTGACAGTGGCAGCGTGTAGGCTGAGTGTGAGACACAGCCAGCCCCAAGCTCTCAAACCAGGGCACCATGCACAGCGCAGGTGACACTGCCTTCCTCCTCCTCCTTGGTGTGGGGGTGGGGGGAGGGGAGATGAGGCATGAGTGTGCTGGATGCTCAGCTGTTGCAGAATGAAAACCACATGGATTGCCAGAGTCACTGACTTGCCTAAAGGCATTGAAAAAAAAAAGTTTTATAAGTTTTTTTCACTTTTTTTTTTTTTTCTGCCAGGATCAAGCATCAGCATTGTTATATTCAAAAACATGCCACTTTTAACACACTAAAGAAGAGCTGACCCAGCCTGGGAAGGCATGAAGCAGTTGTCAGAGGCAGGAAGTCTCCCAGACTCCAGCCCCGAGCTACAGCAGGGTAAATTTGAGACATTCAACAGATTTCTAATGTACTGAGATGCCTGAACTAGCCTTCATATTTACAAGTAAAGAGACAAAGAATGTTGTCTGGCAGAGCCAAGAAGAGATTCCAGGCAGGTTTTATAGACTCCAATGAGGTTTTCAAATTCCATATAAAAATTTTCAAAACCACTTTTCAGAACCTAAGACAACTGCACAGACTTCATCTCCTGGGCTGGCTTCCTTGAACTCCTTTAAGGTTCACCCAACAGGATCAGGGGCTTTGTACACATCATGACAAATAACTGTGCGCCATGCATCCCCCGCCGTTTGTTGAATTCCTTACCACAGAGAAAAATGTCAACAGACTCCAGTTGTTCAGGTTTTAGGTTTGACTGAACCCTACCCCATCAGAAGCCAGGCTCTCCATTTTCTTTTGTCTTTGACTTTTCAGGAGACCCAGAGACTGAAATCCAATACTTTTGTCTGCATCTGCTGCTAAAAGCCTTTTTTCCCTGGCCATGCCACAGCTCCCTCGAGGCTCATTAAGCACATTTACATTTGGCTCTTAAAATCCTAAATAGCCCATTTCACGCCTAGCAATGGTGTACTGATGAAAGAAGTACTCAGCAAAGGTCTGCAGCATGAGAGAGAGAGAGAGAGAGAGAGAGAGAGAGAGAGAACTCCTTGGACTCCAGTATTCCCTACAAAGCATTTGATCTTGCTGTGTACAATTTAAACAGAATCACACAAGCAAGACTGTTGCTAGAAAGACACATGCATGCAAATACCACCAGTGTGTGCTATCAAAGGTGCCTGATGGCAAAAGAAAAATAGCCAATGGCATGCACTGGTACAAGATGGAGGGTGGGGAAAGAAGGAAGGAGAGAGGTTGAGAGAGAAAAGAGAAGAGCAGAGAGCGTAAGGACTCTGCATTGGATTTGGATGTAAATCCTCCCCAGAGTTAAAAGGATAAAAAAGGAGGAAATGAGGAAATGGACAAATAGAAGTGTATGAATTGTATTTAGTCAGAATGCAAATAATTGACCAATATCTGGTCTATGGAGGACCAAAGGGCTCAAATCTCCTTAACATTCAGGTGGAGACACTTAGGTAGGCAACAAGAGACCAGTCAAGATTTTCTCTCTGACAACTTCCTTCTCACCTTCACTTCATGCTTCATGCGCACAATAAAGCAATACTCTTCAGCTTACCATAGCTCAAATAATGAGCCTTAATTTCACAATGCTGCAAAAGTGATACATGTCAATAGAAACTATACATCCAGTAGGGAATTATTATCATTCCCTAATGGAAGCTGTATAAATGATCTCGTTTCAATGCTGGGCAGCATCACATGAGGCCATGCACATGAGGGGAAACAACTACTGATCTCTACCATGCTGTGCTCCTCCGCTGTGAAGTAGTTAAGTGCATGCACTAGTCAGCTTGCATCACTGTAACAAATAACTGAGATAATCAACTTCAAAGTGGAAAGGTTTGGGTTGGGGTGATAGCTCAGTGGTTAAAGACACTTACTTACAAAGCCTACTGGCCAAGACTCAGTTCCCCAACACTCATGTAAAGCCAGATGCAAAGCGGTACCTGCATGTATGATCCCGAGAGGCCTATGACAATAGAAGGTGAAGCAGGGGAATCTGAAGCAGTGGGGTAAACTAGCTGAATGTGCACTTGCAGTCTGGAAGTTTGTGTGTGGCAGCAAGAGATCTGTCTCAAAGTTGTCCTCTGACCTCCATATGTGCACTGAGACACACGCACCCATACACACATACAAATGAATAAATATCTTGTTCTTTTCAATGGCAAGATTTATTTTGGCTCACAGATTCAGAGTTTCAGTCTGTGGTCAATGGACCCAATGCTTTGGTCTTGTGGTGAGGTAGAACATCTTGGCAGAGTCAGCTGGCAAGCAAAATGCTCACCTCATAGCTCAGAAGAAAAACAGGGGTCACGGAAGGGGTCAGGATCCCACTGTCTCCTCCAAGGTCATACCACCAATGATCTGAACACCTCCTCGGAGGCCCCACCTATAATTGATTCCACCCCTTCCCAACAGCACCAAGATGTGATCAGTCATTTAACACATGGGCCTTGAAAGCTATCCCAGATCTAAATGATGCAGTGTAATAAATGCAGTTTTATGAGAGATATTTTCAGTTTGTGATGGATTAATCATGACAGAACTATATCTTAAGTCAAAGAGCAACTATATTATTGGTGTGACTTCAGTTGTCTGAGAAGAATTCAGCACATACACAAGTATCTTTTTCAAAAGTAATGAGTTATTTATTTATTTATGAGAGACAGAGAGAAGCAGATAGAGAATGGGTGCACCAGGGCCCTAGCCACTGCAAACAAACTCCAGATGCATGAACCACCTTCATTATTTGGCTTTTTGTGAGCACCTGGGAATTGAACACTGGTCCTTAAGCTTTGCAGGCAAGTGAGTTAACCACTTAGCTATCTTTCCAGCTCACTATATGTAGCTTTTCAAGGTGATGGATGTAACTTAGTTGGGAGAAAAGAGTCAGACATGGTAGCTCACGCCTGTAATCATAGCCTCCAGGAAGCCAAAGTAGGAGGATCGTGCATTTGAGGCCTGGGCTACATAAAGCAACCTCATCTCATAAAATAAAAACTATCCTTTCTAACCCCTTTAAAACATACTCTATTTCACATTAGATTCCTCAAGAATACTCACTTTTTTTTTTCTTTTGGTTTGTGGAGGCAGGGTTTCACTTTAGTCCAGCCTGACCTGGAATTCACTATGTAATCTCAGGCTGGCCTCAAACTCATGGTGATCCTTCTACCTCTGCCTCCCAAGTGCTGGGATTGAAGGTGTGTACCACCATGCCCAGCTCAAAAAACCTCTTAATCATTATTAGAGGTATAGGCAAAAAAAAGATGCTCTATTTTTCTTTTTTCATATTTTATATGCTCTATTTTTCATTTTATATCTTTCTGCATTTTGAAAATAACAGTAATAAATACTTATAATTGAAGTTCAAAATCAATAAAAGTTATTTGAGATAGGGTAGTTTAAATTTTTTAAATTTTCTTCATAATATGTTTTAGTACTTTGGGAGAGGAAATGATTGGGAAGAGGGGTTTAGTGAAAATGGGAGGGAGACAGGAGAAGCTGATGGTCAATATGATCAAAATATATTATATATATGTAGAAAATTATAAAATATAAAATTTTTTTCATAAAGGAAGGGAATAAGTAGAGCTGTAGCATTTGTTGCTCTCTGCTTCCTGTCTGTGGAGTGAATCTGACCAGCTGCCTCATACTCTGCTGTCCTGACTTCCCTGCCATGTTAGACTGTATTCCCTGGAGCTATGAGCTGAAACAAACCCTTCCTTCTTCCTTAAGAAAAAAAAAACTGTCATTAAAATGTTTTCTTGCATAAATGGAAATGGTATCTCCTATATTATGTTGACCTTTCTCTGCTATATATGTAAGCATATTAAAACTTTACATCCATAGAACCAGGAGATTTTCTCATTACAAACTAAATATGTTTCTGAAGACAAAAACATCCATCAACCTTTTGACACCTGATCTTCCCTTTGAATTCATCAAGAGCATTTGCTATTTACAGAAACACCTTATGAAATCTACCTATAAAAGTGAGTAATATAGCTTTATGTATTTAAAGCTATGGTTGTTGACACTTTAGAACAGTTCCCTCATCAGCATAGAGAATTGCTTATGAAGATGGTGCTACCATTTTCTACTATATGTCTGTGGTGGTTTGATTCAGGTGTTTCCCATAAAGTTCGGTATGCTGAATACTAGTCTCCCCAGCTGATGGCAATTGGAAATTAAAGCCTCCTGGAGGCAGTTTATTGATAGGGGCAGGCTTATGGGTGTTATAGCCAGTTTCCCCATGCCAGTGTTTTGCACACTCTCCTGTTGCTATTGTCCACTTTATGTTGGCCAGGGGGTAATATCCACCCACTGCTCATGCAATGATGGAGCTTCCCTCTCAAGCCTATAAGCCAAAATAAACCTCTATTTTCCCGCACAAGCTGCTCTTAGTTGAGTGATTTCTACCAGCAATGTGAATCTGACTGCAATAGTATAGTTGGTACCAAGAGTGGGGTTGCTGCTAGACACCTGACTGTGTGACTTTGGTGTTTTGGAGCTGATTTTTGAGAGGAATGTGGGAGGATTTGAAACCTTGGCCTACTAAGGAAAGCCTTAGTAGCAGTTGTGTGTCCCCTGCAATGGGTAATAAGATACACAAATGAGGCTGAGCCGTTTCCCCAGGGGGAATATATCCATGTAAGGAGAAATTATAGCAGTAAAGGAACATACCTACATATAAGCCTCTGGTCTGTCAGGCAAATTGGACAAGAGAGAGTATGTGATAAAGAGCCTAGGGTACACAAGAGGTAGAAGATGAATGAAGGGAGGACTCCACTGATAGAGGTTTTTTAAAGTTGCCACTCATGTTGGGATGGAACTTTGCAGTGATACAGCTGCTTTGAGTCTCCCATACTCCTAAAAGCCCTTATTCATGCTCCTTCAAGTTACCCTGATCAATGCATTGGTTTCTCAAGCTAGAATTGTATGGAGTAACTTCCTTGATCTGTGAGGGTCCCAGCTAGGCTAAATAGAGGTGTGTGTTCACATCTTCCCAGGAAAAACTCGTACAGCAAACATTTAGGTTCTGTGACACAATAAATAATTAATGTTAGCTATTATTACAAATACAATTATTCATTTGATTTCATTACTGCTACTGCCACACTTCTGAAGGCTATAAGCTCTTCTTTCTTCTCTCCACATATGTTACAAGCTCCTAGAGTAGCATATTGGCTCAAATCAAGGCTCTGCATCAGCTCTGATGCTAGAACAGAAATACTGGATCACTTATAAGTGATGACTTGTGGGGCTAGGGAGATGGCTCCATCAGTATAGCAGTTGTGACCCAGTGTGAGAACCAAATTTGGATGACCAGCACCCACATATATGCTGAGTGGACATGGCAGCTGCTTGTAATCCCAATGCACAGGAGGGGAAAATAAGGAATCCATAGGGCAAACTTAACCAAGATCCACTGAATCTGTGAGCTTTGGGCTCAAGTGAGAGATCTTGCCTCAATTAAAAAAAAAATTCAACCCAAAAAGATAGTGATATCAACCTTTGGCCTCCAACACACACAAACACACATACACATACACACAGGCATGCAACATAAAATGATGTACAGAAAAATCTGTAGCTGCAATAATCAACAACTCTGGTCTACAGCAGGATGCCTGGGACAAAGTAGGGGGCCAATAAAATGTTGCTAATGAATGAAGTAATAAATTCACACAAATGGGTGGCATTCCCTAAAACACTATATATATATATATATATATAAGTACATATGTGTGTGTATACCTATATACATACACACATGTGTGTTGTGTATTTATATAATTAAATCACAGTTTTATTTTTCTTAACAAGGCCTTTAGGAAAATCAGGGCCGTCAAAGCTTCAGCTAAGTGAGGAAAGACAAAAGCATAATTAGCGAGCTGAAAACAGATGTTTTCAGAGGTTTCCATCTTGTGAAAAGGAAGCAATTTGTACAGTCCTTACCAAAAACACCTCACCCATCACTCTCACATGTACTGCTCTCCCTCCTAGGAGCCTCTCAGCCACACACTCCCTCGTCAGTTCTTAGTGTTGAGCCAACAGATTTTAAATGTCTGTCAAGTGAGAGAGAGGCCCAGCTTTGAACTTGGCTTCTCCAGGACAAGTGCTGGGGGGAGGTTCTTCCATCACAGCATGTATGCTACAAGGTGTGCCTACAAATCTAGCCATCTCCAGACCCAACAAGTCTTAAGCTACCAAAGCCACACTTTCCAAGGTCAATTTGTATTAATTACCTTCTAGTTGCTGGGACAAAATAGCAAACAAAAATCAGTAAAAAGGAGGGTTTATTTCATCTTACAGTCCATCATAATGAGGAAGGCTTGGTGGCAGAAGCTTGAGGCAGCAGGTTACAGTGCATTCACAATGAATAAGAACAGAGTGGTGTAAACTGGTGCTTAGCCATCTCTCACCTTTTTTTTCTTTTTCTTTTTTTTTTTTTTTTTTTCCGAGGTAGGGTCTCACTCTAGCTCAGGCTGACCTGGAATTCACTCTGTAGTCTCAGGGTGGCCTCGAACTCTCAGCAATCCTCCTACCTCTGCCTCCTGAGTGCTGGGATTAAAGGTGTGCACCACCATGCCCGGCTTCTCACCTTTTTATACACCTCACCTTTTTATACACCTCAGTACCCTGGCCCATGGAATGGTGCTACCCAGTTAATGTAGACCTTCCCACCTCAACTAACCCAATCAAGATCATCTCTCACAGGCATGCCCAGAAGCTAATATAATTGAGATAATCCCTCACTGGTGAGTTTAGATCCCGTCAAGTTGAAAATCAGTATAAACCATTACACAAGCCCTGTTGGCATTTCTTTGACCAAGGATAAGTGTTTTGTATACCTGCTGGAGATGGTGTATGCTTACAAATCTTTCTGATTAGTTAAAGGGAATTCTTCATGTAGCTAACTGTAACTGAATATGATGTTGCTCTTCAATGCCAAAGGGTTTTACAGGGTAGAAAGCAGAACTTGGCTAAGTTTGGTCAGGCCCTTTACTGAGCACAGTGCTGTGGAAGCAAACAGCCCTTAGTGTGCCTGACTGTGCTCCCTTCCCAGCTCTGTTGCACTGAGGTGGGATTTAAAGTTCCAGGAGTGGAATAGACTTTGAGTTGCAAACTCATGCAGGAGTTAATTCTAGCCCACACTGTCCTACTTTCCTCATTATAATGCCCCAGAGCAGAGCACTATCAAGAAATGGCAATGGAGAGTAGAGAGAGGGCTAAGAAGAGAATAGGTTCAACTTCATTCACACTTGTTTAGTTTCTGAGAAAATGAAAGCAATGTATAGCTATGTTAATAGTTGATATCAGCAGTGAATAGTCACTGAGAAGCTACATGGGAACATACCTGGTGTTAAAATATGGACCCTATCTTTGAAGGTATCTTTTAGCTTAAGATGCAAAAGTAAGGAGATAATCACAGTTAGTATACCACCATCTAATGCTATTCTCTATTAAAGAATTATCACATTTAGTCTTTTAAATATTTTTATTTTATTTATTTGGAAGAGAGAGAGAAAGAGACAGAGAGAAATAGAGAGGGAGAGAGAGAGGGAGAGAGAGAACACTCATCAGGGCCTGCTAACACTGCAAATAAATCCAGACACATGTGCCACCTTGTGCATCTGGCTTTGCATAGGTACTGGGGAATCAAACCCAGGCCATCAGGATTTGCAAGCAAATGCCTTTAACCAATGAGCCACTTTTCCACCCCTTGCCACAATTAGTCTTTATAATATCACTATCAAGCGTGCATATAACTATATCTGTATTTTACAGTGAGCAAATTGAGGTTTGAGAAGTGTAACTTACCTCACATGACTGATCAGTCAAAAGACAGATTTTTAATTTAGGCTGCCGGATTTTGGAACCTACTCCTTGCCTGTATCAGTTTATTACAGGTGCTATGACAAAGGACCCATCTAGGCTTGTATCAACAGAAATTAATTGCCTCATAATTTTAAAGCTAGAAGTTTGAAATCAGGATATTTCCCTTAGGCTGTAAAGAATAATCAATCCCATGTTTCTTTCCCTCATAGATTTGATGGCACCAGGCAACCTTTGGTATTTCTTGACTTGTAGATATCTCACTTTAACCATGGCCTCCATCTTTATACATTCTGTATCTGGGTCCCAGTTTCCCTCTTTTTATTAGGAAATGATCCTTTTGGATTAGAACTCACATTAAAGATTTTATCTAAGCTTCATTAAGTCTGCAAAGGCCCTCTTTTCATAAAGCCACTCTCATAGGTACTATACTGGGGATTAGGGTTTCAACAAACATTACAATCCGCCATTAACACTAGTAACTAAACAACTTCAGCCAAAAGACAAGCAACAGCAAAAAGAACAACAATTAAAAAGTAGCATGGAACCTCCTGACCCTGGCCACTAGGATCACAGCTTGACCCTGATAATTATTTGAAAGTATCTCTACAGTGCTGAGCCTCATTTTAAAGAACTAGACCTGCTAAAGCAGATGTTACATACAACTATACAACATCTGGCAGCAAGTCATGCATAAGATTCTAGAATAAATACATCCCTGATACTGAAAACTTAAAACAGGGGTAGTCATGAGCCCTAGGGGTGTAACGTCTGCTGATGTCTGGAAAAATGTATATACTATGCTTATCAAACTGCCCAGTAAGCACTTCTCTTAATATTTATACCCTTATATTAACTCTATTCTCACTTGGGATAGAGAATCTTCTCTTTTCAGATGGCAGTGACCTTGGGATGACTCAGAAGATATCATAGTGCTGCAAAGAAGTGACAGAGTACTGAGTAACATCTTGATCATACCTTCCAAGGCTCAGGGTCTAATGTGGAAGAGGGGGCGGAAAGAATGTAAGAGCCAAAGGAAGGGTAGGACTCCTTACAACATGCTTCTCCAGACACAAAATGGCCTGCATATCCATGATCTCATAGTGCCTGACACTACCTATACAAGACCATCATAAAAGTAGGAGAAAATCATGACATCCGTCTCATTTTTTTACATCCTTTCCTGTTAGGGCAAGTATGGCAGGCACATTTCTGCTTGAGTAATAAACTGTGGCATGTGATTTTGGGTGGGCTAGGAAACTGGAACAACATATCTTGCTGTTCTAACACTCAACATACTAATGCTTTTCCACTTCGCCTCTTAGAGTAAGAAATTTATTCCTGGGAAGACAGGATATATTAGAGCACATTTTGTCCTTTCTTTGGAAATTCCAGCCCTCCCCCCCCCAAGTAACAAAAGTTACTTCATGGGTATCCCAGAGCTCCCAAGCTGTCAAACATTTGGATTTAGTGGATTTTCTAGGACTGATGACTTCATATGGGAATGTCTAACTTTGGCCACTTGTGTGTGTTTCTTTCTAGTAAGACAATGTTGGAGAGCAGGCCTGAGGGGCAGTGAAGAGTTAATTGTGATGGGAGTAAAAGTTGGGTGACTGGTGCCCAGAGACTATTCCTAGAGGGACAAACCAAGACTGTACCAGTCCAAGGTGCTGGCTCAAGATGAACTGAGTGGATGTAACAGATACCAAAGCAAAAGATGCAGCATGTGGGACCTAAGGACAGGTGATGTTGTCAGGCTGGTCTTGGGGCCTACCAACAGCAGGACCAAGGGATCATAGGACCCTGGATGCAGCTATAGCACTGAATGAAGACAGTATGTTTCAGTGGGACAGGTCAATGGTTTGGGGTAGGTTCAAAGCACAACATGTAAGGGAAGATTTGTCTCATTGCATCCCACCTTATCTGCCATTTGACCATTTGAAATGAGGTTGTGTCTTTGGTCATATCTTATTTTCTGGCTCCTAAATAAACAATGTCTACCAGAGTTATGCCCTGTAAGTGGGCATCATTGTACACTGTCTCAATGAACAAATGCAAGTATTCCCTTCTGATAAGATAACCCTGGAAGGCATTCAGGGATCTCCACTTGACCCTGTTTACCTGAATTCAGGTAAGGCAGTATTCTCCCTGGCAGGTCGTTCCAGTACTGGGAACTTTAGCTGTGGAAAGATTTATCAAGTCTTCACTCAAAATCATTCGGAATTCATCCCTTTCCCATACGAAGTGCACCCACCAAGGGTATAGGGACATAGAATCCCCTACAGACATCTTTGAAGCTGACATAGTCTTGTAACCTCATTTTTTTGTAGACATTAATTTGTAATAATGTGAGCTATGAAATCTTATCTCCTACCCACTTCCTTGGTCCCTAATTTTAACCCAGACACAGTTTAGCTACTGTGTACAATCTCAGAGTCTTTTTGCCAAATAGGTTTCTTTCAGCAGCATCACAAGAATCATCCCCTGGAGGTTCCACAACTAGTTGTGCCAGTTTCTCTGTCATCACCTTGTACTCCCTTTTTGTGACACATCTCACATTTGTGGCCTAAGTTAACAATTTGTGAAATTGGTTATTTAGCATCTAGATCCTATGCTAGGAGGAAAGACATAAGTCTATCTTACTCATCTTTGTATACCCATCTAATGTCTGGCTCAGTTTATTAGGTACTTACAGTTTTATTAAATGTTGTGGAAGTTTCTCAAAATTTTTTTCTGAAAATTGAACATCAAGTTCATAGCTCTTATAACTTCTAATACATGATATTGCCCCTGAAATAGTATATCAAACATTCAAATTTTGTCACAAAGGTCAATCAGATAACTAGTGAAGTTTGCCCATGACATTGTCTCCCATGGACTCTCTTTCAGATTGGACACACACCTTTGTATTTTTTACCTGACTAGGCAACACAATCTGCCTTTACTCCTCACCCTGAGATCAGTCTTGTGTGGATGGCTGTGGGCCATGGCTATCATTTCAACTTTACCAGTCTGTTTCCTTTGAATAAGACAAACTTGCATGTTGTTGTAAACTGTAGCCCACAAAGTCCCCATGTTCTCTATGCCATTGGATTTAGTTCCTAGAGTCAAAACTCCAGGTTGGCTTTATTTATGACTTATAATCTGTATATAATCTGAGGTCATAAATACAGCTCTCAAACAGCTCCTCTGTTATTTTCCCTCAGCAAATTACTGGGCGCCTCTCTCATCACTGTTCTTTCTGTACTGAACTGACTGTCTTCCATAATATCTAGTTTATAGGCTTTTATTTTTACCTCCTCCTCACATTGCTGTTTAAAGCGTTGTTAATTAGATCGGTGAGTCTTCCTGCGTTTTCATTCTATTCACTACCCAGTGCTTCTGTGTATACTTTGCCCCCTGTCATTTTGCTTTCATGAACCATATTTGAGAAGATTCAAACTTTTGACTACCTCTGAAGCTACATGATTCCTTTTCAAATTTACTTTTTCTTTCAAAATTTTGATCATTATTTGAAGAAGAACATTGAAATTCCTAGCCTCAATTTTTATGGAAAAATTAATAGAAAAACTTTTGGATGGGAAAGTGCAAAGGAGTCTTGTTGGTGACACCAGCCAGATGGATAGAGGATTTGTTGAGTCTTTCAAGTTCTAACTCATACCAAGTGACTGGTAAGGAAAAATGATAATAATAAAAATAGCAAGCATTGATTGAAGATATGCCATTAACTTGTTCAATGGAAGTTATAGGTGACAGTGCTGCCCCCACTAACCATTGTGGTCATCCATGCAACATGTCCCATATTTTTTTTAGACCAGTAATGGGACTGATAAAGCCGGCCACTTACGTTAGTCCTCTCCTGTGCTCTGTGGATCACATAGTGCTGGTTCTTAGGCAAGACTTTCAGCTTTCTCTCAAAGGTGATAAGTCAGACTTTTCTCTGATCATCAGGCACAATGTTTAATCATTTCAACTTTCCTCTCTATGTCATATTCTTATAATTATCAACATCCTGGCTGCTTTTTATTTCCTCCTATGTCCATAATGGTTTCTTTAGGTTTCTAAGAAGCCACATTGCTGAGCAACTGTCTTCAAAGCTTTTCATTTTACATCCAACCAGGTCAATCTCCATTGATAAACAAGAATGTTTATCTCTTGGGGCTGGAGAGATGTCTTAGCAGTTAAGCGCTTGCCTGTGAAGCCTAAGGAACCCAGTTCGACGCTCAATTCCTCAGGACCCACGTTAGCCAGATGCACAAGGGGGCGCACGTATCTGGAGTTTTTTTTTGCGGTGGCTGGAGGCCCTGGAATGCCCATTCTCTCTCTCTCTCTCTCTCTCTCTTTCTCTTTCTCTGCCTCTTTCTCTCCCTGTCCATTGCTCTCAAATAAATAAATAAAAATGAACAATTTTTTTAAAAAAAGAATGTTTATCTCTTAAACTTGCAAAGATGTAATCTCGTATACACAAAGATGAAGATAATGTACTTTCAACTCAATCCTCTGGGACAAGTTACATAGACATTAAGACATATTTAGAAGACAGGAATAGAGGGGATGAGAGGGAGATAGGGAAGAAAATTTGAGATACAAAAGAAAATGTTTTTATTCTACAAGAGAAATGTCTCAACTTAGTTCCTATCCAATAATGTCAACTCTCCAGATACATCTGTACCTCAGTGCCACTATCTAAGACCATTCTTAGGAAACTGTCTAAGGGGCTGGAAAGATTTCTCACCAAATAAAGCACTTGCCTGCACAGCCTAACAACCTAGGTTCGATTCCCCCGTATCTATGCAGAGCTGGATGAACAAAGTGGTACATGCATCTGGAGTTTGTATGCATCAGCTACAGGCCCTGGCATGCCCTTGCACTTGTGTTCTCTCTATCTCTGTCTGTCTCTCTCTCTGCTTGCAAATAAATAAATAAAAATATTTTGAAAAGAGAAACTATTTAATTATAATTATTTCCCTTAATTTTTATAATAACTGGAACCCAAATTCTTCATGCCATTCTCATCATGGGTTACTAGGGAGAAGAAAGAATTTACATACTTCTGAGATGGGAAATGGAACAGGTGATATGTGCGGATGGCTGCTTTGGCACCATCTGGGCCATTCTCTGTTGCCTTTTCCATTGCAGAGTAGAACTGTGTTCCATGACTGTTTCCAGAAAGCATTGATTTCAAACCTACTCCAGGCTAGTCTATACCTACATGCTTGATGCCAGAATGAACAAGTCATCAGATAATGGTCCATGAGTTTAAAGAATTTATCTGAAGAATAATACTGCAAATACAGAACTTCTTTGAGAAACTTGAAAAGAGGTTGGGAAGATGGCTCCATAGTTAAAGATGCCTGATTGCAAATCCTCGAGGTCCAGGTTCAATTCCCAAGCCACTCATGTAAGCCAGACAGAAAGAGTGGCACAAATGTCTCGTGTTTGTTCACAGCAGCAAAAGGCACTGCTGTGCCCATATACACATGTACAAATAAACAAGTAAATATTGTTTTAACAGAAAATCTTCAAGGGATCTATTATACAGTCCAAAACACTGTAGCTCCTCTATAAGTATGAAGCAAAGGGATCGTACTATAGATATTGAGGAATAGCTTTCTTCAGCTTGTAGGCAAACAATGCCTACTTCCTTGTAACAGTGAAGATGCTCATGAGGGAGGACTTCCCTGATGCATTTTCTAGGTGTGTGTTCTGTTCCTAGGTCTTCATCTCTGTTGGGAAAACAGATTTTCAAAACCATTTTCGTATTTCAGTTTTCATATCTCAATTAGGCCATCACTGACTTTGCTAGGCCCTGAACTGTAGTATAGTAGCATTTGCTTATGTTGCTTCCTGTTCAATTTCTTCAGCAATCTGTGATGTATTCCTTTGTTACCATCATGTGAATTACATAAAATTTATGGTAGAGTCCAAGGCTTCATAGGGCTTATAGGAGGTTGCTGGAGCTCCCCTAAGCCTCATGCTGTGCCTCCCCTTATAATTACACTATACTTCTAAGGCATTGATAGTTCTTAGTAAGTGGAAAACAAAGCTGCTGTCACTCTGTTCTGTTTCTTTGTTCAGGTTGCTTTTTGTGTGTCTTGGATAGCACCCTCTGGTTCTTCAGGGTTGTATTCAAACACCCTTTGCACAGGCAGCTTCTCTAGCAAAACTTTGACTGACTTAAATGTTTTTCTCTAAAGCTCCCAAAGCATCCTGTGCACACAGTGTGCTGAAATTGGAAGCTTTTTAAAAAGTATATATCTCATCAGTTACACCAGCTGCTTGAGGAAGGGAAGTGTGCTGCATTCTTCACTCTACCTCTAATGTCAATACCAACAACTGAACCACAGCAGATGTATGTGAATGTGCATGTGTGTGATGTGTGTGTGTCCACACACAATAATGTAGACAAAGACAATAGAAAACAAGCATGAAGAGAAATGAAAAGCACCTGGTTCTGGAATCATTACCTCACAGAGGTAGCTGGCAGGCAGACAAGAAATTGCCAGTGTTGACCGAGTTCTTTCTCTGAGGACTGGAGAGAAGCCAAAGGAACAGAATATTCTAGCACTTAGAGATGAGATGTTGCATCCTAGGAAGGAAAAAAAAATCAAACATTTTACAAAGGCATAAAACTTTGGAGAGTAAAAGAGATAGAAAAAAAAAATAACAGTATGCAAATTGCCCTAGCATTATGTTACTAGGTCTTTAGAAGATATTTGGTGATAGAACTTTTGGCATTATTTCCACATTTGAGTATTAAGGATCTGTAAGAAATTGTGTGTGTGTGTGTGTGTGTGTGTGTGTGTGTGTGTGTGTATACATTTACCCAAGGCATCAGTAAGGCCTGGGCAAAGTCTGTTTTCTCAGCCTCCAGCTGACTTCTGACTACATCCTCTTCCCTCACCCAGTTAGCTTGAGTTGACAGGTCATATTCATTAGAATTCTTCCTTTGGTCACTCCATGGTCAACATTGCCCCAACTTGTGTTCCTCTGATCAAGAAAACTTTCTTTGTGTAATCAACTTCCTGACTTCCTCCTTCATTTTAGCCGTAAAACACTGTGCATGTCCAGGAACACGACTCATGGGATCTGCTTTTGGAAGAGAGAAATAATATTTGCTCAGTGTTATTTATGTACTTTATACATCTGACTTAATCTCCAAGTGCCTGAAGGATCAAATATGACCATTTTCAGCTTCCAAGTTCATATGATTAGTAAGGAGAAGAACCAGTATTCAAACCTCAGACAAAGTAACTCTAAGGAGTTACTTGTTCCATTATATTATACTATTTTTGCTAAAAAAAAAAAAAAAAAAAAAAAAAAAGTGTGAATGTGGGCCAGAGGCATAGCTCAAGAATAAAATGCTTGTTTATTATGCACTATGCCATAAATTCAATCCCTGGCAATGAGGGGTGGGGAGGAGAGAATACTAATATGTCTAACCTCCTAGTTAAAATCTGTACTTCAACTGAGATGTTTAGTTTAATGCCCCAGGGAAGTACCCATCATGGTCATGCCAGCTACCACAGCAAGTCTGGAAGATGGGAGAATTTGAGCCATAAGCATCTCAAAGCTCTCCCTCTAACTACATCAATTTAAGGCATTGTAGGCTCCTTCTAGAATTGTCCTAACAAATGTTGTACTGAGATTTTTGGAAATTGTTCAGCATGCATGATTAAAAGCAAAATTACATGGAAAATCATAGTGAAGCAAAATAGAATACCTCATCTATCAACAAAACTGCCTTTGTATTTATAATTTCATCAGGAAGGGCAGCTTATAGAAAGATAATGGTGTCATTTATTCTCAAAAGCAGGTTTGTACCTGTGACTACATATGAGTTAAGTTAGTTTAAACACTGTAATCTCTTTTCATGCATTTTTTAAATTTTAATTTGTGTTTAAAATATTTAGATGGCTTCTTTGTGCCCATGAATAAATAATCTTATGTGTTCTCTCTCTCTTTTTCTCTCCCTCTCTCTCTTTCCTCACTTAGCAGGGAATGACTGATCTATACTTTTTTTTTTTTCAGAAAATCTCTGAAATCCCAGTTTTCCTGGGATCTCAGAGGAAAATGTGAGCTCTTCTCTCTGCCCATTTCTTCCCTGTCCCAACTCTAGATCCATGAAAAAATAAGAAAACAATCCTTCTGAAGGGGGAACTTGGCATTGTGCAGTCTCTGGAAGGATGGGAAGGGTGATGTCATGTGAGGGAAAAGCTGCTTCCTGGACGCCAGTGCTCAGTGGTCACTTGTCATGAGGGATTATTCTAGCTCATCAAAGGAAACCTTACATAAACCCTTTGCTGAGAACCACGATTAGGACTGCTGTAAAATTCTTCCAAGTTGTGTCTGTAGGATGTGTGCTAAGGGCAAAGTGGCTCATTATGACTGAATTCTCAGAATGAACATGAACTTCCATGATTATAAACAATAACACATGGTAATCCCCTCCTTACCCCCACTTTCTCCTTTGACACTCCATTTCCCATCATATCCCCTCCCCATCTCAATCAGTGTCTCTTTTATTTTGATGTCATCATGTTTTCCTCTTATTATGATGGTCTTGTGTAGGTAGTGTCAGGCACTGTGAGGTCATGGATATCCAGGCAATTTTGTGCCTGGAGGAGCACGTTGTAAGAAATCCTACCTTTGCTTTGGCTCTTACATTCTTTTCAGCACCTCTTCCACAATGGACCCTGAGCCATGGAAGATGTGATAGAGATATTGCTGTAATGAGCACTCCTGTCACTTCTTTCCAGCACTTGAGTCATCCCAAGGTCACAGCCATCTGAAAAGAGAAGGTTCTCTACCAAAGAGAGAGTAGCATTAATATATGGGTATGAACATTAAGAGAAGTGCTTACTGGGCAGTCTGATGAGCATAGTATATATATTTAGCCAGACAATAGCAGATGTTATACCCCTAGGGCTCATGACTACCCCTGTTTTAGGTTTTCAGTATCAGGGATACATTCCCTCCCATGGAGAAGGTCTCCAGTCCAATCAGAGGACAGTTGGTTTCCACAATGACAGATGTGCCACTATTGTACTGGTTAGCTCACTTGGCCTGGCTGGCAAAATATAAGGCTTGCAGTGTCTACTGTTGAGTATCTTCACTGGTGATTTATTTCTCTCCCATTGAACTGCATGCAGAATGGCTTCTTCCAGCTTTCTGTTAGTTGGTCTACATGGAGGAGGTTATCAGCTCAGTTCCAGCAGGATTTCTCAGTGGCCTTGTAACCAAAGTATGTGGAGTCTTCAGCAATATGGTCTTCCAATTTACTCCTGGTGGGAAACCTAGAGCCTTGGCAATGGCCTGTAATGTTTTGAGGGCATCAGAGACCTCCACGGCCAAAACCTCACTGGAAAGTATCCCATCCCTAAGCCAGATTTATTTTTGCACATGACTATATTAGCTACAAACATCAGCTTCCCTAAAGCCAATCTTCTCCACCCCCACCATCCCATCTAAAACACCAGATTTCAAGAATTAACAGCAGTGGAGTGGGGTGAGTTACCTGCAACACATGTGAAAGACCCGTTCCCTTTCTCTTGAGGTTCTCTAAATACCTTAGCAAAATGAATTTGGTAGCAATTTTTGCAAAAAGCACTATAAATCTGGGCATCTAAGTTTATCAGAAGCAAGCATAGGCCCTGTTATGCTCACAATTTTCCCCTTTGTACTTAGACTCTATACCTTAGCACTCAAGAAGGGAGTATGGGGTGAGGATTTGTTGATACCATGGGTATTTTTACTCCACTCAACCCTACAGAATAGAGCCTTTATAAAAATGTTTGTGCCCCAATGACAAAGGTGAAGAGTCACAATTCTCCACCACATGTATTTCATTAAAATAAAATTCTCTGAGTGGAGAGATGGCTTAGCAGTTATGGTGTTTGCCTGTGAAGCCTAAGGACCCAGGTTCAACTACCCAGTACTCATGTAAGCCAGATGCGCATGTGTTTGGAATTCATTTGCAGTGGCTAGAGGCTCTGGCATGCCTAATCTTTCTCTCTTTCTCTTTTTTTCTCTCTCTCTCTCATAAATAAATTAATTAAATATTTTTTAAATAAAAAAATAAAATTTATTATTGAAGCTCTTTCATCTATGAATATCAAATAATATGTTATTTAAGAAACAATGCATTGGGTAAGATATAAAAATATTTTAAATGCTAAAATAGCTTATTACTTTTCTAACTAAGTTCACTTTTTTGAACAAAAATTTATGTAAAGATATAAAGTGGTTTCAGTAGAGGGCTGTGACTAAAAAGAAAGGAAAAAATAGCTAGAAATGATCCTAAGAGAATGTGTTTCATGTATCATGTAAGTAGGAATTACAATCAAAATTGGTTACTATATGCTTAACAGACTAATAATATCTGGTGCTTGAATAAACTAAATGTTGTAGAAGCATATTGGCTTTGATAAAATAGCTTTTGTCTTATTTCTTTTTATCTTCCTAAAATTTTAGTGGTATTACCAAATATTATCTTTTACAGCTTATAGATAAGAATTTTGGGTAGTAAAGGAATAATTTTCTTCAGAAAATATCCTCAGAGGGCAGGACATGGACCAGACTGGAAACAACTCCCTTTCAAAGGAACTCCTTTGAAAGCTCTGATTTTTCAATTAGTTATTCCATAGCCATTCTTTGACATATGCTTTTATTCAAAAACTACGTACTATTTGTTCTATGACAGGTCCTAGAATTTAAATCGTTGCTGCAATAACAAGAACTCCAAAACTCAGTGACTTAAAACAGTAACCATTTGTTATTGATCACAAGCCTCCAGGGCAGCTGGCGGGATCTACTGATCTAAACCAGGCTTATTCAGTGCTGTGTCTGGTCAGCTAGTGATTTGGTTTGAGCCTGATTCACATGTCTGGCAGTCATTAGATCTTGGCTAAGGAAGTAGGTGGCTGGTTTATATGACTATGCCTTCTACTCTCCAGCAAGACACTACAGGTGGCCAAGACAGCAAGAAGAAGGATACAATGCTTGTCCCTAGAGTCTTAGGCACTGTCATGCCCAGTTCATTCTATTAGGCAAAGTGAGGAAGGAAAGGGTAAGATGAAAAGTCACATTTGGCGTATGAGCACAGGAAGCCATGAACAACTGGGAGCATTCTAGTAATCAATCCTTTACAAATAAAAGTCAAAAAATTATCAATCCTACACTATTAGTACTCAGTATGTCCATGAATTCTGGTCACAAAAACAATTTAATGGAGCCAGATGTGGTAGTGTACTCCTATAATCCTGGTACTGAAGAGATTAGGCAGGAAGATGGTATGGTGAATTTGAATGAGATGCCCCCCATAGCTTCACATGTTTTAAATACTGGTAGAAATTTGGGAGGTAGAGTCTTGGTGGATGGGCAGGCTTTGTCATATTATAGCCCAGCTTTTCCTTGTCAGAGTTAGCTCCTACTTCGTGCTACCTCCCAGTTCATATAACAAGATGTGATGGGCAGTCTCTGCCCTGCCCTGCCATGCCATGATGACTGAAATAAATGCTTTCCTTTCAGAAGCTGCTTCTGCCCAGGTACTTTGTCCCAGCAAAGAGAAGGTAAGTGACAGAAGTGGAGGCAAGCCTGGGCTATGTAGTGAGATTTGAAGAAGGAGGAAGGAAGGGAGGGAGGGAGGGAGGGAGGGAGGGAGGAAAGAGGGGCAGGAGACGGGGAGGGAAGAGAAAGTCAAGTCTAATTGCTTTCCACATTCCATACAACCCATTCTTCAGATGATTGGACTCATCTCTCACATCTACAAGTTTTCTTTTAAGATTGTGCCACATTCCTTCCAAACTTCATGATGTAGTCAGTGTGTAACATCCAACTCTATTACAGTGAGGATGTTTATCTCATAGTGTTTTTCAAAGCAAAGAGGGAAAAATGGTGAGGATATGTTGCAACTTGTACTATCATAACAGCTCTCAAAAGTAACACAAAGCTAACAGAATAGCCCTGGTGCATATGCTTGCATGCATGTACATTTTAAAATAAAGACTACTAATATCAAATTTGGGTGAAATTGAATAAACCTGGAAATAAGCCAGTATGGATTATCCTGAAAAGCTGACATGATGATGAAGTAACATCAAGAAAAAAAAGGGATTTTTTTTTAAGGCACAAAAACAGGTAAGTTGTACATAATATTGACCTAAGTTAGCTTCTGTTCACAGAATTGATGAAAAATGGCTTGGAACTAAGAGGTTTGAGGCATTCAAATTGAAGGTTGAACATAAGAATTTGAGCTAAATAGGTAAAAGTAAAGAAATAGGATCAGTGTGGGAGAAAAATGTGTTAAATGCTTGTGAAGATTGTACCACTAAGACAATTTAGGGGAGATAGGGCCGCAAAAGAGGAAATGAGGAATGAATGCCTTGAGCCTGTAGGGAAGAATCAATATTAACCTTATCTCAATCCTCCTAAGGGAGTCCTCCACTTTGCTGGAGGTCAGAATTGTCAGAAGGGTGTGGTCTATCCTTATCTCTACTTCCCTAAAGTAATTCCCCTGTCCTAGAAGAGAAAAAGTGACACCTACCTGGAGGATTAAGCTTCCTGGGGAGATTGCCCTTTCCCAAGAAAATGTGATCTCCCACCTAGAAACCTAACACTGAGGCTGGTTACTTTTGCCCCCATCCAGTCCCATAAAAGACCCCAATCTGGGCCTGTAAGTGAGCTTTACCATTTCTAGGAACCCTGTTCCTTCCCCTCTTGGACAGGAGCTCTGTATTCTTTCCTTCTCTTAAACTCTATAATCTCTGTAATAAAATCTGTGTAAACTTTATCCTTTGGTTTATGGGCTTTGTTTGTCTAAATTCATAAAACAAGAACCTAGAAGACCACTACATTCAGAGAAAGTTTTGCATGACATTGAGTGTCCCGTCCCCTAGCTCCTGAGTTATTACCTACCCAAGAATCGAGGAAGGCTCTAGCACTCTTAAACACACCCCAAAATTCCAATATCAGCAATCAGTAACAAGAATTTCTGTCATGGACCGTGACAAATGTAAAAAGCCACAATGCACTGGGAAGGAAGTTAAACTGCTAAAGGTGCTTGCTTGTTCAGCCAGAAGCCCTAAAAGTGCCTCAAAATAAAAGAAACAATAGCAACAAAAAATATTCTTGCAGCTGGAGAGATGGCTTAGTGGCTAAGGTGGTGGTCTGTATGGCCTAAGGGCCAAGTTCGATTCCCCAGTGCCCAAGTAAGCTAGATGCGCATGGTGGCACATGAGCCTAAAGTTCATTTGCAGTGGATGGAGGCCCTGGAGTACCCATTCTCTCTCTCAATCTCTCAAATAAATAAATAGAATTTTAAAATTCAAAAAATATTTTCATCACTAATAGAGATTGATCTTCAATTTGGCCCCCCGATGGCAGGGCATTGCTGTGAGGAAAATCTATTCTTGAAGTCAGATTGACTGTGGAACTGAGCTTGGAACTATGAAGGATGACAAAGAGAGTGAACAGTGACCCATTATGGGGCCCTGGTTCACAATAAGCTTCAGAAAAGGTTTTTGACTAAAAGCATCATATCTCAGCTTTATTCACCTTGGCTCCAAATGATGAGTACAGGGATTCCAAAATCCAAATTCCACATGAAGGGGCACAGACATGCTCCCAGTGCCACTTCAGCTCTAAAGGCAAGTAAAAAAAAAAAAAAAAAACTAAGACATTCTAAATAAGAAAGTAGTTTAGAATGCATAGTGAATGGTCTTTCTAGCAACTCCTTTGAAGAAAGTTTTAGGTCTAGGTGGGGCTAGTTTTCATCCCGTAGATAACAGCAAACACTCTAACTAGCTTTGTGATTTAAAAGTTTAAGTTTGAGTCAGAAATCAGCACTCTTAAGCCAAACCAACTCCTCAGCCTGGTTGTCTAAAGTGAATTTGGAACCCAGCTTGCCTCTCTTGTGCCTCTGCATTGTATCAGGCCACTTTGCTACCAAGGCAGAGCTGAGTCATTACGAGAACCCATATAGCACACAAAGGCTAGACTATGCATTATTTGGTACTTTTCAAGCAAATTTGCCCACTCTTTTTTTTTTAAGATTTTTTTTTTGTTCATTTTTTTTGAGAGTGACAGAGAGAGAAAGAGGCAGATAAAGAGAGAGAGAGAGAGAATGGGCACACCAGGGCCTCCAACCATTGCAAATGAACTCCAGATGTGTGCACCCACATGTGCATCTGGCTAACGTGGGTCCTGGGGAATCAAGCCTCAAACCAGGGTCCTAAGGCTTCACAGATAAGCATTTAACCGCTAAGCCATCTCTCCAGCCCAAATTTGCCCACTTTTACTGTAGACTATTACCACTCTAGTTGGCTGTCCATGTGTCTCACCTCAACCAGAGAAAATTTCCTCTTCTCACAGCCATAGCTAGCTAGTATCTTAACTTTTATGGAAATCTTGTTCATCCATTAAATTCTATACATTAATTTTCCTATTTAAAAACTGATTGTATCTCATAAGTAACTTTCACTTATATCCCTCCCCACGCACATATGCACACCCAGCCACTACCACTTTCTTTTCCATGTAATTTGTCTGCTGAAGGCTCCAGGTTACATATCCTGAGGATTGCCCACAGACTAGATCTTTCCCACTCAATACCCAGAATGCATTTCAGTATGTTCTGTGTCCCAGGTTGGTTTCTTCCTTCCTTCCTTCCTTCCTTCCTTCCTTCCTTCCTTCCTTCCTTCCTTCCTTCCTTTACTTTTTACTATTATGAGCTAGATTCAGAAACTTCTATTTTGTTTTGAATGTTGACTTTCACATCAAAGTCTTCAGTATGCAAATGGAATAAAACTTCCATTTTTATAAACATGAAAAAATTATAACAACCAGTCAAAAGGCAGAACAGAGTGACCTCATGGGTTCATCCATTTCCTTGTGGCCCTAACAAATACCTTTGTAGTGTGGAAGTGAGTGTTTTGGGCCCTCCTTTACAAGATGGGCCAACCCAACATCACTCAGCCAACAGAGAGTCAGGTGAGACTAGAAGGTGGACTTCTTGTCTTCCAGGTAGCCACTACATTCATTCTATGACTTCACAGACACCCCATGCAGCTATTCCAACCTGATGGTTTGTTTAACTTCTTTTTTAAATTTTTTAAAAAATTTTTGACTTATTTATTTGAGAGTGACAGACAGAGAAAGAGGCAGAGAGAGGGAAAGAGAATAGGTGCACCAGGGGCTCTAGCCATAGCCAACAAATTCCAGATGTATGCACCACCTTGTGCATCTGGCTTATGTGGGTCCTGGGGAATTGAGCCTCAAACCAGGATCCTTAGGCTTCACAGGCAAGCTGCTAACTGATAAGCCATCTCTCCAGCCCTTGTTTAACTTCTTCAAGGTAATCTTTGTTAAGTTATTACCTGCAGCATCTTAAATAAGTACTGTGTTAAGCACTGAAGACACAGGTATACATGGTCTCCACTCTCAAGTCATATAGCTATCTAGTAGGAGTGAAAAATATCCTCATTATTTAAGTAATTACTTAGTCTCCAATGTGTTATGTGCAATAAGAGAAAAATACAAGGTGCTTGTGGAATGAGTAATGTGGTCAGTTTGGGAAATAGTTAGGGGAAATTGCTCTTTAAACTGAGAACTAAAAGGATGATGCAATAGGCAGGCAAGCTAGAAGGAGAAAGGGGCAGAGGTAGAGTCAGCAGGGCCTTGAAGTCTGGCCAGAAGGAGCATATTTTTGAAGTCCCTGAAATGAGCAAGATGTTCTCAAAGCCCTGAAAGAAGCAATTCTGGGTAGTACTGACAGCCTACTAAAGCTGACTGACCCTTAGAGTCTACATTCTGCCTTTTACTTACTACCTGGCTATGGGCAAGATATTTAATCTCTCCTACACAGCTTTCTCTTCTGTAAAAGGGAATAAGAAACATAAAAATGACTAAGTATATTAGGGTTGCTATCACAAAATGCCTATGATTAAAAGACTTATAAACAACAAATACTTATTTTTCATAAGTGTGGTGGTTGAGTCCAAGATCAAGGCAGATTCAACAAGAATATGTGGTGAAGGCCTCATTTAATCTTAAGGGTAGCACCTTTTCACTGTGTCCTCACATGGCCAGAAGGGCTAGTAAATCCTCTGGGGGTCTCTTTTACAAAGGCACTAATGCCAATCATATGAGCACCACCCTCATGGCCTAATCACTTTCCAAATGTCTGACCTCATAATATCTCCATACTAGTGAGTATACTGGTAGGAAAGACACGAAAATTCACATGAAACCAACAACCTTAGAAGATTATTATAAAATGGTGTTTAAAGAAGATAAATGATGTAAAATGTTTAGGGCAGATCCTGGCATATATTTGCAGTTGTATGAGCATTTGATAAACCAAAGAAAGTTGTTAATGGAGTCCTTGGCAGTGGTGAGTTTGTCACTTTGGACTTTATCCTGGAATTAGAGGTAGACTTTGAAGGTGTTAACAGGACAGTGATAGTATCTAGAGGGCTGTAAAAACAAATGTGGAAGATAGCAACAACACAGGTGAACAGGAGAGCACTTGACACCCAACAGTATGAGCTGCTACAAACTTCTGAGGAAAGGAAACCCAATCAATTAAGTAAACAAACGACCGGTTAAAAGTGAAAGTAACCACAGGGCATCATTTCTTCCTCCAGAGTTAATGACTGCTCCACTATGATTCCAAACTTTAGAGAAAGATAATTTAGATGACAAGTCTGATAACTGAAATGTAGTCTTTCTGTCCTTGCAAAATAAGTTATGCATGCATATATTCTAAGCTCAAAGTAAATCATCACCTCCTTTCAAAACAAGGATCAAATCAACTTACTTTGCATCCCCTGCCCTGAATCTTTGCTCAGAGGCACTCAGGAAATTCTTTCCACAGTGCAGTTGGCAAATTCTGTGATATTTGATGGTAAAATGTCTCCATTCATGATGTTCCAAGCTAGAATAACTTTTATACTACTTAGCTGGGAAATTCAACCATGATGCTGGAGGCCTTGGTTACTAACTTATTAATGATTCCTCCAAATCTCATGAACTTCTAACAGAAGGTGCTATGGGGGAGTAACCAGACTTGTGCTACTCTGTCAGACTGTCTCTTTGCTGTATTACAGTCTACAAAGGGACTCTAGGGGATCAGCCTTCCATGAAGTGGTATTCCATACTCTAACCTAGTCACGATATAAACAGTTTATTGATGAGCCCTATAGCTTCTTGAACTTCCCCCCAGTTTTTGTTTTGGTAGGTACATTTTATTCCATCCACCCTAAAGCAACTGGAAAAACTGACCCTGACAGCCTATGATCTGGTTCTTCTGGTCCTCAAGCCAAAGGAACATTTCTTCTCTCTGGCTAAAGTATTAGGACCACAGTAATTTTTCCCATGGTCAGGTTCACTTTCACCATCACTATCTCCTGTGTGACCTTGACCACAGGCATCACCTCTTTTCATGATGAGTTTATCCTCTCTAAAACAGTGCTCCTAACAAGACCTACTTCATAGAGCTGTAGAAGAAATGAGGCTGTAATAAATTGTTTTACCTAGTTCCAAACACCCAGGTAAGAATTCAGTTAGCATCAGCTACACTTACCTTCCCCAAACCTTTAGAACAATGAATTCCAACCTGTTTAGACTCTCCCAAATTCTGAGAACAAGCAGTGTTAATTCACTTTAATTTTAACAGTGCCATGCAGCACTTTTAAAAAGAGAAGGAGGCCATGAAGTCTTTAAAAGATGTGGTGTTCGCAATTCCAAAAAGAGCCAGAAGCTATAGCCCAGGAGTGTATTATTTTGATCTTGCCCTGCTGCTCCAGCCACATATTACATAAGATTCCCTGCTTCCCCCCAGGTCATAGCAAACCTTGAGGGAAACCCCCAAATAGGGAAATCTCCTCATATATGCAGGAAGGACCTAGAAGCTCTGGGCTAAGCTATATTCAACAAAACCCCAAACTTTGTCTATAGCTTATAAACTTTAGTAAACAATATACTGCACATAGGAAGACCACCCTGGCAAACACATGGAATAGTGATGCGGTTATCGCTCTGTCTCTGCTGCCCCTTCTCTAAAGCAGTTCATTGCAAAAATAAAAGATCCATTCTTACTGTATAGTAAGAGCTGTGAAGAAATGGCATTGCATTCTGCTCTGGGACACATGAGTATCAGACAAGCCATGTACAAGTTATCATGCAAGAACATTCAGTGGCTTTAAGTCCTTAATAAGTTAAATCTCCCTGTTTCTCATCCACTGAGGCACATATGTATCCACCAACCTGGAGAACAACTGCTGCCCTTTGATTACAGATAAATTACAACAGCTTTTCTTAGAGATCAGAGGTTTCACTTTTAATATTTTATAGAAATCTGCACAGATTGATGTTAATGATAACACAGCCTAATCTGCTGAGTAACCTGCAGTGTCTATTCACATGCGATATTGCTTTTCATACAAACACACAGTCACTGGCTATCTTTTCTGTTATTGCTTAGAAATTAAATGGGAGAAGAGCTAAGTGTAGAGAAGAAATTTAGATATAAAACGTTCTTCCTTTGCCCCACCTATTTTCAAATATCCTGGGTATGTAAATATTGGCCTTGAAAGTTTCAAAGATCTCTCACAATTTTATACACAATCTTACATAAAATATCAGTGTGTGTGAGCTAATAAAACCCTGGCCAGTATTTATTTAAGAGTCAAGAATAAACTAATGCAGTTGTAGATTGAAACATGGTTTGCTAAGGAGAAGCACTAGATGCTCTTGTAGTCAGGTATTGCTAAGCATAATTTAATCCTGTAATGACAAACAGGCAGACAAGAGTAGCCAGTGTGAGAGAGTAAGCCTAAACATTCCTTTCCTATTAATAGAAAGAGGTTGTCTTTGCCAGGTCTTCAATGTCCATCCAGCACCCACCTATAATAAGGCTAGATCACAATTCACAACATATCAGATAAAAGCCAACCCTGAGCAGCCATGAAGCAAAATGTGTCCTTAACATTGCTTACTCTCAAAGCATGTGTGATCATAGATAAATTACAACAGCTACTAGACGCAGCTGCCATTTTTCCATCTCCAAATTTGTCACATAGTATGTGAGCAGTTTCTTGCCTACACAATAAGGCACAACAGCTAGGAATTCTGTCCTCTGTCTAGGTACCACTGTGACCACAACGAATCTCTACAAGGAGGGGAGATATTCCAGAAAGCAGCTGGGAAAAGGAGAAAGGAAAATTTCTTATATGCTCATCACATTATCCTCCCAAGGAAAATGTTTCTTGCAGTACATTCCAAGGTAGAATAAATGAGGAGACAAGATTGTGCCTCAGAGAACTCAGGTAACTTAAATGACTGCCAAGCATATTGCCCAAGTCAGATAAGAACTGTCAACTGACAGCCAGTTCTCTGAAACCATTAGACCTTGGGCTGTGGTTCTGATGGAGATCTTACTCATCTGTATGACTTAAGGCAAGTCATTTCACTTGTCCATATCCCGTTTATGCCTACCTTATTTAAGGAAGTAAATATGAAAAGCTTAGTGTGCTGAAAATGCTAAACATCTCCAGGATAATTGTGATTACAAAGTCATTACAATGGTGTAGTGTTAGTGAGAACATGAGATTCAGATCACCTCACTTCAAATCTTCCCACTCCCTAGGTAACCACCCTGACTCAAGTCTATCATTCTATAAAATGGAGATGGAAAGCCTGCTCTACATTTTATCTATTTAGTCATCTGTGTAGATGATTAATGCTCTTACATTAATGATACACATAGGTTCTTAAGAAGGTGAAGGTCTTTCTCATCCTTTTGCTGGTAGTGTCCCAGTAAGGGTCTCCATTGGATAAGAATATGCAGATACTCTCTAGGGTTCCTGCTCCAGGGAGCCCAGAGAACTCCTCCACAGAGCTAGGTACAGCTACATGGAAAGGAATTTCCCAGAACTTTGCTTTTCCTCCACGGACTCCTTGCTTGGTTATGCTTTCCAATTTAGACGTATTTCACATAAACAGCTCAAGGGAATGGAAGGATATCTCTGGCTCAGTCTGAGACATGAGGCCATCTGGAGAACATAACTTCTAATACTTTCTTCTGGTTGCATCACACCTAACCACAAAACCCTATTCAAGCTTTGAATCCCTCCATCACTTTCTTTTCTCCATGGACTTAAATTCATAGACCTGCAATGACCTTTCCCAGATTAGAAAAGGCAATCCACTCTCTCCTTTTAACCTCCTCTAGGCTGTTTTCCTAATGAGGGAACAGAAATATGGAGGAGACAACCTAGGAATAATGTGAAGCCATCCAAGGTAAATTATTCCTGCATTGTTCTGGAATGTATAGCACATGTTTTCCTGGGAGCAAATTTATCTTCTTAATTGTGATTTATTTAGGAAACTATTGAAATTAATTTCCATTCCCTGAGCACATTCCACTTGACAGCAATGGCATGCAGCCTGAGATTAAATTTTCACTATGAATGAGCTACAGAAGTCTTGCTCCAGTGGTTAATCAATAACAGCACATCTCGCTACAGACAACAGAATTCTGAGCTCTAGCTCAGAAACAGCACCCACTGTCCAGCTGAGTCACCAACCATCCATTAACATTTGCCTTCTTGCCTGCTCATTTGGTCTTGATTCTAATCCTGATGCCATTCCCAAACTTCCCATTTCTATTGGGATCAGGCTCCTCTAGAAATGGCTCAGTCATTAACAGCCCTATCTGCCACCTTGGCTCAAGCCAAGCCTCAAGTGTCTCAGAGTGGCTTCTTGTTGCTAGGACACACGTTGCAGCATAAAGAATGGCTGAGTCGCCTCAGCGCTTCAGTTTGGCTCTCTGTGGTGGGTTGACTGCCTGTGAATCGCAGAGTGGTGAGTGTTCTGAATCAACATAAGGCAACCAGACGCTTAAGGGAAAAATGGCAGTTATGAAATATATTCAGTAAATACATCCAATTGTGGTCTCTCTCTTTAGTTTTGACAGTGGAAATACAAACAAATCAGCAGCACAATTAGTTCTCCATCCGTGGGATGGAGTGTCTCATGATTTCCACTTGGGAATTCCCTTTGCCCTGCCATGAGAATTCAGGTGCTGCAAGAAGAGTGCCAGTGATGGGAAGGTGGTTCTTCCCTCCTGGCTTTGCCTCCCTCCATGGATCCATTGCATTCTCCGTCTCTGGAGTTGATGACCCTTAGCCCCACTAGTTGACAAATTTCATCTGCAATTAGCCCGTTTACTGAAATCATTTGGTCAGAACATTGAGAATGTTTCTCTAATGCAGGAGGAAAAGAAACACCCTATATATAACAGCATTTGTCAGAGGAAGTTATTTTGCATTAACATATAATACAAATAATACAGACAGGTAGAGATAGAATCCACATGATAATAGATTCAGCAGCATAATCATCATCAAGCATTTTGGACCAATGTAACTGATTTTATTTAGGGAGTAAGAGGAAAAACGTCTTTAAGGCATCAGTGTAAACAGTGGTCCTTAGACCTAAGTGATCATTTAACTATTTATCAGCTGTGTGCCCTGAGTAAGCAATGTGATCTGTAAGCCTTAGTTTCCCCATTACAGTGCATTTAGTGGGGTGAGGCACATAAACAGAAACCAACAGAAGTGAGAGATGTTAAAATGCCAAATACCAGAATGTTTTGAAGCTATTTTAACCTCTGTGTTAACTGAGCCCAAAAGAGCCATGCCAATTATTCCCAAATTTCAGTGAAACACCAAGGATCCTGAGCAGGATTTACAAAGCAAGTGCTCTAAACTGGTTTATGACCCCTGTCTCCTCATGGGTGTGTGTGTGCGTGTGTGTGTGTGTGTGTGTATAATTTGTTTTAGTAATACAGGACAAAGTAAATCTAGTTGAGAAGGATCCTTTTAGAAAGGCTTACCTCTCTTGGTACTCAGGACATCACATAGTGGGTTTGTGGTATGTCTAGTAGGTACTGAGCAATGCAGTTGACAGAAACTGGATGGTACACGAGAAATGTAATAGGCAGTGGGTAGTTAGAGCTGGCTAACATGCTCTGTGGAGCCAGATGAAGACTGGCTAGGAAGTAGTTACCATCCTAGATGGGGGCTTTGTGAGAAAGTCAGCAGAGAAAGAGGTGATATAGGCCTTTCCTAGGATATTGTTGCCTCTTCTAACACTCGTTTCATCATCTTCTCCCCTCATGATCACCCCCTTAGAATGAGACTGCTGCTAATCAGATGACTTTGAGTTGCAAAGGAGAGCTTTCCTGAGTAGACTTGACCTAATTAGATGCAACTTAAGAAAAAAAAAAAAAATGGCACACTGTCCAAGAGAACCTGCCCTGCTGAACTGAAAAAACTCTGTGAGTTTTGGAGCTGTAAACAAATACCTCTGTGCCTGAAAGAAGAGCCTCAGACCACAGGTGAGGGTCCAACTCTAGCCAATACCTTGACTCCAGCCTGATGAGATCTCAGACAGAAAACCTCACTGTGATTGAGCACTACAAATAATGTGACAGTACATTTGTACTGTTTTAAACTGGCAAGTCTGTCAACATTTCACGGTAATAGAAAACTAACACGAGTTGTTATTCTATGTTTCTACAGAACAAAGAACCGTTAGCAGAACAGGTGAGAGGTAAGTAGATGCCCAGTGCTGAAGCAGGTGACATAGGTAGCTGGCCAGACCAGGGCCCAGAAGGTGGCAGATCCTGGGTGGTGAGGTACTGAGGGCAAGCTCCACAGAAGCAGCTTTGGTTTTCTGTCTAGCCCACCGTACTGAGGCACCAACTCAATAATACTAGCTATGCAAAACCCTGTCTGTCCTCCCGCCTTCCTCCTCTCCTCACTCCCCAACCTGAACCTGATGATGGGAGGCTGAGGAGGAAGCTGAGGATCAGAAATAAGCCTGGTCAGCAAGCTTGGAGAATAAGGTAGAAATGTAACACTGAGAAATGTAGATTTTCAGGATCTGCTTCTCCCCTTCGCCAGCTTCCCATCTGCAGAAGTGAGGCACCTATTTGCCATCGCTATACCAAACTGTACCTCATAACAGGAATTGAGTCTAACATTTTTCTTTCCACTTAAAGTGACTAGAAAAAAATTTATTATCTGAAATGAAAGAAGCTACATTCAAGACTAAGCCAAAAGGAAGAAGAAAAAGAAAAAACTTAGCCAAGATTTTATCTGAGTAGAGAAGAACTGATCAGGTTTACAAAAGCAATAGTAAGAAGGAAAAAGTTGCATTATGATGACATCGGACTAGTCAATTCTTTGAACATAAGAGTTCGTGGGATGTTAATGATGGTTCCATACAAGGAGAAAAACCTTCCGTGTTTTTTGCTAGAAATCATCAATTGAGAGAATGCAGTGAGAAAATATTGTTGTTAGCTGAGGTAAGCCTTGAAACTGGCACAGTAATACCAATGAGAAAAAATTCTGCTATCAATTTGGGTTGAATTTTAGCCTAAAGAGGAACTCAGATTCTTGGTTCCATTTTTTCTTATTTGTTTGCATTTTTTTCAGTTCAGGGCATGAAATTGAGGGTTTTATAAATGCTAGGCAAGCACTCTACTGCTGAGTTATATCCTCAGCCCCTCTTAGTTCCTTCTGAAGTGAAAGAAGCTTGGGGTGCTCAGTGTAGTTTTAAGATTCAAATGTAAAAAGATTATAACAGCTCTCCATCAGCTCGTCTACCCCTCCAAAGTGAAAACAGCTTCTTCACACCAGTAACCAAAAATTCTTCTAATTCTTCATTATTTATTCAGGGTAGATACATCTAAGAATTATGATAGGTAAAATCCATAATTTACCTAAAAGCCATGGTCCTCACTTCTGAAAAAACTCCTCTCTGATAATTTTACTATAAGTTCTCTTCCTAAGATAAAAGTGGGTGCCTAAGATAAAATTGGTAAGCACATCCAGAGATACACAATCACTTCCCCCTTGAAGAAGCATCCTTGCAGCCGGGCGTGGTAGCACTTATCTTTAATCCCAGCATTCCATAAGCAGAGGTAGGAGGATCACCATGAATTAGAGGCAACCCTGAGACTACATAGTGATTTCCAGGTCATCCTGGGCTAGAGTGAGACTCTACCTCAAAAAATAAAAATAAAAAATAAATTTAAAAAAAAAGAAGAAGAGGAGAAGAAAAAGAAGCATCCATGCTTTGCAAAAAGTGAAAAGTGTGTGAACCTGGCAACACTGAATGTTTATTTCTACTCCCATGAAAGAAATAGCAGATGAGACTGATGGAACACAAGGAAACTGAGGTGCCAGTGAGCAGGTAAAGAATGAGCTCTAGATAAGTGGGGTAAAAAGAAAGGCTGAAAACTGGGCCAGAAGTGGCGCAGAGACACGAAAATGCCCTGAGAGTGGTGCAAGGACCTCACAAGCCTGCAGTGTCTACCTTGGCCCTGGTGAGGGCCAGGTCTGGAAAATAAGGCCATGCACAGAGGATGTGTATCTCTCCTTGGAACAAACCAAGTGGTTTCTCAAGACATCTCCCCCTTCTGAGCAGTTGACTTCCTGTTCGGAAGGTGTCAGATTTTACCAGTAAATCATCTGAAGCCCATTTCTAGGTTTCTGCCTGTGTCCACGGTGACTATTGGGTATATTCCCTGCCTGAGATGTCTAAATCTAGGGCTACATTTCCTCTCCATGGCTAAATCCTGGGCTGCATTTAAGACCTAACTCAAAATCTACCACTCAGTAAAGTCCAAAAGCACATTGCTCCTGTCCAAATTCTTGTGAAATTTAAAGGGAAAGAAAGACATTGCCATGCACAGATCATCTGCTCATCCCGACGCCTGGGTTGAAATGCTTCCGTTCTGTTCTAGTTGCCTCTTGCTGGGTAACAAACCCTCCTCAAAGCACAGAGACTTGAAACAGACGTGTTATTGTACTCATTAATTCCATGTGTCAGGGACTTGGAAGGATACTTCTGTGTTCAACCTGCTTATGGCCCTGACTGAGGTGACTTTCATGTCTGGGAGTGACTCAAGTAGCTGAGGCTGGAATCGTTCACACTGAAGACATCTTCAATCACACACCTGCTTCCCAGGCTGTGATGGTTAATGAACAGCTTGACAAAAATTCAGCCAAAGCTGTCATCAGCTACTCTAGCACAGCAGATCCAGGGCAGGCCAGCTTCAAGAATAAGAACACTGGCCGGGCATGGTGGCGCACACCTTTAATCCCAGCACTTGGGAGGCAGAGGTAGGAGGATCACCATGAGTTCTAAGCCACCCTGAGACTACATAGTGAATTCCAGGTCAGCCTGGGGCTAGAGAAAGACCCTTCCTCAAAAATCCAAAAATAAAAAGAACATTGGCTACCTGCTAGCTGGGGGTCTGAGAGTATCACTCTGCTGTTTAAGACCAAGCAGACATGACTTGTACAAATTCTAGGGCAGGTACATACATTCCATCTCTTAATGGAAAGAGTGACAAGGATTTCACAGTTGTGTTTTAAAGCTACCACACTGAATTTTCACAGATGTGCTTTTAGAATGTTAGTCCTCCTCCTTCATAGGTGGTGAAAGCAAAGAAGTTAAGCAAGTTGATCTCTTGCCTAGAGGAAGGAGTCCAGGTCTGTTGCACTTCCATACCACCAATCTTTACATTCAAACTTACTGTCATCTTGAGTCATCACATTGACACTTACAATCCTACACTCTTCAATAGCACATATAGCATCTTTTGTTTCTTAGCATACACACATGACCTAAATACCTAACTGATAATGAGATTTCTCCTTAAAATTAGCCAACTGATCATACCTTCATCTCCTCCGAAGAGCATTATACCCTTTATCTTGACTTCCCTCCTTAAACTGTATGTGCAAATGGGTGAGATTGACACCAAGGCTACATCTTCACAGGAAAAGAGATGAAATTCAAGTATACAAAAAGAATGTGGAACACCCCTTATAAGAAAAATAGTAAACGTAAATTCACCATTCACTAATTCAATAAATATTAAGAAAGCACCTACTGTGTATTGAACATTTTTCTATGTCATAGAAATAAGTGAATTCCTTGTCCCAGTGGACTGTCCCTAGGTGCTGAGATGGACATTAGACAGAAGATACTGATATAATATCTAGTCACAATAACAGCTCAAGTAAAACAATGCATGGCAAGATCATAGGAACTAAAAATATGCTGCATTGAACAGGGTGTCAGAGAATACAATTGAGAGGAGGGTGACAAAAAAGTGAGGTTAGAGAATCAATCAAGTGGTCTGATGTTCGGGATCTAATCAGTCCCAGAAAGAGTCTGACTTTTACCCTGAGTGTGATGTGTAGGCGTATAAGAGTCTAAAGCAATGAGGGAGGGTATGTGTGATATGATTTCATTTACATTTTCTAAAGTTAGTTTGTGATACTCTGAAAATAATTTGCAACAGTGGAGCATGGCAGATTAAAGACAGTCACAGATTTTTTGACACTCTTCTCATTGAGGAGTGGGGTCTATTTTTATTCCCCTTGAATCTGGGCAGGCTCCGTGATTGTTTTGACCAATAGAATATGGTGAAAGTGATGCTTTGCCAGTTTTCCCAGCCTATGCCTTAGAAAATTGACAGCATCTACTTCCAGTGCCATGGAACAGTTACCCATGTACCTGCCTCCCAGGCTGTGAGGACACCTAAGTAGCTTTGTATACAGATCCCTGTAAAAAGGATTTGATGTTCCTAGAGACAGTTCTGACTAAGCTCACGGGCAAGAGTTGCAATGTGCCTATCACATGAGGGGCCACCTGGTGGATGTGAAGCAGCCTTGGGAAAGCTGTAGGTGGTGAAGCAAGCAGAAATAAGTATTCTTCTTGACCACTGCTGAGTTTTTGACCCACAGCACTGTGAAAATGATCTTCTTACGAAATAGTCAGTAACAAGAACAAAGGACAAAAGGTGAAGCAGGAAGAGCAATGGGAAGGCTAGTGCAGTCATCTAGGTGTCCAATAATGAGGTGCTGTCAGTAGACAGGGTGAAGATAAAGCCTCATAATGTCTTTTTACTTAGAAAGCCATAGTGACTATAGAAGGTTGCCTAAAATCCTGTGTAGAAAGAACAGTGATTCCAAATTAATGGCAAAATGTTAAAACTTTAAGTGTTTTTACTAAATGTTAGGCAGGTGCTATTGCTACCCATAGGGTAGATGTGATGAAACTGAGGTACAAAGGAGTTAATTAATATTTGCTAGGCTTCTATTTGGGAAAAGTTGTTCTTAGTGACTTGAATACAAGTTGTGGAGCTCCAGGACCCATGTGTGTAACCCATCAATCACTGAGTTATACAACCTGCACTGTGATCTTGACTAGTCTAGTAATTAGCTATATGATCTTTGGCAAGTTACTTGACTTTCCTCAACTCAGTTTTGTCATCTACAGACTGAGGAGGATGAAAAATAAAACCTTTAAGATCTCTACGAACTGTAACATCCTGTGGCCTCAAATGCCAGAATTCCTAGAATTTGGTATGTTTGTTTCTGGAATTCAGAATGGATAACCTCAAGTGAATCATGAGAAATAAGAGACAGAAAGTTTATTAAAAAACCCTCAAGACATCCCAGGCCTGAGCAGGATATTAATGACTTGGAGCTTTACAGCCAGCCCCCTCAAGAGCCAGAGTCAGCTGCAGCTTGTCTCCCTCCTCTCCAAGTGTGGCAGCCCAGTGTGCAAGCAACAGCCTCAGGTTCATATAATGCTGAGTACACAACTTCAAATTAACTCTGGGGCCCATAGACTGGACAAGCTTATCAAGGACAGTAGAGAAACCAGAAGTATTAGGGGTGCTGGCCATAAGTCTGCCTCTCTAAGGCATTTCTATTACCCAAGCAAGTCACCAAAATCATAGTAGTGGTATATTGTTTTGAGTTCCAAATGATTCTATTTATTGCAAATCACTGTGAGCATATCACAAAGACATCTATGATTCCCACATAAAAGAGCACTTTTACCTTCTCAAAGAAAGAGGAACAAGGATAGGGACAAAAACACACACATGCAGAAAGAGATTCTAAGATGTCAAGGAATCCTTTTTATCAATATGCAATTATCATTCCTCCCACCTCCTTAAAAAGATAAAACCAAAGCTAGCTAGCTTTCTGCATGCTTATTATGCATGCATCTTGCATTTGTATGATACTTTGGTATGGTATTATGATAATATCATCTCCCCATTTCCACTGAAAAGGAACTGCAGAAGTGAGATTTGAATTCAGACATTCAAACTAAAGCATGGGCTCAACCCTTACCCTATATTGCTTCTCTCCGGATCATATCTGTAAATATCATGTGTTAATATGAGAATGAAGCTCTCTTGAGACCAAAAAACATGACACATGCCCCAAAGTAACCTGCAAATCAATTTTTCTTAAGTAGTCAGGTACTAGGAATTTTTGGGAAGCTTGGATGTCTTCATATGACATGGAAAGACCCTGAGCTCTCCTTACACACCCCCACACCCAAAGAGCAGGTTACTAGTGCCATTAGGCAGACTTCAAAATATAGATAGATCCACAGTGGGCATGCTTATTGTGCATTAAAAGAATCCACACATTTTTTTTTTTTATCTCCTACTGATAGCATTCACATCTTTTGCTACTTCAGACCTGAAATGGCATGGTCATCTTGCCTTGGTCTCTGCCATTACTATTGTCTATGGACAGCTTGGTGAGCTACACCTGTTCTCCTTAAAAATCTGCTATCTTTCTGTCTGTATTTCCATTTTCATACATCTCAATGGTCAAGTAAGCCATCCAGGGGCTACCTCAGACCTACTTAGCTTATTCTTTTTGCCACTCTCACTGGACAGTAGGTTTTGTTGCATGAGCTGAGCCCTCCTTGGGAGCTGGCAACCACTATATATTTTTGTCCTTTGGTTATGGGACTTCAGTATTCTCACTGCTCTGGATAAGGCTGATCATGATAGGCCCTATGTCAGTAGGTGGACTAGCAGTGTGTTTACAACTCACTTAGTTCCACATTGCTCTCTGTCATGACTCCCAGCCTCTGTCCTTTTGCAAGTTCCATGCATCCTTACCTGAGCAGGCCTGCTTATTTACATAGCATTTTCCTCCCCCCCTAGTGCATTGTGGGTAAGCTTCCCCAGAGAATCTGGAGGCCTAGGTTCTAGGTGCTTTCTTCTCCAACATGGTCATATGTGCCTGAAGCATTGCTTGTGTGTCAGTATCTAATGGTTTGTGCAAAACACTTCAGGGGCTTATGGAAGACTAGTCCTTGTGAACTCTGGCTGGGCTATCTGCACTAACCCAGCTTTAACTGGAGGCTTACATAAGGGACATTTATCTAGTCAGTAATAAAGTAACATTTGCTTTTCCATTTGTTATTTTTTCTTCCCCATGAATAGTCCTGGGAGACTTCCAACAGTATAAGTGACCAGAGCAAAGCAAACTGTATTCATTCATAGGTCCCTTGGCTTGGTTATTTCTTACTATCATCAGACTTCACCCAAGTTTCTACCATACTAATGCAGCTTTTATCACAGCTACAATTCATCTATCAAACACAAGCCCAGCTTGTTTTTTATTTAAAAAGTGGCACTTTGTCTCCCATCTGCTATCGTTTTCTTTCCTTTCTTTTTCTTTATTCTAATTTTTATTTTATACTTTTCAAGGTCTCATTCTAGCCCAGGCTGACCTGGAAATTACTATGTAGTCTTAGGCTGGCCTTGAACTCATAGTGACCCTCCTACCTCTGCTTCCCAAGGGCTGGGATTAAAGGCATGCACAACCATACCTGGCCAAATTGAGCTTTACTAGAATATCAATAGAATAGATGGGCACCCAGAAGTCTATGATCACCAGATGACCTTACACATTTTCAAAAGCACCAGTAGGAGCAAATACCAGGAAGCATCTTAGTAAGTCATCCAGCCCCTCAGCCCAACCAGGGAACAATTAAGTGAGGCCATTTCAGGTCATATAATTTAACTACTTCATGCATAAGTACTGTTTACAATCACCCAAAGATCTGGTCAGCAGTTTGTGTTATTCCCACCACTGGACATTTCTGAGCAGAGAGGTATCTCTCACCTTAACCTATCTCCTACCAATGCCATTAGTCTGCTCTCTCAGCCATCAAATGTGTCTAAGTCCTCTTAAAGTTGTTATTCCTTAATTATTTTCAAGTTATCATGCCCAATAAAAGGTTAATATATCTGTCACATGTTGAGATGCTACAATCCTATAGAAAAACTAAGCTCCTCAATTTGATCCAGTACTTTCCCATGGGCATGGTTTCCAGACCTCATGCCATTTTGTTCACTCACCCATAGATGTTTACAGGTTGTCAAAGCTCTTGTTTAAATGGGCTACCACAAAAGAACACTATTCCAGAAAGGCTGTGGTCATCACAAAGTAGAGCAGGATCTTTTCCTCTGTCAAAATGAAAGTTAACATTTCTTCAGGGACATCTATAATTGTGTTACCTTTTTCCCAGTGGCTTTCTGCCTGCAGATAGTCAAGGAAGTGACTTTACAAGTCAGGAAGGCCAGGCGTGGTGGTGCATGCCTTTAATCCCAGCACTCGGGAGGCAGAGGTAGGAGGATCGCCGTGAGTTCAAGGCCACCCTGAGACTACAGAGTTAATTCCAGGTCAGCCTGGACCAGAGTGAGACCCTACCTCGAAAAAGCAAAATAAGTAAATAAGTAAATAAATAAATAAATAAATAAAAGGCAGGAAGTGGGCTGGGGAGATGGCACAGTGGTTAAAGGCACCTGATTGCAAAGCCAGCCAGTCTGGGTTCAGTTCCTTAGTACCTACATAAAGCCAGATGCACAAAGTGGCATGTGCATCTGGAGTTTGTTTGCAGTGGCAAGAGGCTCTGGTGCACTCATGCATACATATTCTTGCCCCCCGTCCGACACAAATGAATAAATAAATAAATACATTTTAAAGGGAGAATATAAGAAAATGAGTTGGACACTGACTCCTTACATCACTGAGCCCATGCTTTTTCCATGTTCTAAAATCTCATTTTCAGTCCACACATGTGTTCCTAGGCAACATTCTGTAACTGGTGAGAAATGGGATGGACATATAGAAACAAACCAAGTAGAACATTAACAGGAGCTTCTAACAGCATTTTATTGGCCTTCATTCAGTCAGTTGGAATATTTTTAAACTTACCCATGAAAAGAGTAATAAATTTGTCTAGATAGTATACTTGTTCACTACTTTATAATTGGCTAGGTGAAATTAAAATCCATAGACTATTACCTTAAAAACATGCATTTATGGATGCCACACCTACTTCTAATTGAATCAGATTCTCTGACTAGGCCCTGATATGGCCTTTTTTTTTTTTTTTTTTTTTTTTTAACCAACTCCCCAAGTGATTCTCAAGGGCATCAATGTTTGAGAACCAGCATTTTATACAACTTTCGTTAAACCATTCTCCACACTAGAAAATTAGACAATAAAGCCCAAAAAGTCCCTTGGGTATAAATTCTCCAGTTAGGTAAAAACAAATATTTTTTCTTCTAGTCTTTGAGAATTACTAGGATGAACTAAAAAAGAAAAAAAACCCTATAGAACATCAAACAGTGGTTAAGCAATAGTAGGCATAATACCCTGTCTTTTTCACTTGGTGGGAAAAAAGGTTGATAACAGCTGATTGGGTCTATGGGACTAAAGATAAGAAGATCAAAAGATCTGAATAATTGCTAGTCACCTTTCCCTGGACAAACAATATTATTACAGTCACTATCAACAGCTCAGCCTGAGACCTCTATGATTTAGTGACCTGAAATGGAACAGAGTTCAAAAAGCAAGATGAGGCTCTCTAGGGAAATAAAACTTAACCATAAACTAGTGTATAGTAAGTATAAAGACTAGGCTTTGCCTCCATTGAGATAAAGAATTGTTTCTCAATCTTTTATTTTCTTGATAAGACAGGCTTTAGACTACATTTTCCATCTTCCCTTTGGTTAGTTATGGCCATGTGATAAAAAACTGGCCAATGGCTATGGGTTAAAATTTTGTAGCCCATTTCCAGGCTTAGGCCATAAGCAGCTGTCATATTATTCTGGTCACTCACTCCCCCTCCTTCCCCCAGTACAAGTTTAGAAGTCAAAGATTTCAGTGATTTAAAAAGGACAGATACCTTCAAAAAGAGGAATGTGTCTGGCTTACTGACTCATCATGTTGGAAGCCATGAAGTTGAAGTATTACATGCATAGTAATGTATAAGCAAGAAATAAAATTTTATCGTGTTAAGAAATTTAAATTTGGGACTTTTTAAATTTCTAGCATTATCAGAATAAATAGAACTATTATGGGAATTAAGGTAAAATGATGAGCTCTTTGTATAGAAAAAAAAAGCAACCCTTATGGTAAACTAGCTATAAAAAAATAGATACATGCATATGTACACATGCACAGATGCACACAACCCATGCACATGTATGTGGAGGCCAGAGAATAACATCAGGTATACTCCTCTATCACTCTTCCTCCTGATTTCCTTGAGACAGGGTCTGTCACTGAATCTGGAGCTCGTTCTACTTAGACTACACTGTCTGACCAGCAAACACCAATCTCCTATCACAACTGCTTCAGTGCTGAGCTGGCAGGCATGTGTGGCCATGCCTGGCTTTATATGTGAGTGCTGAGATCTAACTCAGGTCCTTCTGATTGAGCAGAACTCATGCCCACTGAGCCTTCTCCTCAGCCCTTGAGTTCATATTGCTAGAGTACCAATAATTTATATTGCCTCCCATAGTAATCCAAAAATTCCTATTTGTTTCAAAATATTTTTCTTTTTTTTTTTTTTTTTTTTTTGGTTTTCGAGGTAGGGTCTCACTGTAGGTCAGGCTGACCTGGAACTTACTATGTAGTCTCAGGGTGGCCTCGAACTCACGACAATCCTCCTACCTCTGCCTCCCGAGTGCTGGGATTAAAGGTGTGCGCCACCACGCTCGGCTCAAAATGTTTTTCTTTATGCATAAATATATTTGTTTGCATTTGAAAAACATATTTAACATTTAGATAAATATCTCCAGAAAGTATTCCTTAAGCAAATAGTGTTGAAATTGACCAGTTTCTCGTCTAAATCTACTCTTCTCTTACTCCAAAGTATTAGAACTTTTGCAGTTAGAAAATTTTTTCCAGTCTTTCTTGAAGGTAGACTAGTTAGGACCAGGTGACTAATTTGTCTTCTGTGAAATGTGGATGGAATTTAAAAGGTAACTACTTTCAATCAGATAAAACATATGTTAATGTAAATGACATGCAATGATTTTCAGAGCTCTTGGCAAGCAGGTGCACACACTAAATGTTAATCTTTTTCCTACCCTATTTAATCTTGGTTATGAACTCAATACAATATGTTTAATATGATATCTTCTGAGTGTACAAGAAAATATGAGGACTTGGTCTTTCCTGCTTGGTGTTTCATAGGCCATGTTTTTCTATTTGATGCTTGTTCCAGGTCCACATGATAGCCAACACAGATATTGTACAAAATCTGTTTTAACCTGTCATCATTTACTTCTTTCCCTTTCTTAAATTTGAAATTTATATTAACATTCAAAATTTTATAAAATAAATTAGAACAATTTTTGTAATTAGGAAAAAATACATAGAAACACAATTGTAAAATCCTCACAATTTTTTTTTCTTTCTAGTATACACATACACAAGCACACATATATGTATATACTAAAAGAAAAAGACACAACTTAACTAATATACATATAAATCTATACATGTGTACAGTTTTGAGATATGCTCATATAATATAAAACTCACCTCTTTAAATTGTACATACAGTGATTTTAATGCATTTCCAGTTTTCAACCATATGATTCTATAGTTTTTCTCACTTCAAAAAGAAATTCAGGAAAAAAAAAAAATTCAGTATCTATTATCAGTTGTTTCCTCTTTTCTCCTCTGCCCAGCCTCTGCCAGTCAATAATTCACTTCCTATCGTTCTATAGCTGCCTATTCTAGGAACTTCATAGGAATAGAATTACTTGCCATATTACCTTTTGTATATTCCTTATTTTGCCTTCTTTTATTTAACAATGATTTGAAGGCTTGTTCCTGTTGTAACATGCATCAGTTCTTTATGCATTTTAAGGCTGCATTATATTCTGTTATGTGGATATGTTCATATGATGAAGGATGAATAATCCTTTATCAATAAGGTGAGTGACCTGACTTATCAATTTCTTAATATAACACCTTAATCTTATCCCACTGAACAAAAAACATTCCATTGATTGAGATGCACCCTATTGCTTCATCCAACCATCTAATTACTATCTGCAATAATATTTCTACAGATAAACCTTACCAATTCTCCCCCGCTTTAATAGGCAGCCAGAATGACACCATCCCTAAATTTCATTGTGGTGGGTGGTGGGCTGTAAGAGTAGATATGGGTTAGGATAGATCAGCAATGTGGGGGTAGGGAGAGGCTGCTTTCTTAAACCATCTACCACACAGGAAAGCATATGCCACTAAACATGTCTGTTGCTCTCCAAATACAATGATTAGCTCAACCAAGGGTAGATGTAGGTCACAGACTGAGATGTAGCTCTTGTCTTTCCCAGACCTGAAGCGGCCTGAGGCAGTACTCTCCCAGGCCTAAAAGGCTGAATATAAATCATGCTTGTTGGCAATTCCTGCTGACGTGCTGCCTGACACATGGCTAAAAGCCCTTCTCAGAGCTGAGAATAAATTCCAAGACAGCAATGACAGCTATAACAATGATGCCACATGTTAAAGTGTTTAAAAGCCATCAACAGGAGTAGTCATTCAACACAACATCCTTTACTCAGATAGATGCTGCACACAGCAAGACAATGGGGAGCCAGGGATGCTAGGCCACAGAAGAAAGGGAGAAGAAAGATTGTTCGCATCACACTCAGGGAGAGTGTTTAGACGAAGTGGCCCCTGTTCCACCCTTACCTCATCAATGCAAAGGGATCGTGTTCTTCTCAGGCATTTCAGTTGTGAGCAGATGTCTACTGTGCAAGAAGAAAATGAGACAAAGGGGGATAGAGTAGGGCCTGAAAGAGCATAATAAACACAAATTATGCTGCCTCCAGTAGACCGTGCAGCTTTCATCTGCAATCTGGCTTATTCCACGTGATTTGCTTCTAAAGAACTCAGGTTCTTTCTGGGATTGAGCGGTGGGTTAGACAGACACTACTTCCTGGGGGTCAGCTTCTGTGGGTTGGGAACATGAGCTCCAAGAGCATTTCTGTGGCTCAAGAATTTTGCCTAAGAAAGAGTAACAAAAAGGAAAGGGCTAGCCAGCTTCCCTGAAGGGGTCAAAACTGTCCCTTTATAGCAATTTGCCTTGGCAGGAATTTGCTAGGAACTAACTTTTTAAACCAATGAAATTGTGTGTGTGGTGTGTATGTGTGTGAGTGTGTGTATGTGTTCAAAAAGCTGTTTTGTGAAGAGAACATGCCTTGAGATTCACAGGGAGACTTGGCAACATGGGACAAACGAAGGGACCTTCTTGAGTCAAAAGAGAAAAAAGAAAGAAAGTCCCTGGTGTGTGCTGGCTCAGACATAACTCTGCAAACTGTCCTGGGATAGGGACCATCTGGACAAAAATATTCCCACCCCTACAAACAAAATATGAGCTAGAAAACAGGAAAAACACACCCCCACACATAGAGTCAAGCCAAGAAGCCAAATGACTGAAGGGTGGGAACTCCATGCCATGCCAGAAAAAGAGGCTTAGAATGCAGGGACACTTGGGGTGCTGGGCAATGCCCCTCAGAATGCTCCAGGAGGAAGAAAGGACATGGGTCCAGTTGTCTGCAGAACCATAGAAAGCTGACTGAAGGAAATGAAGAAGACAGGAAATTGAGAAATTTCCATTTTTATAACCATTTCCATGCTTTCTCCAAGCATTCTGGAACTGCCTAAAATAAGGACTATTTCCTGGTTGGCAGTGGATAATAGAATGGCCATTTCCTTCCTGGGATTCATTAGTGTTGAAAACCCTAGGAGGTTGAAAGGGTGGAAGATTTTACCTGATAATTCAGATGGACTCTCTAGTTAGCAAACATTAAGTTAACATGCAGGGCAGCCATAAACACACAGGGCGTTTTCACTGACATGAGTAACTACAAACATAACTGTTTTGTTGTTGTTTTTAGTTAGCTACTAGTTACTCAAACACTTTTAAAGGTTCTGTTGGACTAGACTCTAAATTGATAGGTTAGTTTCAAAGATTGTCATCACAGTCACTGGTGCCTAATTGAAATATGCAAATATGCCTGTTTTGGTTATTTTCATGGCCTTTGTTTTCTAAGGACAGTGAGACATCAGATTTTCCATTCTTGAAATAGATATAGGAAAGATATCTGTGATTTTACTTAAGGTCAAACCTGAAAACCTTGTTTTTGCATCAGAGCAGTGAGGGCAAGCCTTCTCCTTTATCTCAGCAGTAAGTACCCCACTCCCCATAAATCACTTCAACATTCATTTCTCTTCACCATATCTTTGAGCTATATAATCACTGTCTTCTGCCAATCAACAGCCCACCCATGTCCATTTTAGAAACCTATTAGTTATGGACTTATTTCCAGAACAGCTGTCTATAACTTGTGGTCCACAATTCTACTCAGTGGTCCAGTGCCCTCACTTGATAGAGGTGAAGTAAAAAGGATGTTGACTGCTGCATGCCAAACAAAACAACTACACACAGACACATTGGGAGTGGCTAATCCAGACCACAGGATAATGTCCAGCTATTATCAGATCTTTAAAAAAAATAAAATCAATCCATGTGTCCAAGCAAGAAACTTTGTGGTCCCCCATTGCTAAGCATCACTTTCTAGTTAGGAGCATTTCTTTCATCAACAAACCTCCATTGTTTCTCAATATTTTTGTTTTCTAAAATGGTTTTGTGTGTGTGTGTGTGTGTGTGTGTGTATTTCTCATCATCTTCATCTATACGTAAGAGATACAAAGACATAAATACTTTAAGTTATGTGTGAAGATGAAAGTGAAGAAACTTAGACCTATGACAGTGCATCTTTATTTTCTCTTTTCTTTTTCTAAATTTTTTTAAAAAAATATTTAATTGAGAGAGCAAGAGAGGGAAAGAGGCAGACACACACACATACACAGAGAGAGAGAGAAAAAGAGAGAGAGAGATAATGGGTGCACCAGGGCCTCCAGCCACTGCAAACGAACTCCAAAGGCATGTACCACCTTGTGCATCTGGTTTTCTTGGGTGCTGGGGAATAAAACCAAGGTCCTTTGGCTTTACAGGCAAACACCTTGACCACTAAGCCATCTCTCCAGCTCCTATTTTCTCTTTTCTTTCTCCTTGTCTTTGTTTATCTCTTATATATTTCCTCTCCCTCTCCCCTTTTAAGTTATGTGAAACTTTTCCTATTACAAATATGAAAATGAATCTATTAGATTAGTGATTTAACTGACTGAGTACTTTGGCTAACATATATAAGACCCTGCATTCAATCCCTATCACCACAAAAACTAAAACACAGAGGCAAAGAAGGAAGAGGAAAATTAATCCCATACCAAAAGATAGAAAGCAGATTTCCTGTAGTCAAGAACTCTCATTCTTACTCTACCACCCCCTTCAAACTTTCCTTTGTTTGCATTAGACCATTAGACTGTGTCCTAAAGACCGACCAAAGAGCTGGTAGCTTTGTTGGTACAGTAGAAATCCTGGTGGCTAGGGCAACGATGTCAGGAGACTCAAATCCCAGTTATAAATGGATCAGGGATGTCAGGAGACTCAAATCCCAATTAGAAATGGAGTTCAGGCTCTGCTGCCCTATAGCAGACACCAGAAGAACCAAGGTGGACTAGGTGTTCAGGAACTTCTTGGAGTGAGTCAGCCTGGCAGCAGGCAGTGGCTTAGCTCCTGCATTCCTACAGTAGGTTCTCTTACTGACTGACCCCTATACCAGGGTCTACTGGGGCTCCAGAATTTGTAAAATTACTTTTATAAGTGATTTCTATTAGTCTTGCAAAGTTCTAATTTCATATAAAAGTCCTAAGGTTTTTTTTCTTAGAGAAAATACTTTCAAAAGGTTATAAAATAGCCAGGTATGGAGGTGCACACCTTTAATTCCAGCACTTTGGAGGCAGAGGTAGGAGGATTGCTGTGAGTGCAAGGCCACCATGAGACGACAGAGTGAATTCCAGGTCAGCCTGGACTACTGTGAGACCCTATCTCAGAAAAAAAAAAAGTTATAAGATATAGTTAATTTTTCATAGGGCAGCTATCAAGCAAACACCTTTAATATTATTCAGCCTTTTGCTTGGTAGGCAAGTCCCACAGTAAAGACATAGGACTAGTATTCTGTAAGGAAGGTTTCATGACTATTATGGTTAATCTTATCAACTTGATGGAATTTTGAATCACCATAGAAATAAATCTTTGAGCTTGTCTGTGAGGGAGTTTCTAGATTAGATTAATTGAAGTGGGAAGACCCATTCTACCCATGGGCATTCCATGGGATAGGGATACTGGACTGTATCAAAGTGAGAAAATGAGCCTAACACTAGTACTCATCACTCTCTGCTTCCTGACTGCAGATGCAATGTGAACAGCTGCTTCATGCTCTTGCCACCATGCTTTCCCTGCCATAATGAACTATATCCCTTTGAACTGTGAACAAAAATAAGCCCTTCCTTCCTGTGATTGCTTTTACAAGGTAATTTGTCACAGCATTAAGAAAAGCAACTAATACAATGTCAACTCAGGAAATAAGAATTAGTTCAGGCCCACTTCCAGCCAAGATGGCGACTGTCTAACTGCTCTGCACATTCCTGGGAAAGAAAGGCAGGACATGAAGGTTTCACTGGGTCTCTTAAGGGTTCACTGAATCTTTTAGGGGAGAGCAATCTCCAATATATTTCCAGTGGGAGAGCACAGAGGGGAAAAAACAGTGAATTGCTGATTCCCTCACAGGCAGGCGGGTAGCCCACCCGTCTCCCTAGCCAGCCGCAGTACCACGGTCCCAGCTTCAGGAAACTCCCACACTTACTGTAGGAAAAGGGTCCCAGGCCAATATACTTCTACTTGAGTCACTGTACAGGAATGATCATCCTGCTACCCATGCCCATGAATAACCTTGGCCAGCCTATGCCTGCTGGCCCACTGGAGCTCAAGCTCCCTTGATCAATTTAAACAGCGCCTGCCCCTGCTCTGATCAGGCTTGTGGAAGTTTAGTCTGCTCCGCCCACTTTCCCACTTACTGCTTGGGCACCACACATTCATGTGCAGGATACCAGGCCAATTTCCAACTCCACACTTGAGCTCAGACTGTGTCTATCACTTACACTAGCTCAGCTGCCATCCTCTCCCTGTCTCCCACACCAGCTGACCACTATTGTCCTGTTGCGGAAGAGCGCAGACTGCTTCCAGGTCCCAGTGTTCCACCACACCAGAGTTTGGGCTGCTTCAGTGCTTGGTGCCTCTGTGTCCCTCCTAGCATGAGTACAGGCAGCTTTGGCACATTACCCCATGAGAGCTCAGGCAACTTTGGCTCCCTGGCCAGGCAGGAAATCAGGCCACTTTGGCAAGCAAGAGCCAAAGCCCAGGCTGCTTGGAAAAAGCCTCAGGCTGCTTCAGATTCCCATTGTGCTTGAGCCCAGGTTGATCCACCCACCTACGTGCCCATACACAGCGATGGGCAGACCACAGTGCAAAAGAAAGAACACGAGAAATCAAATGCAAGAAAATCCAAATAGATCACCCAGGCCTGCAATGAACATCTCTACTCAAAACATAGAAGAGTCATTAGGACCAGAACACCAAAATGAAGCTATGACTAATGCAAACCTGACCAAGCTACTGATAAAACTTACAGAAAAGCAACAAAGGACTGATAATCATGTAAATGCTGCCATCATTAGACTACACCTAATAGATAAGAAAATGGAAGGAGTTCGAAGACAGTTAAGAAATATGAGGGAGAGAGAGAAAAAAAAAAGAGGCCTACAAAACTCAGCTGGCGATACTAAATGAAGACATAAAGAAATGCAAAGATGAATTCCAAGAAGCATCAAAAAAAATCAGAAAATGATATGAAAAGGAAGCTTGACAGAGGGATGGAAATCATACATAGAAAAGTAGTAGAAAATGTAAACCTAGCTGAACATGTCCAAAACTCTCTAGAAGCTATCAAGAATAGAGACAGCCATGTGGAGGATACAAACTCTGATCTGGAAGACAAGATCGAAGAAATAGTTTAAGAGTTCAAAAATTTCAGCAAATTCAAAAGTTCCTGTGAACAGAACATGAGGGAATTGTGGGATACATTTAAATGTGCTAATATCAGGATCACTGGAATACCAGAAGGAGAAGAAATTCAGACCAAAGGCATGGAGAATTTACTTAACAAAATAATTGAAGAAAACTTCCCCAGTCTCTTAAAAGAAAGGCCAATCAAGATGCAAGAAGCCAACATAATGCCAAACAGACTGGACCAAAGGAGAAACACTCCAAGACATATTGTCATTAAGACTCTAAACATTGACATGAAAGAGAAAATCCTAAAAGCAGCTAGGGAAAAACAGCACACCACTTTCAATGGTAACCCCATCAGAATTACTCCAGACTTCTCAGTGGAAACCCTGAAAGCTAGAAGGGCCTGGAATGAAACACTGCAAAGTCTAAGAACCTATGGCTTCCAACCCAAACTACTCTACCCAGCAAAAGTAATCCTTATAATAGATGGTGAAAGAAAAATGTTCCATGACAAAACTCAACTTTACAATTACATGAACACAAAACCAAACCTACAGAGAGTATTTCAGGAAATTCTCTACAGAGAAGAAACAAATAATCAACCTCAAATGCCTACAAGAAGCAGATCACAATAATCAAACTCAAAGTAGGCAGAAAAAACTTCAAATTCCATGAAACCACAAAACCACATATATAACCACAACATGGCAGAGATCAATTCAAATTTCACAGTCATTACCCTAAATATCAATGGCCTTAATTCACCCATCAAGAATAAGTGAACACAAACTAACAGGATGGAGCAAAACATTAGATGCCTCAATCTGTTGTCTTCAAGAAACCCACCTCACCACTAAAGACAGACACCTCCTCAGGGTGGAAAGGTGGAAAACAGTATTCCAAGCAAACAGGAATAAGGAACGAGCAGGTATAGCTATATTAATATCAGAGAAAACAGTCTTCAAACCAAAAATAATAAAAAAAGACAAAGAAGGCCACTTCCTTCTTATCAAGGGAATGATCCATCAAGAGGATATTACAATCATAAATCTGCATGCACCAAACACAGGGGCTCCACAGTTCATAAAACAAAACCTACTTGACAATAAAGCAGAAATAACCATCAACACCATCATAGCTGGGGACTTCAATATACCATTATTAGTAATAGACAGATCATCCAAACAGAAACTCAACAGGGAAATAAGAGAGCTCAACAAAACCATAGATCACTTAGACCTAACAGACATCTACAGAACTTTCCATCCCAAATCCACAGACTACACATTCTTCTCAGCAGCCCATGGAACATTCTCTAAAATAGACCATATACTGGGTGAAGAAGCCTGCCTCCACATATTTAGGAAGATTGACATAATTCTTTGCATGATATCAGATCACAATGCTATATTGCTAGAAATTAACAACAAAAGAAACACAAAGTATCCCAAAGGCACCTGGAAACTGAACAGCATACTTTTAAACAATAAATGGATAGTGGATGAAATAAAAAATGAAATTGTGAAATTTCTAGAAATGACTGACAATGACAGCACATCATACCAAAACTTATGGGACACAATGGAGGCGGTCGTCGGGGGAAAATTCTTAGCACTCAATGCCTTCATAAAAAAGACAGAAAGATCCCAAATCAATAACCTAACCACCCACCTAAATGCACCAGAAAAGCAAGAAAAATCCAACCCAAAGAGCTCCAGAAGAAAAGAAATAATTAAAATCAGAGCAGAAATTAATGAATTGGAAACTAAGAAAACAATTAAGACAACTGACAACATAAAGGGCTGGTTCTTTGAAAAAATAATCAAGATTGACAAACCCCTGGTCAAATTGATCAAGAAAAAAAAAGAGAGAGAGAGATGCTTCAAATTAACAAAATTCAAAATGAAAAAGGAGAGATCACAACAAACATAAGTGAAATTGGGAGAATCATCAGGACTTATTTCAAAAACCTCTACTACACAAAACTGTATAATGTGGAGGAGATGGATACATTCCTGGATGCATACCATCTATCAAAGCTAAACTCAGAGCATATTAAGCTCCTAAATGAACCTATCACACTCATGGAGATTGAAAAAGTAATAAAAAAACCTTCCCAAAAAGAAGAGTCCAGGACCAGATGGCTTCTCAGCTGCATTCTATCAAACCTTCATGGAAGAACTCAAACCAATCTTTCTCAAACTGTGCCACACAACTGGAGAACAGAGGGAGCTACCCAACTCCTTTTATGAAGCTAGCATCACCCTAATTCCAAAACCAGGCAGAGTTGCCACAAGAAAAGAAAATGATCAGCCTATTTCCCTGATGAACTTAGATACAAAGATCCTGAACAAAATCCTCACAAACTGAACCCAACAACACATCAAAAGCATTATACACCTTCACCAAGTGTGATTCATCCCAGGAACACAGGCGTGGTTCAACATACAGAAAGCTGTCAATTGTAATACACTACATAAACAAGGTTAAACATAAAAACCACATGATCATTTCGATAGATGCAGAAAAGGCCTTTGACAAGATACAACATCACTTCATGCTCAAAACATTGGAGAGAATTGGCATGGTTGGTTCATATCTTAACATAATAAAGGCAATATACAAAGCTCCTAAGGCCCAAATAATACTTAATGGAGAGAGACTGGAGGAATTCCCATTAAGATCAGGAACAAGGCAGAGTTGTTCACTCTCACCTCTGCTCTTCAATATAGTACTGGAAGTCTTGGCTCAAGCAATTAGACAGGAGAAGGAAATAAAAGGGATACAATTTGGAAAGGAAGAAGTTAAGTTAGCTCTATTCGCTGATGACATGATTGTATATGTAAGAGACCCGAGACACTCCATCCCAAAACTCCTGAAGGTGATTAACTCCTATAGCAAAGTAGCAGGATACAAAATCAATGCACAAAAATCAGTAGCATTTCTGTATGCAAATGACAAAGATAAAGAGAAAGAAATAAGTGACAGTGTCCCATTTTCAATAGCAATAACAACAAAGAAATACCTTGGAATAACATTAACCAAGGAAATGAAAGATCTATACAACAAAAACATAAAAACACTCAAAAAGAAATTGAGGAGGACTTGAGAAAATGGAAAGACCTCCCATGGTCCTGGATAGGCAAAATTAACATTGTGAAGACGGCAATCCTACCAAAGGCAATATACATATTTAATGCCATTCCAATTAAAATCCCAATGGTTTTCATCAGATATAGAAAAAATGATCTCAAATTTCATATGGAAAAGCAGAAGGCCTCGCATATCCAAACATATCCTCAGCAAAAGAAATACCTCTGGAGGCATTACCATATCTGATCTAAAGCTATATTACAAAGCCATAGTAATGAAAACATCATGGTACTGGCATAAAAACAGTATAAACCATTGGAATAGACTTGAGGACCTGGACTTTGGGTCAAGCAACTATAGCTACTTGGTTTTTGACAAAGGCCGTTACAACATAGGCTGGAAAAAAAGACAGCATCTTCAACAAATGGTGCTGGGTAAACTGGATAAGCATATGCAGGAAATTGAAACTTGATCCATACATTTTTCCATGTACTACACTCAAATCCAAATGGATCAAAGACCTCAATATAAGACCAGAAACTCAACTACTACTGAAAGAAAATTTAGGAAGTACTTTCCATGATACAGGAATGGAAAAAGACGTCCTGAACAAAACCCCAGTAGCTCACGATCTTTAAACAGTCACTCAACCAATGGGATCACATGAAGCTGAAGACTTTCTTTACAGACAAGCATCCAATAAGCAAAGCCAATAGATTGCCCACAGAATGGGAAAAAGTATTTTCTGGTTATCCAACTGACAGAGGCCTAATCTCTAGAATCTACAAAGAACTCAAAAATCTAAACAGTAAAACGTCAAACACCCACTCACAAAATGGGGCAGAGCTGAACAGGCAGTTCACAGAAGAAATACAAATGGCAAGTATACACTTAAGAAAATGTTCATCATCCCTAATCATCAGGGAAATGCAACTTAAAGTTTTTTTTTTTTTATTTGAGAGCGACAGACACAGAGAGAAAGTCAGATAGAGGGAGAGAGAGAGAATGGGTGCGCCAGGGCCTCCAGCCTCTGCAAACGAACTCCAGACGTGTGCGCCCCCTTGTGCATCTGGCTAACGTGGGACCTGGGGAACCAAGCCTCAAACCGGGGTCCTTAGGCTTCACAGGCAAGCATTTAACCACTAAGCCATCTCTCCAGCCCGAAATGCAACTTAAAACAACAATGAGATTCCACCTTACCCCAGTAAGGATAGCAAACATCAAAAATCAAATGAAAATAAATGCTGGTGAGGATATTGAGAAGTAGGAACACTCATCCACTGTTGGTGGGAATGTAGGATGGTACAACCAATTTGGAAAGCAATCTGGAGACTCCTGAAAAAACTGACTATAGAGATACCAACAGACCCAGTTATTCCCTTACTGGGCATCTACCCTAAAACCTTCCAACCATAGGCCAGAGAGATTTGCTCAGCCATGTTTGTAGTGGCTCAATTCATAATAGCTAAGAGCCAGAATCAACCCAGAGGTCCATCACTAGAAGATTGGATAACTAAGATGTGATATATCTACACAATGGAATTCTATACAGCAGTAATAAAAAATGACGTTATGATATTTGAGGGAAAATGGTTGAACCTGGAACAGATCATTCTCAGTGAACTTACCCAATCACAGAAAAAATTCGCCACATAGTCTCACTCATCTACAGCACCTAACCTGGATCTACCCAAGACGTCTTACATGCCCAGCAAGCTTCTCATGGACTAGACAACAGGATGGATGTGGAGGGAGGGGAGGGAAAGACAGGGGGTGGGAAACACAAATCTAGACTCAAATGGCAATGGTACCAACAAATTCTACATCCTAAAAGGCAGACCAAATAGCTGAAACTTCACCAGGCCCTTAGAGGGAACACCTGACCCACAAGACACTGGAGAGGGTATGATAAAGACTGACCTTAATATTCTACAGCCTCTCTCTCTCCCTCTCTCTTACTCTCTTCTCTCTATCTCTTTTATATTAGTTGCCTTTTTCTTCCTTTTCTTAGAGGATACTGACCTGTAACTCCCAGTACCAGCTATCATCCACAGTTAGCTTTTGATCGGAGAGACTTACAAGGTTTCCTAAAAGAATGACAGATTTCTGTCAGAGTACTTGATGACCCACCAAAGGTTAATGTTAAGACCCTACTGTTGAAGACACCTTAGGTGGTTGACACATTAAATGGAGTGGCATGGCTGGAAGCTGGAAGAGAGTCAGTCCCCAGACAGTTAGCGTGTCTAGTGACAGAAGGTGCTACCTGGGCAACTGGGGGAAAATGTCCAGTATCTGTCCAAGCAACTCATGGTCTTACCTACTTAGCAGCAAACAATCTGTCATGATGCTCATACAAGTGCAATAGTGGTGCACAGCCATGGGGGGAAACCAATTGCTCTTGATTCAGCTAACTGATCCCCTCAATGGTATGGGACCCATAGCTGGTGCTGGGAAACAAGTCAGAACCATATCCAATCTTAAGCCTGCTCTCTACTATCAAGCAACCACCAATCGTAGGCTACGAGAGGGCCTACACCTATTAAATTCTCTATAAAAAAGTAAGGGTTATCTCATTTGTCTGGTGCTAACTCCCTCTTCATTGGAGAATGTGCTTCTCTTTTTCAGATGGATGTAGATCCTAAGGAGAGAGCCACCCCATCATACCTCAAAAGGGCCCCGGCTGAAACTAAGAACAATTGGTGAAATAAGCAAGGGTGCTGTTTTCTTGGTAAGCCAGATACCATAACAAGGGTGAAGGAGATCAACACAGAGAAAAATCTGATCCAGAGGCCCCCAACACCTCATCACTGAAGCAGACCAAAAATGAACCCAACATGGCTCAGAGAAATTTCGCAGAAGGGAGGGCAAAAAGAATGTCAGAGCCACATGATATGCAGACATTTATCCTACCCATAACTGTGGGCTAACTCCAGAATGCGTGACCCATATACTTCAACAAGGAGGGGCCAAGAGGAGGGGGTAGATCATGGATGAGCCTAATAATGGTACCAAGTTGACTGTATTTGCTGAGTACAAAACTAATTAATAAAAAAAATAATTAGTTCAGTTTTTACTTTTTAAAGTGATTCTTATTGCATGTACATAAGATATAATCACTGCAAACAAGTAAATGTTATGAATTTGGCCTAATTCATGTCTTAACATAGTGCTGTTCCTAAAGGTACACATATCATAAATTTGTCTTCTTTACAGTTTTCCAAGTTAGGTTAAGTTTTTTGTTGCATAAAAAATTTATATATTGAAGGGATGGTTCAACTAAAGTAAATATTTTGTTTTGTAAAGGAAAAAAACTAATCCCCAAATAACCCAACTTTACTTCTTTTCTTTTTGTAATCCTCAAATAAAACCTTTAACTGTTTTTGTTTGGTTGGTTGGTTCATTTGATTCAGGTATAGTTTGGCTTTTGATGTTAAGGACAGAACCAAGGCTTCACATATATATGTAAGCATTCTACTATGACTGAGGTCCATCCTGAGCTTTTATTTTTTTTAACTATTATATTTGACTTTTCAGCTCTTTTTTAAAAAAATACTTTATAATTTATTATTTATTTACTTGAGAGAAAAAGAGGCAGGCAGAGAGAGAAAGAAAGAGAGAGAGAGAAGGAGAGAGAATTGGTGGACCTGGGCCTCCAGCCCCTGCAAAGGAACTCCTGACACATATGCTATCTTGTGCAACTAGCTTATGTGGGACCTGGGGAGTTAAACCTGGTCCTGTGCCTTTGCAGGCAAGCACCTCAACCACTAAGCCATCGCTCCAGCCTTACCTTCCAGTTCTTATGTATACTTCATACTAAATATCTGTCACCATGGTTTCCATATTAATCTAACTTTCAATTATATGGTAAACAGTATGTAAGTTTCTATTTAGCCTTCCTGGTTATAATTGGTAATCCATTGAACTGATGCACCATAGTTAACTATGACATGACTGTTAGTATGTCAGTGACAGACCCAGCATCAAGAAAAGCTCTGAGCTATAAGGCCTGATGCCACAGGTCTGCTCTTGGAAGGCTTCTCTATTATGTACTAAAATACTTCTTGTCTCATATTAATAGATCAAAAACAAGAGGATTATAAGGCCACACCTGACATTTACAAGGTTGGAAAATATGAGTGGTGAGTGGGGTACAAAATCTGTACCATAGAGGCACTCTTAGGCTTACTCTGGCCTCTAAACACAAAGACTACTGGGGATATTACCCTATATAGTCCCATTGTTCCGTTATTACTTGAATGACTCCTAGGTCTTAGTCACTGTCATAGCCAAGTCATTCATATTTACCTGTAGTCCCACTTCTAGGAAAATATATGTCACAAGTGACTCAGTTAGAAAGTTAACCTCCTTGCTCTTTTTTAAACTTACTTGCAAGATAGAGAAATAGAGAGAAGAGAGTCAGACAGAGAGAATGAGAATGCCAGGGCCTCTGGCCACTGCAAATGAACTCCAGATGCATGCGCCCCTCTGTGCTTTTACATGGGAACTGGGGAATCAAACTCAGGTTGTCAAACTTTGCAGGAAAGCACCTTAACCACTGAGCCATTGATCCAGCCCTGACAGCCTCTTTTTTATATGTGTATATATTGAAAACAAACTCACATGATTTAGAGGTAGACATTTTTAAGTGAGTAAGAAATATCTAAAATTATATACCACTTTTGTTTGGCATTCTGTGTGCATTTTAATATTCTGAATGAACCTTTTGTTACCTTCTGAAATATGAGGCTGCCAAGTATGCATTTCAAAATGCCTAGACCAGGACTTTTTCCTCCCTCAGAATTGGGTTTGCAAAGGCAGTGGGAGGTTATTTCAATTATGTTCCACATATGCTTAGAGGGTTTTGTCAACAGGAGTCTAAAAATTTCTCTTCTTAGAAACATTGCTTTGTGCTCTCCTCTTACGGATATTCTTTGTCATTCCTGCTCTAAAGCATGCAAAATAATTCCAGCCTTCCAAGGCCATTTGCACTTTTCCAATGCTCGTAGCAGGTACATGGGCTATATAAATACTAACAAGGAAATCAGTCTCTGAAAAGTGCTAAATAATCACATTGTTGGCTCTCTAACAGCAATACAAAGCACTTTCATTTTCACAAGTACATTTTGAATGTAATAAAATAAAGAGTGTTAGTTAAACAGAGACATTTGCACCCTGGGAAGTTGTAGAACTATTCAAAGGTAACATTGATAGAGGTTAATATATAAAAAGGGCTGTTAGGAACAGATTATTATTATTTAGTTGAAATATACTTAGGTGTTTTAAAAGGAATAAGTCTGCTGTCTTATTATGATAGGTCCTTAAGTTATTGAATGTCTAAAATATAGAAATTTAAGATGATTAGTACATATCATTCAATGAAACCTGAAGTGCTTACAGAATGTCCCACTTTTCTCCTTTTTCTTTTCTTAACTTTCCCTTGCAGAACATGCAGTTGGTATGTCCCAGCTAGGATAAGAGACTAGCTTGAAATGAACATTGTATCTCAGCAAGAAGACATGCAAAGAATAATACCTATTTCCTAGTTGTCACCAAAGCTCACAAGTCATGAAAGAAACCCTAGCCTTTGACTCTGCCTATGAGATTTAAGATTGGCACTTAAGATGGGAGCTCTGCTGCTACCATGAACACAAACCACCAGGAGCATTTTGTGTGAAAGATAAGTTCACTGTAAGCTTGTTCCACACTCCTTCAGGAAAAAGTTCGAAAACAGAATTTTGACACTTTTTTTTTTTTTTTTGCAAGTTCTGTTGACTTTTGAAATCAAAAGCAATAGAGAGCACATGTGGCTAAAGTATTTAATTTGGGAAATTCTCCTTTTTCCCTCCCCATGCCCTTTAACTTCATTTCTTATACAAGAAAAATTCAAAGATACATCAGACTCCTTTGGTACTTAATGCTATGATGATTGAGCCTAAAACAGTTTCTTTAAAAATAAAAAAGTACTCTACTTGCCAAAGTCATTGCATAATGGAGAGGCAGGAAACATCTCTAGCATTGTCTCTGTTCTGCTGCTGTCTCAGTACCTCCTTATTCTGGCAAGAACTTTTCTGTAGTGAAAGCTCAAAGCTCTAAGATATTGGAGAAAAATCTTCAACACTATATTTAGGGTTGTGGACTTTGAGACTTACAAACACTTCTACTAAGTCATAGGTTAAGATTGTTTGACCAACATCCCTAATGATTCTTTATTTTGTGTAATGCTCCTTTATCTCAATTACAAAAATATTAAGTTTATCAAGCAAATATCTCAGCAGACCTTAGGGAAATGGGCACATTGGCCTAAAACAGGCATGATATCAACATATGCCTTTGACATTTTATTAAACTATTTGACATGTGATAATTAACTTCTCAAAGCCTTGATGCCTATATCTGCAAACTAGGATAATTGTATATATAACATTTCTGTACTTTAAGAACTTAAGAAAATGCTTGTGAAGTAGTTTACTTAGGATTTAACATGATAAGACAAAAATGTGTTGGTTGTTTTTTTCATTTTACTTTGATCAATGATGATCACTTACTCAGCACCAAATGACTATACTCTCTACCCTTTTTCCCCAGATCACTTTGGACGGTCTCCTGCTTTATAATTTAATTTTAAATTACTTGTTTAAAATTTTCACCTGAATTAAAAATGCTCTTAAGTAAAGAATTATTTATATCTTACACTTTTTTGTGATTTGAATGATTTGAAGAGTAAATTACTTATTGAACATCTGTAAGGTACAGAGTGTTCCACACTCTGTCAGTTAACAGAAGTGATTCTTGCACATAAATATTGTCAGAAAGTATACCTGGGTGGAATTATCTTTTCACAATTTGGTACTCATTTTGTAGAAGGGTCATGTTTAAAATATTGAAACACTTCAGTTGGTATAATCTCTGTTGGAGTGAATGTAAACATCTTGATGGGAGCAGGAAGTTCAAACTCTGTTAGAAATGTTCATGAACAATAAACACAAAGTAATAAAGTTATCATCATTTCAGTGTGGGTCTGCAGGGAGCCTGAGATCCACCATCATATAATGTTCCATTTCAGTTACTGTTAATGAGCATCTGTAGGAATTGAGTTATAATGTTGCTTTTCTGAAGATTTGTAACATGACATGAATTCCCCATCAACGTGAGCCTCATGTAAGCATCCAATTTAAAACATAACAAAAATGACATTGTTGCTCAACTTGTTTTATCAGCTGGTGATTTTGTTGTAAGATTATGATGAGGAAGTTATTTCAGCAGAATCAAGAGACTTTTATGCTACCATTATTCTTAGATTTTCTTTCTTGTCGCTATCATGTCTGCTGGGAAGACAGACTGTGGTTAGTGGAGAGCATGAGTTGTTATATTAGATCATTCTCAGAGGTCTTGTAGCTCCTCATTATCTGCTCTTTTAAAAAAGTGTCTATTTTTCAAGAACTATGATTATCAATTGTTCACCACTTCTGCAAATTCAAAAAAAAGTTTGTAATTTTGGTTCTTCTTTGAATAAATTGTTTCTTTCCCTAACCCCAAGTGTTTCAAATGGACTGATCTGCAATCCAGGTGATTTATTAAAAAATTAATTTTGCACATTTCAGATGTCTGAAACAATGTACTCAGACCAAATTCATCAAAGTTCCCAGTCCAAAAGCAGGCATGGTAACACATGCCTACTATTCAGGAGGCTGAGGCAGAAAAACCACAAATTTGAAGCCAGCCTAGGAGACATAGGACGTTCAAAACCCTGGGCTACAGAGTGAGACCTTGACTCCAAAACACACTCATGCATGCATAAAAACACAAACAAAAGCCTGTATTCCACACCACCCACAGCCATGTGGCAAGCAACTTTTTACATGCTATAAAGTAAAATAATGAAAGTTATTTAAACATACCTAGAACTTTGCAATAACCTGGAAATTAATGATCTTCACTTTCATAGTGAAACTAAGTATACCTTGCAGAGGTGTATGTGTGTGTGTGTACATATGTGTGCCTAATATTTGTTATTTGGACAAAAGACCAGCTTCCATGATTTCCTTGGGAGGAAGAAGCCAAATATAAATTTGCTTTTTGTCCAGAATAAAAAATAAAAATAAATGTAAGGCCATACAAGTGTCTCATGATCACCATACCTAGAGAGAGAAGTGTTCCTCAACCAGATGGTTTTACACAATAGTTGCAATTGTTAAAAGTTTATGATTCAGTGGTTAAGCTACTTGCTTGCAAATGCCTAACAATCTGGGTTTGATTCCTCTGTACCCCCATAAAGCCAGATGAACAAAGTTGTGCATGCATCTGAAGAAGGGCATGTTATATGTCTTTAATGTTGAACTTTGGAAATCTCTAATTTTCTACTTTCATGAGTTTTGAGTCTCCTCAGTATCTACTATTTTCTCCCTGGAGGAGGTTCTCAGGCTAGCAGTGAGAGAAACATTCATGTTCAATCTGCCATTTCTTCTGTAATATACCCTAGGTCTTGCCAGGTATGATAGAGATAACTTGTTTCATACTTGACAGTCAGCTTTCTTTTCTTGCCATAATGATAGGTCGTGGATCTCCTAGGTTTTCACTCCCTGGTTTTCATCTGTAAAAAGCAGATTTGATAACCAAGAGTGAGGGCAGCATGGATCAAAGGGGGTAAACATAAACATTTAGAAGGCTTTTGACAGGCTTAACCTCTCTTTTTATCCAAAATATAATGAAAGTAGCTAGAGGTCCTGGTGCACCCATTCTCCCCCCCCCTCTTTCTTTCCTTGTAAATAAATAAATAAATATTTTTTAAATTTGAAGGCTTTGTAACTTCTACATAGTACCTATCACACAGTAGACATGCAATAAATAAATAAATAATTATCATCTCACACCATTCCAAAGTTAAAAGTTAAAGAATAGGAAAAACAAAATATTCAAGCTACTGTGGTCACAAGGTCAAGCTGGAAATGAGATAGAAACCACCTTCCTGCTGGCTAGATAGCTATTATAGTGCTAGAAAGTGTTGTGTGAGCTGCTTAGTGTGAACAAGATATAGATTCTACAAACTACAAAATCAACCAGCCAGGCAAAATGCACATACCAGTGCAATAGTGCCACATAGGTTAAGGGGTAATCAACTACTCTCTGATTGGATATTAGGCACATTCAGTGGAAGGGAATTCATGCCTATTACTGAGAACCAAGTCAGAAGACTATGGCTTAGAAGGTCATAGACCCTAGAGGGAAACTTTCATTATATTTTGGATAAAAAGAGAGGTTAAGCCTGTCAAAAGCCTTCTAAATGTCTATGTTTACCCCCTTTGATCCATGCTGCCCTCACTCTTGGTTATCAAATCTGCTTTTTACAGATGAAAACCAGGGAGTGAAAACCTAGGAGACCCAAGACCTATCATTATGGCAAGAAAAGAAAGCTGACTGTCTAGTACGAAACAAGTTATCTCTATCATACCTGGCAGGACCTAGGGTATATTACAGAAGAAATGGCAAATTGAATATGAATATTTCTCTCACTGCTTGCCTGAGAACCTCCTCTAGGGAGAAAATGGTAGATACTGAGGAGACTCAAAACTCATGAAAGTAGAAAATTAGAGATTTCCAAAGTTCAACATTAAAGACTTATAACATGCTCTCCAAGGCTCAGGGAACATTGCAGAAAAGGGAGAGGAAAAAACATAAGGGACAGTGTAAAAAGGTTTACTCTCAGGCACCATGTCCCCTTCTAGAGAGTAACAGGTACATTCCTGACTCCATAGTGATTACCAACAAGCCCAATAGGGTAGGCCTCAGCAGAATCGGACAAGGAGACAAAAGGTGATAAACCAATGGAAATATGAACAATTTGCAATATGTTCATATGTTAAAGTTGTCAATAAAAATTAAAAAAAAATTAAGTTACTTACTTCCCACCTCATGCCCTCACTTTGTCAGTTAAGTAGTGCAGGGCCAGCTTCTAGAGAACAGATATTGCCTGCTTTATTCACAGCAAAATCTCTAGGACCTAGAAGAGTACCTGCAACATAATAGACATTCAATATATACTTGTTGGCCAGCTAACTAGCTCTTCACTTCCTCCTTCAATCAATCCTGCCTGTTTATCCTCTCCCCATCTAATTGCATCTTAAATCCAAGAGACAGAACAGGACAAGAAACAGAGAGGAACATGGGTAGGGGCTTGGGATCATGTACTCAGGCTTGGATTGCATGGTCTTTTTTTAGCTCTTACTAAATCATCTGTAAAAGCATTAAAGATTAATGCACTAATGCACTATTAGGACTTGACTGTTCATTATGGTAAATGATGCTTTGTTCGAAATTTGTAAATAAAAAATAATTTCTCAAACTTCTCAGAGGTTTCCATCTAAATCAATAAGACCTAGGAATCATTCAGAGTGGCAGGAGATTCAGATGGTAACATTTTAAAATGCAAATCAATATAGGAATCCCATTTTTAAAAAAGACTGATAAACAGTATAAGTTTAAAAGAACATTTAGGTTTTTATTTTCTGATACAAAAGCTGAGCAAAGTACAGTGTACTCAATCACTTCAAAGGGTTATTCATCTCTACGCTAGAAAAATATCAGAGGCTAACATGTCATGATATTGGCAGGTTTATAAATCACCCTTGCTTTACTCAATCATTTAAAAAATGTTGAGTTGATCCTCTAGTCGTCATAAAGAGAGATAAACTGCTCCACAAGAAAAGATATTATGTACACACAGTAGTATTTAAACATACTTATTTACTATTTACTAAATTAATCATATTTTAATATAAACTAGAATATACAAGAAAAGCTCATACTTCATTTTTAGATTCTTTACAGCAAGACCTTCTCTTTTATTTTTCCATGTTTTAACTCCCCCAAAATAATGTAGTACAAATACTCTGTTGGAACTGTGGGAATAATACCAAATATATAGTAAGATGGTATTAGATCACTATTAACTAACACACACATACACACACAATTTTTAGCCATATATGTAATGTATTTTTATCCTAATACCCTCCCAGTACCTTCTCTCCTCCTTTCATTCCCCTTACACCGAGTCTCTTCTTTTTCCCAATTAGTCCCTCTTCTACTTTGCTGTCTTCTTTTCTTAATTTATTCATGTGACCCACTGCCTTTAAATTTTTTATTTATTTACTTGAGAGCGACAGACACAGAGAGAAAGACAGATAGAGGGAGAGAGAGAGAATGGGCGCTCCAGGGCTTCCAGCCTCTGCAAACGAACTCCAGACGCGTGCGTCCCCTTGTGCATCTGGCTAACGTGGGACCTGGGGAACCGAGCCTCGAACCGGGGTTCTTAGGCTTCACAGGCAAGCGCTTAACCGCTAAGCCATCTCTCCAGCCCCCCACCGCCTTTAATTAGGGTTTCCTGAATAAACATGGGTGGTAGTTATTTACCGGAGCACATGCAGTTTACCTGTGACTACACTGCAGAAAGTGTCTTCCTCCCTCAGCAACCATCAACTGACAAGAATTCTTCAGGGAAGAATAGGGGCCCAGTGCTCAACTCCTATCATCCATTGATGAACACAATATCGTTCAGGTCTTGGCAGGGAGGTCATGAATGTAATAACCATGTCGTGTCTGGAAGAAAGCTTTCCCCAGCACTCACCTATCCTCTGGTTCTTATATTCTTAATGTCCCATACTCTGCAATGTTCCCTGAGTTTGAGAGGCTTACTGGAGATTATAGAGTAGAAATATGGAATAGTTAACTAAAAGAAAATTTATAAGAGATATTAATTAATTCTTTTAAGTCATTTGAGTAAGTAAAATAAATTACTGGAAATATTTAGGAGGGGGTCTTTAATAACCGGATATTTGAGGGATGGGATTGGGTTGAGGATATAGGATATTAGACTGCTATGATGAATTATAAATATTCTCTCTTGGGTTGAAATTTCACTGGTATTTGTGAAATAAGTTATAATTATAAAAATGTTGGAACTCTTAAACATATAGGCCAAATTATAAATAAGACAGAATATGTAAAATAAGAGATGTACAGTAACTATGTAGAATTTTCTGATCCCCAAGAAGTCTAATGTTCTAAACCCAAGGCTATTGTAGTCAGCTCCATGTTGCAGGGTTGAATATCCAACCAGATACAGTTTATGGGAGGAAGGCAATTACTTTAAGCTTGCAGATCCAGGGGAAGTTCTACCAATGGAGGAAAAAACTGATTTCCTTTCACAGATCCAGGCTGAGATAAACCACCAGCAGCTAGTTCCACAAACTCAAAGAGCCAGAGATCCAATTACTCTCTCCATACATTTGGGCTGGAATTCAGATCTGCCTTTAGTGATACTCCCAGCCAGCTGCTGGAGACTTAAGCAGAAAGCGTAACCTTAATTTAAAAAACCTGAGGCTGGGCTAGACATATGGCTCAGCAATTAAGGAACTTGCCTGCAAAGTCTAAGGACCCAGGTTAGATTACCCAGTATCCACATAAAGCCAGAAGTGCAAAGTGGCACATGCATCTAGAGTTCAGGCTATGGGAGGACATATATTCACATTCAAACCACCACAAAGGCCAAAGGTCACTTCACTCAGTGAATGTTGTTTTACTAATTTAAAAAAGTCAATGCATCTTTACCAACTAACAAATTATGACTCATAAAATATAAATATCTTAGTGAGATCACACCTTTAGAATATCTGAACCCCAGACCTGTGAGCTCCATTATCATAAGCATGAGCTCTAAGAAATACAGACATCTCAGATGCACACCTGATTCTTCAATGAAAGGAGCAGAAAAGGTTGTAGTAAGTAAGAAGAGAAATAAGAGAGAAACTGGAGGAGTGTTGTAGTCAGAGAGAGGAGTGGTAGAGTTAAAATTCCCAAGTACCAAATCTTAGATCCAAACCCAAGTCCACTCTAAGCAGGGTTCAGGTTTAGGAGAAGATGGGCAGGAAGAAGTCACTTCAAGATTTCTACATGGTAGCAGTACTTTTCCAGTGAGCAGGGTTACCATAGCAAATAAAAGAGTGGCTCTCTGCCCACCAATGCCTGAGTGCTAGAGAGCTCTCACAACCCATGTTGAGGGGATGCAGCAGAGATGTCTCTCAGAAGATCTGTTGGGACTGGCCTACCATACAAAGACTACCACTTGCCAGAGACTACAATAACCTCCAGACACTTGGAGGACCAACCTTTGTTTCCAACCTTACCCCTATGAGAGAGAGGAGACCACAGATCCCATATTTACTTGATGCCCATGGTTCCACAGCTGAGAGGTCTGATCCAACAAGATGAAGCTAGGTGGGGTTGAGACAGGTAAACTGACTCACCCAGAGCTGCTCCCTCCACACCACATGATCTTCAACTTCCCCATGTCACCAAAACTGGCACAAATATAGGCTTAGCCAAATCTCAAAGCCATATAATAGTGGAGCAAACAATTATTGACACTAAGAAAGTGGTAAAAATTTAGTCATATTGAAATAGCCAAGTAAAAGAGGCAAAATGATAGACATTAAAGATGGTGTGAAGATGAAAATATTGAAAATGTGAATTCACAATTTTTGTAAATGTGTGTGTGTGTGTGTGTGTGTGTGTGTGTGTGTGTGTATGTTTTTACCAACACTTGGCCAAGGATTTTTTAAATTTTTTTTTGATTATTCTTATTTATTTGAGGGCAACAGTCAGAGAGAAAGAGTCAGAGAGAAAGAAAGAGAGAATGGGCACACCAGGGCTTCCAGCCACTGCAAACAAACTTCAGATGTGTGCGCCCCCTTGTGCATCTGGCTAATGTGGGTCCTGGAGAATTGAGCCTCGAACCAGGGTCCTTAGGCTTCACAGGCAAGTGTTTAACTGCTAAGCCATCTCTCCAGCCCTGGCCAATGACTTTTTAATAGTATTGTATTCAGAGATCAGTACTTGTATACTTATATATTGGTAACAAGTCTATATATTGAGAACTACAACTTGTCCATGAATAGAAAGAGCTTTAAAGCTGTGTCCATATTCATAATTCTACTTCTATGTAGCCATCATCAGTACATAATCTGAGACTCATGGAAAGACTTTTAAACCACAATGTCACCAGAGTACTACTTATATACTAGAAGAAATAAAATTCTTAAATATCAAAAGAGATAAATTTCATCAGGTATGTTTTATGAAGTATTAACCAAAGACGTGTTGATTATGAAAATGTTAATAACATTGTTTAAGTGATAAAATCATTATTTATGTCAAAATTATTTCAATTATGTGTATATATACACAAAGAATTATATATATATATATGTGTGTGTGTGTGTGTGTGTGTAAATAAGTGTATTCATAAGGATATATATACATATATCCTTATAAATACACTTATACGTATGTGCTCAACTATTTCTTTATAGATACAGATACAAATATAGATATAGATAAAAATGTACAGATTAAGATGCAGATAAACTCTAAAAGGAAATTGGGTAGAACATCATCAAAATGAACAGTGTTATGGGTTATTTTTATTTTGCCATTTATTCTGCACTTTCTAAGTTCCTTAAAATAAGTCTATAGTGTTTTTTATAAGCAGAGAAAACTGCTGCTATTTCTTTGTTATTGATTTGCTTTTCATTTTAAATATAAAGGCATAACTTGGAGTCATATAGCTTTGTATTAGTGCTTCATAGTGTCCCTTAGACTACATCTGTAAACTTAGACAGATTATTCTTCTCTGAGATTAATTGTCCTCTTATGTCCAATAGTCATAATATCACCTCAAAGGGTGGTGAAGAGAAAATAAGAAAATGTTTCGTACAGAATCTAACAATTATCCAGAGGTTCAATAAATGAGAGAGATTGCAATACTATTTCCAGTATCTTTGCCCTACCCCCAATTCCTGCCCTTCACCTTGCGCCACCTCTCTTCCCTTCCCCATGCACACATCTAGTTTTCTGAGACTGGGCTTATAATGCTAAAGTAGAAACTTTTGACAGGCAGTTCCTATAAGGGACTAAATTCTAGAATCTGTAAGTTATAACTATATAGTTATAAAGGATTAAATTCCAGGATAATTTACAACTACCTGGTTCATTCAGTTAGGTCCCAACAGCTTCCCTGTGCTTTCATTCCAGCCCCACCATTACTTACTCCCTTATCTTAAGGGGTTAATACTATTACTACTCATAGCCTGCACGCTTTTGTTGATTCAATCGCACAATTCCCTATATGTCAATACTGTAAAAGATTAACTTTATGTGCTATAATGTGGTTTCTATGCTAAAACCATTATCTCCCTTTTCTTCCTTTTTTGGAACTTAGTTTACTCTTTACCCATTTGGGGCATATGTTGAGTTGAACAATTTGCTCAACATAGACTCCCAATCACACTGTCTCCAAAATCACATGTCCAACCAATAATTCATTACCAAAAAGGAATGTGCATATAGAGACAATTCAACAGCTGGAAACTAATATTCACTTGTAAAGACTGATGGAACACATGTTGCTTAACTTAAGCAAGTGAAGGCTGAGGCCTGTTGGGTCTAAGAGGCTCTGATATGTATAGCTATTGTTCTCTCTAGTACTACATGAAAGACAGAGTCTGCATGAGGTGGGGGTGGCTCTTAAAATACAGTAAGAGGAAAGATTCCCACCTAAAAGCAAAACAAAATTTTCAAGTAATATCTCTTTAAATATTTACATACCTACTTGGGGTATATGCAGATACCTCTTTTTTAAAAGTTTTTTTTTTCTTTTGATGTTTTATTTATTTACTTATTAGAGAGAAAGAGAGAGAGAGAGAGAGAGAATAGGTGCGTGAGAGCCTCTAGCCACTACAAACAAACTCCAGTTGCATGTGCCACCTTGTGCCTCTGGCTTATGTGGGTACTGGGGAATCTAACCTGGGTCCTCAGCCTTCACAGGCAAGCACCTTAACCATTAAGCCATCACTCCAGCCCCAAATACCTCTTAATCTAGGGTGGATGGAGGAAATAAGAATGGAATTTAGAAACAGATTTAGTAAATAAAGGAAACCATTTGATTACATAGAATGTAAGTACTGACTAATTATATTTTAACCCTGTTTGAAGATTATGTACAGGACACAACTTGTATACTAGAGAGTTTTCAGATTTCTGAGATGTTTCTATAAGAGATTAATACTGGCAAAGAGCACTGAAGCCATTCTATTCGGTAAGTAAGTTGTAAATCACTCATTGAGTAAATCAACAAATATTTCTTTTTTAAAAAAATATTTATTTGAGAGTGACAGACAGAGAGAAAGAGGCAGAGAGAGAGAGAGAGAGAGAGAGAGAGAGAGAGAGAGAGACAGAATATTGGCACATCAGGGCCTCCAGCCACTGCAAAACAACTCCAGACACATGCACCCCCTTGTGCATCTGGCTAATGTGGGTCCTGGGGAATTGAGCCTCGAACTAGGGTCCTTAGGCTTCACAGGCAAGTGCTTAACCACTAAGCCATCTCTCCAGCCCAACAAATATTTCTTGAGGACCTAATCTGTAGCCATGTCATGCACTAGAGCTAGGAATATGAGTAAACAAGACCTTCAACTTCTTGACCTCATGACTGCATATTTTAAATGCACAGCCTTAAGTTTAAAAAGAGAACATGTTACTTTCACAATGTTGATTACTCTAAGTACATTGATCCAAAATTCTCTGTATGTTTCAAGTCCTGAACACAAGCACATAAATAGATGGATGGAGGAATAGGTGAGTAGACAGACAGCTGGGTGGCTACAATTATAATTGTTTGTCAATTCTTTATTTTAAGAATCCCTTGCTCCCTAATGTTTGCTAAGTCCCAAATCAATACTTGCAGTGCCTTCACAGTTCTTCACGAACACATGTGGAACAAAGACGACTCTGAGTCATAAGATGCACAAGTTCTCAGATGAGTTCAAACAAGGTCACACTCTGATATTATAAACAAGTGTCCTTTTTGCAATCTATCTTGTGGTGCATTTTGTGGTTTTGTTTTGGGTTTTGTAGTTTAAAATGGTCCCCAAGTACAGTACTAAGCTGTTGTCTAGTATTCTTAAGTATAGGAAGGCTGTCATGTAGCTTAGTGAGAAATTATGTGTGTCACAAAGGCTTGGTTCAGACATGAGTTATAGTGTTATTACTTGTGAGTTTAGTGTTAGTGAGCCAACAACAATGTCTTTAAACAGAAACACACAAAGCCTATATGGCTCAGGTAATGAAAGTGCATGTGACCAGGGTGTTTTTAGGACTTTCTCTGATAACTTAGCTGTTGGCTACTCTGTAGGTCCAAACAGCACCATCAGCATAGCCTGCATCAGTTTCCTGGAATTTAGGGGTCTCCAGTGGGGTTAAATTGTAAAGGCTGAGGCCTAGTGGCAGATCACATGTGCAATTTTTAGAGGCTTTGCTGCTTATGGAACTTGGGGTGTAGGTGTCATGCCTGGAAGCCACAAACAAGGCAGGAAAGAACCCAGGCAGAGACAGAGAGGATTCATAAGCCAATGCCCTTATTGGGCATGGAATAGTATCAAAATGGCCTATGATGATAAGTTACAGTCACACAGTGACTAAGAAGAGGCCATTTAGTTTTCCAGCACATACCTGAATGGTCTAGTGGAAAAAATGGAGATCCCAGATTGTTATATGGGAAGTATTTCTTTCATATCTTATCTGGGGCCACTAGCTAGGAGTTGCGGGTGTGGTGTAGAATTAGAAAATGTGTTAAAGGCATATGGGCCCCACTTCTGATAATGAGAAAGTTAAGCTTACATTTAAAGATGGATGCTAAGGTAACATAAAATTATAATTCCCTACATCAACGCTCATAGAAACCTAATTCCTATTTGCTCAAAGAACACTGTTTCAGTTTTCACTAATACAGTGCACATTGTAATTTTATAGAATGTAATTATCATTAATAGTGAAAACTATCAACAGATAGATGGCTTTGAAAAGTATGTGAGCTGTCATTTCAGTGGAGAAAAGAAAACACATGGATTTTGCTTTGAGGTAAAACTTTTAATATCTGGACATAAACATAATTTTACATTGACTTGCCTTGCAGTGATCAGCTTCAGTTGGAAGATTGAGCTTCCTGAAGGAGCATTCTCAAAAATCAAGCTAAGCCTTAGAGAGTTTTGTGTGTGCCAGCTGTTGGCCTTTCCTGCCAACCCTATCAGAAATGAATATTTTCCCAGGCTTATATTTGATTTCAACACTCAATTATTTTCTTCAGCACCCACATGCTAGTACATGCCCAATAAAGTGTTGGATTTTTTTCCTCTTTAGCTGTAAACACAGTACAAATCCAACTCCCACATAAACAGTATCTACTGCAAAATCATGTAGCACCCACATATTTGTTTAATGAAACAAGACCCAAATGGAAAAGTTACAATCTCATTTAAAGTTTAGATGCCTGGGGACAATTCGGATAATGTTTAGAGGTGTATAATTGTGGGAAGCAGAAGAAATGAAAGATAAATATTGGCAGTAGCTGAAAGAAAAATGAAAAGGCTATGTTCAGATCCAGGAGCAACACCAATAAGTGGTTTAATGTAAATGACTAGATATTTCATGTGCATTTGATGTCTTGGTGTATATCCTCCTCAACTGCCTGGAGCCCTCTAACTTCCACAAACACAATTGCTTATGAAAAGAAATAAGAAGTATGTTATTACGAAGCATTCAGCAGTAGCCATGTGTCTATAAAATTTAACTAGACATCCTACTGTTTTCAGAGACTAAAGACTAGATAAAGAATGCTCTAGAAACTTTGATCTTAGTAGCTAGATGTGGTTCTTTGAATCAGGTGTCCCCCCCATAAATTCATGTGGTCCCCAGCTGGTGGGCATTTGGGAGGTGGAGTTTTGCTGGAGGAGGGGTTTGCGGTGGGGGTTGGGGTGGACTTTGGAGTTTAATAGCCAGTTCCCTCTTGCCAGATTTCAACTCACTTTCTTAATGATTTCTTCCAGCTCCTGTGGTAAGATTGTGATGTCCCTCTGCTCATGCCATGCTTTCCTTTGCCATCATGAAGCTTTCTCTCAAGACTGTAAGTCAAAATAAACTCTTTCCGCCCATCAGCTGCTTTTTCGGTTTGGTTCCAGCAGCCAAAGGTAACTGAAACACTAGATAATGTCACAAGGTAAAACCAAGGGAGGAAAGATGCTCTGGAAGCCTTTCTGCATCCTAGAAAGATGGGTAATGCATTTCAGAAACATTAATGTACTCATGAAGAAGCCATCATTTTGAAAAAATAAATAAATAAAAATCTATAAACTACAGGGAGTAATCAATAGGATCTCCTTTTTCCCCTCAAGACCAAAAAAGTTCATCAATTATTTTACTGGGCTTCAATATTATATTACTTAGAGGTTGACTTTTTCTTACATATTGACTAATTTATTTAAAAAAAAAAAACTTTCAAGATACTTATCTTCACTGAATACCCAAATTCTGTTGCAAGAATCTGTTAACCTCTTTGAAGTGTTCAATGACCAAATGTGGTTTTAACTAAAGTTATTTAATCATTTCCATTTTTTGGATTCTGTTGTATGTGGTCTGTGTATGTGAGTGACTGATATTGGTATTTGTCTCCCAGAGTCCCTCTAAGTGGCTCTTTCAGATTTTCATCCTCATCAGTGACCAGGAAAGGTATCACAGAAAAGCCAGCCACAGTGGAGTAGAAAGTCAGGGACCCATGAGGCTGGAAAGAACACATGATCCAGAGAAGGGAGCTCAAGAGAGACCTGGGTTCGTTTCAGAAACACTGTCTGTGGATGCTGATATAAAGTAGGCTGAACTACAGGCTCTAAACTGAACAGGCATGTCTTTATCTTTTCCTGGAAACTGGGAATGTTGGTCATCCTTGATCCCTCACTCCCTTGTAATTAGAGTATTGTCATAAGGTCAGCTCCCAATCCATCAAGTTCAACCACTTGGGACTTGGCTCTGAGAGGCAGAGTTGGTGGAGAACCACTACCACAGAAAGTGACGTGACTGACACACAGGTCCATTTCTCAGGTAGCACATGCAGAAGGGACAGTGGAGACAATGGGTCACTGGTGCCAGCAAGTAGAAGCATTTGGAGTTCAGGAGTGGCAATTCTCCATAATTCTGGTAATGAAGAAATGCATTCGCTAGATAGAAATGGATAATGACAAGAAGGAAAATTGAAATGGAGGAAGAGAAGCAGACCTGATCAAGTCAGTTCTCTAATGTAAAGCTTTAATAGCCCTCTATCCAGTAGAATGCTATGCATATCATTACTTTGACCCATACCCTCTTAAGAACTGAGCCAAGCTAAGTCTGGCAAGCTATTAGACCCACGCACTTAGTTTCAAATCACAGCATTCTCCCATGCTGGCACACATCAACAGGTACAGCCAAGCTTTCTCAGCTGACTCCTATTCACCCTTAAGGGTCCTTCTCAAAAGTCCCTTCCTGATTGTGACCTTTTCTAACTCTTTGACCAAGGTAGAATCAATCCCACTCTTCTCTGTGCTACTCTTGGGCTTGGAAAGTGCCTTTTCTAGAGCATTTGCTTGATAAAATTATAAGGGATATGCCTGCCTGGTATAGATTATAATGCTTTCTCATATCCTGATTACTAACTAGTCTTAGCATAGTGCCAATCAGTTAATGGATACACATCAGTAAGTGTGAGTGTGAGACAAGTGTGGACAAGAAAGGATAACATAAACCTAAAATACCTTTGATAAAGTAGGCAGTTTAGTCCCATCTGGTATAGGTCCAGCAGGTCTGTATAGTAAAAGTATATATGTGTGTGTATATATATATATATTCTCCACATAAACTCAAACACAGAACTAGAAGAATTAAGTTAATGGTCCTGATAGTCCAATAAACATTTTTTCTATAACATTCAGTCTTTTGACAGTGATTCTTGAATTGCCTGAAAAGCCTTAAATTAACAGGAAGCTAAGGATGGTGATTCTTTGAATCACAAAGAATGTAGAATATCTCTCAGAACTCAACTCATGTTTCTAGACCATAAAATCAAATGTGTACATAATCAAATCTCAACAAATCCTTGGTAAAGAAGTCAATACAATGCTCCCTGGGGCAAAAGGAAGCCTGTGAAGACTTACAGAACACCAGGTGGCAAGAATAAGTTAAAACTAACATAGGCTGATTCCCAGCTGGACCCTTCTATTTGAGTTGGGAAGAATGATAATTTTTGTAAAGGAGTGATAAACAAATTTTTCAATCGGTTAAGAGGGCAGCGTAGGAACCACACCAAAGCAGCCTAGGGGAGAAAAAGCCAAAAAAAAAAAAAAAAAAGAAAAGAAAAGAAAAAAAAGAAAAAGGAAAATACACTCTTCTACTAAAAAGTGAGGTATATAAGAAAAAACTGCAGCAGAGAAGTAGAAGAGATCCGGAGCACCTAGAGCCCACATAGGCAGGCAGAAGTGGCTCCAGTAGCAGCAACACCAGGTCTGTGGGGCCACAGCTGCAAGGCTCAGCTTGAGCTGTAGGAAAAGCCAGGTGAAGGGATTTTCCACTCACACCAGCCTGCTATCAAACTCAAGAAATATGAAGGGAGGACCGCAGCGACCAACGGAGGAGCAGCTCATGTGGTACATGATGATCACGTGGACCAGTGGGACAACTAGAGCCACCATCCACAGCCTCTTCTCCCCCACCACCAGCTCAAGCGCCAACAAGCACCAGAGAACTTGGAAAGGGAGCTCCCAGCACACAGAACTGGTGACCAGAACAGTGATCCAGAGACCCGGCCAGCTTTCTTGAACCCACAGTGTAGTAAAGAGGGACCCAAGCAGAAATGCAGCATAACTGAGACCAAAATCATCCCAAAAGGTAACCGGGATCACACCAGGTCAGTACCCACCAAATAAGCCTGGTCTATAGGCTTGAATCAGAAATGCTAATTGCACCTTCTAGGTCAGGATAAATTATATGTTAAATTTGCTGGATGGTTAGATTTGCCATTAATAAATAAGCTATATTCTGGGCTTGTCATTTGTTGCTTCCTCGTTTATAGTGGCTGTGTTTCCTCTTCTGTTGTGCATTAGGGAAGGGTCTCACTCTCGGTCACAATCTGTAATAGGAAAGTATGAATGGGAATTTCAAGGTATTTGGGACACTATGAAAAGATAAAACATAAGCATTCAGGGTATACAAGTTGCCAACCTACCTACCAAGCATCTCGAGGACCAGACAATGGGGAAGGTAGGGAGGAAGAGGAGGGTAAGGGAAAAAGTAGGGGACACAAAATTGGACCCAAAAGGCAATGGTACCATAAAACTCTACATCCTAAAAGACAGACCAAATGGTTGAACCTCCACCAGGCCCTTAGAGGGAACACTGGATTCAAAAGGCCCTGGAGAGGGTATTACAAAAACTGACCATTATCTCCTCCTGTTTCTGTATCTCTCTCTCCCTCAATCTCTCTTTCTGTCTCTCCATCCCTCCCTCTTCTCTCTCATCTCTCTATCTCTTTTATATCACTTATCATTTTCTTCCTTCTCTTCTTGGGGTCTGACCTGTAACTCCTGGTACTGGCAGGTGATTATCATCCACAATGAGCATTTGATCACACACATCTACAAGGTCTCCAAAAAGAAGACAGATTTATGTCAGACCACTTGATGACCCACCACAGGTTAGTGGTAAGACCCTACTGCTGAAGGCACCATACACTGTTGGTATGTAGCATGGAATGACATGACTAGAAGCTGGAAGAGAGTCAGTCCCCAGAGAGCATGTCTAGTGCCAAAAGGTACTACATGAGCAACTGGGAGATAATGACCAATATCTGCCCAAGCAATGCATGGTCTAAACTACTTAGCAGCAAACAACCTGACATGATGCTCATACAAGTGCAATAGTGGTGTATAACCATGGTGGGAAACCAACTGCTCTCGATTAGGCTAACTGATCTATTTAGTGGAATGGAATCCATAGCTGGAGCTGGAAAACAAGTCTGAATCATATCCAAAAATGGACCTGCTCTCCATTAGACTCTCTCTAAAAAACAATGGTTATCACATTTACTTGGTGGTGAGAATCCACTTCTCTTTTTCAGATAGATGCAGATCCTAAAGAGAGAACAACCCCATCATACCTCAAAAGGGCCCCAGCTGAAACTAAGAATAATTGGGGAAACATGCAAGAATGCTGTTTTTTTTTGTTTTGTTTTGTTTTTTTTTTTTTTTTTGGTGAACTGGGAACCAGCACAACAGTGAAGGAGATAGACACAGATAACAATCAACCCCTACCAAACCAGATATCCAGAGACAAAGAGGTACCCAAAATCTCAACATGGAAGCAGACCTAATATGAACCTAACATGGCTCAGGGAAACTTGTGGAAAAGAGGGCAGAAAGGATGTCAGAGCCATACGTTGGGTCATGACACGCAAAGAAATTTCCTCCTACTCAAAACTAAAGCCTAACCCCACAATGCACAACCCATATACCAATATATAAGGAGAGTCCCTGTGGAGGAGGTAGGACAGAGAGGAGGCTAATAATGGTACCAACTTGACTGTATTCATTGACTACAAAACTTTTAAACAAAATTAAAACTGAAAGAAAAAAATTTAAGAAAAAGAATTCAGGGCATAGCAGAAGGAGAAGAATTTCACTCCAAAGGCATAGTAGGCATTTTCAACAAAATCATAGAAGAAAACTTTCCCCAAATTGGGAAAGAGATACCAATGCAGATACAGGAAGCCTTTAGAACACCAAACAGAAAAAAACCTGGAAAGAACCTCTTCTCACCATATTACAATTAAACTACCCAACATACAAACCAAAGAAAATATATTGAAAGCAGTTAGATAGAAAAGTCAAGTTACATACAAAGGCAATCCCATCAGGATTACAGCAGATTACTCAACACAAACTTTAAAATCTAGAATGGCTTGGAGTGATGTATTCTAAGTCCTGAAAGATAACAACTGTCAACCAAAGTTACTTTATCCTACAAAGCTATCCATTCAAATAGACAGAGAAATAAGGACATTCCACCACAAAAGCAGGCACAGGGAATATTTGCAGAAAAAGCCAACTGTACAGAAAATACTTGAAAGACTCCTCAATGCTGAAGAGAAAGAAAAGCACACATATAAGGAACCTGGAAAAAACAAACCATTCTCAAATACTATTTAATAAAAGAGAGCAAAGATAAAACAAGAAGAACTACAAAAAATGGCAAAATAAATACATACCTTTCAATAATATCTCTTAATATCAATAGCATCAATTCCCCAACCAAAAGACAGAGGTTTGCAGACTGGGATAAAAAGCAGGATCCTTTAATTTCAAGAAACTTACCTTTCTACAAAGGACATTATCTTAGGGTGAAACATTGGAAAACAGTGTTTCAAGCAAATGGGTCTAGAAAACAAGCAGGGATTGCTATTCTAATATCTGAAAAGGTAGACTTCCGTCCAACATTAGTTAGGAAAGATAAGGTAGGTAACTTTATATTGATTAAAGACACACTCCGACAGGAGGACATTATAATCTTAAATATATATGCACCTAACATGGGGGCTCCCAACTTCATCAAACAAATGCTATTAGAACTAAGAACACAGATAACACCAAACACAGTTGTAGTGGGTGACTTCAACACCCACTCTCATCAATTGACAGGTCATGCTGGTAAAAAATAAATAGAGAGGCATCTGGATTACATGAGGTCATAGAACAAATGGACCTAACAGATATACACAAGACATTTCATCCAAATGCTGCAGAATACACATTCTTTTCAACAGCACATGGAATATTCTCTAAAATAGACCATATATTAGGACACAAAGCAAATCTTAACAAATACAAGAAAACTGAAACAATCCCTTTCATTCTATCAGATAACAATGGAATCAAACTGCAAATAAATAGCAAGAAATGCTATAGAGAAAACACAAAATCATGAAAAGTAAACAATATGCCACTAAATGAGAATGGGTCAATGAAGAAATAAAGAAGGAAATCAAAACATTCAGTCAAATGATAGTGAAAACACAACATTCCAAAACCTTTGGGACACAATGAAAACAGTCCTAAGAGAAAATGTATAGCTTTAAGTGCCTATGTTAAGAAATTAGCCAGGCATGGTGGTACATGCCTTTAATCCCAGCACTCTGGAGGCAGAGGTGGGAGGTAGCTGTGAGTTCAAGGCCACCCTAAGACTACATAGTGAATTCCAGGTCAGCTTGGACAAGAGTGAGACTCTACCTCAAAAAAAAAAAAAAAATTACAAAGGTCTCAAGTAAAAATCCTAATGCATCACCTTAAAGCCTTGGAAGAGAAAAACAAGACAAAGTAATCAGTAGATGGGAAGAAAGAATAAAGATAAGGGAAGAAATTAGTGAAATAGAACCCCCCAAAAAAGAATAAATGAAACAAAGTGTTCATTCTTTGAAAGGACAAACAAGATTGATAACTCCTTAGCAAATCTGACCAAAAGAAAGGGAGAAGAGACACAAATTAATAAAATTAGAGGTAAAAAAGGCAGCATCACAACAGAAACAAGAGAAATTTTTAAAAAATCATAAGGGACATACTATAAGAACATATACTCCATTAAGTTTGAAAATATGAAAGAAATGGATGATTTCCTTGATTTATATGACTTACCTAAATTAAACCAAGATGAGATTAATCACTTAAATAGAGCTATAACAAGTATGGAGATCTGTGCATTTATCAAAAATCTCCCAACTAAAAAAAGTCCAGGCCTAGATGGATTCACTGGTGAATTTTACCAGACCTTCATGAAAAAACTAACACCAATACTTCTTATATTTTCCATAAAATATAAAAAGAAGGAATCCTACCAAACTCCTTCTATGAAGCCAGCATCACCCTGATACAAAAACCAGGCAAAGATAGAACAAAAAAAAAAAAAAAGAAAGAAAGAAAAGAAAATTACAGAACAATCTCCCTCATGAACATAGATGAAAAAATTCCCAACAAAATATTGGCAAACAGGATACAAGAATATATCAGAAAAATTATTCACCCTGACCAAGTAAGCTTTATCCCAGAGATACAGGGATGATTCAATATATGCAAATTGATAAATATAATATACTATATAAATGGACTGAAGGACAAAAATCACATTATCATCTCATTAGATGCAGAGAAAGCATTGGGCAACCTCCAACATCCCTTCATGATAAAAGTCCTACAAAGACTGGGAATAGAAGGAACATATCTCAAAATAATAAAGGCTATTTATGACAAGCCTACAACCAACATATAACTAAATGGGGAAAAATTGGAAGCTTTTCCACTAAAATAAGGAACAAAACAAGGGTTTCCACTGTCCCCACTTTTATTTAATATATTACTGGAAGTCTTAGCCATAGCAATAAGGCAAGAGACACACATAAAAGGGATATAAATTCAAAAGGAATAGATCAAGTTATCATTATTTGTAGACTCAACCAGCAAACTGTTAGAGCTGATAAACACCTACAGCCATATAGCAGTACACAAAACAAATACACAGAAATCAGTATCCTTTCTATATGCTAACAACAAACACACAGAGGATGAAATCAGAGAAACAATCCCATTCACAATTGCATCAAAAAAAGATAAAGTGCCTTGGAATAAACCTAACTAAGGAAAGATCTCTATAATGAAAACTTTAAAACACTCAAGCAGGCTGGAGAGATGGCTTAGCAGTTAAGCACTTGCCTATGAAGCCTAAGGACTGCAATTTGAGGCTCAATTCCCCAGGACCCACGTTAGCCAGATGCACAAGGGGGCGCACGTGTCTGGAGTTCATTTGCAGTGGCTGGAAGCCCTGGTGCACCCATTCTCTCACTCTCTGCCCCTCTCTCTCTCTTTCTCTCTCTCTCTCTCTCTCTCTCTGTCACTCTCAAATAAGTAAAAACAAACAAACAAACAAAAACCACTCAAGCGAGAAATTGTAGAAGACACTAGAAAATGGAAAGATATCCCTTGTTCTTGGGTCAGAAGAATCAATATTGTGAAAATGGCAATTTTACCAAAAGCAATCTAGACATTTAATCCAATCCCCATGAAAATTCCAATGGTATTCTTCAAGGAAATAGAAAAAACAATCCAAAAATTCATTTGTAAGCACAAAAAAATCTTGAATATGTAAAACAATATTGAGCAACAAAAATAAGGCTGGTGGTACCACCATACCTGATTTTAACCTATACTACAGAGCCACTGTAACAAAATCAGCATGGTACTGTCACAAAAGCAGATATATAGATCAATGGAACAGAATGGAGGACCCAGATTTAAGTCTGGGTAGTTATAGCCACTGATATTTGACAAAACTGCCAAAAATACTCACTGGAGTAAAGACAGCCTCTTCAGCAAATGGTGCTGGGAAAACTGGATATGTATCCATAGAAGGATGAAAATAGATCCTTCTCTCCTCCATGCACAAGAATTAAGTCCAAATGGATTAAAGACCTTAACATTAGACCTGAAACTCTGAAACACCTAGAGGAAAGATGGGAGAAACCCTTCAACATATTGGTCTTGGCAAACACTTTCTAAATATAACCTCAGTTGCGCAGGCAATAAAACCACAGATTAACCACTAGGACCTCATGAAATTACGAAGATTTTTTTTTATGGCAAAGGACTGTGAATAAAGCAGAGGCAATCTAAAGAATGGGAAAAATCTTTGCCAGATATACATCTGATAGAAGATTAATATGTAGGACATACAAAGAACCCAAAAAATTAAATAATAAGATATCAAACAACCAATTAAAAAATGGGCTATGAAACTAAATAGTTCTCAAAAGAAGAAATACAGATGACACATAAACATCTAAAACAATTTTCTACATCCCTAGTCATAAGGAAAATGCAGATTAAAACTACATTGAGATTCCATCTCACCCCTTTCAGATTGGCTACCATCATGAAAACAAATGAACATAAATGCTGGCCAGGATGCGGAAAAAGAAGAACCCTTCTACATTCTTGGTAGGATGAAATCTGGTCTAGCCATTGAGGAAACCAGTGTGGAGGTTCTTGAGACAGCTACAAATAGATTTACCATATGACCCAGCTATAGCACTCCTACACATATATCCTAAGGACTCATCTCACTACCTTAGAGATTAATTGCTCAACAATGTTTCTTGCTACTCTATTCACAATAGCTGGAAAATGGAGCCAGCCTAGATGTCTCTCAACTGATGAGTAGATAATGGAGATATGACACATTTACCAATGGAGTTCTACTCAGCAGTAAATAAAAATGAAATTATGAAATTTTCAGGAAAGTGGATGGATCTGGAAAGGATTATACTAAGTGGGGTAACCCAGGCTCAGATAGCCAAATGTCACATGTTCTTTCTAATATGTGGATCCTAGTTATAGATGATTGGACTTCTGTGTGAGTAGGAAAAAAACTCAGTAGCAGAGGCCAGTAAGCTAGAAAGGAAATATAAAGGGAATAAAAAGGAAATGGGCGGGGGGGACTTAATAGGATTGTATTGTATACATGTAAGTAGGAAAATAGATTAATCAGGGTGAAATGGCCTAAGTGAGGTCAGAGGAAAAGAGATTGAGTAAAGGAAAGGTGGAGGGAGTGCTAATCAAAATCTCAAAGCATATAAATAAATCATATGGAATACTATTTTTTTTGGACAATGGAACACTTAGGAACTGCAGATTGTTACTAGAAAATTTTCAGTGCCAGGGATGGGATACCGTCCAGGGAGTTGTTGGCCAGAGAGGTCCCTGATGCCCCCAAAACATTACAGGCCATTGCCAAGGCCCTTGGTTTCCCACCAGGAATAGATGGTGAGACCCTATTGCTGAAGACTCCACATACTTGGGCTACAAGGCCACTGAGAAATCCTGCTGGAAATGAACTGATAATATGCGCCATGTATACCAGCTAACAGAAAGCTGAAAGAAGCCATTCTGCATGCAGTTCAATGGGAGAAAGAGAATCACCAGTGAAGATACTCAACAGTGGACACTGCAAGCCTTATATTTGGCCAGCCAGACCAAATGAGCAAACAAGTGCAATAGCAGTGTATCTGTCATGATGGAAACTAACTGCCCTCTAATTGGATTGGAGGTCTGCTCCATGGGAGGGAATACATCCCTGATACTGAAAACCTACAACAGGGGTAGTCATGATCCCTAGGGGTATAATGTCTGCTACTGTCTGGCTAAATGTATATTTTATGCTAACCAAACTGCCCAGTAAGCACTTCTCTTAATGTTCATATCCATATATTAATGCTACTCTCACTTTGGTAGCGAATGTTCTCTTTTCAGATGGCTGTGACCTTGGGATGACTCATGTGCTGAAAAGAAGTGATAAGAGTGCTCAGTACTGCAATATCTCCATCACACCTTTCAAGGCTCAGGGTCCATTGCGGAAGAGGTGGCGGAAAGAATGTAAGAGCGAAAGGAAAGGTAGGACTCCTTACAACGTGCTCCTCCAGACACAAAATGGCCTGAATATCCATGACCTCACAGTGCCTGACACTACCTTCTCAAGACCATCATAATAGGAGGAAATGATCATGACATCAAAATAAAAGAGAGCCTGATTGGAGGGGTATGATGTAGAGTAGCATTCCAAAGGGGAAGGTGGGAGGAGAGAGGACATTACCTTAGGATATTGTTTACAATTATGGAAGTTGTTAATAAAAAATAAATTAATTCAGCAGTTAAGGTGCTTGCCTGTAAAGTCTAATGACCCAAATTTGATTCCACAGTACCCATGTAAAGCCAGATGTCCAAAGTAGCACATGCATCTGGAGTTTGATGCAGTGGCTAGAGATCTTGCTGTTCCCATTCTCCTCTCTCTCTCTCTCTCTCTCTCTCTCTCTCTCTCTCTCTCTCTCTCTCTTTCCTTGCAAGTAAATAAAATATTTAGGAGAAAGAAAATTTAAAAATAAATGAGTAAGTAAGTGTATGGAACAGTTGGGTGAGAAAAAAAGGAGGAAACGAGTTGTGATAAGGAAAATGATGGAGCTGATATTCATTGTGTGGATTTGTTTCCCCAGAACTGACTTCAGCAACAATTGGCCTCACTGAGTCTTCATATGACCTGTGATTTCTTATTACTTAATAAACTCCTTACATGCTCTCTTCCTTTCTTAAAACAGTTAAATCTGATCAACAGTAAGAAATACCCTTTGACAAATATTGATAGTCCCTTTTTTTTTTTGCTTTTAGAAATCCAGTCTTACAGGCTGTAGAGATTGCCAAGTGGTTAAGGTGTTTGTCTGCAAAGCCAAAGGGCCTGTCCAATTCCCTAGGGTCTACGTAATCAAGATTCACAAGGTGGCACATGTGACCGGAGTTCCTTTGCAGTGGCTGGAGACCCTGGTATGCTCATTCTTTCTCTATCTGCCTCTCTCTGTGTCTCTCCTATCTCTCTTTTTTTTCTCTCTCTCTCTCTGAAATAAATCAATAAAAATAAAATTACAAAAAAGTAATCCAGTCTTGTAAAATTTTAATAACATTTGCTGGGGCATTTTGCTCGATTCACTCGGAAAGGCCCACACCCTCTCCCTTCTCAGAACAGCTGCTCAGTCTAGTCACTCTCCTGCAGTCTTAAACATGTCTTCCTTCTTGTGCATTCCCAATCAGATTAAAGTAGGGTATATAATCTCAGATTTTAAAAGTCCCCTCCCCAGTTATCCACAGCACCTACAAGAAACTACTCTCTGCTCACATCACAGCCAATCATGGCTTACAAAGTAGCTTACACATTCTATAAACACTTCTGCTGGCCCTTATTGATTCAGCCTACTGCAAAACTAATTTATAGTCTATTTCCAAATCTACTCTTACTAAGGTAACAAATGACCTCTAAGGTACAAAGTAATCATCTTAAACTATCAAGTACTTTCAAACCTGTTGACCACTTTCTTAAGGAAAAATGCTCTCATCTTTTCTGACACCACACTCTCCTGGAGGCCTTCTTATCTCTTTTCCAATTTGAACTTTCTTAAAATAAATTTAAGTGCTCTTCAGAACTGAGACTGATTTTTTTTTTTTTTTTGAGAAAGTGTATCATGTGCCTAGTAGCCCAGGCTGATCTAGAACTCACTCTGTAACCAAGGATAACCTTAACTTCTGACCTTCCTGCCTCCACTTTCTGAATGCTAGAATTATAAGTGTGCTCAGTCATATCCAGACTATGTAATGCTGGGGATTGAACCCAGAATTTTGTGCATGCTAGGCAATCATCTTACCAAATGAGCTATATTTGCAGCCCTTCTTTCTTTCTTAGTATTCATCGATAAAATCCAATACACCCAATAAATAACAATTTAAACAAAAAGAGTAGGGGCTGGCAATATTGCTCAGTAGTTAAGGTGCTTGTCTGCAAAGCCTAAGTACCAATGTTTGATTTCCCAGTACCCACGTAAAGGCAGATAGACAAGGTGGTGCATGCCCCTGGAGTTTGTTTGCAGTGGCTGGAGGCCCTGGTGCAGCCATTTTCTCCCTCTCTCTCTCTCTCTCTCTCTCTCTCTCTCTCTCCCTCTCTCTCTCCCTCTCCCTCTCTCACTCTCTCTTTCAAATAAATAAAGAAATACTTTTTTAAAAAAATCATATACACTCACATGGTCTCAAGTGTCATTTATGTGGCAATGAATTTTCAACTTACATATCTAAATTTGTATCTAAATATTTCTTTTTTTTATTTATTTATTTGAGAGCGACAGACACAGAGAGAAAGACAGATAGAGGGAGAGAGAGAGAATGGGCGCGTCAGGGCTTCCAGCCTCTGCAAACGAACTCCAGACGCATGCGCCCCCTTGTGTATCTGGCTAACGTGGGACCTGGGGAACCAAGCCTCGAACCGGGGTCCTTAGGCTTCACAGGCAAGTGCTTAACCGCTAAGCCATCTCTCCAGCCCTAAATATTTCTTTAACATTTATACTGTAATTTTTCAAAAATATTACACAGTATGATTTTCAAAATTTAATCTGGACTTTCATCTCAAACTTACTCCATTCCCAGTCTTCATGACTTCAGTAAATTGCATCTTCTCCATCTAAGCCATAGTACTGATCAAAAATTTGTAGGCATTGCTCTCTTCTCCTTCAGTTTCTTTTCTTTTCAACCTATTTCCAAGTGTATTTTACCAATAAAATATGTCTGAAATCTACCAACCTCATTCATTGTTGGTTCTTTCTCTGGAGTTCAAGTTCCTATGATTTTATAGTGGGCTTAAACAATAATATTCCATCATTCATGTTTGTCTCTAACTCCAGTTGATTTTTCTCACAGCTGGAGTGCTTTCTGGCACCTTAAATTGAATTGTATGCTTCTCTTACTTTAAAGCCTGCATAGCTTGTTGCTTGTTGTATAATCCTGAGTTATCCAGAGAATTATAACCACAGGAGGAAGAGAGAGAGAGAAAGAATGTGTAATAAGGTGAAAGGTGAAATCTAAAATGGATGGAGCATAGGTTTAGCATAATCTGGCTCCTGCCCATAGCTTTAGACTTACTCCCATATTCTTTGACAGCACCCCATGCTCCAGTCTCTGCTGTCTTTCCATTCCTTCCATGCTTCTAGCTCTTCCCCTTCCCAGAGCCTTCATACTCAGTCTGCTAAATGTCTGAAGCAATCATCTCTCCAACTCACTTACCCTTTAAGTTATTTTAGTATTATTCTCGGAAAGGTCCTTCCTGGCTTCCCAAACTAATATCAATTTTAATCTTTGATGGAATTTTATATATTACCATCACAGTTCTTATAATTTTAAGTTATAGAAATTTTCATCTAATAAGTTTCTTTAACCTAAGTAGTCCATGAGTTGTATGAAGATAGGAATTATGTTTGTTTTGCTCACTGAGATACTCTTCCTATGTAAGCGTCTGGCCCATTAGTAGGCATTTGCTGAATGGGTTGGAAGTTAGCTTTCTTATAAGGCTATATTCGGTTACCTTCACTTGACTTAAAGAAAGGAGGAAGCTACTGATTTCCATAAAGATACAGAAAGAAACATACACAACAAAGGACATAGCCAAGATAGTAGGGGATAGAGCCCCAGTTCAGCTGAATTGACTGGCAGAGAAAGAACTCAGAATGGGAGCTCAGACCTGATGAGGCGTATACACGCTGGCAGACAAAGTTGCAACTATACAATGTAATTTATGCATCTTCTGTTTCTTTTTGTATTGTTCATAAACTTAAATATAACCCATAAACTCTATTTAATTACCATACTAAGGCTTCTGTGTAGTATACATATATTTGCAAGAATTTACAAGTCTGGACTTTTGTACATTTTGTAAAGAGGAATGAAGCTCACTGCCTCCTATCATGAGCTGCATGCTGGTTTCTCCATCCAAGGAGTAAACAAGAACAGTTTGCATTTGATTTTATGATTCAACTCATCCCAGACATAAAATAATGAGGCTGAAAGAAGTGCTGCATGGATGGAAAAAAGAAAGTCCAGAGCTATGAATAATATTTCTGCAGATTCTCAAGTAAAGTGAAATAATAAACAAATCTCATACCACTCCTGGTCCAGAGTAGTGATTTAAGTGTTATATTCCAGAAATGCTACACTGTTCATTGGAACTGCATGTACCAATTGCCAGGAAAGAAGTCCTCCTAGCCCCTCATTGCTGCCTCCAAAAGAATGAAGGCAAGATCCAAAAACTCACACCAAGTTTGCTTCACTTCCACGTTTATATTGCACAAAGTCTCTCATTCCCAAGCAAAGAACAAAACACCACCAAACAATGCTAGTTTTTTCCCCCTTTTCCAGAAAGTTGGATATTTCCTAAGTATATATTTTCCTGTTCTTCAATGTAGTCAAACCCAATTCATTTAGAATGGGGTATATCATTAGCTACATTGGAAAAGAAACTTAAATTTTCATTATAACCTACAAAATAAAGCTAAGGTTTAAACATATTCTCTTCCACTTGAAGTGTGAGGTCAGTGCCATTCTATTAGACAATGGGCTCAACAGAATTTCTCTCTTTTTCTAAAGAGAAAATAAAACTTAATTAGCATGTTCAACATAAGATTTGGAGAGGGTTAAACAAGGAAATCTGAGTTTCAAACTTTATTATTCTTAAACCTCTCTGGCTCTTTCATGACTTGAGGGTTTACAGTGTCTTGGATCAGTTATAGGTGTTAATCATACTCATAAATTTTGGTCATGGGATAGCAGGTATAGAAGATTAAGCAGATTTCCCCCTAATCCCAAATCATTTCATGAAAGTTGGTTTCTTGAATAAAGCACCAGTTGGTACTTGATTGACATTTATCTTTTTCTCAAAAAAAAAAAAGTTACACAAAAAATCTGCAACCAACAAATCATCTGCTAAAATAATACCTTTAAGGACACTCAAACTATTCATAGGTGAAGCCCTGCAGAACTAGAGAACTTCTAATTGAGCAACCTTTCACAGAGAGAGAGAGAAAGAGAAAGAGAGAATAAGAAAAAGAAGAGGAGGAAAGGGGAGGGAGAAAAGAAGGGAGGAAGGGAGGGAGGGAGGAAACCAGATGCAGTTGTGGGAAGGGGTGGCTTCGATTCTGGAGAATACTGAAACTATTCACTCAAACTGCTACAATCTGTGCTGACTAACCATGGTTCCTCTGTGAAGAATTATACCTTTATGACTGTGTTATTAACCAGTATGGAAGCCACATGTGTCGCAAAGGTCCCCAATGTATCAGGAGCTTACACTTCAAATATGTATTTTTTTTCCTTCTGTCATGCTGCATCTACTTTTCCTACTTAGGCTACAAAAATCTTACCTAAGAGTTTTATTTTTATTCTCAGAGCTGAGTTACTAGTAAATAAGCAATGTTTAAACTAGGCAAAAGTTATGTGAAAAATGAAGATGAACAAGGACTATAGGACGTTAAATAAGCCTTAGGATAAATAATGCTATTTGAACTGGGCTTCTTCTTGGGCCTAAATAATCTACTCCTATACTCTGACAGACACTGAACAGCAGCCACCCAAGAACATGACCCTTAAGAGCCAGCTTTCCAAAGGCCTCTGTGAAAGGGAATCTGTACTTTCTCAGTGGTGACACCATCTAACTCACAGTTATGAAGACTTAAAGAAAACCAGAGCCAGAAAGAACCTCTTTGCACTCTCACATCCTGGCAGACACTGCTGCCTTGCAAAATCTGTGCTGCAGAGGCTTGGAGATGCCAGATTCTGTCCTTTCTGCCCAGGCCTCTTCTTCCAGCCCTAGGCTGTCAGAGGCTCAGACTCATTGAAGAAAACTGTGACCTTGAAGAACTGTTCTTTACCAGTCCCCAGGACACAGGGCAGGAACTGACCTGACTCAGGCACTGCAGTCCTGAGAGTCCAGTTGACATTGCCAAAGGGGTCCACATTTGGATCCATGTTCAGAGGGGAAGGCTCTTTGGCTCCTCTGTGTTTTTCTTTTTACACTCTACTATCATCCCTCTATCAAGCCAAGTAGCTAGAAGAATGGCTGGCTCCTGTACCCTGGGTTTCACTGGGGGATTTTTGTATGTAAAATATCATTAATGCTATGTGAATGTCAGGAAGCAGCAGAGGTAATGACAGCCATCAGCAGCCTGCCACGCGATGCAGTTTTAAGAAGTCCCTTCTCCATGTAGGGTGGTCCAGTCATGAGCTCTCTGCTTCTCTGTGTTTTTCAGCATTTTGGCGGTGTGTCATCTCTCCAGCCTTGAGAGTTACATATGGTGAGGATCTCACTGTGTAAACTGACAGCAGAACTGGTCCAAGTTCTCCCCCATAGAAAGGGACTGGTAGGATCCCCCTGTGTCAGAAAAGCAGAAAGATTATGTAGTGCAAATAGCAACATTTCCATAGGGAGAGAAGGCTCCAAGGTAGTTATTCTAAGTAAGTATTTGCACCCAGGTATTTTTGCAAAATATATGATACATTCTCGTGTCAATGATTTTAAAAGTATAAGACACATAAACAGACAAAGGAAATAGATTATATTTAACTGATATTATTAATATACTTTAAACCCAAACTAAGGATATAGTAATGTATATTTTCCTTGCATTAAATACATGGTTGCAACTATGATAATCTTCATATTTCCTCATAGTGCTAAACCTAAATAATACCTCTTAAAATAGGAAACAATTTTGACAAAAAATTTTTGATTTTTATTAGTGACTAACACCAATGTGAGTGTTGCAAATATTACTATAATTAATTGCCTAAAATGATAATGAAAGAAAATGACAAATTTCATTATAAATAAGTGAAAATAAAGGGTTCCTATCTTTAAATCCAATTCCACAGGATTCCTGAATTCCACCCCTTGATCTTAAGCAAAGAAACTGATTGAAAGAATCACTGTGATCCTGCTCAGTGAGTACATACCATGTGCTCTGGAATACAGTGGTTTAGCATTACTTAATGGCATTACCTTTAAATTGAAAGTTATCCAGGAGCCAGTAGGAAACATAATACTCTGCCATCACTTTCACTAAAATGATAGCTAATATATTCTCATTAGCTCAATTAGCTCATAAGCATTATTTTCCAGAGTGAGATCACCACACTAGAAAATATTGATTATTCACATGTTTTATACAACAGGTTTTTAGAGGCGGGTCTGTCTGTCTCTGAGGTTATCTATGCAAACCAGATCTCAGAGGAGAATGGAGTGGTGAAATACTACTTATGTGAATTCAGAGATCTTCATTTATCACAGAAGTCTAAAGAAAAAGATCTGCTACATAGCAAGTAGAAACCAGCTGTTGCCAGCCTCCACTTTACTGTTAGGCAAAAATCACAAAACTATTCAAAATTCAATTTAGTTTATAAAATTGGCTTTGCTTTCTATTGTTCTTGCTAATGTTCCTATTGCATTTTCTTGCTTATCTTTCCTCAAGCTCTCATAGGTAGTACATGTATTCTTGAGTAAACATAAATCAATCATACTCTCGTTTTACCACTGGGTATAATTTTTATTAACTAAATTGTAAGTCATGAACAAGGCAGAATGCATGCCTTATTTGCTATAACAGCAGTAACAGGACTGAGAACATTATGGGAATTTTTTATAAGTACTTGCCCACTGACCAAAAGTAGATAAGAAACATACTTAACTTCTGTGTATTTGTATTAACTTCTTTGTTGACCACTCGGTTTTTTTTTTTTTTTGGAGTTTTTATATTTTTTTTCAGTTTTAACTTTTTATTGACAGTTTCCATAAGTATAGACAATGAAAAATTATAATCCCCACTCACTACCCCCAAACCCCTTCTCAAATCCACCCTCCACTGAATCCCTTCTTCTTTCCAATTATTATATTATATTGATGTCATCATCTTTTCCTCCTTTTAGGAAAGTCTGTGTAGGTAGTGCCAGGCACAGCAAGGTCATAGATATAGGTTGTTCTGCTTCTGAAAATAATGAGCATATATATGACAAATAAGAGAATCAGTGCAGTGAGATGTGTGTGTGAGTGTGTGTGTGTGTGTGTGTGTGTGTGTGTGTGTGTTTGTGGTGTATGCATGTCTGTGTCCCCTTGTGGCCAACTGTAGGAGGGTGTTCACTTACTGTGACCAGAACAGAACGTTCAGTGTCCAATTCCATCTCTCTTCTTCCCATTCTCATTTTGAGCTGGAGTCTCATTGATAATGGAGCTTTCTGTTTTGCAAAACAGGCAATTCCATGGTTTCTATTCACCTTTGCAGGACTGGTGTACAGATGTATGTGGCCATACCAAACTGTTTATATGTAATCTAGAGAGGGCAGCCTTTTTCCCCCTCATTCCCACATGCTTGTGCAGGAAGCACATTTAAGTGCTCAGCTATGTCTCCAGCCCTGGACAATAGTTTTTTAAAGAACAGTCAATGATTTTCTTATCTACTGTCTGAGTTAGACAGTTATTTAGAATGGATGTGATGGTATTTGGCAGCAGTATTAAAGTCCAGTGTTCATTTACTCATTCCTTAATTTATTGAGGGTTTTGATAGGTGGAAATGAAAATGAAAACCTGAGAAAATTAAAGCCTGGGAAAATAAGAATAATCCAATTGTGCCTTCTTTTCCTTTACCAATGCCCAATTTAGACCGTGAATGACTGCAGTTTCATCCTGTCTTTGGATTTCATTTATAATCATTTGCTACTTATGCAATCTAACCTCCTCCACAAAATAAGATTGCTGCCAAGTGAATATTGCTAATTATTACACTACTTAATGATAGACAAATGAATGATAAACCAAACTTCCAGCCATACAGGAATGGTTCAGAAACTATGTTACTTCATAAAATATTGTAAAGCCAACTTCATTGATGAAGTGTTCTTAATACTATGGTATGTTAATATTATCATATTAAGTATAAAAACTGAAAATATGTTGTTCATTATGTGATCTCTAGACACACATATACATATACCAAAATAGAAATGGATGAAAAGAGATCAAGATATTAACCATAATTTATGACTGTGAGTGAAAATGGACATTTTTGAACACAATGAATTTATATTTAAAACCTAAAATAATAATTCATAACATATATACATTTTAAAATCCACTATTTCCCTTTATTGACAAAAAAAAATTTCAAACATATAAATCTGGTTAATCAGAATCCTGGCTCATCAGCCTTGTATCCTGCTATGATTTAGTAAATTGATACCAATTCTCTTATAGAGGAACAGCCTTCAGAATTGCTGATACTGTGTGTCAGTGGTAGGGCACTTGCCTAGTAGTCATGAGAACCCAGGTTTGATCACCAGCATGAAGGACAGGAGCCCTTGAAGCTGATGTCTCCTCCCCTGCAGCATCTTCCCACTTCTCTTCTGTGGACAGTACCTTCCATTCTGGAGTGTCACTCCTAAGCTCTCAAGCCTCCAAACCTTTGCTCAGACTGTTGTTTCTTCCCAGAGCTGAAGTAAGAAGAGGGCCAGAGGGCAACTACCCTGTTGGTACTCAGAAATATAATGAAATGGAGCAAACTGTGTTTATTAGGACTCCAGAAACAGCACTGTAGGTGTTGGGGAGGAATAATTTAATAAAGCCACTTAGAGTGGAAAGGATTGGCAGGGGTGAGTGTGATGCCACAGATTATAGGTGGCTGGATGTCCTTCCAAGGCGAGCAGGTTCAGGTAACCAAAGAGCTTTTAACCTGCTAAATAAATAGAGTGTACAGACTTGGGGCCAGAGCCACATGATTCATTCAGGGCAAAAGAGAACGGGATTACGTGGGGCTTATTTTCTCCATAAGCAAATTTAGAGAAAATTTTTATGACCATCAGTCTGAAGAACTGACTACCTGGTCATAAACCCAGTCAGTCTCACACCTTTGCCCCATAAGGACAACTTCTACTCTAAAGTTCTCAAAAGTCTCCTTTCCTGTCTCATACGCACCACGAACCACCTTTCTTAGTGAATACTTTGTTATTGGTCAATATGAAATTCTCATTTTGCTTTATGTAAAGGTTGTATGTAGAGGTGGATTTTTTTCCTTCACCAGATGAAAAACTTCTTGAGGACAAGTTTTGTTTTGAATTGGACCAAACTTGCTACTCACAACATTTTAAATAAACAACAAACTTATCAGAGAATAAGAAAACTATCTCAAGGCTAAACCAAGAAGACAGAGAATAGTGAAGAATAAATAGGCAAAGATCCTTCAGATACATTACAAAAGCCCTTCATTTGAATCAGCTTGTCATAAAGCAAAGTGAAAGAAAGGCAGTGTAGCAGACAGCTTCAGGTTCGCTGAGATGAACTTTCAAACCAGGCACAGTTATGGAGGAAGGGATATTTTTTGAAGTTTACAGACCCAGGGGAAGTTCCATAATGGCCAAAGGAGCTGGCCTGCCTTCACTGGTCCAAGCTGAGAGAAAGAGAAGTACAAGTTCTGTAGCAGACAGATTCAGGTTTGCTGAGATAAACTTCCAGACCAGGTACAGTTATGGAGGAAGGGATTTACTGAAACTTACAGATCTAGGGGAAATTCCATAATGGCAGAAGAAGCTGGCCTGCCTTCACAGGCCCAAGCAGACAGAGAGAAGCACATGCCAAAAGCCAAAAGCCACACAGCACAGCACACTTCAGTAGCTTCAGCTGGGCACACTTTGCATATCTTTAGATTGAAATCTGAAACCCACCACACCTTAAGATCCACCCAGTGATACTGCCTCCAGCCAGGTGGCTGCAGATGCAAACTACAAACAAATAAACAACTGGATATATTGGGGGCCATCTATTCAAACCACCACAGGCAGAAACTTGGGAAGAGCCTATCTTGGTCTGGCTGTAACCTACAGAAATAAACCCTGAAGTATGGAGGGCCTTCCTCAGAGCACATTTCAATATCACTGTTTGACAGCTGGCTATAAGAAGTCTTGTACCTATCATGAGAAAATGTCACTGAAATGTGAATAATTTGAAGCTCCATTGGAATCCCCTAAGTAATTTCACCCAGACAAGCAGCTCTTCAGCCTGTGTCACACTGAGTTCTTGGGTGGAGGTGGGAGTTGAAGAAACGCTCAGAACAGTATGCTATAAATAGAAGAAGACTGTTTCATACATTCTAATAACAATAACCCTTCCTGAACTATTTAGCCATTGCCTGCTGTAGTTCATAGTGCTCATATTTCCCAGCTCATTTGCAAGAGTCAGGCCTATGCCATGAATCACCAACCATTTCCAGCTCAATCCATTCTTCCAGAATTAACCTCTTGGCAAGCAGAAAAGCACAAGTCTCAGAGCAGGTCATCCTTCACATGGGCGAACTGGACCATCTTGATTTTCCAGACTCTGGGGACACATGGCCCCCAAAGACTGCATTCTCTATCAAGTGCATTGCCAGCCCCATATACAATCTCCCCACAATGATTGCAGAGCTTGCTGCATTCTTCTCTGCCAAGGCCTACGTTTGCCACTTCACATGGCTTTGACTAGAATTTCATGTTATAGGCTCTGGCTAGCCACACAGTCTGGAATTTTCTTAAGTCTGGTCAGATCATCTCTTCTCCCCTCCACACCAGAGATCTGCAAATAATATCTGCTTATAAAGCTGAAATTCTGAGAATATCATCCATTTTCAGAGTCCAGAATGCTAACCATTAAACCGTGGGGCCCCACTATATCATCCATTTTCTATCTTATGAAGGACCCACTAAAAAAATCCTACTTTGAAAACAATTTAAAACAGATCAAAATTTTTAAAAAGATTCAGCTTAAAGTGATTCTTGTAATACTTTCAGGTACATGTTTAATTTCATCTATAATTTATACATTGTAAGTCCATTCTAAGCATGCTGTGTATGTCAAATGGCCCATTCTAACTTCCACAATGCTTGAAAAACTATCCAAAGAAAATCCACTTCAGAGTAGCTGGGTGAAGAGCCACATTGTCACCTCTGGTGAAGTAAAGATCCTTGTTAGACAAAAGTCTTCCTTCACCAAATTCCCAAGTGAGCTTACATGGAAACTGATATACACTGAGATGTACTGGGATGTAGATTTTTAAATTTTTATTTATTTATTTGAGAGAGAGAGAGAGAGAGAATGGGCACACCAGGGTGTCCAAGCATTGCAAGCAAACTCCAAACACATGCACACCTCATGCATCTGGCTGACGTGGGTACTGGAGACTCAAACATGGGTCCTTAAGCTTCAGAGGCCTTAACTGCCAAGTCATCTCTCCAGCCCAAGACCATGTTTCTTTACCTTAAGCCAAAATCTAAAACTTCTGTCTACTAATTGCCTATGTAAACAGGTTTTTTTTTTTTCCTGTGGTTTTTTGAGGTAGGGTCTCCCTGGAATTCACTATGTAGTCTCAGGGTGGCCTTGAACTCAAGGCGATCCTCCTACCTCTGTCTCCTGAGTGCTGGGATTAAAGGTATGTGCCACCACGCCCAGTTAGTGAACAGGTCTTAATCTTTTGTTCTCAGGAGATATATGTGTGTGTGTGTGTGTGTGTGTGTGTGTGTGTGTGTGTGTGTGTGTATGTGTATGTGTATGTATGTATGTATGTATGTATGTATGTATATGTATATGTATGTATGTATGTGTATATGTATATGTATATGTATATGTATATGTATATGTATATGTATATGTATATGTATATGTATTGGTTTTTTAAGGTAAGGTCTCACTGTAGCACTCTAGCCCAAGCTGACATGGAATTCACTATGTAGTCTCAGGGTGGTCTTGAACTCATGGTGATCCTCCTACCTCTGCCTCCTGAGTTCTGGGATTAAAGGTATGAACCACCATGCTTGGCCCCCTTTATAATTTTTTTAAATTATTAGGTAGCCTAGAAAGAAAATATGTATATGAGTTTTATCTATTAATATTATATTCAAATTTTTAGTTAAGGAATATTTAGTTATATATAATTAATTATATATTAACATAACTAAAATATTTATTAAAAATATAATATTTTCCAAAATAAAAAGAACAAAGGAAAACTGTCATGATTTTGTTCTTTGAAGCTTGCTTCATATATGACAGGTAGATTCTCATACCTGCTCATGTACTCAATATGTTGTGATGTATTCTAAAGTATGTGAAAAAAATATAACCTCACATAGATTATGCCCTTGGAAAAGGAGAGGGCTGGAGAAATGGCTTAACAGTTAAAGCGCTTGCCTGTGAAGCCTAAGAACACATGTTTGAATCTCCAGGTCCCAGTAGTCAGACACACAGTGACCTAAGTGTGCAATGCCACATATGTGCACAAGGGGGCGATTGCATCTGCAGTTCGTTCACAGCAGCTGAAAGCCCCTGCATGTCCATTCTCCCCACCCCTCCTGCCTCTTTCTCTAATGTCTCTCTCTGCCTCTTTCTCTTCTCTGTCTCTCTCTCAAATAAAAAATTTAAGAAGTAGCCGGGCATGGTGGCACATGCCTTTAATCCCAGCACTAGGGAGGCACAGGTAGGAGGATTGCCATGAGTTCGAGGCCACCCTGAGACTCCACAGTGAATTCCAGGTCAGCCTGGGCTAGAGTGAGATCCTACTTTGAAAAACCAAAAAATAATAAAATAATAAAATAAAAATAAAAAATTTAAGAAGTATTTTAAGGAAAGGAAAGAAAGTTTTAATAGCATTTACAAAATAACTGGAAATTATTGAAAGTTCAACAAGTGGTAGTATCTCAAAAGTTAACTTCAATATAGACTCAATAAAATATTTTATATTGTATTAGAGTTTACTAGTCTATTTCACACTCTAAAGAATCTTTGTGAAATTTTACAGTGGGCATTTAGAAAATATTAATCCATTGTTGACAAATTTTATACATCAAAAGTCATATTTGTAGTATCACTAGCAATATCATTAGAAAAATGCCTTAGGGTCTGGGTAGTTGTCAAGCTCATGGGTAGGAGAAACTAGTTTTCTAAACTTTTATTCTCTTTTTGAAAGATGGAATTTTATCACTATTAATAAATTTTCACTTTTTTCTCACAGTGACAAGTTCATTTTGTTAATTTTGAGAAAATGCCTACCAAATACTTAAGGCTACATAACCATAGTCTGTCAGTCATTCATTCACTTTAGCATGCCATCCTATGATAAAAGAAGGTAAGTTAGCTTGCTTTCCGGGGAACAATTAAGTTTGGATATGCAGCATGATTAGTGTGTGAATCCTTCCCATTTTGTTCCATGAAATGTTGAACACATGTGTTCCATGGTTTAAATTTTCATAATATTAATAATTTCTTTTGTTATTTTTTGTTGTTGTTGTTATTTGAGAGGGATGAAAAGACACAGAGAGAGAATTAAAAAGAGATAATATACATGCCAAGGCCTCCAGCCACTGCAAATGAATTCCAGACACATGTGTCACCTTGTGCTTATTGGTCCTGGGGAAATGAACCTGGGCCACAGGTTGGATATGCCTCAAAGAAACTGCCTTCTGCCTTTTCAAAACCATATTCTGGGCTGGGAAGAGAGCCTAGTGGTTAAGGCATTTTCCTACAAAGCTTAAGGACCCATGTTAGACTCTCCAGTTCCCAGGTAAGCCAGATGCACAAAGGTGAAGCAAGCACAAATTTGCACATGCCCACTAGGTGGTGCAAGCATCTGGAGTTTGATTGCAGTGGCTGAGGCCCTGGCACACCAATTCTCTCTCTCTCTCTCTCTCTGTCTCTCTCTATATACCCCCCTCTCTCTCTGTATCTTTCTCTCTAAAATAAAACATAAAAATATTAAAAAGAACATAATCTTCAAAACTTGCTGCCATGGATTTCCCCTCAGTCTTGGTAGAAAGAATCTGTCAACACCGAGACTCAGAACTGATAGGTTTAGGAGAGAGAGAGAAATGAGAAGCAAATTGCATGTACCATAAAATGGTGATGATATGGAGTGGAATAAGCATGAGAAGTTCTCAGGACATCCACAGACTATTTGAGTCTTCATCTATAGGAAGGGAACTGAGTAATGTTGGGTGCTCTGTTCTATGTGTACTTTATGTATACTTTCATATTGGTAATGTAACATATTACCACAGACTTAATGGTTTAAAACAAAACAATTTTGTGAACTTAAAATCATGGACAACAGAAGTCCAAAATGGGCCTCCCTGGGGGAAAAAAATCAAGGTGTTAGAGGCTATAAGGAAAACCCATTTCCTTGACTTCCGTAGCTTCTAGAGACCACCCACTTTCTTTGGTCTGCATTCTCCTCACCCTTTCTATTTTCTATTTTTTAAATTTTTTTTGTCATGCTTATTTATTTATTTGAGAGTGACAGAGAGAGAGAGAGAAAGGGAGAGAGAGAGGGAGAGAGAGAGGGGGGAAGAGAGAGAATGGGCCTGCCAGGGCTTCCAGCCACTGAAAATGAACTCCAGATATGTGTGCCCCCTTGTGCATCTAGCTAATGTGGGTCCTGGGGAACCAGGCCTGGTACTGGGGTCCTTAGGCTTCACAGGCAAGTGCTTAACCGCTAAGCCATCCCTCCAGCACAACCTTTCTATTTTCAATACCAACAACAGAGGGTCTGGTCCCTCTGGTCTTCTCTTTTGCTTTTGGGGACCCTTGAAATTACAGTGGGCCCACCCACACAAATTAGGATAACCTCCCTATACCAGCATTAACAGCATCTGCAACCTTTATTCCCCTTTGCTGTCTGATGCAACACAATCACTGAGTCCAGAATTTGAATGCGAACATCTTTGAGGGACCATTATAGTACCCCAACCCCCTTGGTAATGGTTGATTTGTGGATTTCAATCAGATGTGAAGGAAGGAATGTTGAAGGGAGAAAACTTAAGACCAAAGAATGTCACCATTTTTGGAGACTTACAAGTTTTTATGACATTAGGCTGTATTTTGTTTGCAAGTATATCTATGTATATGATGCCAGGTTTTACTTTGAGGTTTATACTCCAACACAAAAACTAAACAAACTGAATGTTTCACCAAGAGAAGAGAATTGCTAATAAGTACAAACTATTTTCTTCTTTTTTATTCTTTTGAGCCCAAAACATAGTGCTTGTAAATAGAAGTAAATGTCTGTTGAATGCAGAGGGGGTAAAGGCAGAGAATATTAAAGAATAATATATTTCATACTCATTCACATACACATACATTCTAGAAGGCAAAAAAGAGGATATGGGTTAAGACAGTATGTAGAAATAAAAGAGTACTGTGTCAAAAGTATAACTCCAAGCCCATATTATGTTATTTTATTTCAAACAACTCTCAAAAATAAGCAAAATGAAGTAGGCTTTGTCTTCTAATTTTAACACAAGAAAAAAATGCATCCTTTTTTTCTCTCCAGAAAATGCAAAATATCAGCAAAGTAAGTTACAAGGCAATAACTTTAAATTCAGAGAATAAATTTTTATAGTTACATTAAATTACAGCCCCCTGAGGTTTCAGTAATGGAAATGCTGACAGACTTCGAAATATAGCAACTGCACCTAAACTCCTACCCTTTTTTCTTCTCACTGGCTTCTACCTGCTTCATTACTTTTCCACCAAAAGGGAACTGGGCTAATTTCTGACCAGCTTTTGATGTCTGTACTCAAAGAAAATTCTGCCTTATATCAGAAAAACTCATAAAAACATGACTATGCATTTGCCAAGAGCCATGGTGTCTTTGATTGACAAGTCTGTCCTGGTACATGCTGTTGTCTAACATCGCCTACTTTGTGTGACTTCAGACACTCCCAATTAGATATTTTGAAGGGCAAAAACAGCAGCAATTACTGCCAACTCTTTATGAGTCCTTTACTAGCTGTTTAAGGAGCTCGGAAGAATGGCAAGGAGATATAGTGGGGAGGTACCTAGGGACATTTTGATCTGAGTGTTGTCAGAGCTTCCTTCCTCTTCAGACAGTGGTGTGCTTGTCAGGATCCCCAAGGATAGCTCTCTGGGCTTACATCAATGATTTTAAAAGAATTTCCTTTTGTGGAAATTCCTCTTCCATACAGAATGAGCAATTTTGCAGATCTGGGAGAGGAGAATATACTCACAGGTTTTTGCTCACCTGGCAAGTTTACAGCTGTCCACACTTCTGCTGAGTGCACTCAGAAGGTTTACACAGAAGTAAGTGAGCTAACAACTTGAGGGACTGTGTTGTATGCTGACAGGTCAGAATGCAAGCCTCACATAGAATTGAAAAAGCAAACAGGTAAAAGTTTCCAGTCACCCTGTTTTGGAAAACTCCATAGCTCATCTTATGAAACTTAGGAAAAATGCAAAACCACTAGCCACTGCAAACAAACTCCAGATGCATGCATCACAGTGTGCATCTGGCTAACATGGGACCTAGAGAATCGAACCTAGGTACTTAGGCTTTGCAGGCAAGCAACTTAACCACTAAGCAATCTCTCCAGCCCTGAAACCATCTTCTTTCCAACTAGTCTGTCTTGTCTTTTGGTGTCATCATATGTTGCCTATTATGCAGATCTTGTGTAGGTAACACTAGCCACCATAAGGTCATGAATATCAAGGCCACTTTGAGTATGGAAGACAGTATTGTAATCACTCCTTATCTTTTCTTGGCTCTTACATTCTTTCCACCAACTCTTCTCCAAGAAGGGTACGATAAAGATGTCTCACTTCGTGCTGAACACTCCACTGTCACTTCTCATCACTTTGGTGAGTTTTCAGTCACCACAGTGGTCACATCCATCTGAAAAGAGAAGCTTCTGTAAACAAAAGTAAGAATAGAATTAACATATGGGCATAAATGTTAAGTATTGAAAGGGCAGTTTGATGGGTATAATATATCCACTTAGCTAGGAAACAGTAGTGATTTCCCCACCCCCTCTTGGTCAGGTGATTTCTGCCAGCAATACAATCCTGACTGCAGTAGTATCAGACAGGAAGTCCAATCAGGAAGCAGTTGGTTTCCTCCATCACAGACACACTACCATGGCACCAGCTGGTATATTTGGCCTGACTAGCCAGCCATAAAGCTCATAGGGTCTACTGTTGGTTAATATTGTTGATGGCTTTTCTCCTCCAACAGCTTTCACAGGTCTTTTCAGAATCCTGACAGCTAGTCAACAAGAAGGAGGCTTCCAGACCAGCTTCAACTTGAATGCTCAGTGTCCTGCAGCCCAAACATGTGGAGTCTTCAGCAATAGGGTGGGATGGTTAGTCTTGATTGTCGACCGAATTAGATGAGGAAATACTTAGATTGTCAGTAAAACACACTTCTGTGTATGTCTATGAGGGTATTTCTAACAAGGACTAACTGGGGGATGACTTTCCCTAAATGTGGATGGCACCATCCTATAGGCTGAGGGCTCAGATGGAATAGAAGGGGAAGAGAGCCAACTAGCATTGGCATCGTTTCCTCTGCTTTCTGGTCCCCATGATGTGAGCTTCCCTGCTTCACCATGCCTTCCCCCCATAGTGATCTGAAACCATGAAATAAAATAATTCTTTCCTCCTTTGAGTTGTTTTTCTCAGAGATTTGACATGAGGCAGCAAGTCTGACATTAACTGTATCTTTGAATCAAACCACAAGATAATTTATTTGAAGCATAGGTCTACATAATTTTCCTTTCTATGCCTTTATTAAAGAAATATTTATTAGCCACTATTGGTAGCAAGTCTCAAATGAAAATGTTGAGCTGTCAGAGAGCTGTTGCCTTTACAGAGTTCACAATATGGTAGATAAGAAATGGAGCTACAACATGAGGCACAGGTCCATAAATAGACTATTGCAGGATTTCTAAGTTGTGAACATTCCTCCTCTTAAAAAACAGAGTGTCTGCATATATTTAGGATTAATTTCCAATACAATACATATGTAATCATGATTACACAGTATTTTCAACCATGCATACTAACTTATTGAAATCTTAGCTAGGTTTAGCCCCTCTCTTGGTTTTTGACTTAATAGCATTAGTAGCAAATGGAAGAAAGAAAGTAATCTGGTGAGGGGAGAAAGGCAATTATACAGGTTATAAAAAGAACCAGGTTTTTTTCATATCTGTTTCTTATTTCAAAAACAAAAGGAAATCTGTAACCTCGAAAGGAAAGCATGAAGCTTGGTGCTGGATTGATTCTGTGGGAGGTTAAGAAGGTTGTCAAATGCAGGTCATCTCTATTTTATGTTCCATGGATGACCCGAGCAGGGAAGGACACAGAAGTTCACCTCCCTACTTCTGCTTATCTAGCTACATGTTGCTAAGATAAATTTTAAAATATTCATCAAAAGTGCATTTGGAAATATTTACTGGCAAAAGAGAAGCATCCCAGACTTTTGGGTATTTCATTGTCACCATTTCAGAAATCTCACCTGCCTGGCAGATTGCTTTGCTTGAAGTGAAAAAAAAATACTGGTATCTATTTTAAGCACCATGATCCTTAATTTCTTAATCTTCTGTTCTTGAGTTCTATAATAAATCCATTCAAAACTGTACATATGCATTAAGAAGCACACAAAAGTCACCTTTTCTTTATCCCAAGGATATGAACATCTTTTATTCCCTATTAAAAGAATTTTAAACAATTTCTCTAAGCTAACTTTCAAATGCACACATCATAGAACAGTGGGATTCAATTTTTTCTGGATGCAATAATTGGTATAATATCTGGTGCAGTCATTTCACCTATGATTTCTCTTGAGGAAATATGGCTTGGTTCTGAATGCTATGTCTCTCCAGAATCCTGACCCCTAAGGCTGTGCCCTCAGGAGTGGTACCACTGGGAGATGAGCAGGGCACTCATGAATAGCATTAGTGCCCTTAAAGAAAAGACTCCAGAGGGATTCCTCAACAAGTCCACTATGTGAGGACACAGTGGAATGGAACCATTACGAACTAAAAAAAGCAGGCCTTCACCAGACACCAAACCTACTAGACCCTTGCTCTCGGAGTCCCAACCTCCAGAAGTATGAAAAATAAATTTCTATTATTTATAAGCCAAACAGTTTGTGACATTTTGACATTCGAAATGCACCAAGGCCAGTATTTTCTGACAAGTGATGGGACTAGCTCTAGAAGTGGATGAGAATATGGCATTCACATAATCATCTCTCCACTTCTAATTGGGGGCTACCCAATAGTAATTAAATCTCTTGCTTATTTTGAACTTAGCAAAGACTGATCCAGGAAGCTTGTTACAGCAAAGCCATGAGCCTAGCCTAGTCCTTTCAACAGCAGGTTTGGAGAGGAGCTCAGGTATCTGGAGTTGCATCAAGTTTTCATATGATGCTGATGAAGGTAGGAACTTCCTTGCAGAACACAGAACCAGGTCTTCTTCATCACGGTTTTTCTCAGGACCCAGCAGAAAGTCTGATGCATGTTGGTTGCTCTAACCCTTTAAACATTCAGTATTATCTAGAGGCCAGCCAATAAAGTAGCTGAGTAAAAATGAGAGCATTAGAGATCCAAACAAAGATTCCATTAACCCTATGCTTTATCGACAATTCCTGCCCCTGATCACATGTTTTCAATCTCACTTTGAAGTCTGTTTACAACGATGACTGATTCTGGGGCCCTCAAGCTGTCTTAAGTCACCATTGTGAGTACTGCAGTTGCACATGAGCACATGGTTCTATGTCTCGTAATCCACATCAACTTTGAAAATCAGTTCAGGTGACCTCAGACTATAAGCATGAAGGAGAGAGAAGAAATGTGAATCAAATTCCAAGATAAAACTGTGCTGAGCCCAAACTGATGGCTTTGGGGAAATTGAAGCTATGGCTGCCAGGATTTGTGATGTTGTCTGATGGGGAACTAGATGATAAAGGGTCAGGGAGAGAAGCCAATGCAAATGGTGTGGTCTGAAAACAAAACAAAAAAAAAAAAAAACATCTTTATGGGGTTTTGAAATCTTTTCCAAGGCTGATTCCATTGTGCCCTGACTTCTGCTTCCCTACTATCCCTGCCTCCATCAAAGCAGAAGCAGCAATAATGTAGTGCTTGAAGGAGGGGTGCTAAATTTAGGCACACTGGGATGGCATGAAACTGAGCTTTAAGAAACAGAGTCCCAATCATAGCCCCCATATTCACTGAGGCTCACATGTTTCCTTAAAAATAAATAAATAAAAAATAAATGTTTCCTTAAGCACTCAGGGAAATAGAAGTAGCAGCTTAAGGGGCTATGGTGGTTTAATACAGGTGTCCCCCATAAACTTAGGTGTTCTGAATGCTAAGTTTCCAGCTGATGGAGATTTGGGAATTAACACCTTCTGGAGGCAGTGTATTATTGGGGGCAGGCTTATGGTTGTTATAGCCAGTTTCTCCTTGCCAGTCTTTGGTATACTCTGCTGTTGTTATTGTCCACCTGATGCTGGCCAGGGGGTGATGTCCACCCTCTGCTCATGCCATTGTTTTCCCCTGTGTTCATGTAGCTTCCCCTCAAGTGTGTAAGACAAAATAAATGTCCCTTTTCCCCCCAAAAGCTGTTCTTGGTTGGGTGCTTTCTTCCAGCAATATGAACTGACTGCAATGGGGCTATACATGACTGACACCAAAACAAACTCTAGATCCAAGTCCTGTTACCAACATCCTCACTAGAAACTCACTTCCATGTGCAACAGAACTCTACAGAGTCCATCAAACCAGCACAGTTACCAACACCCTCACTAGAAACTCTCCTCTGTACACAACAGAGCTCCAGAGTCCATCAAACCAGCAGTTACCAACACCCTCACTAGAAACTCACCTCTGTGAACAACAGAGTTCCAGAGTCTATCAATCCAACAGTTACCAACACCCTCACTAGAAACTCTCCTCTGTGTGCAACAGAACTCTAGAATCCATCAAATCAGCACAAGGTTGATAATAATGCACAGACAACTAACAAATGACAGTAAATGCCTACAATGATAAATTAGAAATTTGTATAATCATCTCAAGAATAATGGGTTCTTCTGTCTTCCTCACTGTTTATAAATAAGACAACCTTATTTAAAATAGATGGCAGTGAGTAGCAAGAAGATAAATATTTTACATCTGCATTCAAGACCTTATTCTTATGAAGAGAAATTTTATCTCATAAATATCTCCTGTTATTTATTCAATTATTTCATTGTATGGTGATCTTTACCACCTGAATTTATACAGAGAGAAGAGACTGTTATGTTTTTTCCTTTATACTTGAAGCCAAGGATCATTCTCGTATTTTGTACTAAATGATTATCATAACACATATTCCTTTGTCTCTCTTGGATTTTAATATTCGAAAATAGGCAACTTCTGATCTTCTAGAAAGTGATGATTTATTTACTACTCATGCAGCTCAGCTCCAAAAGTGTGAGAGAGCACAGATAATGATACCTCTTGGCTGTGCCAATTTCAGCCACTCTTATATTCATTACTCTTCAATTCTCAAGAAATAGCATCAGGGCACTAGGCCGAAATCCCATCATCACCTAACCTCTGTAAACATTGTTTTTAGTGCTGTGCCCTACACACAACCAGCAATGACTACATGCTCATTAGCTAATAGAAACAGGTGACATGGTGTTTGCTGGTATTACAAAATGCTTGCACTAGCTTATGCCCAATAGAAACCTACTGCTCACAGTACTGCTGGACAATCCAAGATCAAGTGACCAGCAAATACACTGTCTGGTGAGGACTCCTTCCCTGTTCCCTAGTTGGTACCTTTTTGCTGAATCCTCATAGCATAAGAAGCAGAAGAAGCTCCCTGAGCCCTCTTTGATTATAGCACTAATCCCATTCATTAGAGCAGAGCTATAACAAATATTCAGGCCATAGGGAGCATCACCTTTGAGACCAGTTCTAAATGAGATGAGTTCATAATGCCTTGTATTTCAATAGCATTTTCTGATTTAAGAAATACTTTAACATCTTATTTTTACTCCACATTAATTAACCTAGCAATTAGCCCATTGTACAGATTAAAGTAATGAGCAAAGGAAAGAGGTCATGCCATTGCTTTTCAGGAAAGTACAAAAGCATTCTAAGTGTGAAGTGGGAGATTGTATAACTATCTCACTTGAAGTGATGCCTATAATGATAAGGCAAAATAGAAGCACAGAGCATCAGTTGCTAACAGATCTCAGTCTTCTGGTTTTGCCACTGATTAGCTGTGTGGCCCTGGATGAGATACATAACTCCCTGAAATGCAAGGGGGTTTTGTGACCTATGAAAACAGAGTTACCTCTCCACGTATTTGTGATGGTTAGATAAAAGACTGTAAGTAATAATACTAACAATACTTGCTCTGATGCCTGTCTCTCATAATCACTCAGAAAGGATGCTTTATAATAAAAGCACATGTTACCACCTGCTCTTCCTAACTATTACACCTCATAAACACATCCAAATGAAATAAATCAAGGAAAAACCCATCCATGTCCCTAGAAAGACAAAAATATGCCACTTTATAATCAGCAACACTGTCCTTTTATCTTATAATAATTAGGTCTTTATTCCAAGGGTCTTATAGGAGAAGATTTTCCTTGAATAAAATGGCGTTTAGAAAATAGCCTTCCTTGGGTTGCAGTTTCCTTCACTGTCTGAGATCTACCCGAGAAGCTCCCTCAGTCCTCTTTGCTGTTGGCTAGTGATGTTTTTCACAGGTGCTTTCTGAGCCTTTATGGTGTCATGTCCTGAGGAGCCTAACTATGATCCTTGGTTTATACATTGTTACATTTCAGTAGCCTAACCTGGGAAACAGGCATCTTTCCCTGCCAAAGGAACTGCTTCAAAAACTCAGCAGTCTGTGTTCCCGGCTTGCTTCCACACTGTCACTGCCCAGACCCACAGCACATGGAATTCCTTCAGGGAGGGCTTCCGTGGAATCCAATTCAAAAATATATAATTGGCAGTTTTGTCATCTTTCAAAGGCCTTTTCAATAGTCATGATGCTACTGTCAGACTTGCTTTGATTCTCTCAAAGCATTGCCTCACCTCCAAGGCTGTTGCTAGGATATAGTGGATATCACAACTCCTGAATACATAGGCGGAAGAAAAAGATTTTTCTCCTCCTTACAAATGTCATTCCAATTCTTACTCTGCTTTTCTTAAAAGCTGAAGTGAGAACAAAGAATAAGCTTACCCGGATGAAGTATTCAAAATAAAAGTCAGAAACCAGAGGAACCAGTGCCTTCTGGGGCACACTAGTAGGTGACAGCCATGTGGATCCCATTCAGAACCAGAAAAGATGACTACCTGTGTGCAGTACATTCAGGGAAGGGTATTAAAGACCAACCAGAGGAGCTGGAAAGATGGTTATACACTTAAGATACTTGCCTGCAAAGCCTAACAACCCAGGTTTGATTCCTTAGTGCCCACATAAAGCCAGATGCACAGAGTGGTGCATGCATCTGGAATTCGTTTGCAGCAGCTGGAGGCTCTGGTGTGTCCATTCTTTCCCTTTCTCTCCTTATTTGTGTGGTGTCTTTTTTCTTCTCTTCGCTTCGCTTGGCTTGGCTTATCTTCTCTCTCTTTCTCTCTCTCTCTCCTTCCAAATAAGTAATTAATAATTTTTTAAATCAACCAGAGCCTGAAATGTTCCATCTTTCCTGTCTAAATGCATATATGAGAGAAATCTAGAATTTACTAACCATTAAACAGTGTGAAGATTTATCAATATATAAGTATAGTATATGTATATGAAAAGCATGTGAAGGATATCCATTGTGGTATGTTTTCAAGTGTTTGTATGTGTGGTATACATGCATGTATGTATGCATGTTCATATGTGTGTGAACATATACCTGGTGGGTGCACATGTGCACAGGTGAGTGGAGGTCAGAGATCAATGTCAGAGGTCTTTCTCTGGCATTCTCTATGTTATTTGGAAACAAGTTTTCTCAATGAATCCAGAGGTCACCTACTTAGCTAGTCAAGCTAGGTAGCTTTGAGTATCTTCCTATTTCTGCCTCCCCTTTGCTGGGATTACAGAGGCGCACCATCAGGCCTGGCATTTCATGTGAGTGCTAGGAATGCAAGCTCAGGTCCTCATGTTTGCTCAGCAAGAGATTTACCCACTGAGCTGTTTCTGCAGCCCCTGTGGTACTTTTTTAATTCAGCCACAAAGCCTTTGATGTATCTCCCCTCAAAAGTTGGAGGCTAACTCCTCTTTTTTTTTTTTCCATTTTATTTTATTTATTCTCAAGGAGAGAGAGACAGAGAGAAAATAGGAATGCCAGGATCTTCTGCCACTGCTAATGAACTCCACACACATTGCCACCCTGTGTATCTGCCTTTATCTAGGTCCTGGGAAATTGAAACCAGGCCTCCAGGCTTTGCAAGCAAGTGCCTTTAACTGCTGAGCCATTTCTCCAGCTTCCAAGTCCTCTTTTTTTTTTTTTAGTGTGTACCATATTTGATGATTCACTTGCAGCTAAAATGGTAGAATGAAGAATGGTCTCCACATGTACTTACAAATGTGCATGTGCATTTGTACATACATACAAACATGTACATATACACATGCAAAAAATGAAAAGAATAAAAATGGCAGAGCAATAACAAGCTGGCATGAGATTAGGAAAAAATCCCACGTGTGGATCCCTTCTTCTATTTGTTCCCATATAATTTTCTCTGGGGGAAGCCATTCCATGAGGACATTCAAGCAGCCCTGTAGAGATCGTGCAGAAGTAGGACAACAACTGCCCATGAGAAGCTGAGACTCCAGCCCGTGGCCATGTGAGCCTCTCATAATGTCATTCGTCAGCTGCTATTGTGCCTTAAGAACAAGCAAAGCTCCAGTCGATGTCTTTACTGCAACCTCATGAAAGACCCCACAACAGAACCATTTGACATTCCTGACCTGATGACAATACAGAGTAACAAATGTTGTTTAAAGCCACTCAATATTGGGTCTATTTGTTCTGCAGTAGAAAATATCTGACACAGTCATTTTGATCCAGTGACATATTAGTTGAGATTAGCTAACCACAGAGTTAACAAAAGCATTAGGTCCATAAGTAAAGTATTTAAAAGAGAGGGGAAGAGCCAAATAATTTTGTCATTAATTAATTTTTAATTGCATAATCAATTAATTTATAATCAAGTCATGTTGCCAGAGAAGACAAACCAGAGCAGGACATAGTACCAAGTCTTACTACATCAGAGCCAGCAGGAAGAGTCCAAAAAGAGAAATGAAAAACCCAGGACTTCCACCTTGTCTCTATGTCACCTAGCACTTGACTCTATCATTATAAGTCCAACTCATCTACTTTCAAAAGATGAGACTAGTCTTCACTCAATGGAAGAAATTAACTAGTAAAGAAGCAGAAAAAAAAAAAAAAAAAAAAAACAGACTTGGCCCAGGAAGATGTAAGTATGCCCAAACTGACTACTAAGATTGAATTGCCAGTTCAAAGAATCCCAAAATCTCATGAAGACTTACATGTGGCACATGCCATAAGAGCTAAACAATTAAGTCAGTCAATATAACTACAAAAAAGTTCCAACAGCAATACTTCCTAAACCTGGCTATACATCAACACCAGAAAAACCTTGAGAAAATGCAAATTACCTGGTGACATCCCAGAAGTTCTAGAGTCAGACTCTCTGGAAGTGGGGTTCTGGGCTACAACTGAGAAGTCATAAACTTTTCAGAGTCAGAAGGTTAAAGCCATAAGGTACTGGATTAGTGGCTTGGGTCCCATTATTACCTCACTAGCCTGGGATTCTCCTCAGTCTACAAGGCAGGAATGCAGGCAATTGCACACCTTCTTACAAAATGAAGAAACAGTAAGTTAGAGAGTGCCAGGACAGAAGAAATGTGTCACATAAACACATAGTCTGCAGCTTCTGTGATTCTTATCAGAAGACATATTGGTGTGTAGGGCTCCTTAAATTGCCCAGAATCGCGCACACACACACACACACACACACACACACACACACACTTTGAAGCTGGCCAGTATTCTGCAATGGACAAAATGCAAAATGGGGCTTCTTCCAAAGACATTTACTCTGGAGAGGGCCTTTAGAACAACTGCGAATTGTGTTTTCATTGGGAGTATATACATTTGGCAGAGGGTTAGGGGCTCATGTCCATGGTTTGCTATATCTTGGCCTTTGTGCCTGTCATCTTGGGAACTGGACTGATATTCTGACACTCTCATCACAGAATTTCATCCACCAGTCATAGTTAAGAAGCCACTAATAGCAACTAGTGTTTCCAAAAGTATTCCTAGTTTATAACTATTCATAGCAGAAAAACACAGGAAGGAAATACACTAATATGATGATTATGGCTATTGCAGGGTAGTGGGATTTCTCATAATTCAATACTTTTTACAGTTGTATGTTGTTTCTACTTCTTTATATAATGGTCATGTAATAACATAATCAGAAAATAATGTGTTAAGATTTTTTTTTCCTAGCAAATAGGAAGAGAGTATAGGAAATGGTGGTACTAGACTCCAGATCCAGCTGGATCTAAGCACATCTGCAGGATGGTGGGCACAATCACCAACTCAGAGCATGCTTGAGAGCCAGCAACACTACTGGAGTCAGGACCTGAGACAGAAAGGAGCTCCAGAGCCAGGCTCTCTGTAGGAGGGAAGACCTCCTTCAAATTCCTTGCCTGCGTCTCTCTTTCTTCAACCCTGATTAGCCTGGGCAGAGCATGGGAAGGGTAAGAAATTAGTCTAAGGAAAGTAGAATTGGCCAGCATCATCACATGTCAGAATTATTTTCCCTTTATCTTTCAATGTCTAAGAGCACAGAGTGAAAGAAGTACCATTAAACCAAAAAGAGAGTGTATTTTCAAACCAAGCTACATTGTATAAGTCTGTGTTTTGGTTTTTTTTTTTTTTTTTTTTTTTTAATGGAAAGATCTTATGTCTTCAAAACAAGAGGTGAGAGGAAAAAATACTATTTGTAAAATGAGCATCACTGCTCACTGGGAATGTTTACACATAGGTTTAGATATTTGGGCTGGTTGGCAAAAATTCTAAACACTTTTGAATAAGGTGATGTCATTTATTGCCAAGAAGCAGAAGACAGTAGGTGTTCTAGCTCACTCATTACTTTCATCTTTTTTGTGCATTGTCCAAGCAGGCAGAGCTCTAAAACATGGCAAGCCCATTACAACAACAGCAAATATAATCCACTTAAAAGGAGTAATGAAATACCACACCAACTAAGACTGTGCAACAAGTCTGTGGGATCCCAGCTCTGATAGTCGCATCATCCATTCCTTCAGTACCCGGCACTGCATTCATCTTCACAAACACCACCCTCCCCCATGCTCTCCGTGATCATCTCGAAGTGTGCACTAACTAGTTCCATTCTTAATTCTCTTTACACCCATCTCCCTTTCATTTATTAGAATGTTTAAAAGATTGCTAAAAGCCAGTCCAGAAACACAATAAAAATTTCATTAAAATATTTAAAACCCAGAACAGCAGCAATAACATCACAGTGAACTGCTAGCAGCCTGCAATAGCAACTCTCACGTGGCCCTTCCAGCAGGGCAACCTAGCTGAAAGAGGCAGTGTTTCACACTTTGTCCTGAAAGCTATTAGGGCTGGTCTCAAAAGGCAGGACCACATGAGCAGAGCTCTCCAAAGTCTTGAACTGTCCAAAGAAAATGAAGACTTTCTGATCTGTCCGCTCTGTTCTTTGTGTAATGTACAATTAGATGTGCAACAGATAGATGGCAGACTAAATTGCTGTGAAAACTGCTACCCCCACCCATGAAGGCCTGGGGCAGGTTGGGCACCATTACAATCTCCTGGAAGATAACAGTGCCAACTTAGTTAGCATCAAAGGAGAAGGGTACTTGTGCACACAGCCATCTAAAAAGGAGTTAAGTGACTAATGCACACCAAACATAACTGTAATCCCCAAACCAATCCCAAAAAGCCAAGAACAAAAACCAAACCAAGGGCTGGGGAGAGGGCTTAGTAGTTAGGGTTCTTGCCTGCCAAGCCAAAGGACCAGGTTTGATTCCTTAGGATCCACATAAGTCAGATGCACAAAGTGGCACATGTGTCTAGTATTCATTTGCAGGGGATGGAGGCCCTAGAGTAACCATTCTGTGTGTGTGTGTGTGTGTGTGTGTGTGTCCCTATCTGTATCTTTCCCTTTCTCTCAAACAAATAAATTTCATATATATATATATATATATATATATATATAAATTAATATTTAATATATATATTTATTTAATTTATTTATTTGTTGTAGAGAACATTACTGAGAGTGAGAACTTCCTGGAAGCATCAGCCTTAAGGTCTGAGGACAGACCCAAAGAGATTGATTGCTGGGCCTGGGGTAGAATATTCTTTTAGGATTCTGCCTATAGGATTGGGCCCTTTTCCATGACTTTCTAGAATTTTCTGAAATCTCTTTAAAAGAAGAAAACAGAAGGTATGATGAAGACTAACCTTAATCTTCTATAGCTTCCCTCTCTCTCTCCTCTCTAGCTCTTGTATATTAGTTATCTTTTTTCTCTTTTCTTAGTGGCCACTGATCTGTAACTCCCAGTACCAGCATGTGGCTAACATCCACAATGAGCTTTTGATCAGAGAGACCTACAAGGTTTCTTAAAAGAAAGACAGATTTCTGTCCAAGTACTTGATGACCCACCAAAGGTTAGAGGTAAGACCCTACTGCTGAAGACACCTTATGTGGTTGACATATAAAATGGAATGGCATGGCTGGAAGCTGGAAGAAAGTCAGTCCCCAGACAGCACCAAGTACCCAGAAGTTGCTACATGGGCAACTGGGGGAAAATGACTTATAACTGTCCAAGTAACTCATGGTCTAACCTACTTAGCAGCAAATAACCTGGTGTGATGCCCACAGAAGTGCAATAGTGGCGCACAGCCATGATGGGGAACCAACTGCTCTTGATTTGGCTAACTGATCCCCTCAGTAGTACAGGACCCATAGCTGGAGCTGGGAAACAAGTCAGAACCATATCCAAACATAAGCCCATTCTCCATTATCAAGCCACCATCAATCATGGACTACAAGAGGGCCTAAACTTATTAAATTCTCTATAAAATAGTAAGGGTTATCTCATTTGTCCTGGTGCTAACTTACTCTCCGTTGGAGAATCTGCTTCACTTTTTCAGATAGATGCAGACCCTAAGGAGAGAGCTACCCCATCATATCTCAAAAGGGCCCGGGCTGACACTAAGAAAAACTGGCGAAACAAGCAAGGGTGCTATTTTCCTGGTGAATTGGGTACCAGCAGAAGGGTGAAGGAGATCAACACAGAGAAAAATCAACTCCTACCAAATCAGAGAGCCAGAGACCCAGAGGCCCCCCATCACTGAAGCAGACCAAAAATGAACCCAACATGGCTCAGGGAAATTTTGCGGAAGCGGGGTGGAACGAATGTCAGAGCCACATGTTGGGTCATGATATGCAGAGACATTTATCTCACCCATAACTGTGGGCTAACTCCACAATGCATGACCCATATGCCTCAACAAGGAGGAGTCAAGGGGAGGGGGTAGGTCATGGATGAGCCTAATAATGGTACCAAACTTACTGTATTTGCTGAATACAAAACTAATTAATAAAAAAAAAGGAGTTCCATAATTGGCAATAAAATCTCAAACTACAAACACACCTGGGAAAGGTAATAACACCAATGTGATTTGCTACAAGGTCTAAGTAGTTGCTTTCCTGGGAGTCCTTCCCAGATGAGGGGGAAGACTGTCATAAAGAGAGAGACAGTGGCAAGAGGCTTGTGTACCTTGAAAGGAGTTGTCCAGTGGAAGAAGAAAAATCCACAAGAAGGGATGTCCGAGGTAACCTTGTGGAACAGTGGAGCACACGGAAGAATTCAGGTCTTTGGCTCTTACTCCACTCATGGAGTACATCAAAGAAGCTGTGCAGAGACACCAGCTAGCTTGACTTAGGCCTGTGCCCAGCCTCTAGATGACAGGCCGCTGCAGCTTTGGGAGTCTGGGTTGATGAGCCGTGGCAGCGGAGGGTGTGTACGCTGCAGCCAGTGAGAAAGCTGTAACAAGATGTAGCAAGTGCAAAGGGGAGGGGGTGTATTCTGAGGAATGGGGTCAAGAAGCCCATCCCCTAGGATGTTTGCTTGTTTGTTTTTCTAAAAATGATCAACTGTCTATTTTGTTTTGAAACTGGTGCTCTCACTCATTTGTCATGCTACAAGTTGCTGTGTTCCTGTAGTAGGCAAGTATAGTTTACTACTCTAGCCCTGTAAGGCAGACATGGCTACATTTTAAAGAGACTCACCAAAGTTACATGACTTGCCCAAGGTTTCCAAGCTATAGCCAATGCTGGGCTCCCCCACACCCTGCATAGTGCTGGGGAAGGACCAGGCCCGCTGGTTCCGCCCAAGGGATTGAGGAGGAGGGTGGGTGTTGATGGTCATGAACAAAACCACCCAGTTGGGAGTCTTGTCAAAGCAGGAATTCACTTTATTGTTACAGGTGGGTGTTTATATAAGTTGAGAAGGAAGGCGGGATTTTAGGATGGGGTGAGATGTAAGGGCCAATAGCATACCACGAGCTTTGAGATGATTGGGTCAGGAGCAGGGACTCTTAACTTCCTGTGCGGAAGTAGCAGGCCAGGGGCCATTTGGCCCCCTGCTCAGTCATAGCTGGGTGGAGGCCTTAGCCAAACTTTAGCTAGGCTCAGGAAGTTCCACTAGGCCTCAAGTCCCTGCCTCTCAAGGCCCAACAAGCCAACACCAGAATTTGAACCCAGGCTTACCTCCCCTTTTAAAAGCACAAGAACCCTGTTGCTGTTACCTGCATGTTGCTGGACAAACATCCTACCACAAGCAGTTTCTAGGAGGAAAGGATTTATTTCATGCTTACAGAATCCTGGGGCAACACCATCACTGGCAGAAGATGCTGGCTCCCTTTCACACATCATAGCAAAGGGACACCATCAAATAGCCAGCAACCAATCAGAGCTCAAACTGCTCTTTACAAACCTGGTAGTGCTGTACTCAAAAGGCAACATAGTGCTGAGAAGTGATGGAGGAGTGCTCAGCACTGCAATATCTCTATCACACCTTCCCAGGCTCAGGGTCCATTGCAGAAGAGGTGGCAGAAAGAATGTAAGAGCCTAAGGAAGGGTACCACTTTACAATGCAACTACCAGACAGAAATTGGCCTCAATAGCAATACCTTCACAAGACCCTCGTAATAGGAGAAAAAGATGATGATATCAAAATAAAAGAGAGACTTACAGAGAGAGGGAGGAGATATGATGGGAGAATGGAGATGTAGAGGGGGAAGTGGGGGTGGGGAGGGTAATATCATGGTTTATTGTCTGTAAGTATAGAAGTTGTCAATAAAAATTTAATTTTTAAAAAATATATGTAGAAAAAGAACAAAAAAATCTCTAGTCTCCATTAAAAATCCCCAAATTCTAAAATTCCATTACAGGGTACATTTATTGCTTATGTTTGAAGGTACTTGCCATTATTGTAGCATGGCATTTATTTTTAGCCTCTTGACCTTACCATGCAGCCTCTAGCTTCTCAATCCATTTTGTTACTCAGGCTGCACATATTAGAATAAAAAGAAACACGAGAGTGTTAACAAGCAAAAAAGTAAAATCAACTCTCACTCAACAACTCTTCCTATAATACATAACTAGAATCACTGAACACAGGTCACACTGGTGACACACTAATGTCACACAGCTTCATATGATTTTCATTTTCTTTCTTTTCTACAGTTTTCATTTGTTAAAATATTTTCAATATTGTTTGGATCCTTACACCAGCCAGCCAGAAATGGAGTTAGGCCTTGAATGTATCACAATGTCTCTAAGGCCAAAGAGCCTCAGACTTTCTGAATTCCCCAAGTAACAGGATGGACAGGCAGGTAAAGAGAGCCAGCTTCCCAGCTTGGAGGTGTGAAGCCATGGATCTCCCACAGCTGTTGAAAATTTTCCAACTTGATTAACTTTCAGAGCCTATAAAATGCTTTGAGCTCCTCCAAGAAAGATGCTATATAAACACAAAGCAGTATTATTAGGTGACACTGGAACTTATTAAAACTTTAGTTACCTCATCATTTTTTTAGGACATGATTTTTGTTCTGTTTTGCACAAATCCACCTGCAGGACCATAATGACATTCTGTCCAGTGATCTAAAACAACACCATCTCCGACAACAAAAAAAAGCAAAGATATGCTCATTAACTAGAAAGAGTTAAACTTGCATGCTACAATAGTCTAGAGTCCTACCTGCCTATAACTAGCTCTGCTAAGCCATTCCCAGGGGAAACCAACACATGTCATTCTGCTTCTTTCAGGTGACACCCTTGGTAAGTGGTCATGATTACCTCTATACCTGCTGCAAATAATAAGTATATTAAAAATATTCCTATATTTTCTTAACTTGTTTTCTCCCTCAATAACTTAGCTATAAACTCTCATGTATATATTAGGGGAAAGGACTATGGGATATAAAATATCCAAAAGAATTAGTTTCAACAGAAAAATTGAGACATATGCACTCTGAAGGGTAATTAATAATACTGAGCTGATAGTTGTTTCCCAATGAACAAATTAAATGAAATATTATATTAATTACAAGTAAATGTCCCAGCAGTTGACCAGAGGAATGAGTAAAATATAAGAAGTGTGTCATGGAAGCTAAGTTGGGGCTAAACTGGTGGTCTGGGTTCATTAAAATCACCTGGAGAGCTTTCAAAAAATACTGATGCCTGGGTCCTACCCCAGACCAATTAAATTAGAGCCTCAAGAAGTAGAGCCCCAGTCTGGTCTAATGTTTTTAAAGCTCCCTGGTAACTTCTAAAGTGCAGTCAGACTGGAAAAGCAATAGGCAAGACTTGGAAGAAGTCACTTGAACAGAAGAGCAGTAAGACAAGCACACAATGAAGGAAGTAACACTCAGGGCTCAGTAGGTGCCCATGGGAAACCATAAGCCAACCCAAAATAGATTAGCAAGGGGTGTAATAAATGAACCGTGAGAAGGGTTAAGTCTAAATATGCAGGGCCTCCAAGTCCAGAACCACAGTTGACCAATTATATCTTCCTTGGCCTTAGCCATTATGAGCTAATCTCTGTTAGGTGTTTTAATATTTAATTTTTTAATTGAAATTATTTTAAGGGTTGGGGAGATGGCTCAGTGAATGCAGTGCTGGCCATACAACTATGAGGACCTGAGGTCAGCTCCCCATCACTGAAGCAAAAGTCAGGCACGATAGCACATGCCTGTAATCCCAGTACTGGGGAGGCAGAGAAAGGAGAATCTCTGGGGCTTTCTGACTAGCCTGGGTGAGCACTGAGCTCAGTGAGAGCCTTTTCCAATAAAATAAGGCTGAAATCAATAGAGGAATACACTGTACAGTAACCTCTGGTCCTGCCCTCATACACACACACACACACACACACACACACACACACACACTCACACTCACATGCAAGCATACCACACAAATATGTGCGTGCAAAGAAACCATTTTAAAATATGCAATGCATTTTTAGGATGCTTTCTCATCTAGGCTAAGTCCCTCATAGTTCAACCATTCCTCATAAGGGAGTGAAACCTTTTCAAAATGCAAAGACCAGAAAATCTCAATCTTTGGGATGCAGTCTCCACAGGCCAGAGGCACCCTCCTTTAGCCTTGATATAGAATGCTTGACCCAAGGAAACTGAGAGGCCCATGTGTTTTACATTTAAGTCACATCTTTGTGTGTAGGTGAAGCTTTTAATCTAACTTTAGGTAGATACTATTTTGTCATGCTTTGTTTTGATTTGCTGTGTTTTAATAAACTGCATAGATATGTTATATGTGTGCAATTATTTTTTAACTGTAGGACTTCATATTCATTCCTGCTCTATTTCAGCATATTTGTTTTGGCCTGCTCTCCTAGCCTCCTTCCTTGAAAGTTAATTATGTTTGATTAACATGATCTGAATGTGTCTGTTTCCAAGTGCCAAAGTGAAGTGTTCATTAGCCCTTCAGTGTGATGCACAAATTACTTCACCAAACAGTAAGAAACCAATCTGGACCCTTGGGAACAATTTAACTCAATTCCAAGATACTTCTATGCCACTTCCTTGGTATTCCTCCCACCTAAGCAAATTACATGAGGGAAAGTCAGCAAGAAAATGATGATTTAGGACAAAAAAGTAAGGGGTCATGAGCCACGTTTCCTCTTCCCATGAGTTTGTATCACTCAAACTTCATCTTTATTTCTTTGTAGAAACCATTGCAAGAAACCTTACCTCCTCCACTCACTTTCTGCCCCTTTGCCTCACCACCACCAGAAACAAAATTATTTTCCTCCAATATAAGAAGCTTTAACCTGTTCTTTATATGCATCTTTACACTGAACCAAAAGGAATGTAATTTATATTAGAAAGGTGGTGGAGAGAGGCACCGCTTCCATATTAGCATTCTCCTCACTTGTTCTATCTCTGGCCAGTGCCCCTTTTCCTTTCCTGTAAATCATAAATTATACTGACCCTCTTTCCTTAGCATAACTAATAAAAAGTTGTGTGATGCTCCATCCACATATAACGTGACCTATAACTGTTTTGTGTTCTGCAAGTGGCATGGAACAGCCATTGCATGTCAAAAGCTTAGGCGCCATATGCCTGAAAGCTTGCATTTCAATCACAGCTATGAGAATTCCATGTGTTTGCAAGTAAGAGATTCTATTTTTACATGCAGGTTCATGTTCTTAAATAAATTAGGTAATGCAATGTGGGTTCCTTTTATTGTTATTAATTTTCTACTGTTTCCTTCTGAACTAGAAAGATTAAAATACAGAGTAGGAACCTATGGAATTCAGAGTTCAGAGACAAACATGTCCATGATCTTTTTATGTGTGAACATACAAACATATGTGGATATGTTTTCTGGTACATAGATTAGGGCCATGTTCAGACTAAGATTCACCGGTTCAACTCTTTGAACAATAACAGCATGGGGCAGGGTGGGGGGGAGGGAGGGGAGCCCTGGACACCCAAACAATGAAAACAAAAGGCTGCTTCACATGCCTGCAGGAAGGTTTGTAATGGTGGAACTGATGAGTCATGTGGCACCAGCCACTTCACATTCATATTCTGTAGTTTCTAAAAGTGTTCAGCATGCTTAATTTCCCCCATTGCTGATATTAATAATGATAGCACTTAGCATTTCTAAAACACTTTTCATCTTCAAAGCACTATATGAACATTACCTAATTAACTAACATTAACTAATTATAATTAAACTTGCCCTGGGCTTACAAATCAAGAGAACTTGAAGAAGGGAGGGGAGAGGAACAAAAAAAAAAAAAAAACCAGAAAAAAAGAAAAACTTTCTAGACAGACAGGTTCCCCGAGTTTTCTCAGACTGAATTTTGATTCAAATTATCATAGACTTTTAAAAACTCCACTGGATAACCTAATAGGCTTCTGTTTCCCAATGGTTAAATATTGATGAGAATGATGATAAATGGTCTTTGGAAAAGAAAATTATCATTCTTACATCAACTAGTATTAAAAAAGAAAAAAATTAAATATTCATTAAAAGGGTTTCTCTAAAGCAACATGGTCTTATATGTTGAGCCAAAGAAATTTTATTTCCTAGAGCAAGTTCCTCAAACACACACACACACACACACACACACACACACACACACACACACACACCATAAGCACAGATGTACAAATTCACACATGCATATACACTACACAGGCACAGACACACACAGACTCTCAGTGCTCAGTGGCGGCAGAATTCCGACCTCCAAGCTTTAAATGGAATGAGCTCAGTGTTCTAACCCATGAAGCCTGTTTCAGACATTTTAATGTATCTATTGAATTTCCTTTTTATTAACCTTAGCAAAAACTTTCAGTAATATTGTATCCCAAGATCAAATAAAACATCCTGTTTCCATAATTCCTAGACAGAAAAGCCATATAATCAAATGAGTCTATTTGGATGCTTATGTTCTGTACATTACACTTATCTAAATTTACACTTGAAGGAGCGAAGAGGTTTAAGGCCTCTTTAAAGTTCCCTCTCGTTTTCATTCTCGAAATGTCTAGATGAAATATGTAGCTATGCTTGACTGGAAGCCATTGCTAAAGCTGTTCTAGTCAGAACTTGTCGAGACTGTCCATGAGCATGCACCTCAGTAACCTGTGAGCTCTGAATTATATCAAAAATAATGTTCATCTTTTGCTCAACTTCAAGAGTCAGTTTTTAACAAGTTAGCTGTAAAAAAAAAAGCATAATTTACCTTGTATTTTGTGTGTTTTTCTACTCCTTGTTAACACTGTTAAGATTATCCTATTCCCAACAATAAAGCAGACCTTTAGAATTTACAGAGAAATCATTGCAACACACCTCTATCTTTATATCTTTGCTTACCTTAAAAGCCACCAAGCTTGAAAAGAATGTAATCTTTACTTCTCAGTGAGTCTCAGAGAGGGGCACATACAGCTCAGCTAGCAGAGGTTCCATTCAGAAGCCAGTTATCTATTGATTACCTAAGATGATGATGTGAGTCATTTATCTCTGCTGAATTCAATCTTTTTATTGTGTCCCTCTAAGCTCTGTGTAATGAGAGCCAGAAGGTCCTGGTGTCCAATGAAGTCCCCCCATCTCCACTGACTACTCACATGCCTCTCCTCTGAAGCTAGGATAGTAGCAGAGATAATAGAGGTTTGAGCGTGAATGAAAGCTGGAAACACCATCAAAACACCTCAAAATAGGCCAAGGCCTTTCATGTCATTTTTTCAGACAAAATTATTAGATTTCTGTTTTGCAGACACACAAGCATATGTGAGTTCTTTGCTCTCTTAGCAGGATTGTCTTCTGGCTTGGCGTTTGCTATTTTCTTTTTTCGTGTGTGTGTGTGTGTGTGTGTGTGTGTGTGTGTGTGTGTGTGTTTAACAGCAGAATTAATTCACAAACTTGGAAAGTATCCAATATCAAAGAAAACTGTAGATTATACAGAATTCAACATGTCACATTCTAAGAAGGATCCCTTGGGCATCACCAGCTCCCCCACCATAGGCCTCCTCCAGAAATATGAGACAAATAAAAGGAGCCACAAAATAAATCAAAAGAAGACATAATTTTGAAGAAAGATATTTAAAATCCTCTATAGGCTAATGGCATGTGTCATTTCTTTTTGATGGCCTGAGGCAAAGTCACCTAACAACGATTAATGCTCACAGAATTGTGTCTTTATTTTTTAGCTCCTGCCAGGGAAGTTTTATGGCATCTTATGAAAACTCAGTTTACAATATGGACAAATTTGGAAAAGCTTTCTCTCCTACCTTAATCCACATACATTTATCCTCTAAAGAATGAAAACCTAATTTCTAAGCCCTATCTATGTGCTGATCTCAAATCTGTTATATTATGGATAATTGTTCTAAAAAATTCCAGCCTCAAATAGTATAAAGTCAACCCGTGCCACAAACAGCTTCCCCTCAAGAGAACTTCCTTATATATTGACTTTGTTTAGAAACAAAAGGTGGAGGGAGGTCTGGAGAGATGACTTAGCAGTTAAGGCATTTGCCTGCAAAGCCTAAGGACCCAGGTTCAACTCCCCAGAATCCATATAAGCTGCACATGGTGCTGCATGCATCTGGATTTTGTTTGTAATGGCTAGACGCCTTGGTACACCCATTCTTTCTCCCTACCTCTCAAAAAATAAATAATAAATAAATAAAATAACTTAAAGGAAAAATGCAGAGGTGAATACTCTAAGCACCATGAGCCCTGAGCCTGACAATATATAACAAATGAGATGTGGTGCATAAAGCTAATACAAACTCAGTCAGGCATGGTGGCATAGGCCTTTAATCTCATAACAAAACAAAACAAAACAAAAATTTTAAGAGGTAATGCAAACTCAGTATAAGTATTTGGAAGCCAAAACTTGCTAGATAGAGGTTCAATACAGGGCCTATTATAAAATACTTTTGCATTACTTGAATTCATATGGTCAACACTGTAATACCTGTTGGAAACTCACAAAGCTGTGTTGATGTGGAGAATCTCCACATCTATTTCTTTGATCTGTGCTGCTTGAGACGGGATGAGGACTTTAATTAGAAGTTAAGTATTTTTTGTTTATTATTTATTTATTTGAGAGTGACAGAGAAAGAGGGAGAGGGAGAGAGAGAGAGAAAATGGGTGCGCCAGGGCTTCCAGCCAGTGCAAACAAACTCCAGATGCGTGCACCCCCTTGTCCATCTGGCTAACGTGGGTCCTGGGGAATCGAGCCTGGAACCGGGATCCTTAGGCTTCACAGGCAAGCGCTTAATCGCTAAGCCATCGCTCCAGCCCTAGAAGTTAAATTTTAAATAACTTCTTCTGCATAAGGACAGAATAACTTCAAAAGATAAAACCTACATCTTTAAAATCAAACCTGCTTAGCCACAGGCATGGTGGTGCACGCCTTTAATCCCAGCACTCAGGAGGCAGAGGTAGGAGAATTGCTGTGAGTTTGAGGCCACCCTGAGACTCCATAGTGCATTCCAGGTCAGCCTGGGCTAGAGTGAGACCCTATCTTGAAAAATAAAAAAAAATCAAACCTGCTTGCTTGGAAGTTTGGAAGCAAGAAAGGCTTGATATGTGAAGACTAGGATTAGAACAAAGTTCAATTTAAAAAGTTGACTTTTTAGATACTCAGGATATCTGGACATACCCATGTCATTTACCAGGATAGTACTTTTTCCTCAAAAGATGGCCACAATCCTCCTTCAATCTGCAATTTGCATCGAAGCAGAGAATAAAAGCTAAGCAAAGAAGTCATGGGCAGAGTAAGGGAAACTGAGGACATGATTATGTTTAGTGAATGAGCTAAAATCATCTCTGAAATGACTATTGCATGCTGCTTTTTAATTATGTACATCAAGAAAAATCTGATAAAAATTATATGATTAAGCTGGAAGTGTTCCTAGCATAATGATAAAAGGTACTAGGATAAAATTGAAATGATCACATTAGAACTACAAAAATCTCACAAACATAAATTATAATTTCATGGTATGCCTTGACATGATGCTTTTGCAATAAAATTAAAATATATATATTCTCAGTGTTTGTCTAGCAAATGCAAATACATGAAACAAACATGGTTAGAAAATGAACCAACAATTTGTTACATTTGAAGAAATCTGTTTTTACACTGAATACTTCAATTGGCAAAAGTCTGCATTTTTTTCTTTTTAAAGGAATTACCATTGGTACAATTTACATAGTGTGTTCAAAAATGGTCAGTGACAGCAATAGGAATTTTCTGCCCTTAGCAAGCATTAAAAAAATTTTAAACCATAGCCAGGCATGGTGGTGCACACCTTTAATCCCAGCACTCAGAAGGCAGAGATAGGAGGATCGTTGAGAGTTCGAGGCCACCGTGAGACAACATAGTGAATTCCAAGTCAGCCTGAGCTAAAGTGAGACCCTGCCTTGGAAACCCCCCCCCCACACACACACACAAATTAAGCCTTAAACTACAAAGAAAATGCTCTTGCTACATTAATTTTTTTGTTGTTGTTGCATGTACATAGATTCCAGAAAGGACAAAGATAAACCAGTCCAACTTCCTTCACTGAAGGACCAAGGGACAGTAAGACTAGAGTCTAAAATTATAAAACAAACCAAAAGTATCCTTAATGAAGAAGGCATGTTGCCTAAATGGGTTTTTGCATCTTACCAGTGGGGTCATTTGCAAGTCTAAAAAGAAAGCTTGGCTCTGGACCTAAGAAAACTCAGAATGAAGGTCCACCCAATAAACCTGCCACCCACAGAGACTACTGGATTCTGTCATTCATCAATTCTTTCTTCTGTCTTCCCCTTTTAAAAATAATATAAATAAACATTCTTGAGTATAAGGTTTTCCAAGGTGAGTCTTACAGTGCTGTGTGGTGGTTTGAATAGATAGCCCCCAATATATTCAGTTATTTATGTGTTTGTAGTTTGCATCTGATGGCTACCTGGCTGGAGGCAATGTCACTGGGAGGATCTTTAGTTGTGTGGTGGGCTTCAGATTTCAATCTAAAGATATGCAAAGTGTGCCTAGCTGGAGTTTCTGAAGTGTGCTATGGCTTTTGACCTTTAGGCTTTTGCTTCTCTCTCTCTGCCTGGGCCTGTGAAGGCAGGCCAGCTTCTTCTGCCATTATGAAACTTCCTCTGGATCTGTAAGCTTCAATAAATCCCTTCCTCCATAACTGTGCTTGGTCTGGAAGTTCATCTCAGTGAACCTGAATCTGTCTGCTACATGCTGCTTTCTCTGAAGAAGTTTTGTCACCAAGTACACTAGCTATCCTGCACCATTATTAATTCTATTTTTTTTTTAAAGACAGGAACATATTCATAAGATGCCACTTTGTGCTGATCACTTATTGTGTTTCCCACCAAGCAAGGACAGACGCCATAACACAAGCACTCTAGGAATCTACACTAGTGGGTCACACAGTTCTATATTCACAGAGAGCAGGGGGAGTTCTGAAAGGCTATCGTGTTCAATCCTCCCACAGTTGGAAGTGTATATATCTAGCTAGAGGAAATATTGGGAAGGGAAGAAACCGGGAAGATGCTTATTGTCGCGAGCACTCTCAAAGATGATTGGTTGAGAGGATTCCGCCCACGAAGGTCAATAATACTCAGACGCTGGTGTACTCACAAAGGAGTTCACTGGGATGAAAGTCACACACAAGCAAGTCCAAACTATCACAACTAATATTATAGCTAATATAATATATAACCAAATTATATTCATCACTACTAACACAAGAATATTTCTAACGAGTCTAACATGTATACAACCTGATATCGCGAGACTTAGGACGCAGTATCGCGAGACTCGGTCTCAACGCGAGACTCGGTCTGCGAGATTTCTGACGTTTTACAACCTGGTGGCGCGGTCCGTGCTCCGACTTTTCTCTCGGTTTGCGGTGTTTCAAGGCGAGTCTCGGTCATCTCGGTTGTTCGGACAGCATGTCGGGCAGATGAATTCGGATGGGTGATGCGTCTCGCGGAGGTCTCAGTCCGGACTGCTGAGCAGCCATTCAGTCAGTCATAGTGTCGGGAGGACTGGGACAACGGCTGCTGAGCAGCTGGGGTTTTTGTATTTTCCACTACTTATCTAGGGTTCCACACACACCTTCTGGTAATCTCTTACTATGTCATTGTACTCTTAGTTTTTTGCTTACAAAGTTTGACTTTGCATTTTTACTCTCACACACAAAGAAAAACAAACTTATTTATCTAAACTGTCCCTGGACCATATGCTGGTCCTTACATGCTCAAAACACTTATTCAGGGACCAGGGTTGTGGTTCCAGCCCACCTACTAAAACCTCCAAGAAATCTACTACCCATCTTACCTCAGGACATTTGTGTATAAAATGAGGCCTGGATGCTTGTGAATAGTGCAGGCAATACCAGAGAAGTAAGACAAGTCTATAGGTAGGTTCCTGATCTTGTTTCAACCTTGTGTGAAGTTTGTTAATACTTTCCAAAGTTCATTAATGCTCCAGGATATTTAAAGATGTCAGGGGACACTGCAGTGCCCTAACAGACTAGAAGATCTTACCACGTTACATGGTGAGTGATTTGCTCATAGAGAACCCTACTCTTCAGTGTGTATTCCATTTGTAAATTTGGTGTCTGATACTGAGTGTAACTTTCTGTGTTTATTCAAGATTTTTTCATTGGGCTTTTAGTGTTTGAATTCATTATTAGCTTGCTTAATTACTAACAGGATGATTTGAATTATCTCATGGTATCCGACACCATCACTCTACCCCTTACCCTGTTTGTATTTTTGAATAGCATTAATCCCCATGTACCATAATCTCATATGTTTATTTATTTTGTAAGTGTTTCTCAAAGTAGAATGAAAACTTCATGAGGGTAAGGGTCTTGTTTGTATTATTTTCTCTTATACACTGTACATGTAGGAAAACCTAGCACATTTTGGGGTACATAATAAATACTTTAAACTAAGTAATATAGGGGAGGTAATATGATGGAGAATGGAATTTCAAATGGGAAAGTGTGGGGGTGGGGAGGGAGGGAATTACCACGGGATATATTTTATAATCATGGAAAATGTTAATAAAAATTAAAAAAAAACTAAGTAATATAATTTATGTTAAAAATACTATTATATCAAATGTTATAAAACATTAATAGTTATGCCATATATATGTGATATTATATATGGTATAATATAGGATATAATATAGGATATTTTATATATATGTGTATATATATGTATATGATCATCTCACTCTTTTTCCAAGGCAGGTCTCATCCAAGACCAGGCCTATCTGGAACTCACTCTGTAGCCCCAGGATGGCCTCAAAGTCATAGCAATCCTCTTATGACAGCCTCCCAAGTTCTGGGATTAGTGGGAGCCACCACACATGGCTGCATTTCATCTCATATATAAAAGAAAAGGTCAAAAAGAGAAAAGGAATAGGAGCTGGAGAATTTGGGGGCTCTCAGGTCATCCAGTCTAGGGGAAAAAAAAACAGCTGCTTCAAGTTCAGTAAGAGATGTCTTCTGAAGGAAACAAACATGCAGATGAGCAATAGTAGAAGACATCTAACATTCTCCTCTGGCCTCTCTGTGGGGTGCAAGCAGCTGCATGTATGTGTGTACATGCACACACACACACATACATACAGAGCAAATGAAGAATATTTGGAGGACTAGAGCCTTCTAGATCCTTGCTAATCAAATGATATGGTTTAGGGGCCAGATACATTAGCATCACAAAACTTTGACTTGAACATTGTCAAAAATATATAAACTCAGGACTTAACCCAACAACTGAATGAGAATCTATATTTTAGCAAGGTGCCAGGTGATACACATCATACCAAATTTGAGAGTTACTATTGCTGTGACCTACATGGGAAACCATTATTTGGTTGAAGACACCAATATTTCCTCCCCTAGGATAGAACATTTCCTCCAGCACACAGTTCTAGCAACTGAGGAGTATCCATGATTCTTTCAACTCCATCAGGGCAAGAATGATAGCAGAACACTGTTACTGAGCTGCAGGAAGACTTTTTCTTGCTTAGTGATGCTTAAAATTCCTTTAAGATGGAAGAAAAACCTTTTCTTTCCCAACCAGAAATTAAAAGTCTAATGTGAAAATACTCAGAAGAGGTACAATATAGAGAAAAATTTAATAATACTATAGTGAAATCCAGCAATAAGAATAGAAGCCGAGATCAGATTTCTACTAGTTTTACTAAAAAAGGAGAAGAGGAAGGTATTCAATGCTTGCAGGCTATTCACTAGGGAAATAGTAGGACAGGAAAAAAAAAAGGAATGCAGAAACCAGAATGTAGAATTTAAAGTCATAAAAATTTTTGTCAAGCAAAACCTATGTACCTTGAATTGAAAGAAAATAATATGCTCTTATTCACAATAATTTGTGAAGTTTTAAAATTCTCACTGTATACAATTTAAGTATTTCATTCCCATAGTTTTGATAATTCAAGTATTATCCAATGACCTCATACGATTTACAGCCCAGCCCTGTGAAGTACATCCTAGTATGAGAGCAATCCTACTAGTAGCAACACAGTGGAACAAAGGAAGACATGGCCCTGGGAGGCATGTTGGAAGGAACACTAGTGGTTTTGCCATTTCTAGAAACTAGGACATTGAAAGCTCATATTTTCTGGGAACTCCACCTGCAACCAGCTGATAGTCATCATAAGAGGCACTTTTCTATAAATCACTATAATTTTAGAAACAAATGCTTTAAAACTCCTTTTGCCAGATCAAATCAAACTGACTCTCAGTTGGTAGAAGGCCCAGATGTGAGTTTCATAACACACATCAATTACTATCTAATCCATCACTTGTAATGACTGAATGTGCTCAGTGCCATTCCCAGAACCAGTGTCATGGAAACAAATAACAGCACCTTGGTAGGCATGGAACTTAAGCAATTCTCCAGCCACTGTCTGCAAAGCATGCACTGAGCATGTGGATGCACATGTGGAAGCACATGCCCACTTTGGCCTTTTAATCTCAAACCGGATCATCTCTATTTAAAGCTTGCATTGTAAGCAGGAAAAGACATTGCTATGGCAAAATGTCAATTTATCTAGTAGCTCCTAGGACAATTCTCTGGTAATAACCAAAATTTTCCAAGCAATAGTGTGTCTTTTAACATGTTCATTAACCTCAACAATTGACACATAGGTTTTCTTCAACATGGGAAGTATTGGTTTATTTGCGTCCTTCACATTATCACAGAGGGCTTTTAACAAAAAATAACCCTGAAAGTCTATAGAATGTGCATAAGCTGACATCAACATTAAATAAGACAATAACATTTGAACAACCAAACAATTGTTACAGCTTAATCTTTGGCCTATTGTCACCCTGGTGGGGTATGATAACTATGAATGATAACTTCATTTCCTCAAACTGGCTGAGTGAACCACAGTCAGCTATTCTAGTAAGTGATCATCATCATCCACATTGAAATGTATTTGGGGTTTACTCTATGCCAGGGACTGCTCTGTATATGCTTCATGTATTAATTTCTTCCTTATATATTTATTACCTTGTAGATACTTATTATTCACTTTATACATGAAGTCCAGAGTAGTTAAAGAATTTATGCAAGATCACACAATAGATCATGTTGCATTTTTAACAGGGTATATGTCCCATCCTTCCCTGTTGCATTTCCTAAGGTTCCATACTTTGATACACACAAACACCTCCTTACCAGTCTCCCTCACCAACTACAGTGTTAGATGTTTTCTTGCAGCAATTACTTTAGCAATTTAAAGAGAGCATACGTGGTGTTGGCAGTGGTAATACCTGGGTCATTGCTTTTGAAATACAGTATAAAACAGAAGCCCAGGAGTTCCTTCAATATGGTGCCTGTGGGGTGACCCAGACAGCACAGTTGCATGGAAATTGGCCCAACAAAAGCATCATCCATCTCAGGTCTAACTCACTCCAGACCAGAGTCTTAGCTATGCCACTGAAAACTAAAGATCTCATGAGGATTGGAGATGATTCCTTGCAATGATAGATTCCCTGCTACGGAATAAAATCCATAGGCATTTTTTATACTTTTATGAAAGAGAGATAGAGAGAGAGATTTTCACATTTATGTGACTTTGGACTACTTAACACACAAAGATGATTAGTAGCATTCACTTTACAGTTCTTTTTTTTTTTTTTTTACTTTAGTTATACTCATTAAAGAGTTGGTGATGACTCGCATAAGGCAAAGGCCCCCATCCTACAGAGCCCTTCTGGGTGTGTCCTTATAGTGCCTGTCACATTCTGTGTCCTTTTACACCTTGCTTGTCATACCTGTCTCCTATGCATTAAGGGCCCTTTCTTCACATAAATTCTTTCATTGCTAAGTCCAGGGAATTTTTAATTGGGGGTTTTTATTCCTGTAAAGGTCATAGCTTAAGTACAGAGTCTATGTCCATAATGCTTCTAAAAAAGTTTGCTGTTTCCAATACAGTTTTCAGTGCTTCCACCCAGAGAAGACACTCTTTTAGTGTGCATGGGCTAGCTCCAGAGCTGCTCTTGGCCATGCTTCTGCTTCAGGCATCTCTCCATTTTGCCATGTGTGACCACCTGATACTACTAGATAAGTATTTAGTTCATTTTATTCCTTCTGTTTAGAATGCTAATTTTCAGATTGAGATCTAACAATATGCTTGATCCCAACTGTGTTTGGGAGAAATATGCCATCTTCCCCTCTCCATTCTTATACTTGGTTTCTTGAAACAACCATTCTTATTAACTCTTAAGAAGTTACACATGGTCTCCCTCAGATCAGAGTGAAGAAAATTAGCCTCCAAAATCTGCCTTAGGTGCTTAGAACAGGACAAAATAAAAGTAAAGCTAAGAAATTATTTGTGGGTTAGAGAGTTGGGTCAGTGGGTAAAGTACTTGCTGTGCAAGCCTGATGGCCCTAGTTCAGATCCCCAGAACACATGTAAGACCATAACTGGTAGTACTAGTAGTGGTATATGCAACCCAAGACACCTTTGGCATAAAGGGAGGCAGATGGGCACAGCGGCACACGCCTTTAATCCCTGAGACTACATAGTGAATTCCAGGTCAGCCTGAGGTAGACTGAGACCCTACCTCAGAAAAACCAAAAAGAAAAATGGGGGAGGGGGGAAGCAGAGACAGGAGAACCTAGAAGCTTGGCATTAACAATAGACTTAAATAATGGTGATTTATTTGGTGAAATAGTTAAACCACTGGGTAGAAAATATCATATACATCATGCAATGGGAAATTAAAAATAATTTATACCTAATTCAAGATCCATTTTTAAGTAAAAGAAGTTAGATTCAGGATTGGTGAAGTTAAAAAATTAGTAATAGTTAACTCAGAATTAGTAAAATTAAAAATTAATAAAAGTTAATAACTAAAAAATAGTACAGTCTAGGCAATTCTGAAACAGGAGTATGAATTCTATCATCTAGACACAATTTCTTCCCTCCTCTGAGCTCTTCAAATCTCTGGCTTCACTCTACTCTCAGGTCAACCACATCCTCATGGAGATCTTGTGGCTCAGTTTACTTCTCTAGCAATCACAGAAGAGAGGGTTCATCTTATCTCCATAATTCTCACAAGCAACTCAGAATTGACTAGGTGACATGACCGTCCCCTGATCAACCAAATGCCAAAGGAGCATAAGATGCCAGAAGTGAGGGTGAGGGGAGATGCTGTATGCAATCTCTATGTAAACCCCCTGGGTTGAGAGAGCTAGGAAGGGGCAATTCTCCAAAGTAAAATCACTGTGCCATTGCCAGTAAAAGAAATATATACCAGGCAAGTTTTTAAAAAGTGTATTATCCAGCTTTCAAATGAATTAACTTTACATTTTGAGCTTGTAAAATAATGATAAAATACTTTCCAAGAGAAATTAAGCTCAATGTCACAGTTGCAACTCTTTACTAATCAGCAAATACAGACACACACACACACACACACACACACACACAACATGTCAGAACAGTAATACAGGCACACATGTATAACATTAGAACAGTAAAGTAAGCACATACACGAACATACTAGAACAGTAGCCTTTCCATGTTAGCAACAAAGTATTCAGATGGAAATTAAAATCTGAATGCATTTGGAAACAATTGGTAATTCAGTTCTAAAATCATAAGCACCCAAGTATATGATGATATGCTCATATGTCAAAGAGGTCCCATTCCTTTTCACTTCAATTTTCATCTTGTCCTGACATTACACCATATGGTGTGGGCCAAGTGCTCTTGTATGTAAAGTGGTTTGAGTCAATGAGTTAAAAATATCTTACATACATAATGGCTCTTGTTTCAACTTAGCTGTGAATACTAGATTGCTACAAATATCAAAATAATAGTGCTACTAATGAGGAGATTTGTTCATGACTTACTATACTGTCAGCTCTAATGTTCAGCCATAATGGTTATTATTTACTGATAAGTTATGTGTATACAAAGCAGTGGCTGAAGACAAAAACAGCCTCTTAACAGATCTGGATTTATTAAATTGTGAATATTTATCTCTTAAATAGAATTTTTTAAAAATAGCTCCAAATATTTGTTGTTTTAGATATCTTGAAAAGACAGAGGCCCAGACTTAAATTCAGAGTATTGTGGTTCATTCTATCAGAGAGTAGAACAAATTTCCAAATGATGATTTCTAATGCTAGTATGGAAGGAGACAATTGGGCACTTTCATTCATCAGTAGTGGGAATGTCTTTTGATTCAGTCTTTTGAAAAGGAATCTGACATGACATATTAAAATTTTAAAAGCACATATCCTTTGACTCAGCATACTTACTTCTGGGAATCAATCCTGTAAAAATTAAAATACCAATGCATAAAACATACATAATAAGGGCATTGATTGCAGTTGTGTTGGTAAAGGCAAAACCATGAAACAACTTACATGTTTACAAGGTGTGGAAAGGTTGAACAAGCTTCCATGTGTGCTTAGGAGACCAGCTGCCATCATACTATTAAAGAATGAGCCCTATTTACTCTTTGACTTGGAGGTACTTAATAATATAGTATTCAGTGAGAAACACAAGCTTCACAGAAGATAGGTTTGTAGATAGACACAGATAGCTTGACCATATCTTTGAAAGGATAGAAATGTAGGGCTTGAATTCTAGCTGTGCAATTTTGACCTTTCAGAGACATTTATCATACTAATAACTGGGGACTAACTCCACAATGCACGACCCATTTTCAATAATAAGGAGGGTCTAATGGGAGGGGGTAGATCACAGATGAGCCTAAATAATGGTACCAAACTGCCTGTATTTACTGAAAAGAAAACTAATAAATTAAATTTAAAAAAAAAAAATTTTGACCTTCATTTCTTCATCTACATAATCAAAATAATCTTGATGATCAAATGAGGTAATGATGAAAATGGTTTGTAAGCTATAAGCAGCAATCAAATATCAATATGGTCTCATGCAAGTCTGAAACTTTGGCTCCAGGAAGTCCTCCAAAGGAAAAATTGACTTGCAAAGTTTTATTTTAATCTATCTATGCTAATATTAGCTATCTCCCTTGGTTTTTAATTGTGTGTAACTAGAGTCATAAGAGAGAAAGAAAATGATGAAATATAGTTAATACCAGTGTAGATTACCAATCCTATGCCAGGAAAACAAGTGCATATGTTCCCCAAAGGATCTATACAACTGTCCAATGCTCTCAGAATAACAAGATCATATTTACTTGGTGATTAGGTACTTACCTGTACTTAGCTGTGGTAGTTTGAATGGATGTCCCCCAATAGATACAGGAGTTTATTAAAGCTTGTAACTTGATGTCACTGTGGGTAGATCCTAAGTCCAACCCTAAGGTGTTTGGGGATGGTCTAGAATTTCCACATAAAGATATGCAGAATGTTGGAGTTGTGCCATTATGGAGTTCCTGGAGAGTGCCTGCTTATGGTAGTACTGGATTTTCTCTCTGCTTCGATCTGTGAAAGGGGATCCAATTTCTTCTGCTATTATGGAACTTCCCCTTTATCTGTAAGCTTCAGTAAATCCCTTCCTCCCATAAACTGTGTCTGGTCTGGAGGTTCATTGCAACGAATTGAGGCTGACTGCTATAGTAGCAGATGAGAAGATAATAGCCTTATAGGAATTTGATTTGTCAGTTTTTAAAATTGACATCTTGTTTCTTCATACACACCTTTTAAAGAAACTTAGACATAATGACACAATTTTATATCCTATCTCTGGGGCTAGATGACTTGCTTACCAATCCCAGGCTTTACTTCTAAGATGTGTAATCTTGGAAAATAACTCTATGTCTATTCTTTCATTTGCAAAATGGTGTAATAATAATGCCTACTGCTTAAAACTATGATAACTAAATGAATTAAAACATTTAAAGAAAACAAAAAAAGAAAATACCTAATGGATTCTAAATAAAGGTTATCTATATATTCTTGATTATTCTAGTGAGATCATCCCCTAGTTTAGGAGAAGAAAGGACATAGCAATTTTTAGGTACTTTGAAACATCTTGAAGATAGGACTTTAAGTTATAAATATTCTGTTACTTATTGCTTTCTGAAACTCTCTTAGAACTTGACACAGTGTTCTTCACCCAGCCATCCAACCCCTGCTGATTTTTGTTCTCAAGCTTCATTTAAGAAATGTCATTAAAGACTTTCCTATATTAAAGTTCATCTACAAAATTATTGGAATTTAAATTTTTATAACACAGTCCACTAAATGTACACTTCATGTTAGAGCTTTGTTGCTAATAAGGTAAACCAAAAGACCAGGAAAACCCACTTACTCAAAGATATTTTTAGCACATAAAATTCCCCTTATGAATCATATGTTCACAATCCATGCACCCCAAAACACTCAGCTTCTCTGACTCATTCTGAAATACTGACAACTTCTCCGTTGAAATTCAGTTTCCCAATACTGTAAGATCCTCCTTGCCCCAAATTAATTAGTTCCTTTCCCATTGGCAAAATGCAATAGTGAAAATCTCTGCATTTACAAATTCTAGAGGAACGCTCACAGCAGGAATCTTAAATTGCCCAACATTTTAACTTTTTCTATCTTCCAGGTGGCCCCTCAAACACCAGACTGTCATTGCCCTCACTGCATGCCACAGCCTATAGGTAGTGTTTTATCCCTCAAAATCCAGGACGTTGCACAAAGTCTTGATTCTAGCTCAATTAGGGTTCTCCAAAGAAGAAAGAAAAGGAGAGTGAGCGGGGGAAGAAGAGAGAAAAAGAAGAGGAGAGAGAGAGAGAAGCTAGGAAGTCCCATTAACAAACTGGAGACCTGGGGAGAGACACTGGTATATGCTCCAGTCCAAAAACTGGTAAGCTTGAAAGTCAAGGAGAATGGATTTTCATTTGAGTTTGAAGGCAGAAAGAGAGGAACATTTCAGCTCAAGCAGTCATATGCAAAACATTTCCTGTTGTTTAAGGGATAGTCAGCTTTTTTGCCCTATTTTGACCTTCAACTGATTGGGCTAGGAACATCCAACATTAGGTATGTCATTCTCCCTTACTCACTCTACCAATTCAAATGTTATGACCAATCATATACATCTTCATAAATGCACCCAAATCTTCAGGCACTCCAATGGCCCAAGCAAGTTGAAATACAAAACTAATTATAACATCTATAATCTCTTCTTCTATGTTCTCTCTGCAGAATGTGCTTAAGGACCTGCACCTGCTCCTTGGTTTTTGTGGACTGATCTAATTTTCCAAAGCATAGCCAGCTTTCCTATTACTTTCCTCCTCACCTAACACACTTGGGGTGTTCCACTATGTGTAGAATCACTGCACACATGAAGCTTGCATCACGCAAGAGGAAAACTTCAATCCATAATGGTTGCTCTCAATGGCTCTTGCCCATATTGACAATTATTACCACCTACCCTTCAAAATATGAAACTCATTTCTCAGTTGGTTCTGTAGCTACAAATGACACTGGGTTGTTAGTCTTGCAAGCTTTCAAGATCGTTTGCTACCAATTGTTAAATTAATTAATTCTCTAGCAAGTTTGCTCTTTGTTCTACATAGCATGTAAGTGGCACTCAGAGATGGAACATTTATATTAAGAAAGTGATACAAGTGCTAATTTAAGTCTTCATGAGAAGCACTTAAAATCCCCCACATCTTCCAAGTCAACCCTTACAGACCGTAATACACCCCACAGGCAGGACCAAGTAAATGAGTTCAGAGAACTGGAAATTTCACCTCAGTGGCCTTGCATGAACCCAGATGAAATCTGAAATTAAAGTCATCCTTTGAAACCTCACTGGAAGTGTGAACAGTGTGGCTGGGGTGATGCTTTTGGCTGGCAAACTGGCAAGGCATTTATCCTTTCTGCCCTTGCTTCCTCATATGTGAAATGAGGAACACTGACTCACTTCACAGCAAGGCTGTATGTGTTTAATTAATTAACAACACACATCAAAAATACAGAGTGCAGAATACCTTTGCTCATTCCCCTAAGCTCAGCCACTGCCAGTAGCATTCACTGCTTAGTTTATATAATCTATATCTTTCCTTAAATTGTGCTTGTGTTCTAATCCATAATATTTATGTCGGCTCATGCATATACTTACCAATGTGTACCAATTTTATTTTCCTATTGTCATGTTTTCTTTTCATTCCTATAATTGTTGGGATATCAGGCCTTCTTCATCAAATGCTCACTAAGATCCTTATTTATTACAGAAAACTTCAGGTATTCATGCCAAAAGATTTTATGTCTGACTAGCATAAATCTAGCCAAATAAGCCCACATCAAACTCAATTTTACTTTCCTTACTCCAAAGCACCTTCTGTGATTAGACAAAAGATGATAGAAACTTCATCCTAGAACATCAAACCTCGCCAGGCACATTTCCATCTGTTCTACTAGAGATTGCCAAATACTCTTTTTATTTTCTCTATAAAGTTAATAAAAAAAATTTTTTTCACACATAAGGACTAAGAATGGTGATGGTCCCTACCTGACTGAATTCTTAAATTGTATTTGGGAGGCACACCCATGAGTACGTATTTTTGAGCCAAGGAGTATAGGAGTTTGAACCAAATGAGAGAAACATGAACTGATTAGATTACGAGGAGCAAAACAACTGATGTACAAAAGCCATATCTTCAGGATCTATTTACCTCCTTTCCTTACACTCATGCACCCTGCAACAGCATTCAGCCTACACGATGAAGAGCCCTCTTCTTGTGGAGAGAAGATCAGATGTCTTTGACACTGCAGCAAGTAAAGAGGTTTATTCACAGCTACAGCCTGAAGACAGAAAATTAGAAGAGAAATCAAAATGATTCCAGTGGGGAGGGGAGGAGGTTATAGCCAAGTGCTTAGGTTTGAAAGACACTATGGATGGTCACTCAAGTCAGAACATAGGCTGTCCACATTTTCAATGGAGCCAGGAAAGTCTTGTGGGTATAGGTATGGAGAGCCTTCATTTTAAATGTGATTGTTCTCTTCTATGGTGAAAATCAAATTGTTAACAAGAAAAACTCAGGATCCTTGTACTGGCATTGTGCTAATATCTTAAACTTTCAGTCATTTCTCATCAGCGATCTTTTAGCAGTCCTACTTTCCAATGTCCCTAAGGATTCTATGGACTTCCAAATAGTCCTATAACCTGTTCTTGTCCTTATTTAGCTCCATATCGCTTCAGGGTGTTTTTTTTTTTTTTTTAATGTTTCTCCTTAATAGCCATGGCAGGATTGTGGCTAAACAGTATAGTCAACATTCATCAATATGGTAATGGGTCTTCACTTAAACTACAGAGTGCTGATCACCATGTAAGGCACTATAACACCTTTGAAAATGAAGTTACTCATTCCACCAGTGAAATCTGCTTTCTATCTAGAGTTGATGCCCTCACAAATACAATAACACTGAGCAACTATATTAACAAAATGACAAGGGTCAGTGGAAATGTACTAAATTTTTTAAGAAGAAATTTTAAAAGTATTGCTACATAAGCAGCATCTGGAGTCCTAAAAGAGTAAACTCCAACCACAACCAGAGGAAATGAGATCAGAACTAACTAAAAGTGATCACTCCAACTGCCTTCATGTCTTACTTCCCATTTATGCTAACACTCTGCCATCAGCTCCCTTCTGCCATTTGCTCACCAGCTGGCAGCTGGTGGATCTCATGTTTAATGTGATGCAGTATCACCTTAAATGCTGTTTCCACAGGATTCTGTGTTCACTCAGGAAGTCTTAGACACCCTGAGAACTTACCTTCCAATGAATTCCACTGCTCTGGTCAAAGAACTTCATTCTGAAAACCACCACTCTGTGGACCTTGAGCACATGTGAACTTGAGTATGCATTGCTCTGTAACCTTGAGCAAGTTCTTCTCTAAACGTAAGACTCTAATCCTCCCACCTGTCTTAGAGAATTACTGGGACAACCTAAAATTTATAAAAAGAAATGACACTTGATGCAGTTGTCTTTGTATACTAGTAGCCACAGCATCCCTGATCTGCCTCAGGCAAACTGTGGTATATGACCCACAAGGAACCTGTTCTTAAGTCTATTTTCTAACCTGCTTCTTTGAAGTCTTCCTTACTCATCCTCCCTACTTCTCCCATGCCCTACTTTTCTCTCTATACATTACAGATTCAGCTAGTCTCACTGGCTCCATAACACTTTCATAAAAACTGCCCTTCATGCTCAAGTTCTACACTTCTAACTTATCCTGCTTTGTTCCCAACTTCTCTCATTTGGCTCAAATTACCATATTCCTAAGCTCAAAGATATGCAGTCACATTCAGGGTCGGCGAGATGGCTTAGCAGTTAAGGTCTTTGCCTGCAAAGCCAAAGGATCCTAGTTCAATTCCCCAGGACCCACATAAGCCAGATACACAAGGGAGTGCATGCAGCTGGAGTTCGTTTGCAGTGGCTAGATGCCCTGGTGCACCATTCTCTCTCTCTCTCTCATAAATAAATTTATATATATATATATATATATATATATATATATTATATATATATATATATATATATATATATATAAAATCATATTTTACCCTCACCTTTTCTAACTCTTCTTCTTTTCATAGACTTTAATGCTATCTGTCACACCGCCTCCATTCCTGTCTAATTCTAGTGATGACGCTCTTGTTGGACTCTAGCTCACAGCCTCTCACCTGACTGACTTCTGTGCCTCCATAGTCTCCTGCTTCAGTCCTCCTGTATCTTTCTGTGAAGCTGCTAAAAGTACTGTTTCCTCACTCCCCTTCTACTCTAACATCTATCTTGCTTCTCATGGCCTAACTAATGAATTTCCAAAGCTGCCTTTGATATTAAGGCATCTGCATGCTGCCCTCACCTTTGTTCAGAGGCAGGATGGGTATCCACTGTGTAGATGGCAGAACAGACTTCTGCACTAAGCAAATATCTCTTCTAATTCACCAATCATACTGGGTTTCAATCTTGAGTTCTGTTATTTCATTGTTAAATAAAGACGTCAACTAGCCCATCCTACTACTAATTTTTTGTATCATTATTCCATATTAATTAACATATATTCCCCTTAACTAATAATATTCATAGCCAATAGCCAGTTTTGCCCTCACCATTCCTAATCACCCCTCAAGGTCAAAGGTAATGTCTTATTTTCTACTGGTATTCATAATGTAGCTATAGATGTTATCATCTCAGAGAGGACTTTTCACCTGTGCTTTCTAAAATAAGTCCTATTAAAAAATGGACACTCTAGGGCTGGAGAGATGGCTTAGCAGTTAAGCGCTTGCCTGTGAAGCCTAAGGACCCCGGTTCAAGGCTCGGTTCCCTAGGTCCCACGTTAGCCAGATGCACAAGGGGGCGCACGCGTCTGGAGTTCATTTGCAGAGGCTGGAAGCCCTGGCGCGCCCATTCTCTCTCTCTCCCTCTATCTGTCTTTCTCTCTGTGTCTGTCACTCTCAAATAAATAAATTAATTAATTTAAAAAAAAATGGACACTCTAGCTGAACAATCTGAGAAAGTTATCATAAAGTCTTATTAACTGCTTTAATTAATTAATTTTTTATCAGTGAGAGAGAGAATTGGTATACTAGAGTCTCCAGCCCTGCAACCAAACTAGATGTAAGTGCCATTTTGTGTGCATGTGCGACCTTGTGCACTTGTGTAACATTGTGTATCTGGCTTATTTGGGACCTAGAGAGTTTAACATGAGTCCTTAGACTTTGCAGGCAAGTGCCTTAACCACTAAGCCATTTCTCCAGCCCTTAATTAATTTTTTAATTTACTTGTTTGCATTCTATCTCCAGCTTCATCTCTCTACAACTACAACAGAAATTTTAGAGACTTCTTTAGAGGTTTCTATAGTTTATTCCTAGCCCTTTGGAATAGTGCTTAGAATTCCAAAACAAGTATCCACCAAGAACTAAATGAATATGATACCTACTTATGAGTTAGAATGGGTTATAGAAACACTCAACTACAATGTTTCAGTGGGTTAAAACCACCAGGAGATGCATCTTGTAAAAAGCCAAGTGGCTCATCTCATTATAGTCCTCTAGGGACAATGACAAAAAGACTTCCTCTTAACGTGTATACATGAGGAACACTCCATGAGGAACCGGTGGGAAAACAAGGTGTGGTTAATTGCATGTCTCTTAGGATTTCTAGCAAAAAGTGATGCATAACAATGTCACCTACCTTTGCGTAAACAAGTTAAAGGATGAGACCCAACTTCAAGGAGAGTGGGAACATCTAATCTCACATGAATTTAGAATGAGCAAAATTGGAAAGAGTTTGTCAATAACCTTATAACTCTGACATTCATCTTCTACTAGGAGATTCCTTCTATCCAGAAGGAAGAAGGTGCGTGCCTTTCATTTTCATGTTCACTTTCTACTTAATGCTTTCTTTCATCAAGCCAACCTAATGTCATCTTTCCAAAGATGTCTAACTTTTTTCCTGACTCTAACTTGGGGCTCAACCTTCTGTTTCCCAATCTAAATGTAAACAAAGGGGAAAGGAGCCAGAATGAATTTAGTTTTTGTGTTTGGAAAACTCATTGGGCAAATGGAAATGCATAGACATGAAAAGCTCTAAGACATCTCCAACAAAGATTTGCCTTTCATGTAGCAAATTCTCAGAAAATATTCGTTGGAGGACCTCTTAGTTTCTTTGTCTGTTTTTTTAAATATTTTTATTTTATTTATGTATTTATTAGAGATAGAGAAACGGGGAGAGAGTGTGTGAGAATGGGCACTCCAGGGCCTTTAGCCACTGCAAACAAGCTCCAGACGCATGCGTCACCATGTGCATCTGGTTTACATGGGACCTGGAGAATTGAACCAGGGTCCTTAGGCTTCACAGTCATGTGCCTTAACCACCCACACCATCTCTCCAGCCCTCTTTGTATGTTTGTATTTGGCCAATGTACCTGAGTAGCCCTGTCTAGGCAATATATAAAGTTAAGAATGTATATCTCATGTATCATGCAGGTGACTCATCATGGAGATAGTCACATATTGGTGAGAACATAGTAAGTGTTTCAACTAAGTCAATTTGCTGTTTAAGTGCTTTAAAATATCTCTTCAGAAAGGTACTTTTATAGCTGACACTATCCTATGAACACAGTCTCACAGGAGACATGCAGTGCCATCCCTAGCTTCCTATAAAAGTTCACTGACAGTTTTTCTTGGTAGGGAAAAACCAACAGATGGTTGCAAGGTCTTCTTGGTTCTGTTGGTGGTCAATCTGTGTCTGGAAGTGAAAGTACCTTTCCTCAAGATTTCATCACATTAGTGATGACAGTGTTTAGCCCAGCTGTGTTTCTAGTGTGAAAATAATGCATTCTACTGTCTTATGTCCTCTTCCATTAAGTTGCCAAGTCCTAAAATGATGCTGAGTTTAAAATCCGTCCCTTCTCAAGCAAGGTCATTAGGTGTGAAGATATGTTGGTCATCAGGTGATTTCTACTGACAAGCTCAAAATAGGGGTATCTGGACATTGTCTCTTGCAATATTGTTGAACTTACAACCTTCTTCCTTAAGTAACAGACAGTTTCCATTGACCGAATAATGCCTTAATCTTCCAGATCACACAGGTGATAGAGGAAACTGGTGCTGCATAGCAGAAAGGGTTAGAGAGGCCTTCTTTCATTCCATTGCATAACTTGGGCAAGAAACTTAACTTGATTTTAGTTGCCTCATCCAAAACAATGAGGATAATAATACCCTCTTCCTAACATGAAACAATATTGTGTAGTAAGTGTTTGTCTCTGTTTCTGGCACGTAGGAGATAGTCAATAAATGTTTATCCTTAAATAGCTACTTTAACGATTAAGATGCCAAAGTTCTTTCAAATAAAATCACCAAAAAAGAAAAACCTCACTGAATTTTTTTCAAGGTAGTGTCTCACTCTAGCTCAGGCTGATCTGGAATTCACTATGTTGTCTCAGGTTGGTCTTGAACTCATGGTGATTCTCCTACTTTTGCCTATGATTAAAGGGGTGTGCCACCACACCCAGCTCACTGAGTTGTATTGAGCTAATGAATAAGGTGAATAATGAATAACAGGGTCCAGTACACTGTAAGCTCTGAGCATGAATGAAGTCCATCAGCTGCTGCACAAGGACTTACCACTGTGCCACAGTCTCATGCTTACCTCTCTTCCCCATGTTTTCATCTCCTATATGGAGTTTTGCTAAAATGTATTATGCTGGGATAGGGATGTCACTAAGTGGTAGAGCACATGCCTATTATGCACAAAGCCATGAGTTTGATTCCCAGTACTACAAAGATAAAACAAATCACACTCTTCCATTTTGAGTTGGAGTATTGCATAATTGGGACAACTGTTTTCAAAGAAAAACAATTTAGTGATTTCCTTGAAAAGAATTATTATTATTTTATTTATTTATTTTTATTTATTTGCTTTTTTTGGTTTCTCAAAGCAGGGTCTCACTCTATCCCAGGCTGACCTGGAATTTACTATGTCATCTCAGGGTAGCCTCAAATTCATGGTAATTCTCCTACCTCTGCCTCCCAAATGCTGGGATTAAAGACATGCACCACCATGCCCAGCTTTAAGATTTTTAAATGCATCATTTCTTTTTTTTTCTTTCTTTCTTTCTTTTCTTTTCTTTTTTTTTTTTTTTTTTTTTGCTTTTTAGAGGTAGGTTCTCACTCTAGCTCAGGCTGACCTGGAATTCACTAAAGAGTCTCAGGGATTTACTATGGAGTCTCAGGGAAATGCATCATTTCTTTGAGCCAACAATTCTACATACATGTGTAGTTTGAGTTTAAAATATCTCCCATAAACTCATGCTTTGAACTCTTGACCCACAGCTAGTGACACTATTTTGAGAGGCTATAGATCTTTAGTAGGTGGTTCCTAGCTGGCAGAAAGAGATTTTTGACAAAGGCCTTTGAAGGTTATAGCCAAGCTTCATGATCTAGCCACTCTCTATTTCCTAAAATGAACTGCCTTCACCACATACTCACTCTCACTTTCATGGACTGAGTAGCTTGGCCATACCTTCCCCAGTAAGATGAACTGAAATTTTCTAAAACCTTGATCAAAACAGTGTCTTTCCTGTCTGTAGAGATGGCTCAGTAGATAAAGGGTTTACTATACAAATTTCCCTAACCATATCATAAATCAGGAATAAAAATGTAAGAAGAGAGTGATAGAGAGGAGGAGTTGAGATGGTTAATCTTTGCTGTCATCTTGACAGGACTTAGAATCACCATGAAAACAAATCTAGGCATGTCTGTGAAAGATTTTCTAGATCAAGGTGGGAAGGCACACCCTAAATGTGGGCAGCACCATTTTGTGGGGTGGGGGTCATGGACTACATAAAAAGAGGAAGCTAACTGAGCCCCATCATTCATATTTCTCTGCTTCCTTGATGGCAGATGCATTGTGACCAGCTGCTCCATACTCCTGCCTTCCCTGCCATGACAGACTTTATCTCCTCAAACTGTGAGTCAAAATAAACCCTCCCTCATTAAAGTGGCTTGTTCCATGAATTTTGTTGCAGTAATAAGATAAGTACCTAATACAAGAGTCTCTAGTGCTTTAATCTGTTTAAACACAAAGTATCCATGATTATTTTAATAATGAAAAAAGAAAATAACTAGAAAATGAAAACACAGCAAGTTACACCACTGTCATCTCCACAGTTCATCAGTTCGCAAGTGCTGACCAAATACCTGTCGAGTCCTTGATGTTCATTTTTATGATTGCATAGAAAGGGAGAAAGGGGGAAGAGAGCTCAGATTCTGGTTGGATAGATGAGCCTGTCAGGTGAAATGACGAGTAGCACCTAGCAGTAAAGCTGCAGCGTGACTCATGAGGCTGGCTGCTGAGAAGAGGCTTTACAATGGAAGGCTTTGTAGGGCCTCTGCAACAGAGCTAATGACAGTTCGGAAGACAAGCTATGTTTTCTCCTTTCTCCATTTCCCTGTCTTCAAAATGGAATAATCTTCCTTGGCTCTCCTCTCCCAAGGATGCCGTTAGGATTAATGAGGTAAAGTTTGTGCTTATGTAGCATCTTTCTTCTGAGAACTCAAAGTGCTTTGCAAAGTATTCATATTAATATTCATAGGCTGGTTTATATATTTTCTACCTTTCCCTTTGGAAGTTACACGTCTATGCTTCAAACTTCTTTTGCTTTTCCTCAGCATCACTCTCTTTCTGCACAAAAATAGTTCAGATTCAAGCTTTAAAGTCGTGGTTGTTTTATATAGCTCAGGGCTAATAACATCACACAGCTTGCCTGCAGGAGAACCCACCTGTACATTCTAAAATTTCCACAGTATCCATTGTATCCATATGCATAACATACCTGAGCACATGGTAAGATACCAAATATGCAACAAGGGAAAAACTGTGTATAACTGAGACTGTTCTCTAAGAACGGTGAATCTCAGGGGCAGTAAGGGGCTTATAATTGGGCTTACAAAGTTAGGGATAAAGATTAGGCTTCACTTTCCAATGTTGCCCCCAGGAAACAAACTAAAACAGGAGTGATTATGAGTTAGGTGGAAGCCAGGGAATAGGAGAAGAGAGAGGAGGTAGGGACAGAGATAGCAAGAAGGAAAATGGAGCCAGGAGTTTGCAGGAGTCCACACAGAGTAAGTTATGATTCTTCCTTGTTATGAAAAAAAAATTCAGTAAGGCTTATGAAATGCTAGGAATTCATAGAGAGAGAGAGAGAGAGAGAGGGAGTGTGTGTCTGAAAACCTGGTTGAGTTTTCACTGAGAAAGATGGAAATAGTGCAACAGACACACTAATACGCCTGGAGAACTACAGAAAACATAGGAGAACTCTTGACTTTCATGCTTGAGGATTGACTAGGATTCAAATTAATGAAGATAAATATCTGACAGAGAAAGAGACTCAGCTAACATTAGAATATAGATATGTGATGTCTACTGGTACCTATTATTTATGCATTTTTACAAATGTCACAGTGTTTAAGAGGTAAAGTTTCTTTAAAAAACATTTTTATTTATTTATTTGAGAGAGAAAATGAGAATGGGTATACCAGGGCCTTCAGCCACTCAGACAAATATACTCCAGATGCATGTGCCACCTTGTATATCTGGTTTACGTGGGTCTTGGGAAATTGAATGGGAGTCATTTAGCTTTGCAGGCAAATACCTTAACTGCTAAGCCATCTCTCCAGCCTAAGAGGTAAAGTTTTATGTCTAGAAAAGATGGCCTACTTTAAAACCCAACAGAGAATGTGAGGTAGAGAAGTGAACAGACATTCTTCCAATGCCACAACCAAGATTGGCACTCACTCTCTTTTAGTCTGGTGCTGGTTATGCATAACCAAACCAGGCCACCTTCCAACACATCTTTTTTCAGGCTCCTTCTGTCCTGCTTGAATGACTGTGAACAGTACTGGCTGAAGCCTTCCACTGGAGAGGTAGTAGCAGGGCTGCCGGCTCAGATCACACTACCTGTTTGGCAGTGGGCCAGTATGACAAAACACTGCTTCTTGCAGCAACTGAGAAGAAACCATTTGCATAACTTAAAGCTATGTTGGAGTGTTGTGCTTCATGTCTGAGCAGCATAAGTCTTGAGCTTTAAATAGCCCAACCCTAACATATATTTAAGAGCAATGTTCTAAAGGCTGTGTTACATAAAGTGGAACAGTTAGTGACACCACAGTTAAGTGCCAGGTCCTTTTCTTGCAAAATTGACAGAAACCAGCCTCAGTTAGTAAGCTGGGAGCAAACTCTCCTGCAATATGAAACCCAAAGAAGGTTACCCCTGCTGAGAATTTGAAGAGTCCTACAGCATTATTTACCAATCTGAGATGTCACCTTTTGTGGTCTGCACTGCCATATCAACCTTCTCACAGAGTCACCATGAGGTCATTTATGCCAGATTAGACTAATAAACAGGACACAGGATTGTTGAAATATGCCACAGGTACAAAGAGAGCTTTGGCTCATGGAAAGAAAGGATGAACATGGCTTCTCCCACTTATAGACCTAGATGTGATTTCATCAGTTTCTTTCATTTCTTAATAGTTGCTTCAGACAGTGAAAGAGCATGAAAGAACAAACTCTGCAGCAGGATTCTCTGATAACAGATGCACACTAACAACCAGTCTCAATCTGCCAAGGCAGCGTCAGGAAAGAACTGGAGAGGGTTTGAACAGATGTGTTGAAAATGCCCCTAAAGACTGATGCAATGACCCACAATGCCCATGGGGATAACTGGCATCCCCAACAAGGAGGGTTCCTTTGGGGGGGGGGGCAGGGAATGAGGATAAGGATGGTACCAACATCTGTTTATACACTGAGTATGTACATAACTAATAAAGAAAAAAAGACTGCTTCAAGCTCCTGCTGAGCAGTCATAGGTGTAGAAGGGATGTAGGCCAAGGGTAAAATGGGAAAGAGGTGTGCTATGGACCTGGTGACTGAAGAAATAAATCAGCTGAAAAGATAAAGTCCCAGCAACCAGACTCTAAGGCAAATCTCTGACATGCAGGAAACACAGTTCCTGAAAGGTAAGGCTCCCTGTGGAAAGAAGCTGAAATTTTTATAGTGAGCTGAGAAACAGTCTTGCAAAAGTGGACTGCAGAAACAAATAGGAACCAGAAGGTGGGTGTGGTGGCACACATCCTTAATCCCAGCATGTAGGAAGCAGAGGTAGAGTCTCACTGTGAGTTCAAGGCCAGCCTTGGCTAAAATGAGACCATATCTCAAAAATAAATAAATAAATAAATAAATAAATAAATAAATAAATAAACCCAAACCAGTGTACACTGCCTAATAGGTTCACATTTGTTACTCTATTCTGCTTAATATTTGTTAATTTCTCAATACCAAAGTTATGGTGCCAGGGATAGACTACTGAGCACAGCCAGACACAATCCAGGACCTCATAAATCTTACATTCTAATGGAGAAAACAAAAGATGAAGGAGATAATTGCACCCAAACATAAGGATAGATTTGGTAAGAAAGTAAAGGATAGCATAGGAGGAGAGGATCCTCTCTGAGGAAGGCTGCTGGAACAAATTTTCAGTGGAGAACATATGGATAAGCACTAACCTGAAAGTATAGAGGCTAGACAATAGAATAACTGAAAAGTTGGTTTCATTCTAATTCCCAGCTTCATCTCATGCTAAATAATAATATCTAGGTACAGGATAAAAAGGCCAACATTTTTAATTCCTTCAGCAATTTCAATGTGTAACCAAAAGGAAAAGCCACTAGTTAAAAATGGGAGATTTTCTGGTCAGGGGCTTGAAAGAAACACAGAGCATTCAATGGAGATAAGAGAATGATAAGGGGCCAGGTCATGTAAAGGATGCTCAAGAGTTCATATTTTATTTGAAACTATGGGATTCTCCTATGGAACAGAGTATTATGCAATTCACACTTCACTGTATTTGCTGCGGTTATGGGAGAAGAATAAAGGAAAGTCTGGTGATGATGACAGTGAAAGCTTAGACTAGAGTGGTGGCCGATAGGGTGGTCAGAGAATGAAAGATGCAGATCCATCTTCAAATAGAAGAACTAAAGGCGGAAAAGACAAGGTTCTGAGTTCAATCTCTAGCACCCAGACAAAAAGCATGGCCACATAGCCTGTAACTCCAGTTAGGTGAGACAGGAGGATCACTGGGACTTGCTGGTCAGTCAACCTAACAAAAACAAAAAAACAAACAAACAAAATGCTGTGTGAGCTCCAGATTCTGTGAGAGACCCTGTCTCAAAGTAATGAGACAAAAGGATGATAGAAGACATCCAACATTCTCCTCTGTCTTCCACATTCATGTGCATGGGGTGTGTGCACATGCATACATGTGAAAACATCATACATACACATTACACACAAAAGGAAAGAAAACTCATGTAAGCAGTTTGAGAGATGGCTCCATGGATAAAGATTGCCACATAAGCACGTGAGTATTTGAGTTCAAATCCCCAGACCCCACATAAAAGCAAGAAGCTATGACAGTCTTCTGCAATCCCATCTCGCCATGGACAGGAGAATTTCTTGGAAAAGCTTGCAGACCAGCTAGCCTGTGGAACTGAGTGGAGAACAAGAGGTCCTGCGTCAAGTGAGGTAGATGAGGAGAGACAACCTGTCCTCCACCTTACACTATGGCACATGCACACATGTACATGCACATACACATATATCACATGCATGCACACACACAGAGAAACACGCGCACACACACCAAGAAGAAAAGGGAAATGAAGAACAATGTCAACGACTCCCAGTGGGGCATGATGGTGGGTGATGAAGATTGACAGGAATAATGAGCTGAAAATGACTGTGGGGTTTTCCCTTGAGCAGCTTGCTTGATGGGAATTCTCATGGAGATGAGGATCTGTAGTCCCACAAGACTCTCCTCAGAGACACTGGACCTGCACAACCAGAGGCAAATGGCAGTCATGAGAATTTCACCTCCAGGGAGTGGCTCTCGCCACTTAAATTGAAATCAGAAAGTGAAGGGATCACAGGAAAGGCTGGGAAATGAGACAAATGGATTGACCTCAAAGGGAAGTTGGTTCTAAGACTTTATCTTTGGAAATACAACATTCACCCTTTTGCTTCTAATCATGAAGCTATATTCTATTTAAGAGCGAAGTGAAGGATCTTTGGTCCTTAGCCAGACATTAGTAACAATAGGTTGTATTCACCTAGAAGTTTTGATCTTGGAATGCAGTGAGATGGTTTACACACATAGTACATCCTCTTACTCATTCAGATGCCCACCTTATCTCAAGGATAACCCTCTCTCAAGTCTCTACATCCCCTACTGTAGCAGACAGATTCAGGTTCATTGAGATAAACTTCCAGACCAGGCACAGTTATGGAGGAAGGGATATTTATTGAAGCTTACAGATCCAGGGGAAGTTCCATAAATGACAAAAGAACCTGGCCTGCCTTCACAGGACCAAGCAGAGAGAAGTACAAGCCTAAAGGTCAAAAGCCACAGCACACTTCAGGAACTCCAGCTAGGCACACTTTGCATATCTTTAGATTGAAATCTGAAACCCACCACCACACCTTAAGATCCTCTCAGTGACACTGCCTCCAGCCAGGTGGCAGTAGATGCAAACTACAAACAAATAAACAACTGAATATATTTGGGCCATCTATTCTATTCAAAACACCACACCTACTCAACAAGAAGCATGGTACCTCCAAATACAGAGACAAGACCATGCCCACTAGCTCTTGTCCATCAGGGATGCTATAGAAATGACACAAGGGAATATTGGGGAACATCACAAGTTGTGTGCCCTGGCCTAGACGTACACAAAAAAGCAGCAGCCCCTGTATGTGACACTTTCCATAGATAGTTCCTATAAATGCCTTTGCAATAGTGGCTGAATGTTTAAACTCAGTAAAAATAATTGTGTTTGGCTTGGTAGAACGTCTAAAGCTATGCCTATTAACTATTAAAATGAAATTGAGCAATTGTGTTCATTTCCAGGGCTATCATAAGAAACTACAACAAATCCCATGGTTTAAAATGAATGAAATTTACTTTCTCATGGTCATAGTTCTGGAGTCCAAAAGTCCAAAAGACATGGCATTAGAGACATTGACTCCTTCTGGAGCCTGAGAGAGAATCTGAGCCATGCCTATCTGCAGTCACTAAGCTTCCTTCACTTATAGATGGATGACTGTGTCTCCACCTCTCCTCATATGGCAATCTTCTCTACTTCTCTGTGGGTCTACCCTAAATCAGCATAATACCTCAATAATTACTTATATCTTAGAGGATCCCATTTTCAAATAATGACGCACTTTGAAGTTTCAGGATGTGAGTTTGAGATGAGGGTTGCCATTTAACCCCCTATGGAAGTATATCAAGTTCCAGTGTTATGAATGAATGACTCAAATCAACTATATAAGCAAGGCACAAAGCTGTTATGGGTACATTATCCCTTCGCATACCAAGAAATGGAAGGGAACAATAGGGGGCCTAAAGAATCCACCTCTGAGACGGGTTCATCGCCTCCACATACATGCACACAACCCACTCTTATTTTTTTCTCATGAATTAGAAACTAACTCTTGTCATCCCATCCATCAGCACTTTCCTTCTCCTGCCCTAAATCCCAACCTCAAAGAAGCAAAACATAGTTGAGATTAGAGCCTGCCTACCTCTGAACTAATCATGAAAAAGACTTGTCATAGTTTTCTACATTTTATATTTTGTAATGTATCTTAGCATCCTATTCTATCAAAGCTAAAGGACATGAAGACTGTGTGGGTGTCACAGGACTTCTTGGGTAAAAGTGGTGTGAGAATCTGCTCTAGAAATAGTGACTCTCCTATAGTAATATCTTTAGATGTAGCCAGCCAATATTACATGAGGTAATTCTGGCTTATGATGTTCAAATAACCCAATGCATCACAAGCTGCTTTAAATATAATGCATTAAAACACACCTCAACACAAGCCCATAAATGAAACAAAAATGTCTTAGAGGAACAGTTTAGCTGTGCTTCTTGCATACAAAATATAAACCTCTTTTTAGTTCAAAAGCAATAAAATCATAATAATGAAATTTGCCATTAAGAGTCAGAGAGTGCTTTTCCCTTTAAAAAGACAGATGCATTAAAATTTAATTATTGTCTCCCTACCTGATTATCAGACAAGAATAAAGCACATTTGGGGAGGAAAATACACGTATGCTCATCCTGTACAGAAGTATTTTTAAAGATTTTTCACAGAAATGCTCCCCAACACCCACCCCAAGTAGAAAAAAAACCACAATTGACTAAAATATGTGTGCTGAAACAGAAAAACCAGTGGACCAACTGTAGAAGCAAACAGAGACAAATCAGGTGCTTAAGAAATGATTTCATTTCCTAGCCCTGTGCCCATTCTCACTGTCTCTGCAGAGTGCATGACACTGGACTGGGGATGGCATCCCACCAAGAAGTTCCTGGATCCACAGTCCCTTCTTCTTCTGCTTTTTCTTCAGAACAGGTAAGTAGAGGCTTCTGTCTGGAGTCTGAAAACTCATGGCAACAAGAACACAGCGTATCGCTTCTCTAATTTATGACTGACTAACTGAAACTCCTCACTGTCAGCAAACTCCGCCGTGTTTACTGGTTTGACAGCATACACACATATGGCAGAAGCCAGATGGACCTTCTCCCCCAGCTTTGAGCTAAGGGTGCTTCATTAGGAAAAAGAGGCAGCCAGGCTTTGAGATCTTTGAACAAAGCTTTCCAGCACAACAGGAAGAAAGGCAGTCAGCAATCTAGTCAGAAAAGACCCTCCCCTGGGTGAGAGATTAGGTCAGAAGGGAACTTAGAGTTGCCCAGTTAAAGCTCCTCAAGTTTTAAAGAACTGTGTTGTCCTCTTAGCCACAGAAGTTGGGCAGCTGCTTCCAGTGAAGTCACTTGAATGAAATCTGCATTCCATCTACCCAGACAGGGGCAAATCAGACAATAAATCTACTTCCTGACATCATAGTTAATATTATGTTTAAACGTTCTGGCAAGCTCCAAGAAAATGATAGTGCCTTTTGTAGCATGGAAACTTCCTGCTACAATGAAATATTGTTCCTAAATTGTTTTTTTTAATGAAATTTTCTGAACCCATAATTTCATTCTAAAATGTTGGGATGAGGGTAAATATTGGGGCTAGAAAGATGGCTCAGTGGATAAAGTGCTTCCCACAGAAGCATGAGGGCCTGAGTTCAGATCCTCAGTGCCCACATAATTGCGGGGTAGGGCTGGTGGCCTGCCTGTAATCCTAGGACTCGGGAAGTATAGAGATAAAGGATCCCCAAGGCAAAACTGACTAGCTAGACTAGCCGAGTCAGTGAGTTCTGTGTTTAAGTGAGGGACTTTGTCTCAATAAATACGGTGGAAAATGATCAAGTGACCTGATTGCAACATCTGTTTTCCACATGAACACACATGCATGCACAACTGCCCACAAATATGCCTGCAGGCAAACAAATAGCCATACACATATGTACAATGCACATATACACAATAAATCAGTAAATACAAATTTAAAATAATTTTTAAAAAGTAAATGTTTAGTTTGACTTATGGAACATTGCTGTATTTTGGTTTTGCTTTCTCTTTTTCTGATATGTGATATCCTCTGTACCTTTTCTGTCATCTTACCCTGAGTCCTTTTTCTTTCATTCTTTGAGCTGTAGGTTTACAGCTGTGTCTCAAGGGCCATATGCTTACAGACCCATCAGAGTCCTTAGTAATCTTTATCCACACATGAGCCAGCTAGAATACAGATTTCTGCCCTCTCCAGCCTTCCTTGACCAGAGAAATTGAGGGAGCTCAGTTGGATCTAGAGCAGGAGAACTGTCCTACTCTCTGAACTATCAAATTGAGCCTCTGACTCATAGGAATCCATTAATTCCACAAGCCTCTGAGCTGGGTCCCAATTTGAGAAGGTGAATCCTAGAAAGAAGAAAACTCACTCTTCAAGGAACACCTCATACCTGGCTCAGGTACCAAGTAGACTTTATAAGAATTCCAGATGTCCCAGCACATTCTCCCAGGCCTTTTGAGGAATGAGGACTCATAAATGGAACTAGTGAGGAGGGACCAGTGGACATTGTTGAGAACTGCCTCAACAGGTCCTGGAATTAATTCCTACTGACTTGAAATTCTCCTCCCTCTTAGAGAGGCTACGAAGTATGTGTTGTTACAAAACAGGCAATAGAAGCAACTAACAATTTTCTCAACATTCTATAAGGCAGTTAAAAAATCTATTTCTCAAGAACAGCCTTGTAATTGAATGTTGGAATATATAGGGCCACTTTTAGCTTGTGCCATTCTAGGAAGGATAATTAGATCTAATGCTTTTTGTGGGCACATCAGGACTCCAGGTTTAGTGTAAGGCATTAACCTTCTGTTTAAATGTTATTTCACTGCACTAAAGAGAAGCTCCTGGCATGAGGCTGTGGGTGGATTTTAGCCTGGTCTTTTTGCCCTGCTAATGGAAAATTTTGAGATGATATGAAACCCAGTGGTCATTGTTGGTAAAACTCCATAGAATCAAGGCTCCATCAACAGCCAAACAAACACAGGCTAAGCAGAGTGCTAGAGGACAGTACTGGGGTATGTCTACTAGTATAGAATATCATAATCCTAAGGAGTTCTACACCCTGCCCACTAGCTCCTCAGAATTGCAATATGACCAAAAGTTACTACCAATTCTCTGTTATAGATGAAGAAGCTCAGGATCGTATGTGACGCACCCAATTGATTAGTGTTAGAGACAAAATGAACCCTAAACTTTCTAGACTCAAGAATTGAATAGAATCCTTGCATAGGGGTCCTTCTGATGAGTGAATGCAACTGCTATTAAAAGGGCAAATATTTAGTTAATGGGAATGACAAGCAGATGAAAAAAAATATAGGCTATGTTTAATCACAGTTTATAGCATCTAAATATAATAAGACAACGCAGAGTAAAGGGAAGAAGAAATGAAACAAAGCCCGTATAGCCAAGTTTACGGCTCAGCAACCATACCCCTGAATCTCTCCATAGTTTACACCTCAGACAGCCTCAATCCATGAGAATGCAAGTGAAAAGAAAATGCAAATTCAGCTGCATGTTACATCCACAGTAAATGCAAAGACAAATTAAGAATTAAAGACAAATGCAAATTACTCTGCTCATAAAAGAAACCTATACAAAAGACAGGGAATGAAAAGCCTCTGACAGTTATGGATGAATCTCTGAAGAGGCACACAGCAACCGTATTTCCAAATTCAAGCCTTTTAAAACTGCTTAGAAGAATGAGAACAGCTGCTGCAAAGAAGGGAAGGAATCTGCTGTGAACAGTAAACCAAGCTACAGAGTAAAACTGAGAAACGTGTCCTTATTGTCAAGGTGAGGATGAAAAGCAACAAAGAAAGGAAGCCAGAAGAATTCTCTCACCAGAAACTCTACAGCATGTTTTCAAAGCCAAGCCCCTGGCAAGCCTTAGGCTGGGGGAGATGCAGGCAGGCGGGAGGATAACAAAAGGAGCGAGATGGAAAAAGAGGTGAATGTTGGAAAAGAGAAAAAAAAAATCACAGGACGTGAGAGCTGGAAATGGTTGTAAAGGAGAGAAACCATTTCTGAACCTAGATGATTGACAGGTCAGCCTGGTGGTAATGGAGACCCTGAGTGGCCAGGAGTGGCAGGCACTGTCAGAAACTATCTGAAGGCATTCAAATGTATTTTTACAAAATATGTTGGACATCAACATAGAGCGTTTTCCCCTCATTCCTGTCATTTTATAGTTGAGTCTCTCCCTGCATTTTCAAATCTGTGGCACACAATAGGTGTATTTTAAATTTAGTGGGATGAGTCAGAGAACAACTTAACCCCTCATGCTACATATGAGAAAGCAAACTCCAAAGGATTAAGAGGCCTTCTTGAATTCAGCCACTCAGATAAAAGAAGTTATCACTATCACATATGTAACAATGTCTCCATGAGAAAGAAATGCAAAAATAATGCCCCTAGCAGTGAATGGAAGAGACTCTCAAGTATCTCTGGGAACCTGTGCCTCGATGCCACAGGCTAGATCTCCATGCAAGAGAAGCATTTGGGCTTTGGTACTTTGGTCAAAAGCTCAAGTCATTAGAGGGACCAAGCAGGCAGCGGAGATGAGTAAGGAATGCTTCAGCCAACCAATGGTAAACTGGAGAGATAGTGTATGCTCCAAGTAAGAGGCAACCCTACCCAGCTAACCAAGACCAAGGAGGCATGTAGACAAATTGTTTCTAGAACCTACACATTTTTCAAGCACTCTTTACTTTTGTTTCCTTGTGTCCTGAGACACTCTGTAACCCAGACTGACCTCAACATCTCCTGGCCTCAGTCTCTCAAGTGCTTGGAACTGCATGTATGAATCATTATGCCTGGCTAGAAATATTTTATTTTTATTTGAAACATCTTCATGTTTAAATGTAGTCATCAATTTTCTTTTAAGCACAGAGTGGGCCAAGGAAAACACGACTGGGTTAAAAGTGGCCAGACCACTGTGAGTGGACCACCTCTGATTTCAACTATGGAGGCTGCTTTAAGACAAGGTGAAGTATACTCATCTTAGGACACTCTAATGTTTGAGCCAATTAGAAGCTTTTGATCTAAAATATCCACTTTTTAAAATCAATGGCATATACAGAACCTATATTATAGCTAAAACAAGTGCTGTCAGCAAAGCCACAGCATTTACGCAGCCTGTCACTTTCTGGAGGCTCCTGTCCTCTTCCTTCCTGGGTGGCATTTCCTTCTGTTTGCTTTGCTTATCTACTTACGGTTAGAAGGGTTGTCAGAATGAGACTATGGATATTCTTTCTTCACATGATGAAATACATACCGGCCTTCCCATGCAAACTCCTTCAGTCAGGTTCAGATCCCAACTGGCTGCACAGGCTAAACACTAGAATCTTAATTTGAGTTCAGTCCTTCAAGAAGTACATTTTTATATAATATGATCTGATTAGAAAACCAAATTTGTTGCATTTATTATAATCCAGACCAAAAGAATTCCAAAGTTCCCATTCAACAGATAGAAATTTGTCTTTTAAAGTTTTGTATTTATTTGGTTTTGTGAGAAGAAAAAATGTATATGTCTGTTTAAGTGATTAGAAAACCAATTTTGTGAATTATCCAAGAAATAGAAGTAGAGTTGTTTATGAGGCAATGAGCCCCTAAGGAATGATGTCTATACAATGAGCTTGGCCTTCAGAAAGAGAAGCTATAATTTAATACCTAGAGGAATGTGGCTTAGGTGAAGGTGCCTGCTCCTTTCTCCTCCCAAAATCCCAGGCTATAGAAAATAAAAGTAGTAAATGTTATATAAATAACACATGACATTTGCAAAGGTTAAGAAGAGTCTCTTCACTCCTTTTCTTCCTTTCCCAAGTATTATATTTGAGCAGTGAACCCCAAGGCCTCAGTATTTGGGTACAAGAAACAGGTCAGCTTACTGCTGATGCCAAGGGAGATCTGGAATTTCCAGCCTGTTTGCACCTTGGAAGAAAGCAAGCCCTTGACCAGAAAGACAGTGCCCCAACATTGTCTAACCAAGGGGTGATGCGGCATTCTACCAATGGGGTCCCAGGACTACTTAATTTGTACAAAGCAAACTGGGGTCTGCCTTCACTTTCCATAAGGAAGGAACAGGCACAATTTAGAAGCTGCTTCACAAAACAAACTCCATCCCATCCACTTTTACCTAGGGTGATTTTTTTTTTTTCTTCTTTAATCCTCCTTTTCAGGTCTCTAAACAAAGAGGCGGAGTGTCGTTGCCACCAAAATCTGTGAAAAAACATTTAGCATGTAGGATTATCTGAGTGGTTAAGGTGTTAGGTTTTCCAATGCATACACACAAAATTAAACTCAGGGCTGCAAGCCCATACGAAGAGGCCATCTCAGTGTGATCCTGCCTCCATGCCAGAATTTAATCCTGAAATAAAAACTTTGAAACTTGCAGAAAAAGAAGGCTGTGAAAATTTGAGGAGTCTTCCTATGTGAACATAGCAGTGATTGGTTCCTCAGACTCTCTGGGAAGGAATTTTCCCTAGTGTCTAATTTACTCTCATTTGCAATCTATGTGTTTCTGTGTAAAGAGGCAAGTCTCCTCACTGATCACTTGGACACCAAACACGCTGAAATATATCCATACCCACAAACAATGGGGATGGAGTTCTGGTGGATTGTACAGCCCATGTGAAACAACTGCCAATCTGTAAGTTGCTCACACATCTTCAGTGTGAAGTTCAGGGGTAGTGCAGAGATTTAGTAGCCAACATTTCCTATGGAAGTGGGGCCTTTGTAAATCAGATTCTCATATAGCTCCTTTGTCTCTTGAACACACTCCCATAAGACACATGCCCAGGGGTTGATAGGCAATAGCTAGGGAATAACTACCTACTGTTTGGTTAATGATTGTTTACAGATTGGCCTGACAAAAAGCCATCTTGGCTCCCTCTTAAGTCTTTGGTTCAACTTGACTTAACCATTTCCTTATCCACTGCCTTCACCTAAACTTGCCCTCTTAATTAAACACTGACAGAACTAGCCTCTAGACTCCAACAAGCCGAGCTACTTGGCAATGAACTAAAACCACTTCAGTCCACTTTAATTCCTGAGCATGTAAGTTGGTACTAAGGCTGTCCAATCACCTCCCAAGATTCTCTTGAAATTGCCCTAAACTGGGTCTTCTGCTAGGTTTCCTAACTAACCACTGTGAACCTATCAAAAGATGTATTGCAGCCAATCTGTGCACAGATGACAATGAGCAAGGCCACTCCAGGACCCAAACTGCAGAACCATAAAAGCTGAGATGAACAGCCAGTGAAGGGAGCTGCATCTAAGTAGAGGAGGAAATATAATCACTAAGTATCATTGTTTCGGTCTTTCAGATTTTGTCATTTACACCTAGGCTTCCTATGCTAAGGCTCACAATCCCGAGTGCAGAGAGGAATCCGGCATCTGAAATCCTACTGGAAAGGCAGAATCCACAGGAAAGGAAACCTCTCCTAGCAAGATTTCCACAAGGTTTAAGAAATCTGGAACCAGAGCATGGCTTCTGCATCCTGGCTATACAATAGGACCCCTTGAGACTGAAGAAATTCATGATAACCAAGGATCTGTGGAGACTGCCATCAAGCCTGAGGTGGGAGCTACACAGTAATGCTTTACAGAGGCTAAGCAGATGTGGAGACATCGGGCTGGGAGACCTACTTCCTTAGCTAGAGTTTGGGTTGTTTGTTAGATATAAAAACCTGCCCTTAATTGGCTAAATCAACTGCTTTAGGCCACAAAGCTCATTAGAAACAGACAAAGATTCAGATTCACACAGGTTCTGCAGTTACAGCAGCATAGACTATAAGCGAGGTTCAAATTCTTGTTCTTCCACTTTATAGAAGCATGGTTTTTAGCCTCTGAGCCACAGTTCCTCATGCGTAAATGGATAAGTATTAAAAGTCTCCTGGGGCTGTCAAAGGGATTAAAGGAGATAATGTTCCTAAAACCTCTATTTTCACCCACCCTCTACTTTTCCCTTGGACTTTATAAGCCATCATACCTGCCAATACACAGCGTTTGCAGAATCCAACTTGGAACTAGTCATTTATTCCTTTAAGCAATGTTTATGGAGTACCAGTAAGGAAACAGAAATTGAGGAATCAGAAACAGTGAAACAGGTCTTACCCTCAAGGTCATGGAGCTTGTACCCTGGTTCCAGCCTCTTCTCTAGGAGACATAGGTATAAACAAGTTAGCATGTGGCTTTATAGAAGCAAAGCCAGGGATGCTTGAAGGAACAATGGTATGCAGGATAAAGTTTCCATTGAAGATCACAAAGAAATCTATCCCAAAGAGGTGACATCTGAGCAGAAGAAAGGTTTCTAAGGGCACAAAGGAAAAGAACATTCCAGGAGGAAGGAACAGCATGTACAAGTGCAAGGAGGTGTGAAATGCCATGGTGTACTAAGACAATGACAAACAATTCAGTGTTACTGTAGTGTGACATGGATATGGTGAGTGGCAAGGGTGGGGGATGAGCTGGTGAGTAGGCGTAGGTGGAAGCCAGGCAGTGTAAACCTGATCCTGTGGGTGACAGGAGCTGGGAAAATCTCTGCAGTCCAGTGTGTTCAGGTGGCACCTTGCAAGGGGAAAGGACCCTCAGGCTTTCTTCTGCTGGATTCCAAGAAGGGGTAAGTCAGGAAAAAAGTGGAATGCAGGATCTTAACTTAATTGCTTAGTTGTTACTAAGCAGAGACAATACAGGGGATATCCTAGGGCTGACAGAATTTCAGACATCATAGTTCATAGTTGCACAAGCTAAGTGAGGAAGAAGAGAGAAAATACAGAGACATGGTGGTCATGTAAACACTATTTCAAAATGCTGTGCCCTGTACCTCTGAGGATGTTTTCTTGAAAACAATTAATAAAACTTGGACATCAAGAATGGGTCCCTCTTTGGATGTGAGTTCTTCCCTACATCTGGCTATTACTTTCCAGCCCTCCTTCCCTGAACCCTAGCTCTGGCACTGGGACTCCATTCCTGGATGGATTTCACCTTAGCTTTTTATTCAGTAACTTTCTAACAACTATGAAAATAGTCATTTCCATGCTAATGATGGAAAGGTACATATACAGCATATCATAATAAAAAAAAGTAAAATCATGCAGTTATTTCCTAAGCATCCACACATATGAAATTTGTTTACAGAGTAGAGTGACACTATGCATGTTTATTTATAACTTGATTTTTTCACATATTTATTCATTAGGTAGGACTAGCTCTAGTGAGTCTCTTTTTAAGAATGAACAAGTAAAATGTAACATCAAAGAAGCAGGAACAGTCATGTGCTCAGAGAAACCTAGAAAGCAACTTTTCAGAAAGACACAAAGAAGCCTTCAGCAGAGACAAGAGAAAATACAACAGTCACTGGAGAAAGCCACTGCCATTGTTTATGATTTCCTAGTTAAAGTTACAGTATCTTAGGACTCCAACCAACTCCTACCCACTGCATTCCATGGTATTGTCTTATATCTGCCTAATAAATTTCTCTAGTTCCTCTTAAGATGGTTTGAATGAGTTCTGTTTCACATACATAAGTAATTTCTAACAAAATCCTGAAATAGACTAAAGATTTGGACATAAAATGGCAGATGGATGGTAGCTTGCTTAAGTAAACAAATGATGTTTATCTTGAAGGTAAAACTTCCCCAAATAGCCAGTTCTGTTCTTGTTGAAGTTTCTGTGCCATGTTATTTCTCACCCTCAGATGTTAGATAAGAAATTTTATTTAACACACCATGACAACTTGTCAAAAAGAATGACTACTGTGCATTGTGTGGTCCAGCATCCTGATTTTCCCCCCTCGGGTTTGATAAGCATCTTGTACATTCCTGTCATCACTGGGGACCAGGTAAAATGATAAATTAAATCAGCGTGCAACCTGGGATTGTGTAGTCATCTTTACCATCTTGGTTTCACATTAATAACAGGACAATCAAACACTGCAGTTTCAAGCCCAGAAAGTAGCAGCTTTTTGGCAATGAGACCACAGATGAGAAGTCAAAATCCTTTTCGAAATATTCATTTATTAGTTCAGCAAAGGCTCTGTGGCTCTCAAAAGGTATTCTAGTGAACTTTCTCTCTAGTCACTCTGAGGCCCAACAAGTACATTTTATTTGCCATTTTTCTCTGCATTAAGTTTTAGTGCAGTCCAATCATTTGTTCAATTTTTGTAGTATGATCCCAGAGAGTCCAATCATCATTTTGCACCATAACATCTCTTCTGTAGAAACAGATATCCTTTATTCTGTTTCTTTTTTTTAATTTTTTTTGTTCATTTTTATTTATTTATTTGAGAGTGACAGAGAGAGAAAGAGGCAGATAGGGAGAGAGAGAGAGAGAGAGAATGGGCGCACCAGGGCTTCCAGCCACTGCAAACGAACTCCAGACGCGTGAGCCCCCTTGTGCATCTGGCTAACGTGGGTCCTGGAGAATCGAGCCTTGAACCGGGGTCCTTAGGCTTCACAGGCAAGCGCTTAACCGCTAAGCCATCTCTCCAGCCCTATTCTGTTTCTTTTTAGCACCATCACATAAACATATTTATTTTTCCATTGTCAGTCTATCCCATCAAAGAATATCATTTGTTTGCAGACAAGAGCTCTATTTGTTCCACCACTTATACAACACAGAACTTGACATATCGTAGAGTTTTAATAAATATTTGGTGAATGAATGAACCTCTAGATATAACATCCTAAAAGACTTGGGCAGAGGTCAAATTCCTGAGAGAATGGGATGCTACTACCTTCCTTTCCTGAAACAATACTAACCCCTACTTGCATTTGAGAAAGCAAATCCAAGGTGAATGGTCACCACTCTTTACAGACCAGTGTGTTGGAACACTGGGTTTCCTTTATTTTTGCCAGAAACACTACATCCAGCTAGCTGTTCCTTCTAATCTGAAAATGGAAGGGAACTGAATATTTCTTGCCTACAATTCCATAATGCTCAGTGCCTGGATGCTTCTCAGCACCATGCCTCTTATTACGTCAAAGAAGCATTATTAAAATCTCAGCAAAAGAGTCATTGTAATTCATTTGAGTTTTCAAATAACATAGACCACATGACAAAATAAGCAAATCACCATGAACCATGCATGCGTTAAAATGGCAAAAACTCTAGGAAACCCTGCTTTAATGGATTTCAGACATAAGATCTACAATGCTGAGCTGCAGTTAGTCTGATATATGTCTACTATACATTTCCACAATGATGCACCTTTAAAGTTTCTTTAATTTACACACTTCACCTACTCTCCTTCCAAACTACTAGGTCAAGAAATGCCTCTCATTTTCTTCTATTAATATGCTGTTTCGGCTATTAAGCTTCACATGTTAAGTTTTAACTTATTGGCTTCAGTGACACATAAGATCCCAAGGGGAGGGTGGGATAAAATATGTGTCTTTCCAGGCTTCATGCCCGGATTACAGTTTATAATATCTGAATGAATGCTTGCTTGGTATCTGTGAGTCTTGTATAAAACCTATTGATCTGTAATCTCACCAGTACATTTCCCCCTTCTGATAAAATTCCAGGAACATTCTAATTAAGGATAAACTCTAGCTACAAATTATAGAAAAAGTAGCACTTGGGAATTCAAATGAATTCATCATTTTGGCATTCACACCCTGAGCAACTGGAAGCAGGTCTAAATTCTTTACAATCAATCAGCTGGGTCTGCTGTGTCCCAAAGGCAATAATAGTAAATAAGTAACAAACAACAAACAACTAGATAAATGCAAACTACACACTTGTGCCATTACAGACAGAATTATTGATTCCATAGCGCACAATGTGTGCATTACAAGAAAATCAAGAGGTAGTCAAAAAACAAATGCTATAGTATCCAAGTGACCTGAAGATCCAGTGACAAGTATTTAAATCCAGGCTCCTTCTCTGCTGGATGTTTGCAAACCGTCTCTATGAGCATCAGTTTCCATATCTGTGTAATAAAAGTAACATTGCTGTCCTCACAGATTAAAGTAGTGAGGTGTGGGCTCAAAAGATAATAGTTACCATCCCACTTCAAATTCCTAAAATCTAGATTACAAATCAGAGGGCAGTAAATATGTTTTATCATTCAAATGAATAAAAAATAAATTGAGCCAGTGGAGGTGGCGGAAATTAGCTACAGAAACCTGATACAGTAAAATCATATTGAAGGGAGGAGTCCAAGTTGAGAAGAGTAAATGGCCTGACTATATATTCCAAAAAGGGTAGGAAACTCCTTCACCTCCAGGCCAAGATTGTCTGAGATTTTTAAGAAATGAATGACCCACAGCTCTTGAGCATATAGCAATGAAGCCACTGAACAGACCCCACTGGCAGTGGCCATCCCAGGTCACTGGTAACAAGGTGCAGGTGAGAGTCAGGCTCCTGATGCTGACAGTAAGAGATGAGAAAGTGACAACAACAAGTGGAGAGTACTCTTTCAAGTAGCTTAATTGTGAAAGGAAAGTAATTCTCACCTTCCTCACTTTGAGGATGAGATATTTTAATAGAAATAGTGCCAATGGGAGTTCTGTGCTCTATGAAGGTCTCAATTATCAAGACAGTTCTCTCTTCTCTTCTTCCCCCAACCCTCAGGCAGTTCCTTGGCTGTGGTTCTTCGGATACCACAAGTGCCAGCTTAAATCTTCCCTGACCATTTAGAAGCTTCTTGGCCGTACTTGCCCAACTTTGCCCAGTACTTGCCTTTGCCATGGATTTTCACATAGTCCAGTCAGGGGGTTAGACACTTAGAAAAGGAAATTAAACTGACCTGGCTTATCTCCTGGTTGTGTGAGTTGGGTCAGAGTGCTAGATTCTCTTTGTCTCTCAGTCAGCAGAGTATAAAATGGAAATGACAATAATGCCTTGGGGTATCATAAAGACTGAATGAGTACTTGAAAAGCGCTTAGACTGGTGGTTAGCACATTATAAATGCTCAATAAATGCTGGTCATTAGTGTTAGAAAACTTGTGCTAACCTGCATTCCTGTAGCTAAGAGAGTCCTACTCTATCTTACCCTAAGTTCTGTCTTGCCTTAAGTTATGTCTTGCCTTAGTCCACTATATAGCCCTGTGATAACTCTTCTCCCTGCCAACCCCCACTAACTTCTTTCTTGCTCAGTCCTTCATTCTTAGTCTTGACAGAGCCTGTCTGTATTTAAGGGTCAGGGCCTAGCAAAATCCTATAGTAATACTACCTATTATTACTTCTTGCCACATGCCAGGCTCTGTGCCAAGTGTTTTACGTTCAGATAATCCTCATAAACCCATAAGATAGTCATCACAAGTAAGTAACCAAAACAGTCAACAAGACAGTGAGGATCTGAATCCAGGTTTCTAGTGGCTTACCATATTCCTTGGGTCACACTTCTTACAAATATTGTTCACATATCTTGCTCCTACAAGAGCCTAGATTCCCTCATCACTTCTTCAAATTAGATGTTTAGATATCTGTGTGGTAGGTTTCAAAAACAGCAGCAGATTTTTCCCACATGCTCTTGAAATTCAACAAGAAGTAAAATTTATTTCTTCACGTCCTTGAATCTAGGCTAGGATTGCAACATATTCTGGCTGATAGAAGCACTGCAATGTTGTACCAGAAATCTTGCATGTTTTCCCTCACTCTCTCAGGACCATGAATAGTCACCACATGAATAAATCCTTGGCAATAAGCAGGAAAACTAAAGTGGCCCAGTCACAAATGAGCCAGCCCAGCTGAGGTGGTACCTGATTACAGATGCGCAAAGGAGCTCAGCCAAGAACAATCAAGCCTGGCCTATCCTCAGGATAGTGTATAATAAGCCCATCAAAATCATCATTCTGGGCTGGAAAGATGGCTTAGCAGCTAATGCACTTGCCTGCAAAGCCAAAGGATCCTGGTACTATTCTCCAGGACCCACATAAGCCAGATGCACAAAGGAATGCATGTGTCTGGAGTTTGTTTGTAGAGGCTGGATGCTCTGATGTGCCCATTCTCTCTCTCCCCCCTTTCTCTCAAATAAATAAATAAAATATATTTTAAAAAATCATCAATCTGCAAATGTGTCACTTAAATAGGTATGGTTTTAAGTAACTTAGATCAGGTTGCTATTTTTTTGTTTTGTTTTGTTTTGTTTTGTTTTGTTTTGTTTTGTTTTGTTTTGTTTTGTTTTGTTTTGTTTTTCGAGGTAGGGTCTCACTATAGCCTAGGCTGACCTGGAATTCACTATGGAGTCTCAGGGGGGCCTCAAACTCACGGCAATCCTCCTACCTCTGCCTCCCAAATGCTGGGATTAAAGATGTGTGCCACCACGCCTGGCCTAAGTTGCTAAAATTTTTAAAAATAGATATATTGGGCAAATGAAACAATTAACATTTATTTCTTACATTTCTGGAAAGTCCAAGATCAAGGTACAGTGTCTGGCAAGGGCCACTTTCCTGTTTGCTGATAGCTGCCTTTGCTGTGTGTCCTTACACAGTAGTTTTTCTTTCTCACATGGGCACTAATCCCATCATGGAGCCTTTACTTTTATGACTTTAAACCAAGTTCCTTTTCAAATACATGGGGACTAGGCCATCTACAACCTGAATCTTGCCTTCAGCATATAAAACTGGAGAATAACAAACAGTCCATAATAGTTACCAAAATTTGAGAGTGGTTTTTTGTATAGCAAAAGCTTGCAGGTAATTCATTTCTTCATCTTCTTTTGGCATTTCTGTTTATCATTCGATCCAAGTAGCTAAACTTCTGGATCTCCTCCTTGACACAGCTTTTGATTAGCCCTTGGGTAAGAGATAAGCAATGGTAAGCAAGATCCCATTGACAGTTTAATAATAAACTTCCTTATATAAGGCCAAACCTATTCTTTTTATACCAAGTTACCTGGAATGATAAATTTATCATACTAAAGTACCCAGGTAATTTCATACATGAAGTAAAAGAACTAAATTTAACATCTAATAATAAAGATCAAACTAAGACTTAAATGTCCATAGACTCATTCCCAGTTTATAAGTAAACAGAGTATATTAGTCAATGTAAGACTAGTATTTGGGCCCCATCAAGTCATCAATGATTTACCTTCTCATATATTTCTATTCTGTCACACAGGGCTTTCATAGTCCAGAATTGTAGCTATTTTTCAGCCATTATATCTATAATCCAACAACAAGAATAAGGGCATAAGTTTCTCCCCACTCCTACCCTTTCCCTACCCATTAATAATTCAGCTCCATACAATGCTACCTTTCTCACATGTTACTAGAAAAAACTTTAGTTATAGGGAGACAAATTTCTGCAACAGCACTATCACTAAGCTCAATTACTAAGGAAGAATAGTGGATGCATTTTTGGAGATCATTAGTGATCACTGCAATAGAAAATTATTTTATTATAATCATAACTGTGTATTAGTGATTGGCAATACAGACAACCTTGCCATACTACAACTAAATGGGCTGGTTTTTAATATGTAGGAACTCCAAAAGTCTGACAACATTTCAAGAGGCATTAGAAATAGCACTAACTGGAATATTCATTTCATGGAGGGGCTGATAAGGTATTTTGGCTAGCAGTATTGATTTGGGTATTGGTTCCAGTAACTGAAATGAGTACCCAATAATGAATGAGAAACAAAACTTTATTTCCAACCTCCAAACCTTGCATATCCAACTGTCCACTCAGCTTCTCAGATTTCTTAAAGATAGTATAAATCAACTGTTTTCAAAACTAAAGTCATTTTGCCCAGAAACCCCCATCTTGCTCTAGTAAGTCTTGTTTAAATGAGCAATGCCACTTGTCCAGATGCTCCAGCCAGGGTCCTGAATGTCACCTGAAATAATTTTGGTCTGGAACATCCTTAAAAGCCCCAACTGCTATAGCTAAGTTCTAAATCCTGAGCTCTTGTCAATACTAGAAAGTGACAGAACATTAAAGAGCTAGGGCCTAGTAGGAGGAAGTCAGATTACTAGGACATGCCCTCCAAGGAGACATTAGGACCTCAGGCCAAACTTCAAATTTTCACTTTTTTTTTAAAAGTAGGGTTTCACTTTAGCCTGAGGTGACCTGAAACTCACTCTGTAGCTCCAATCTAACCTCAAATTCACAGCAATCCTCCTACCTCTGTCTCCCAGTGCTTGCTTTAATGGCATGTGTGACCACATCCAGCTAACTTTTTGCTTTCTGGATACAATGAAATGAGCAAACTTCTGTCTTATTCTTCCACCTTAATGTTCTATCTCACCACAGACCAGAGCACCAGGCCAACCAACCATAGATTTAAATTATAAAACAAAGCAAAAATTTCCTCTTTTTAAGTTTATTATCCCAGGTATTTTGTGACAGTGACAGAAAGCTGACTAATCAATATACAATATTTATCTTCTCTTTTAGTTAAGCATTCATAGTCACTCAGTCACCATATCATTCCACGACTCACATCCTGATACATATGGATCTACCTATTTTATCTCCAAATCTATCATCCTAATCCAGAATAGCTTCACCACTGGCCTGAACAGCTGAGGTATCTTCCCAATTGTTAGTCCCACATCCATTCTTAGTACATATCCAACTTATTATCTATATGGCAGTCAAATGTTTACTTGGATACAGATGTCATCATGATATCAATGCATCAAACTCATCAATATTTTTCTACTGCTATTAGAAGAAACAATCAATTTCTTTGCACAGTCTACATAGCTATATGCTTCTATAGCTCACTCTGTTCCTTATTTCCAAACTTTCCTGGTTCCAGTCACAAAATGTTCTTCAGTTCCTCAAATATGCCAAGTACATTTTTGCCTAGCAGCCTTTGCACACACTGTTCTCTGCATAGAATTTTCTACTTCCATACTTCACCCGGTTAATACCTCCCATGCTCCAGAACTTTGCTTTAACATCTCTTCTTTATAAAAGTGATCTAATCAGACCAGTCCAGAACCCCATCAGAGAGCCTGGTAGTACAGTACCATTTTCCTACTGGTTCTCCTGCTAGAAATGATGCTGAACACAGCATCATTGTTCTGTGTTGGTTAGACACATATACTCAGTTCCAAGCTTAAAGTCTACCATTATGTTCCCAGTAAATGTTTGAAAGGAATGGATGAATGAATAAAGTCATGTGTGAATAAAGGAATACCATGGAAGCAGACAGTCTCACTGTTCCCAGGAGGTAAGCAGTAAACTTGACATAGTCATCAGAGAATACCCAATCATTATACCAGGTAGTCTGCGGAGGAAGCCCAAGAATAAAGTGACTGGAAAACATCACTGTAAGACCAGATCACAAATGGTAACTGATCCACAAGCAAATTAAACAGGACATTTCATTCTCATTCCCTTTAGGACTAGCTAAGATTCAGAGCCTTAGGCAGAACTAGTGGGTAACCATGATGACATAACCACGAAAGTTTGTGTTATAGCAACTTAACTTCATTAAAATATAAGCTCAGTAGGTATAAGGGTTTGATCAATGAATATTTCAGATATTTTGAATATTATCTAGTGGAGAGCTGGTGTTCAGTAAATATTTACTGAATGAACCTCAATATGCATGATCCCACATAACAAGAGAGTATTAGGAATCATGAATTCAAAACAAACTCAAGAGGCACTCCAGGTATTATTTTAAAAAAAAATTATAAGGGAACACCACAATCTTCAGGGTTTTGTTTGTTTGTACCCAGGGATAGACACTTCAATGATACTTTTGACACCTTTCCCTTTACCCCAGAGCTTTGCCAGCTTGCTCAGCTTTAAATGTAGATTTTCACCACCAGTTAGTTCCTTTCATCTGATAAAGCACATTTATTTTTATTTTTTTTTATTTATTTGAGAGCAACAGACACAGAGAGAAAGACAGATAGAGGGGGATAAAGAGAGAATGGGCGCGCCAGGGCTTCCAGCCTCCGCAAACGAACTCCAGACGCGTGCACCCCCTTGTGCATCTGGCTAACGTGGGACCTGGGGAACCGAGCCTCAAACCGGGGTCCTTAGGCTTCACAGGCAAGCACTTAACCGCTAAGCCATCTCTCCAGCCCTGATAAAGCACATTTTTATGCTACTTCAGATATGCCACAAACCAATGAGTTAAAAGTATTTGGGGTAATTTTTTGGTACATTAAAAAAAGAGCACTAGAAGTAGTAAAATAGCAAAGCACTTGCTCATGTTAGTGCAACTTACAAGATGGCATTGGGTAGGGGATTTGAAAAAAAGCCAAAGTTATTTCTCTCTTCTCTGAAAACTTCACACTCAACTCTGAAAACTTCTATGAAGCAGCTATATGCACAGTTTTGCCCACATACCAAGAAATATTTTAGCTAACACCAACGAATATTCAATAATTCAACTCAAGTCTGACACCATCTGCCTGGAGATAACATCAGATTCCACAGGTTGAACACTTACTCCCACGAGAGTACCCTTTTCTACTTTAGATGTAACCAGTAGTAGTAGGTTGTCACCAATTCTTCTGACTCAGTAGTAGAAATTAGTACTGCTGCTTCCTACCCTTTTGGTTAGAGTCATTTGTTAGTATTGCTCATAGACTTCAGGGAAACATTCTTGTTTCCTGGTTTACTACACTGGATATAGGCGAATCATCAGATAAAGAAAGGATGAACTATGGGAGGGGAAGAGGTGAAGACACTCCTGTCACACATGATTTTCATAAGTTTTAGGAAGTCTGTGTCTGGAGCTGGGCATAAAGAACAAACATTGTCCATGTGACCCTTCAGGAAACTTAACAAGGGCTTTTGCTTCTACTGTACTCATGTCTGGGGGATGGCCACAGAAAAAGGAAGAATACATTCAAAATAAATTTAAAGGACAGGGAAAACTTATAAAAAGGAAAGATCATCATTTAAACCTGCATATAACATATATTTTGCCATTTTTGGCTACATTGTGGTTTACAAAATACTACTCTCCTAAAGATCATTGCTGGAAAAGGATGAGGTGTTTAAATACCCTACACTGGTCACTTGGGGGAAAATACTTGCTTTCCTGCTGCATGCTTCAGTGTATGTCAAAAATCCCAGAACTTAGCTTCCAGCTATTCCAAAAAGCCAGCACAGAAACAATGGCCTTCTAACTGAATTAGCTTAATCACCCCAAATCCCTGACTTGCTTTGGTCATATTATGGTGTTTGTTCAGGTAGCATCAGTGAACATCCCTAGCTTTCTAAATAGAGCTATGGTTCAGGGTACCCACTGCTTCTGTTCAGCATCAGTAGAAGTAGAGCTACGAGAACCAAGCTACAGCAATCAGACTAACAGCAGAAATGCCCAGGCTTTGTCATATCCATAGATACCACCATGCCCAGATTCCAGCCAACTGGAATGAATAGTTTTCCGAGTCATGAAAACAGCAAGTGACTTCTATAGCTGAACAAATGCCTTTCTATAGTCTAGCCTTGAAAGAGCAGGGTTGGGGAAGCACAAAAGTGTCTTGGGACAATTTGATTTTGCAACAACATCATCATTAGCCACCTCAGGTCTGATAGTGGAAGAAGCAATGTATTGTGAAGCTGGACTTCACTGCCCCAGAGATTCATCTTTTGTCTCTTTAGCCTTCAGACAGCTGTTCTCTGTAGGAGAAGCTAGACTGTAGCTCTTAAGAATCAACACAGGCTAAAACTATCACATAATAAGAATAGCCACCTTTTTCTGAGAACTCCTTATATGTTTGGCACTTTGTAAAGAACATGTTATGCTAAATTTCATCTAGTCCTCACCACACCTTGTTGATACTACCATCATTTCCATCTTAGGAGAGGGGAATCTGAGCTCAGAGACCAAGTCTTTCTGCTCAAGATCACACAGCTTAAAAGTGACAGACCTATATCTGAACCCAGGCCATGTGATCTCAAAATGTCTCTACAGCTTTGATTCACTGAGGGAGACTCCCATCACAAGGGCAGGGGTCTCCTCCTGCAGGCTTTCACAAATAACTATTCTTCAGAGCACTGCACTGCATCAACTATATGGAGAAAACTGGATTTCCCCTCTGTTTGGGTATGCCTTTCTCAGTATATGTATATAAGTCTCTCTTACTGCCTTTAGAAAGGACTGCGCATGGTCAGTAACTCAATGTCAACAAATTTGTCAAGAAATCTCAAGCTGAAACCAAGAGTATTACTGGATCTCTACTGGCATTTTGTAGTATGTATAGCTTCACAAAGCACAGTGAAGCAGGATCCTTCAAGCAGCCTTTCCTTGTCTCTTCCTTGATGGAAAACAGCTATGACATAGTGTCATCAACTCTGACCCACCTGACCAAAGTCTGTGAGGCTAGTGATTTTCACTGCCAGTCTACTTAGCATCTGCAGGAGCCAGGCTTAACTGGGAAGGACAGGCATTCTAGAGACACTGTCAAATGTGATTTAGACTGCCGAGGTCATAGTGGGCATTTCTCCTTTCAGCTTCTCTTTAAAGAGTGCATGTGCCACAAGCTAAAATATCCTGAAGCCCATACTAGCCCTGGCAGGGGTCCTTCCCCTTGGTGCAGAAAAACAACAGAAAAATCCACTCAGCCCCCTCACCTTTCCCCTTACCAGGGCTGCCTGTAGGACCTTTCAAAAGAGTGAAGAAGAGCTGGAGAGATTGCTTAGCAGATAAGGCTTTTGCCTGCCAAGCCAAAGGACCAGGTTTGAGTCCCCAAAACCCACATAAGCCAGATGCACAATGTGGCACGTGTGTCTGGAATTCGTTTACAGTGGCTGAATGCCCTGACATGCCCTTTCTATCTGCCTTTTTCTCTCTCAAATAAGTAAAATAAATAAATAAGAATTTTTTTGAGGGGGAAGAGGCTTATTTTGGCTTACAGGGGAAGCTCCATGATGGCAGGGGAAAACAATGGCATGAGCAGAGGGTGGACATCAGACGATGGCCTATGTAAGGAGAACAACAGGAACAGGAGAGTGTGCCAAACACTGGCAAGGGGAAAATGGCTATAATGCCCATAAGCTCGCCCCCAACAATACACTGCCTCCAGGAGGCATCAATTCCTAAATCTCCATCAGCTTAGAATCTGCATTCAGAACACCTCAGTTTATGGGGGACACCTGAATCAAACCACCACATTCTGCCCCCGCCCCACATAAACCGCTATCCACAGATGATGTAAAATACAATGCATTCAGTCCAACTTAAAAGTCCTCATAGTTTTTATCAATCCCAATGATGTTCCAACATCCCCATAGTCCAAGATCTTTTAACTAAGCCATAATACCAAAAAGAAAAAAAATCCCCCAAAAAACCATAATGGCAGAGAATATATACTCACACTGAAAAAAAAAAAAAAAAAAGCATTGGGCATAGCAAAGAAATATTCAACCAATTCAAGCTTTAAAACAACCAGGGTAAACATCAAGCTCTCTAGCTTCAAGTCCAACAACTCTGGCCAGTGACAAATCTCTAAGTTTGATAATACTAAACAGCAACAAATCTCTGGCATTCCAATTCCACCCCTCCAGCTAGGCTACTCACAGTCCTGGAAAACTTCATCGGGGCCAGCAGTTTTCCTTAGCAGCCATCTCATGGTCCCTGCATTTCCACTGGATCTCCACTGCTATCCATGGTTCATCCTCATGGCCCCATGGGGTATAAATAAGAATTTTTAAAAAGCGAAGAAGCAGAGAATATGTGATCCCTACATCTTTGCTAGAAAGCTTTAGAAAGAGCAACATTAGCTCAAGAAAATTCCCATTTTTCATGACATCTGTAGTATTAAAATCTACAACTGGGATGGAGGGATGGCTTAGTGGTTAAGGCATTTGCCTGCAAAGCCAAAGGACCCAGGTTTGATTCCCCAGACCCACATCATCCAGATGCACAAAGTAGTGCATGCATCTGGAGTTCCTTTGCAGTGGCTGGAGGCCCTCCCATTCTCGCTCACTTGCTCTCTCTCTGTCTGTCTGTCTATCTATCGATCTATCTATCTATCTCTGTCAAATAAATAAAAATATTTTTTTAATGTACACTTATCTTAGCCAAAAAGCCATGAAGTGACTGTTGTGGTATTAAATTTTTTTCCAAACCAAACATGTATTTGTCAATTACTAATTATATGTTAGTCACTGGTAGAAATAGAGAAAGAATGTGGTTGGAACTTCAAGAGACTATACTTCGTTAGGATACAGTGTAAGTAACATATTGCCACCATAATGCTACAAGCACGTCACGCTTGCAGTCTGGGATTGCTCAGTGGTGCAAATCTTGGCTGGTTCCCTTCTCATGTCTTTCATTCTCTTTCTGGGACCAGAATATTAGCCTGCACATGTCCCTTTGATGACAGGAGCAGAGTGCAAAAACATAGGCAAATTGGACAAGTGCTTTTGAAACAAGACCTGCTACCTTTTTAAAAAGTTATTTTTATTTTTTTATTAATTAGTTTTGTATTCAGCAAATACAGTCAGTTTGGTATTATTATTAGGCTCATCCATGACCTACCCTCTCCCCTTGGCCCCTTCTTGTTGAGGTATATGGGTCATGCATTCTGGAGTTAGCCCACAGTTATGGGTAAGATAAATGTCTCTGCATATCATGACCCAACATGTGGCTCTGACATTGTTTCCACCCCCTCTTCCGCAAAATTTCCCTGAGCCATGTTGTGTTCATTTTTGGTCTGCTTCAGTGATGAGGCGTTGGGGGCTTCTGGGTCTCTGGCTCTCTGATTTGGTAGGAGTTGATTTTTCTCTGTGTTGATCTCCTTCACCCTTGTGCTGGTACCCAATTCACCAGGGAAATAGCACCCTTGCTTGTTTCACCAATTTTTCTTAGTTTCATCCGGGGCCCTTTTGAGATATGATGGGGTAGCTCTCTCCTTAGGCTCTGCATCTATCTGAAAAAGAGAAGCAGATTCTCCAATGGAGAGTAAGTTAGCACCAGGAGAAATGAGATAACCCTTACTTTTTTATAGAGAATTTAATAGGTGTAGGCCCTCTTGTAGCCCACGATTGATGGTAGCTTGATAATGGAGAGTGGGCTTATGTTTGCATATGGTTCTGACTTCTTTCCCAGCTCCAGTTATAGGTCCACTATCACTGAAGGGATCAGTTAGCCAAATCAAGAGCAGTTGGTTCCCCACCATGGCTGTGTGCCACTGTTGCACTTGTGTGGGCATCACAACAGGTTATTTGCTGCTAAGTAGGTTAGACTATGAGTTGCTTGGACAGATATTGGTCATTTTCTCCCAGTTGCCTATGTAGCAGCTTCTGGCACGAGACATGCTGACTGTCTGGAGACTGACTCTCTTCCAGCTTCCAGCCATTTTACATGTCGACCACATAAGGTTTCTTCAGCAGTAGGGTCTTACCACTAACCTTTGGTGGGTCATCAAGTACTTGGACAGAAATCTGTCTTTCTTTTAGGAAACCTTGTAGATCTCTCTTATCAAAAGCTCATTGTGGATGATAGCCACATGCTGGTACTGGGAGTTACAGGTCAGTGCCCACCAAGAAAAGGAAGAAAAAGATAACTAATATACAAGAGTTAGAGAGAAGAAAGAGAGAGAGAGAGAGAGGGAAGGAGAGGGAAGGAGAGGGATAGAGGGAAGCTGTAGAAGATTAAGGTCAGTCTTCATCATACCCTCTCCAGTGTCTTGTGGTTCAGGTGTTCCCTCTAAGGGCCTGGTGAAGGTTCAGCCATTTGGTCTGCCATTTAGGAAGTAGAATTTTGCTTGTGGTTTTAGTTTTGGAGTTTTGGGGTATAAGGGATTGAACCTAGCATATAATGTTTTTCAAGCACAAGCTTAGCTACTGGCATATGCCTCCAATAGTGGATCTTAATTGAGGTAGGTCTTATATGCAGATCCAGAGGCACGAACTGAGACTATTTAATGAGAGAAACTTACATATAACATGGCAAAAGATAAGGACATTCTGGAATATGAAATGGGTCTATGAATAGAATCTGCCTACAGCATGTGGCTGAGAGAGAAAATAAAGAACATATAACCAAGCTCTTAGGCATGGCCTTCATGATGTGCCCAGTGCTGACCTACATCTTGATTTTCCTATCTCCTTCCCCACCCACATCACCCTCTTCATCTATGTAACATAAGTGTTTTCTCATTTCCTGATCAGCCTACTGCTCTGTACCTCACATTTTCCCAGTAAACTACTCATTCTTCAGGCCCCAACCTCTGGAGCACCTTTCTAAACTATATGATTTAAGTGCCCATCTTCATGTCCTGCTTCAGCCTGTTCTCCCAACTGATGGCACTTATGACCCCATATTGTTATTAACTCTTTGACTGCCCCTTGATTCCTCTAGACTGCATGTTCCAACAACAAAAGCATTGTGGACCCAGAGCTAGGCATAGCCTCTTGCTCAGACAACTAGTATACTGAAGTATGCCTTGAGAGAAACTGCTCACTGTCTTGGCCAGACAGGGTAAGAGGAAAGGAACAGGGGAAAGACAGCAAGCAATGCCTTTAAGAAGGGAAGGTGGGAGTTTCTTGCTAAGACACTTAGGTAGGAATGGTGCAAATTGTAAACCTTGAAAATTAAGACAAACCTACAGCTCATGTGGATGGGGATATAGCACCACTGAAAGCTCCTGAAAAACAGCATGTAGGAAGAATAGTTTCTAAAAGATCCTTAAGGGCTGGAGAGATGGCTTAGTGGTTAAGCGCTTGCCTGTGAAGCCTAAGCACCACAGTTCAAGGTTCAATTCTCCAGGACCCACATTAGCCAGATGCACAAGGGGGCGCATGCATCTGGAGTTCGTTTGCAGTGGCTGGAGGCCCTGGCACACCCATTCTCTCCCTCTCCCTTTCTCTCTCTCTCTCTCTCTCTCTCTCTCTCTCTCTCTCTCTCTCTGCCTCTTTCTGTCTCTGTCACTCTCGAATAAATAAATAAATAAATGAACAAAATTTTTTTTTTAAAAAGATCCATGAGGGCACACTAGCCAATAGAAACCTAGTGTGACAACATGGCTATTATACTCATGAGCATACAGCATCTGTGGTAACCTGCACAAAACTTATACAAATAGGGCCAGTCAACATTCCTCCATGATGGAGGAGGACATGGATGGATGGAGGACAGGCCCCACTCCTCCCTGAGGAACTAGTGGTGGCTAATGGGTCCTAGGGAAAGGGAAGTGACTCAATTTATTCAAAATATTGTAAGTTTACCATGTAATCAATATAAAAAATACTGATAGTTTATATTCTTTTCTCAGACTATGTATTTGAAATCCAATATGTGCTTTATATGAAAGCACCTCAATTTGAACCACCCACATTACCAGCTATAGTGAGCTAGTGACTGATACATTGGATGGATCAGTTCTGGGAACAAAGACATCGTCTGGGACAACTCTAGGGTGATGATAGAGATGGAAATGATGGCAGTATTGAGAATGTTAAAAAGTCAAGTGCATGACATTCTATTGGCAGAAGTAGTGTGTCGCTTATCTGAGAGAGCCATAAGCCTTGGAAGTGTATATTTACACATTTGGCCTTCAGTCTGCATTGGAAAGGAGAATCAATTCACATCCAAGCTGTGATTTTGTTCATATTTCTGTTCTCAAAGATAACTATTTGTTAGTGAAATGTACCACCTTTATCCAAGCCATGAAAATAGTGAAAATACTTTCTGAGATGGATTCCTAGTGTGGAATGCAAGATTTGCAAATTTTAAGTATACACTTGGTAGAACTCAAACCAATCTTTATGCACTATGGGTCTCTCAGTCAATTGAATCTAGCAACTACTGAATGAGTTCCCAGCAATTGGAAGCTCGAGTTACTGAGTCACAATCCTCGGAAAAGAGCAACCCAAAGTTTCATTTATTAATTTGCTATCAATGCTCTTGCTGCATAACTAGCTAACTATTGCAGACTCTTATAATGGTATGCAGATATATTTTATTAGATTTTCTGTTAAGCCATACATTGAAGTTCTCAGTTCTCAGTGTCCTTCTAGCTTAATTTCTTCATTTTATAAGTGAAAAATTGAAAAATAGGTTTTTTTTTTTTTGAAATGTAATTAATGAAAGATTGGAAGGATCCTTCCTCCTTTCTCTTCCCAGCAAGTATTTCTTCTGGGGTCTGCTTATTTTACATAAAGCATTGAATTCTATGAACTTTGCTTAATCCCATTGACATAAAAAGACAAAACAAATGGTTACACACATTGGATTTATTTTTAGATATTTATATGGATGTATGCAATAAATGAATAAAACATGTTAATTTGTTTTAAAATTTTCTGTTTATGGGAATATTTTAAGTGCATATGCTCCTTCTAAAATGGATTTCAAGCAAAGACCTCAAGGCTCTTACCACAAATTTGATTTGTTCCCAAACTGTATCTTCATATTAGCAGATAACGCTCTTCCTCTTACGCGCATCTTTAACATATCTTGTTAAATGATCTGGATTGACTGTCTAGACTGTTTCAAGTTCCCTGGATAATTTCATAACTCCTTCTTTACTCTGACAATGTGCATGTGACCTTGAGTTAAATTAGCGAGCTTTCTTTTCTTCTGAATGCTTCATATGCACTACATATAGCACTGAATAATGGACACTTTTTTTTGCTTTAAATGTATAGGTAAAAATTTTCCTGTTGAGAAATACTAAATACCGCTTATCTGAGATTATCAGGTTACATGGCTGCACATTTCCAGCTTTATCTTTCTGAAAATGAATCCATTATTATTGAAATTTAAAGAAATTAATGCATTTTTAATCAAATCAATACACATTTGCTCTAACAAGCACACAATCCATTTTGAATTGTGCACCGTGGCATTTAAAACTAATAAAATCACTGTAGGTCAAGAAACAAATATTGGACCTTAACTAAAGTTGTTTGTGTGTGTGTGTGTGTGTGTGTGTGTGTGTGTGTGTGTGATGTTTCTTTCTTACTGATGTGATATCATCAGGAGCATCTGATAACTCATGAATGCAATCACTTCAGGAGATATTGTTTGGCTTTTTCACATGACTGTGTGAGCAACAGAGAATTCCTACATTAGTTTAAAGGTTACTCTAAGCACTAGGATCAATTCTTCTCATGAGCAGTGACAACCTTGGCCTTTGTATCCAACAAGCAGTCTTCAAACTTCACTTTGAAGAGTGTTTGCTGTTACTGTTTTCCTTATGGTATGTTAACCTCTAAAAGGTAGGGATGTGTCTTGGGAGCACTTCATGGCTTTCACTAGTTATATACAGAGTGTCAAAGGGTCTTGGATGTACTCTAATCCAAGTCTTGCAATTGCAAGTTCAATGTGCAACTTTAGTCACATGTCTAACTATTAGCCCCTCTTGAGGTAAACTTCCATAAATTGTTAGTCTTTTAGCGTTCTACAGCACTTCCTTGAAGTCACTTAGCCACTATTTGTTAAGCTGTCCATAAGTGCAATGAATTAGCCCTTGAAGCTTTGAAGCATTGACCATGGATCTAGACCTCAAAGATTTGGTAAGCAAGTCTGTATTCACCCTTCCAAGACCCTTCATGACTTTGTAGACTTCAATCACGCCTTTGCCAGCCTTCATCTTTCATATTATTCCATCCAAACTAAAGACATCTGAGGATTTGAAACATTTGGAAGCATTCCCTTTCATTTCCAGCCAAGACAAAAATAGAGGGCTTCATTGTGCTCTCAAGGAAAAAAAATCTATATATTTGGTACTTGGGGCTGTCTTGAAAAATGGGATCTTACAAAATATATCTCTGAGGAGGGCATACCAACTAGAGCTAGTTATATCTATAAGAGACCATGGACAAAGACTTATATGCAGTCTCATGGTAGAAAGACTGCTCTTGCTGGTAGCAGCCTTTCAGAAGTGGGATGCTGACTCATTTCCTTCTTGGCATGTGTTGAAGGAAATGCTGCCAGAAGAGGAAAGGTACACTGTCCCAAAATGTTTCTTCCACAAAACATCCCTTCTTTAACTCTTGAATAGGTACAGCTGACTTCTCTGTTTAAACAGACACCATGGATTATTTTTTCAAGTCAGAATATTTGTCTTAAAATGGATTATAAATTAAAACTGCATGAGTTGATTACCACCTATGTAGATCTCATTTAAGTTGGTATGTACATACGTATGTATGTATGTATTGTATTACGTTAATCACATTGCTTTCATTACTAGGACCCAAATGAGATGTAAAAGAACCATGAGTTTTTACTTGAAGAGTACAAAGTAATAGTACTGGGCACTCCAAGAAGGTCCAGTTAGAACTGCTGTACCAAAAAAAAAAAAAGAAAGAAAGAAAAAGAAAAAGAAAGGATGGGTCACTAGCATCGAATCTAAGGTCCACATTTCTTAGGTAGAGGGATAGAAAGAACAAGGCATGTGGAAAAGTGACAGAGGAAAGCAGAAAAAGTAGGAGACAACGCACCCAGGCAATTGCAGGTATTTTCAAAATAACAGTGAAGGTTTATATCCATTATCTCATTTAATTCTCACAATTGCCTTGCCCATTTCATATTATTATGCTGATGTGCAGGTATGAAAACTAAGGATCAGATAGTCTAATGAAGTTTCCAAGGGCCACATAGCTAACCTACTAAATATTATACATTAAATCCGGTATGTTATTTGTTTCATGTAATGCTCAAAGTAATTCTATAAATAAGTAAATAATCTGTCAAGAGCCAAAGACTTGAAGAACTGAAGTCATCTTCAGTCATCCAGAGCTACTAAGGGATAGAGCTGAGACTCAGTCTCCATAGCCATAGCCCTAACCTTGAAGCAAGAGTTTCCCTTTAGCTCAGTTTCTCTGCTTCCCAGGGCCCAGGGCCTAGTTCATTGCTTAAGGTCTTAAAACAGCAGTCTTCTCTCTTTTCCTTTAAGATGGCTCTGTGTATAACCCCCATCTCCTTTTCTTTGCTTGATTAAACTTGTCTACCAAGTTTTCTCTCGTTCCTTGTTTAGACATATGTAGTAGTTTGAATGGATGTCCCCCCAATATATTCAGGCATTCTTAAAGCTTGCAATTTAGATCTCTAGTCGCCTGGCTGGAGGAGGTGCCACTGGGGGCTTATCTGAATGCCACCCTAAGACATGCAAAGTGTTGAACTTGGTCTGGTGTTCCTGAGGCTGTTTGCCTGTGCTGCTGATGGTTGCTTTCTTCCTCTCTCTCTCTCTCTCTCTCTCTCTCTCTCTCTCTCTCTCTCTCTCTCTTTCTCTCTCTCAGTGGATCTCATAAAGTGGGCCAGCTTCTCTGCCATTAAGGAACTTCTGGATCTGTAAGCTTCAAGTAAATCCTTCTGTCCTATAAAGTATGACTTGTCTGGAGTTTCATCCCAACGACCTGAGGCTGACTACTACAGCATGTTTGCTCATGAAAACCTTTGTCAGAAAATCAGATGTACTAGGAAGTTGCTTCAAACCTCCCTCTATGTAGGTTGAATGGCTTTTGATGAACCAGGGAGCCACAAGGATCAAAGTTGTGTCAATCAAACAAGGGATTTTTACCCTGCTTGTAACAGATCCCACAATCCTACTAGCCTTCTGTCAACCTGATGTACCACAAATCTTTTCCCAAATATTTATATGCAGTCATGTTCAGCAGATTCTGGAAGAAGTGGAGAACTTAAGTGGCAGATGTGCTATTTAACCACCTTGGTTAATTTTGTCACAGGCAGCGTGATGTGGTTGGCAATGATGGGTATCTGCTGTGCTCTTGGGTAAAGCCTCCAAAATGCTATCTTTAAAGCTTGGTCTTCATTTGCTTGATATGCTTGGAAATGGAATTCTACACTGACATTAAAAGTAAAGCATTCATTATCTATTAAGTACCAAATATGTGGCAAACACGAGAGGAATGGGCATGAATGTGAATATATGAAGAGTCCTGTGGAACCTCACAATGCACAGGAGGATCCAGACAATGTTTTAGCTGGCTAACCTTTCACAAGTAGCCAATGTATGCTGAGCAGTGCTTCATACATCTGTAAAGATGACCTCCGAGGATGCTCTATATGGGAAGTACTAGTGGTTTCCTCCTTTGACACATGAAGAAACCGAGTCTAAAGAAGTTAGTACGTTTTTCTAAAGTCACACAGATGGTTAAGTGGTGGAACGGGGATTGAACCTTTGAAAGCTGAAGCTTTTAGATTTCAATTTGTCCTGGTTACTGTTCCACTTTCTCCCATTTGTTGTAGTTGTAAAAGTTTTCATGGAGCATGATGGGAACAGAGAGGGAACACAGACATAACTAAGTCTTCAGGCATTTCTGGAAAAAATAAAGCTTCAATTTGAGGTCACTAATTTTTCTTTCAATAATCAAAAAGAAATTCAGTCTTATCCCCAGTATTGATTATCAAATGCAGTTTAATTAGCATTATTAATGTTTATAGCATTAAGCTTAGCATTAGGAAAATGCTTGTTCATTAGAGGAAAGGTGGCCTGGATCCTAGGGAAACTTATCCACTTTGTAAATGATCTTTTAAGGTTCTTTTAAATTCAAGTATATGGCTGGAAAGATGGCTTAGTACATGAAGCAATTGTCATTCAAGTATGAGAGCCTCAGTTCAGATGCCCAGGACCCACATAAAAAGCTGGATACAGTGGTAGGCGTCTGTAATCTCAACATCCCAGAAGCTCATGGGCCAAGAAGCCTTGTGAATGCAACGAATGCAACAGTGAACAAGAAGAGATCCTGTCTCAAACAAGGTAGAAGATGAAGGTTACCCCAAAGTTGTCTTCTGACATCCATGTGTGTGCATGCACTCACACACATACACACACACAGCGCACACCAAAAATTCAATACAAACTCTGAAACTATAATGAAAAATTATTAATCATAATGAGAAATTCTAAGTACAGAGCTATGGAGAAAAGGATAAAAATGACTTCACACACAGTGCTTAACAAAACAGCAAAAGGTGTTTCTTTTCAGGCTCTCTTAATTGTGTTTCAGGAAAAAAAAAAAAAAGAAAGATTGTGACTTGACTTCATTTTTTTAAAAAATAAAAATAGGGCTGGAGAGATGACTAAATGATTAAGGTACTTACCTGCAAAACATAAGCACCCAGGTTCGACTCCTCAGTAACCACGTAAACCAGAAAGACTAGGTGATGCATACATACAAGATGGAGTTTGATTGCAGTGACTAGAGGTCCTAGCATGCCAATTCTCTCTCTCTCATTAAAAAATAAATAAATAAAGGGGGCTGGAGAGATGGCTTAGCAGTTAAGATACTTTCCTGCTAAGCCTAAGGACCCATGTTAGATTCTCCAGGTCCCAGGTAAGCCAGACACACAAGGTGATAAAAGCATGCAAGGTTGCATATGCATACAAGGTGGCCCTTTCTTCTGGAGTTCGATTACAGTGGCTGAAGACCCTGGCTACTAATTCTCTTTCTCTGTCTTCCTCTCTCTCTCTCTCTTTCTCTCTTGCATAAAAAAAGGACCAGTCTTGGGCTTGCATCAAAAACATCAAATAAATAAATAAATAAACAAACAAGGGTGGGCTAAATAAATGTTTTCTGAAACACCAACCTTAGATTTTTGTTTTTAATTTTTAATTTTTTTTTCTCATTGTTATTTATTTATTTGAGAGCGACAGAGAGAATGAGCATGCCAGGGTCTCCAGCCACTGTAAATGAATTCCAGACATGTGTGCCCTCTTGTGCATCTGGCTAATGTGGGTCCTGGGGAATCAAGCCTTGAACTGGGGTCCTTAGACTTCATAGGCGAGCACTTAGCTGCTAAGCCATCTTTCCAGCCATATTTTTTTTAATTTATTTATTTGAGAGCGACAGACAGAAAGAGGCAGAGAGAAAGAGAGAGAATAGGGCACCAGGCCACTGCCAGTGAACTCCAGATGCTTGCGCCCCCTTGTGCATCTGGCTAACGTGGGCCCTGGGGAATCGAGCCTTGAACCAGGGTCCTTGGGCTTCACGAGCAAGTGCTTAACCACTAAGCCATCTCTCCAGCTTGCATGTTTTTTGTTTTTTGAGGTAGGGTCTCACTCTAGCACAGGCTGACCTGGAATTCACTATGTACTCTCAGGGTGGCCTTGAGCTCACCATGATCCTTCTACCTCTACCTCCCGAGTGCTGAGATTTAAGGTGTGCCCAGTCACACCCAGCCAACGTGAGATTTTTAATAACAATTTGTTTCTTAAGCCCTAGGCCAACCTATCCTGGTATCTTTCCATTGATTTCCTTAAGCAGTACCACTGAATTCAACTCCATCTTCTGCCATTGATACATTATTCTGTTTAATTTTAAATCAAAGAGGGTCAGAGTAGACAGTAAAATTGGATATGCCCATGGGATACATTGGCAGGAGCCAAGAGAGTAAAAGAGATCCCAAACTTCATTGCCCACTTTCCCCAGGCTATGCAGGTCAGCTATCCATGCACCCTCTGGAACATGGTGACATTATGGAGAGCATCCTAAGTGTATGGAGGGAAGGATGGGGTGTGAGAGGTAGAATAAAAAGTGTAAGTTCTGGGGTCCCCCCTATGTGTACTCATAAGTGCACATACAAAGCATATTCACATGCTTGTTTTCTGTACCAACATTTCGCATCCACCCTCACTAAAATCAAAGGTAGAGTTGAATAATTCTCAGGTCATTGAATATGTAGCCTGGACTTATAGACACCAAATAAAAGGAGCCTTTAGCCAAGCATTAGTGAGTTGGAGTATTTAGACTCATTGCTTCTCCCACTTGCCCTGTGGCCATGTCCACGCCTCCACAAATCCAAATCCCAAGAGAGATTTTGTTTGTTTGTTTGTTTGTTTGTTTGTTTGTTTGTTTGTTTGTTTGTTTGCAAGCAGTGAGAGATGGAGGTGGAGGAGAATAGGCACATCAAGGTCTCTCACCACTGCAAATGAACTCCAAATGCATGTGCTATTCTGTGCATCTGACTTCATGTGGGTACTGGGAAATCAAACGTGGGCCTTTAGGCTTTTCAGGCAAGTGCCTTAACCACTGAGCAATCTCTCCAACCCCTAAGAGAGATTTTATTTCCCTACTTTTTGCCAACCTACTTGCCAGACATTGGTTTGCTCTGAAGTATCCTTCCTGACTATCCTTGCCTTGAAACATCTCTAGTAGCTTCCTTAACTTTGTCTAGATTCTACTTGCTCCAAAAGTCCTTGCAAGGCATTTACGAAAAAAATGTGTTTTTTTTATTTTATTCTTCTAATAGTTTTATCTGTTCAAAATTTGTATTTAACTCTAGCCTAATCAGAAGACAAACACTGAGTTTGTCTTCTGATTAGGCTTATCCTTTTACATCACTTTAACACCAAGATTTCATGATCCCATAAGAATTTTTAGTTCAAATATTGGGGCCAGCAAAGAAAATTAACTATAAAAAGGAAACAAAATTCACTTTTATTTTATTTTACTGTATGTATTAGGTTTAATACAAACAAGGAGGAAATCCTCAATATCTTATTTGTTAGTTTGTTTGTTAGTTAGTTGGTTCACTAGTTTATTTGTTTTCATTTTTGTTTGAGACAAGTTCTCACTAAGTTGTTCAGGCTGGTTTTGATTCTTCCTGCCTCAATCTCATGAGTATATGGGTTTATACACATGTGCCACTAGGCCTGAATTCATAAACAATTTAGTAAATTAGAACAAAGATTGTGAAAAAAAATCCCTTTTTCTGATAGCCTAAGGATAAACTCTGTCTATCACAAAAGATTGGACTTGATTATTTCTTGAGCTCCTTCCTTTCCAAAGATAATTTTATGTGTATCTTAGATCAGCATTTTCCCCAAAATAACTCAGGCACCACTTCAGACTTATTTAAGATACTAAGATTCCTAGGACCCCCACCTCAGAATATAAATTTTCAATAAGTCTCTTAGGTGATATTTATACACCTTAGTACTTAGGAACAAATTGTGAAGCCACTATCTTAAGGAAAATAACTGAGATTTTTTTTAAAAAAGACAAATTCTACATGTTCTCACAAATTTGTGGAAACTAAAAAAGTTGATCTTATAGAAATACTAAATAGAATAGTGGTCATTAAAGACTGAAAGGTGTACAGGTAGCAAGGATGAAAGACTGTTAACAAGGGACATCAAAATATAGAGAAGAAGGGCTAAAGAGATATTTTAGTGATTAAGGCACTTGACTGCAAAGCCAAAGACCCAGGTTCAATTCCCCAGGACCCATATAAGCCACATGCATTCTTTCTCTCTCAAGTAAATAAATAAACAAAATACAGAGAAGAAGAAATTTCTGGTCTTCTATAACACAGTAAGACAATTGCTGATATAAACAATCAAAGGTATATTACAAAATGACTAGAAAAATATAAAATTTCCAATGAAAATCAATCTGTCTTTGAAGAAATGGAAATTGGTTTGCTTATTATGCATTGTATATGTGTATTGAATTACCATAATGTATTCCATAATGATGTACAAATATTGTGTTATAATAATTTTTTTGAATGAGAACTTTAAGTTTATTTCTTGGTCTTGCTAGTGAGATACAAATTAGGTATCTAAGTGGAAATGTAGGCTCTCAGACTTGTTCCTCGTGTTCACACTAAGACCTCTGAAGAAGAAAAAAGATCTAATAAAATATGCCTTGACTTTTTAGTCAGCTGAAGCATTATGTAAGTTTACATATAAAAACTCTTCTCAGCATGTTTAAAATCTAAAGGCCCTCAGAGATCATTCTGATCTAATCTTCCCACTGTACAGAAGAAACTAAGGGCAGAAGGCTTGAAGTTTATTCACAGTAGGTCAGCTAGCAAGGTCAACAGAAGGCTTAGAAAAATATTGTATGGGCTCTTTCTACTTTACAAGGTGAATTTCCAACTGTTGGACCATTTCTAATACATCCTTTTAACAGCTTCCCTTTATTTGTCTTAATGACTACTTAAAGTTTCTTTTAAAACCAAAGACAATCAAATACAAAACACAACACTCAATATTACAACTCAACCTTTAAAATAGTTACTAAGGGCATCCCTCAGTACTCAGTTGGAGGTTAGCTACAACTATATGGGAGGATGGGAAGATACATCCATGCACATGCTGATAGAGGCATTTCTAGCAAAGCCACCAATAGTTGAGAATCCTCTGACACTCTGCTGTAATAGTATATTTTCATTCACTTAGCCAGTATTTATTTAGTGTCAACCATGATTAGAGTATTTTGCTAGTCCAATGAAATTGCACTTGTGTGGGTGGGTGTGTGTTGTGTGTGTGTGCGTGTGTGTGTGTAAATTGAATTTTGTATTTAGCACTTGAGGCAAAAACCATAGAGCCCAACTCGTCTCTGGAGTAAAAGTCCATTAGGAAAGTTTGTAACCCCAAGTTTGTCTTTGTCCTCATGAAGTACCAAGCACAGTTGTTATGTTGCCTTTAGTGGCTATGCTTTCTGGAGATTGTTTCATGAGACATAGGAATCACTGACAGTCCAGAGATGCTCACTGTGAAAAATACATAAGAACTGAGACCTTCCTAAGGACCATCTGCAGTTCACATCTCCTGTCTTGTTCAGTCACTAGGTAAAATGGCAAGTCTGTACTTCCCAAGCAGCTAGGGCTACAGTCATATGCCACCATGCCCAGCTGGAATCCAAGTCACTGAAACTCAAATACATTGACACCCCTTGCCATGTATCATCCCCTATATTTATTTTATACTGTCCTGCTTAATTTAAGTGATGCTTGAATTAAATTGGCAGATTTTCATTCAGTAAAGAGACAGATGTAAAAGACTTTATGGAAGACAGGAAGCGCCAGCTTCATCCTATCCTTTGTTAGTATCTTAAGTCTACAATTCAGTTGCATATTTGGAGTCTTCCTGTCCTATTCTCCATGTCTCCCATCCCTGTTGTCAATTCCAACACCTGAGCAGTGTGGTCTTTGAATGATGTTTACTGGCCCATTCCATGGTGGTTTCTGGACAATGACAGACCCCACCTTCCTTCAACTCACACCATGTAAGCCCATGATCCTGAAACAACTCTAGCAATAAAGCTTGGTTACACTTCTTTCTATAGCCCATCCTATCAAGTTACTTAAGCTCTTAAGAAAGAGAGAGAAATTGTGCATAAATTGTTTCCAGAAACCACTCCATTCACAACCCATTTATCAACTTTATGGAACAAAGAATACCATGTAGTGCAGATTTATGGGAGTTCTTTTTCATTAACAGCAGGATTGACAGCAACAGCTTGTTTCACAGGGGCCTTTAACTGGTCATTAAACCCAGAGACATCTTGATTGGCTCTGAATTGGGAACCCAAAGATGAAAGGCTCCACATTTCCTATATCTAAGCACATGAGCCACCTAACATAAACCCAGGGCTTTCTTGTCAAGCATCATACTCCATGGAGCAGCAGCATAAGCTCTGGCCAGATCCAGTTCACGCAAGCTTTAGGGTAACAGCACCAAGGTTTGTTACTTCCAGGATAGTGACTCAGACCAGGGAGAACTAACATTTATTTACCTTCGAGAAATCTGAAAACAACATGTCACCAAAACAATAGTAAAATGGTAGCTGGCAAGTACTGAAACTTGGGACTCAGTGCCATTTATTTGCTTTTATTTCCTGGTTCTCATTATGTTTCCTGCCCCGTTCATTTTCAATAAACTAATTTTAATGAAAGACTTAAAGAAAAGAAATTTACTGGAAACATGTAAAGAAATATTCTTTAATACATAAGTAGTAATTAAAATGTATGTCCCGAGGGCAGAAAATGGATATCACTGTTAGGAATTTCAAAGCTAATAAATACGGCAATATAAACACACCATTAAATTACCTTATAACCAACAAACAGATATATGAATTACTGAGCCAAACATAAACTTGGAGACTGAACTGCAGAAAAGGCCAAAAAGCAAACAACAGATCCAAATTGATTAAACACATAATAGGGTCCAGGAAGGTAAGCAGTTTAAAGATGGAATTTCTGAAGCAATTTTTCACAAAAGAGGAACCCTAAGCCAGGCAGAAAGCAGAAGGGAATTACCATGGACAAGTTCAGAGGTTATTTTGATAAGGTGTGCCCTGTGGTTCAAGTGTCAGCCCTGAATCCACTTTGATTCTAAGAGAGAATATGGTACCAGAAACAGAGCTAGGGAAACAAAATTGATCTTGAATACGGCATTCTTTTTGTTTGTTTTTTTAAATATTTTTATTTAGTTAGTTAGTTGACAGAGAAAGAGAGAGAGAATAGGAAGGAACTCCAGGGTCTCTAGCCACTACAGACAAATGTCAGACACATGTGCCCCCTTGTGCATCTGGCTAATGTGGGTCCTGGGAAATTGAACCTGGGTCCTTTGACTTTGCAGGCAAACGCCTTAACTGCTAAGCCATCCCTCTAGCCCTGAATATGGCATTCTTGATGTACCTTTCTTAAGTCTGCTATGGGCCATGATGGAACTTCAGGGTCAAGATCTGCTCTCTCCCTTGAACAACTTTTAAAGGCACGACATATGAGAGAACCCTTTCCAGATATTGAACAACTGGGAACACAGGATAGAGACTCTCAAAGTGAAAAGAAATAAACTCAGTGTGGTCTGCCTGCTTTGTCTGTTTTCACTGCCTAGGATTTCAAAATTGTACCAAAGAAAGAAAACTAACAGAGCCCGTTGTCTCCCCAGACTGGGGAGATTAAGGGGAGTGTGCTGGGAAGACACAGTGGCTAGAATTCAGGGCCAGAGAGGAAAGAGCTGCCCAGACCTTTTCTGCAGATCTCAGAGGAGTCCTTGTGCTGCAGCTGTGTGCCAACCAGCACTTGTGTGTAGGAAAGTTCTTAATGCTGAGGAAAGGCAACTAGGAAAAGGCAACCTGCAGAGCTCACACAGGGCTAGAAACAATTCATGCCACTGTGGGAAAACCTTATTTTACACAGGGCTGTTGGGTCATGTTGTATTAGCATATTACCTCAGTAGTGGGCAAAAATGACCGTTTTTAACAACACCTCAAAACAAATCTACAGGATCACATTCTTTCTACACAACTTAAATCCTGAACAAAGCTTTAGAATATTCAAGAGAAAACAGAAGTATCAAGCAAAGAACAAGATAAGAAGCATAGTAACTGGCATCCACCAAGAAAGTACGAAAATGTGAAAAGTTATGAGGAAAAGAAAAATTAATTAATAAAATAACAAATCAGAGGCTGTGGGAAGATAGCTCAGTTGGTAAATTGCTTGCCATACAAACATGAAGACCTGACCTTGATCCCCAGTGCCCACATAAAAATTCTGGGTGTAGTGGACTGTGCTTACAATCCCAGTGTAGGAGGGAGGAGACAAACAGTTCCTTAGAGCCCACTTGCCTACCAGTCTAGTCTACCTGGTGATCTTCAGGCCAATAAGAACCCCTGTCTCAAAAAATAAAAATGGTGGTGGACAGCACATGATGAAAATGACCCTGAGATTCTCCTATGACCTCTACACAGACATGTACACACAAACACCCACAGACATGCAACCACACAAGCACACACATAAAAATTAAGTTGGAGGGCTGGAGGGATGGCTTAGTGGTTAAGGTGTTTCCCTGCAAAGCCAAAGGACCCAGGTTTTATTCCCCAGGACCCACACTAACCAGATGCACAAGGTGGTGCATGCATCTGGAGTTTGTTTTCAGTGGCTGGAGGCCCTGGTGTGCCCGCTCTCTCCCTCCCTCTCTCTCTCTATCTATCTATCTCTCTCTCTCCTCACTCCCCCTCCCTCTTTGACTCTGTCAAATAAATAAATAAAAATAAAAATTATTTTTAAAAGAGAAAATTAAGTTGGAAATTACACAAAGAGTAAGACAGGAGAATAAAGACTTTAAAACATTCACTGTAACTAGAGTTCACATGTTTAAGAAGGTAGCTCAAGCTTCACTACTGACATTTGGTGCCAGATAATTCTTCATTTTGGGGGGCTGTCTTGTGCATTGTAGGATTGTTAGCAGCATCCTTGATGATCTTGACCTATACCCATTAGGTGTCACAAGTGTCCTCTCCAACCTCAGTGTTAAACCAAAATGTCTCCAGGTATCACCTAGTGTCTCCTGAGAGGTAGAGGCACCTCCTGGAGAGAATCACTAAGCCAGAGAAAAGTATAAACAAGTTAAGGAAAGCAACATAAACAGTACTATAAAAAAACAGATCCAGTGAAAATCCTATAATTAAAATATAATTTTCTGAGGTGAAAGATACATGGCTTGAAATAAATAGCAAATTAGACATTGCATAAGAGAAAACATAGTGATCCTTAATATACAACAACATAAACTCTTCCAAATAAGATTATCTATCATACAGTATAGTTACTTATTGAAGTTATGAATATCAGCTACAAGGTGGTTCCATCTCCCCACGCCAATGCAAGAAGATGGTGGGGTGAGCATCACAGTAGTGATGGTGGAGAACTAATATAAACACCGCTACTACATGGGAGAGATCTGTACCTGATACTAATCTGAGCATCTTATATGCATCTTTTGTCTCACTATGTTCACAATTCTAAGAGGCCAGTGTCATCTTCCATGGTTTCTGATAGGGAGCTAATATCCAACCAGTTTAAATAAACAGTACCCATCACAAGGTCACACACACATGGATGGCGAAAGAACAGAAACCTCTCTGCTCTCTAGCCTGTGCCCTCAGTCACTGGGTTCCCCAATACAGAATGATTGGTCAGCAGGGAGAAGTTTGAGAGATATTCTGAAGAAACAAAGTGAAATTTGGGGCTGGGGAGATTGCTCAGTGGTTAAGAACACTTGGCATTTAGGCATGAGGACTTTCTCAGGCTAGAGACTTCCAAGTTCTACTATTCAGAATTCACTTTTCTAAAAAGCTAGGCATATGGCCACACCTGTCTGTCATCCCGGTTCATGGGGGAGGAGAGAGGAGGAGAGACCAACCAATCTCTGAGTTTCACTGGATAGCAGCTTTTGGTTGAGGAAGAGACCCCATGTCAAGGAAATATGCAGATGAGCAGTGAGAAGGACAGCTGGCATTCTCCTCTGGCCTCCACACACACATACATTTCAAACTTGAATCTGCACACATACATGCAGACACCACACATCACACTCACCACACACATATTCCACACACAAATATTCTCTCGCTCTCTTCATGTACACACAAATTAAATAAATAATAAAGTGGAGTTTGTTGACCAGTTTGAATGTGGAAGAAAATATACAGTTCAATAAATGAAGAGTATATTATCCAAGAAATGGCAGAAATGCAAAAAAAAAATACAAATGAAATTGGTATGCATATACAACTCATGAAAATTTGAGTTCAAAAGACTAGGAAAGATAACCTCTTTCAGGCACGTAGGCATACACACACAAGCACACACACTTTGAACAGTAAACACACACAGGCTTAGAGCATTTGCTTTCCCTCCTCACATTAAATGGCTTGCTCAGTTCCCCACTGGTAGTTACAGACTACTCCAAGACATAAGCAATGATTGTCACGCTCTTTTCCAACCCAACAACCTGCTTCACCTGAATAAATATGTGAACATAGCTACTCCATGCTTAGCACATGACAGAATCTTAATAAATATTAGATGCTTCCCTTGACAACCAATTAAGCCATTTCAAATGACTTGTGCATATAGACACAGCATCACTGGACAGGACAGACCCACACTCAGCCAGCTCTGCCTTTTCCTTGGAATAATCTTATTGACTATTAATTGGAGTAGCCAAGCCAAGGGAGAAAGAACAGATGTCCTTTGGATTGTTTCCCCTCATGCAACACATTCTTATAGCCCTCTCATACTAAAGTATCTAGCACCCTGGCAGAATGGGAATAGGATAAACATTTCTCGTAGATAGCACGGCCCTGGAGGATACTACCAGTCTGAATGCACAATCGCAGGAGTTGGCAGAAGCCAGGTGAGCCATTCTCCATGTGGGCCCCACAAGAGGCTGCCCTCGATTGCTTTATCCCCACATTCTGCTCTCACAATTGACATGCTCAGTTATGTTCCTTCCTTAGAAAGAGATTGCCTTCCTGAGCACCATGAGAATCAGTGTGTCTGTCTTTAAAGAGCATCTTTATCACCCTTGGCACCAACATTTCCTAGTGTTTATGTTTTTGAGAAGAGAGTATGGGTGATAAAGCTCTCGGTCACGTGGAGGTGCCTTTTTGCTCTGGCAGTTCACAAGATCTTCAGTTTTATTTAATGGCTTAACTGCTTCATAATTGCTCATATTCAGCTGCTCCTAAGCCTGAATGGTCTCAGCTTTTAATATGCCTTGTCTAATTTTTAGCCACATCAATCTACACAAGTAGCTCATCACTACTCTGAAATGCTAATGCTTGTCACATATTTCAGTCGCCTCTGGAAGACCTTGTTCTCATGTTCATAAATCTTGGTAACATTCCAGGACCTTTATTTTCTTGCCCAATGATTCATATATATATATATATATATATATATATGAACATATATATATATATATATGAATATATATATATATATATATATATATATATATGAACATATATATCCTTATTTTCTCCAAGGAAAGAATCCTTTAAAACTATGAAATAAAAAAGATTAGTCACCTGCTTTTCTAGTAATTCTATATACCACAATTTGTACTTGTTCATAGCATTGGAAAATTCTAGAAACAGGGAACAGAATGATCTCTCTGCTTTTTATGACTATTTGTAGCTTTTTCTTCCTTCACTCTTGTTTGTACACACTTAGAATCACCAGGATGTGTGGGGGGCTGAGCAACTGGAGATTGGGTGGTCACAAACCACTTTGAGATACAGGATCTGGGTGGAGACCTGAAAGTCAGGAAAAATGAGCTACAGTGCAAACTTGCTCCAGATTCTCACACACTCTGGGGGTGAATAGGAAGCTAATCATTCAGCCACTACATGATGGTTACCTGTTTCTATAGACAAGCATCAGGAAAGGGTTAACAAGAAAAGTATCCAGACATCTGTGCCAACTTCACATCTAAGAATTGTGCAGCAAAACACCCCATACTACAGCAAGCTGGATGGCAAAGAGAGATCCAGAATGGTCCCCTAGGGTGGGGAGGCTGCAGTTCTAGATGCCCATGATAAATGTAGGTTGGTACAATAGATATATTATTCTTTCCAACTACATTACAAGTGATTCTCAAATAAAAACCACCTCTCAAATGTCACCCTATATTTTTGTTGGTTTACTGTCTTACTCCCAAGAGTGCAGAGACTCTGTTGGCCTGGGTCTTAACTGCACGCAGGTACTCAATGTGCTAAAGAAATGAAGGGCAGCCAAGGAGATGGGTCAGTGGTATGTTCTCACCATGTGAGCATGAGGTTCTCAGTCCCAGCACCCTCACAAAACCTTGCATGGGGGCATGAGCCTGTAATCCCAGCACTGGGAAGATGGAGACAGAAGGATCCCGAGAGCTTGCTGGATACCTAGTCTAGCTGAAGCAGTGAGCTCCTGGTCCAGTGAGAGACTCTGTCCCCAAAAATGAGGCAGAAAGCAACTGAAGAAGACATCTGACATCATCTGCCCTACATACACACATATATACTCACACATGTTTTCCCATACACATACAAAAATGCTTATACACATGTGTGTATGCCACATATACACACATTAAGAAATTAATGATGTCTCTCTGATATTGGGGTGAACTCATATTGGTAGTCAATGAGACTTTATGGCCCTGGGCCCTAAATAAATAATAAATAAATAATGTATATAGTTGATAGCATCTTTCTTTTTTTATTATATTTTTATGTTGCCTATGCTGCCCAGGCTGACCTTGAGCTGTCATACTCCTGCCTCATCCTCCTGAGTAGCTGGGACAACAGTTTATTTATTGATGTACTGTGGGTGGGTCCCAGGGCCTTGCACATGATAGCTAAGTGCTCTACCACTGAGATATATCCCAAGCAGTATTCTTTTAAAAAAATGTACTACAAGAGATGACTATTATAGTAGTCATCATTATGTAAGTTATAAATATTGGTCATGGTAGACCTGACCACATACTAGTTCTCTTCTAATGTTGTGCATCCCAGAGGCTCAGGCCAAAGAGAAAACAAATGATTGTGACCCTCCATCAGGGCCTTCTATGAGGACCCGGTGCTTATCTGGGGTACCATGGGGTATAGGAAGAATGACCACCTGGCTCCTACCTCCCAGCTCTCCCCTTCCTTATTTTCTAATTTAAGATAAGAATACCCACACCTTCTCTTGCTTTTCTGGTACTCAGCTACTTACAGGACCAAAGATTAAACATTTGAGGTTTATTTCAATTCTTATATCTGAGTGTCCATTTTCCTGAAACTTTTGAGGGCATAACAATTTGTTGGACTATTTGAGCATTACCAAATACTGTGATAATTTATAAATAATGGTCCTTCCCCCAAACTAAAGTACAAGGCACTTGACATAATTCACAACTACATTGACAGAGCCTTCTACAAATGTTCCAATAAAATAATCCTTCTTACTCCTCAAGTACTTATTACCTTTAATAATGCCTGTTATGACTGAGGCCCTTAGCACAAGGAATATAGCTTAAAATTGTGTATTATGAATTATATAATTTGACTGTTGGGGAAAATGTTACTGAAATTAAAAATACGTTTCGTTAATAGAAACTTGGTAAGAATTTAAATGTCCACTTTTCACATACCTTGCCCTTCTTTCCTTAATTTGTACTACTTTCCAAAAGTGGCAGTACTCAAGAATGACCTTGGCAGTAGGGGTCCTTCTAGCAAGGACAGGGCTAGGAAAAACCCTGGGCCAGCCATATTGGTTTCTTAGGTGCTGGCCTCTCTTTCTGCAATAATTCACCTCCATTTAGTGTCTCTCCACTTCTGTGAACATCTTATAGCATCACAATCTGAAAGTCACACTCACCCTAAATGTCAGTGATATCGCAGGGTTGTCATGCCACTCTTGCCAGGAATAAGAAGAAAGCAAGATTTAAAATAAAGAAACAAATTTCTAATAGTGAAACTTCAAGCAATAGTAAAGGATCAACAACTTCATAAATGCAAACCAGCTTTGTGCAAACCTTAGGAGCCATTCATGTTGTCATACATTCATCTGGTCAGTCACTATAAATCTGAGACCTACTTATTATGTACCAGTATGACAAGCTGTTACAGAATTCATAATTCTTTTGTTCTTGATACACACACACACACACACACACACCACACCACACCACACCACACCACACCACACCACACCACACCACACCATTGAACACTGATTTAACATTTTGCATAGAACATTTTAAAATACTGTTCACTTAGTAAAGGTATAAAAACTCCTGAAGTTTTCACACTAATTTTAGCTTAAAAAGCCTTGCCTGGGTCTAATTTCTGCTGTGCTTCATTTTGTTTTGTGAAAGAAAAGATTGTCTTCTGGGAGATTTCCAGAGCTTTTCTCTGAAAAGCTCCACAGTCAATTTCAAACTTACAAACTGGGGATATCCCTTCAACAGTTTCTCTGTGAGATGATTCCCAAGTTGGAAGCCACAGCTTTTTTTCCACAGGAAAGGCACTTGGCCTTTAGGAAGCATGGCATTTCTCCTCTGACCACCACCACAGAAATGAGACTAGCTGAGCCAGCACTGGAGAGTCGAGCAGAAAGGAATATCCCAGAAGGCAGTGGACAGTAATGGGCACAGGACAGTTGCACAGGTGAGTGCACCCAGCCTCTGTTCTGATTTCCAGTGCCCCTGCATTTCCCTCGGCATGCCTCTTTCAGTTGTGGTTTTCCTTTGGCCTTCACATTGGCTCTTTCTGGTGTTATTTTTTTCATTTATTATTATTATTGTGTGTGGGTGTCTGTCTTAATGAGTGTGTGAGTATGGGTGCCATGGTCATGTGTGGATGAGGTCAGAAGATAACCTTCAGGTCAATCTTCTCTTTTCCACCTCATATTTATATAAATATTTGTATTTATTTGAGAGAGAAAAGAGGTAGCTACAAGAGAGAATGGGAACAAAGGGCCTCCAGCTACTGCAAACAAGCTGCAGACACATGTGCCACCTTGTGCATCTGGCTTACATGGGTGCTGGGGAATTGACTGGGTCCTTAAGCTTTGTAGGCAAGCACCTTAACCACTAAGCCATCTTTCCAGCACTGTGTGTTTCTGCTTAAGCCATTGGATATTTTCCTATGTTGTGCAGCCTCATTAATTTAAAAAAATGAGCAAAATAGCTTGATCCCATCTTACCAAGACATGATGAAATTTATGAAAGCCAGTCACTGACAGGCAGGAGGCTTGACATTTCAGGATCTGCAGGTGCCAGGCCTGCTCTTCAGCAGCTCTATAGAAGACATGTAGGTGACACCAGTAGTTAAAGTAGTCATAGGCAAGCTAAAGGATGTCATTTTAGAGCAAACAACCATTGCAAATCTGGGGACAGCTGACTTAAATGAGTAGCTGAATAGAAACTTAATTATTTTTGGAGACAATTTTCAGAGCTGCTCTAACCGACTTTGAAGGCCAGGAATTAGAGGTACTTTTAGAAACTGTTTGATCTATATATAGAAGGAGAGAGCTATATGGAGGAAGGAAGCACTGGGCTTGTGCTATATGAGGCAGAGCAAAGACTTCTCTGGCAATCTTTTGCACATGGAGCCATGCTGCACTTGGTTTTAAATGGTTGAGGTTAGCAGCTAAGCATTCAGACAGTAGTACGAGTCTTTAGGAGGCCACAGATCAGTACTTACTAAAATACCATGTGTTAGGGTTAAACCAGTATTCAACTTGTAATAAGAACTAAGTACAGATAAGGTATGGTGGTTTGTGTGTCTACTCCCAGTGCTCAGGAGGCTGAGCGACAGGCTTGAAGCTAGTTCAAGGTTAGGCCACTGTGTGAGTTCCAGGCTTTCCTAGACTACAAAGAAAGGCCCTCAAAAAATAAAACAGGGTTGGAGAGATGGCTTAGCACTTTCCAGCAATGCCAAAGAATCCATTCGATTCCCCATGCCCCATGTAAGCCAGATCCACAAGGTGGTACATGCATCTGGAGTTTATTAGCAGTGGCTAGAGGACCTGGTACACTCATTCTCTCTCTCTCTCTCTCTCTCTCTCTCTCTCTCTCTCTCTCTCTCTCTCTCTCATAAATAAAAATAAAATATTTTTAAAAAGTGAAACAAACAAAAAATATTAACAAATAAAATATAAACTAATAGACATAGTGGTGAAGATTTTAAATTTCTTCTTTGTTTGAGACACATTTGAATTTCCCTATGAGTTGGAATCTTGGCCAGTTTTATGCTAGTCGTGGCTATTTTCCATTTTAAGCTCAGACAATTAAAGCACAGAATTATCTCTTGCTACTTTCTGTAGCTTTCTCTCAAGGAGACAGGCCATATTCAATGTACAAAGCAATTCCTTGGTGTCCACTCCACATGGGCAAGCATTTTCCTTCCCAGCTGTGGGGACTCTGGCACTTGGGAACAGTGCCCTTGTAATGCCTCAACACTGCATACATGTTCCCAGGAATCATAGTCCACGTAATTCAGGACCCAAGCAATTTCTTTTGTTTAAAAAGGGCTATTTATTGATAGTTTGCCCCTGAATTTCCCTATTGCCATGTTTGATCCAAAGCATTCTTTTCTGTTGTCTCTTCCAGGCCCAGTTCTGCTCACAGTGAAAGGTTCCACTCAAATGCCACCTCACCCTTACCCATCTCTGCCCCCATGCTGATGCTTTCTCCTCCTCAAGCTGTGTTGCTCCCACAGAAAGGGTTGCGCTGAGGGATGCCAGGCCACCTCACCCAGAGCCAAAATTACTCAGCCCAGACCATGCTGCTTGAGTGATGCCTAACCCAGCATCCATGTCCTCACAGGGCCTTACAAAGAGGGTTTAGCAGAGATGTTTATTAAGATGAGAACACACTGAGTTATGTGAGGCCTGATTCTTGTGATATTACCTAATAAGAGGCGCACAGATATACAGAGGGGAAAGGTCATGTAGTCACAGAAACAGTCATGCTGCCACAGCCAAGGACTGCCACTGATGGCTAGCATATAAGAAGCTAGGAAGGGCATGAAAGAAAGCTTCACTAAAGACTATGGAGCATGGCTCTGACCAACTTGGATTCCTTACTCTCAGCTCCACAGTGGAGTAAAGCTGCTATTGTTTAAAGTCACCCACTTTGCAATGAGTTGGTGGAGAAGATGCAGGAAAGCACTACCACATCAGGGTAATGTACATATTTAGCATCCATAACCCAAAAATTCAAAATCCAAAGTGCTGTAAATGCAAAACTTTTGAGTACCAACATGATGTCATAGTGAAACAGTTCACACCTGACTTAATGCTATAGGTCTCAGTCAAAACTTGCTCTGAAAATACTGTATATAACTAACCTTCAGCCGTGTAGAAAATGGTATTTAAAAAAAAAAGTGGATGTGAAACAAATGTGTTTTGTATTAAACCTGGACATAATCCCTGACCTATTTCATTATGTAAATGAAACTATTCTAAGACCTAAAACATCTGAAATCCCAAAGAAGATGGGCTAGAGAAATGGCTCAGCAGTTAAAAGCACCTGCTTGAAATCCCAAAGACTTTTGGACTGAAGCATTTCAGATAAGGGTTACTCAAGGAACTGTCCTTGTGTTTATGAGACTTCACAGTTCGGAATTCATGGCTAATTATCAAACATCAATACTTACCTGCTCACATGAAGACTTTTTCTGGTGAATGTGGAAGCCGGGGCAGCTGGTTTGCAACAAGAAACAACAGCAGGTCTTTAAGTAGAAACAAAGGACCATCCTCAAGATATGCATGCTGTACAAGAGATTCCTTGGCGCCATGGACAGAATTACATCTTAGAGTCGACAAGGGCTTTTATTTGTGGCAGCAATTACTACATCAAACATATTTCCTATTCAAAAACATCTCACACCTACATGTTATTTATCTACTCCTATCTGGAATGGGAGCTGGATTACAAGAAAAGGCAAAATTCTTTTTAAGAATCGCTTTGTTCTGGGCCTTTGATATGCTAATTTGATCATTAACTTCCAGGACCATATATAGCTATCAATTTTTTCAGATTTATTTGATCATAGATTGCTTTAAATTGAGGAGCATGTCCAGGGAATAATACTTTAAGTTATATGCCTTGGAAAGGTGACCTAATTACCTGCCCTTCCCTTTCCTCCTGCCAGGTGATCCTCTGGCTGAAAGTAATATTAAAGAGATATAGAATGGCTTCAACAATAAGAATTCTTTTCTCTGACAATAAGAACCTCTTCATTTAAAATCTCTGGGCCACTTAACTTAGTCAAAGCCTTTATGTTTCATCTCTCCACATAACTGCAATGGCACCAAACATCACAACCATATATGCTGATTTTTATCAGAAAAAAATCTAAGTACTATTTTCTCCCATCTATCTCTTCTAACTAACATGGGGACATAATATGGTGATTGTAAAAGCACCTATCCAAATTCTCTTGCATCTCACTGGCCAAAATTACATTGCATATTTAGTGCATAGAATCACCACTGGCATGAGAAGCTCAGCTTCCATGATTGGATTAGATTGCTCAAAAATCACAATTTCTTCTCTAGGAGAAGGAAGTATCCTTTCAGAATGAAAGAACCACATACAATGGGAAAGTGGTGCAAAAAGCTCAATAAAAATGTCCTTGGTACATGTGCTATGCACTGGTAGTAGAGTCTCACCAGTCATCCACTTTCCCTCTATGGGCAGAGGACATCCTCCAAACCATCCATTCCTCTCTATGCCCAGATGATATCCTACAACCCATCCATTCCTCCCTCCATGGCCAGAGGACATCTTCAACACCATCCACTCCTCCCTCCATGCCTGGGAAACATACTTCACACTCTCCACTCATACCTCCATGCCCAGAGGACATGACCCACTCTTCACTCCATGTCCAGAGAACAGCCTCCACACCATCCACTCCTCCTTCCATGCCCAGAGGACATCCTCCATGCCATCCACTCTCCCTCCATGCCCAGAACAATTTCCACACCATACAGTCCTCCCTCTGTGCCCAGAGGACATTCTCTCCATCCACATCTCCCTCTATGCCCAGGAACAACCTCCGTATCATCTGCTACTCTCTCCAGAGGACATCCTCCATACCCTCCACTCCTCCCTTCATAGCCAGAGGACATCCTCCACACCCTCCACTCCTCTCTCTATACCCACAGGACATCATCCACACCCTCAATCCCTCACTCCATGCCCAGAACAGCATCCATACTCTCTACTCCTCTCTCCATGCCCAGAAGACATCCTCCATACCCTCCACTCCTCCCTCTATGCTCAGAACAACCTCCACAGCATCTACTACTCCCTCCATGGCCAGAGGACATCCTCCACACTCTCCATTCCTCAGTCTATGCCAGAGGACATTCCCCATACCATCCACTTCTCCCTCTATGCCCAGAACAACCTCTATACCAACTACTATTCCTTCAATGGCCAGAGAATATCCTCTAAACCTTCCACTCCTCTCTTTATATTCAGAGAACATCCTCCACACCATTCACTCTTCCCTCCATGCACAGAGAACAATCTCTACTTCATCCACTCCTCCCTCCATGCCCAAATGACATCCTCCACACCATCCACTCCTCCCTCTATGCCCAATGGGCATTATCTACAACAATCACTCCTTCCTCTATGCCTAGAGGACATCTTCCACCCTTTCCATTCCTCTTTTCATATCCAGAGTTCATTCTCCACACCATCCATTCATCCCCCCATGCCTAGTGGACATCCTCCACACCATCCACTCCTCTCTCCATGCCCAAAACAACCACCATCCTATGTATTCATCCCTCCATGCCCAGAGGACTTCCTCCACACAATCCACTCCTCCCTCCATGGCTGCAGGACATCTCCCCATCCTCTAGTCCTCCCTCCATGTCCAGAGATCATCATCCACACCATCCACTCCTTCCACAATACTCAGACAACATCTTATACAGAAAAGAGGTGTGTTCATCTCCCATGGGTTTGAACCAGGGTTACCTAAGCCATTCTTAGAAATCCCAATCATTTTTCTATATGTGGGTTGAACATTATTGGTCTTAAAAAATCCAAAATCTACAGAATAGAGGACCCAGATGTAAGCCCAAGTAGCTATAGCCACCTGATATTCGATAAAAATGCCAAAAATACTCATTGGAGAAGAGACAGCCTCTTCAGCAAATGGTGTTGGGAAAACTGGATATATATCTGCAGAAGGATGAAAATAGATTCTTCTCTCTCGCCATGCACAAGAATTAAGTCCAAATGGATTAAAGACCTTAACATCAGACCGGAAACTCTGTAACTGCTAGAGGAAAAAGTAGGGGAAACCCTTCAACATATTGGTCTTGGCAAAAACTTTCTGAATACAACCCCAATTGCTCAGGCAATAAAACCACAGATTAACCACTGGGACCTAATGAAATTACAAAGATTTTGCACCGCAAAGGACACAGCGAAAAAAGCACAGAGGCAACCTACAGAATGGGAAAAAATCTTCGCCAGCTATATATCTGATAGAAGATTAATATCTAGGATATACAAAGAACTCAAAAAGTTAAATAATAAGGAATCAAACAAGGCAATCAAAAAATGGGCTATGGAGCTAAATAGAGAGTTCTCAAAGGAAGAAATACGAATGGCATATAAGCATCTAAAAAAAAGTTCTACGTCACTAGTCATCAGGGAAATGCAGATTAAAACTACATTGAGATTCCATCTCACTCCTGTCAGATTGGCCACCATCATGAAAACAAATGATCATAAATGTTGGCGGGGATGTGGAAAAAAAGGAACCCTTCTGCACTGCTGGTGGGAATGCAATCTGGTCCAGCCATTGTGGAAAACAGTGTGGAGGTTCCTAAAACAGCTAGAGATTGATCTACCATATGACCCAGCTATAGCACTCCTAGGCATATATCCAAAGGACTCATCTCATTTCCTTAGAAGTACATGCTCAACCATGTTTATTGCTGCTCAATTTATAATAGCTGGGAAATGGAACCAGCCTAGATGTCCCTCAACAGATGAGTGGATAATGAAGATGTGGCACATTTATACAATGGAGTTCTACTCAGCGGTAAAGAAAAATGAAGTTATGAAATTTGCAGAAAAATGGATGGACCTGGAAAGGATTATACTAAGTGAGGTAACCCAGGCCCAGAAAGCCAAGCGCCACATGTTTTCTCTCATATGTGGACCCTAGCTACAGATGATTGGGCTTCTGCGTGAGAATGAAAATACTTAATAGCAGAGGCCAGTAAGTTAAAAAGGAGACATAAAGGGAAGAGAAAGGAAGGGAGGAGGGTACTTAATAGGTTGATATTGTATATATGTAAGTACAATGATTGTGATGGGGAGGTAATATGATGGAGAATGGAATTTCAAAGCTGAAAGCATGGGGGGTGGGGAGGGAGGGAACTACCATGGGATTTTTTTAATAATCATGGAAAATGCTAATAAAAACATTTAAAAAAAGTAAAATAAAAAAACAACAACAAAAAAAAATAAAAATAAATCCAAAATCTGAAATGCTTCCAAATTTGAAACATTTCAGGTACCAATATGATGCTACAAGTACAAAATGCCACATAGTGAAACTTTATTTTATGCATGCAATTATTAAAAATGCCTTATAGGGGCTGGAGAGATGGCTTAGCAGTTAAGGTGCTTGCCTGCAAAGCCAAAAGATCCCAGTTGGATTCTCTAGGACCCACATAAGTCAGATGCACAAGGCGGTGCATGCATCTGGAGTTCGTTTGCAGTGGCTGGAGGCCCTGATGCACCCATTTTCTCTCTCTCACTCTCTACCACTTTCTCTCTCAAATAAATAAATAAAACATACTTTAAAATGCCTTACAAAATTACCTTCAGGCTATGTGTTTAAGGTATATACATGAAACATAAATTTGTGCTTTCTTGAGCTCCATCCCCAAAATATTTCATTATATGTATGAGTATTCCAAAATCCATAAAATCCATAATCCAAAATACTTGTGACTTCAAGCTCTTTGAATAAGAAATATTCAATGTATATTGGCTCTCCTAAGCTCATATGGTAAGTGGACACAGATATCCCTGGTCAGAGATATGAACAAAAGTTCTCTGTTGCATTCTAACAAATATATTTCTTCATCTGTCTGCCTGTCTGTTGGTCTATCAAAAGATAGATTGGTAGCTTAAGTCATTTCTTCCTTCATCTATCTTATCCTTACCTGTTCTTCCTGCCTTTGTGTGTAGATATACTTTCAGGAACTGTGGCATCCACCTTGTGGCCCCGAAGTAACTAGTATACCCAGAATGTCAAAGTGTAAAATGAGAAGTACCTGGTTCACTGATACCATTCCTGAGCCATAGAATCTACCCTCAGAACATTCTTTGCAAAACTCCTATTTATTTCAGACAGGACATTCATGGAATACAGAAAGCACCCAGGTTCTGGAGTGGAAATACTTCTCTAGCTGAATAATGCTCTGTCCCCACCCCATCAAGAAAAGCAAGAAAGTATTGGTTTGGGGAAGAGTATGTCAAAGACATCAGGAAAACACATGCCAAGACAGATTTGTCTAGAGTTTGGCTCATCCAGGAGTTTGCAGGTGCACCAGGAAGTACTGGGAGGGGTACTGTGTCCCATGGTAAGTGGGGATGAGAACAGTGCCTCTATGCTGTGAAGCAGACATCTGAAGTCCCTAGGGTAGAGGAAGCTGGAGAGAAGCATTAAGCATTTACCCTCAAGAATTCACATGGTAATCATTTAAAGATATTTTGTCTGCACATACCTTGAGCAAGAATTGGCTACCCAGCATCAATGAACTGGCTCTATATCATCCACCTCTCTGGACCTCAGGATGGTTCAGGTAGCAAACAGCTTTCTTGTTATCTCTACTTGTTCCCCAAGCCCTCCAATCACCTACTCATTTGTACCCACAGTTTTGGTCACTGCAGACTAAAGACACTGGACATTGGAAGTATGCTTTAAAGGGGGAACTGAAAGTACTAGTAGTAAAACGAGATGAGGTACAGAGCAAGTACACATTTTGTGGTATGCCACAGCAAAGAAGAACTTTATAAGTGCATGGGATCAGCTTGCTTTCTTTCCTCAAATTATACCTTCATGGTAAGAAATTGTACATAAGCATACCATATGCCTTCATCATTTACTTTCAACATGTGGGTTTGGAACATTAGATTTCATTGATTTGTGTGTTATATTAATCTAAGAAAAATTCAAATGCTTTACAGCTTATGAAATTTTATCATCTGTGTTCAGGTCAAATGAAGCAGGAGGAAGAGGATGAATCCAGAAGGAAGGAGAAGGAGAAGAAAAAGAAATACATTTTCTAACAAGAGGTCTCTGTAGAGGTTTCCTCATTCCACAACCTTCTTTATTCAGCCAAGGAACAGAGAAATTAGTTTTGTGCCAACAGGAAAATCAGTATTTCTAAAATTCTTCCCTAGTGCTTTCCCCAAGGGACTCATCATTTTAATTTCAACACAAATTTGTCAGACTGGAGGGTGGGAGAATTTTAATCATAAATTATTCACATGGAAGCACATTAAGAACTTGCCACAAAAATATTCATGCCTCCAAATACATGAAAGTACTATTTATCATTGGTGATTTTTGTGAGCCTCTCAGGTTCACAGTGGACATCTGGACTTAAGAAGGCTTTGCAAGTGTGACCATGTTATTGCAACCAGGGAATGATTAAGACTGGTAGGTATTTGTCAAAATATCATCCATGTTTTCTGATGGCTTCTGTTTTATTTGATGACTAGTTCTTATGTATCCAGGTTAATCCCTACAACCACCAATGCTGCCAACCCTCAGCAAGGAGCAAGGCCAGGGGAAATGGGAGAGACGGTCCCAAGACTTCGGGCATGTCCTCTGGCTCTGCTGTCCCAGCCTCCCAGTTCTCATTCGTTTCCCACTTGCACCCCATAGCTATGTCACTGATTGTTACCTCTGTGCTCACAGGTGGAAATTTCAGTATGGACTGAGGTTTCTGGACAGGCTTTGAGAGTTTCCTTTGCTCTGTTCTTTAGTCAGTAAGGCAATCCCTGCTCCATGAGCTTTAATTCCCCAGGCCTATGTGCCTAGGTCAAGCCTTTTGAATGAAAAGAAGGATCCACCACTGCAAAAAAAAAAAAAAAAAAAAAAAAAGAATCCTATCAGTTGTCCTTTTAAAAGAAAGAAAATGGAAAATGAGCATGAATTTAGCTTTGATTGTGAAAATTAGGTGGCACATTTATCTAGAAATCATCTACAGTAGCTGGAGGCCCTGGTGTCCCCTCTCTCTCTTTCGCTCTCTCTCTCTCTCTTTCTCTCTTAAATTAATTAATTCTTTTAAAAATTAAAAATTAGGGCTGGAGAGATGGCTTAGTGGTTAAGTGCTTGCCTGTGAAGCCTAAGGACCCCCCCCCCCCCGGTTCAAGGCTTGGTTCCCCAGGACCCACGTTAGCCAGATGCACAAGGGGGCGCACGCGTCTGGAGTTCGTTTGCAGTGGCTGTAGGCCCTGGCGTGCCCATTCTCTCTCTTTCTCTGCCTTTCTCTCTCTCTGTGTCTGTCACTCTCAAATAAATAATAAAAAATTTTAAAAAAATTAAAAATTAACTTATTTGGAAAAATTCTATGTCATGCCTGGACATGGAACTCTCCTAGGAGTTAGAAGACTCCCAAAAAGCTAGATGGCCCTGATCAAATTAGCATAGTTTCTTTTAGTGTGTAACTAATAGATTTGGATCAGTTGGCCAATCTCTGAATTCCCTTATAGGTCTAAGATTCCATGTTTTAATAAGGTGAGTAGATCAGAAAGAATAAGCAAATAAACTTTCTAGTAAGAACTGTTTTTTAAACAACACATGGAAACTGAGGAAGACTATGAGGTGGCACCAAGAAAGCAAAAATGAAGACAGCTAGTTTCTCTTCTGTTTTCCCATCCCTTTGCTCTATTTATGGTTCAGAGGCAAGGTATCTAGAGAACTAGAAAAAGTTAAGACTACATACTTAGAGGATTCCCAAAACCCAGCCATTTCTTCCAGATCAGTGAATGTTACTTCATACTAAGGAAAGACTTACAGTATTAGAATCCGGTTAAAGTACCAGAGGCTTTAATTAATTTAATTTAGTTTTGCTTATCATCTTAACTAAGTGTTTCCATATACTTTTATGCCATTATTTCTAGGTGTGTCAATGAAGGTGTTTCTGGTGGGAGCCATTAGGGTTTTAATTAATTGACTGAGTTAAGAAAATTGTCCTCAACAAGATGAGCAAGCACCATCTAATCTGTTGAAGGTCCAAATAAAACAATATGGAATGGTGAGATCTGTTTTTACCAGGATCGCCATCTTCTGTGCTTGGATATCATTGTTCCTAGTTCTCAAGCCTTCAAACTTAGACTGAATTCCATCTCTAACTTAAAACATCCTGGCATAGTGGCTCATGCCTATAATCTTGGCACTCTGGAGGCTGAAGTAGGAGAATCACTGTGAGTTTGAGGTCAGGCTGGGGCTACAGAGTGATTTTCCAGATCAGCATAGGCTAGAGTGAGAAAACTTACTACATATATATGTATATATATATCAACCACAACCACAAACACTTTCTGATTATCCAGCCTGCATACGGCAGGGGTTTCTTAGTTAATGGGACTTCTTCACGACCTCCATAATTTTGTGAGCCAATTCCCATAATGAATCACTCTCCTTATCTAAGAATACACATATACATATATGCATATATTAGACCCACTTTTCTGAAGAATCTTGCCTAATGAATAGCATGCCATTAGTTTTTTCTATATTTATTTAAGAGAAAAATAGAAAGAGAGAGGGAGAAGGAGAAAATTGGCAAACTAGGGTCTCCTGCCACTGTAAATAAACTCTAGATTCATGTGCCACTTTGTCATCTGACTTTATATAGATATTGGGAAATCAAACCTGGGCCAGAAAACATTGCAAGCAAGTTCTTTTAACTGCAAAGCCATCTCCCCAATCCCTATGTTACTGGGTTTTAATTCCAATGTAGATAAATTTAAATATTAAAATCTTTAAAGTATATATATATATATATATATATATATATATTTCATAAATATATACTTTCTCAATATGTGTGTATATACAGTTGTTCAGCTTTATCCAAGTAAACAGGCCATTCAGCCAAAAAGCAAGGCTCGCCTTTGACAAATATACCCTCTATTTCCCTGGTATTATTATTCCTTTTCTGTTATGAGAACAAAATGTCTGAATATAGGTACTTTAAAAAGAAAAAAAAAGTTTATTTAGCTCATAGTTTTGGCAGGTAAGAGTCCAAGATCAAGTGACTTCATCTTTTTAGGTTTTAGTGAGGATCTCATGGCAGATGACATGGTAGAAATATGCAGAGATCACATGATGCAATCAGAAATCAAGGAGATTTGCTCTCTTTATAACAACTCACACAGGAAGTGGCTGAGCTCACAGGAGAGCTACATCAATCCCTTCCAAGGGCAGAATCTCAATAACCTAATTACCTACCACTGGTCCCATGACTTAAAGGTTCTTTCCTCTATCAACACTGTCACACTAAGGTTCCAACTTTCAGGACATGAACCTTTGAGGGCCACACTCAAACCTTGGCACCTAGTTTATACATCCCATTTCTTCTGCCCTATATCCAAATTTCATGTCCCACACATCTTATTTCTAGGTGGCTACTAGTATCACTACAGGCAATGGCCTTTATCTGAGAGTGGTTTAAAGTGTTTCCTTTCTTGGGTACATTTCCATCTAAGTGAAAATTTTAAACAATCGGCCTTAGGTTCAAGAGACAAAGTATTATGTGAAGAAAGGAACAGGGTAGAAAATAGAAGAGTTTTTGGTGAAAACTTTTCAATTGGTCAGCTCCTTTTGTGAAAGCCCAGGGGAAAGTTGAAAATAGATACTGAAGAATTTAAATGAAAAGCTGTAAACTGCTGTACTTTTAGAATTTTTTAAGGTACAGTAACAAAAAAAATAATAATAATAATAATTCAAATCAGCTTGAGCAAATATGGGACCTTGCTGGCTCATAATATTCAAGAAAGAAAAGGGGTTGGAGAGATGGCTTGGCAATTGGGGCACTTGCCTGTGAAGCCTGGGGACCCAGGTCCAATTCCCTGGTGGCCACATGGTCCAGATGCACATTGTGGCACATACATCTTGAGTTCATTTGCTGTGGCTAGAGGCCCTGGTACACCCATTCATTCAGTCTCTCTCCCTCTCTTCCTCTCTCTCTCTGTCTCTCAAATAAATGAATGAAAATAAAGTTTGGCTGGCCATAGCAGCACACACCTTTAATCCCAGCACTCAGGAGGCAGAAGTAGAAGGATCGCCATGAGTTTGAGGCTACCCTGAGACTACATAGTGAATTTCAGATCAGCCTGGGATAGAACAAGACCCTGCCTCAATAAATAAATAAATAAATAAAGTTTAAAACAAAAAGGAAGAAAAGAACAACAAAACATGGGAAGAGCAGGGACATTGCTAAGCCCCTGAAGTCACTAGCATGGGAACTCCAGTGCACTGTGGGCTTCCATGCTCATCTCCCTTCCTGTCTTTCTGCCCATTGGCTTCATTCTCCTAACTCATTGGCATTCTTCAAATGCCACTTGACAGTTGATAAACTGAATTTGTAAGATAATTTTCAGACTTAACCCCGAGAAAGTAGTACCTTTCATCTCTTTCTGGCCTACAGTCCACCAAGAAGAGGGCTCCTTAGCCAAGCTTAAATAATCCCTTAAGCACATCAGGTGGCCCAAAGGAGGGCTACCAGGATTAACTATTTCCCGAGAGCTGTTGGAGCCTTTAATAGAGGTAGGGATGTCCACACCTAGGTTCACTATGAGGCAAAGAGCTGGAGAATGAGGTCTTAGCAAAAGGCCACAGTTGCTGAGAGTCCTCTACCTCTAGGTACAGCATAGTACTATTTAAGCCTCAGTTTCTAACATTGCCAGAAAACTCTCACTCCTTCAATCTTGAACAACACAATCCTTCATTCATTGGGGACTTTCTAAAATATATAACCATAACCTTCTTGGGTAGAACTATTATGACACAAGCGTAGCAGCAAGGTAGCCCTGAGAAGACATACACACATAGGAAAGGATTAAAGAGATACCAACATTATATCAATATCTGTAGACATACTCTTTCTAAATCTTCTCCTAGAAATCCCAGAATTACCTAGACATATGGACACAAAAGTGAGGGGATGTTTCTGGAGACTAATATTTCCATAATAAGGAGGTATATCAGACAACAAGATAAACATTATTACTGTTAGTGAAGGAGACAAGCACATGGGGCTAGAGTGGGAGATCTGCAACTGGACAACCTGGGATCAAATTTTTGCTCCACAACTTCCTATCAGTGGGGCCCTGGACAAGTGACAAGTCTCTCAGTGTGCTGTAAACTAGGATTAATGACAGTAATCACCTCACAGGTTTCTTCTGAGGACAAAATGAGTTGATATAAACATCACCTTTAAAATTGTATTTCCTAGATAGATATAGAGACCTCTTGACAACTTAAACATTTGAATGAATATCTATTGGTAAAATTGCAGATGTCAATAAATTTCAGGACAAAAAGTAATGCCTAATCCCCCTCAGTATGCTCACCACATAAACATCTACCCTTTGTGGTTTTATGTTCACTGTGCCAGGCAAAAAGACCTACTTCCAACCTTATTCTCCCCTTCCTATACCTCTTAGAGTCATGTCACAAGTCATTTTTTGTTTGTTTGTTTGTTTGTTTTTGAGGTAGGGTCTCATTCTAGTCCAGGCTGACCTGGAATTCACTATGTAGTCTCAGGGTGGCCTTGAACTCACGGCGATCCTCCTACCTCTGCCTCCCAAGTGCTGGGATTAAAGGCATGCACTACCATGCCCAGCTACAAGTCAGTTTTTGATGTCATAAGAAATCATTGGCCTGGGCTGGGGAAATTGATCAGTGGTTAAAGGTACTTTCATGCAAAGCCTGACAGCCTTGATTGGATTCCCCGTACCCACATAGAGCCAGATGTAGCACATGTACCTGGGCTTTCTTTGCAGCCACAGGAGGCCCTAAAATGTCATGCTCACGCTCTTTCTCTCTTTCTCAAATAAAGAAATATATTTTTTTAAAAAACACATGATGTGCACACCTGTAATCCCAACACTTAAAAGATGGATGTAAGAGGCTTATGAGTTCAGTGCCAACCTGGGCTGCATAGCAAGTTCTGGAAAAACCTAGGCTACTGAACAAGACCCTGTCTCAAAAATTTATTTTTTGTTTATTTATACTTAGACAAGAATTTGGGGGCTAGAGAGATGACACAGTAGTTAAGACACTTTCTTACAGAGCCTAATGACCTATGTTTGATTCCCCAGTACCCACGTAAAGCCAGACACACAAAATGCACGCATCTGGAGTCCATTTGCAGGAACTGGAGGCCCTGGCACACCCATTCTCTCTGTCTCTCATCTCTCTTTCTCTCTATCTCTCTCTTTCTCTCTCTCCTTGCAAATAAATAAATAAATAAATATTTCAGAAGAATTCTTTGGCTCAGACCATAAGTAAGACTCTCAGTTTGTGTTTCACCCTCAATGACCCTAAACTCTACAGTCTAAAAATTACTGGGGGACATAGGGTAACTGTGAACTGCCTCACATGGTCTGTTGAAGGAGTTAGGAAACATGGGGAAAAGCTCCACTTGAGGAGACTGGTGTAATGGTCCAGCCTGTCTCAGAGGCAAATGATAACACCCAGATGCCCTCTCCAACAAGGTCAAAGCATATATATTCATTCTTGGCCACCCTCCACAGCTCTGCAATCACAGGGAAACAGAAGACAGGTTAACACAGAGCACCGTTAAGACCAAAAGGTGACAACCAGCTAGCGGTACCCTGCCCAAGGCAGAGAAATGTCAACCTGATACAGGATGGGAAAGCAGGCACCTCTGAACTGTTGGTGGAAGGTTGTGAATACAGTGAGAAGTGAGGGAGTGAGGGGTCTCCCTCTTTCTCTTTGTCTCTCTCTCTCTCTCCCTCTCTCTCGGAAGTTGCTAAACTTGTTACTGGAAAGAGTCTGGTTCCTTAGATTGTTCCATATGCCCAAATCTGACAGCTACACTGGCACACTTTGATTCCCCATTTCAAAACCATGTGTGGAAATGCAACTGAGCGACTTCCATGTCACATCCTGTTCTCTCAACCCAGCTCTGACATTGGCAGAGGATTCTTCCAAAGAAAAAACTAAGCTCAGATAGAACTCAGTCTTTTCCCTTTAAGCCATCTCTTGCTTTAACATATTCTTTATCAAACACGCACTAGAAAACACTGTCTAGTGCGTAGAGAAGGTGTAATTTTTCAGTTTCTCACTGAGACTCAGGTTGGCAAATAGGTTAATTTTAACTTCACAGATTGCAAGGTGTGTGAATAGAACAGCTATATCAAGAACAAAATATAGCTGAGAAGAAAGAGCTGCTCCAAGCCACCAAGCTGTTTCATCCCAAAGGTCACAGAGGGCATCAGGGGCTGAAACAATACTGTGTTGAGGAACTTGGATAATATAGATTTCTGTAATTCTCATCAGGAATAAAGAAAAAAGTGTGAAACATGAAAGGAAGGAAAGGCTACCCACATTCTCATAAATAGTAGTTGTAACTAATGTTTATTGAATACTTGGTACGTACCAGGTCCAGCTAAGAGTGCAACACACATGTGCTCATTTAATCCTCACAACAACTATATGAAAAGAGGATGGTTTTAGGCTCTTATAGAAATGAAATACCTGTATGAAATCATGTAGCTGGTAAGTGGAGATGAGATGTGAACTACATCTGCCTGACATGTTTTCTTGTCTTTCCTGGCTTGTGCCTAAACCCAATGACAAGGAAGGATGGCATACATCATCACTCAGTTGCCAGGGCCTTTAGCCCAGTTCGTGGATGATATAGCCTCTCAGCACTTCTTGCTAACACCCATTTGTTTCATTCTCCTTTGGAAAAGGAAGCAGGTGCCAAAGGCAAGAGAAGTAAAAACAAGGCAACTGATTTGGCTCATGTTTAGTACAAACTCCAGAAGGAAGTAATTAAAACTAGTAGACACTGAAACTGTGAGATTATTCAGAATTAGTCGCCTTTCCTCCTCAAAAACCTGCATAATGTAGTTAGCTCCAGAGCATTTTTGTTTACTTTGTGTTTTCCCCACTTAACTAGCCTAGACAAAATCTTCACTCTGATCTGAGATGACATGACAGTCATTCTGTAGGAAACAAAACTGGTTCTACAAGTAACACAGCAACAAGGCTCCACCCTTAGATTAAATATAATTTGAGTGCAGTAATGAGCAAGATCATTAAGTCATTTTGAGGCCTTTTACTCCTACTGACTTCTAAACCAATATATGTTTATTCATTTTCAAATGTCAGAAAAGTCCAAAGAAAGCTATCATTCCTACCCAAATGAGCCAGTCTGACAGGGTATATACCTGTGAGTAACTTAGATCTGCAGTTATGTAATTCCATGGATATTGACCCTAGTATCAAGTTTAGAAAATACACACAAATATACCCAAATTTTGTCAGTGATAACATATTAAGTGGAGCTTTACTGAATAGTTTTTGATAAGCCCTTGGGAAAGAAATGATGCTTGGTGAATGAAAACAGAATACTACCTCCACTTGATCAGGGGTAAAGCAGCCAGAGCTACAGCAGCGTGCAGTATGTGTGACTATGTAAATTTATATATGAAGCAAACATCTCTCTTTGGATGGTCATAGGCATATCTGAATGACTTGGAATAAGAATTCCCTTTCTAACTCCTTTTGACAAAATTTATCATGTGGATGTCTTTTTCTTCAGGTAACAGCAACCATTGGTTAAAAAAAGAATATTGTGGCAGAAATTGTTGACTAGCACTCATATTTCCTGCTTATTTTTATGAGATCAGGGACACTATATTTCCCAACTTTCTCTGCAGGTAGATGTTGCAACGTGGCCAGCAGATATGAGCAAAAGTGATGAGTGCCACTTCCCCATGTGCGTTACAACTCCTTCCCATACATGTCCTCTGTGCCCATCCCCCATCAACCAGATATCCCTAAGAAGGCACACGTTGAGGATGCACATCCCTCATCAGAAGGAGTCCCTAAATGACTTCCTGGTAGAGAGCCACTTTATTGATCATGTTTGCTTACCCACATCATCCATCATGTGAGCATTTAAAAAAATTTTTTCAATGTGTTAGCCATGGCATATTTGAGATCTTTTCTCACAGGAGTTAGCTAACCTGACTAAAACAGACACTTTCCAGTTCCAAATTTATCAAAAGCATTTCATCTTGACTGACCTCCTTGGTCTTACACAGGAGAAACATTAACTATTCATAAATAATCCCTGTTAGTATTTACCTAGAAGCATAGCTACATAGAGTTGTCCATGTGAGAAGTCATTTGACTACAAAGCAACATCTGTAAGTCATTACGCCAGCTTCTATGACCAAAGGGATTCATTGGAAACAACTACGTTCCCTGTCTATGGTGCCTTGATACATGCCTAACATCTTACCTAGCTCATAAGCAAAGAGTCTCTAATGATCCCTTTGCTTTAGCCTCTTGGGATATTGAGCATTAATCTCTCAGAAGTAGTCCCCAGGAACCTCAGTAGTAAACCTCTAACATGTCATAGAGTAAGAGTATCCAAATTGTATATCAATTCCTGTCTCAGTGGTAGGCACTTTAAATAAGTAACAATGGGAAAACAAAGTGAATAAAATCTGTGTGAGGCAATGTTATTTTCTTCAATATTCCATACAATTATTCTGAAGTACTTTTAAATAGTTTCAAATCCTTTTAAAATGATTTTTATCTGTATAAACAATGTCTATAATGTGTGTTAAGGAGTGCAAATTACATTTCACATATAAGAACACCAACACCTCCTTTCCCTCCTCCTTACTGAAGAGCCAGCATTTTAAGGAAGTTCTCTGATTCCTTTGCACATATTGCTGGAACAGGAAATCAGAATAGGGGCCAAAGCTAAAACTAGTCCTAGAAAGTGGGGAGGGTAATTAAGAGAAAGATTGAAGACAGAGTATGAAGAGAAGGAAAGACAGAGGTGGGGAGTATCATGCTCAGAAAATCAGAGAACATGGGAGGTTAAGTACAGGAAACATGGAGCACTTGGCGGCACAGTGAGTGCAGACAAAGGTGAGGCAGTGAGCCATCCTCCCAGGAGCCTGGGACACCTCCACAGCTCAGTGTACTAGAATTTCACTGGCCTCTAAATTGTGAATTAACAGTCCGTTTCCATCTTGTACTAAAACCATAAGGGCACACCCCTACAAATTAAGATCTTAGCATCCATACCCAGCCCTTGCAAAATGCTCCCCCACAACACACATATATTGTTTTAGAAACCTCGAAAAAAGTGGATCTTCTGTGCTTAAAAAGACCTGCCCACTAGTCCCCAGAAAATGTCTTCCATACTTGACTTCCTCACCACTGTAACACACCCAGCTCACAAGAGGAAACTGGGGACACTGGTGGCTACTATAAAATGAAAAGGCCAAATGAATGTTCTGGCTTTGAACAACCCCCATCCTCTCACTCATATTTTGTTCATGTTAAACAGTGGCCAAATGCAGTAAATCTCTGGTGCTAAGTTCTCTCAACACTTCAGTTTTCTCTGTTGCCTCAAATCTTGATTTCTTTATAAATATGTCTTGAAAGCAAAAGAAAGATGATCTCAAAATGGATTCCTGTTCTGGCTTTTGAGGTCTGCCAATAATTTGTACCATCTAAGGGCATCAGAGCAGCTATTTTGACCATAACCAGATGGCTGCAGCTTCCCAAATTATCTGTACCTTCAGTGCAACATTTTTTTTCATTTGTTTTATAGAACTTTTAGTAAGCCTATTGATATCATTTATTTCAGCAACAAAAATTCCCCCAAAGAACATCTTTTCTGCCTCCCCCTCAGTTTCTTCCTAATTGTTGAGATTGTAAGGTTAAAATATGAATTGTATAATCTGCTCAATTTTATCATGCTACAAGAGAAAGGTTAGCAACTTCCTGGTAGGCCACACTAGTTAATACAGATGAATTCTCTTGGGTCCAGATTATCTACCCTTTCCCCATTCCCCCTCAATAAAACAGCAGCACACAACAATTTAATAGCATATACTGTGTGCATATATAATCATATACTAATTAAGTTTTACATAGGGCTAAAGACATAAACTGATAAATATAGACAGAAATAATTGAAAGGAGAAATGGTACATTATAGAACTAAGGTTAGACTAAAGCCTGAAGTCCAGTCAAAATGGAGAAGGCCACAAAACAATCAATACTTTAGGGTTCTTACAATAAAAAATTGAGATTATTAATAAAAATTAGTATTATTAGGGAAGGATTTAAATGGAAAAATTGAAAACCATTATTACTATTTTCGGACTCAAATTTATCAGATATTCTCTCTCATCTTCTCTCTTTCTCAACATACTACTCTTCAGTATGACAACAGCCTTGATGCTGGCCTCTTCCTTTCAAAGGGCAGGAGTAGGACATGGCAACTGAGAAGTTTACACAAACAGCCAACTTATGTTTTGTATCCATTCCAGTTTTTCAGCTGGATATTTGTGCAGGCTGCTGTTACTCTGGCAACCTAGTGACAAATAATACTTTAGTTGACAGTTAAGGAGGAAGCTAGACAGAAAAGAAGATGGCTGGGGTGGAGAGCTGAGGGTGGAGGATGTTATTGTAGAAACAAAAAGGTTAGAGAAATGGTCTGTGTGTCTCATTTATCTTATACTGGTCTGGTTTCATTTCTTACCCTTAAATACGTGAGAAAGATCAGCCAATTTGGGTTGAGATACTGATTCAATTAATTTTACACCCTGTGCTGATTCTTTTTGGATGTTTGTTTACTCCAACTATAAGTCAAGATGAATAATTCTTATTTTTATTTTTGTTGGTATTCTTGTTTGGTGTGTGTGTGTGTGCACGTGCGCATGCGCATACATATGGGCATGCATGTGTATGTGTGTGTGTTCTGGAGCAGGAGCCCCATGCATGCATGGAGAGGCTAGAGCAGGATACCAGGTATCCTCTTCTTTGGCCTTATTTCCCTGAGACAGATGCTCTCACTGAACCATTTTTTATCTAGAGCTTCTGAACAGCAGATCTCAGTGATCCTCCTACCTGCACTTCCCTCAATGCTGGGGTTACAGGAATGCATGGCCATGCCCAGTTTTTTACATGGATTCTGGGAATCAAACTCAGGTCCTTGTGCTTGTGTAGCAAACATTCCTACATGCTGAGTGATCTCCCAGGCCCCAATTCCTTAATAGTCTATGACAACTCTGAGGTTAGAGATGTTATTGCACTGGTGATTAAACATTTCAATTTTGAGCCAGGCATGGTGGTGCATGCCTTTAATCCCAGCACTGAGGAGGCAGAGGTAGGAGGATCATCGAGAGTACGAGGGTAACCTGAGTCTACATTGTGAATTTCAGGCTGGCCTGAGCTAGAGCAAGACCCTACCTTGCGGGGGGGGGGGGGATTCTATTTTGTACTGTCAGGACAAATTGAAGTATGGTAAAGAAAGGAAAATCAAGCCAGACATGGTGCACATCTGTAAAACAAAATCAAGTCAGACATACTGCACATCAGTACTCAGTAGGCGAAGGTAGGAGGATCCTTGGCTACATAGTATGTTTGAGGCCTCATGAGATGTTATGTGAAATCCTGTCTCAAAAAAAGAAAGAGGGCTGAAGAGATGGCCTAGTGGTTAAGCACTTGCCTGTAAAGCCTAAGGACCCCAGTTCAAGGCTCGATTCCCCAAGACCCACTTTAGCCAGATGCACAAGGGGATGCACACATCTGGAGCTCGTTTGCAGTGGCTGGAGGCCCTGGCGTGCCCATTCTCTCTCTCTCTCTCTTTCTCTCTGCCTCTTTCTCTTTCTCTCTCTGTCTCTCTCAAATGAATAAATAAAAAATTGAATAAAATTTAAAAAGGAAGAAGGAAAGGAAGGAAGGAAGGAAGGAAGGAAGGAAGGAAGGAAGAGAGAGAGAGAGAAAGAAAGAAAGCTAAGATCTCTGTGACTTAAGATGGCATAAATTGATTATTTCACACAAAGTCTTTGGCAAATGAGGTCACTGTCTTCTGAGTCTCAGAATAGCAACACTTGCCACTTAGGTGTGGGGACCAGCATCTCAGCCTGGGTTCTCCTCCACAACTGCTTTGACAGGAAACAAGAACCTAGGTGGACTAGTGGTACTGCCACACACAACCTCAACCAGTACTTGTCAGGTGGCATCTCCCAAATGTAAGGGGACCAATGAAGGTACACTGTACATGAGCACCCAGAATGATTGAGGACCTAAATTCTTTTCCATGTGTTTACGTCAGGAAGTTATTTAAAATGATAGAAGATATATAAAAAATAGACAACATTGGAGGAAATTCACATCTAAGTATCTAAGAAACAAAATCTTTGCTCCATGCTAAGGAACCTTAGGGAAATTCTAAGCAACGTTCCATTAAACTGGATTTCACTCTTACTACAGAGACAAGACCCGACTCAAAGAATAAAAGAAGCTAGAAGTAGTGAAAAGAAAACTGTTAGGAGTCAGAATTCTCAGATTCTAAGTACTAGCTGTGTTTGCACGTGGGCAAGTACCTTAGTCATTATCAGCCTGCTTGTTTGAAACCCTAGCATAATAGTATTGCCTTTACCTACCTCCAGGGCTATAGTGAGGGTCAGACTGGATGATGTACTTACTGAGTGCTGTGAATTATGAAGTATTCTTTTTTATATTTTTTATTAGATATGGCCATGTTTTGTAGGTAAACAACACATGCTGGTACTATCCTTTCCCTCCTCCCTGCCTCTTTTCTGAAGAGGTCTTCCTCGTTGGGGATGCAGGTCAGCCTCTTGGGGATCATGCATTATCGGGGAGGAGACAATGTCTCTGTGCCAAATGACCTGACTTGTGGTTCTAACAATATTTCTGCCCCCTCTTGAAGAAGTATTCTTTACACATAAGCTATAGGTGGCAAACAATACAAAACATATAACCACGTGAGTGCCTGATCTATTCACTGAGCATTTGCTCTTATAACTTCTTGTTTCTCATTGCATGATTTTTAGAATCTAGCTGTGGATTTAAGCAAGAATGGAAAAGGAAGACAAAATCTACTTCATGTGCCTGGGATAAGTGGAGTGACTGGATTTGTAAGAGTTAAAGGTAAAAGAGAGGGCAGGTCTGAGGAGCACACATAGTTTCTGAGAAACAGTGTGGGAGAATTATGAGCAGTTGTGGGGAGGAGCCCACTGATGGAGAAATGTTGAAGGCAGCTGACAAGAATGGCCTAGATCCAGGTGCTAATAGGAAGCTGCAGGAGGTTGCCGAATAGGAAGGTGACATGATTAAAATGCTGTTTAACAAGATTAATTGGGCACCATGTTCAGAATAGTTTATAGTAGAAAGAGTCTGAATGTGGGGACCACGTGTAATTGTGTCTTGAATGAAGAGAAAGAAAGCCTGGCTGTGATGATAAAAATAAAAACATTGGGTCTTCTGGATAAAATAGTGGATTTGAAGCCTCATCAATGAAACCTAGGGAAAGAAAACAGTCAAGATTATACACAATAAGCCCTTTTACTTCAAGAGACAGAAGCTTTAAATGAACTTATTAAGGCAGGTGAGATCTCCACAGGGAAGCCAGTGAGAAGCATCATGACTCTATGCTGATCTACATGCCCATCCACACCATGTGGCACCTGAAAGCACAGTGGAAACCACCAAGCACTGCTTCTCTTCACACACACTGGCCCTGTGGGGAGAATAGTAGAAACTGGTAAATTCTTCCCCTCACCCCAGCTTTACATGATCAGAAGCTGAGGCTATTATGGGAACCAGCTGAGGCCTTTGGGAACTTCCACGCAACGTCTCACAACCACATGTTCTCCCCCTTCTCATGCAGCTGCATAGGGAGCAGAGACTGTAGCTGGAGCCAAAAGTTTCCATTCATCCCTCCCCACCCCCAGCACTTATGCTAAGTCAAGGTAAGAGTGCCCTGAGGAAGTGCCCTGAAGAGAGGAGTGAACTCACTCCTCAACTCAGCACAAACGGATTAGAAACTCATTCCAAAAGGTAACCTGTCTGAACTGTTCTGGGGCAATATATACCCCAAATCTGGTTATAGGTTTAAACTGAAAGTGCAAATTATACTATGTTAAAGCAGTTTATTAAATGAAACACCACAGGAAGGGAAAGAACCAAAACCCATCCAACCAACCAAGAATATATGTAAGTAGAACAAATTAATGGAAATGGAAAGGCCTAATGGAGGCCAGGGAAAGAGACTGAATAAAAGAAAGGTGGGGAAACAGCTAATCAAAATTGAAAAGGGTATGAATAAGTCATAGGGAAACCTACTTTTATGGACAATAGCACACCCAGAAGCCATAGATTGTTACTAGAAAATTTTCAGTGCCAGAGATGGGATACCTTCCAATAAGTTCTTGACTAGGGAGGTCCCTAATGTCCCCAATACATCACAGGTCATTGCCAAGGCTCTTGGTTTCTCACTAGAAATAGATGGTAAGACCCTATTGCACATACTTGGGCTGCAAGGTAATTGGGAAATCCTGCTGGAACTCCTCTGTGTAGACCAACTGACAGAAAGTTGGAAAAAGCTACTCTGCATGCAGGTCCATGGGAGAGAGAGAAATCAATCACCAGTGGAAACTGCAAGCCTTAAGTTTGGCCATCCAAGCCAAATGAGCCAATGGGTACAATAGTGGCATGTCTGTTATAGGGGAAACAAACCACTCTCTAATTGGACTGGAGGCCCACTCCACGGAAGTTAATACATGCCTGATACTGCAAATCTACAACAAGGATAGTCATGAGCCCTAGGGGTATAACATCTGCTGGTGTCTGGCTAAATGTATATACTATGCTCACCAAACTGCCCAGTAAGCATTTCTCTTAATGTTTATACCCATATATTAATGATATTCTCACTTTTGGTTAGTGAAGCTTCTCTTTTCAGATGGCGGTCACCTTGCAATGAGTAAGAAGGCATCATAGTGCTGAGAAGAAGCAACAGAGGAGTGCTCAGCACCAAAACATCTCTATGACACCTTCCAAGGCTCATGGTCCATTAAGAAAGAGGTGGTATAAAGAACGTAAGAGCCAAAGGAAAGGGAGGGCTTCTTACAATGTGCTCCTCCAGACACAAAATGGCCTGGATATCCATGACCTTGCAGTACCTGACACTACCTACACAAGACCATTATAACAGGAGGATGACATCAAAATAAAAGAGAGACTGATTGAGAGGGAGAAAGGATATGATGCAGAGTGGAGTTCCAAAGGAGAAAGTAGGGGAGGGGAAGGAATTACTATGGTTTATTGTTTATACTGATGGAAGTTGTAAAAAAAAAAAAAAAAAAAACAGGACTGGAGGGATAGTTTAGCAGTTAAGGCATTTGCCTGCAAAGCCAAAGGACCCAGGTTTGATTCCTAGGACACACATTAGCCAGATGTACAAAGGATTGCATACATCTGGAGTTCATCTGTAGTGTAGTGGAGGCCCTGGCATACCCATTCTCTCTCTGTGTTCTCCCCTCTCTTTCTCTATCAAATAAATAAGTAAATAAAATAAAATAATAAAGACTGGTACAATATGAGATTTTTTTATTTTAATGTACTGTTATTATATTTATTTTCATCACTTGTGTATTTGTATGTTAGGGTTAATTTTTGCCTCTATAAGAATTTTTAAATCATTTGTTGCCCATTTTTAGCCTGCAATCTTACATATATATCTTATAATAGTATGTTGCAAGAAGGTTTTAAGATTGTTCTATACATTTCTCTATGTAGTCTATAATTGAGCATTCTCTACTACTCTTTCTATGTACAACTCATATGCTTTCCCTCTAATTATAACCTGCTTTTCTCTTTATCTCTTCCTTGTCTCCTCTGTTTCATACTTCATAAGTATAATCTTCAGTAGCTTTAGCAACCTCTGAAATCTGTGAACCCTAATAGTGTCCCAATTTTTCCTTCCCAGATACTAGTTCCACCTCAATCCTTTTTATTAAAATATCCTTAAATTTAAATTTTATTTACTTATTTGAGAGAGGGGGTAGAGAGAGAGCAAGAGAATGGGCATGCCAGGGCCTGCAGGTACTGCAAACAAACTCCAGATACACATGTCATCTATACATCTGGCTTACATGGGTACTGGGAAATTAAATCTGGTTCCTTAGGTTTCACAAACAAACACCTTAGCCACTAAGCCACCTCTCCAGCCCTTGATCTCTTTTTTTTAAAGTTATTATTTATTGATCTTTTGAAGTAAAAAGATTGTACTCTTAGAACCCCCCTCCCTGACCCCAATTCTGTTGAGGGTCTTCTCTGATGGTTTTATTGATATTCATTGTAGGGACCAAGAGGACTCAACCAGTCTCTGAGGGTACAACTTGATCCTTTTTAAGGTTGATCTAATGCTGGATCCTGCCTCTTCCCACTTTATTTCCCTCCAAATTCTTATTTTAGTAACTGAAATTCTAGTTTACTCCTAACCATTCTTGTTCATTTATTCTCCAACAGTGTTGAAATGAAAGGGATCACTGTTGTTAAATATCTCATATGGCTTTTGCAAAATGGGTATATCCAGATGCTGTGGTCATTCCAGTGGTTAATATTCTACTCTGGGAGTAACAGAAAGGCTGCGCTAGGCACTATAGATCGTGGATTAAGGATATAACTTGTAAGATATTCACTTCCACTGGAGATATGGGTCAGTGATTAAAGGCACTTGGTTGTAAAGCCTGATGTCCCAAGTTAAATTCCCCAGCATCAACATAAAGGCAAATGCAAAGTGGTCCATTGCAACTGTGTCCCAAAGTGCCTGAAGTAGTGGGAGGCACATCTAGGGGAATCCAAGCCAGCTAGTCTGACTTTCCTTTGCCATCTGTCTGTTTGCAGTGGCAAGATGCACCGTCTCAAAGAAGGTGGAGCAGAGATACCTTGGAAGTTTTCTTCTAACCTCACATGCATGTGTGATATGTATGCTCACACACAAAAAAATAAATAAAGTGAAAATATAACATATAAAACATGCACGTCAACTCTACCACACCACAACCTAGCCTCACTTGTGCCCTACAAATACTTCACCAGCTGAAAAGAAAAAAAAAAAAAATGAAATAATCCCAAATTCAGAAATCTCAATGCAATAAATAAAAATCCAAGGAAACATAACTTCTCCAAAAGTTAGTAAAGCCACAGTAATGGCCTTGAGTGAGAGTGAATTAGCTGAAATCCTTGGCAGAATGGAAAAGAATTCTAAGTATGTCCAAAGAAATCAAAGAAGAAAATAAATATGAATGAATTCCAAAAGAACATTAAAAGACAGCTTAATTACGGGTAAGAGAGATGGCTTAGCAGTTAAGGTGCTTGCCTGCAAAGCCAAAGGACCTCAGTTTGATTCCCCAGGACCCAAGTAAACCAGATGCCCAAGGTGGTGCTTGCATCTGGAGTTTGTTTGCAGTGGCTGGAAGCCCTGGTGTGTCCATTCTCTCATTCTCATTCTCATTCTCTCTCTCTCTCTCTCTCTCTCTCTCTCCCATACATATCTCAAATAAATAAATAATAAAAAAATTTAAAGACAGCTGGACTAAATAAGGAGGTCAATAAAAGACATGAAAGAAGAATTCAGTAAATAAATAAAAATATTGAGCAAAAATCAAACTGAAGTACTAGAAATATGCAACAAATGAAATAAAACCTCTGTGGAAAGACTAATAAAATGGATCAGGGAGAGAGCAGAATCTCTGAAATTGGAAACAAAGTGAAGAAATTGTAACATCTCAACAAAGAAAATGATAGTTTTTTCCAATGTGTTTGTGCTTATCAAATGTATATGTATGTGTAGATGTGCATGCCCCATGTACACACATGCAGCAGCTAGAGGAAGACATCAAGTGTTTTCTTTTACCACTTTTCCACCTTATTTCCCTGATTTTGGACTTCTCCATTTTCTTCAGTTAAGCTGGCTGACCAGGAAGTCCCATTGATCCTCCTGTGTCCAACACCCTCAGCACTAGTGTCACAGGCATGCACAACCATAGCTGGATTTTCACATGGATGCTAGGAATCAAACTCAGGTCTTCACACTTGGTAGCAACCACTCTTAACCTACTGAGCTATTTCTCCAGCCCTGAAAAATGAATTGATAAGATAGCATGAGTGGGACTTTATGAAGATATCAAATCTAAGAATTATGGGCACTGAAGGAGAACAATTTCACTGTAAAGGTATAGTAAACATTTGAAACAAAATCATAGACAAAAGTGTTCCAAAATCAGGGAAGAGATCCAATCCAGATACAAGAGGCATTTAGAACATAAGACAAATATGACCACAAAAGAAACTCCCCTCATCACATTATAAATCAAATATTAAATAGATAGAACAAAGAAAGTAGCAAGAGAGAAGCAACAAGTTACTTATAAAGGCAAACCCATCAGAGTAACAGTAAATTTTCAATGGATACTTTAAAAGCCAGAAGAACTGAGAATTATATACTTAAAAGTTCTAAAAGACAACAATGGCCAACCCAGACTACTATACCTAGCAAAGCTACATGTCAGAAGGAGAAAGAAAAACTGTCTGTGATAAAAAAAAACAGGATAAATAATTTATGATCACTAAGCCAGATATACAGAAGGTACTTAAAATAATCCTTCAGAATGAAGAGAAAGCTCTTCTATGAGGAAACAAAAAACAACAAATCATGCTTGGATAATAGTTAAGAGATTAATAGGAAAATACAAAAAACTACAAAGTTAACAACAATGATAAGAATTAATATTTGGTCTATACACACCTTCCAACAATAACTCTGAAGTTCCCCATCTAAAGACATAGACTAGCAGGTTGGATTAAGAAACAGGAGTTGCCAATAAACAGCAAAACGTAGGCAAACTCTTTGCCAGCTATACATCTTATATGATTAATGTCTAGAACATGCAAAGAACAAAAAAATGAACAACCCAAAGCAAAATGGGCTACAAAACTGAAGAAAGTCTGCAAAGAAAAAAAATACAAATGGAAAATAAATATTTTTTAAAGTGTTTAATACCCTTACCTATCAGAGAAATTCAAGTTACAACTGTTTTAAGATTGCAACCCACCCTGTCAAAAAGGCTGTCATTAAGAAAACAAAGGACAACAAATGCTGGTGAGGATGTGGGGAAAGAGAAATCATTATCCATTGTTGGTGGTGGATGCTGGAAAGAGATATGAAGCCTGTTGAGGGAGAAAAGTCATTAATAGTGTTAACAAGCAGTTGGCCTGCAAGCTTTATGGTTGACCAGCCAGACTAAATGTACCACCTGATGCAATGTGGCATGCCTGTTATAGGGGAAACAAATTGCTCTCTGATTGGACTTGAGGCCCACTTCACAAGAGGAAATGGTACTGAAAACCTAATCAAAAGTCTAAGTTTTGAGAGGTCATAAGCTCTATGAGGAAGCTACTGTTATCTGACTAGATGGGGATATTATGCCCACCAACCTACCCTCTAAATACTTATCTTTATGCTACTCTCACTTTTGGTTATTGAAGCTTCTCTTTTCAGATAATGATGATCCCTGGGGTGACTCAAAGCTCACCAAAGTGTAAGAAGTGACATTGGAGTATTCAGCACAAGTGAGACACCTCTATCAAACCCTCCTAGGCTTAGGGACCACTGCAGGAGAAGTGATGGAAAAAATGTAAGAGCCAAAGGAGTGGGAGGAGTGCTTACAATACTGTCTTCCAGACACAAATTGGCCTTGTTGTTCATAACCTCACAGTGCGTGATGCTGCCTACACATGCACTACATAATGGGAAGGGACAAAAAGGTAGCCTCAAAATAGAAGAGAGACTAGTTGGAAAGATAAAGTAATTCAATGGAAGGGGGATTTGGAAGGGAGAAAAAGGGAAGTTAGTAGGAGGGGATTATGATTATGTTATATTGCTTATATTTATAAAAGTTGTTAATACAAAAGTTTTAAAAAGATAAATAGGCAGGAGACTTCTGGCCAAGATGGTAATTGCCTACCTGCGCTGCAGATCCCGGGGAAAGAAAGGCAAGACATTAAGGGTTAACTGGGTCTTTTATGGGAGAGCAATCTCCAATAGATGGCCAGTGGGAGGGCACAGAGGGGGGAAAAACAGGGAATGACAAATTCCCTTGCAGGTGGGTAGCCCAACCCTCTTCCCAAGTATCTGCCATATCCACAGCACTACCAGCTGCCGATTGATCCCTGCAGTGTGGAAGCTTAGACAGCTCTGCCCACTCACTCACTTAATGCTCCTGCCACCACACGTTCAGTGAGTCCAGACCCACAGCAACTGTCACACAAGCTCAGACTGTGTCTGCCTGATGCCAGCTCAGATGCCATCCCCTACCAGTCTGCTGTGGTGGGGGAGCGCAGACTGCTTCTGGGTCCCAGTGTTCCCACACCAGAGTTTGGGCTGCTTTAGTGCTTGGTGCCTTAGTGTCTCTCCTAGCTCAAATGCAGGCAGCTTTGGTGCATTACCACTTGAGAGATCAGGCAACTTTGGCACCCCAGCCAGGCAGTAGATCAGGCTGATTTGGCAACTGAAAGCCAAAGCCCAGGCTGCTTGGTAACTGCCGCAGGCTGCCACAGATTCCCATTATGCTTGAGCCATGGCTGATCCAACCACCTAGGTGGCCATACACTGTGATGGGCAGACCAAAGTGCAAAAGAAATAACATGAAAAATCAAATGCAAGAAAATCCACTTAGATCACCCAGTCCTACAATGAACATCTCTAATCAAAACATAGAAGAGTCATTAGGATCAGAACACCAAAATGAAGCTATGAGCAAAGCAACCTTGACCAACCTACTGGTAGAACTTTAAGAAAATCAACAAAGGATCAATAATCATGTGGATGCTGCCATCACTAAACTAGACCTAATAGATAAGAAAATGGAAGGAGTTCAAAGACAGTTAAGAGATTTGAGGGACAGTGAAAAAAAAGACCTCAAAAATCAGTTGGCCATGCTAAATGAAGACATAAAGAAATGCAAGGATGAATTCCAAGAATCATGAAGAAAATCAGAAAATGATGTGAAAAGGGAGCTTGACAGAGGGATGGAAATCATACATAGATAAGTAGTAGAAAATGTAAACCTAATTGAACAAGTCCAAAACTCTCTAGAAGCTCTCAAGAATACAGTCAGCCATGTGGAGGTCAGAAACTCTGATCTGGAAGACAAGATGGAAGAAACAGTTCAAGAGTACAAAAATTTCAGTAAGTTCAAAAGTTTCTGTGAACAGAATATGAGGGAATTGTGGGATACATTTAAATATGCTAATATCAGGATCACTGGAATACTAGAAGGAGAAGGAATTCAGACCAAAGGCATGGAGAACTTATTTAACAAAATAATTGAAGAAAACTTCCCCAGTCTCTTAAAAGAAAGGCCAATCAAGATGCAAGAAGCCAACATAATGCCAAACAGACTGGACCAAAGGAGAAACACTCCAAGACATATTGTCATTAAGACTCTAAACATTGACATGAAAGAGAAAATCCTAAAAGCAGCTAGGGAAAAACAGCACACCACTTTCAATGGTAACCCCATCAGAATTACACCAGACTTCTCAATGGAAACCCTGAAAGCTAGAAGGGCCTTGAATGAAACACTACAAAGTCTAAGAACCTATGGCTTCCAACCCAACCTATAATACCCAGCAAAGGCATCCCACATAATAGATGGTGAAAGAAAAATTTTCCATGAAAAAACTCAGCTTTAAAATTATATGAACACAAAAACAAACTTACAGAGTGTATTTCAGGAAATCTCCACAGAGAAGAAACAAATAATCAAACGCAAATGCCTACAAGAAGCAGATCACAATAACCAAACTCATAGTAGGCACAAAAAACGTCAAAGTCCATTAAAACACCAAACCACATATACCATCACAATATGGCAGGGATCAAATCAAATCTCACCATCATTACTCTAAATATTAATGGCCTTAACTCACCCATCAAGAGACACAGGCTAACAGGATGGATCAAACAATTAGACCCCTCAATCTGTTGTCTTCAAGAAACCCACCTCACCACTAAAGACAGACACCTACTCAAGATGAAATGATAGAAAACAATATTCCAAGAAAAGAGGAATAAGAAACAAGCAGCCATAGCTATATTAATATCTGATAAAATATACTCCAAACCACAAATAATCAAAAAAGACAAAGAAGACCACTTCGTACTTACCAAGGGAACGATTCATCAAGAGGATATTACAATCATAAAACTGTATGCACCAAACACAGGGGCACCACAGTTCATAAAACAAAACCTACTTGACAATAAAACAGAAATAACCACCAACACCATTATAGCTGGGGATTTCAATATACCATTATTAGTAATAGACAGATCATCCAAACAGAAACTCAACAGAGAAGTAAGAGAGCTCAAAAAAAAACCATAGATCACATAGGGCTAACGGACATCTACAGAACTTTCCATCCCAAATCCACAGACTACACATTCTTCTCAGCAGCCCATGGAACATTCTCTAAAATTGACCATATACTGGGTCACAAAGACTGCCTACACATATTTAGGAAGATTGGCATAATTCCCTGCATGACATCAGATCACAATGCTATATTGCTAGATATCAACAACAAAAGATCCACCAAGAATCCCAACAGCACATAGAAACTGAATAGCACGCTTTTAAACAATAAATGGATAGTGGATGAAATAAAAAATGAAATTGCAAAATATCTATAATTGAATGGCAATGAGGACACATCATACCAAAACTTATGGAACACAATGAAGGTAGTCCTCAGGGGAAAATTCATAGCACTCAATGCCTACATAAAAAAGACAGAGAGGGCTGGAGAGATGGCTTAGCGGTTAAACGCTTGCTTGTGAAGCCTAAGGACCCCGGTTCGAGGCTCAGTTCCCCAGGTCCCACGTTAGCCAGATGCACAAGGGGGCGCACGCGTCTGGAGTTCGTTTGCAGAGGCTGGAAGCCCTGGCACGCCCATTCTCTCTCTCTCCCTCTATCTGTCCTTCTCTCTGTGTCTGTCACTCTCAAATAAATAAATAAATAAAAATTTAAAAAAAAAAAGACAGAGAAATCCAAATCAATAACCTAACCATCCACCTAAAGACACTGGAAAAGCAAGAAAAATCCAACCCAAAGAGCTCCAAAAGGAAAGAAATAATTAAAATCAGAGCAGAAATTAATGAATTGGAAACCAAGGAAACAATTAAGACGATTGACAAAACAAAGAGTTGGTTCTTTGAAAAAATAAACAAGATTGACAAACCCCTGGCCAATTTGATCAAGCACAAAAAAATGAGATGCTTCAAATTAACAAAATTCAAAATGAAAAAGGACAGACCACAACAGACATAAGTGACATTGGGAGAATCATCTGGACTTATTTCAAAAGCCTCTACTCCACAAAACTGGATAATGTGGAGGAGATGGATAAATTCCTGGATGCATGCCATCTATCAAAGCTAAACTCAGAGCAGATTAATCTCCTCAATGAACCCATCACACTCATGGAGATTGAAAAAGCAATAAAAAACCTCCCCAAAAAGAAGAGTCCAGGACCAGATGGCGTCTCAGCTGAATTCTATCAAACATTCATGGAAAAACTCAAACCAATCTTCCGCAAACTGTGACATACAACTGGAGAACAGGGAAAGCTACCCAACTCCTTTTATGAAGCTAGCATCACCCTAATTCCAAAACCAGGCAGGGATGCCACAAGAAAAGAAAACTACCAGCCTATTTCCCTGATGAACTTAGAAGCAAAGATCCTGAACAAAATCTTCACAAACTGAATCCAACAACACATCAAAAGCATTATCCACCTTGACCAAGTGGGATTCATCCCAGGAACACAGGCGTGGTTCAACATATGAAAATCTGTCAATGTAATACACCACATAAACAAGGTTAAACATAAAAACCACATGATCATTTCAATAGATGCAGAAAAGGCCTTTGACAAGATACAACATCACTTCATGATCAAAACATTGGAGAGAATTGGCATGGTTGGTACATATCTTAACATAATAAAGGCAATATACAAAGCTCCTAAGGCCCAAATAATACTTAATGAGAGAGATTAGAAGAATTCCCATTAAGATCAGGAACAAGACAGGGTTGTCCACTCTCACCTCTGCTTTTCAATATAGTACTGGAAGTAGCAGCTCAAGCAATAAGACAGGAGAAGGAAATAAAAGGGATACAATTTGGAAAGGAAGAGGTTAAGTTAGCTCTATTTGCCGATGACATGATTGTATATGTAAGAGACCCAAGACACTCCATCCCAAATCTCCTGAAGGTGATTAACTCCTATAGCAAAGTAGCAGGATAAAAAATTAAGGCACAAAAATGAGTAGCCTTTCTATATGCCAATGACAAAGATACAGAGAAAGAAAAAAAAAAGATACAGAGAAAGAAATAAGGGACATGGTCCCATTTTCAATAACAAATAAAATAAAATAAATAAAATACCTTGGAATAATGTTAACCAAGGAAGTGAAAGATCTATAGAACGAAAACATAAAAGCACTCAAAAAAGAAATTGAGGAGAACTTGAGAAAACGGAAAGACCTCCTGTGCTCCTGGATAGGCAGAATTAACATTGTGAAGATGGCAATCATACCAAAAGCAATATATAGATTTCATGCAATTCCAATTAAAATCCCTACAGTGTTCTTCACAGAGAGAGAGAGAAAATGATCTCACATTTCATATGGAAAGGCAGAAGGCCTTGCATATCCAAACATATCTTCAGCAAAAGAAATACTTCTGGAGACATCACCATACCTGATCTAAAGCTGTATTACAAAGCCATAGTAATAAAAACAGCATGGTACTGGCATAAAAACAGGAGTATAGACCAATAGAATAGACTTGAGGACCTGGACTTTGGGTCAAGCAACTATAGCTACTTGATATTTGACAAAGACCCTTACAGTATAGGCTGGAAAAAAGACAGCATCTTCACCAAATGGTGCTGGACAAACTGGATAACCATATGCAGGAAATTGAAACTTGATCCACACATTTTGCCATGCACTACACTCAATATAAGACCAGAAAATCAACTATTACTGGAAGAAAATTTAGGAAGTACCTTCCATGGTATAGGAATGAAAAAAGACTTCCTGAACAAAACCCCAGTAACTCACAATCTTAAATGGTCACTCAACCAATGGGATCACATGAAGCTTAAGAGTTTCTTTAAAGACAAGCATAAAATAAGCAAAGCCAATAGATTACCCACAGAATGGTAGAAAATATTTTCTGGTTATCCAACTGACAGAGGCCTAATCTCTAGAATCTACAAAGAACTCAAAAATCTAAACAGTAAAACATCAAACACCCACTCACAAAATGGGGCAAAGAGCTGAATAGGAAGTTCACAGAGGAAGAAATACAAATGGCAAACACATACTTAAGAAAATGTTCACCATCCCTAATCATCAGGGAAATCCAAATTAAAACAACTATGAGATTCCACCTTACCTCAATAAGGATAGCAAACATCAAAAAAATCAAATGAAAATAAATACTGGTGAGGATGTGGAGAAGAAGGAATACTCATCCACTGTTGGTGGGAATGTAAGATGGTACAACCACTTTGGAAAGCAACGTGGAGCCTCCTTAAAAAGCTGACTATAGACATACCAACAGACCCAGTTATTCCCCTACTGGGCATCTACCCTACAACCTATCAAACCACAGGCCAGAGAGATTTGCTCAACCATGTTTGTAGTGGCTCAATTCATAATAGCTAAGAGCTGGAATCAACCCAGATGTCCATCACTAGAAGAATGGATAAATAAGATGTGGTATAGCTACACAATGAATTCTATACAGCAGTAAGAAAAAATGACAAAATGAAATTTGAGGAAAAATGGTTGAACCTGGAACAGATCATTCTCAGTGAACTTACCCAATCACAGAAAAAAATTGCCACATAGTCTCACTCAACTACAGTACCTAACCTGAATCTACCCAAGATGCCTTACATACCCAGTAAGCATCTAGTGGACTAGACAATAAGAGAGGTGGGGAGGGAGGGTAGAGCAATGGAGGGGTGTGAAACACAAACCTAGACCCAAATGGCAATGGTACCATAAAATTCTACTTCATAAAAGGCAGACCAAATGACTGAAACTTCACCAGGCCCTTAGAGGGAACACCTGACCCACAAGACACTGGAGAGGGTATGATGAAGATTAACCTTAATTTTCTACAGCTTCTCTCCCTCCCTCCCTCCCCCCCCCCTCTCTCTTTCTCTCTTTCTCTTTTCTCTAACTTTTGTATAGTAGTTATCTTTTTCTTCCTTTTCTTAGTGGGCACTGATCTGTAACTCCCAGTACCAGCATGTGGCTATCATCCACAAAGAGCTTATGATCAGAGAGACCTACAAGGTTTCCTAAAAGAAAGACAGATTTCTATCTGAGTACTTGATGACCCACCAAAGATTAGTGGTAAGACCCTACTGCTGAAGATACCTTATGTGGCCAACACATAAATGGAATGGCATGGCTGGAAGCTGGAAGAGAGTCAGTCCCCAGACAGTCAGCACATCTAGTGCCAGAAGGTTCTACATGGGTGACTTGAGGAAAATGACCAATATCTGTCCAAGAAACTCATGGTCTAACCTACTCAGCAGCAAATAACATGTCGTGATACCCACAGAAGTGAAATAGTGGCACACAGCCATGGTGGGGAACCAATTGCTCTTGATTCGGCTAACTGATCCCCTCAGTGGTATGAGACCCATAGCTGGAGCTGGGAAAGAAGTCAGAACCATATGCAAACATAAACCCACTTTCCCTTATCAAGCTACCATCAATCGTGGTCTACAAGAGGGCCTACACCTGCTAAATTCTCTATAAAAAAATAAAAAGTAAGGGTTATCTCATTTGTCCTGGTGCTAACTTACTCTCCGTTGGAGAATCTGCTTCTCTTTTGCAGATAGATATAGATCCTAAGGAGAGAGCCACACCATCATACCTCAAAAGGCCCCTGGCTGAAACTAAGAACAATTGGCAAAACAAGCAATGGTGCTGTTTTCCTGGTGAATGGGGTACCAGCACAAGGGTGAAGGAGATCAACACAGAGAAAAATCAACTCCTACCAAATCAGAGAGCCTGTGACCCAGAGGTCCCCAATACCACATCACTGAAGCAGACCAAAACTGAACCAACATGGCTCAGGGAAATTTTGCGTAAGAGGGGGGGCAGAAAGAATGTCAGAGCCACATGATGGGTCATGATATGCAGAGACATTTATCCTACCCATAACTGTGGGCTAACTCCACAATGCATGACCTATATACCTCAAGAAGGAGGAGCCAAGAGGAGGTGGTAGGTCACGGATGAGCCTAATAATGGTACCAAACTAACTCTATTTGCTGAATACAAAACTAATTAATAAAAAAATTAAAAATTTTAAAAAAAGATACATAAAAAAGAGAGTTTTAATGGAGATATTGTAACTGTATGATGATTCTCCAAAAGTCATCAATTACTAATTGGAAATCCAAATACTAGGGGTGGGATAGTTCCCTGTGAGTTGCTAGTCAGGGAGGATTCAGAGGACACCAAAACATTACAGACTCTTGCCCCTGCCCACCAGAACTAGATGGTAAGACCCTGTTGCTGAGGACTCCACATGCTTTGGTTCAAATCCAGGCATGCATAGCACTTATGACCTTGGTTAGTCTGAGTGATCCACACAGTTTTGAACCTGGAGCTCACTACATTCTCTTACACATCTTCATGCTTCACACACTGAACTGCCAGGTACTTTCTTTCCAACCTCTACATCTTTGCTTCTTCAAGTCCTTGTATGGAGTAGACTTTATCCCTTCCTTGACTTAAGCCTCACTACTGCTTTGTGCCTTTAGCAGGCAACTTGACTTTCCTGGTCTGACATTATGTATTTGAATTTATGATCCTCTATCTCTAGGGTGACCAACTCAGCCTGATTTGGAAGGCTCTGTCATCCCCATTCAAAACTAAAAGAAGTGCTGGAGAGATTGCTCAGTAGTTAAGGTGCTTGCTCACAATGCCTAAAGACAGGGTTTGATTCCCCAGTACCCACATAAAGCTAGATGCACAAAGTGGTGTATATATCTGGAATTCATTTGCAGTGGTGCACCCATTCTTTCTTTCCTTCTCCATTTCTTTCTTTTTCTCCCCCCTCCCCTCTCTCTCTCCCCTTTCAAGTAAAGAAAAAAAAAAAATCTGAAAGAGCCATGTCTCAGTAAATCCACTTGCCTGTGGAAAACTGGGTTAGCTGATTACAAATCAAAAGACAAAGAGAAGACCCTTGTCTTGAAACTCAGTCACTTCTGGGCATAGTAACCTGTGCACATGCACATTCACACTGAACCTAAGTAGAATTTGTCTATATACTTTATTCATATTTTTATTCATTGTTGGCCACTAACAGAAAGATATAACTAATGTTCCAGCTTATACTTATAGAAACTGATACTCACTGAAGGTGAGTGGTATGTGCGGGAAATAATAGTTGGGATTGGAACCCAGGTAGTCTGATTTCTAAATCCATTCAGTGGGAGAACCAGACATCAGAGGTGCTAGATAGAGTCAGAGACTGGCGGAAATATCTCCATGTTTGTCCTTAAGCCAAATCCTACTCTTTAATAGTGATTTATTTGCTTTACATTCCAGGCATGCCCAGTAAATGGTTGTTGAATTAGGCTAATTGATTGAAAGACACCCAACGTAAAAAACTAAAAGATCAGGATCAAGGGAATCATGAAAGGAACATATTAAATACTGTTCAGCACTACAAAGGAAAAAGAACTATGGAAAGGACTCTTCTAGTTAGAGCTTAAGATAAATTTACATCTTTTCTGACTCTCCCAAGTCTCACCTCTTCAATCAGACAAAAACCAAGCTCTTTTTGTTTTTTTTACACTTTCTCAGAACATTTCCAAGTATTACTTCTCATTATTCTTATATTATTCCATTTGCATTTTAAGCATACAGTGTAAAGGCTTGAAAACAATGAAACATGCAAATAAGGAACTGAAAGCGTTCTTTGAAAAGTTAAGTGATGAAAAGTAATGGCATTCGAGTTCTTTAAATGCAATACATTATCTCTTAAGTCGACTTTCCTACCTTCCCCCTGCTTTTGTTGCAATCTGCCTTCAAATGAAATATTCCACAATAGCATTTTTATAAGGAAAAGTAACTTTTAGAGATCGAGTTACTTGTTTTTAATCTTATAAACATAATGTCATTTTTTTTTAAAGGTTTACCCTGAGTGGATCATTCTATGACAACTCTCTATCATTGCTATCTGGGATAATCCATAGTTAACAGATGTATATAATACTGAATATGCTTCAGCTTGGGACACTCATGAGGACAAAGAGCACTCTCTCTTCTCAGGAAAGGGCTAGCATTCTAAATACCAGTGAGGATGTTTGTATTCAGTCTCACAGCCATTCATATGTCACTGTGAAGAGCTAGATTTTATAACTTCTGTTTACATAAGGTCATCCTTCAAACTGTTACCATTAATAATCCATAAGCTCTGTGAAGAAAACAATTCCACTTCATTCACCTGCTTTTTAAAGTGCCATCCACACAGATCAGCACAGAGTAAATGTATCTTCATGGCAAGAGGAGATAAAAGCCACCAATACAATTTTCAAGGATGCTGGGATGTCAATAAAACTTTAAGTATCTATTTTACAATAAATTCAAAAGATTTCTGTCCTCAGAATCTTAGGTCACCATGCCCCAATCTTCTGTCATCCTGGTACTTCTTTCCTTCACCTCTGAGCCCCTATCAGCATCTCCAGAACCTGGGTCTGGCTCTGCTACCCTATGGAGATAATTTCTTGGATCAGCCCTGAGGCCACCTGTCTTCTACATGGTAAAATGCTCATCTCAGAATAGTAGTAACTATAGGTTTGGGGTGCATCACACAAGGGAAGCTTCTTTTTAGATCTATCTTTAAAATTGTACAACCTCCTCATCCTCTAGCTGTTTCCACTAGACCTTTCTCACTGTCCTAGAAGGTTCTTATCCTCCAGTTTCTCCAGCCTGTACAAGCTAGCCTCCCAGGCTCACACAATGATTTCCTCCTGGTAGTATTTACATTTTGAACATTCATAAAAATACTGGAAACAACTTTATTATTTTTAAGTATAAAATTGATAAACCTTATTTCATAAAATGCAGAAAACTATAAAAAAAGGAACATGTTTTATTCAAAGGTTTTTCTTTTTGGTTTTTCAAGACAGGGTCTCACTCTAGTCCAGGCTGACCCAGAATTCACTATGTAGTCCCAGGGTGGCCTCAAACTCATGATGATCCTCCTACCTCTGCTTCCCGAGTACTAGGATTAAAGATGTGCACCACCACGCCTGGCTTTCAAAGCTTTTTCTTAAAACAAAAGATTGTCATTCAAAATACCAACTGAGCTGTGTACAGTGGCTAACACCTATAATCTCAGCACTTGGGAGACTAAGGTAGAAGAAGTATTATGAATTTGAGGCCAGCCTGGGCTACAGAATTACTGCCAGGTCAACCTGGGCTAGAGTGAGATTCTGCCTCATAAAAGAAAAGAAAGCAAAAGTAATTTTCACTTTTAAATAGTTCTGGAGTTTTACATGAGCTTATGGTATGTGTTCATATGAGCGTCAGAGGTTGACATCAACTATCTTCTTCAATCTCTCTCAAACCTATTTTTTGATACAGGGTTTCTCTCTGAACCTGGAGCTTACCAATTCTGCTAGACTAACTAGCCAACAGGCTCCATGAACCAGTTGGAAGAGTTCTTTGTTGTTAATTTGGGTTTGCTTTTTTTTTTTTTTTAATCCTATATTTGTGTCTATGCAGTGCTGGAGATAAAACATAGAGCCTCACTCAGGCATCCTAGGTAATCACTTTACATCTGTGCTACAGCCCCAGCCTACCTGGACTCTTTTGGTTGCTGTTGTTTTGTTTTTGACAAATGTGCAATAGTGATGCAAAATGACTTAAAATCTGTAGACAAATTCCCTTGTGAAAAAAAATCATGCAAATGAAACTTCCATTTCTAACTGGCTCCTCAGCTACACATAATTCAGCAGTCATCTCAGCTGAGCAGAATCATTTTTGCAGTTGCATATCGAGTCATAAGGCAGAATGCCGATTAGCCTCCCTTCTTAATAGAGCCCAGGGCTATTAATAATAAATCCAAGAGATATACTTTAATTAAAAAAACTAGGGACTATTGTCAGACAGAAATCACCTAATAAAAAAGTAATTTATAATGCACATCCTAATTAATAATTTACCTTCTAGGATAAAATAATTATCAAAAGTAATTATAATTAGAACATACTGTTTCTCTTTTTAAGCATAATAATACTCAGAAGCTAGGATAATCTTCAGTAACAAATTCAACTGCTGTTATTCTTTTATGTCAGAAATAATGTTTAATTTTTAATGCTTTTTTATATAGCAAGGTACCTTTGCCTTAGCTCACAGTCATTTGGCTTGTAATTGTTACTTTGCAAATGCTAAAAACTTCTAAACATAGTCCAGTATAATTTTATCCAAGAAAAATATCCACCAATTTAAAAGGATTTGAAAAACAACCACTAAGTACTTAAAGCTTTGATGAGAAATTAAAATTGGCCTAAATTAGGCCACATCGAGCTACTGGCCTAGAACCAAATTCTGATTAAATAAGAGACTTCAAGGGAAAAAGAGTAAATACAAAGAGCCTCCCTCAGGCAGTAGCACTGTAAGAGCAGAAACTGAACAGTTTTCACTGTCCTATCCCCAGCTTCTTACTTAGCTTGGCAAAAAAAAAAAAAAAAAAAAAAAAAATCACATTTAAAATTATATTGTTATGTAAAAGTGAGTGAATATGAACAAATGTATGAATATAGACAGGTTGTGGCGAGTGCCCACCACCCTAAAGAACAGGACTAATTCTCTTCAGTAGGTTGAAGGGAGGTAAGGCTGATGGCTGAGATCCATCAGGGATGCACCAGCTAAAAAGGCCCAGCTCATCTTTCATCAGACCTTTTGACCACAGTGGTCCACACCTCAATAGATCTCCATGTGCATAAAGAGCCCACAGCTCTGAAAGGGTTATTCTTCCAAAACAAATTTGCTTCACACCTATGTTCTCCCCTCTACCCAATCTTATCACCTTCAAAGCTACAAGAGCACTCCCTAGTAAATACCTTATTTTCTAGTCCCAAGCTGTAGACAGAAAGTATCTGTCTACTAGAGAATCTAGCATGTGACTAGATGTTTCCTTTAGTTGAGAAAAAATAATATCTTAAAGCATAATTCCCTGGATACTCTCTTGTATTTCCCAGTTTAGAACAAATTCAGTGAGCCAGTGAAAAAAGCTGCAGAAGGAAGATTTCTTGTCTGTTGAAACAGACAAGAATCACCATGGGCAAACTATCAGGCAATGACACATTGTCATAATCCAGTCTTTCAATATTAGTCTGGACCTAATTTGCTTGATGTCTGGGAGCAGTGGGGTCACTAAAGAGTACACATGGTCATCAGAAACATGGAATTAGGTATCCAAAAAACCTGTATTGGAATTCTCTCTGCACAACTTATTGGTTGAATGACCCTGGGAAACTTTCTTGTTTTCTCTAAGTTTCAATATTGAAGATAATTGTATATGCAGTGATACATCTTGTTACACATTTCACAGTGCTTAACAAAATGCCTGGCATGTAGTAGCCACTCACTCAATAATAAGCAAACTTTATATTTTAATATTTCTTACTAAGCAGAAAGATGAAACCTATCTATTGTCAATGATATGATTGCTGTTGTTGCCATGGGGACAGTAATCCTCAAAAAAAAAAAAAAAAACCTTAGTTTAGTGCTCAAAAATAAAAGCACTAAGTGTTCACAAGGAAATAGCAGAAGAGATACAGTACATGGGGAACCTCAATCCTGCTATCTTCTAGAAAGATGAGTGAGTGATGGAGTATTTTCCACTTCTGGCATACCATCAAATATATTGTATGCCTTTGGGGCATGGTCTGAACCTTTATATACAGTTGGAAATTGTATGGATCACTCATCTTCAGAGATGTCATTAAAACTAAGGATAGGAGACTTGTTGTTTCTACCATGACTTAATATCAGAAAAATCCTTTCTCATAGAAGCAATTGTAAAATTGGAAAGAAAAAAAAAAACATTCAAATCTCATCATCTTGACACTCAGAAATTTGTCCGAGATAAAATGAGAAGCATTCATTCATGAAAACTTCCTAACTTTGAGTGAGAATAGTACAAGGGCTGCCATCACACTCCTTTTGCTCTCAGCTTAGTAGTTCTATTAAAGAGGAGCAAACTGTGAAAGTAATAAATTTTGCACTAGTACTACTAAGGTCTCACTTGATTTAGAGCATTGTTAGGAGAACTTTATGACAAGAAAAGGCCAGGACTTCATTAGCCTAAGGTTGCTGGTCTGTTTGGGGCATGCAATGGACTCAACCTAGTCAGAGGGAGCTTGGGGAATTGAACCATCTATAGGACATGTGAAAAATTCTTCAAATCCCCAGAGCTTACCAAAGGCCAAGCACACGCATAGCTACCCACATATTCTGAATCTGAGCATACAAGAGATTTACTGAAGAGAATCTAATAGAAGAAGAGCTGACACAAACTTGAAAATGACCTGAAATTTAAATATACTTCCCACATCCATTAGTGAAGAATCTAAGACGTACTAGCACAAGGTACTTGAGCTTAGCCTCTCACCAACAGATGGCTGAACTCTAAACCATTTAGACATATGCAGCCTTCAATTAAAAAAAAAATAATACTGAGTAGAGGCATCTGGAAGCACACAGTACAGGGATAACAAAGTCTATAGACTTACTCCAGGCAAGTTATTAAACAAATAAACAAATTCCTACTGGGGGGATCCAGAATTCAAAATTGAAATGAGATTGTCTAAACTGCACAATATCTTAAAAATCTTTATTAAGGCATATAAAGAAACAAGAAATTATGACTCATACTCAGGAAAGAAAGAAAGTTAATAGAAACTATCTTGGTGGATATAGATACTGGATTTCAAGGACTTGAAAGCTGTTCTCATAACTATCTTAAAATAACTAAAGAAAATGATATTGAAAGAGTTAAGGAAAAACATGACTGTGCTTCAGCAAATAGAGTATCTCAAAAAGAAATACAACTAGACGGACAGTCTCAAGTTGAAAAGTACAGTAACTGAAATAAAAATTTCACTAGAAAGCCAGGCTTGGTGGAGCACTCCTTTAATCCTAGCACTTGGGAGGCAGAGGTAGGAGAATGGCTGTGAGTTCCAGGCTGAGACTTCATAGTGAATTTCAGGTTAGCCTGGACTACAGTGAGACCCTATCTTGAAAAAAAAAAAAATACTAGAGACTTTCAATCAGAAAATATAATGTAGTATAATAATAGGGAAACTTTAAGATATATTTGAAAAAAATTACCCAGCCTAAAGAACAGAGAGAAAAAAAAGTGAATAAAAGGGAAAAAAGAACCATGAGAAAGATCAAGCATATGTCTTGATGTAAAGGATGTATCAGCAGGAAAAAGACAGAGAATAGATAATGCTTGAAAAAACAATACTCCTAAACTTTTCAAATTTGATTTTTAAAAAGTTCAGGGAATTCAATGAACCCTAAATAGTATGAAAATGAAGACATATGCAGCTATAAATGTGAGACCCAAACTGTTTGAGGACATACAAACAGTCCTGAAAGCATCAAGAGAAATGACTTATCTTATTGAGGAAAACCGCCCTACAGGTAATTATCAACTTCTCATTAGAAACAAGACCACTAGGAAGTGTAATGTCAAACTCAAAACACTGAAAATTATTGACTGAGTTGTCTATGTGTAGTAGCAGAATTTTGTGGTAGAAAAAAAATATGTCAATAAATGTGATGAAACAAAAGCAACCTGAGAGAGGCCATAGCCCAAGCTCACCTGGGACCTTTCTGGAAGATTCTGCCACTCCAATTTGCTCCTTCCTTCATATCCTCCTTTGCCTTTCTCATAGCCTGCCCTTGTCTCCATCCTCCATCGTCATTTTTTCCTTGCTTTAGCCTGTGGATTTTGTGATAGGTGTAGTCATGAAAATTGCTCAGGCTCAAGCATAGGGATGATCTGTGCCCAGTGTTGGAATTGTAGACAGTGGGACAAGCCTTCTCTGTGTTGAGATCTTTCTCTTTTATTTCTTTTTTTTTATGTTTTATTTATTTATTTAAGAGAGAGGCAGAAAGAGAGAGAGAGACAGTGTGTGTGTGTGTGTGTGTGTGTGTGTGTGTGTGTGTGTGTGTGTGTGAATAAGAAGGTGTACCATGGGCCTCTCGCCACTGCAAATGAACTCCAGATGCATGCACCACCTTGTGCATCTGGTTTTACATGGGTACTGAGGAATCAAAGCTGGATCCTTTGGCTTTGCCAGCAGGTGCCTTAACCCTAAGCCAACTCTCCAGCCCTCCCTTTTATTTCTGAAGGAAGTACTTCTATTTTCACTGAGCAGTCTGACTCCATACAACTTCACAAACAAACAAAAGCAAGTTGGGCAGGGCGTGGTGGTGCATGTCTTTAATCCTAGCACTCAGGAGGCAGAGGTAGGTGGATCGCCTTGAATTCAAGACCATGCTGAGACTACATAGTGAATTCCAGGTCAGCTTTGACTAGAGCAAGACCCTACCTCAAAAAAAAAAGCAAGTTGGGTACTCAGAGCTACAATTTCAAGGTGTCCCACAGTTAAAGAGGCAGCTGCTGATCCCTAATGGAGAAGCAGCATATCTGTGTTTGGTTTTGGCTCTACAACTCAGCACAATATCATTTCTTATGCAAACCTAGCTATTTTACCATAATGGTCAATTTAGTGACAGCATGCTCTGTTATTTATGCCAATATTTTCTATAGAAAAAGATTGCATTTCTTTCTGTGCATTAATTTGAAGCCAGTTTGCAGAAAAGGATTTCTTAAAAATCAACATACTTAAAAGCAACATCTTTCTGTAAGATTAGTCAGATATGGGAGAAATTGGGCAGTCTTTCAAATTAAAGCTGAACATGACAGATAGGGGCTAGCATCAGGTGGGAAAAGTTACACAGTGTTCTTGGAGCCTGGTGCTAATATTGTGCTGTGTAAGCTGGTACACTTCGTCGGTGCAGTATGCTACAAGGACATTCAAATTAAGCTCCCTTTTACAGTGCTGAAAGGACATAATGTGATACAGGCTTCACAAAACAAACTTTTATCACAAATGAAATATCAATTATTAGAATTCTACCCAAGCCAGCAGCTTGATCTGGTGGGAAAATCTAAGACAGCAGGTCCTAAGAGCAAAGCCTTGGGCTAGAAGTCAAGAGTTCATTCTCATCCTACTGCTCAGACATAATATAACCTAAAACATGGCATTTACAGTATTGGGCCTCAGTTATCTGTAAAATGAAAGTATTAGTCCACTTGGCCTCCACCCTCTTTTTAAGCTCAAATAGAAATGAAGCTTATGAAATAGTTACCAATATAAACTCAGTTCTGTCAGTTGCTAACTCATATACCATTCATTCAGTGTTTGCCCAGGACTGGTTGTTACCCTCAGTGAACAATCTGTCAGATGACAATCCTGAATCAGATCATGAGGGCTCCAAAGATACCATGGAACAGCTGGTTATAACTTTTCACCTAACTGCTTACATTATTAAGAAACTTTAGAACCAAATCCTGACTGTAACTTAATATTAATATCCACAAACTGCTTCTTCCAGACATTTTTTTTTTCACTTGGTAGAATTGTGTCTGGGATTTCATCACAAGATATTCAAAATATTCCACCCACTTTCCATGGAATTGTTAAAAGTTTTAGTCAGAGATGAGGCAAGAACAATCTACCAGCCTTTACTACTGGTATAGAAAAGGCACCCACTGCTGTTATGCCTCATACAATTTACCCCTTATACTCTCAGCATTCCTTTGGAGGAATTTCCCTACCCTAGAAAGAGATGTGAGAAAATAAAAATTTCAAAGTACAGAGAGGATCTGCCCTAGGGTGCTCTATGTTACTTCTAGTAGATAGTCAATGATGAGCAAAGACACAAAAAGAATTGTTTTGGAGAAAAAGTGGAAAGGAATAAATTCACAAATTGAAAACCTGCTCAAGCTGCTCCCTACATTGAGTAATAATCCCACAGCAAGGAGCCCCTTGCCTCCTATGTTTACCAAGCCAAAGCTCCTATTTTTTTTGCGCTCTTCTGCAGGACTTCAGTGCTCATAAGTTTATGTTTCAAGCTAGCTGTTTTCCTGAATCAATTAGTGAAAACTCAAATTTACATGAACTCTAGTCTAGTCCTGGGAGCCCTTCCAGGAAAAACAGGAACAGAGAGATTTCCACTAGGGATCAATGATTTATCACAATCTAATCCACAAGCAAAAGAGAATCATCTTATAAATGTGCTCGATCTTTACATGATTCTTAGTTATCAATAGTCAGGCTCTTCCTAGATCATGCTTGACAATAAACATGTTTGTTTTGTGTTACAGTTCCTCAGCGTAGTCATGTTGCAACAGCCTAGTAAGAAACCAATGATCTAGAGCAGCAAACATGTATCACCTCCTCAAATATCTCCCTAAATGCCATTAGTATTTTTTTTACAAAATTTATTTTTAATAAATCAATGAGAAAGAAATCCCTTTCAATAAATGTTTTCTCTTTATACATTCAAAGTTCCTTTACTACCCTGGATTTCTGTTAACTATATTGATTTTTCTCCCTGAATCAGGACAGGTGGAAAGGGGAATGGGGTCAACTGAAGATGATGACAATTGATCATGACTCAGGGATGTTGTGCATGAAACTTTCCTTGGCCACATATCTGCTCTTTGTCTGACAAAAGCTTATATCAGTTCTGTGGGAGGGAGGATAGACTACCATCTGTGATTTTTAATGAAAGATGATCCCAAGCCATAAGAAGCAGCTAGCCCTCACCACAGCAGCTGGGCTCTGTCTCCAAAGAGAGTTATAGAGGAATCATTGCATGCATAGCATTGCTTTGCAAGAATCTGATTAGATACGGTATGGAAACAAAAAGTGTGAAACAAGCACAGTGCAACTTTAAAAAGAGAGATTTACTATTTTATTCCTCTTCCTATATAACTGCTATATTTTCTGAGTAAAAAGCCACTTTTCCTCTAACTTTTGCTTAAGTAAATTATTTGATGTTGTCTATCTAGAAATAAAATTAGGGAAGAAAAATTAAACTGAGACGTAAAAGCCAAAGCTAGTGCTATTCTTCCATGATTGTTTCTAAAGAGAGGATAAAGAAGAATGGGCCATGAACAGGTAGAACATAGAACTTGTGTGAAACATAAGATCAGAGAGGAGCCAGAGCAAAACTAAAATTTTGTGAGACAGAAAAGAAATGTAGCATGTCTAATGAATTTGATGAATTTCAGAGTAACTAAACTTTTCCCACAATGTTCCTTGACACAAAGCCCAAAAAGTCACACCATTTTAGAAGATCAAGGGAACAAAATCCCATCAAAAGCCAAGACAGGAAAACTGGGGAAAGGAAAGGCTGTAGAAAAGTGCTGCAACTTGAGAATGCATATCCCACCTTGTCAGATTTTCTCATTTGTTAAGAGATGTGAGAAACACCCCACCTCCACACTGGAGATCAAACCCAAGGCCTTGCATGTTAGGCAAGTGTTCCACCACCGAGTCATATTTCCTTCTGTAAAAGTTCCTAACTTTTAAAGGATATCTGTCTTAAACACACAACCATGCATATTAGATTTACAACCACTAGCCACCAGTTTGCAACCTTCTCACTTTACAAATGGACAACACTGAGGTGCAGAGGGTTTAAATTCGAAGTCAAATAGCTATCTATGGGAAAATCCAGGTCTTCTGACACCCTGTTTTCTGTCCCTGTCCGCCAGTAACTGGCTTACCCTAGGTATGTCAGTAATGTAAAGACTAAGGAAAGGACAATAAAACTACAGGAGATTAGTCCCTTCCTCTCTCACACACATTAGCAATCTAGTTTGCAATTGTGCTGTTAAAGAAAAGGATCCCAGCCTTCCCAACAGGCACACTCTGTTGTGAGATGTAAGATGTTTTCGGTGTGCAACCACAGCTCTAGGAGATAAACAGGACACTTCCCAGATTAGAATATGACTCAAGGAGTGCAAACCAGTTTCTTCTAGGATTGTGACACTTTCTCAAAATGATAAATGTGTTGACATAAGGCAATAAACACAACTGACCACTATTTTCTAAGATTTTACTCCTTAATGCCTTGAAATAACAAGCACTATTTTAAAACATTTAAAAATAACATATACTGCAGTATTTACTTGTTCCTATTCAGAACTACAAACAAAAGTAGCTACTTATGAAGACTCCCCAAGACTGCAATATTTTGCAATAAAATAAAAAATCAGTTCTCTAATGTCAGAGGTTAAAATGTAGACTTCCATAAAACAAGATAATACAAACTAAGAGGGATATTTCAAACCTAGAAAGAAAAACAGTAATGTCCTATATAAGAATGTGATTGGGGTGTAGTGACTTGCATCTTACAAAAGTGTGGAATGCATTATGTATACATAATAGATTTGTAGTAAGCCAAGGATTTGGTGTTTAACAAGTATGCTTTAAAGGAACCTTCAATCATGAACTCTAAAATGAAAATGTAAGTAACTAATACTATAGATGCTCTAAGTACAATCACAGATTTTGGTTGTCAAATGTATATATATTTTTGCAGATAAGACCATATACATGTAACCCAAGGATTTTGATATATTTTTAATATTTTATTTATTATTTATTTATTTGAAAGATAGGAAAAAGTAGAGAAAGAGAGAGAGAGGGAGAGAGAATGGGCATGTCAGGGCCTCTAGCCATTGCAAACAAAGTCCAGACACATGTGCCACCTTGTGCATCTTGCTTTACATGAGTGCTGGGGACTTGAACCTGGGTCCTTATGCTTTACAGGCAAGCATGTTAACTGCTGAGCCATCTCTCAAATCCTTAATATATTTTTATAATGGAACTAATCAAAATACAACTTGGATCCAGGCATGGTAGCACATGCCTTTAATCCTAGCACTCAGGAGGCAGAGGTAGGTGGATTGCCATGGGTTTGAGGCCACCCAGAGACTGCATAGTGAATTCCAGGTCGACCTGGACTAGAGCAAGGCCCTCCCTCAAAAAATTAAAAAAATATACAACTTGGCACATTGATTGATTGAATTTTTTCATCTATTCCTAAAATAGTAGGAAGAAATTGCTTTACAGAAAAGTTGACTTAACTTCTTATCAAATATTACTATTTACTTGGTCTACATTATGTCATTGCATGTTTCAGAAGACTCTTAGACTATGAAAAAAAAATCATACATATCCCATACCATATAACCCAATGTCCTCATATGCTATCAAAAGAATCAAGTTAGTACAGCAGTACATTGTAAATAGCTGATCACATGATCAGACATCAAGCTAGAAGGTCATTTTGTTAGGGCATAGATGCTTTAAAAAGACCTAGGAAGACAGGAACTGAACCAATAACTAAATACTACCATGATCTCATGCTTCATTTTGGGAAGCAATGTAGAAGCAAGAAAGAGAATTTTAAGACTATTTTAGATACAAGTATGCAAGGATGGTGAGCTTGCTGTCTGCACAGGAGCTAACTGCTCCTTACAAATGTCAGAACTGACTTTACAAGGATCTATGCCAATATAACATCATCTCAAAAAATAACTGCTATTATTATAGATCATGCTACAAATGTTATTTCAAATCATACCATCCACAGCAAGTGAAGTTTCCAAACAGTAAATAATATATTTCCATGTTTCCCTTAGCTCTAACCAAACCATTAAGCTCTAGCATTCAAATAGGCAACAAATGCTAGGCCATGGTAGGTGAGATTTTTAAAATTAATATAACTCCCACAGTAATAAATATTCCAAGCACGCCAATTTGAAAATTCCTATCTCAATTAAAGTATTTTTATCTTTCATGTATCTATCAGTTAAATCTTGGAATGAAGATTTATTCATATTTGCTGTTCTTACCATGCCATGGTCCTCCTACAAGTATAGAGGTTTAATATTATTATAGATTGATGGTCAGACAATCCTATCCATTTATCAATCTTGTCATTCTGATCATTCAACTTTTAAACACAGGAATAATAAATTTGGTATTTGTTTCATTTACTTTCTTTCATGTATTTTTACCAATTGCAGTTCTTGTTCTTTTTTTTTAACCAAGTGTTCTACATTCCATGAAGCAAGTTTTCTCTCTTGGCCCTTCCCACATTGAATGTTGTAATAATGGAAAATAAAATGCTGATTTCAGATAATGTTTATAAAAGAACTATGGCCTTTAAGTCTCCTCTCTCCATGTAATGGCATATAAGAGGTCCATCTTCTCATGAAGAACTTCTAAGGGTTGCAATACCAGCCCCTCGTGTCGTGAAACTTAATCCCTCAGTGTCTGGCCAAATTTAAATTGGAAAACATCCACTGTGCTTTCATAATCCAGCAGAAGTTCTGGGACAATTTATCTCATCCTTCTCAGCTAATGGGGGTCCCTTCCTCCTTTTACCCTGGGAACTGTTCTTTGGCACAATCCCTAAGCCACTGCTTCTTTTGGATTTTCAGTAATAGCCTGTGCCGACAAGGTCAAGTCCTAACTGTGTTAAGGCCAAGCCTGGGCCACTCTCTGAGAATCATACCTCTGCTGCCTGCACATTTTATCCAGCTCCAAACTGATTTTCTAAGCATCACATGGTACTAGAAAAAGATCAGAGCTGGAAGGTAAAGACTTGGCCTCTACTCCTGGTGATCACTACATGAAACTTATTTCTTCTTGAGTAAAATGAAGAGTTTGAATAAAGATATTTTCAAAGACAAATTCCCAGGTTGAAGATCTGTAGTCTCAATCCTTGTAACTATCAATTTCTCATCCATTAAATGAAGATCTTATATAAGATCTTCATTTAATAAAATTAAATAAGATAATAATTAAGATAATAAATAAGATAATAAATTAAATAAGATAATAGAAATATTAAATTAGGAGGTTTAACTCTTTTATCAATGCTAAAGCTCATGTGGACAAGAACAGCACTTGCCACTCTGTAAGTACCCAACAAATAAATATTTGCCAAGTGAGGGGGGATGCTCTGAAGAGGAGCGACATGAATGTGATTCCTTCATAAGGTTGGCCGCATTGGTGCTAACCAAAGAGATGACCCAAAATTCTGCCTGGCCACTGAGCAATGCCAGCCAGAAAAGCTGTCCCACACTTTACATCTTGCCTACTGATCTATGGTCCAATTTTACACCATGCCAATTTTGGAGAGGGCCCATGGTTTTGCCTCAAATCTCTTAACTCCCTGGGCAGCTATGGCAGAATTGTAAAAATGGTCTGGATCACCCCAAGTTCAGTATGGTGTACCTACTTTTTCAATGATGTGACAACAGCTGATAGCTGCCTGACAAAGTTCATCATCTCTAGTCACTCTCTCAGCTTAAGACACACATCAATCAAAAGTCCTAAATAATTTGGATAACCTATTGTAAGGAAATGTGTCAAGTAGTTACACCAATGTTCATTTTCAGATAATAATCTTTTATTTACTGTTTCTACTTATTGCTTAAGAAATTTGAAATATTATTTCCTAAAGTATTTTCTCCAAAATCTAGGTCTCAGAGCCAAGGGTTTCATTTCTGTTTAAGAAATGGAAGAGGAGGGCTGGAGAGATGGCTTAGCCATTAAGGCACATGCCTATGAAGCCTAAAAACCCAAGTTTGATTCTCCAGGTCCTGCATAAGCCAGATACACATAGTGGCACATGCATCTGGAGCTCATTTTCAGTAGCTAGAGGCCCTGGAGTGCACATTCTAGTTCTCCCTCTCTTTCTGTCTTTAATAAATAAAAATAAAAATCTTTTTAAAAAAGAAATGGAAGGGTAGGTGATGCAGAAATAGAATCTGTAGAAACTACTGACTTCATTATAAATATTATGGTGTTAAAAGTTCTAATAAGCTCCACTAAGAAGAAATCAACTTGTTTTTCTAACTAACTTTTTTTTTCCCAATCTATTCATCTGGAAATATTTTACTTTGCAAGTACCATTTAGAAACACTCCTGGAATAAAGGAATGCTTTGAGAAAAACTCTTAAATTTATTCTAATTGGAGGCAAAGAAGGAAATACAACAAAATTTAACAAGAAATAGCAACTTTTAAATTCATATTGCTAAAAATATTTTAACTTTAAATTTTACCTGTGAATAGAATGCACAGTAAGGAGAAGCTATAACTCTGATAGATGCCTGTATTCAACTATTAAAAGGCCAGGCTCCATTGAGACATGAAGTCTTTACCAGAGAACAGTCTGTCACCTCAGCTATTACAGCCAAGCATGGAGATAAGGAAGAGGGGGTGCTTTGACAGATTAATACAGTAAACTGCCACAGAGAAAAGGGCTTCTGACCAAAGAAGGAAAGAAAATCTGACATACAGGAGACCATTTTCTTCCTGTCAGATAGATCCTCCCAATTTCATTTTAGATATGGCAGAAAGTTAGGTTTTGATGATTTAAAGCATATATTTACATTGAAAAAAGGCACCCATCCTAAATTTATCTTATTTTATACATCCATTCTAAAGAAATAGGAAAAATTTGAGTCAAAGACCATTGCCACTGATGGAGAACAGGTGTGAACCTGAAAAGTATCAGCATTAGAGAAAGATGTCCAAAAAGAGGGATTCCTTTATGAACATGCTTCCTCTAAAGACACATGTGGAGCCGGATAACTGTGGGGAGATGTTCCCAGGTCTCTTGTTTGCTTAACACACTGTAGGTGGCCCTTGACATGGGATGCAACCAAGGGTTGGGTGTTAGGCACCTGGACACATACACCTTATAATTAGCATAACTGCTGACCCTGGACAGGTATAACTGAGAAACATGCTCTATTCTCACTGGGAAGATAGTTAATCCCTCTAACCAGAAAAAAAAAAAAAAAAAGAGTGGCCAAAATTAAAGAAAAGCAGAATGAAAATTTGAGCCTCCATGACAGGCTCTTCCCATGTCCTTTGGGAAGACTCTGTGCGGCTTGGTAATTGACAGCTAATGAAGAATTGATGGTCAGAGAAAAAAGTTGAGACTGACTCCCAGTGAGAGAAATATACAGAATAGGGTTAATCATGGTGACAGCAAGCCAGGGAAAGCAAGAAGACTTTGATAAACCTCCACAATGTGCCTGTCATATATGCTTATTCATTGTAGCAAATTCATTGTAACCAAATCCCTAATTTCTTGATATCGTGACAAGAAAACATCTTTATCTTATAGAGTTCTCTGTTATCATGTCTACGCTAGGGCTTCAATTCCATCTTCCCATCAGATAGCCACAAATTACAATAGCTCACATTTATTGAACTCCCCTTACATGTCAAGCAACTTGCAAAGCACTGTAAGTACAGTAGCTCAGCTCCTCTTCACTGAAAACCAATGAGGTGAGTAATGCCGCTCTCTTTAGAGAGAAAAAAGGCAGGTTTGAGCAAGGTGAGTAATTTGCCAAAAATCACCCTGGTAGGAAGCAAGTAATGGGTCAAACTATAGGTTACTTGCTCCACAATACTGTTCCAAATGCCAGAGAGAAGATATTTAATTGTCCCACTGCTTCCAGGGTCTGCATCTGTGTTCTGGGTAAAGACAAAACAGGTTCCTGTATCTCTTCCACTGAGAAGGGATGCTAGAGCTAGCAGATTCTGATCATCCTACAGCTTTTCTGAGACAAAATGATGTTCACTCTGGGGTTCAAGCATCTTCTGAATTGACACATTCCCAGGTGCTCCAACATTCATAGTGTCTAGATTTTTAAACAGAAAATTTAAAAGGTGTCTCAAAACAGCTGAGAAACATCTATTCACCTATGGTTGTCATCTGGTTGACCTGTACCAAAGCCTGTATATGGAAGTGTCCTTTGTTACACTGATGCTCAGCCTTACTCCCTCTTACAGAATTCTTCTGGTTTGATTGAAGGGTGGTCTGCTTTGACCCTTCATGTTGTGTTTTTCTGACTGTGAAGGGATCCTATTGTTTATAGATTAGAGACCTCAGGACTCAGTTCTAGAATATGACGTATAGTACATGCCTATCCTCAATTGCCTTTAGCCAACAAATAGTGGTAATTTTCAAGAACAGATTGTGATTTCATTTCAAGCAGGTAAACCATCATTTAATCAGTTCTGCTTATTATAGCAGTCTCCAAGTCTCTGAGGATAGGCCATAGAAACTGTGCTTTGCTGATCTGGTACACACCACACACACACACACACACACACACACATGCACGCACACCTATTAAAGGAAAATCCTCTAGAACATATGTGTTGACAAATCCCTGTCCATAAAGTAGTCAAGCTAGTTAACAAAAATGTTGGCTCAGTATTTGTTCTACCTGTTGTAACAGCATGTTTGTGGCAGCTCAGTGGGAGTACACTGGAGGAGATAGGATGAGACTAGCTAGGAAAAATGTAGGAACTCAACCAAGTGAGGATGGAAGAGAAGTAATAGGGCATGGTGAGATGGAGGCAGGGAGAGAAATAAAGAAAAGATAGGAGAGGAAAGTTAAACACCAGTTTCAGGACTATATAGGTGGCTTAGCAGTTAAGGTGCTTGCCTGCAAAGCCTAAGGACCCAAGTTCAATCCCTCAGAACCCATGTGATCCAGATGCACATGGTGGTACATATGTCTAAAGTTCATCTGCAGTGACCAGAGGCCCTAGCATGTGCATTTTATATCACTCTCTCCCACCCTTTCTAATAAATAATTTTTTTGAAATTTTGAAAAAAAAATTAAAAATAAAAAAAGTTTTAGCAGGCAGTCACCAAAAATTAAGATATTTGATATTCCAGGTTATGTTAATCCCACCAGTTATTCTCCACTTCACAATACCTCCTCCACAGGGTACCCTCTCTTGGGAAAATACATCATTAAATTCTCAAACCTCAAGAGGCTCAGTCAGTCTCTCTGTCTCTCTTTCCCACCAGCTTCTGATAGCTTCTGATAACACTCCCACTTATTGTTGCTCAAACCTTTCCCCTTCTGTCCATCACTGCCATCATTTCTCTTACAAGCTTCTCCATTCATCCTCTTCTCTCCTCAGTCACAACCTCTTCCAATGTATTCCTTACCCAGAAGCCCACAGAATAATTATGTGAAGTATAAAACTACACCAAAAATGCCTCTGTATGCACATGCTTTTACTCCCACCTTTTTGTCCCGTCCTCCTGCTCTAATGACATCATGATAATTGAATTTCTTAAATGGCTTTCCCATGATATTCTTATTAAATGCCAAATATTTACAATGACAGACAATACCCTTGAAAATTTACACTCTGCCTGGCCTTCAAGTTTTGTGTTTTTTGTCCATTACCAGTTTCCATGTATGTCCCAGACAGTATCCTTAGCCCCTAAGTATTTCCTATCTCTAGAACATTATACACATAGAGCTCTATATAATGACTCATAGCCTTACCAACTTTGCCTCTCACCAGTCCTTCAGCTCTTTAGCTAAGGCAGTTAGTAAAAGCAAGAACAAGACAATTCTAGACCACTTCAGTCAAGCTGGACAAGCCTTAATATATAGAGAGTTGTCCTCAGTATCCTCAGGCAATTGATTCCAGGATCCCTTAAGAATATAAAAATCTAAAAAAAAAAAAAAAAGAATATAAAAATCTATGAATCCTCAAGTCCATTACCCTTCTCTACTACTTACTATTATTTACACTACCTAATACAATGTAAATGCTATACAAGTAGTTGTTATACTGCATTATTTGGGAATAACAACATAAAAATCTAGGCATAATCTTTAAAAATATTTTCAAACCATAGCTGGTTGAATCCATAAATGTGGAATTTTTGCAGGTAAATGGCCACCATAACTAGAAGGATCAAGTAAATTCTCCCAACTGCCCCTCCCCTGAGTTCCCACAAATCTTTGTACTTGCCTATTTTAGTGCTCTTGTCACTGTCATCATCTTTTTTATTGAAAACTTTCATACATAAGCATAGTGTGATTTGATCACAATCTCTTTCCATTTCCTCCCCATCCTCCTTTCACTGAAGCCCTTCTTCTTTCCAACTAGTCCTTCTAGTATGGTGCCTTTTCTCCTCTACTCCATCATCCATGTTGAAATGTTTATGAACTCACTGTGCAAGCAACTATGTAAGATCATGAAGTAGCAGCCACTTCATATCCTGAAGAGTGTCTCAAAGCACTCATCCTCATCCTCTGATTCTAAGATTCTTTCTCATGCTTCCTTCCACAATGTTCCCTGAACCTTGGAGCATATGATAAAGATTAGCATAGAGCACTCAAAAGTCACTTATTGTCAGCACCTGGGTGAGTTTTCAGTCTCTCCAGGAGTCACTGTCATCTGTTAAAAGCAGTTTTTGCCAAGCATGGTGGCACATTCCTTTAATCCCAGAATTTAGTAGGCTAAAGTAAAGAATCACCATGAATTTGAGGTCATCCTGGGGTACATTATGAGTTCAAGGTCAGCCTATGCTTCAGTGATATTCTGCCTCAAAAAAATAAAAATTAAAAAAGGCTCTCTGACCAAAGATGAGAGCAGCAGTAATATATATCCATAATCATAAATAATTACAGAGTGATTTGATAGGCACAACATATCCATTTAGTCACACAACAGTAGTAGCTTCCCCCATAGGGTTTATGCCAGTCTTTTAATCTCCAAACATTTTCATCTCTTCAGGAGCAAGAACACTGCCAGGATATCCTCAAAGTAAGTTTAATACTCCCCTCACAAAACTATTGGTTCTTGAATGAAAAGAATTCATGCCCCTATCAAAGTTTTCAAGGTTAAAAAGCTATTATTTATAGAGTACATACCAAAGCAAAAAAGGAGAAGAGTAAAGTTTCCACATCCTACAGTACTAGATTTTACTTTAACATAATCTGAATTTAATAAAATTATCTGAGTAACCCATATGAGTGATTAAAATAAAATTTTTACTTGCAAATAGTAATAATGGCTTTTTAAGAACAAGAACTTTGTATAGCATTTGAATTATCCTCACTGGTGAAATCCTATCTGTAGTTTAATCACAGAGTTTATTGATGTTTCCATAAATGTATCTGTACCAAAGCACAGTTTATTTTCTGGACCACAGAGCTCTAATTTCAATCATGGCAGAGAATACCCATCATTTTCATCCAATTCCTTGACTTCTTAGGAGGTTTTCCTTTCTCCTCAATGAGACAAATGAACCAGTTTCCATCATTTAAGTTCACAGTGGCTTCTGTATGGGAAATCCTTTGCACAAGAGAGAACAATTCATTAGACACTAAACAATAGTACACCAAGCACCATGAGGGGAAATTAAAGACCTAGATTAAGACCCTGCCACTAAGGATCATCCATTTTTAGATGTGAATAGTCAGCAGTCTTGAAGAAACTATTAGCAGTCCATTTTCTTCCCAGTCTGTAAATACCTTGTCCCTGTTTGCTTTCTCTATCCCATATATTCTTTCTGTCTACCATTTTATGTAACTCAAGGCTACCAAAGCAACACTAAATGTTTTCAGGCTCCTTCCCTCAACTTCTACTGCGCCCCTCCCCACTCCCAATGAGGTGTTCCAGTATCCCTCCTCATGAGTGAGAAGTCTGAAGATTTTTAAATTCTCTACATAACAACTTCTCTATTAATGGAAATCACATCTGTATTCTCTTTTACCTTGCTTTGCTATATCAGAAGAGATAACAAATGTAAATATGCTAGCACCAAGAGTGCTAACAAATCTCATCTGCATGATCACATTTATGATACTTTTTTTTAAGTGAAACTACAAGAAGTAAGCTATGGTGCCACCTACCTAAATGCACAGCCTTAAAGTTAATCTCACATTTTAAGAATCTATATATTAGGTTGCTGGAGGATTGAGAAAGCTTTGAAGATGAAAGGGGAAGTAAATTTAGTAACCAGACTGGGATTTCCACACTCTTCTTTTGGAAGCTATTGTTACATTGACTATAGAGACAACAGTAACAATAATATTAATAATAGGCAGTATTTATTAAGTAATTTACTACATGCCAGACACTCTTTCAAGTGCTTTCCCTATGTTAACTCTCTATCCTTCCAACAGCCCTATGAGAGAAGAACTGTTGTTACTTTTATGTGACAAAGAGAGAAATCAAGGCACATAGTTACTTAACTAAGCCATCAGAATCCAGAGACATACTCTTAACCACTGTACTATATTGCCTTTCAGAACTGCACTGTGCTTAAGTACCTGGGTCATAGGGCCACACTGCTTAGGGCTGAAGCTGCTGGACCACTTATAATTACTCAGATTAATGAGGTCATAAATGCCCGGGCACATGGTAAGCACACAGTAGATACTGGCTCAATTTGCTTCTCAGACAATGAACTGGCTCCGTTGATTGTCCCAAAGCAAAGCAATTTTTGAAGGCAATATATTTAAAATAAGTCACCAAAGAGAGCTCATGCAGATGTGTGGTAAACCAGCTGAAATGGGATCATTAAATTCAATAGGCTCAGCCCCTCCCAGCCTTTTGAGTGGAACATGCAGCAAGAAACCAGCACATTCATTTTGCCACTTACTCGGTGAGGAGATGGCCCTTTGTGAATAGAATTAATTGAATTTCTGTCCCCAAATCAATCTATACAGGATAAAGTAGATAAAGCCTAAGGTCTGTCTCTCTAAACAGATAAGGTGAACCAGGGAGCAAGGCAATTTTAGATAATTTTAATACAGTTAGTCCAGTTGAATAATTTAAGCAAAAAAGTCCCTGTTTAGCCTTAATGAAGGTTTTTTTAAAAACATGAAATAATTTTGAGTAATTGTCCCAGATTTTCATTTCACTTCATGTATATCGACAAAGCTTAAAATTGATCCAAACTCATTTGTAAGAAGAACCTCAAACTTAGCTATCAGCTCAGGTACAAGGAGGACTCTTCAGCCACCTATACTTGCCCAGAGCAAGGGCATCCTAAGGGGTATCTTTTCAGTCCCCCCTATGATAGAAACAAAATATATGGTCAGTTATTTCATAATAGAATGTAAGTTACTTAATATATAATATTCCCCTGGAGTATTTGCAACTTAGAAAAGATCCTCTGTTCAAAAGAAAGTCTTAAACAGAAAACCATGAATCACTATCAGTGGCATTTCAAGTACCCACAGTAGGCCTATATCTTTGAGCAAGGAAACTTCCTAGCTTCCTCTCAAATCCACAGACATCTATATCAACTGAAAATATTTCAAAATTTTCAGCATTTTAAGAAGCAGCAGTGATATCATAACATCATGACATTACTTTTTTGAAAATAATACTTTTTTTTTAAAAAAATTTTTATTAACATTTTCCATGATTATAAAATATATCCCATGGTAATTCCCTCCCTCCCCACCCCCACACTTTCCCGTTTGAAATTCCATTCTCAATCATATTACCTCCCCATTACAATCATTGTAATTACATATATACAATATCAACCTATTAAGTAATACTTTTTTAAAAAAGTAATATTTACTATCATTAATAGAAAATAGCAGCTAATGGAATTATCTGGTTGATGTACCAAAAAGCCACAAAATAACAAAATTAACTTTCCTGCTAAAAATCTTGATGTTTTAACATTTTAATATAAAATCAACAGGTGGGCTGGTAGTGGAACTCAGTGATACAATGCATGTGTAGCATGCTTAAAGCCTGTGTCTGATCACTAACACAGGAAAAACAAAATGCTCTTTTCAAATGTAATGCCATATGTCATTAATCCTCTTACAGCAAATGTATTCTAAAACTTACAGTGAAACCTCAGGTATAAAATAGCAGCTAACTGAATAGCAGCTAATTTTATATGGTTTTTTCCATACACATAAGCCTATGATAAAGGTTAATTTATGGATGAGGCACAATAAGGGACTAACAACAACAATAATAAAGTAGAACAATTATAAGAAAAATTGGCCTGAGAAGATGGATCATAAATTAAAGGCACTGGTTTACCAAGCCTACAGCCCAGGTTTGATTCTCCAGTACTCACATTAATTCAGATGCACAAAGTGGTGCATGCAGGGCTGGAGAAATGGCTTAGTGGGTAAGCGCTTGCCTGTGAGGCCTAAGGACCCTGGTTTGAGGCTCAATTCTCTAGGACCCACATTAGCCAGAGGTACAAGGGGGCACATGCGTCTGGAGTTCATTTGCAGTGGCTGAAAGCCCTGGCACGCCCATTCTCTCTCTCTGCCTCTTTCTCTCTCTGTCACTCTCAAATAAAGAAATAAATAAATGAACAAAAAGGTTTAAAAAAAGTGGTGCATGCATCTGAAATTCATTTGCAGTATCAAGAGGTCCTGGCATGCTCTCTCTTTCTTTCCCCCTTCTCTCTCCCACGTTCACACATAACAAATACATTCCTAAGTAATATAAGAGAAAAGTTACCAAGCATGGTGGTTCATACCCTTAATCCCAGCACTTGGTAGGCTAAGGACAAAAGATCCCCTTGAGTTTGAGGCCATTTACACTACAGAGTGAGTTTCAGGTTAGTGTGGACTAGAGTGAGACCATACCTTAAAAGCAAAGTTATGTGAATGTGGTCTCTTTCTCTAATATACAATTTCATGTTCAGTACTTCTGAAAGGTGATTATAGCTGTGTCTCCATAAACATAATGTACATACATGTGTGTCACCCAAGAGAAAGCACCCCCAGATAAGCTTTCAAAGCATAACAATTTTTTCAATTTTCACAAACTTTTAAAAATAACCATAGTTGGATTAAATTTCAACCTCCCTTAATATCTCACAATGGGGATTAAATTAAAACATGAATTTTGGTAAGACATTGTAGCAGACAGCTTTGGGTTCCTGAGATGAACTTCCAGACCGGGCAGAGTTGTGGAAGAAAGGGATTCATTGAAGCTTACAGATCCAGGAGAAGTTCCATAATAGCAGAAGAAACTGGCCCTGCTTTCAAAGGTCCAAGCAGAGAGTATCACAAGCCAAAAGCCAAAAGCCATACAGCACACTTCAGGAACTCCAGGAGGAACTAGGCACTTGGCATATCTTTAGACTGGAATTTCAAACCCACCACCACACCTTAAGATCCTCAGTGACACCTCCTCCAGCCATGTGGCTGCATTTCCAAACTACAAACTAATAAAACATTGAATATATTGGGGGCCATCTATTCAAACTACCACAGACATCCAAACCAAAGCAGGTGCCTCTCTACAAAGGTATTCTTGAGACCCACTCAATCTGACATCAAAATGGAAACAAGGTTTGGTATGTAGTAATCTGGAAGAGAATATTTGCACCAAAAACAGAAGAAGTACCCTCCTCCCTTCCTTTCTCTTCCCTTTATTGTATATATGTAAGTAGAAGAATAGATCAATGGGGGTGAAAAGGCCCAAAGTTAGGTCAGGGGAAGAGATTGGGTAAAGGAAAAGTGGAGGGAGGGCTAATCAAAATCTAAGAGGATACAAATAAGCCATGTGGAATCCTCTGGTTTAGGACAATGGAACACTCAGGAGCCATAGATTGTTGTTAGAAAATTTTCAGTGCCAGGGATGGGATACTTCCAGTTAGTTGTTGGCCAGGGAGGTCCCTGATGCCCCCAAAACATTATAGGCCATTGCCGAGGCCCTTGGTTTCCCACCAAGATAGCAAGATGGTAAGGCCCTGTTGCTGAAGACTCCACATACTTGGGCTGCAAGGCCACTGAGAAATCCTGCTGGAACTGAGCTGATAACCTCCTCCATGTAGAACAGCTGACAGAAAGCTAGAAGAAGCCATTCTACATGTAGTTCAATGGGAAAAAGAAATACCACCAGAGAAGATACTCAACAGTGGACACTGCAAGCCTTATAATTGGCCAGCAGGCCAAATGAGCCAACAGGTACAATAGTGGCATGTCTGTCATGGTGGAAACCACCTGCCCTCCAATTGAACTGGAAGCACGCTCCATTGGAGGGAATACATCCCTGATACTGAAAGCTTACTGAGCCCTAGGGGTGTAACATCTGCTGATGTCTGGAAAAATGTATATGCAATGCTTAGCAAACTGCCCAGTAAGCACTTCTCTTAATATTTATACCCTTATATTAACACTACTCTCACTTTGGGTAGAGAATCTTCAGATGACAGTGACCTTGGGACAACTCAGAAAGTATAATAGTCCTGGAAAGAAGTGACTAGAGTACTGAGTAACATCTCAATCACACCTTCCAAGGCTCAGGGTCTAATGCGGAAGATGTAGTGGAAAGAATATAAGAGCCAAAGGAAGGGTAGGACTCCTTACAATGTGCTCCCTCCAGGCATAAAATGGCCTGGACGTCCATGACCTCATAGTGCCTGATACTACCTACACAAGACCACCATAAGAGAAGGAAAAGATCATGACATCAAAATAAAAATACTGATTGAGATGGGGAGGGGATATTATGGAGAATGGAATTTCAAAGGGGAAAGTGTTGGGGGAGGGTATTACCATGGGATATTTTTTTTATAATCATGGAAAATGTTAGTAAAAATTGAGGGAAAAAAACAGAGGAAGCAGATGCTCTAAGGAAAGAATGTGTTTGGCATATCCAAAGAAAAGCAAGAATACAACCTTAGAAAATGCAAGGAAGAGAGATGATGAGATGGTCCAAATCCCCTAGACTATGAGATGACTATTCTAGAAAGTCACAGAACACTTTTTAATAGACATGTGACATGATTTGATTCATGTTTTAGTTTTAGTGGTGTGTTTTGTTGCTGTTAGAAACAAGTTTTGCTATGTAGCCCAAACACACTTGAAAAAAAAATTGGGCTGGAGGGATTGCCTAGTGGTTAAGGTGTTTGCCTTCAAAGCCAAAGGACCCAGGTTCAATTCCCCAGGACCCACGTAAGCCAGATGTACAAGGGGTCCCAAGCCCTGGAGCACCCATTCTCTCTCTCTCTTTCTTTCTCACCAAGTCTCTCTCTCTCCCTCTTTCTCTATCAAATAACTAAATAAGTAAATAAATAAAATATCTTTAAAGTATTTATTATTTGCAAGCAGAAGGAGAGAATGGGCATGCCAGGGCCTCCAGCCAGTGCAAACATACTCCAGATGCATTTACCACTTTATGCATAATGCTTTATGTGGGTAATGGGAAACTGCACCTGGGTCATTAGGCTTTGCAGGCAAGCACCTTAACCACTGAGGCATCTCTCCAGCTACCCAACTCACTCTTTAATCCTCCTTCCTCAGCATTCCCTGTGCTAGGATTCTAGATATGTGCTATCAAGCCCAGCCCCTGATCTGTTAAGAGATCATTCTGAAGGCTGTATGGAAAATAAGCCATAAGAAAACAGGACAGGGAATAGGGGGCAATGGCTTTCATCTAGGTACAATGATGTCGCTGGGCAGAGTTGTTGTAGGGGAGTAATGGATGCAGGAAAGTAATGTGGCACTAGTCATGGTCAGTGCTGGCAGATATCAAGAGTTTGGCAGGCCCACTGACGCCCTGGATATTGGACAGAGACAGAGATGCAGGAAGAGTCCTGTGTTTTAGCTCGTTCACCTGGTAGTTCTCTCAGGGGACTGGAAGAACTTTGACATTCTAGCAGTTACAGCTGTACAAAAGAGAAGGCTCATGCAAGGTACAGAGAAAGAACAACGAGTATGGTTGCGAAAAAAAAAAATCAGAATAGGAAATCAAGAATATAGAGTACTCAATAGAAAAAAGATAAGTAAAATATATGAAAATATGGTTCATGGAAAACTTATATAAATGACTGTTGGATAGGGTATCCTACTTCCTTCATAATAAGGAAAATAAGATAAAAACTTCATTGAGATTCCACTGCCCACTCCTCAAATTAGCAAGGACCAACAAGGTTCATAGCACACTGTTAGTGAGGCTATAGGGAACCAGTCCCAGAAGGTGTGGTGAGAGATTTCATAAGGTGAGACATTGTCCTCTGAGGGCAATGTGGAAATGTCAAAATTCTAAATGGAAATATACTCTGACCAGGCCCTTCTGGTTTGGAAAACAGAAAATATCATGTCACAAATCTGTAATATTACAAACGATTAGGAAATACATTGTAGAATTATATTCAATAGCAAAATGTTGGAAACAGCTTTAATATGTACTGAGGACCTGTTTAAATAAAGTATGATGCATTTCAAATACAGGATAAGATTTAGCTATGAAGAAGGGAACAGCTTCAAAAGAAGCACATGGAGGGCTCCTGAAGATACTTGATTAAATGAAACAAACCTTGTCTAGGTCAGTATCTTGAGTTGGGGAGATGGCTTAGTAGTTAAGGCACTTGTTGGCAAAGCTGAAGGACCCTGGCTCAATTCCCCAGGACCCAAGTAAGCAAGATGCACAAGGTGACGCATGCATCTGGAATTCATTTGCAATGGCTGGAGGCCCTGGCATGCCCATTCTCCCTCTCTGCCTCCCTCTGTTCAATAAATAAATAAATGAAAGATAGATTAGTATTATTAGCATATCACCTTTTGGTTATGTAAGATTAAAAAAAACAAATTAAAGAGAAAGAATATAGATACTTTTTATGTATGCCTAGAATGTCTCTGAAAGTGTACAAAAATCCTATTTCATCTGAGTATACAGGGAAATCTCTGAAAGGATTAAAGGCAAGTTACCTCTGCATGAAAAGTGCAGGGTGTGAGACTTTATGGAGTAAAGAAAAAACTTTCTCCTTATATCCTTCTGTACCTTAGCAGTTTATAGCATGTATACATAGAGGTAATATAAAATATTCAGAAGTTTTCTTAAAGGAAAGGAAGGGATGCTGCCAACAAGTCAAGTAAAACAAGCGCTGACAACCATTTCGCCCATCCAAGTACTAACCATGCCCAACCCTACTTAGCTTCTGAGGTCAGATAAGATCTGACATGTTCAGGGTGCTATGGCCTTAGACACAATTACCATTTCTAAGACAAGACAGAGTAATGCAACAGTGGGTGTGAATGTGCTCACTGGAGTGATGTGGATAAAAAAAAATGGTGGGATATTCAAGAGAGAAGAAATGCTGAGTGCTGATTGTAAGTGCAGAGTTCTATTCTGGACAACACAAAGAATTTATTTCTGTTTGCAGTGTAGCCGTTTCTTATCCTTCTAACTTGAGCTTCTGAAATGCTCATTAGTTCGTGAATGAGATGAACAAATCATATTTACTATGCCTACTGGACAATATTCTTTTTAGACTCTGCATATCTTGTAATTGGTAAGCTTCAAGACCCACGGGATAAAGTGCACCATTGTTCTCACTAGGACTCAATCCATTCTGCACTGTTAAAGAAACCTCAGAGGAAGTATTCTGAAGAATTTGAAGCCTAGTTTTTGCTATATTTGTCCATCTTTGTAACAACCTATATTATACTTAGGTATGCCTATAGTGCTGCTATCTTAGACACCTCTGTTTTCATTGGGTAAAAATACATTTAATACATTTCTGATTTAAAATTCATTAGGTTTAAAACAACAACCATAACAAAAAAATCTTTCTAAAAACCCTATTGGTTACCTTTATTTTAACAATAGTATATGTAAAGCATTTCTAAAAAATATTTTTTTATTTATTTGAGAGAAAGAAAGAGGAAGAAAGATAGAGGGAGAGAGAGAGGACAGAATAGGCACATGAGGTCCTACAGCCACTGCAAACAAACTCCAGATAAATGTGCCCCCTTGTGTATCTGGCTTATGTGGGTCCTGGAGAATCAAACCCTGATCCTTTGGCTTTGCAGGCAAATGCCTTAGCCACTAAGCCATCTCTCTAGCCCATAAAGCATTTGAAAAATGGGAAATCACAGAGGCTGGAAGGATACTTAGTGGCTAAGGTGCTTGCCTGCAAAGCCAAAGGACCCCAGTTTGATTCCCCAGGACCCATGGAAGCTAGATGCACAAGGAGGCACATGTATCTGAGTTCATTTGCAGTGGCTGGATGCCCTGACATGCCCATTCTCTCTCTCTCTCTCTCTCTCTCTCTCTCTTTCTCTCATAAATAAGTACAAATAAAATAATTTTTAAAAAATGGGAAATCACAATCATCTCAATTTCCAGATATAGCAATGATTAACTAGTATACATTTTGAAGCCTTGGGAGGCAGCTCAATTGGTAGTGTGCTTTGCACATAGAAGGCCCTGAGTTCAGTCCTTAGCACTGCATATACACGGCATGGTTGCATACACCAGTAACCCCAGCACTCTGGAAGTACAGGCAGGTTCATTCTCTTCAGCTACATGGTGAGTTTGAGGCCAGCCTTGGCTACATGAGAACTTGTCTTAAAGTAAAAATCCAATGTATACTTTTAAATATTTATAGGCCATTTCTCTGTTACAATGAACAATGTGACTAATTTTCTTATACACATTAAGAAGTTGACCCCTCCTGATATATCTCAATCCAAAAACAAAATATTAGTACATAATTTCCACCCATCCAACACACACCACAAATATATCTTGTCCTCTCTTTAGATTTGACTTACAATGGGCAAACCAAGAAGTTATTTTCTCTAGCATGAAAAAAAGTTCCACACAAATGTGTAGATAAAAAAATAAAAAGTAAATAAAAAATATGTAAATAAAATAACCAGCTTTTCTCTTTTTATTACATGTCTATGTTGCAAGCATGTGTGTATGTGTGTCGGTTCACATGTATCCATGTAGAAGTCAGAAGTCAGTGTTGGATGTCTTACTAGATCATAGCAGTTCATGTATTTGACTACTTGGTTCCCAGCTGGTGGCAGTTTGGGAATTTTGTGGAACTTTTGGGAGGTGAAGCCTTGCTGGAGAAAGTGGGCACTGGTAGGCCTTGATGTTTCACAGGTTGGCCTACTTCTTGTTCATCCTCTGCGTCCTGACTATGGCTGCAACGTGGCCAGCAATGCCCTACTCCTGCTGCCATGCTTCCCCCACACCAGGATAGAAGGCATCCTTACAAAACTGGGAGACAAAATAAACCCTTCCTTTCCTTAGACGGCTTCTTCTCAGGTATTTCATTACAGCAATAAGAAAGTAGCAGATACATTTTCTAACCCTCTATACTTCTGTAAAGGCTGTTTCCTAACAACATCACTGTGGAAGTTAGAACTTCAAAGTACAAATTTTTGGAAGACATAAACATTCATTTGTTTAGCTTGCAGTTTCCACTGCTTGTTCATGCTGTTGGTGATCTTTATTCCCCAGCAGCGGTCATTTCATAACAGCACTTCTTTTTGAAAAACAAACAAACAAACAAACTGTGTGTGTCTATGTGTGTGCTTGCACATGAGCATGCACATGTGTGTGCATGCATAGGCACACCGAGGCCTCCTACCACTGCACCAGATGTGCCACTTTTTTTGAGAACTTTAATATATAAACATATTACAAATTAGTCATATTCCCATTGGATTATACTTTATGTTTTCTCTTTCCCACCCCTATTCAACTAACCTCCCATTCCACTGAGGTCCTCTTCAGTGGGGTTATTGGTAATCACTCTGGGGTCATGAATGTACTAGTCAGTGTCTATTGGGAAGGACAATTCTTCAGTGTACACCTTCCCACCATGTGGCTCTTCTATTGTTCCTGCCTGCTCTTCTACAATGTTCCCTGAGACTTTAAGGGTATGTTATAAGTTTCCCTTAGTGTTGAGCTCTTATCAGCCTCTGATTTTCTGCTTTGATAAGTTTTGAATCTCTCAGTATTTACCCCCATCTCCTTGGAGGAAGTTTTCAGGCTAGCAGTGAGAGTAGCACCATGTTTAATCTGTAACATTATCAATAATGTTTCCTGGGTCCTAGCAGATGTGAAAAAGATGGCTCATTTTTGCTAGGCAATCAGAACCCTTGTCACACTGATGGGTCTTGGGTCTCCCTGGTATTCACTGACATCTATACAAAGCAGAGTCTCTATCCAAGAATGAGAGCAGCATGGTTCAAATGTGATAAATGTAGACATTTAGAAGACTTTCTGATGAGCATAACATCCTCTTCTAGCAAAATAACAGTGAAAACTTCTTTCTAAGGTCTATGACCTTCTAAGCCACAGGCTTCTGACTTGGTTGTCAGTACCAGATGTGAATTCCCTCCCACTGGGCAGGCGTCATATCCAATAAGAAAGCAGTTGATTACCCTCATAGCCTGTGTGCCACTATTGTACCCTGTGTGCATTTTTCCTGGCTAGTTGATTTCTAGCTTGCAGGATATGCTGCTTATTCATGCTATTGGTGACCTTTACCCCCCAATAACAGGCATAGCCTTCCAGCACCAGGAGAACTAGCTAGCAGGGAGCTGGCTTCCTTCTCATTTCCAGCTTGATCCTGCAATATTTGTGACCACAACTTGTGGTATCTTCAACAATAGGGTCCTGCCATTTAATTCTGGTGGGAAACCAAGTGTATTGGCAATGTTGTGCCATTTTTTTTTATATCCCACTGACATAGGTGGCTTAGGAATTAAACCTGGGTTAGCAGGCTTTGCAAATAAGCACCTTCAACCACCAAGCCCTCTTCCTAGCTCCAATGCCATTGCTTTTTGATAATTAAATGATGAGTGTAGAAATAATGAGATATAGCAGAAAGTACCTCAGATTAAAAGTCAAGAGACAGTTTTGTTACAATGCCCTGTGTCCCTCAGCTAGACATTCAGTCTCTCTCATTAAATCTTCTACTTGTGAAAGTGGCATACAGACTCATTGCTGAGTTAATATTCCACTTATTCAAAGGAAAAGGAATGTTATAGAACTTAATTTTTCTAACACCAACTAAAATTAATTTCTATCCAGCTGTGAAAAGATAATTTAATTATAACTTTTCTTTCCCTTTGAAGTATCTTTTCCAAACAAAAGTGCAGTTTTAATGCTAGAAATAAATTGCACTATATATAGGAAACAAAATTTTAATGTAGTTAAACCATGTCTAATGTATATTACATGATTGATGAAGAATTAACAGAGAAACACAAGGGAACAATCCACCAGAGGAAAAGTTTACATAATTTCACATTTCTTATTAATTCCTTTTCATCATTTCATCTTCATCTCTGAATTCATTCTTCATACTGGGATAATGTTTTCATGATCAGATTCAATATAATTAGTTAATAATCTTTATACTTTCATAGTGATACATAAGTGCCTAAGTCTCATTTTCTGAGGGTGATATGTAGGTTACATGACTATCACAAAAAATTTTAGATCCTGTGGAATTTACATAATGAATATTTAGGAATTTTGTTATTTACAAGACTAATACATCTTTTAAACTCTACAAATAAAAAATTCAAAGTTTATTCAATGGTGTTTACTGCATTTAATGGTGCCATATAATTTAAGCAATATTCAGGTTTTTTAATTAGGGTAGGTATAAAAGATATTTTATAGTGACTTTAGGAAGTCATAGCCATGTTTTTTTGGAACAGGGGAATATTTTTCAGGTAGAATCTAACCAGTAGCTGCTGTTTATATAAAAAGCTATAGGGATACATATAATTATTTCCAGTCTCTTAATTTAGAGTTGACCAAAAAACTCTAGAAAAGGTTGGAGATATATAGCCCAGTGTCAAAATGCATGTCATGCAAGTATGGAGGCCCTGGCTTCCATCCTCAGCAATGGCAGGAGTGGGTAGAATAACTCTAAAAGAAACCAAGTTGCAGCAATCCTAGCAAAGAACAGCCTTTCTCCAGACACCAGGAATCCCTGGAGCACCATAGGGGTGAAGCTTTTGCAAAATATGGAGAGGTGAGGCAAGGAAATCCTTGCCTCCTTGATGCAAGTATAGATTTGATACAAATTACATTTGATGCAATTATCTCAAGAAATGCCTTTAACATAAGTTGGAGACCACACTGAAATTACAAAGTGAATTCCAGTTCACTCTAGGCTAGAGTGAGACCCTTCCTCAAAAGAGAGAAAGAGAAGGAAAAAAGGGCTTTAAATACAATCTACTTAAAGATTGCACAACTATAAATACAGTAACTGTATGTCCTCTTCCAAAAGTAATCCTGACTTTGAGGCAATGCATGTCCTCCCTACAGCAGGCAGGTATAGGGCATGCAGAGTATAGGACCCAGAATAGGAGCCATACAAATGACCCAGCACTGTCAGAAGAATTTTTCTGAGTCATATTCACCTAAGATTTCACCAGTTTCCTAGTAGAAATGGAGTAGCAATAAAATAATAACTTCAAATGTACAAAACCCAAGTGATGTGCTAGTGACTACACCAAGATATTGGAAATTAATGATATGAGGAAGAGATGGTTTCACCTCATGGTAGAAAGAAAGCAGGCATGGGGACCCAGGACCCCAAGAATATGCCTTATGTGACTGACTTCCTCTAGGTAGGCCCTATTTCTGAAGGTTTCTAAATAATACTAAAATAATGTCACCAGCTGGGGCTCAAGCCTTCAGTACATGGCCCTTATGTGGGACATTCCATATCCAAATGATAAAAATTGGCAAAGAAATTGAGGTAGGAAAACAATAATTTTGTAAAGGAAAGATGATGGGTAATATATTTGGGTTATGACCTAGAAAAAATAAATATGGTAGCATAGTGTGAAAATGACTTGGTTGGAAGTAAGTTGAATTTCAATGATAAAAAGCAGATCTTGAATGCTACTTTGAATTTATACTGTTTGGTTCATACAACTGACCTACTGAGAAGGCATTTGAAGAAGATTTAATCAAAATAGTTCTGTGATGCAATAAGAAAAAAAATTAAGTAAAATGATACATGACCATTAGTAGCAAGTATTATTTCAATGTGAAGAAATATTCAACATAGGGAGAAAAATAGACTGTTTGAAAGGCAGTTAATTAAATGACAGGTAGCATTCTGACCAAAATCATCACAGTCCACACTGTGCCAAGGTTTAAAAACTCAGCTTCACCATTGTCTCTCCTAGCTGTTTGACCATCCTAAGAGAAATGGTAAGTAGCAAGGAAAGTAAAATGATTATTTATGGCAGCAGCTGACCCTTGTGGAGTTTATAGGATGCATCAAGCACCATCCTAGAGCTCTTCTTAGCAATATACCCATATCTGCCCCATGAACAAAAGAGATTGAGTAGATCTAAGAACTATTTAAACCAAGCTGTCCCACGGTTAGAAAATTCATCACTTTTCAGGTGATCAGATTACTAGTACCATCAAATATAGTGTCTCCTTCCCATTGTAGTCATGAATACACATTGAAAACTAACTATTCTTAACTGTCCGTTTCCTAACCTTCATAAGAACTATTCCTAATGCACACATTTCCGCCTCTAAGATCACAGCTTCTTTTACAGTAGTTACATTAATGGTGCTTGCTTCCCTGCACTTCTGTTTCTTCAGTAAACTCTCTCTTCTCCAAATCAGAGTGTAGGATGGGTTATTTCTAGGAAAAGCTCCTTCAAATAAACTGATTCCACCCACTGTGCAGTCATTCTGGTGTCCTGTTCCTACATTTTGAAGCACTTTTGGAACCTGAAGCTCACCATCTATAATTGCTTACTTAAACTTTCTCAATGTAAGGTGGATAGGGACTGTGAAATGGAAAACGACAGAAAGGTTTTGTGACTATTATCAATGTTGACCAGAGACTTAGTAACCCATGCTTGCACTCATAAAACTTTACTATAAGTAAGCTGTGTGTTTAGTAACCCTCATTAGAATAGGATGTGGAATAATAAACACTAGGATTAAGCTAAATTTTTATATAAAAGTTCTTTAATGATAGACATCACTTAATTATTTTTGACATCTCTGAATTGCCTACCACAGTAAACTGCACATTCTAGACACTGAGTAAATAGCTGTTAAATAACTGAATAAGTAAATACTTCCTTTGCAGACTAGAGATTGATGGAAAGGAGGGAATGTAAAGTTCAAATATGAACAATACACATTTTTTAACCATTTGAGTTAAAGTCTCTCATGAAGACTAAGGCTAAAGGCTAAATATGAGTTGAAATGGGTTTTTACAGATTTAATAATCTATTTTTACCACTCAGTTTATGGTAGTTTGTTATAATAGGGTCAACAGCCTAATACAAATGGCAGTAGCCTAGACTCCATCTTAATTTGCACCTTATTTTAAATCTACACCCATCCTTTAGCACTGCTTTCAAAATATGTCCAGATTCTGAGAACTTTTCACTACTTCCAGTGCTCACTGATTCAAGCCACTATACAAATTAAGATTTGCCCCTTAAAGGATCTCTCTGATTCTTCCCATGTCCCCTATTGTCTATTCTCAAGACCTACACAAACTGACACTTTCAAAACTCATCATATCTGTACAAAACACTGTAAGTCCCTTACCCTACTTTTACCTACAATAAGAGCTAAAATCCCTATATTGCCCAAAAGATATAAGTCACTTTTTAATCTCTCTGCTACTTTCCTCTATATACATCTCTGTTCGAGCCTTAGACTCTGTACCTCTGTTAGCTTCTCCTACTACATGGTAGGGGCTTTGCCTCACATAGGCAGATGAGGGCTTCTCTCTGGCAGCTCCCTCTGTGTGAAAAGTTGTTTTCTTGGGCTGGAGAGATGGCTTAGCAGTTTAGTGCTTGCCTGTGAAGCCTAAGGACCCCCGTTCAAGGCTCGATTCCCCAGGACCCACGTTAGTCAGATGCACAAGGGGGTGCACATGTCTGGAGTTTGTTTGCAGTGGCTGGAGGCCCTGGCGCACCCATTCTCTGTATATATATATCTGCCTCTCCCTCTCTCTCTCTCTCTCTCTCTCTCTCTCTCTCACTCTCAAATAAATAAATAAAAATGAACAAAAAAAATTTAAGTTGTTTTCTCAAGGACCATCATTGCTTTAAATGTTATTCAAATGTCACCTTCTCAGAAAAGAATAAAACTTAATAATAAAGAGGATTTATTTCAAATCTATATGTTGTATAACTAACAGGCATTTTTCACTTCATTATTATGTTTTCCTTATCATTATTTTTTAAAAAAAATGGCCTGATGTTAGTGACTCACATATTTTCCTAGCATCATGCCTTGTGTTAAAATCCATGATTACTTAATGACTGATATTTTCTGGAATAGTTGGGCAATGCATGTGATACTTAATTTATTAGCTTTCATTTGTGACATACATAAACTGGACCATCTTTGCTTTATAATCAGAGAGAAAATTGCATAGCTCCTCATTTTTTTCCACAAAGTTACAAACTACTGTCAGAACCACAAATGATGATAAGTTAATGAATAATGTAAGAAAGTAGTTAGAATAACATAGAAAGTTAGCTTCAAAAATGAACAAACCTATCAAAGAAAAAGCTATTTCTCCAGTATGGTCAGGATGGTTGCAGGTATATTATCACTTCAGGAGGCACATTTGACTGTCAGGCTGATGAAGAATAATTACAATTGTCAGGCAGAGAAATGATAAGATTGTGGGAAATTGAGCATTATAAAATTCTCATGAATGTGTTGACTTCATGTTATAGTCCCCAAACTCATTTTACTGCTATAAGATCCAACTCACTTTTCCAGAAGTTATTGTTGCCAATTTTTTCCTGCCAACTGTGAGAAGTTTCAATGTGATTTTTTGTTTTTGTTTGTTTTATTTGTTTGAGAATTCATTATCAGATTGTCATATTTCTAGGTCATTACTTAGAGAGGCAATTTTAGTAGTGTCTTAAATCACCCATGTGATGAACCTTTTCTCTGGAAAGACCACTGGCCCAGTCATCCAAAATAATTTCATAATCTCTTGTTTAAGAGTTTACGATTCTTGTCTTGGCTAAGATAATAAATTTCCCCAGGCTAAAGTGAACTTTCTCAAACCACACTGAAAACAAAACTGTGACATTCTACTGTCAATTTCAACAGATCAAATATCTTTTCCAACTTTTGAGTAGATCAAATACTTTTACAAGTTAGACACTGTGTGTTTCTTCTTGCTTAAGTACCTGGTTTGTGTTCTTTACAATGGTGCAACACTCTCTTTGAAGTCAGTATTCTTGAAAATTCTAGAGGTGCTGAATTCAGATATGTTCCTCAAGGCTATACTAGAGACAGACCTGCTATACTTTGTACAACAGCCCCCAGCATTACCAGTCTATACTGTAATTTTGCCAGATTTCATAAACTAAGCAGGCGTGGCCCTAGTCATTAGAGAGATGAGAAGTCTCTGGGGTAAACTCAATTGCAGTAGAAACTGTCATTAAAACTATTATCGAACATCTATCTGGTGCCAAAAATTCGTCTTATTATTGCCATTCACATCATAGCAAAACAATGCTTCCGCACTTCACAAGGGACATATGAATGCCTTGGCAACTTCAACCCCAGGAAATGCTGAAATGGAAAAGTGCTTGTCCCAAAAGACATACAAGCAACATCATCCTAACCCTCTAACTCTGGACAATTTCCAATTTTAGCTTCCTTTATCATCCTCTTATGTAGCCAAGACTCCAAAGGAAGTCCCAGATGCAATTTGATCATTTTGGGCCATTGTTATCACTAAAACATTTCTCAAATCTATCCTACCTTTCTTCATACCAAATACTACTGCCTCAGTTCAGTCCTTCTACCACTTACCTTGGCTAATGCAAGAATTATCTATGTGGTGTCTCTCACTCTTGTTTACTCACACCTTGAAAATCCATCCCCTTACATGTATCCTTCATGATTCAGAATCAGCTTTAAATATACACGCAAGTCATTTCACTCTCAAGTTTTATACAGTATTGAATCCATTCACTGTTTCATTCATTCAATAAATCCAGTGCTCCAGAACTAGGAATACAACAGTAAACAAATAAGACATATCTTTTACCTTCTTAAAGCTCACACTCCTGTGGGTAAAAGAAGCAACAATCACATAAGTTCACACAAGTATACAACTGTATATGTGCATGTGAAGTGCATTTATACATGTGTGTCTAGGAGTGGTAGTGGTGGAGTAAGGATAAATTTTAGAAGGAATAAGGAAATTTTTGTCTCAGTACAAGGAATTTCGGGGAGAACATTAGCTATGAGAAGAGAGCTACAATACAGAGGTCAGCTCACATGTAAGGCCTTACCTTTCAGGCGTGGTAATTATTCCAGATGTGGAGAAGCCATTTGGAGGCCTGAGCATCGTACAATGCCGTGGTTGTTTGAATCAGATAGCCCCCATGAAACACATATGTTCTGAATGCTTGTCCCCAGCTGAAGGCAATTTTGGAGGCAGAGCCTTGCTGGTGAAGGTATGTTGTTGGAGGCAGGCTTAGGGGTGTTATAGCCAGCTTCCTTTGGTAGAATTTATCTGACTGTTCTGCTACTGTTTTCCAACTGCTATGGCAAGGAGGTGACATCCAGCCTTTGCTCATGCCATGCCTTTCCCTGTCATAATGAAGCTTGTCCTCAGGACTATAAGCCAAAATAAATTATTTCCTCCCATTAGCTAAATGTAATCAGGTGTTTTGTCCCAGCAATGCAAAGGTAACTATAATAGAAAATTGGTAGCAAAGGAGTGGGGTTATTGCTACTAGAAACTTGACTGTCTGGTTTCTGGCCTTTTGGAAGTAATTGGTAGGAGGAATATGAAAAGATTTTAAACCTTTTTGCCATTTTTAATTTATTTTACCTAATAGTTGGGGGTGGTGGGATAGACATATTCTGCTTTTTGAACATCAGTAAATCTACCTTTAATGTCTAGAATGTATTTTCCACCTCTGAAGACTCTCAAGAAATGTCACTGGGGCTGGAGAGGTGGCTTAGTGGTTAAGTGCTTGCCTGTGAAGCCTAAGGACCCTGGTTCGAGGCTCGATTCCCCAGGACCCAAGTTAGCCAGATGCACAAGGGGGTGCACGCATCTGCAGTTCGTTTGCCCTGGTGTGGCCTCTCTCTTTCTCTCTTTCTCTCTCTCTCTCTCTCTCTCTCTCTCTGTCCTTCTCTCTGCCTGTCGCTCTCAAATAAATAAATAAAAATAAAAATAAAACAAAGAAATGTCACTGGAACAGAGCTTGCCTAGCATATGTGATCTCAGGGTTTATTCCTTAGGAAAGGAAAAGGAAAAAGGGGAGAGGTGGACAGAGAAAGTGAGAGAAGCTTTGTTTTTCTCAGAGCCCTCTTTTTTTTTTTCCAGTGTCTATCTGAAAGTGACTTGCAACTCAACACTGGGGTTAGAAAAAACAAGAACCTACATGACTACTTGAACTTGGGCACTAAAGTCAGGGCACCATGAACCTTGCATCACAGGCCCTTCTTGGTATACCTGTATGATGGTTTGATTCAGGTATCCCCCATAAACTTAGGTGTTTTGAATGCTAGGTTCCCAGCTGATTGAGATTTGGGACTTAATGCTTCCTGGAGGCAGAGTATTATTGGGGGTGGGCATATGGTTATAAAAGCCAGTTTTCCCTTGCCAGTGTTTGGCACACTCCCCTGTTGCTATTGTCCACCTTATGTTGGCCAGGGGGTGATATCCACCCTCTTCTCATAACATCATTTTCCCCCACCATCATGGAGCTTCCCCTTGAGTCTGTAAGCCAAAATAAACTCTTTTGTCTCCAAAAGTTGCTCTTGGTCAGTAATGTGAACCTGACTAAAAACTGACTCCTGGCTTTCTACTCCACTAAAAGCAACAGAAAAGCAAAATTCATATATGTCTGACCTCTGGCTGCTTTCTTACCTGGTAAAGTTGCTATTCCTCTGGGATACCACATCTACTAAGAACTGTAAGCCATCTGATGCATTTATATTCTTTTTAGTGTGACTATTGTAGTAATTTGAATTAGATGTCACCCATAAACTCATGTGTTACAAATAGGTTGGTCCCCAGCTGATGGCAGTTTGGAAGATGGAGCCTTGCTGGAGGAGGTATGTTGTTTGGGGTGGAATTAAGGGTGTTAGAATCAGTTTCCCCTTGATAGAATTTGGCTCATTCTTCTGCTGCTGTTTTCTTCCTGCTGTGGCAGAAGTGAGGTCTAAGCCTCTGCTCTATCATCTTTCCACTGCTATCATGGAGCTTCTTCTTAAGATTACAAACCAAAATTTAAAAAAAGAAAGAAAGAAAGGAAGGAAGGAAGGAAGGAAGGAAGGAAGGAAGAAAAAAAGAAAGAAAGAAAGAAACTTTCCTCCCAACAGCTGTTTTGGGCTGGGTGCTTTGTCCAAGTAATGAGAAGATAACTACAACAGAAAAGTTGTATGAGTGAAGTGGGGTCATTATTGCTAGAAACCTGACTGTGGCTTTTTGTCTTTTGGAACTGATTTGTGGAAGGATTTGAAATCTTGGCCAAAGTGATTCCTTGCAGTACTATAAACAGACTATGATGAGCCCAGGTCAGAGTTGAAAGACCTCAATGCAGAAAGAACTGTGAATTGTGAGGCTTAGCTTAGGAGGGAAAGAAAGAGCTTTGTCTGAACTGTGCTACAGATAGTTTGTGTGAGAGACTGGCTGTGCTCCTTCAGTTTCTTGAGAAATTTTACAAGGTTGAATTGAGAAGAAATGGACTGGTGTGAGCAGAAGGATATGGCACATAAGTAAATGAAAGTTCAGGCTGACAACTACAACAGCCCCCTTTCAGCTACTATTGTTTGAGAAATGACCATCATTGAGATTGAGCCAGTTGTTTTGCACTGAGGTACCAGAAAGAACATAGACTCTTTCAAAAGTAGGGGCCAGCATACTGAAAGAGTTTTCCTGCTCTTAAAAGTCAGCTTTATTTTCTCCAGATTAACAAATTTGGTAGCCCACCTGGCACTATGGGAATATGACAAATACAGGAAAGAAAGGGTTACTGAATTTTCAAGGTGGTTCTTTTGAAAATGGCCACTAGGCAATGTGAGGCAAAGTTGTTGGTGTTCCCATGTGAAGGCCAGATGGAACCATAGCATGGATGAACCGTGGGCTGCTGTAGAAAAACCCTAGGATTTTAGAGATGCCAGGGTTCTAAAATGGTCACCAAGGGGTACTGCTGGTTGAAGATGCAGTTTTCCCTGAGGCTGTGGGCATCCCAGGTGAATGGGCAGAATTAGAACATCAGAGACTTCATTACTGGTTACAGATATCAGACTTGGAATTGCAGGATTTGCTCTTTTCCCTGTTTGGTTTATATCTTACATTGGTTCAATCTGTCCTTGCAATACCATATTTTATAGTGTTAATTTACTCTGTGCCATTATGTGATTTGGGTTTTACAGCTCATAGTAAAGAGACCTTGGACTATGGAGATGTTTGGGTAGTGTTGGAAGTAATAAAAACTATGAGGACTTTTTAAATTGGATTGAATGCATTGCATTTTACACCATGAATATTTGTGAGTTTATGGAGGCCAGATGGTTGTTTGAAACAGCTTTCCCCTATAACTCATGTGTTCTGAATGCTTGGTCCCCAGCTGATGGCAATTTGGGAGGTAGAGTCTTGCTGGAAGAAGTCTGTTATTGGGGGTAGGCTTACAGGTGTTATGGCCATCCTCCTGTTGGTGGAATTTGGGTCATTCTCCTGCTGTTGTTTTCCAGCTGCTGGGACAAAGATGATGTCCAGTCTCTGCTCATTCCAAGATTTCCCCTGTCATCATGGAGCTTCTCCTCAAGACTGTATGCCCAAATATGAAACTTTGCTCCCATCAGCTGCTTTGGTCAGGTGTTTTATCCCAACAATGAGAAGGTAACAACAAGAAATTCCATTATCTAATTTGCATTTTAGAAGACAAATTTTGCTTCTGTGCAGAGGGGTATACTTTTGAGGGAAATAACTAGAGGCAAGGAGAGAGCCCACACTAATTACAGAGCTATGATCCATGTGGAAGTGGAATTTGGTTGGATTAGGTTGGGAATGGAGGTCTGATTTGTGATATCTAGCCAAGATAATTTGCTGTAGGACTGCATGTGGGTAGGAAATAAAGCAAGATATGAAGGGCTTGCCATTGTCTATAGAATCTAGTCCCAGAGAACTATTCTTATCTGGATCCTGCTTCTTTCTTTGTTCTCTTCCTACACCATTCCATGCCTGAAACATTTCTGTCCAGTAGTTCTAAAGTCTGGGAGTTCTCTGCCCAAGTCCCCAGGGCTCTGCAGGTTGTTCCTTTGTGCCTCACATCACCCAGTGTCCATTTTCAAAAGAACCATGTTGCAAATCCAATGGCCCTTTCTTGTATTGGTTATATTTCCATCGTACCAGATAAGGTACCAAATTTGTTAGTCCAGAGGGGAATAAAACTGAGTTTTAAGAGTAGGAAAACCTCCTTCAGGATTCTAGTTGCCTACTTTATAACAATTCATTCTAAACTTCTGAGATACAGTTTGGGGACCATCTCCTTAGAAACCTTTCTTGGACCTTAGGTTTGTAAATGTTCCTTTCTTTCATGTTCCCTCAGAAACAAGCACTCTTTCTTGTCTTGGCATTGACCATGTTGTATTAAAACTCTGCTTTAGATCTGTCTTTATCACTAAGTTGTCACCTCCACAGAGCATGGATATTGCATCACTTGTCTTGGTACTCTTGATGCCTCACTCACAGCTTGCACACAACAAAGTATCAACAAGGAATGAATTTCAGTCTGAAACAAACTTTCCAGGAACTCCACATCATAAAGTCTGACTGCTGACAAACCAGAGGCAATGGAAGCCTTAAAGTATGGGAAAATGTGCTAACCACAGAAATCACATGATCCTCTTATAGAGTGCTCAGGGCGTATAGTCAAAGTGAGCTGGTCCCTATATATCTCTGTATAGGATAAAATTGGAAGTTAATAATCAATGTCTTGGGGGTGAGGGCAGTGATCACACTGATGTGTTCTCTTGTGTATATGAGGGTGGGGGTATCTAAAAAAAAAATGAAAGAACTAGAGAGCATTTTCCAGGTACCTTCACCTGTGTCCCCAGCAGCAGCCTATTCCGATTTTCTTAGTCATGTCTATTAGACAACATTAAGAGAATCAGTCTGCAAGCTGCAGGTACAGAGCAGTTTCCAGGGATCTATAATCATGTTACATAAAGCAGGGTTTATATAAAGTTGACAGAATGTGCTGATGTGAGCCATTTACAGTTCAATTGTAACAGAGCAGTCTGGCAAGCAGGGAGCTTTATCTGGGATATGATGTACTTTGGATTCTGCTATCAAGTCAGATTTAGAATAACAATCTGAAGGGAACACAATCCCCCCTTTTAAAAGCCTGACTTGTCTTACTTGGATTCAAGAAAGCAAAAAAAGCTAGAAGAGTCTGCATAATCCCAGAGAACTTTTCATTACTTTTTACAGAAATGCAAATCATCTAATTTTTTTTACAAGGGAAACATTCAATACACAAACCTTAATTTAATACAGTGAATAACACATTCTCTTTTAAAAGAAATGTTTCCTTGAGTTAAAAACATGCCAAATAAATTAAGTAATCTTTTTTTTTTGTCTAGCTTTATGATGTATCCTAAAAAATATACTGAAAATTCTATAAAGGGATAAAATTATGGAAGAGATAAAGACTACCAGTCTAAACATATTTCATGGGTATGAAAAAAACAGAGAATTGTCCTCCTTAAATCTCGGATTATATTGTCCTCTGACTTTATTTTCAGACACATTTCAAATGTTGTCAACCTTCTGTCTTGAGGATTTATGTTACTTTGCTTAAATGTTTAATTCTTAATAGCTATGTATGGCAATATTTTTCTTTAAGTTGTTGGGGCAGGAGTAGGCTGAGGGGGTTATGTACTTCATGGAAAAGAACTTTCTCTATCCCAAGAGTGCATACTACTGGCCACTGTTGGGTTTTGTCTTGGTTTAGTTGTTTACATTAAATATTGAGGCCATTTGGAATTTACATTAGCATAGTAAAATCAGTATTTAGTTCTTTATATCCTAAATGACCACCAATTTTCTTAGCACTATTCCTTAAACTTTTGCTTTTATCATATATTTTATTTGCTTATTCTCATGTCTCCTTCTGAATTTGTTGTATTTTACCTTTCTGTTTATTCAAATGGTATAAAAGCTACATGACACACTTACCTCTCACCATATTTCCTTTTTAGAATTTTATTGGTAATTATATTCATTAGTTAATTTTTTCAGAACATTGTTACTATATTTATGATTCACGTCAACTGCCTTTCCAAAAACTTCCTTGGAGTTTAATTAATAGCACTATTCATTTATATAATTAATTCAGACTAAGACATCTTTCCAGTTTTCTCTTGTGCCTTTTATGTTTTTTTTTTATCATTTTATTCATAGATCATGTATGTTTCATGGTTTTTTTTCTTTAGAATTTTGGATGTTGGAAACTTAGAAATTACACATTGGCCAAGTCCTACATGTCAAGATTCAGACAAGATATTAGATCCAATTTTCAGTGAGAACACATATTAGTGTGTCATTAATATTAGTTTTTAGTTCCTCTCAAAACAGATGTATCCTCACTGAGATTCTTCAGTTGTAACCTTTGGAACTTTATGATCTATAACTGTCTGATATCTTTCAAATACTCTCACTATTTATATATACTCTCACATTGTGAGTTGTGGAGGTACTTCAGTGGGTAAAATGCTTACCTTGTATGCATTAACTCTGAGTGTGGATCTTCAGTACCTAAGAAAGATGCCAGGCACGACAGTACATACCTATAATCTCAGTGCTGGGGAGGCAGAGACAGAAGTATCCCTGAGGCTCACTTGCTAGCCAGTCTAGTAATCGGTGAGCTCTGGGCCAATGAAACATCCTGTCTCAAAACTACATGGATAGCATTCATGAGAATAACAGCCAATGTTGTCCCCTAGCTACTACACATATATACATATGTGTGCCCACATACATAGGAACACACACATGGCCACATTTTCTCTCTCTCTCTCTCTCTCTCTCTCTCTCTCTCTCTCTCTCTCTCACACACACACACACACACACACACACACACACACTTTTAAAATCCAACCTTACCAAAGTAGAATAAAACAAAATAAAAATAAAAACTACCACTCTTTCTAGACTCACTTGTAGCTACATTGCAAACATCAGACCTAGGCTGCACCAAGCAAATACACCCAAACCAAACTCAGGAAAAGTAATGTGGCAAGTAGCAACATAAACCAGCAGCCACACAAAAGGACTGATCTGGGAAACTTGGTAGAAACTGATTCTTCAGGAGGTACCTATAGCTGATTTCTCCATATAGTATCTAGTGAAAATAGCAAAAGGAGGCAATAGTGCTATTTTGGAAACAGAAACTCTGTGTGGGTAGTGGGAACTCTGAGCACTTTTTGTGGTGAATGCCATATTTTAATTTGGCCCATTGACCCTTGCAAAATTCTGTGCCCTACTTGAAATACATTAATAAGTCTCTTCCTCTTAAAACTATCCACAATAGATTCTGTGGCTTGTAATTGAAAACTTTCACAAATTCATAAATAAAACATGGAAACCCATGTCATAAGCAGTAAGAAAAATAATTATTATAGGCAAAAATATATAGATTCTGTCTTTGATTGTGTTCAGATTATTAGGCATTTATTTAATTTTACTGTGCCTAATTAGTAAGAAAAAAATATTTGCTTTAATTCTTCATGTGCTGGTAAAGTTGGCTTCTTGGTATGAAAAGCAAACATACATTAATAGCACAAAACTCTGATCTTCCATTACTTAATTTGTCATGTATTTTTGGGAAAAAAAGTGTAAGTTTGTTAACTTGGGATTGTTTTAATCCTTTTTAATATCAGATATCAGTATGTCTAGAGATTTAGCTATAGATATTTTTGAAGATATTAATTTATAGTCACACATAACTAAAAATTCCAAATAAGAGGATAGATGCAAATATATTATTTCTAAACTATATACTGGTCTCAGGTATACTGTGCATCACCAACAACTCTACATATTTTACTGGGTTTCCAGTTTGTGTTAATAAGCCAAAAGGGAAGGTTTTAGAACTGGATAGGCCCAGCATTTATTACTTCTTAATTGGCTTCCCATTTATAAAGAAGAACTGAAGGTTTAAAAACTCTCTTTAAGATTACTAGGTATAAATTATATATGTATACATAATTTAGTGTCATATATATATATATATATATATATATATATATATATATATACATGTAATACAGTATCTTCTTTTTCCAATTCTATCTTTTCCATTTCATACATATAGTTGATCGCTCCTTTCCTGGTCTCCTATTCATGTTCTTACTGAGTTAGAGAACTAACTCTTCCACTTCCTTAACAAAACTGCAAAGACTCCTTTAATTAAAACCTAAGATTAGGGCTGGAGAGATGGCTTAGTGGTTAAGCACTTGCCTGTGAAGCCTGAGGACCCTGGTTCGAGGCTTGATTCTCCAGGACCCACATTAGCCAGATGCACAAGGGGGTGCATGCATCTGGAGTTAATTTTCAGTGGCTGAAGGCCCTGGCACGCCCATTCTCTCTCAGTCTCTCTCTCTCTCTCTCTCCCTCCTCCTCTCCCTCTTTCTCTCTCTGTTTGTTGCTCTCAAATAAATAAACAAAAAAAATTTTAAAAAACTAAGATCAGCCTTACCCATTCCCAGAAGTATAGCTCATATTCTGTTAACAGAGGATGGAGTCTCAGAATGCTCATCCCAACCGCAGTTGTCATGCTCTTCTTAGGGCTTCAGGACCTATAACACCTATAAAGAGAGAACATTATTTCTCCAGAACCTAACACAGTCTTTGATGCATAAAGAGTGAAAAGTCTAGTTTTTTTGCATATTTGCATGTGTGCATGTATGTGTCTGTGTGTGTGTGTGTGTAAGAGAGCTAGTCCACTTGTATACATAGTCATTTGTGTTAGTGTAGGTACACCTATATGCCACAGCACATGGGTGGAGGTCAGAAGACAACTTTGAGTGTTGGTCCTCACCTTCCACCTTGTTTCTGAGGCAGGATCTCTCATTGTTCACTACTACATCCCTCAGACTACCTGGCTCATGAGCTCCCAAGGGATTCTCTTCACATCATAGGCACACTGGCATTGGATGCTGTTAACAGTCAAATTCTGTTGTCAATTTTATCAGATTAGGAATCAAATTAAGGATATGCATCTTGGTAGGTCTATAAAGGTGTTTCCAGGAAGGATTAACTGAGGGAGGAAGACCTTGCCCTAGAGTGGGCAGCCCTTCTGATAGTAGGCTGTACATAAGGAAGCTCTTAAAAGAACAGAGCCCTTTCCACCCAAATGCCCTTGCTACTGGCTGGTGCATGCTTTATACCTAGCTGTCCTTGTTACTCTCTCATGCATGTGTTATCTTGTTCCAGCTGTCCTTTATGCACACACCAATGTAGACTGAAGACCAGTAGCTCTCCAGACGCCTTTCAGGCCTTCAGTGCCAGATTGGGACTGCTAAGGCATCCAGACTTGTGATGTGAGCAGCTACAAAGTTCCTTGATGCTCATGTCTGCTAACAGCTATTAGTTAATGGACTGCCCAGATAATATCCTGTAAGCTAATCCAATAAATCCCCTTTATAGTATGTGTTGCAGTCAGGTTCTCACTGCTGGTAGAAATCACCCAACTAAGAGCAGCCGGTAGGAAAAGGAGGTTTACTTTGGTTTACAGGCTTGACAGGAAGCTTGAAAATGGCAGAGGAAAATGATGGCATGAGCAGAGGGTGGAAATCACCCCCTGGCCAACATAAGGTGGACCACAGCAACAGGAGAGCATGCCAAACACTGGCATGGGGAAACTGGCTATAACATCCATAAGCCTGCACCCAACAATACAATGCCTCCAGGAGGTTCTAATTTCCAATTGCCATCAGCTGTGGAACCTAACATCCAGAACACCTAAGTTTATGGGGGACACCTGAATCAAACCACCACATTCTGCCCCTGGCCCCCATAAACTAATATCTATACATGATGTAAAATACAATGCATTCAGTCCAACCTAAAAGTCCCCAGAGTTTTTATCAATCCTGAGTCCCTTGATTGAAGGATTGGCCAGGTCCCCTTGAGGAAGAACCCTCCTACAACCCCCAAAAGTTTCAATATTAAGATTATACCTATCCTTCCTCGGAAGTACCTGTGGCCTTTTGCTAGGGTAACTGTACACTGGAGAAAAGAAAATAATAAGACCATTGGGGGCCTACTGGACACTGGTTCTGAATTGACATTGATTCCAGGAGACCCCAGAAAGCACTGTGGCCCTCCAGTCAAAGTAGATTCTTATGGAGGTCAGGTAATCAATGAGTTTTGGCAAATGTTAGACTGACAGTGGATCCAGTGGGTCCCCAAAGTTACCCTGTGGTTATTTCCACAGTCCCAGAATGCACAATCGGGATAGATATACTCAGGAGTTGGCAGAACCCCCATACTGGTTCTCTTACTTGTGGAATGAAGGCTATTATGGTTGGAAAGGCCAAATGGAAGCCACTGAGGCTCCCACCACTGGGGAAAATAGTGAATCAAAAACAGTGCTGAATCCATGGAGGGATTTCAGAAATTAATGCCACTATAAAGGACTTAGAAGATGAAGGGGTGGTGGTTCCCACCACATCTCCCTTTAACTCACCTATTTGGCCTGTTCAGAAGACATATGAATCCTGGAGAATGACAATGGATTATTGGAAATTTAATCAGGGTGTGACTCCAATTGCAGCTGCTGTACCAAATGTGGTTTCTTTCATTGAGCAAATTAACACACCTCCTGGAACCTTGTATGCAACTATTGATTTTGCAAATGTTTTCTTCTCCATACCTGTCCATAGGGACCACCAGAAGCAATTTGCCTTCAGCTGGCAAGGTCAGCAGTACACCTGTACTATTTTACCTCAAGGTTATATTAACTCCCAGCCCTGTGTCATAGCTTACTTCACTGAGATCTTGATCATCAGTCCCTTTCACAAGGTGTCACATTGGTCCATTATATCAATGACATTATGCTAATTGGATCAAATAAGCAGGAGATGGCAACCACTCTGGTGTTGCTGGTACAGCATATGCGCATCAGGGGATGGGAAATAATGAAATTCAAGGACCTTCCACCTCAGTGAAATTTCTAGGCATTCAGTGGTATGGGCCATGCAGGTATATCCCTTCTAAAATAAAGGATAAGTAGTTGTATTTGGCCCCTCCTACCACTAAGAAAGAGGCACAACATCTAGTGGGCCTATTTGGATTTTGCAGACAGCCCATACCTCACTTGGGTGTCTCACTCTGTCCCATATACCAAGTGATTCAGAAAGCTTCAGTGGGGCCCAGAACAAGAGAAGGCTCTTCAATAGGTCCAGGCTGCTGTACAGGCTGCTTTGCCCCTTAGGCCATATGATCCAGCAGATGCAAAGGTACTTGATGTGTCAGTGGCAGATAGGGATGCTGTTTGGAGCCCTTGGCAGGTCCCCATAGGTGAATCCCAGCGGAGGCCTTGGGATTTTGAAGCAAGGCCCTGCCATCATTTGCAGACAATTATTCTCCCTTTCAGAGACAGCTCTTGGCTTGCTAGTGGGCCTTAGTGAAAACTGAACATTTGACAATGGTCCATCAAGTTACTATGTGAACTGAGCTGCCCATTTTGACCTGGGTCTCCAAGGTTGCTTCCAGGAAGGATTAACTGAAGGAGGAAGTCCTTCCCCCAGAGTGAGGCTTTCCCCCACAATGGGTGGCCCCTCTCAGAGGGGGACTTTATATCAGGAAGCTCTGGCTGAAAAGAGCTGCTTCCTTCCTTCCACTTGGCTGCCAGATCTGCTTGCTGCCTTCCAGAGTGCACAGAAAACCAGCACAGACTGAAGACCAGCATCAACTAAAGACCCACACAGATCAAAACTCAGCAGCTCCTCAGGAAGCCTCCAGGCCTTCAGTGCTGGATTGGGATTGCTGAGGCATTGGCCATGTGGACTGAGCAGCTACAGTGTTCCTTGATTCTCAGACCTGCAACTGCTATTGGACTACCATAAGCAAACCCAATAAATTCCTTTTTTAAAATAATCCACTCTAGCAGTTCTGTTCCTCTAGAGAACCCTGACTAATACACTATCCATTCAAACATACAGAAAAATAAGGACATTCCACAACAAAAGCAGGCTAAAGCAATATATGAAAACCAAACCATCTCTACAGAAAATACTTGAGCCGGGCATGGTGGCACACGCCTTTAATTCCAGCACTTGGGAGGAGGATCACCGTGAGTTCAAGGCCATCCTAAGACTACAGAGTTAATTCCAGGTCAGCCTGGACCAGAGTGAGACCTACCTCGAAAAACCAAAAAAAAAAAAAGAAAGAAAGAAAAGAAAAGAAAATACCTGAAAGGATTCTTCATGCTGAAGAGAAAGAAAGAAAGAAAGAAAGAAAGAAAGAAAGAAAGAAAGAAAGAAAGAAAGAAAGAAAGAAAGAAAGAAAGGCACACACATAAGGAACCTGGAAAAAATAAACCATACTCAAATACTAGTTAATACAAGAGAGCAAAGGTGAAACTGGAAGAACTACAAACCAAGAAAAATGGCAAAAATGCATACCACACTATGTATTTTTCTATTAATCTAATATCAATGGCCACAATGTTGCAACCAAAAGACACGGGTTTGCAGACTGGGTTAAAAAGCAAGATTCTTCAATTTGTTGCCACCAAGAAACTCACCTTTCCACAAAAGATGGACATTATCTTAGAGTGAAAGGTTGGAAAACAGTATCTTGAATAAATGGGCCTAGAAAACAAGCAAGTGTTACTATCCAAATATCCTACAGGGTAGGCTTCAGACTAACATTAGTTAAAAAAGATAAGGAAGGTCATTTTATATTGATTAAAGGAATACTCCAACAGGAGGACATTACAACACTAAACATATATGCACCTAACATTGGTGCTCCCAAATTCATCAAACAAACACTATAAGAACTAAGGTCACAGATAACACCAAACACATTTGTAGTGGGTGACTTCAACACCCAACACTTGGTACCATTTTAATGTTGCAGTCAGGTTCACATTGCTGGTAGAAATCACCCAACTAAGAGCAGCTTGTAGGGAAAACAGGTTTATTCTGGCTTAAAGGCTCGAAGAGGAAGCTCCACGATGGCAGGGGAAAATGATGGCATGAGCAGAGGGCAGACATCACCCTCTGGCCAACATAAGGTGGACAATAGCAACAGGAGAGTGTGCCAAACACTGTCCTGGGGAAATTAGCTATAACACTCTTAAGCCCACCCCCAACAATACACTGCCTCTTGGAGGCTTTAATTTCCAATTGTCATCAGCTGGGAAACCTAACATCCAGAACTCCTAAGTTTACTGGGGACAACTGAATCAAACCATCACAGTATGTATTTTTCTATTAATCTATTCCTATAGAGAACCCTGAATAATACAAATGCTCATGCTACAGTATACATCTTGAAGTGGGTTCTGGGGATCTGAACTCAGTCTTCACTTTTGTATGGAAAGCAGTTTATCTACTCAATCATCTCCCCAGCCTACAAGAACTTTTTTTTCTTGGTTTCTCCATGTAGGGTTTCACTCTAGCCCAGGCTGACCTGGAATTCACTATGTAGTCTCAGGGTAGTCTCGAACTCACAGTGATCCTTCTACTTTTGCCTCTGGAGTGCTGGGATTGAAGGCGTGTGCCACAATTCCTGGCCCCATATTTCTTAAATAATACTTTGGCTTTGAATTATCACTGATCAATTTCTTAAATATATATGAAAATACACAATAACTAAACTCCATATTTCTAATTAACTGTAGATGGTCTAAGGTCCAAATAGCAAAAAAAATCTGAAACAGTACATGTTACTTGTGAAATTTACTTTCACAATTTACCTTAAAATAAACAGGAGAAAAGAAAATTCATATTCATCTCACAATTGCCTTTACTGAATGCATTTTGCAAAGTTATAATTCTGTCTATATGAGCAACGACAAGTCCTAGAAATGACTTATTAAGTGAAGTAATCAACATGAAAAACCCAACAAATTGTTGAACTAAAGCATTTAGCCAGTGAGAGCAAGTGGTATTTTCACTGTTTTGTCCACTGGAATTGAGATTTCAAGATTCCACATTACGATGTAATTATGTTTAAGTTATTTTTTTGTTTTGATCTAAAGCTAGACTGTCCAGATATTGTCTTCTCTTATAAGAAAATGGCTAAAATCATTTTTTAAAATACCATGCTATTTTTTTACTCTAGGTTTATTCACTTGCCTTTCTGAGAGATAAGCTGCAGTTTATGGAGCTGCTACAGATTTTCTCTTCTATGCAGTGATTCATTTTTATGGTCTATTGACTTTTACTCAACAATAATAATTTTTTCAAAAAAAAAAACTTAATAGCAATTGGGAAATCAAGAATTATTTTAGTCCCCACCCCAAGAAAAGGACAGTACTTTCCTGAAATCATTTATTTATTGCCTCAGACTAAGCATGTTGCTTCAAATTATTGGCTTGCATGTAAGTATAACTAAGAAACATTTTCTTTTCATATAAAAAACAGATGGGTTCTTGTTTTCTAATAAAGTAAAAATGATGACAGAATGAAAAACGGAAAGAGAAAGTCTTCCAAAATCTACAAACTTGTAATTGAGACTACTTCTAAAAAAATACAAAAGGTCCTTTTCTTGCCCCTTCATACACTGAGTATTTATCTCCTGGGCTTCAACCACATTTAATAGAAACCTTTTGGTTAAATGCCTGTATATCACATGGAAGAGAGGGTGACATTCTAAATAAGCATTTCAACAGATGTGTTTGTTGTTAGAGGCCTTTCAAAGACACTCTGAAGAAAATCAAGGGCATAACAATTGGAAGCAGAAAATAAGGGATAGTTGCTAATAGTAGGTGGTCACTTATGAAGTACAGGCTCCTTTTGCTCATAATGTTTGCCCACATTGTTGGCTTTAGTCTGGTTGACCCATTTCCTTGCTATTTCAAGTTTGTATAAATTCTAGTCATCTCTTTTCCTTATGTACTACATTGCAGATTAAGGTCATTGGTTTTGCACAAAGCAATGTGATTGGGCAGGGGAGAATACAAAAACAAAATTGAACAAGGACCAGTTTCTATCCATAACTGGAAGGAAAAAGGTCAATTTACTAACAATTGTCTATTAAATGGCCATGATGTGTAAAGTACAAGAATACATTCTGTATGGAGAAACAGGAAGCAGAATATAGTAACCATGCCTTTCTAAGAATGTAAAATCTCACAGAAGCAGAGCGAATAGAAAATAACAATGCAAAACTCTGGGAAAATTGCTGGGGGCATAGCTCTTTGGTAGAGTGCTTGCCTACCATGTGTGAGGGCCTGAGTTTATTCCTTGGCCTGAACATTCCATGCAGGACCCAAGTCAAAGATGTCTGATTTTCCATACTAGCTTTTGAGATGATCTCCCCATGAACCTTCTAGGGCCTTAGTGTTTTGATGAACCTAAATGCTAAATAGTAGGACAAGAAAGCCATCACACAGATATCACCCACCTGTATCAGTCTTGTCTGAACTATTCCAAGATCATTTTATACATGTGAATTCCAGAGGTTCAAATCTATACTCTAGAAAACTGTGAACTGAAATCTTCATTGAAAAGTGAATGTCTTCCACTCTCCTCTGGTTTAATAAAAATTTCAAATTGATTAATATTGTCCATTGGATTCCTTAAGAAAAAAATGAATTTGAAAAAGTTTCCCTTATTATGAATCTGAGCCAAGTGAACAGAAGATGGTGTGAAACATAGAAGCTGGCTGCAGCTACCTCATGGGGCATCAGGGAGAGCTCTGTGTGACTTCTGCTTCCACTCCTCAGGAGCTGTCCAAACACAGGGCAGCATCTGAAAAACAGTAGATGAGGAAAAAATCATCATCCTGGGAAAACTAACCAAGCATGCCAACCCACTAATTTTCATAGCTGTCCTTCCTTGCTTTTCCTATTATTTGTTGGCAAAGAGAACCCTCAAACACAAGACCATTTGCATTAAACCATTTGAAGACAAGTGCCAATCTCCAAAGCAGTAAGTTCCTAGTATAACAGAACCAAAGGAAATGCTGAGTCTCCCACAGATAGATGGCTAGCACTGACAATGCCAGTGTTTTTGTTGGTTTTCTTTTCCCTCTCTCCCTCTCCCTCTCCCTCTCCCTCTCCCTCTCCCTCTCCCTCTCCCTCTCCCTCTCCCTCTCCCTCTCCCTCTCCCTCTCCCTCTCCCTCTCCCTCTCCCTCTCCCTCTCTCTCTCTCTCTCTCTCTCTCTCTCTCTCTCTCTCGTGCGCACACAGAAAAAAAGAAAAGCTATCCATTTGTCCCTAATCTGGAAATGACCCGATGATTTAGAAGCTTTTGTTTAAAGTTCAGAGGATTGCTATACATTGACTGTATGCTTAAATGTGAAACTGGGGCCTTCAATTAGACACCCAAGTGAGAAAATTATGAGAGTAACAGAATTCTGTTTTTAATAACCATTTATTGTCATCTAGTATATTTAACATAATATCTTATATCTTCCTTGACATCTAGTTAAAATGTTAGTCTCATCTCACTGAAATTGATGAAATCTAAAATGTATAATTAATGACCTCCTATGCAGAAGAGTAGAAAATTAACTTTATTTCTTTTAGAAAAGGTGTTATTCTCATGAATAACCAAATTTCTCTAAGTTGCTGGGAGTAGTTTAGCTTAATAGTCTTATAAAAGAGATCACAGAATTTTTATTCTTCCTTTTGCTAAAGAAATAAAAGCTGCATGTACTGTTACACTAATGCTCAAAATTGGAGATTCAATGTCAGCTACTTCCATTCTCATCACATTCATTATTTGCCATGCTTTCTTGCTTTTTAACTTTTTTGTTTAATTTCTGCATTTTCCTATCCTATCCCAGCAAAACAGTAAACTTCGTTAAGAAACAACAGAGAGGTCTTAGTCATTACAAGTTTCATAAGTTCTCACATCCCATCCTAACAGTATGTACTTAGTTGGCACTTAATAAATGTTTGCTCAAAAACATTTTAAATTTAAAACTGATAAATATGCAAAATGCAGCTCCTATTTCTGTGCATAAAGATGTGGACTTGTTGACATCACAGCCCTTTTGACAGTAAGACTTCCAAGCAGGCAGATGGTGTGTGAGTAATTCCATTGCCACCTCTACCTTCCCTCCACCTGGCCTGGAGCTGCTACATTCCCTCTTTTTTCCCACCCTCCAAAGGCTGCTGTCAATATCAAATAGATGTCATGTGCTCCAAGGTTTAGAGGTCACATAGAGACAACTTAGCTGTATGCACTATCTCACCACAAAGATAAAAGTGACCCTGGACTGTTCCCGTTCCCCTCATCTGTAGGAACAGTCTAATGCTGCCCTATACAGAAAAAACAGAGCTCCTTTGACAGTAAGTAGATGCTTTAGGAAGATGGTTCCATGGCCTATGTCTAAGTGTAGAAGGGCAGAGTTGCAAGTTGCTGGAATTTAATTTAGGGCAGTGCAGATACAATGGTAGCAAGTGTCACCAGTCTGAAGAGTGTCTAAACTTCTCAGTGTCACTTCCATTTCTGCCATCATCAGATCTAGCAATCTAGTGCACATGCATCCAAGTGTAGCTTCTCACTGCCACTTTCTACTCCACCAAGTTAATACTAGGCATCCTCAGGTGGGAGCAAAAAGGCTGGAATGGGATCCTTTATGATTCGCCTTTCTAAGCTCCAAGAGTAGAAGTATCTAGAAGAATTAGCATGGCTAGCTTGTGACTGTGGCCAATGGCTGCTCAAAGTCCTATTCCTTCACAAAATGACCCAAAGAATTAATCCTTAGGATTGAGAACAGAACAGACATATTTACATTTTATTATTTTTAACATTTTATTGACAAGGTGTATACATATAGAAAACATATCATCATCATAATCGCTACCCACCACCCTCCTTGTTCCCCCAACTCAATACCTACTCCTATTAATCCCTTATTTCCAATTAGTGTCTCTTCTATGTCATCATTTTTCCCCTCCTATTATGCAAGTATTATATAGGTAGCATCAGCCACTGTGAGGTCATGCATGCTGTGACCACTTTGTTTCTGGAAGATAGCATTAAAGCACTCCTCTTCTTCCTTTGGCTCTTACATTCTTCCCACCAACTCGTCCACAGTGGTCCCTGATCCTTGGAAAGTATGATAGAGATGTCTCACTTAGTGCTGAACACTCCACTGTCACTTCTTCTCAGCACTGTGATGAGTTTTGAATCCCCCCAGTCATCACCACCATCTGAGAAGAGACTCTTATCTAACCAAAAGTAAAACTAATGATAATAGAAGAGTATAAACTTGAGATTTTAGAGGGCAGTTTTCTGGGTATAATATATCCAGTTAGCCAGACAACAGTACTAGTTTCCCTATTAGGGCTATAGGCTTTTGATTAAGTTTTCAGTACCAGGCACTAATTCCCTGTCATAGAGATGGCCTCAAATCTTATCAGAGAGCAGTTGGTTTCTTTCATAATAGGCATGCCATCTTTGCACCAGTTGGTACATTTGACCTGGCTGGCAAGTCATAAAGCTTGCAAGGTCCACTGCTGGTTAAGGTCATTGATGACTTTTCTCCTCCAACAGGCTACATAGCTTTCCAGCAACCTGAAAGCTAGTCAACAGGGAGGTGTTCAGCTCAGCTGCAGCTCAAGAGAAATATTGCTAACTACAAGGGTTTCAATGGAAGATAAATGGCCAGCAGGTTCAGAGATAGAATTGAAATGACTTGCCAAGGGAGGAAACCTTTCACATGGCTCCATATCCAAATCCACCCACTGGCAAGGAACTGTTAGTGATTCAGGCCAGTTTAGACATCTCATTCTCTCAGTTCTCATGAACAGTCAAAAGAAAGGAAGACCTTATTAGGACCCAGGACCATGCCTTCCAGGGATTGATTTAATTTTGAGGCTTTTTCCTCAAAATTAGAACCACTAATGCATCCACTGGTTCTGGGGAGTGAGGGCACTGCTGTAGAAGGTGTCAAAGATGCTAATAATGAAACATGAAGATAGCAGAAAAAGCCCCAAGGAAGTGATAAAAGCAACAAGGAGTCTTGGCTATATGGTTTTGGAAGTTATACTGCTGAGGCTAATAAAGGAAAAGCAGGAAATACCTCAAATGGTTGTAGCAACATATGGCCTGTGGCAACACAGGTGTTGTGAGGATGATGAGAGACCAAGGGGGCCATGGTAATAAGGTCAGCAACTTGTTCAAAAAAACACTCAGGTGCTGCACTGTCTGTGGTATGGAAACATGGCCATGAGAAATTCCACTATTCAGTCAGTTTGGATGGCTGAAATCAGTCTTCCAGAACCTATCCAGCTGAGACTGGCATTCACTGCATGCTTTGTGTGTAGGCAGAGGGAACCAGAGATCTTCATCGCCATCTAAATCACCAATATTTTTCAAGTACTCAGTGGCTGCTTGGCACAAGAAATTATTTTAAACAGCAGTGAAAAAACAGAAGTGAGCAAAGAAAAAATTAAAATCACTGCCCTTGTTGAGCTTTCTTTTAATTTGGGTAAATAGATCAATAAGCAAAATAATAAGTATGAGAATGATAGCACTTTCTATGGAGAAAATATGTCAGGGAAGTTGGATCAGGAATGCTGGGAAGAAGAACTATCATTTTAAATAAAATGTCCAGAAAAGATGTTATGGAAAAGGTAATGTTTCACAAATGGCATCTTCAAATAAATTTGTTTGCTATCATGCCTTTTTTAGTTAACTTTTATTTTTTATTGACAACTTCCATAATTATAAACAATAAACCATGGTAACCCTCCTCTACCACCCCACATTCCCTTTCATAGCTCCACTCCTCCATCATATCCCTTCTCCCTCTCAATCAGTCTCTCTTTTATTTTGATGTTACCATCTTTTCCTCCTATTATGAGTGTCTTTTGTAGGTAGTGCCAGGAACTGCAAAGTAATGGATATCCAGGCCATTTTTTGTCTAGAAGAGTTCATTGTAAGGAGTCCTACCCTTCCTTTAGATCTTACATTCTTTCTGCCACCTCTTCTGCAATGGACCCTGAGCCTTAGAGGGTGTGATATAGATGTTTCAGTGCTGAGCACTCCTCTGTCATTTCTTACCTGCACTATGGTACCTTCTGAGTCATCCCAAGGACCCTGCCATCTGAAAAGAGAACCTTCTCTAACCAAAAGTGAAAGTAGCATTAACATATGGGTGTTTCCAGAGAAGCATGTTTAGAAATGGGGGACTATCCACAGCTGGTCCACCAAGGAACCCAGCAGCTCTCTGAAGTTCCTCCTCTTTCTCCAGAAAAGAAGAGCCTGACCTGCCCTGTTGGTCCTCTGTGTGATTCCCTTTAAGACTGTGTATGTTACAGATAAATTCCTCATTTGTATTTCTTCTGAATTCTTTTTACTTTTTGATTTCTAGTGTTCTCTAATGAACCATCTTATGGACACTGTTACCAAACTATAACCAACAATTTAGTTCCAAAATCCCAGGGGCTCACTCCCACACACAAAACAATAGCTAGTCAATATTTGAGGCACAGCTCCAAGCACAAAAGCAACATAGAAATGGAGCCAGGTAGAGGTAGTGATTTGGAAGAGAAAAATTAACCTAAGTTGTCCTCAGTAGTTAGAAAATACAGCTTGAAATTACTTTCTGAAATATCTTCTTTGAATGAATACCCAATAGAATAAAGAAATTAAAGTGACCATAGATAATTTGTTGAACAGGTTGGGATACTCAGAAGAGTGGAGGTTGAATGATTTGGTATGTGTGGCAATTATAGAGACAATTATAGAGAAGAGAAGATCAAGTTAAATACAGCCCACATTGGACCTTGCCTCAGCATGAGAGGATGACTTAGTGTGGTCATGGGGATTTGTCAGGGATCATTTGAATGTTTACATGAAGGAAATGTGAATATTCTACTATTTAATGAAAGTGCCATCTTTGAAAGCTCAGGGCATTCATCTTTCCAACTCAGTAAGTGTTGATGACTAGTGTCCTTTTTCTTGCCTGCAGATTACCTTTCCTGTAAATTTTTCTTGACAAGATTACATTTTCATCTAATATTCTGTCAATGCAAATGAATATTATTTACATGTATGAAGTGAGTTAAGAAGTCAAAATGATACTCAATTGATATTTACAGGCAATTTCATCTACTTCTTTTTCAGTTTCACAGAATTTAAATTTAGCATATTTCTGACTCATATTCCATTAGATTGGTACACTTGTGAGTTAAGCACATTTTCTTTCATTAAAGCTTAGTTTCTGTGGTTTAATCAGTGAACATATAATTGCTTAAAGTATTCATTTTTATAAGGTTTTTTTCAATAAATTATCAAGGATGCTTAAACCTAAAAGCTGGTGCTATTTCTGTGCTCGTGGTCATAGATACACAGCACAATCTTCACAGCTAGTCAGCTTGCTCTACTTTAATCTAATAAACCAGCTGGAAAAATGCTTCTGTTTTCTTTCTGTTGGATCTATTTTTTTTCTTATATGAATATGGACTTTTAATGACTTGTCATCCTGTGTTAAGGCCACATATTCCTATTTTTATTCATTCCTTGATTCAGCAAGTAATAGTTCATACTGATTGAGAACTTACTGCATGTTAAGTACATAGTAAATGAATCAACTCATTATAACCCCATGAGATACCTATTATTATTAGTTTTACGAAGATAAGGAAACTAATACACAAAGAGGTCAACCTTGGAATATAATACCCACTTTCTAGGTCGTCTGTATTCTCACTAAGAGCAAGAATGTACGTGTACAACATGTAACTACATAAGGTCTGTCATGTTCTCATTAAAAGCAATGATTTGTATGAAGCATACAACATAATGCCTAGTGCTCTCTGTGCTGTAAGCATTCAACTAGAATTAGTTCTGTTGCATATCCTGTGTATGCTGTTCTATTATAGCAAATGTCTCACCATGTTCCAATTATGTATTTAGCTAAATGACCTTGAGCAAAATGCTTAACAGCTAGTAAGTAGCACGGCAGGATGCTTCCTGTCTAGAGTCCCAGCTCTTAATCAGTACAATATCCTGCTAGATAAACAATATAGCATTGTTAATTCCATCAAATCAACACACATTCCACCTTATTATGGTATTATGGTTCACAGGGGATATGTCTATTATTATACTGATTTTGGAAGATCATCCATTGTCAAATTTAGATGACAATATCACTGGGGCAAATTCAGAGGGAAAATATAAATATGGAATAAGTACCCACAGTAAAGAGTGTGGCCTATAGTAATTGTTAATGTTTTTTAAATTTTAAAGGTAGGATCATCCTTAAGTGCTACCAGATTGTTCTTTCTGAAACATAAATCTGATATTCCTCAAGGGCAATCTAATGCTACCTTTTTGCCACCCACAAGGTATGCCATGGTATGGACCTATAGTCTCCTGAAGTTCTCTCCTTTCCCCAGCTTTCCCAGACTGCTTTCAGTAAGGAGAACTTGGAATTTAAAGCCAGAAAGACACAGATTATAATTCCTTAGTCAATGACTAAAAATTGGGAGGTCTAGGGCAATATTTGTTATCTCTCTAATTCTTATATTTCTTCTCTGCAAACTGAGGGTAACAATACAATACACAGTTATGAGGTATTATTGCTTAAATGCTCTCTATATACTATTTGGATTAAATTATACCTATACAGCTGGGTGGGGGGGGCATGCCCTTAATCCCAGCACTTGGGAGGCTGACATAGGAGGATCAGTGTGAGTTCAAGGCCATCCTGGAACTCTAGAGTGAGTTCCTGGTAAACCTGAGCTAGAGTGAGACCCTGCCTCAAAATAACATGAACATTTATTTAGCTTTCATTCATGACCTGCTAGAGTTGCTGTCATACCTGATAGGCAACTCAAGATCCAGATAATAGGGATGGAAGTGTTTAGGGAGAGGTGAGTAGGGGAAGAGAAGAGGAGGAAAACAAACACAAAATTAAACCCCAAATGAGCTGATACCATAGAAACCTTTATACTTAGAGATAGCCTAAAAGAAATAACCCTCAAAAGGAGTTAGGGGAAAGCACCTGAAAAGGAGGGCTCTGGTAAGGGTGGGATGAAACCTAAGATTAAAAGGATGGTTTTTTTTTTCTGTCCCTGGCCTGTAACTCCCAGTACCAGAGATTGGTTGCTACCCACACTGAGCTGTTGATCAGAGAGACCCATGAGGTCTCCAAATCAAGACAGATTTCTGTCAAAACACTTAATTACCTGCCTGAAGCAAAACTAAGACTCTGTTGCTGAAGACACCATATGCTGCTGACACAGAGCACCAAGAGACCTGGCTGGAATTCAAAAGAAATTCAGTCCCCAGACAGCTAGCCTGTGCAGTGCTGGAAAGCTCTACATGTGCTACTGGAGGAAAATGGTCAACAACGGTCTGAGCAACCAGAGATCTAAGCTACTCAGAAGCAAACACCCTGACACAATGTAAACACCAGTGCAATAGTGGCACACAGCCCCAGTGGGTAACCAATCACTTTCTTATTGGCTAAGAGATCCACTCAGTATAAAGGAACCCATATCAAGAATTGGGAACCAGATCAAAATCCTATGGAAGCTGGGTATGGTGGCACATGCCTTTAATCCCAGCACTCAGGAGGCAGTGGTGGGAGGACTGCCATGAGTTCAAGGCCACCCTGAGACTACATAGTGAATTCCAGGTCAGCCTGAACCAGACTGAGACCCCACCTTGAAAAAAATAAATCCTATGGAGACAAAGATTATGTTCTCCAGCGTCAAACTCTTACTAGTCTTTGGCTAAAAGAGGGGTTACATACATCAAATTCTCCCTAAATTAATAATACTAATACCATTTAAACTATACTGGCTCCAATCTGTAATGGAGAATATGTTCTTCTTTTTCAGAAGGTAGTGAGACAAGAGGAGATAAATACCCCTCACACTTCAGCCAAGCCATAGCTGAATCCACAGAGGAAGAGGAGACAAGCAAGAGTGCTGTTTCCATTCTGTTCCTGGTAATCAGCACCAGGGTGTAGGAGACAGACCTTGAGGATATTCAACACCTACCAAAATACAGATCCAGAGGCTCCCAAGAGCTCATTATTGAAGTAGACTTAAGACTCACCCACCACAGCTCAGGGAATTTTGTGGAAGAGGAAGTGGAAAGACTGTAAGGCCACAGGTTGAGACATTATGCCCAGAGGCATTCCGTCCCCCAAAACATAAGTGACTACTGCTCCCACAATGCATAAACTAAAACCCCATGGGGAATACCTGCAACCCTACTGAGGAGCATCCCCAATGGAATGGGGCAGGGATGAGGGAAAAGAGGGTACCAACACATGATGAATCCATATGAAACATCTTGTTAATACTACTACTACTAGTAAACATTAAAATGGCAAAAGTATTTATATATATAATTATAACTATTTTATATATAATTATACATATTATATATATTGCTCAGAATAACATGAATATTGTAGATATTCACTTAGCTTTTAATCCAATTATACTTTGTTTGCATGGTATTTTTATTATTGTGGGACTCATGGTATGTTACAAATGCACATTCTTTAACTTATTTAGGCCCTATTTTATATGACTTCAAAATGAGCATATGTTGAAGTCACCTTCACATTTCTGGCACAAAGCATCTGACCAAAAGCAGTTTACAGAATGAAAGGGTTTTTATTTTCAGCTTACAGACTCAAGGGAAAACTTCATGATGGCAGGGGAATGCATGGCATCAGGCTAGACATCACTTCCTGGCCAACAACAGGTATACAACAGCAGCAAGAAAGTGTGCCAGCCAGGCATGGTGGTTCACACCTTTAACCCCAGCACTCGGAAGGCAGAGGTAGGAGGATCACTATGAGTTTGAGGCCACCCTAAGACTACATAGTTAATTCCAGGTCAGCCTGGGCCAAAATGAGACCCTACATCAGAAAAACAAACAAACAAAAAAAGTGTGTCAAACACTAGTAAGGAGAAACTGGCTATAACATCCAATAAGCCTGCCCATAGGAATAACTACTTATATAGAAGAAGTATGGTAATCATACAACAAATTATATATATATAAGTATATAAAATATTTTTTGAGACAGAGTCTCATTATATACCCTGGCCTGGCCTCAGACTCACTATCCTCCATTTTCAGCCTCCTGAGTACAAGTTTGCAATACCATACCTAGCTAAATATCGCAAGGTTCGGGAGTGACCAAGACCACACAAACCACTCTAAAACAAAAATGAAAGCTTTTATTCGGGAAAAACATGAGCTACCAGGACTGACTCTCAAGAGCAGAGTACAGCCAACCTGAGATTCCAGATAGTGCACTTTATAGGGCATCCGTGGTTGGGGGAAGGTGAAGAATGAAAGAGAACTCCTTTGTTCTTTACATTAGCCATTTCAAATAGCTAGGGTGTGAGACTAGAACAGTGAGGAGGCGACTTATGAGATAAAGGGTCAGGAAACCATGAACTAGGGTACTATTAGGAAAGGAAGGGATAATGGCTGGGTGGTTTCTTGAGGAATGTGGATAAGCCACTTCCTCATATCTCTGTCACCTTTCTGCTGTTCTTGGTGACTCCATTTTGGGAGACCATTCCAACCTAACATTCCAGCCTTTTGCTAATGATATAAGAGATGAAGGTTATTTTTTTCATGCTGACCATAGGGGTGATGAGTTCTTATGGAAGAGGCTGGATAATGCAGTTGATGGGACTCCTTTCAGGGCAGGTAATGAGGAGACAGTTTCATGGTGGCTAGAGGTGGCATAGTTGTGAGATCAATAGCACTAGTGTAGCATGTTGCTATGACTTGGTCCTCAATGAAACAGAGACTTCTTTTGTACAATCCCTGTATTGACCTAACTTTGGAGCAGTCACTGGCAACAACACCTGTTATAGAGAAGGGAGATGAGAAGACAGAAGAGAGAATTAAGGAGCTTGTTACTCTTGTCAACAACTATGATATCAAAATGCCAGACATAAGGGAGAATGAGCATTCAGAGGTGAGAGATAGAGAGCTTGGGGCAAGAGAGAGGAGGCAGAGGGGCATCACTGTAGTCAAGAGGAGCATGTTGGGTTCAGGAGAAGAGTAAGAACACAAGAGAATTTAAGTTTTAGAGTGTCCATTGGGGTGACAATGCACTTATCCCTGGATTAGATAGGGTAAGGGCTAAGGAAAGATGGGCCTGAGGAATAGCTCTGATTCTGGCTAAGGCAAGTGGGAGGAGCTGGAGCCAGGATAGGTGAAGTTCAGAAGTAATCAGGGCCAGGCAGAAGGCATTACTTAATGTTACAGTTTAGTATTTTAAGTCAGCATCAGATAGAGGAGCCTATTAGTCTCAATCTTTGTTTATATTATAGTTATATTTTGTAGTTATATTTCTCTGACCAGGTGATTAAAACCATGTAGGCTGCCAGATATAACTGTATATTTTGGAGGTCAATAATGGTGCTGCAGGAGAGACTTTTGGGGACTTGTGATAAGTTCTATGACTCTCAGTATCATCATCTGCTAGCATAAGTCAAGGCCATGTTGACCAAGTGGCCTTCCCTCTTGGGAAGCCTGGAAGACTGATTTTCCTCAAATGTGACTCTCCTGTTGCAGATATGCTTGGAATTCATCTCTGGGTCCCCATATCCTCTCTGATCAAAAAGACAGGTAATTTACCAGAAGCTAGAAGTTCAAGTGTCCCATCATCTCCTATGGCCTTTTGACCTGGAAGCAGGAACCAAAATATTGGTTATCCTTTTAACTCCAGTGCTTCCAATTAATCTTGGCTTCTACATATGGTTATTAATCACTTAGAGAGACTGTACATACCTGATTAGCAAAACAGATTAGTTAAAAAGTGTTCAGAACATATCTGGTTAGCAAAGCAGATCTGGTTAGAGAATGACACAATAGTTTAAAATCATTTTTATTAATATTTAAGTTTAGTTGTCAGGTGACAATGTAAGCTATATTTGGAACACAGAAAGCATACACATTCTATCTTAAATTATCTGTCACTTATAAGTATAGGTAGAACATTTTAGTAACCCTGAAAACAATATTTTATCAATTATTGAACAATAACTTTAAGGCAATTTATTTAATCTATAAATTGTATGCCAGGAACAATAAAAAACAGTATAAAAACTTGGCATCTGTGTTTGCAACTTTGGCTAGTCTGTATACCAAGTAAGTACCAATTACCCCCAAAACTAGAAGCAGAATAGCAATTTAAGATTATTTTTCTAGAGCAGGAAACATGTCTTAAATATCAATATCTCTATAAGCAATGAACTTAAGATACCAGAAATGAGACAATTAATTAAGTGAAACCTTGATTGAGACTGATTATACATAGCTCAAGAAAAAAATAAAACGTGGTCACTGTTGACTTAAGCAAGCCTGATTTTAACATACATTAGAGACAATACGACAAACACAAAGTAATTTCTTAAATAAGTACCTTTTACCATGGAACAAGTTTAAGGCTTAACTAAAGAAATATGACTGTTATATAAAGTTTAGACAAACTATATTAATAATGTTTGTATATACTAGATTTCCCTAAAACATGGTGGCCACCTCTTTAGTTTTCCTGAAGAACAAAATCACAATGAGTCACTTTTTATAAGACTTAGATTATAACCTCAGTGATAATCATCCAGCAACACCAGTATGAACAAAACAAGATCCAACTTAAAATTATAGAGTTTTAGCCAGGCATAGTGATGCATGCTTATTGATAGCCAAACATGGACTTTGTATAAGCCAAATTACAATATTCTGATATCTATAAAAGTTGGATATTAACAAAAAGTACAGTTTACATATTAAAGGCAAATGAGGCTACAGAGAGTGAACTATGATCAAAATATCTGATAATAGAATTGAAAATAAACAAGAAATCTATATTATGTAGTGACATTTTTGGCTTAAATATGAAGATATAGAAATTTTTATACTTTTTAAAGCTTGCCAGAATTGGGATGTATATATACTTTTAAAAGCTAAATAAAATGTCCATATAATCTATAAGTCAGTTTCTGAAATTAACTCAGCTATATCTAACATACCCAAAAAAATAGAGGATAGAGGAATTGGACTAAACTTTCATGATCTAGTGAACAAAGGAGACAAGTCTCAGAAAAGAGAGGGGATAGGCATGCCAGGGCTACTGGCCACTGCAAACAATTTTCAAATATATGCTCCACTATGTGCATCTGGCTTTGCAAATAAGCACCTTTAACTGCTGAGCCAAAAAGAAATATGTTTAATCCCTTCCAAATCAGTATTATAGAACTATAGTGAATTCCATTCATACACGAAATTCCATGACACAATCTTTAACTATTTGAACCTTAACAAATCTATTTCTGTCTGTAGTACTTTGGTAAACTTGTTCAGTAATGTAAGTTAAAAATAAAGTTTTAAGACTGTTGGAGGAACTGAGGAATTACATCTGAAATCATGACATAACTTTGTTTAGAATTTCCTTTTATTGTTCACTGTGAAGTAAATAGTTTTCAAGTGTGTGACAGATAAATACTGTTTAATGTTTCAAATGTGGTCTATTTATCTTATAAAATAGGGGTGAGGGAAAGAGTAAATAATTCCTTTGTAAGGTTTTTTTGTTTTGTTTTGTTTTTGAGGCAGGGTTTTAGATATAATAACCTTAGGAGATAATTAAATATTAATGAGTCAATTTTAACCTTAAGATTTAGTTTAAAAGGTTGAAAAGTAGAGGAAGCTAGTTAACTTGGTTGGGTGTTCTAAATTCAGTCTTTCATGACCATTATTATGACCAGTTTAACATCAATGAGTTAAAAAGTTAAGTTTACAACCTGAATACCATAGCAACCTGCTACCAGCCAGAGCCATATTTTGTTAGTCTGATAAGCCCCAGGCTAATAGTCATTTTATATCTCAAGAAGCCTATAACCTGATCAAGTACTTTGTCATTAACCTTCTGTTTAAGCTTACTCATATCTTCATCTACATACTTTATTCATAACTTCATATTCATCTACATACTTTTACTTTACAATCTATGTAACTACTCTGTAAAATCTTTTCATCAAACATTTCACATCCAACATTTAAAGTTTTCTCCCCAGTTTATCTTCTTTTTCAGTTCATCTCATAACTACCAACAAAAACCTTTATTGTCTTTACCATAAGACTTTTAATATGACCATTTAAGGTTTTTTTTTTCCTCCAAAGGCCTTTTGAAATAACTTTTAAAAGAAAGAGTAGATCAGATTTGACTTATACTATTTACCCAAATAAACATTTATTGATTTTGGAACTTTGTTTCTTATAACTTTCCTGAAACACATTTTTTTAAATATGAAATCATATTAAAACTTTATTAGAAATTTTTTTTTACAAACTCAGTATCAAGTGCTTCTAAATTTAAAACATAAATTTTGAGACTGTTGTCTGTTAGAAGTTCCATAGAAGCATAGAAAGATAAAGCAAATGTAAAAACATTTATAAATTTCTTATAAGAAGTCCTCATCTGTTCACAGTGACTTGGCATTCACTCACCCCTCCTCATGCTGGGGCCAGGATCCTGAGATTCCCTGTGCTTGCAGCCCTGCAAGCTTTGTAAGGCAGGGAAGTTAAGAAGGAGCCTTTTAATTCCAAGTCAGCCTGAGCTAGAGTGAGACCCTACCTCAGAAAACAAAACAAAACAAACAAACAAAAAAAAAGCTGGGCGTGGTGGTGCATGCCTTTAATCCTAGCACTTGGGAGGCAGAGGTAGAAGATTGCCATGAGTAGGAGAATTCTGGTTTTTCTTTTCCTTTCTTTCCTTCCTTCCTTCCTTCTTTCTTTCTTTCTTTCTTTCTTTCTTTCTTTCTTTCTTTCTTATTTATTTATTTATTTATTTATTTATTTATTTATTTTGCCTATGATCTTAATTACTTTTAGTGTTCCTTCTAGGGGACACTCAACAGCAAAAATGGCTATGCCTTCTAATACAGTGGGCTTGGTGGATAACATCCCCCACAATAAAATGGCACTGCTCAGAACAGAAATTATTCTGAAGCCATAGGGTTGTGAGCCACATACATACTCATACACACACATTAATTTTACATGCATTTTTCATATAGACTCCCAACAACCATTTCCCCTTCACACATTCATTTATTCATTCATTTATTCAGAAGCTATGCATGCCCATGTTAAATTTGTATTCTATTTACAACTCTGAATACCAGAATCAAACCTTGTTACCAGAAATGGTGTCAGGAGAGGCTGAGGGAGCTAGAGGAGCCAGAAAAGCTGTTGGGGTGAGGTCATATATGGTGTCTGGGTCAAAAGCAGAGGGTGAGGATGAGTAAGGGGGAGGGGTTGAATGAGAGTACATTCTTGAGACCTTGGCTAGAAGGACATGGTGAGAAGAGTAGGTAGAGTAGAAAGAAGGTCATGCAAGTAGAGGGAAAAGTAGAGGGAAAAATGTTTGGATATAGGGTATGTGAGAGCATCTGCCTGTACATTGGCAGAAGTTTTTTAAATCAGTGAGAATTTAGAAATCAAAAGTACCATGTTCAGGCCATTTGGACCCATTGTCCAGCTTATACTGCGGCCAGGCAGAATTGCAGAGAAAGACAAGATGTTGTCCAATAGTCATAGAGGCTTTAAGTCCTTAAGGAGACAGGGAAAGAGCAAAACAAGGGTGAGAGAAAGGAACCAGGGTTTAAGGTGAGTTTACACAAAACACCAATATGACACCCTGGCCCGTAAAGGTGAATGGGGCCTGCACCTCCCATGTAGGCAGAGGTTGTACATGTTGCAACTGTTGTCTTTTTAGCCTGTTAGTGGGCAAGGTGGGCTACTGTGCTCCTGATGGCAAAAGCAGCTGGCAGTGAAAAATAAGACCTCAAGAGGAAGAGGGAGGAGGAGAGTGTTCTGAGATGGTGCAACCAAACCAAAAGTTGACCCTTAGGGTACAATAGGTCAGAGAGCAAGAGACCTGAGGTGTTAAGAGTCCATCTTTCTTGAGACCTTGAGTTTGGGGCCCAAAAGTAGCCTAGAAGTGCAGCCTGACATGGAGACATGGCTTCCATGAAGAGTGATTAAACCCCAGAGCAGGCCAACCAGAGAGGGACACTTACTGAGAAGGAGGAAGGAGATGAGGAAGGGAAAAAGAGCAAATTGTGGTGGGTGTGAAAGCCAATATCAGGCAGAGTTGTTCCTAAGCCATCAGAGGGTCAAATGGCAGCTCAGTGGTCTGGTAAGGGGAAAGAAAATCTGGCCACCTAACAGGGCTGGAAGCCTCCTATCTGAGTCACAAGCACTAGATATAAAGGTCAGGGATGACCAACACCACACAAAACACTCTGAAGCAAAAATCAAAACTTTTATTCAGGAAAAACATGAGCTGCCAGGACTGAATCTCAAGAGCAGAGCACAGCCAACCTGAGATTCCAGATAGAGCACTTTATAGGGCTTCTTCAGTTGGGGGAAGGTGAAGAAGGGAAAAGAACTCCTTTGTTCTTTACATTAGCCATTTCAAATAGCTAGGATATGAGACCAGAACAGTGAAGAGGTGACTGTTAGGCAAAGAAGAGATAATGGCTGGGCAGTTTCTTGAGGAATGTGTATAACCTACTTCCTTACATCTCTGTCACCCTTCTGCTGACCTTGGTGACTATTTTGGGAGCCTGTCCTGACCTAACAAATATCATCTACACTATTATCACTGCTGTTGCTGGCAGCTCATGGTCTTTTTGAGAACAGAATTCTACCATTTTCCTCTTTATAATATCTTACACAGCAACCCTATGCAGGAAAAGTTCAACAAAATTTCAAAATGTAGGCAAAGGAGCTTTCTCCACTCTCCTTTTGAGTCAAAATTCCTTGGGTATCTAACAATACCAGAACTCACAGTATAGACAATCTAATATACTTAGTCCTACAATAGATTTTGAAACCAACTTCCTTAGTAAAGTTAAAAACAAAAAACCTGTAGTTGCTATAGAAAACAACCTCAAAACATCCATATAATTTTATTTCACATTCATAGATAAGTCTAAGCACATTGGATTGTCACGGGCTTGAAATGGAGATAAATAATTCCAAACACCTAAATTCACTCAGAATTAAATGTTTTGTATTTTTACCTATATAAATGACTTTTTCCAGTACCACTATGCTAGCACAGTGTCTTATCTTGTATAAGAATTCTGAACAGGGCTGGAGAGAAGGCTCAGCTCTTAAAAGTGCTTGCTTGAAAAGCCTGATGGCCCTGGTTCTATTCCCCAGTACCCACATAAGCCAAATGTAGAAAGTGGCACATGAAATTTTAGTTCATTTGTACTGGCAAGAGGCCCTGGCATGTCCATTCTCCCCCAACCCCTCTCTCTCTCCCTCTTTCTCTCTTACTCTCAATCAAATAAATAAACTAAATAAAATTTTTAAAAAGGAATTCAGAATATATTCATCAAATTGCACAAGTTAGGCTAGGATATAAAAGCCTTTATCCATAAATCTTGACTAAATTAGTTAACATTGTAAGAAAATTTCTAAAATCCAAACCATATTGAAAAGGTCTAATTTCTGGCATTTCTTTATTTGAAAAAATGCTCAAAAAAAAAAAGGAAACTTGCTCAACTAGCCTCATTTGCATATGACCAAGAGTAATCAGTATTCTTTTATAGAGAATGCTTAACTTTTCCTTAGTGAATACTCAATAAAGAGAGGTTTGGCTATAATAGTACTTAGTGAGGAGTCCTTTATGTTTACAGGCACCAAGCTAAGTGCTTTGAATGTATGGCTCATTTAAATGTTGGCTCAACAGGGCTGGAGAGATGGCTTAGCGGTTAAGCGCTTGCCTGTGAAGCCTAAGGACCCTGGTTCAAGGCTCGGTTCCCCAGGACCCACGTTGGCCAGATGCAAAAGGAGGCGCACACATCTGGAATTCGTTTGCAGTGGCTGGAAGCCCTGGCGTGCCCATTCTCTCTCTCTCTCTCTCTCTCTCTCTCTCTCTCTCTCTCTCTCTCTCTCTCTCTCCCTGCCTCTTTCTTTGTCCGTTGTTCTCAAATAAATAAAAATGAACAAAAAAAATATTTAAAAATAAATAAATAAATAAATGTTGGCTCAACAAACCCAATAGGAGAAGTCCTATTATTATAAAACAAGAATCTCTTATCTGGCTGTGCATAGTGGCACATGCCTGTAATCTCAGTTCTTGGGCACTCTGGAGATAGAGGCAGGAGCATTAGAAATTTAAAGTCATCCATAGTTACCCAGTGAAGTTGAAGCTACCCTGAGCTATATGAGACACTATCAAAAAGAAAAGAAAAGTGGAGGAAAGGAAGGAAGTAGAGAAGTAGAGGAGAGGGTGGAAGGAAAGGGAGAGGGGAAAAGAAGACAAAAGAGGATAGGAAGGAGAAAAAAGATTCCTTCATTGAAATGCTTGGGAACAAAAATGTTACATTTTCTTTCTTCGGATTTTGAAATATTTGCATATGCATAATGAGATATCTTGCAGATACTGTACTCAATATTAATCGTGAAATTCATCTTGTTGCATATACTCCTCACATACATAGCCTGAAGGCAACTTTATTACTTTTTAAGTACACCTAAATTTTGTCCAATGTCATCCCATGAGACCAAGTTTAACATTGTACTAGAACTCAAGAAATTTAGATTATTAAGAATTTGTATTAGCCGGGCATGGTGGTGCACGCCTTTAACCCCAGCACTCAGGAGGCAGAGGTAGGAGGATTGCAGTGAGTTCAAGGCCACCCTGAGACTACAGAGTTAATTCCAGGTCAGCCTGGGCTAGAGTGAGACCCTACCTCAAAAATAAAATAAAAAAAAACAATAAAAAAAAAGAATTTGTATTATGGATTTTCAGGATACAGATACTCAGCCTGTATTACCTTTTATAAGTGAAAGAACTGAGTCATGGAGGGGTTTAAACTTTCCCAGGGACTCATTGCTGGGGAATACACGGACAGGACACTAACTTCAGTTCAGAGCCCATGTTTTTAACCAGCTCCACTGTCTATGTGATAGGGTATAAAGTGGAAGGAAAATAACTTATTTTGGGTTTCTAATTACCGTCTTGGTTTTTACAAAATGCATAAGAAAATGTAGAAAGCTACATGGGTACGTTGTCATTAGAAACAATATAGACTCAATTATCTTTTTCTTTTTACTTTAAGAAAGCTACAGCTTTAGTATAGCCTGAATTGACAGCTTCTGAGGTATGAATTAGCTTGGGAGCTGCTTCCTTTGATGCCAAAAAGGCATTTGATTTGATGTGGCAAATAATACAATCCAGTTTTCAGGGTAACTTTTGAGCTGAACTCAAGATTTTCTTTTAAAAAAAAAAAAATCTGTAATCTTCAGTTACTAATGGCTGATTTCCAGATTCTATTTTGAAAGTGATAATTAGGTCTGGAAATTTTTTGCTAACTTTGTTATGTAAATCACACCTTTTGGGGGGATTGGACAAAATTACACAATAGCAATAGAAAGTTATTTTAGCCTATATGGTTTTGCTCATCTATTCAGCCAGATGAGATAACATGTTTAGCTTTTTTGCCACATTCAATGATTTCTGAAGCATTTGAAAATTAATCTCTAATTTAAGAATAATATCTCAGTTTAGTTATTCCAACTCAAGGTATAATCTAGAGTTCCTTAAGCTTTGAGTCTACATCGTTTGTATCATTAGAGTTATATTAGAAACTTGAAATCTAGAATCTTAATTGCTTTTCTCTTCAAATCTTATTCCCTACCTCACTCCACTTAAAACAACTGTTCTCTGGAGAGAATACAGATAAATCACTTGTTCATGTTGTTTTTTTTTTGTTCTAATTCCTATTTCTATACCTTTTTAAAACTGTGACACTAAATTATACAACTCCAGAAGATTTTTGTTATTCAAGACAAACCCAAATATAAAACTTGTAAACTACATTGCACAATGAATATTGAGAGGGCTTGTTGGGGCCAGATAAAAGTAAAAACTAAAAATCTAATCCTATCAGCTCTCTTGCTACAGTGTTGCTTAGAGTGGAAGACAGATGACAATGGTCCTGCCATATAGCACTGAGTCTTCTATTCTGGCTTCTTGAGAAGTAGTGTCTGGTCTTGATAGGAAAGTCCAATTCCAATGACAGACTCAAGACATCTGCAGAACTAAATATATCTCTAAATACAGCACAGATTGAAAAACAGACTAGATCTGGTTTCAAAACACTATGCTGTTAACCCTTTTCAAGCTATGGAACTCCTTGAAAAGATAACCCTCATAGTTAAAGAGAAAGAATTGTCATGGAAGACCATTTGGATCCAAACACTTGCTTATTTCTCAAAAAGTGACATTCCCATAGTGACTCTATCTTTCCAGAAAGTACTATTTAATATCTAGTGGCCTGCCTATTGCTGAATTTAGGGACAAAAGCAAAATGAATGTCATTTTCCTATTTATATGTTGAGGTCTGAATAGAGAGGCAGATTCATCATAGAATTTTTAGGGAGTCACAATCCTTTCTGCTATCTGTTTGTTCATTTATTAGGAGCTACTCCATTGCTGTCTTTCATTCTTGATCCAGGGCAGAAACATAAAGTCTAAGACCAAGAGAGTGGTGTTCTTAATGGTTCTTTTTTCACTTGGTATACCACTTGACAGAATGGGCAGTTGGCTTACACACCCAGTTGGATACAAATGTCTTTGTCATCTGCCTCACTGTGTCTTTTTGCTTAAATCATTTGCCAAAATGCTTTTGTCTCTTGTATGTTGAGAGGGAAGTTTCTCTGAGCACATATGTTCTTTATTGCTGGATGTGACATTAATCATAAGTGCAATTTAAGCTTTATATACATTTTTAACAACTTACCTACTTTGAGAAAGTCATTGTTTATTCATATTCTTCTCAATGGTAAATATCCCACATAAGTGACATTTTCTTTATCAAAATACAGGACCTGATGTATGTAGCTTTTTGAATAAATTAAATTAAAAATTAAATAAAGCCAGGCATGGTGGTGCATGCCTTTAATCCCAGCACTCGGGAGGCAGAGGTAGGAGGATCGCCATGAGTTCAAGGCCACTCTGAGACTCCATAGTGAATTCCAGGTCAGCCTGAGCTAGAGTGAGACCCTATCTCAAAAAACAAACAAACAAAAAATGCATTCAGTCCAATTTAGAAAGTCTCCATAGTCTTTAACAGTTCCATTTCTTGGGAAATGTAGGCAAACTCTTACCTGTGAGCTCCTATAAAATAAAAAATCAAGACACATACTTCCAACAAAGTAAATATTCCCAATCTGAAAAGGAAAAAATGAGGTACAGCAAGGAATGATCAAATCAAAGCAAAACTAAAACGAAGCAGGGCAAAGTCCAAATCTTCTTTCAGGGTTTCTTAAAAAAAATGCATTCTTCCTATTTTAAGCTTCAGTGGATTGGGTTTTGCCTTTACAGTATCCTTCCTATTGTCTCTGTGTAGAGAAACTGGCTTATCTTTCTTTAATGGTGGTAATCTACAATAACTACAACTGAAGGGGCTGCAGTCTCTGGACCATGGAATTTAAACTTGCTTACATTTCTTTGTGTGCCAAGCTTTATAGCTTTTATATCTTTCTACTCTTCATTTGTCTCATTATAGATAGTTTTGAGGGGGAAGTTCATCATGGCAGGGAAAGCATGGCAGGAACAGGAAGCCAGAATCACATTATCACATTATCACATCAGCAAGAAGGAATCATAGAGGACAGAGATAGAGAGAGAGAGAGAGAGAGAGAGAGAGAGAGAGACAGGGAGAGGCATACTCATAGAATCCTTTTAACTTGTAATTGAATTCATGGTTGGGTATCCCACAGATGTAGAGGGCAGATATTAAATATGTGCTCTAAGTAATACTGTTATGAGAAGGAAATTTGAATTATCGTTGTTAAATTAGGAATTTAAAAAAATTTATTTATTTAATTTTTATTTATTTTTATTTATTTATTTATTTAATTTTTTTTGGTTTTTTGAGGTAGGGTCTCACTCTAGCCCAGGCTGACCTGGAATTCACTATGGAGTCTCAGGGTGGCCTTGAACTCACGGCGATCCTCCTACCTCTGCCTCTCAAGTGCTGGGATTAAAGGCATGCGCCACCATGCCCGGCTGCATTTTTTTTTTTCATATTATGAAGTAGCCATGAAATTATAGGGACAAGGGGTGGGAAGTTATGGATTAAAAGTACTATGTCTATGTTTGGGCTGCAAGGTCACTGAGAAATCTTCTCAGAGCAGAGCTGAAAACTTCTTCCCTATAGACCAGCTGACAGAAAGCTGGAAAAAGCTACACTGAAAGGAGGTCTATGGGAGAAGGAGAAGTCATCAGTGCAGATAAACAACAGTGGACACTAAGAGGCTTAAGTTTGGTGAGCCAGGCCAAATGAGCCAGTGGGTACAATAGTGACATGTCTGTTATGGGGAAACAAACTACTCTCTAATTGGACCAGAGGCCCACTCCATGGGAGGGAATGCATGCCTGACACCGAAAACCTATGACTGGGGAGGTCATGAGCCCTTCAGGTGTAACACCTGATGGGATTTGGCTAAGTGAATATACTATACTCACCAAACTGCCCAGTTAGCACTTCTCTTAATGTTCATACCCATCCATTAGTCTTTTAGTTAGAGAAACTTATCTTTTCAGATGGTGGAAACCTCTAGGAAGACTTAAAAGTTACCATAGTGCTGAGAAAAAGTGACAGAGGAGTGCTCAACACTGAAACAAAAAGGTGTGAACCTTGTAAAATGTAGGCAAACTCTTACCTGTGAGCTCCTATAAAATAAAAAATCAAAATTCAAATCTCAGGGTCCATTGCTGAAGAGGTGGAGGGAAGAAGGTAAGAGCCAAAGGAAGTATAGGACTCCTTACAATGACTCTTTCAGACACAAAATGGTCTGTATATCCTTGAAGTCACAGTGCCTGGCACTACCTATACAAAACCCTCATAATAGGAGGAAAAGACAATGACAACAAAATAACGGAGGGGAGTAGATACGATGGAAAGTGGAGTTGCAAAAGGAAAAGTGAGGTAGGGAGAGAGTTATCATGGTTTATTGTCTATAATTATGGCAGTCATCAATAATTTTTTTAAGTACTATGTTTGAATATCAAGTTGACAAAAAACAGCCTTGTTATGGTTAATCTCTGCTTGTAACTTGGAAGGATGGCAGGATTTAAATCACCATGGAAATAAATCTCTGATTGCATCTGTGAGGGATTTTCTAGATTAGATGAGTTGAGGGAGGAGGTATGTAGCACCGCTGAGTCCTTGAACTATAAGGTGAAAAGCTGAGTTGTTCTTGTTTGTTTTTTGTTTGTTTGTTTGTTTTTGGCTTCTCAAGATAGGGTCTCACTCTAGCTCAGGCTGACCTGGAATTCACTATGTAGCCTCAAGATAGCCTCGAACTCACTCTGATACTCCTACCTCTGCCTCCCAAGTGCTGGAATTAAAGGCGTATGCCACCACGCCCAGGGAAAGTTGAGTATTTTGTATTCAGTTCCTTCTCTATTTAACTGATGATGTGACAATATAATGCTGACTTTCTACTCCTGCCATGCATTCCATACCATGATGGACTTCCCCTCAAAACTGTAAGCTGGGACAGGAGAGATGGCTTAGTAGTTAAGGTGCTTGCCTGAAAAACCAAAGGACTCAGGTTTGATTCCTCAGGACCCATGTAAGCCATGTGCACATGGTGGCTCATGCATCTGGCATTTGTTTGCAGTGGCTAGAGACCCTGGCATGTCCATTGTCTCTCTTTTATCTGCCTCTTTCTCTCATAAACAAATAAAATACATTAAATATAGAACTGTAAGCTGAAAATTAACCATTTCCTTCCTTAAAAAAACAAAAACCTCTGGGCTTGGAGATATGGCTTAGTAGTTAAGGAGCTTGTTTGCAAAGCCTGAGGGCCCATGTTTGACTCTCCAGGTCCTACGTAAGTCAGACACACAAGGTGACAAAAGTGTGCAAGGTCGCAAACATGCACTATGTGGTATACATATATGGAGTTCAATTACAGTAGTTGGAGACCCTAGCATGTCAGTGCTCTGTCTCTCTCTCTGTCTCTCTCTCTCTCTCTGTTCCTCCCTCCCACCCTCCCTTACAAGTGTGCTCCCATTCTTGTTCTCTTGCATAAAAAAGAAAGGCTAGCTGGGCATGGTGGTGCATGCCTTTAATCCCAGCACTCAGGAGGCAGAGGTAGGAGGATCAATCACTGTGAGTTTGAGGACACCCTGAAGTTACATAGTGAATTCTAGGTCAGCCTGGGCTAGAGTGAGACCCTACCTCAACTCCTCCCCCAAAAAAAGTCTAGTATGTTGGGCTTGTCTCAAAAATAAGAACTCTGGAAGAAAAATGCATGTATGTTGATAATGTATAGGCTTTTGTTGTCATTATTCTCTAAACAATGTAACATAACTATTCGTATAGCACTTACATTGTATTAGTACTATAAGTAATCTGGAGATAATTTAAAGCATTCATGAAAATGTTCATAAGCAATATATATAAGTGACATTTCATTTTATATGAGCTGCATGACTTGACCGTACACAGACTTTGGAATCTGCACAATATCTGGAGCCAATTTTCTATAGATATGAGAGATTACTTTATTGTGTCTGATTATTTTTAGTCTCAACTTGTCAATCAGCTAGTCTGTTGCATGTCAGAAATGGAAAATCTAGGCTGGGAAGATGGCTTAGCAGTTAAGTCACTTGCCTGCAAAGCCTAAGGACACATGCTTGACTCCCTAGATCCCATGGAAGCCAGATGCACAAAGTTGAGGCAAGTGCAATGTTTCACATACCCACTAGGTGGTTCAAGGGTCTGAAGTTCAATTGAGTGGCTGAGGCCCTGGTGCGCCAATTCTCTCCCTCTCTTTCTGTCTTTCTCTAGCTTGCTCTCTCAAAAATTAAAAAAAAAAAGAAAGGAAGAAAGGAAGGAAGGAAGGAAGGAAGGAAAGAAAGAAAAAGAACTGGAAAATCTATGCAGATCCTGACTCAGTAGACTTGAAGCCTATATAAGAATCCCTATTGTTTTTAAATTGCATTGTTTTCTTATTCTTATTCCTATTGCACTGTCAGTGTGAAATACACCAAGAGAGCTACAATATCTATGTGAGTGGAGAATACATAGGTCAGTACTTGAGAATGTTCATTAGCAACTTGTAGGAAAAAAGGAGATGTTAAAGTTGGGGTAGCCATGCAGAAAAGACTAAGTGTGCAGGTAGGAGGTATACTGGTAGGGGCTAAAGTGATTGATTGAGCTAATAAATGAGGATCATTAAATGCTAAGTTTTAAAAAATGTGGATTTAGGATTGGAGAGATGGTTTAGCAGTTAAGGCATTTGCCTGCAAAGCCAAAAGACCCAGGTTCAATTCCCCAGGAGCAATGTAATCCAGATGCACATGGTGGCACATGCATCTGGTGTTCATTTGCAGTGGCTGGAGGCCCTGGCATGCCCATTCTCCCCCCCTCCCCCCCCATGCCATCTCTCTCTCTCTCTCTCTCTCTCTCTTTCAAATAATAATAATAAATAAAAATAAAATACTTTTAAAATGTGGATTTATTTTGTAGATAATAAAATGCTACTATAATTTCTTAGATAGAGAGTGTCATGCCCAGCTACAAGGTGGCACATGTATCTGGAGTTCATTTGCAACAGCTGGAGGCCCTGGCCTTCCCAGCCTCGCTCTCTCTCTCTCTCTCTCTCTTTCAAATAAATAAATAAAAATTAAAGTAGTAAAAAAATATAACTCTGAAAAGATAGAATTGATCATAAAAATACTAGAATCAAATGAAACTAGTAATGGACTAGAGATTAGGTTTTGATTTATGAAAGACAGGGGAAAGGATTAGATTTGGGACAAGAAAGGATTGTCAGGGACATTATGAAAACAAAGGGTCAGATGGCAGAGGAGGCTGACAATGTCTCTCAAATGTCAAGCTGCATTAAAGGAAAGTTTGTGATCCCATTATCCAAAGATGGAGGCATCACTTTTGAGGGGAAAATGACAACTGTAGTAATGTATTTCTTACTTATACAGCAAATTAAACTTAATTATTGAATTATACATAGTAGTTTGGTCGAAATTTGGTTCTGGATTTCAAAAGAAAGGCCCAAACTGGAAAGGTATGTCTAGGGTTTAATTGGAGGTACCAATTAAAATGGTACACATGGACAATTCTCAGGAAATTAGAATATAAAGTGGAAGACTGATGCCAATTGTAACCTTAAATATGAGAGTGGGCATCTTCTGCCACTCCATTGAGGAAGACATGAGAAAGACTAAACAGAGGCAAAATAAAAAGAGCATCTACTGGTGTGTTTCTTGCTTATGTCACAGTTCAGTGAGGGTTGGTGGGGCAGAGAGAGCAAAGGATAAAAGTCAATGAAAGGCTTGATTTTCCTCCATGCTCATTTAGCAGCCTGTCTCCACTTTTCAACAGAACCTTTTGGAATCACCCAACCACATCATGGGAAAAGAGAAGCTATGGAAGATTTACAAGACATTTTAAAAGTGAGGCACAGAGAAGGTAGGCACCACTCACTATCAGCTGGTGCCCAGTTGGAAGAGAATGCAGATTTGTTAAGCACATGATACTGTTTTGGTATCTGTGCAGGCCACAAAAGAACAAAAGCAATATGACAATATTTGAAGATAAAATCTTCACAGAGGTTAATTTAATTGCAGAACCTTCAAGGTGAGCTTTATGCCTGTTGTCTCTATAAATGTAGGAATTTGGGGCTACAGATATGCACAGAATGGAAGAAGACACAGAGAGAAGTTACCTGCAATATGAGAGACTATGGAACACTTCTTCCCACACAACCCTCCTTAGGAAACAACACTGTGGTCCTCTGACTTGTAGTTCCAGAACTGTGTGACAATAGTTTCTTGTTTAATCCATTTAGTGTGGTGTACTTTGTTATAGCCATCCTAGCAATGCTCTTCTCTGATCACAGCTTCCTTTTGCATATGTCATCCAGCCAGACAAAGAGGAATGGGAGAATGGAGAATCTTCCAGACTTCAGATGCAATGCAAAGGATTTTAGAGGTATTGTATGTCTACTCTACAATGATAACTAGAACTCAGCCATGAATTTTCTCCTACCTGCAGGCAAAGTAAGGAAATGCTTAGCTGTCTACAAGGAATAAAGAGGAAATAGGCTTGGTATCCAATGAAATTGCCTATGCTCCAACCATCTCACATAAGTTGGGTGGCCTAAAATTATAACAGAAATGACTCTCTACTCAGACCAGAAATAAGTGTTATTTCAGCAGAGTTGGCAAGGAAGCAAAAGAAAAAGATCCTTCCCTCATTTATTTATAACTGTACTGTCTATACACATTTTTTTTTTCTGGTCATCACTCAATTCATTTGATCATAAACACAGCTCATTTAAGTTTCTATTGCACAAATATTTTCTGAATTCTGTTACAGACTCCATTTTTATGTGCCCTCCTACCCTACCCATCCAGTTCACATGTTGAAACTTCCAGTGGGATAGTATTAGGAACTAGAGCCTTTTAGAGATAGCTAAGGCTATGTGTACTTCTGAGGATGGGGTCCTTAGAATGAAACTAGAGCCATTGTAAGAAAAAAAAAATGATATCAGTGACTCTTCCTCTACTTGGCACACATAGCAAGAGGTACCCTGGTAAGGCAGGCAGAAGGCCATCAGATTTCCATTCCTGTGAGAAATGAATGGCTAGATTCTAAGCCATCTAGCCTATGGTATTTTGTTACAGCATCCTGAACTGACCACTACTGCATTATACATGCTAAGCACAAAGAAGAATCTCCCCTTAAGAATTTCCCTGTCAACTAGATGTATGGGTGAATAGGAAAGTGTATAGTTGCCTGTCATAGGCTATTACTATCCTTGTTTATATAAACAAATAGAGTTAGAGGTAGATTAACTAATATCAGCCATAAAGCTATAGCATCAGTAATATAAAAAATACAGGGCTGGAGAGATGACTTAGTGGTTAAGGTGCTTTCCTACCTAAGAACCCAGATTCATTTCTCCAGTACCCATATGAAGCCAGATACACAGGTGGTGCATGTATCTGGAGTTCGTTTGCAGTGGGTGGAGTCTCTGGCATGCCCCTTCTCTTTCTCTCTGCCTCTCTCTCTCTCTCCCTCTCTCAAATAAATAAGTAAAATATTAAAAAGATATGAGTCTCTACCATAACCATACCTGGCTGGTGTATGGCAAATACTCATCACCTAGCTCATCCACCTTCACCTTTACATCTGCAGCAGCATTCATAGGTCAAAGAGTCATTGCTGATACTAAAATTGCTAGGGAAAGTGAATTGTGGGAAGTATTATGATCTTCCATACCTCTGACTATACATGTATCTCCATAGCAAGTTTAGCTGAGTATCCAGGCCCTTCCCCATGAACCACCCAACTTCTGTACTCATCTTCCATCCTATGGGGGGGTGGGGGGAAAAAACCACTGTCTTTGCTTTGGCTTTTGTTTCTTTTTGGAGGGTCAAATTCTCTCCTCTCTGTTTATTATTTAAATCTCACTCCCTTATGTCCTGCTCAAAGAATTTCCCCTAATTAAATGTCCTAGCCTGACTTTACCCTCAATTACCCAAACTCACTTTTATCATCTCATCTTTGGTTATTATGCTAAGTTTATATAACTTTTTCTTTACCCAGACTTAGAGTAAGATGTATTTTCATATTTCTAAACTTCTGTGATTTCATAATTTACTTTACAGTAAGTTTTCATGAATTACCTATCCATTTGCTTCTTTCAAATCCATAAGCTAATAGGTCTTTTCATTTACTGTGATGTCTACATACAGCCTTCCCTGGTAAAATAGATAATCTTGTAGCCTTTCAAATCTTAATTTTCTCTGTATGTGTTTCCTTTTTGATTTAAAGTGAACTCTCTACCGTCTTCCTATAACTGCTAGGGTATTCAAGGTTACCTTAATCTGGCAGGTCTACTAGGTCAGCTATAGAACCACAGACACTTTTGTTGCTTTTCTTTCCTAACACATTGTAACCAGATGCCCAAACCTGATAAACAAATGTACAGTGGTTATAGATGCTGAATACAGCAGCAGCTTATGACTGCAACTTAAAGACATTTGTACTGTGAGGTAACACTGGGTGTGAAAATCTCTAGATATTCCCCAAATGATGAATCTGTATGTACACGGGGAAAAGTGTGGTGCAGTATCCAATCAAATATCATCAATGAAAGAACAAGGCTGTCCTCAAAATTGATTTAAATAATGAAAGTGAGTAATTTATGAAATATTTTACTGTTGAGGGTCTGGTATTCATACCATAGTTATTGCCAGGTGTAATATTACATAGAAGTGGGACAGCAGCTAAGTCTAAGTTTATTCTTTAAAAGGAACCATTTTCCTACTTGCAAACATTCAATCAGAGAGTTATAACAAATGATTAAAAGTCTTTCTGCTTAATAGTAAATTAGTCTAGGGGGAAAAATAGTGACGGCATTAAAAATAGAAACTGCCTGTCTTCTGTGCAAATAGCTAGCTTACAGGGCCACAGATGTGGTGGAACACATACTCCAGAAGCTCTTGCCAGGCTCTAACAACTCCAGAGTGAGAGTTGGGAATAGACCACTTGCATTTTTAGAATATAATCCTCATATACTTAGAGACTTTGTCTTCTTGAATGGCTAATACACTCTTGCACAATACCATGTGCATTTTTGATACTCAAAAGTCCTTCACTTCTAGTATCAGACACTTGTCCATCTTTGTTCATGAGCCCTGAGAACAAAAGAGAAATTTTTACCTGCATTCCAATGTTCTTATACCTTTTAAGGCCCAGCAGCTGAGAAGTCTTCTCTCCATCATAAAACATTTTATTATGCCAATTATGGGAAACCCAATCACTCAAATAATTCATAGTGAGATGGAACACAGCACCTGGAGAGCTATGGGGAGTAATCATAAAACTAGCCATGGATGTGAGCACAATGAAATAAACGCTTTCTAATGCCAGTGATTCCTGATTCCTGAAAATCACGGAAATTAATCATTCTTTACTCCCTTTTAACAAAAAGCCTAGATATAAATGCATTTAAGTAGATGAGTTAAACTGAACATCATAAGCACTGATTTGGGTTATGAATGAGATCAGTTCAAAGACAGAAGAAAAAGACAAAACCTAGCAGTATTCTCTCTCTGGATCTAATGGATAGATATATGGTAGAAGATAGATAATGACAGATAGATAGACAGACAGACAGACAGACAGATAGATAGATAGATAGATAGATTATTTGATATTAGCTTTATAAATAAAAATAATTTCAGTATGTTAATTATAAAACATCAAGATTAAAGAAACCGAATTAATCATTCTTTCACTTCCTTCTTCATGCTCAGGCATCTATAGATCTTTCTTTTTTTTTTTTTTTTTTTGGTTTTTCGAGGTAGGGTCTCACTCTGATCCAGGCTGACCTGGAATTAACTCTGTCATCTCAGGGTGGCCTTGAACTCATGGCAATCCTCCTACCTCTGCCTCCCGAGTGCTGGGATTAAAGGCGTGCGCCACCACGCCCGGCTATAGATCTTTCAAACACACATCAAAGGATAAATTTTAATTATGAAACATTGGTGGCATACTAAGTATCTATGAAGTTTCACAGCTATACTTCCCCCTATTACACAAAAGGGAGAAAATTACTATATTGGTTTGATTATCCTTTGTTTTCTATTTCAACAACTTTACCACCAACTGAATTAATGTTTGTGAAGCATACAAATAGACAAAACCCTATAGAGTGAAAAGTCTGCTTAATATCTTTTTTGCTGTCATAAAATCTTTATAACATACTGCTATCTGATAAAAAAGGAAACTTTAAATCTTATTCTAAATAACAAGCAAATATTTCTAAAAGGAAGAACTAGTTTCAATGCATTGTAAAATAATTTCTCATATACATCTTTGATAATACTTTTATCTCTTCATCATCAATTTCTCATCTGCTCTATATCTAAGCTCCCTTGCTTCAAATATGTAAAAGAACTATACAAAGCAACAAAGAATCATACCTTTATGTTTCAGAGAGAAGAATGAAGTTCTACAGCTCCATCTCTGAATAGGTGGTTAAGCAACCTTCTTTCTCTGTGCTCATCTTTGTCCTGGAATGTGTGCCCACAAATGGAGGTAGTACACAGAGGTAGGGATTTGTCATAGTTCCCAGCACCCCCAGTCATGTTTGAGTCAATAGACTCTCATTGTGACCCAAAACATGTGTAATGGCAGGAGAAAGGAGAAAATACAAAGAAGGGACTTCTCCAAACCTGGCCATTTGAGTTCTTAAAGATGCTATGCATTGAGCAGCAACAATTCTTTGATCTGATTATAGATCTGTATTTAAATGAAAACATTAAACTCTAAAGAGTAATGTTCCAAATGGCAAACCTGTAGCCTCAGACAGAGCACAAATTCCCATTTCTTTTTAAAATGTCTTAAGTTCTTGTAAATAAAAATACTATAAACCAAATACTATAAACTTTTATATATGTTATAAAAGAATGCTTTAAACTGGGTTCCGTTGTGTTACATAAATAAAGCATGAAGAGCTGAGCTTGGTGGTGCACGTCTTTAATCCGGGCATTCAGGAGGCAGAGGTAGGAGGATCGCTGTGAGTTCAAGGCCATCCTGAGACTACATAGTGAATTTCAGATCAGCCTGAGATAGAATGATACCCTACCTCAAAAAATAAATAAATAAAAATAAACAAATAAAGTGTGAAATTTATAAATTCATGTGAGTATAATGATGTAACTAAATCTCAGAAAACTCACACATTAACAAATTGATGCTGGGGTAGATACATTCCCAAAGATTGAGATTAATAATGCATCTATATAAAGTTGCCAGTAGTCTTGACAAAGAAAAAAAGTATTGCAACGTCTATAAAAAGCAAATGAAGAGGGGGCTAGGGAGATGGCTTAGCAGTTAAAGAGTTTGCCTGCAAAGCCAAATGACCTTAGTTCAATTCCCCAGGATCCACATAAACTAGATGCACAAGGTGGAGCATGCATCTGGAGTTCATTCGCAGTGCCTGGAGGCCCTGGAGTGCCCATTCTCTCTCTCTCTCTCTCTCTCTCTCTCTCTCTCCCTCTATCTCTCTCTCTCTCTGTCTCTGTCTCTTTCTCTGTCTCTCTTCCTCCCTCCCTCCCTCTCTCTGTCTCTCTCTCTCTCTCTTTCTCTGTCTCTCTCTTCCCCCCTCCCTCTCTCTCTCTGTCTCTCTCTTCCTCCCTCCCTTCCTCTCTCTGTCTCTCTCTCTCTCTTTCTCTGTCTCTCTCTCTTCATCCCTCCCTCCCTCTCTCTGTCTCTCTCTCTCTTTCTCTGTCTCTCTCTTCCTCCCTCCCTCTCTCGCTCTGTCTCTCTCTCTTCCTCCCTCCCTCTCTCTGTCTCTCTTTCTCTGTCTCTCTCTCTTCCTCCCTCTTCCTCCCTCTCTCTCTCTTCCTCCCTCCCTCCCTCTCTGTCTCTCTCTTCCTCCCTCTCTCTCTCTCTCTCTCACTCTCTCTCCTTCCCTCCCTCTTTCTTTCTTGCTCTCTCAAATAAATGAATAAATAAAATTTCTAAAAATACAAATGGAGACAAGTGCCAGTCATTCATATGTGGAATCTTGACATCTTGAATTTGAATTATCTCACTTTTCTCTTTCTAGATTGAGTCCAGAAAATCCTCTCTTGTTTTCCTATTTTTATTTTTCTACATTCATTCCCAAATTCTTTCTACTTTTTTTTTTTTTTTTTTTTTTGGTTTCTCAAGGTAGGGTCTCTCACACTAGTCCAGGCTGATCTTGGAATTCACTATGTAGTCTCAGGCTAGCCTTGAACTCACTGTGATACTCCTACCTCTGCCTCCCAAGTGCTGGGATTAAAGGCATATGCCACCACACAGGGCTCCCAAATTCTTTCTACTTTTAAAGTTGTATTCTGTTGTGCATAGGCCATTTGTGATGGTTTGGGTCTACAATGTTCCCCACAGGTTCCCCTACAGGCTCTATGGACAGCTGAAGGGCTTTGGGACAGTGAGTATATCATGAGTGCTCTGGCATCACCAGGGGACAGATCAACTGATCTGTTTGTAATTTGGTGGATTGTTGGACACTAATAAAAACTTACAAGGTGGGACCTAGTTGAAAAGAGTGTGTTCTTGGGGACATGATCTTAGGGACTGTGTCTTGTTCCCAGCCCTGACTCTCTTTTGGCTTGCTCACTACCATAAACACCACAAATTAACCAGCCTTCTCTACCACACATTCTAACCACCATGATATTCTGCTTCACCTTGGGCCCAAAGCAATGAAATAAGCCAACTATGGATAGATACCTTAAAAACTTAAGGCCAACATAAATCTATCCTTGAAGTTGCTTTTCTCAAGTATTGTGTTGCAGCAATGGAAAACTGACTAGCACTTGACCACAAATCCTTTCTGAACAATAGTTCAAACATATCCATTCACATCTTTATTCAACATCTCAAAAAGTACATGCTGCTTTATTCAGAGGTTTCATGTCCAAAGCTCACCTCCTGGGAAAATCGCCTGTGGCAGCTGCGCTCTTAGCTACACCTTGTAGGTGGTTGTGGTGGGTTGCCCTGCCATAGCTTTGTGTGTTTTGGATGCTTACTTCCCATCTGGTAGCAACTTTGGAGGTAGAGCTTTGTTGGAGGAGGTATGTTGCAGGGGGCAGACCTTAAGGTGATATAGCCCAGCTCTTGCTGAAGTTAGCTTACCCTGATTGCTACCTCCCAGCTTCTACAAAAAGGTATGACAACCAGCCCTCCTCTGCCATGCCATGATGAAACTTCCTTTCAATACTGTGAACCAAAATAAATTCTTTTTATTCCCTATAAGCTCCAGTGTTTTGTAATGAGAATATCTTGGCAGAGAAGAGTTGATGGGGTGAGGGGAGAAGTAAGTATATGTGGGTGTAAGCGTTAAATATCATCATGTGAAAAATTGGATTTGATTAAACCTACCTTAGCCCTGTCCCTTCTTTTAGACATACCCTGCCCCCAATACTATTAAACCCCTAAGTGACAAGACTGTACTTAAAGTCATTATTTCTTGCTTTCGTCTGCATTCTGGATTGCCTTAACCAATCTTATACATGCAATAGCTAATATTCATTAAATGCTATTTGCCAGTCACCGTGCTGTCTACTTCCCATGTGTCATGGCATTTGGTCACTCCAGCAACAGTATGAAATAGGTATAATTTTATCCCCATTTTACAGATGATAATGTTAACTTGCAAATGTACAAAGTCACACTTGTAAGTAGCAGGACGAGCACATTCTTGAGCACTAAGTCCCCCTTCTTCCCACTGCGCATGCCACAGAAGCTTAATCAATTTTGTCCATTTACTTGCTTTTCAATCTTTCATGTAAGAATGAGTGGTTTTTAGCAAAAAAAAACAATAATAGTAATAAGGCCATAAAAATAGACAAAAGCAGTTGACATACCAATGGTTCCAGTAAAAGGGCAGCTATTGCTGATAACTCAGAAGCTTTATCTTTTTTTCATATAGTCAGACAAGTGATGCCATCTCCTGAGCCAGGCTGCTTTGGACACTTCCCCAGCCTAAAAGATAGCTATAACTTCTCACCTGCCTCCCTGTCTAAATTCTATCCCCATTCTGACTCATGTCTACACATTACAAATTGATGGTCAGGCATGGTGGCACATGCCTTTAAGCCCAGCACTCAGGAGACAGAGGTAGGAGGATCACCTTGAGTTCAAGGCCATCTTGAGACTGCCCAGAAAAATCCCAGGTCAGCCTGGGCTACAGAGAGATCCTGCAAACATACAAAAAAAAAAAAAAAAAAAAAAGAAAGAAAGAAAGAAATGATGAAATGATGATATCAAGGGCTCAAGCGTAGATTAGGCCAATGTAGTTTAATAAAATGATTTGTCTTCTTTGTCTCAGGACTAAAGCTCACTGAGAGAGGGACTTTATGTTATATAGTCTATGTATATGGGGTTTTATTTGCTTACTGTGTTGCCTTTCAAAATCTAGGTTCTCATTTAGTTAATGGAAGACTTGTTATTTTTGACTACCCTTTAGTCCAAGAGTTGGGCCATCCTGATTAGCAGAATATTCTGAAAAGAGAGTAATGTAGATATATGAGAAATTGGGCATATAAATATTTGTACTTTTTCCTCTGATTCTGAACTGTAAGAAATGTGCTCATCCATATAAATAATAGAAAGCCACACTACCTGACTCAATCCCATAGAGACGACTTCTGCAACATAGTAAGATCAAGGGTAGTAGTGGCTGAAAATTGTTCATCTGTTGCAGTATGTACTGAAGTCCCAGGTGCTTTCTGCTCTTCTCACTCTACTCAGTGCATTAACTTTTCCTCTGTGTGATTGTCATCGTAAGTTTGAACAATGGCTCTGTGCAACCCCTCCACACCAGGAGAGGAAGAAAGGGAAAGAGGACCTGCAGCCATTTCTTTTATGAGGAGAGGAATACTTCACCAGAAGCTCCAAGTTACACCTCACACAAGCTTTTACTTACATAATTCAGTAAGTATTTGTCAAACTGTCAGCCATCCAAAAAGAAAGCTGGAGAAGAAAAATAGCTTTCCCAGGCTCTTTAGTGAAAAGAGACAAGGGTGAAGGAAATTAGCAATAGCTATAAGTTAGCCAACCGACAGTGCTTACCATAGGTTCTTCTGATCTTTGGCCCAGATGAGAGCACATTTCTATGGAACTACAGATGTGTGTTCTTTCCACCATCTCTTACCTGTTGATATATCAAAACTAGTTCCAAGGAAAGAATATGAAACTTATGCTGAGTTCTAAGTACGAATGAAACTCTAGTATCTCCATTAGTATCTCTTACCACTATTTGCATATTTAGTAGGACCATTCTTTGTTTTGCTTGACTGACCACTCCTTCGCAAATGGATTATGATAACCAAATGTCTCTCCTCAGATTTAGCAAGAAAAAGGCATACAGCTCACAAATAAAATGTTTGTTTGTTTGTTTGTTTTAAAAAAGCAAGATATTGTGTAACAAACAGAGTTTGGAAAGAATGTCAGAAAGTTTGGTGGTTCTGCAAGATCTTAGAACACCTGAGAAGTTAATGCCATCCAAAAAGGAGAAAAAAGAAAACCCTAAATAACTTTCCTTCAATGTCTGCTTTTAACTTTTAAGAAAGAAGAGATCATCCTTATATGACTGACATAACTTCACTCTACAATATATCAAAGACCACAAATGGAATTGGAACAGGATCAGTAAAGGTTTGTAATTCTATTTTGGAGAATGACCAAAGCAACACACACACACACACACACGTGCATGCTTTAAGATTTGTGAAACCATATTTTATCGCAACTCCATCCAACGTAGAGTTCATTCATTTACTGTACACAATTTTGGTTTTCTTTGCCAAGTGGAATTTACTTGTGTCTAGGAACTACAGAGTTAAACTTGGTGTTCTCTAGGGGTGCAGCTCTGATTAGCTCTCTGTTCATTCACATGTTCTGTTACTGAGGGGCTGTCAGGTGATGGAAAGAAGATTGCCTAGCTTGCAGTCAGTGCTGTGAGTAGAGATCATTTATCAGCTTGTCATCCTTGTACCTGCAAGCACATGAGGAGTGTGGTGTCACCAAGCAATGAGCATAGCATAATTATAAATATATTGTCCTCCAAAGAGCTCAAAGCCCACATTACCTTACAGGAATATTTATTTCCATGACTGCATTAAGTGGATAGGGGTTAAGTATGCTTATCTTCATGTCAGGGACAATGAAAATAAGAAGCACTGGTTTTAGGTGGCTTAGTCAAAGTCATATCATTTATCACTGGGTTAACTGAGCTGAGCCATCCAGTGAGAGTGTTTTGTTCTTATCTCTTAAAAGAATAAAATCTAATGACAGTTTTCCACAAAGTTGAAGAGCAAAAATTATAATAAAATACAATTCCTTTGTACAACATGCTTGATGTGTTCTTTCAGACTTGATCCTTTGTTATTAACAAAGAAGATTTAGCACTTATAAAACTCTTTTAATCCACAAAGCACTTCTCTCATGTTAACTAATTAAATCTCACAAGTACCCTGGGAATAAGAAAGAAAGTTATTATATTAAAAATTATATGCTTTCTGTAACATGTACATTAAATACTTTATTTTGAGTTCCTCAGAATATTTGTGACACAGATGAAAATTTCATTTTCACTAATTAGTTGTCTTCTTTACATAGTACAGTAGAAAGTGATAATGAATGTATTGATTAGATATTCTGAGTTTTTTCATTTCAATGAAATAATATAGGCTAGAGATTCTTAATCCCAATTTAGTATGACATATCATGATTTGAAGAGCATAAAAAACAGAATCATTAATTGTATTGCATTCAATCAGCCATTGAAAGAGGGTAAAGAATCATACACAATAATAAAAATGACTATCATTTATCAAGTTTACCCCATGTCAGACACAATTCTAAGTGGTTTACATTTAGTAGCTCATTTAATTCTGCACAATCCCTATAATAAAGCACATATTCCAATTTCACACATGAGGAAATGTGGGGAAAGAGGCTAAGTGTCTTAAGTGTGATTAGATACATGGTAGTTTAGGCTTCTAGGCACCAAAGTTCATGTTCTCAAACCCATAATATGCTGTTAAATTAAGCTCATGGACAGTTGCTAGGATACATCCTGTCCAGGTACCTCATAAGTCTTAAACATATTAACTGTTAATATAAAAAATGAGCTTATGTTCTGGCACCATTTCAGATATGAAAAAAACTGGTAGATTTCATACTTTCAAAATTATTTTAATGCTTGATAATTAGTTTAAATGCACATATATTAAAAGTATTCTGTAACACTAACCACTGTTAAATTTTTGAATTTTTAATTTGTCAATTTGCCTGTTAATAACTTCTAAAACAACTGTTAAACCTAATACTGAGTGGGGAAAATGCTACATGTAAAAAAAATTTTCATAGATATGTAAAACTAAAGTATGTGTGTGTATATATATTATGAGTTATATAACATAAGTTAAGAACAAGTAGAATTAAACTTTCATATCAGTAAGAAACCAATTCTAACTAACCTTGGTCAACATATATTGTTTCACATATTATGATAAGCACACAAACAATAATTATTAAACTTCTGCTATGAAGCTTTGACAAGAAATTTAAAAATATGTTTTAAAAATTAGTCTAACATCTTATCTGTACTTGACTATCTTATAATAAACATCTTTATAGAAACAGAAATATTCATTTATGATCATCTAATATACCAAGATATATAATTTAACATGCAGTTTGAATCAAAGTATAGTATTGTGGTGGTTTGAATAAGAGGTGCCCTCTACCCAGGGCCTGGGGGTATAGTTCAGTGGTAGAGTGAATAAGATATCCCCTATAAAGTCATGAGTTTTAAATGCTTAGTTCCCAGCTGGTGGAAATTTGGGAGGGGAAGCCTTGCTGGGAGAGGTATGTTGTTGGAGGCTAGCTTTGGGATATTATAGCTACTTCCCCTTGCCAGAGATTGGCTTACTCTCTTGCTGCTATTCCCTACCTGCTGTGGCAGAGGTGATGTTCAGCCTTTGCTCATGTCATGCTTTCCTGCGCCATCATGAAGCTTCCCTTCCAGACTGTCAGCCAAAATAAAAACTTTCCTCCCCTAAGCTGCTTTTGGCTAGGTGCTTTGTCCCAGCAACAAGAAGGTAAGTATGACAAACATACTGTTTTTTATGAATTATGTTTATACTAATATATAGTAATTTTATTTATACTAAAATATAATTTTGAAAATTAGATTTATATTAAAGTGACCTTGAATATTTCTTTCAATAAAATGAAATAAAGAAACCTAAATGAGATAGGTTATTTCTATCTTTGATGTAATGGCAGTGACACTTTATGTTACCAATATTTTAAGTCATCTTGGAGAAAGCTACAGAACTCTCACCTCCTTCTTGAATCAACCCAAAACAAATTCCCCAAGCTCTTTTCTACTTATTTCCTCTTCCTTCTCTTACTACAATGTTTTCCTCCACCCAAGCTCCCCCAAAGGTAAGAGGCATACATAGCCAAAGATATAAAGTGTCTGAAATTTAAGAAAATATTCTTTGTATTATATAGTTAGTGGAAAGACATTTATTAGTCTCTTTTGTTACACATATACAACAACCCATTAATACTTTCATCACTTTTGCTGTATCCCTTGGATGTTACTCTCATGGCAGTTTGCACAAAATAATTAGGCATAGAGTTTACAAATCAACCATGCCAATGATAAATGAAAAGTTCTTATTGCCTTAATGTCAGCCTGTTTAGCCCTTAACATTGAGTAATTTCCTTTGCGTTGTCACAAAGGCAAATAACCATTTTAGAAGTGTGTGTCAAGATAACATGATTCTATACATAAAGGACCCTAAAGACTCTACTAGAAAACTGTTAGAGCTGATCAAAACCTACAACCATGTAGCAGGATACAAAATAAATACACAGAAATCAGTAGCATTCATATATGCTAACGACAAACACACAGAGGATGAAATCAGAATCACTCCCATTCACAATTGCATCAAAATAAATAAATAAATAAATAAATAAATAAATAAATAAATAAATAAATAAAGTACCTTGGAATAAACCTAACCAAGGAAGTAAAGAATCTCTACAATGAGAACTTTAAAACACTCAAGTGAGAAATTGAGGAAGACACTAGAAAGTGGAGAAACATCCCTTGTTCCTGGATTGGAAGAATCAATATTGTGAAAATGGCAATCTTACCTAAAGCAATCTACACATTTAATGCAATCCCTATCAAAATTCCAAAAGCATTCTTCATGGAAATAGAAAAAACAATCCAAAAATTCATTTGGAATCACAAAAAACCTCGAATATCTAAAATAATACTGAGCAACAAAAATAAGGCTGGTGGTATCACCATACCTGATTTTAACCTATACTACAGAGCCATAGTAACAAAAACAGCATGGTACTGGCACAAAAACAGACATGTGGATCAGTGGAACAGAATAGAGGACCCAGATGTAAGCCCAAGTAGCTACACCCACCTGATATTCAATAAAAATGCCAAAAATACTCATTGGAGAAAAGACAGCCTCTCCAGCAAATGGTGTTGGGAAAGCTGGATATATATCTGCAGAAGGATGAAAATAGATTCTTCTCTCTCGCCATGCACAAGCATTAAGTCCAAATGGAATAAAGACCTTAACATCAGACCTGAAACTCTGAAACTGCTAGAAGAAAAAGTAGGGGAAACCCTTCAACATATTGGTCTTGGCAAAGACTTTCTGAATACAACCCCAATTGCTCAGGCAATAAAACCACAGATTAATCACTGGGACCTCATGAAATTACAAAGATTTTGCACTGCAAAGGACACAGTGAAAAAAGCAAAGAGGCAACTTACAGAATGGGAAAAAATCTTCACCAGCTATACATCTGATAGAGGACTAATATCTAGGATATACAAAGAACTCAAAAAGTTAAATAATAAGGAATCAAACAAGCCAATCAAAAAATGGGCTATGGAGCTAAATAGAGAATTCTCAAAGGAAGAAATATGAATGGCATATAAGCATCTAAAAAAATGTTCTACGTCACTAGTCATCAGGGAAATGCAGATTAAAACTACATTGAGATTCCATCTCACTCCTGTCAGATTGGCCACCATCATGAAAACAAATGATCATAAATGTTGGCAGGGATGTGGAAAAAGAGGAACCCTTCTACACTGCTGGTGGGAATGCAATCTGGTCCAGCCATTGTGGAAATCAGTGTGGAGGTTCCTAAAACAGCTAAAGATTGATCTACCATATGACCCAGCACTCCTAGGCATATATCCGAAGGACTCATCTCATTTCTTTAGAAGTACATGCTCAACCATGTTTATTGCTGCTCAATTTATAATAGCTGGGAAATGGAACCAGCCTAGATGTCCCTCAACTGATGAGTGGATAATGAAGATGTGTCACATTTATACAATGGAGTTCTACTCAGCGGTAAAGAAAAATGAAGTTATGAAATTTGCAGAAAAATGAATGGACCTGGAAAGGATTATACTAAGTGAGGTAACCCAGGCCCAGAAAGCCAAGCGCCACATGTTCTCTCTCATATGTGGATCCTAGCTACAGATGACTGGGCTTCTGCATGAGAATGAAAATACTTAGTAGCAGAGGCCAGTAAGTTAAAAAGGAGACATACTGGGCTGGAGAGATGGCTTGGCGGTTAAGCGCTTGCCTATGAAGCCTAAGGACCCAGGTTCGAGGCTCGGTTCCCCAGGTCCCAGGTTAGCCAGATGCACAAGGGGGCGCACGCGTCTGGAGTTCGTTTACAGAGGCTGGAAGCCCTGGCGCGCCCATTCTCTCTCTCTCTCCCTCTATGTGTCTTTCTCTCTGTGTCTGTTGCTCTCAAATAAATAAATAAAAATTAAAAAAAAATTTTAAAAAGGAGACATATAGGGAAGAGAAAGGAAGGAAGGAGGGTACTTAATAGGTTGATATTGTATATATGTAAGTACAACGATTGAGATGGGGAGGTAATATGATGGGGAATGGAATTTCAAAGGGGAAAATGTGGGGGGGAGGGAGGAAATTACCATGGGATATTTTTTTATAATCATGGAAAATGCTAATAAAAATTTAAAAAAATAAAGAAAATAAAAAATAAAAAAAGATAAGAACATACAATTTAGTAATGGTGAAGATATTGCACAAAAAAATAATTGAGACATTTTACACATAACTTCAAAAGTAGAAAGGTTTTCTTTTACTTTCACTTTGTTTCTTAAGTACAACTTTGGGAAATAGAAACTTTGTTCCTAAAACACAGACTATATAAGGCCAGTGGCGATAATGCTACTTACAAGCACTTATAAATCTTAGCAAAAATTCTCTAATTCATATTATTGAACCCAACCATCAAACAAATCTTCCAATTTAGGAGTCAATCATTTTGATAAGAGCACCAAATTTGGTGATGTTAAAAGAAAGTTACAATAAAAAAGGGAAATGTGACAAAACAGCAGGGCACACTATATTCTAACTTGTCTCACTGGGGAATTAATGTGCTGGGATGTTTGATCACAATGTAGTTTTTAAGTGAAATGATTGTGCAACAAATGAGCATAAAATAAATGTCACTAGGTTTGTGAAGTTTCGTGCCTAAAAAGGACAATGCATTATTTTTATAGTTTCATGGTAGGAAGGAATATGTTTAATAATGTATAATGTTTTGTTTTAAAAGCACTATTTCCTATTTGTGTTTATAGAGTTGTAGTATGGAATTATATATAGGTTATATATGTAAGCATATAGAATGTATATATGTGTACAGAATATATATGTGTATATATAATTTACTTGTCCAGCTTTTCTCTTCTTTGATCTTGCCACAATTTTCCTTAAAAAGGTCTTTGAACGTAGGGGATCCTCTCCTGCTACACAACCCATCAAAAAGAAGTAAAGTGGTAAAGTAATGGGTAACTACCTGAATATGCTACAGGGGTACAAGACTTTTATTTATCCCTCCCACAAAAATTCTTATCATCTTATTGACCTAGCCTAGCCATATAAGTAAGGCTGTGGCATGTAGGTACATTGGTCATTATGTTGCAGAAACAAAAACTGCCACTCAAAAGGCATTAAGCAATGAAAGAAACTTATCAGGTTTTAGAAAGCTAGATTTTACTGCTTCATTGGTTTTTACCAATTAGCCAACCTATTTCTGTTTCCCACATTTTACCTTTCCTATGCTGATTTTATTCTCCAGGTCCACCTAATGGCAGCATATGCAGGCTAGGCATCCCATCCAAGAAAAATAAAAATTCCATAAGCCAAAAATAAATTTTTGATTGAGGGCCCCCCTTGATCCAGGTAGGATGGCAAGCCTCTAAAACAATCACAGAGCCATGGGAATGGGATATTGATGAAAAATCAAGGCCCAGTCCAGGGCTCAAGACAGAATCAATCTTACCAGCCAATCTACTTAAGAATGGAGTGAGATAGGATAAATTAAAGCAAAATAAAATCATAAAATATTTCTCTATGCCATATTTTTCCACTTCAATTGGCTCAACCAGAATTTTGTTGAGCTACAATTTTCACAAAAGATGAGAAATGTGGAAATTTGTAGATGATTTATTAAGTTAACAGAGACAACTAAGTCTTTAGAGTCCTTAACCTAAGGAAGGTAATCTGAAACTGATCCAATGGGCTTCATGGGAATAATTTTAAGAAATATTATGGTCTGTCTTATTTCTCTCTTCCATAAGGATAAAGATATTTGTCTAGAGTCTTCTCCCTGCAATGAGATGTTCTTGCTATTGGGCCCTGTTCCATTACAGAACTAAGCTAGAATATGCCACTGCTGTGGTTTAGAGTGGCAAGATTAGACTGGCCTCTTGCCTAAGCATCTTGTCACTCATAAGCACAACAACCACAAGGGCCAACTTCCACTGACTGCTTACTATGAGCCAGACAGTGTGCTAAGAACTTTACATGTGTGCTTTCATTTAAGAACTCCACAGGGTGGTAGTTATTATTATCCTTGTCTTATTAATGAAGAAATGAAATTGAGTTTCTTCTCTCTCGGGTCAGAGCCTGTGAGTAGTGCAGGGGTCTTTCCCTATGTCCTGATGGAAAGCAGCACAGTATCCCTCTACAGAGCCAGCTACATAGCTTTTAGATGGATTACACATCCTTTTCATTAAAGCAGAGAATCATTTTTTTTTATTTATTTATTTATTTGAGAGCGACAGACACAGAGAGAAAGACAGATAGAGGAAGAGAGAGAGAATGGCGCGCCAGGGCTTCCAGCCTCTGCAAACGAACTCCAGACGCGTGTGCCCCCTTGTGCATCTGGCTAACGTGGGACCTGGGGAACCGAGCCTTGAACCGGGGTCCTTAGGCTTCACAGGCAAGCGCTTAACCGCTAAGCCATCTCTCCAGCCCCAGAGAATCATTTTTATTAAGGACATATTCATCAACTTTTTAAGAATATCTACTATGTTTTACATTCTTTGAATGTCCAATTCAAAGAACATAAGACATACCCAGAACTATGACCATACTTCAAAGTACTGTGTTAGTCAATGGATTGATCTGGCTAAAAATATTTTTAAACTACTACTCAAATATATGATCTCACCAATTTATAATACACATAAGACCTAGTTGAGTCTTAAAGTTTTACATGCTATGTGGCTATCAATTCTATCTTTACTATTAAGCCCTGAATCAGTTAGCTATGCTCCATAGCAATCCACCCAAGTAGTCAAATCAGAGAAAGATTAAGTATTGATTTGTTTTGTCGAATGTCTATAGACTAGAGAGTTTCCTCATTTCAGATTGAAGTTGGCCTGTCCTGCCTCACTGTTGAAGGGACAGCTGCTTCTTAATACTTTCATTTTGATGTAAGCAGAAGAGCAATAGAGAAAAGTCCTGCTGTGGATGCAAATGCCATGTTCCCTCACATCCTCTTACCCGCCATTCCATTGACCAAAGCAAGTCACATCATTAAAATCAACATCAGTGTCCCCAGTAGAGATTTTGAAGGAGGAGAGATACAGATTAGCTATAGTATAAATAAGAACTTATCACATATCTCCAAATAGAGTATGAGGAAAGATAGTAATGCCTATAAAGCATATATCAATTTACTCAGCAATTTTGGAACTATTATAGGGTAGGTTTAGTGTAAGGATTGTTGTGCTACATGTCATCCTGAGATGACAGCAATAAAAAAAGCCTAGTGGAAAAACCAGTGTTATTTCCTTGTGAATCCCAATAGAAATCCCATTAGGAGCTGGAGAAGGTGGTGTATGCCTTCAGTCCCAGCACTCGGGAGGCTGAAGTAGAAGGATCACTATGAGTTCAAGGCCAGCCTAATAATACATAGTGAATTCCAGGTCTGCCTGGAATAGAGTGAGACCATACCTTGAAAAGCAAACAAACAAAAAAAATCCCATTAGGATATATACTATTCCTTATTTTTCAGCTGAAGAAACTTAGGCATCAAGAGATTTAATAACTTAGTCAAAGCTACCCAGATAACAAGTAGCAAAGGTAGAAAGAAGCAGAATAGCAAAACCATTAGCTTGAGAATAGAGTCAAAATCCTTTCAACTTTAACAATTTTGTTTCTTAATAGTAGATTAGCTTCCATATAGCTTCAAAAATTCATAATGAGCCAGGCGTGGTGGCGCACGCCTTTAATCCCAGCACTTGGGAGGTAGAAGCAGGAGGATCGCCGTGAGTTCAAGGCCACCCTGAGACTACAGAGTTTATTCCAGGTCAGCCTGGACCAGAGTGAGACCCTACCTCGAAAAACCAAAAAAAAAATCATAATGAAAAATAGACTAAGCCAGACATGGTGACCCATGCCTGTAAATCTCAGGAGGTTGAGACAGGAGGACCTTGAGTTCAAAGCCAACCTGAGCTTTATAGTGAGTTCTCTGCTAGGTGGAACAAGACCTTATCTAAAAAAATAAAAATTCAAAAAAAACCTAGATAAGTAAAATTCATTATTATACAGGTTTACTCTTTTTCCAGTCATGGGTGTCTATTGACTCCATATCTAGTGTCAAGCCTAAGGTTTAGCATTTAGGAGGAGAAAAGGGATACAAAGTAGGGAAAAACAAAGACAAACTGGAAACTATCATGAAGCCTCAAAATGTCAACTAATCACTCACAATTTTCAGAGTCAACTCATCAATTTGTGGAGTGAGCCAATACCACAGAGTGATAAGTGCCACTCGCCCATGATTCTCAGAATCTGGAACAGTCACAAATAGAAGCCAAGAAGCCATGGACCCAGCACCTGCCTATGCCAATAGCAGACTTGGCATAATGTGCAAACTGTGAGCATAGTTGCTCCACTGTCCTGAACAAAGAATTCTCATGACCAAACCTAACATGGAATTCTATAGGAAGATAATTCTTGAAAATTATCTTGACATGATATAAAGTCATCATATGTTAGAATTCTTAATGAAAATTAATTATAAGTTAATTTCTGATTTTAAATAAGGAATCCTGAAATCAAGTTTTCACTAGAACTTTCAAATGCTATAGAGTGGAAAATATTAGAATGTATCAGAGGACTCATGTCCAGGAACTCCATCCCCTGTTCCTCTTCAGTGTCACATTTGGGGCTTACCCAAAGGAAGTATGGCAGAGCATGAACAGTTTTCATTTATTCAATACTGATATTTCATATCTAGGGAATTTTGAGATCACTTTTTCTCTGTATAATGTCACTTCAGTGTATACTGTTTCAGTTACAATGGATAGAAATCTAACATAATCTGCATAAGCAGAAAAGAGGGAATCTATTAATTCATACACCTAGAAATTCAAGAATGATCCTGCTTCAAACACAGCTCCTTTTGTATATCAGTTTGGGATAGCAAATGTATAATTAGGATAAACTCATCATCTCTTAACTCAGCTAATCTCTTCAGCTCTGTGTCATATTTTCCCACTGCAAATGGACTCTCTCCACATATAAGAAAACTTAAGTACCAAGGACAAAAATTCCTAAGTATCTCTTGGAATACACAGTAACCATAATAAACCCTTTAAACACACACACACACACATAAACAAACACACACACACACACACAGAAGTCCTTGGCAAGGGACTATAAGTTAACATGTTTATGTCATATTCCCACAGTCTGAATCAAAATAACAGGTAGAAAGATATACCATGGGGCTCAAGAGATGGCTTAGTAGTTAAGGTGTTTGCCTGCAAAGCCAAAGGGCCCTTCAATTCTCCAGGAGCCACATAAGCCAGATGCACAAGGTGGTGTATGCATCTGGAGTTTGTTTGCAGTTGCTGGAGGCCCTAGCACACCCATCCCCCCTCAAATAATTAAATAAATAAAATATTTTTATAAAAAGATAAACCATGATTGGATAGGCTTGGGTGGTCTGTTCACTCCTATAGACAAAGACTGGAAGTTTAGAAGGATTTAAATTTCACCAAAACCTTTGACAAGGGAGAGGAGCAACACTCCAAAGATCATAGACATTCTGATTAGATTGAAATGACTGGTGTCTAATGATGGATACCTTAAAAATCACAGCATTATAAAGCTTCCTTTGAGTGAGAAAGGATGTGGAAGCTTATGTGACTATTTTTTCCCTTTTGTCTAGAAAGCATGAAAGGGACAAAAAGAAGCACCTTTATTAGTTTTCTGATAACAGATGGAGTGTAGAGGGAAAACTAGCACATATTGGCAATAGAAACAAATGCAATTTTCTATAGATAGCACTGTCCTGCTACTGTCCCAGTTTAAAACACATTCATAAAACATTGTCACCAGATGAACTTTCAAGCCAGCTTTAGGTTTGAGGAAAATAAAATAATTCTAATGTCTGGTAGATAATTTAGAATGATTTGCTTCTGCTTGGGATTTTTTTTTTTTACTTATAATCATATATGCAACTGTTATTCACTGGTCATTTCCAGTTTGCGTTTTTATACCACTCCTAGAAGACATGCATGCAAGCATGCAGAGGCTTCCAAATAGTGAAGCATATTTGCTAATTATAATGGATTTTTACTTTCAGGTAAATTGATAAAAGATAATTTTTACAGCATGGCTAAAATTATTTTTCTTAATGGCCTTGTTCTAAGACAGATGTGAATCTGAAGTAATAACAATAACCATTTTCAACTGGTTCATGTTTAAAAGTACTAAAGACTTTATTTTATTTTACTCTCTTTAGCAGATCTAGTAGGTATCATGCACCAGTGATAGCAAAAGGAATCACAGACAACATTGCCTTGGACAGCTCACTGAAACAAGAAAATTTAAGAGCATAGGAACTATTATGATAACACTTAGCAACTCTGGATTTTTCCTAGCAATGTCATAGAAAGTCTTTTAGATAAAATTCTTGATGGAGACAGGAATTTTCTAATCAGAAACTTAGAAAAGAATATTCCAGGAAGAAAGATCAACATCCAATATTACAGAACTTTTTGAAATAACTTGACCACTGGCAGGACCAGGGCAGTAGACAGGAATTCTCAAGAAACCAACAACAGTGACAACAGAATAGAATGGAACTTATGTGTCATGCCAAAGGTTTTGGAAAGAGAACTATGGAAAACAGTTTATGGCACATGGGAAAGAAACTAGTGTGGTGAGATTGAAGAGAAGGTCGGCAAGGGGTCTACAGGAAGAAGTGGAAATCTATAGTCTTCTAGAAGTTAGGATGGAAATTAAGTATGGAAATGAAGGGAGGAGCTGAGAAGAGAAGAATCAAAATACCTCTCGTGTGTAGGAGACTAGTTGGATAGAGTTGCATGAGAGATATTGGGAAAGGAAAGAAGAAACAGACAAGATAGTAGGACAGGGATGCATTTGAAGAGAGAAGAGCTTTGACTGCCTATGTTACTAGGTGTTAATTTGGTGTTCTATCACAAATAGCTACATAAAATAAATAATTAGTTTTACCTGTAGTACATTATTCCTTGATTTTTTTGTTCATTTTTATTTATTTATTTGAAAGTGACAGAGAGAGAGGGAGAGAAAGAGCCAGATAGAGAGGGAATGGGTGTTCCAGGGCTTCCAGCCACTGCAAACGAACTCCAGACATGTGTGCCCCCTTGTGCGTCTGGCTAACTTGGGTCCTGGGGAAACGAGCCTCAAACTGGGGTCCTTAGGCTTCACAGGCAAGCACTTAACCGCTAAGCCATCTCTCCATCCCTCCTTGATATATTTTGATTAATATCACTTATAAGTATATTCACTGAATTAGTATATATGTTATTAAGTAGCAATATGGAGAAAACCATCTATTACTAATACTATATCACCAATATATATCCCCCATACTATATGCAGAGGATAATATTTTGAGTCGCAGCAATCTACCTCATGTTATATTCTATGTTCAACCTTTATGAGTAGTGTATTCAGTACAGATGTTTTTGGGAACAACTACTATCAATAAGGTATATGACTGAAAATATTTGGTGACATGTGTCTAATCTCAACTAATAGTTTCACAATTAAAGCTAAGAACTGATATTCCCTAGTGACCATTTTTCATGTAGAAGTATTTTTATCTATAGACATATAACAAATAAATGTTTTTAGGAACAGAGGATATGGCTCCACAGTTAAACACATTGCTTGCAAAGTTGCTGGCTTGGGTTTGTATCTCTAGTACCTATGTAAAGCCAGACACAAAAAGTGGTACAAAGCATCTGACATTCATTTTCAGTGGCAAGAAACTCTTGCACACCCATACATGCTTGTGTACACACACACACGCAAATAAATATTTTTATGAGTTATGGATATAGTGTGTATACAGCCATGATGGTACCATCAGCAGCCTTCTCCCTGTCATTACCCTATAAGGCTTATGGGTGTTGCATTGTGGAGGTGGCCTTCAGTTATGCGGGAAAGGCAATATCTGTGCATAATGACCCAACTTATGGCTCTGAGATAATTTAAAGGTATAGGCCCTCTTGTAGCCCACTATTGGTGGGAGCTTGATATTGGAGAGCAGGCTCATTTTTGGATATGTTCTGACTTGTTTCCTCCTTCCAGGTATGGGTTCCATTCCACTAAGTGGATCAGTTAGCCAAATCAAGAGCAGTTGGTAACTCACCATGGCTGTGTGCCACTATTGCACCTGTGTGAGCATCACATCAGGTTGACTGCTGCTGAGTAGTAGACCACAAGTTGCTTAGACAGATGTTGGCCATTTTCTCCCAGCCGCTCATGTAACACCTTCTGGCACTACACAGGCTAACTGTCTGGGGATTGACTCTCTTCCAGTTTCTAGCCAGGTCACTCCATGTTCCATACCAACAGCATATGATGTCTTCAGCAGTAGGTTCTTACCATTAATCTTTGGTGGGCCATCAACTTCTTTTGGGAAACCATGTAAGTTTCTCTGATCAAGAGCTCATTGTGGATGTTACCCACATGCTAGTAATAGGAGTTACAGGTTAGTGCCAAGGGATAAGAAGGAAAAAAAAAATATAGGTAATATAGAAGAGACAGAGAGAAGAGAGAGAGAAACAGGAGAAGATTGAGGATAGTCTTTATTATACCCTCCCTAGGCCCCTGGGAGTCAGGTATTCTCTCTAAGTACCTGATGAAGGTTCAACGTTTTAGTATGTCTTTCAGAATGTAAGATTTTATTGTACCATTTACATTTGGGTCCATTTTTGCCCCCCTCCCCTCCTTCCCGATTGTCCCTATTGTCCAGACCTCAAGATGTTTATTAGGTATGTCAGCATCACAGGCAGATTCAGGTTAGGATCTACAGATGAGTGAGACCATGTGACAATTATCTTTCTGTGATTGGGTGAGTTCACTGAGAATGATCTGTTCCAAGTTTGATCATTTTTCTTTGAATTTCATTTTGTCATTTTTCCTTACTGCTATGTAGAATTCCATTGTATAGATATACCACATCTTAGTTATCCATTCATCTAATGATGGACATCTGGGTTGATTCCAGCTCTTAGCTACTATGAATAAAGCAGCTATAAACATGGTCAAGCAAATATCTCTGAGCTGAGGTTTGGAGCTTTTAGGGTAAATGCCCAGTAAGGGAATAACTGGGTCTGTTGGTACCTCTATAGTCATCCTTTTTAGGAGTCTCCATATTGTTCTCCATAGTGGTTGTACCAGCTTACATTCCCACCAACAGTGAATGAGGGTCCCTATTTCTCTACAACCTTGCTAGCATTTGTTGTCATTAGATTTTCTTTAATGTTTGCTATCCTTACTGGAGTAAGGTGGAATCTCATAGTTGTTTTAATTTTTATTTCCATGATGATTAGGGATGTTGAACAGAGGAAGAAATACAAATGGCAAACACACAGTTAAGAAAATGTTCAAACCTCACTAGATGGAAAGAAAGCATTTAACAAAATCCAATATCCCTTCATGATGAAAGTCCTACAGAGACTGGGAATAGAAGGAACATATCTCAGTTTAATAAAGGCTATTTATGACAAGCCTACAGCCAACACATTACTAAAGGGGAAAAACTGGAAGATTTCCCACTAAAATCAGGAGCAAGACAAGGCTGTCCATCCCCACTTTTATTTAATATAGTACTGAAAGTCTTAGCCATAGCAATAAGGCAAGAGACACACATAAAATGGATACAAATTGGAAAGGAAGAGATCAAGTTATCATTATTTGCTGATGACATGCTTCTATACATAAAGGATCCTAAAGACTCTACCAGCAAACTGTTAGAGCTGATAAACACCTATAGCCATATAGCAGGATACAAAATAAATACACAGAAATCAGTAGCCTTCCTATATGCTAACAACAAACATATAGAGGATGAAATCAGAGAATCACTCCCATTCACAATTGCGCCAATAAAAAAAAAAGTACCTTGAAATAAACCTAACCAAGGAAGTGAAGGATCTCTACAATGAAAACTTTAAAACTCTCAAGCAAGAAATTGCAGAAGACACTAGGAAATGGAAAAACATCCCTTGTTCCTGGATTGGAAGAATCAATATTGTGAAAATGGCAATCTTACCAAAAGCAATCTACATATTTAGTGCAACCTCCATAAAAATTCCAATGGCGGGCTGGAGAGATGGCTTAGCGGTTAAGCGCTTGTCTGTGAAGCCTAAGGACCCCGGTTCAAGGCTTGGTTCCCCAGGTCCCACGTTAGCCAGATGCACAAGGGGGCGCACGCGTCTGGAGTTCGTTTGCAGAGGCTGGAAGCCCTGGCGCGCCCATTCTCTCTCTCTCCCTCTATCTGTCTTTCTCTCTCTGTCACTCTCAAATAAATAAATAAAAAATGAACAAAAAATATTAAAAAAAAAAAAAAAAATTCCAATGGCATTCTTCATGGAAACAGAAAAAAGAATCAAAAAATTCATTTGGAATCACAAAAAATCTCGAATATCTAAATCAATACTGAACAACAAAAATAAGGCTGGTGGTATCACCATACCTGATTTAACCTATACTACAGAGCCATAGTAAGAAAAGCAGCATGGTACTGGCACAAAAGCAGACATGTAGATAAATGGAACAGAATAGAGGACCAGATGTAAGTCAGGGTAGCCATAGCCACCTGATATTAAAAAACTTAAAACATGGGTAGTCATGAGCCCTAGGGGTGTAATGTCTGCTGATGTCTGGCTAAATGTATATACTATCTTATCAAACTTCCCAATAAGTACTTCTCTTACTTGTCATACCCTTATATTAATGCTACTCTCACTTTTGGTAGAAAATCTTCTTTTTTCAGATGGCAGTGACCTTGGGATGACTCAGAAGGCATCATGGTGCTGGAAAGAAGTGACCAGAGTACTCAGTACTACAATATCTCTATCACACCTTCCAAGGCTCAGGGTCTGTTGTGAAAGAGGTGGTGGAAAGAATGTAAGAGCCAAAGGAAGGGCTCCTTACAACGTGCTCCCCCCAGATACAAAACGTCCTGGATACCTGTGATCTCACAGTGCCCGACACTACCTACACAAGACGATCATAATAGAAGGAAAAGATCATGACATCAAATTAAAAGAGAGACTGATTGAGAATGGGAGAATGGAGTTTAAAAAGGGAAAGTAAGGGGAGGGAGGGTATTACCATGGGATATCTTTTATAATCATGGGAGTTGTTAATAAAAAAAAACTATGAATGTCAATGACAAAAAATAAAAATATTTTTATGAGAAAAAGAAAATGGGGCTGGAGATATGGCTTAGCGGTTAAGCGCTTGCCTGTGAAGACTAAGGACCCCGGTTCGAGGCTCGGTTCCCCAGGTCAAACGTTAGCCAGATGCACAAGGGGTGCACGCATCTGGAGTTCGTTTGCAGAGGCTGGAAGCCCTGGCTCGCCCATTCTCTCTCTCCCCCTCTATCTGTCTTTCTCTCTGTGTCTGTCACTCTCAAATAAATAAATAAATAAATGAACAAAAAATATTAAAAAAAAAAAAAGAAAATGTTCAACATCCCTAATCATCAGGGAAATGCAAGTAAATATTTTAAAGTCATTTTAAATATGTTAAACTTGAGGGCTAAAGATGCTGTTCCGTTAGGATTAAAGTGTTATTCACCAGAAACAATAATATCTTCTAGTAGTTAAATATGTCTAACATGTTTCAGTAATGTTACAAGAAACTTGCTTACTACCACAACTTTCCCTGTGAGCTTAGATAAAACATTAAGATGTATTATGAGAGAAAAGTGAGTTTTCTCTCTATAAACTGGGGGAGGAGGACATGAGTGTCTAGTCTTATTCTACACTAAGTCTTTTTCATTTTCTTTTCTTAATGCATTCAGAAGTTGTTAGAGTTTTTATATAAAGATATGATTGATTGTTACAGTGACAGTAATTGCATTTTAGTAAAAGTAACCATTATAGCAATTTTCTTCAGGAAAGAGAAAGCTAACTAACTAAAGTAGGTAGTTACTTCCTCACACATTAACTTTGAACATTTTAAACATGAAAATACTTGATAAGGAAAGTAGAGATTGAAGAACATAAAATGGTGTACAATATTTGTAAAAACCACTTTCATTAGGTGGCTCACAATTTTATGTGGCTGTTAATCACAAATTAAGTGAAGCAAAATAAAGGGAAAAGGTAAAATCTTACACCAGAGAATCAATTAAACAAAATCCTCAGTTGAAGCCTTTTAATAAGTCACAGATATATTTTCATTTCTAAACTACAGAAGGTAATGACTCTTTAAAATCAAGAAGATTTATGCATATCATGTCCTTAGAAGATTGAAGCAAATAAATATATGAAGATATTACTATTGCTAAGGAAAAAGGAAAAATACAATTATACCTGTGCATAGACAGAATAATGTTGCATATAGTAACAACTTATACATGTTAAATCACAGAAGAAATAGCATTAGCATTTAATTTCATGTATTCCACTGCATACCTGAATGCTAATTAGAAGCTAGAATAGGAAATGTGTGGTACTATATGTATTGATATAATCTTAGGACAGTATTCTTCAGACACTAGAAATTTAACATGAATTGCATACTGGGAAAACCTAGTTCATCATTTTTACAGTTTTTTCTAAAATTATTTTCCTTATTATTGAAAGAACATACTAATTTAAATATTGCTCAAAAGTAATTGAAATGTTAGCTAAATCTGGAAATTTTTAATTTTCTTGACAATTTCATACATTATTATGATCCTATTCACCCTCATTAACCTCTCTTATCCCCCTCCCACTCCTGCCAAACCCCCTTCTTTTTCCTAACTAGTCCCCTTCTAATTTTTTGTCTTTCTTTTGTGACCTGATGAGTTTAATTAGGGTTGTTTGCCTAAGCATAGATTGGAGGAGAGGTTATTTACTGGAGCATAAGCAATTTACCAGTGGCTGCACCAGTGAAGAAAATGACTCCTCCTCCCTCAACAATTATTAACTGACAATAGATTCATAGGAAAGAGTAGGATCACCTGATCCACATCCCCATCCATAATGGAGTGTTGATAGGCTCAATCTTGTGCAGGCCTTGGACAGGTAACATAACTGCTCTGTGTTCATGAGTACAAAAGCCATGTCATATCCAGAGAACAGCACTCCTCTCCATCTTGCCACTTCCTCTTATGCAGTGATTCCTGGATCTTGGATAGGGTGATTCAGAACTTCTCTTTAGGGCTGAGCACTCAGCAGTCAGTTGTTCTCAACATTTTAAAGAGTTATGAATCTCTTCACTAACCACTGCCCATTGCAAAGCAAACCTTTAAACCAAGGCTGAGAGCAGGCCTATCCTATGAGTACAAATAGAAATATTTAAAAGGCAACTTGACAACATGTGCATTTACCAAAACAAGAGTAGTAGGTTCCTTCCTGGGGCCAGGGACCTCCCCACCATGGGCTTTTGACCAGGTTTACAGAACTATGCATGAATTCTCTTCTGTGAAGTGAGTCTCAAATCCAATCAGAAAGCAGTTGGTTACCTCCTTTAAACCATCTTATCATTGTTGCACCAGTGGGTATGGCTTGCCTCATGGCTGCTATTGTAGCATGGAAGATTCTCAGCTGGGTAAAACCACTGATGACCTTTCTTCCCCAGCAGCCTGTATAGCACCTTCTAGTATTAAAAACACTAGCAGCAGAGAGGAAACACCTAGCTGAGTTCCAGGTTGATTCCTCAGTGTCCTGCAACCAAAGTATGTGGTTTCTTCAACAATCAAATCTTGTCATCTAGTTCTGGTGGGCAACCAAGAACAATGGGTATAGCTTGTATTGTTTTGTAAGGCCTCTGGGGTCTCCCTGGCCAACAACTCATAGGGAGGTAATGTGCACCTGGCACTGGGAGTTTAGTTTATTAACCTATAGCTTCTAGGAGCAGCATTATCCACCCATGGAAGGTATCTCCATTCAAACGTTTTTTAAAATAATTACATTTTGGGGCTGGAGAGATGGCTTAGTGGTTAAGCGCTTGCCTGTGAAGCCTAAGGACCCCAGCTCAAGGCTCGGTTCCCCAGGTCCCATGTTAGCCAGATGCACAAGGGGGCGCACACGTCTGGAGTTCGTTTAGCAAAGGCTGGAAGCCCTGGCGCGCCTGTTCTCTCTCTCTCCCTCTATCTGTCTTTCTCTCTGTGTCTGTTGCTCTCAAATAAATAAATTAATTAATTAAAAAAATTTTTAAAATTACATTTTTAGTTAAGGTGATTCAGGTGTCCCCCAATAAGGTGTTATGAATGCTAGGTTCCCAGCAGATGCAGATTTGGGAATTAACACCTCCTGGAGGTAGTGTATAATTGGGGGCAAGGTTATGCGTATTATACCCAATTTCCCCTTGCCAGTGTTTGGCACACTGTCCTACTGCTGTTGTCTACCTGATGTTGGCAAGGAGGTGATATCCACCCTCTGAACATCATTTTCCCTTGCCATCAAGAAGCTTCCCCTCAAGTCCATAAGCCAAAATAAACCTTTCTTTTTTCCCACATGCTGCTCTTGGTAGGTGTTTTCTGCCAGCAATGCAAAAATGACTACAAAGGTCAGCATAGTAGATTTCTATACAGCCTTTAGTTTTAATTACTGGTGCTTCCCCATTCCTTCTTTCCCCCATCTCCTCGCTCTCTCCATGTGGACACCTTGTATACCTTCCTCTACTTTCATATCACATGCTTTTTACTGTCCTTCCCCTTAAGGTCTCCTCCATCACACACACACACACACACACACACACACACACACACACACACACACATATACACACACACACACACACACACACCCTTAAACCCACCCTGGTTCCCTCATGGTTCCTGTCTTGCTTCCTGGTCTCTATAGACACTTGCTCCAACTTAAAGACAAAACTCTAAAAGTTCAATCAGCATATGAGAGAAAACATATGGTATTTGTCTTTCTGGGTCTGGGTTTCCTCACTCATAGAATTACTTTTTAAAATATTTTGGGTAGCGATGTTTATAGTCAGTAACCACTATGAGAAGTAGAAAACAGAAACTTTAACTCCAATATGCAAATATAAAAGCAGTCCTTCAAATTAACCTAAATCAATTGAGCCAACTCAATTTTTCAGTGTGAATGGAGCACACAGAAAATATTGGCACATTGTCTTTGCCTCTCCTTAACCTTGTTTTTGAAATTGCCCGTACATTCAAAAAACTATTTCGTAGGCTGAGAGACAGGGAAAATAGTTTAACTTCATGATCTGCCTCTGAGCACCTCTATTCTTCTCACTCCACCTCCATTCTTTGCTAGCCTCTGTATTTAAATTGGCCTTGTAATACCATTTGATTTACTTTTGGAGTTATTCTTATAGAAGAGAATTCCATTTATAAACCACATTTTTATTTACTTCCTTCCTTTATTTTTCTACAGTTCCCCCATAAATTATAAATCCTCTCTCATTTGTTTGCCCCATTCTTCTCATCCATTGTATCTGCAATGCAAGGTAGGTGTCATTGTTTCTGCTGAGAACTGCAGATGTGTGCACATGTGTGCAGCTACATGAATCCCAGCTTTTATTTTGTATTGCAAGCATTTAGCATAAAACTCACCCATAGTAATCTTGCAGCAGAATCTCATTTTCTCAAAACCTAGTTGGTGTCCCATATTAGAAGATAAAGATAATTACAAAATAATTTTACTAAAACACATAAAAATGTTTCAAAGAAAAGGATCTAAAACATATCTTCTAAGAAAATCACAGAGATGGAAACCATTAGGATGCCTCGAGTTATAAACAAACAAAAAGCCAACTCAAACTGGTATAAACAATGAAGATAAAATATGGTATAGAAGACAGGAGGGATACTACCATAAGTAATCAGAGTTCTAGGACCATTTGGCTATAACTATCTAAGTTCTATTTTTGATTGCTGGCTTTGCCCTTCAACTACTTTGTTTTCAGGTGGTAATGTCTCAACTAGCAACAACAGATCCTTCCTTGTTCTTTCTTATCCATAGTTCCCATAACCCAGCGAAAGAATACAATTCCAGAGCTTCATTTTCTTTACACTGGTTGGGGTTACTCCTGTGTGACTTTTTAGTATTTATTTAAGAGAGAGAGAGAGAGAAGGAGATGGACAGAGAAAGAGTAAGGATGGGCCATGACCTCCTACCACTATAAAGGAACTCAAAACATAACATAGTGTAGCTGGGAAATGTAGTTTTTATCTGAACAGCCATATGCCCAGTTAATTGGAAGAAGTTCTATTACTAAAGAAAGAAGGAAAGAGTCAGTATGTGGCATGGGACAACTAACAGTCCTTAAAAAAATCAACATATGCTGGCAAGAAAGTAATGGGGTTTTTTGCAAAATGGTTTCATAGTCAGAGGCAGACAATGTTCAAGGCAATTTTATAAAATTTTATTTTCTATATAATTGGCCTAAGTTACATAGGCAAATTTCTTGCTAGATATCTATAAAGGCTCTGGAATCAGGAGGGTGGTTGCTACTTAAGTCAGCAGGAAACTTTAATAGCATGTAGAAAAGAAAATGCAAAGGCTGAGAAGATGACTCAGCAAGTAAAAGTACTTGCTGCACAGGTATGAGGGCCTGAAAGGATCTGATTTACCTTGAGATTGATTCCCTGCTACCTATGTAAACAGCTGGGCATGGCCATACACATTTGTAAACTAAACTGTGGGGCTATAGAGACTAGAGAATCACTAGGGATTCCTGGTCATCTGACTGAAAATGGCAGTTCTTGGTTCAATGTGAGCTATCTCAAGGAAATGTGTAAATGGCGGGGGGTGAGAGGAAGATTCCCAATGTCTTCTCTGGCCTCCATGTACATGGTGATATTTTTAGCTATAGAAAATTGGGACTGAAGTATTGGCTTAGTGGTTAAGTCATTTGCCTGTGAAGCTAAAGAACCCAGGTTCGATTCCCCAGGACCCACATAAGCCAGAAGCACAAGGTGGTGCATGCATCTGGAGTGCATTGACAGTGACTGAAGTCACAGTTAAAACTCTTTAACAAAAACAAAGAGAGAGTGTTAAAAGCAGCAAGGGAGAAGCAATTCACAACATACAAAGTCAATCCCATTAGAATAATATCAGATTTCTCTGTGGAAACCCTGACATCCAGAAGGGCTTGCAATGGAACACTTCAAACCTGAAAAACTATGTCTTCCAACCCAAGCTACTTTACCCAGCAAAAGTATCCCTCATGGCAGATGGTGAAAGAAAAACTTTCCATGAAAAAAAGTCAATTCTATGATTATATGAACACAAAGCCAAACCTACAGAGAATACTTGAGCGAATATTCCGCACAACCAATCTCAAGCACCAACAAGAAAATCACAATAACCAAAATAAACCAGGCTCAAAACAGTACATAACACAAGAAAGCACCAAAACCCATAAAACACCTCATTGTGGCAGGGATTAAGTCAAGCCTCATAGTAATAACCTTAAATTTTAATGTTCTTAATTCACCAATCAAAAGACACAGGTTATCATAATGGATCAAAAAACTGGACCCTTCTATCTACTGTCTTCAAGAAACCCACCTCACCGCTAAAGATAGACACCTCCTCAGGGTAAAAGGTTGGAAAACGATATTCCAAGCAAATGGAAATAAAAAACAAGCAGGTGTTGCTATATTAGTATCTGATAAAATAGACTTCAAATCAAAAGTAATCAAAAAGGCCAAAGAAGGCCACTTCTTCCTCTTCAAGGGAATGATCCCACATGAGGACATCACAATCATAAATATATATGTACCAACACAAGGGCACCACAGTTGAATTTTTTAAAGAAAGAAAGAAACACCAACACCATCACAGTTGGAGACTTCAGTACTTTGCAATCAATAAACACATCATCCAAGCAGAAAACCAATAGGGAAATAATAGAGCTCAACAACATCATAGATTAACTAGACCTAACAGATACCTACAGAATTTTCTATACCTACTCTATAGAATATACATTCTTCTCAGCAGTGCACAGAGCCATCTCCAAAATTGACCATATATTAGGCCATAAAGCATGCCTTCATAAAGTCAGGAAAATTGAAGTAATTTCCTATATTATGTCAGATCACAATGCCTTAAAGCTAAAAATTAACAAGAGACATATCAAGAACTCCACCAGCTCCTGGAGACTAAACAACACACTTTTACAAAATGAATGGGTTGTAGAAGAAATCAAAAAAGAAATTGTGAAATTCCCAGAATAGACTGATAATGAAAACACAACCTGCCAAAAGAGACTCAATGAAGGCAGTCATAAGAGGAAAATTCATAGCCCTAAATGCCTTCATTACAAAGACAGAGATCACAAATCAATAACCTGACTGCATACCTAAGGGCACTTGAAAAACAAGAAGAATCCAACCCAAAGAGCTCCAGATGGAAAGAAATAATCAAGATTAGAACAGAAATTAATGAATTGGAAACTAAGAAAATTTTTTAAATTGATGAAACAAAGAGCTGCTTCTTTGAAAAAATAAATAAGATTGACAAAACCCTGGCCAAACTGCTCAAGCAAAAAAAAAGAAAAAAGAAAAAAAAAAAGGAAAGTCTAAATTAACAAAACCAGAAATGAAAAAGGAGAGATCACAACAGACATCAATGAAATTGGAAGAATCATCAGGACATACTTCCAAAACCTCTACTCAACAAAATTAAATAATCTGGAAGAAATGGATGAATTTCTAGATGCATGCCACCTACCAATACTAAACTTAGACCAGATTAATCTCCCAAACAAACCTATCACATCCACAGAGATTGAAAAGGTAATCAAAAACTTCCCCCAAAAGAAAAGTCCAGGACCAGATGGCCTCTCAGCTGAATTCTATTAAACCTTCATAGAAGAACTGAAACCAGTTTTTCTAAAACAGTTCTGCATAATTGGAGACCGGGGAATCCTCCTCAACTCCTTTTATGAAGCTAGCATCACCCTAATGCCAAAACCAAATAGAGATGCAACAAGGAAAGAAAATTATAGCCTTATATCCCTAATAAACTTAGATGCAAAGAATCCTGAACAAAATCCTTGTAAACTGAATTCAGCAACACATCAAAAGTATTATCCACCTTGACCAAGCAGGTTTCATCCCAGGGATACAGGGAAGGTTTAACATATGGAAATCAGTCAATGTAATGCACCACATAAATAAACTAAACCATGAGAATCACCTGATTATCTCAACTGATGCAGAGAAGGCCTTTGACAAAATACACCACTTCATGATCAAAACACTGCAAAGAATAGGCATGGAGGGTTTATATCTCAACATAATAAAGGCTCTAAATAAAGCTCCTAATGCCCAAATAATATTTAATGGGCAAAAACTCAGAGTTCCCCCTGTGATCAGGAACAAAACAGGGGTGACCATTCTCACCACTGTTGTTCAACATAGTACTAAAAGTACTAGCCCAAGCAACAAGATAGGAGAAAGAAATAAAAGGGATTCAAATTGGAAAGAAGAAGTCAAGTTATCCCTATTTGCAGATGACATGATCCTATATATAAGTGACCTGAAAGTCTCCATCCCCAAACTTCTAAAGGTGATAAATTTCTTCATCAAAGTGGCAGCATTAAAAATCAATGCACAAAAATCAGTAGCTTTTCTATATGCAAAGGATAAATATACAGAAAAAGAAATCAGTGACACTGTCCCATTTTCAACACCAATAAAACATTTCAATACCCTGGAATAACACTAGCAAAGGATGTGAAAGAATTATATAGTGAAACTATCTTTCCCAACTCCTAGCAATTCTACAAAAAGCAATATACAGATTTAACACAATACCAATAAAATTACCAGTATCGTTCTTCACAGAGATTGAAAAAAATTATCTCAAAATTCATATGGAATGGCAGAAGGCCTCGGATATCCAAATGTGTCCTCAGCAACAGAAACACCTCTGGTGGTATCGCCATACCTGATCTAAAGCTATATTACAAAGCCATAGTGGCAAAGGCAGCATGCTACTGGAATAAAAACAGAAACATAGACCAATGAAATACAGTTGAAGACCCAGACCTTAGGGCAAGCAACTACAACTCCTTGATCTTTGACAAAGGTGCCAATAATGTCGACTGGAGAAAAGACAGCATCTTTAACAAATAGTGTTGGATAAAGTGGATCACCATAGTAGAAAAATGAATATAGACCCATGCATTTTTCCATACACAAGAATCAAGTCCAAATGGATTAAAGATCTCAATATAAGACCTGAAACTCTTCTACTACTGGAAGAAAAAATAGAAGGCAGTCTCCACAATATAGGATTGGAGAAAGACCTGAACAAATCCCCAGTAGCCAAGGAAATTAAACAAGCACTCAACCAATGGGATCTCATGAAGCTAAAAAGCTTTTGCACAGCCAAACATACCATAAGCAGAGCTCATAGATTACCACTGAATGAGAGAAAATCTTTTCTATACCACTGACAGAGGCCTAATAACTAGAATCTACAAAGAACTCAAAAATAAATAAATAAATAAATAATAAAAAAATCAAACAACCCACTCTAAAAGTGGAGCAGAGAACTAAATAGGGAGTTCTCAGAGGAAGAATTACAAATGGCTAACACATACTTAAAATGTTCAACATCCCTAACCATTAGGGAAATGCAAACTAAAACAACTATGAGATTCTACCTTACCCCAGTAAGGATAGCAAACATTAAAAAATCAAGTGAAAACAAATGTTGGCAAGGCTCTGGAGAAGTAGGAACACTCATTCACTGTTGGTGGGAATGTCAGCTGGTACAACCACTTGGGAAATCAATTTGGAGACTCCTGAAAATGATGAATATAGAGTTACCAAGAGACCCTGTTATTCCCTTGCTGGGCATTTACCCTAAAAGCTCCATATCTCAATTCAGAAATATTCACTCAACCATGTTTATAGCTGATCAATTCCTGATCAATACCTAAAAACTGGAATCAACCCACATGCCCACCATTGGATGAATGGATAACCAAGATGTGCTATATCTACATGATGGAATTCCACTCAGCAGTAAGAAAAAAATAACACATTAAAATTTGTAGAAAAATGGTTGAACTTGGAACAGATCATTCTAAGTGAACTCACACAATCACAGAAAGAAAAGTATCACATGATCTCTCTCATCTGCAGTTCCTAACCTGGATCAGCCCAAGTTCCTGACATAAATGAATAGCATCTTGAGGCTTGGACGGTAGAGAGGGTAGGGCTTCCATGAAGGTAAAGGGTTGGGAGGGGACACAAAACTGAACCCAAATTGAACTGGTACCATAGAATCCTATATCCTGGAAGTCAGACTAAATGGTGAAGCCCTCAAGAGGACCTTAGAGGAAGCACCTGCATCAAAGGGCCTTGGAGAGAGTGAGACAAAAACCTAACCTCAAATTTTTCCTATTTCTCTTACTTTTCTGGCTTTTGGTTTTTTCTTTTCCCTTGGTGCTGGCCTGTAATTCCCTGTACCAGGATGTGGTCTATATCCACAATGAGCTGTTGATTAGAGAGACCTACTAGATCCCCCAAAACAAACAAGATAGACTTCTGTCAGAGCACTTGATTACCCACCAAAGGTTAATGGTAAAACTCTACTTCTGAAGACACCAAACACTATTGGCATGGACCATGGAGAGACCTGGTTGGAATCCAGAGGAGAGCCAGTCCCCAGACAACTATCCCATCTAGTGCTAGAAGGTGCTACATGAACTACCAGTGGAAAGTGGCCAACCTCTGTCCAAGCAACTCAAAGTCTAAGCGACTCAAAAGCAAACAATTTGATGTGATGCTCACAGAAGTGCAATAGTGACACACAACCATAGTGGGTAACCAACTGCTCTTGGATTGGCTAACAGATCCACGCAGTGGAAAGCAAACCATATCTAGAACTGGGAAACAAGTCAGAATCATATCCAGATAATGACTCTGCTTTCCATTGTCAAGGTCCCACTAACCTTGGACTATAAGAGTGTATAAACCCTTTTAATTTTCTCAGGAGGCAGAGGTAGGAGGATCACCGTGAGTTCGAGGCCACCCTGAGACTCCATAGTGAATTCCAGGTCAGCCTGGGCTAGAGTGAGACCTTACCTCGAAAAACCAAAAAAAAAAAAAAAAAACAGAAAAATAACATTCACTATGACCAACTTGACTTCATTCCAGAGATGTGGGGATAATTCAACATAAATAAATTCACTCATGTAATGTATTACAGCTCCTTATCCAGCATCTGGGACTTGTGGTGGAAACATCCAGGCTCTTAAGGCCTTGGGTAGCCCTGCTGACTGTGAATACATAGCTTCCCTATTGGGCTGGCTCCACTCTGAGCCTATAGCTTTCCTCAATAGATATCCCATGGTCCTGGTATCTCCAACATTCTGGACTCCCTGTCACAACTTTGACTTCATCTTCACAGATTCAAGAAATGACCTCTCAGGACTTACTTCCAGGGAATTCAACCCTACCTCACATTTCCCATTCTCAGTTGCCCTCTTAAACTGTGTATAAAGTTGTCATTGCCCCCTCAGTCTTTAATCTTTCATGCCTCCAAACCAATACCATGTGCATGATGCTACCAGCCTCTGCTGCCAGCTTGAAATGAAGTCAAAACCCCTTGGGCAAAGTGTATAATGGTGTCTGTGTCCCTTTGTGTGATGGTGTATATTATTAACTTGACTGATCTGGAATCACCTAAAGGAATTATCTAGATTAGGTTACTCTCTGGATATACATGTAAGGAGTTATCTTGTTGGGGTTAATTGAAGTGAGAAGACATACCTTAACTGTGAATGTCACAATTTAATGGGTCAGGTTCTGTAATTGTATAAAAACAAGATAGCTGAGCATTAGCAATCATTGCTGTCTGATTCCTCACTGTGGGCTGAATGTGAACAGCTCTGTTTCAAGGACCTGCAACCATGTTTTCCTTGCCATCATAGACTATAACCTCAAAGTGTACAGTGAACTAAACTCTTTTACCTTGAAACCGACTTATATTAGATATTTTGTCCCAGAAAAAGAAGATGATAATATACTTTTTTACCAAGCCTTTGAAAACACTGTCCTAAACAGTTGTTTTTGAGCAGGAAACCCCATTGTGACTTTCTCTGTTCTGTCTCTCTCCTTTCAAAAGAATTTACATTCTCACAAGTTAGAGCCTTCAGTGGGTGGAATCTTGACTTCAGGGCACATTTCTATTGGCCAGTGAAGAGCACAATGTTTCTCTTTAACAAATATAGCTGTTTTCACAGCACACTCCTTATAGAAATCTTTCAACTTTCTTACATTCCTTTCCTTGCTAAACTTGTCAAACATGTTTCCTGTCTTTCTGCTTCATTTATTGTACTATGCTACTGTCAATCTGATTAAGAACAGTCAGCAATAGTCATGCCACATCCTGAATACTGTCTTGTCTTAAAATTTCCTCCACCAAACAAATTCATCCATTACCTTTAATTTCAACTGCACTCAAGTTCTCAGGACATAGGTAGAATCCAGTCAGATTCTTTGTCAGACTATAATGTGAATGACTCCTAACCCAGTTCCCTACAAAGTTATTACCCTCTGAAACTTCATGAGCTAAGGCCTCTACTATCCACATTTTTCTCCACATTCTTGTCTTGCAAGTCCCACCAGAATGGCCCATTGTTTTGTTAACAGTATTCAAGGGCTTTTCTAGACAAAGTTCCAAACTCTTCCACATTCCTTCCATAAGTCAGTTCCAAAGCACTAAGGACCACATGTTCAGGTTTATCACTGAAATGGCCTTACTTCGAGGTACCAATATTTTGTATTAATTACCTTTCTCATTGCTGTGACAAATGGCCTGAAAACGCAACTTAAGCAAGAAGGGTTTATTTCAATGTACATTTCAAAGTTACAATCCATAATGGGAAAAATATAGTGCCATATCCATGTAAAGCTCAAGGAAATTTAATTTTAGTTATATAATATGGTTAAAAAGTCTAAACTGGGCTGGAGAGATGGCTTAGTGGTTAAACACTTGTCTGTGAAGACTGAGGACCCCGGTTGGAGGCTCCATTCTCCAGGACCCATGTTAGCCAGATGCACAAGGGGGCCCATGCGTCTAGAGCTCATTTGCACTGGCTGGAGGCCCTGGCGCGCCCATTCTTCCTCTGTCTCTCTCCCTCCCTCCCTCTCTCTCTCGGTCTCTCTCTCTTTCCCTCTCTGCCTATTTCTCTGTCAGTCACTTTCAAATAAATAATAACAGGAAAAAATTTTTTAAGTCAAAACTGTCAGGTGTGGTGGCACACACCTTTAATCTCAGGACTTGGGAGGCAGAGGAAGGAGGATCACCATGAGTTGGAGGTCACCCTGAGACTACATAGTGAATTACAGGTCAGCCTGGGCTAGAGTGAGACCCTACCTCAAAAAGCCAAAAAAAAAAAAAAAAAAAAAAGTTTAAACTGAGTATTCAAGTTTATAATCTCAGAACCTGTGATATCTTATCTTGGTTCTTAGATGGGCAGTAACTCAGGAGCTAGGGTCCCAGAAGCTCAATGGCCACACAAAGCTCTCACTGAATCATTGACCCAGATAATTGTCTTAAGAATTTTGACAGATGAAATCCACAGGTCACAGGGTAAGGTTTAGGACAATTTTATTATAGGGAGAGTTCAAAGTGTAGGGGAAGAAGAGTTTAGAGTTAAAAAGGGTGGAGAGGTGGAACTTGGTGGCACACACCTTTAATCCCAGCACTCAGGATGCAGAGGTAGGATAACTGTGAGTTTGAGGTCATCCTGAGACTACAAGGTGAGTTCCAGGTCAGCCTGGACTAGAGTGAGGCCTTACCTAGAAAAACAAAACAAAACAAAATAAAGGGTGGGGGTAAGGAAGAAAAAGCAGAGCTCCTCCCTAGCTGGGCCAGAGCAGAGTTGCTGGGAAACCCACCTAGAGCCTCAGGTTGGGGTTGTTTATAGAACTGGTTAGTCCAGACCCAATTGCAGGTTTCTAAGTTGGGCATCAGGTTTTCTGAGCAAAAGCATCTACCCAGGGATCTTCATCCTCCAGGAGGGCTGTAACTTTTGGGAAGGGAGTGGTGATCTCTCCTAGGAAAAGAGAACTCCTCTAAAGAAGGAGAGATAAGAGGCCAGACATCTAGCAAAGTGGACCCAGACTCTCTTCCTACAGACTCAAAGACATTCCTTGCTTCTACTATGCTGGGCTACATCAATAAAATTCTGTTTCAAAACAATGAAAAGCGGAAACAAAAGAATCCAATGTCTCATTAGTCTTATAGTAGGATTGTGTTACATAGCTTAAATTAACATCTTTGTGTTGACAGTGGACATGGCAAAACCTCCCTATTAAAGTTTTTAAGCCCTCTTCACCCAACAATGATGTCCTTTGTGGCTCTTAAAGGAATGGTGTCTCCTCTGTTTAGCTTGGCCTATTATTTGATTTTCATTGACTTTGCAGACAAGCCTGTTTCTTTGTTTGACATGTTAACTATAAACTGTAACCACTTTCAGACTGCCATCTAACTTTTTTTTACATAAAATAACCTATTTCAGATTTGACTAGAGGTTGTAATATTTCCTTGCAAATGTTCGAGTTTTGAGTAATATAGTATGTTCTTTTAGCAAAGTTGTTCAATTGTCCTTTGCTAGGAGACATATATTTCTGGATACTGAATTTCTGTCAGTATTTTTCCTATATTCAGTTTTCTACCACGAATTAGATGCAAACAACTGGTCTTCTTTCCATGCTTTCTAGTATATTAGCACATTTCTGTATGAGTTTCTGGCAGCTGAAACTCTCCTCCAACTCTTAATTCTGAGCTAGCCATGATCACATGGAACCTTTTCCTTTAAGGCACATCATAATTGTGCCATGTCTCTAACTGATAGAAAAAAAAAAATAGATACATCATATATTGAGCTGTTGTGTCAACTCACATAAAATAGAGAAGCCAAAATGGTGAATAGGCAAATTTGTACCTGGTGATTCTACCATGCTGATGTTGCTCTAGCAAATTTGACTTCATTGCCATGTTTTAGGTATGAATGAATTTCTATATTTTACCTCTCTTCTACAAAATTCTCTTAAGAAAGCAAATGCTTTAAAGGGCTGGAAAGATGGCTTACCGGTTAAGGTGCTTGCCTGCAAAGCCAAAGGACCTTGGTTCAACTCCCCAGGACCCACATAAGACAGATGCACAAGGGGGCGCACACGTCTAGAGTTCATTTGCACAGGCTGAAGGTCCTGGCTCGCCCATTCTCTCTCTCTTTCTCTTTCTCTTCCTCTCTCTCTGTCTCTCTTTCTGCCTCTTTCCCTCACTCAAATAAATAAATAAAAATATTTTAAAATGCTTTTAAAATCAATCTTTAAATAAATTTTAGTTTGCTCTGAGACATTACTTCCAAAAAAGAAGCAATTGAACAAGATCAAAGAGTTGGAATCTTAAGGGACTTATTCTCTATATGCTGTTGAAAAGATACTGGAGTACCTTCATGATTGGGACATTTCTGTTGGCTCAAAATGAGAATTATTTATATAAAGTTTCCTTTAAAATCTCTGTTTATGGACTAGACCATAGGGGATGTTAGAAAGGGTGTTGTCTTTTTTTTTTTTTTTTTTTTTTTTTTTGAGAGCGACAGACAAAGAGAGAAAGACAGATAGAGGGAGAGAGAGAGAATGGGCGCGCCAGGGCTTCCAGCCTCTGCAAACGAACTCCAGACGCGTGTGCCACCTTGTGCATCTGGCTAACATGGGACCTGGGGAACCAAGCCTTGAACCGGGGTCCTTAGGCTTCACAGGCAAGCGCTTAACTGCTAAGCCATCTCTCCAGCCCAATGTGTTGTCTTTTTTTTATAGGCATTCTTGTTTGCCAACATACTTAAAGTTTCAATATTAAAAGGTCATTCATGTAATCTCTTCTTTTATTAATGTGGTTTTCATTAGTTTCAGGTACCTACTTGCAAATGTTACCCAAGAACATTTCCTTGGGTCTCAGTTGCACTGACTTTTGCCCTGTTTTTTTGTACTTTTCTGACTATTTTAAGAAACATAGTGGTTTTCAAATAGAGTATAAAGGAAAGACATGGAGAACAGAAGTAGAACCCTACCCTGGCTTCTTTATATGGCCAGCATAAGGGCAAAGCCAAAAAAATCTTTAAGTCTGAGTTTTTGTTGTTGTTGTTGTTGTTGTTGTTGTTGTTGTTGTTGTTGTTTTAAGAGACGTTAGTGAAAAGCGTATTGATAATTTTATTCCTATGTCTCCTGAATTGATTTTTTTCTTATATTTTCCTTTTCCTTTCCAACTTGATGATATTTGACTTTAGAGTCAAGGATGTTTTTGTGATCTTTGACCAGTTATAGACTAGTGATAACCTTCTTGCTGGGGTAAATGCCCACATGGGTGGTTCTGTTCTGCCATTATCCTCTTCCTGTTGTATCCATCCAATGTGGATGACATCTTTTTTTTTAATAAACAATGACTAGTTTTCAAGCTTTCTGGCCTTTGTAGTGTTATCACGTGATTTATTCTTTTTAAAAATATTTTATTTGGGCTAGAGAGATGGCTTAGTGGTTAAGCACTTGCCTGCGAAGCCTGAGGACCCTGGTTCAAGGCTCGATTCTCCAGGACCCACATTAGCCAGATGCACAGGGGGTGCCACATCTGGAGTTCAGTTTGCAGTACCTGGAGGCCCTGGCACGCCCATTCTCTCTCTATATCTGCCTCTTTCTCTCTCTCTCTCTCTCTGTCGCTCTCAAATAAGAGTTTTTAAATATTTTATTTATTTATTTATCTATCTATCTATTTATTTGAGAGAGAGAGAGAGAAAGGGAGAGAGAGAATGGCACGCCAGGGCCTATAGCCACTGCAAACAAACTCTAGATATATGCACCACCTTGTGCATCTGGCTTATATGGGTACTGAGGAATCAAGCCTGGGTCCTTAGGCTTCATAGAAAAGCACCTTAACCACCAAGCCATCTCTCCAGCTCCACGTGATTTGTTACAAGCATACCTTGAATGGGCAAGGATTGAATAAAACATTTCTGGACTCAGCTCTGTATAAGCAAGATATCATCTCCTCATGAATGTGGAGAGGTACACTTGAAATGCCTTATGTTGTTCTTATCATGGTGAGAAGCCACAATGAAGATGGCTTTCATTTTGGTCTTTACTACTTCAGAAATGATTATGACAGGGCAGACAAGGTGGGATTCTCAGAGAGGTTCCTTTAACCATAGTCTCTTGGTCTACATTAGTGTGTAGCTCTGCCATTCTAGCCTGCACTCAGATTTTGCCTGGCTTTCTCAGTGTTTGTTCTAAAAGCCAAGATTCTTAAATCTCATATATTTGGATTCTTACTATGGCATTTAGCTGTAGGACTATTTTAAACAAATGCTTCATTTCCTCTTTTGTATTGTTGCTGGTGGTGATTTTTACTTACATTTCAAAAGGCATTTTGTTTTTGTTTTTCATTTTTTGAGGTAGGGTCTTACTCTAGCCATGGAATTCACTATATAGTTTCAGGGTGGCCTCTAACTCTCAGAGATCCTCCTACCACTGCCTCCCAAGTGCTGGGGTTAAAGGTGTTGTTCACCACGCCCAGCTCCAAGAGGCATGTTTTAATCGAGGTAGAAGGAAAATGAACTCTGAAGTCAGACATGTCAGAATTTGAGCCCATATTCTCCATGTACATCTTAAATTACTTATATAAGACTTCATCCATAAAGTTATAAAGCTGGGCATAGTAGAACATGCCTTTAATCCCAGCACTTGGGAGGCAAAGGTAGGAGGATCACCATGAGTTCAAGGCCACCTTGAGTCTACATAGTGAATTTCAGGTCAGCCTGGACTAGAGTGAGACCCTACTTAAAAAAAAAAAAAAAAAAAAAAACAGGGGCTAGAGAAATGGCTTTGTGGTAAAAGTGCTTTCTTCCTAAGCCTAAGGACCCAAGTTTGATTCCCCAGTACCCACATAAGCCAGATGCACAAGGTGGTGTATGCATAATGGAGTTCATTTGCAGTAGCTGTAGGCCCTGGCACACTGATTCTCATTCTCTTTCATTCTCTATCTGCCTCTCTCTCTCTCTCTCTCTAATAAGTAAATAAATAAAATATTTTTTAAAATAAGTTAAATAATAAGACCAACCACATCAGACCTAATATAAAAATTACTTAAGATCATGTTTGTAAAGTGCTAGCCCAAGCCCAGTGCATTGTTGACACTCCTTATATATCAGGTTTTTTTATTTATTTGAGGTATTTAAGTGCCTATTGATTTTGGCAAAAGAACTTATATTTTAACAGTTTTCTTCTAAAATATATTTTGATTCATTCATCAAATATTTCTTATATGCCTTCTTTATACCAGACATGACTTTAAAGACCTGGGAATAAGTAGTGAATATGTGAGCATATTCAACAAATATTGAAGATGAATGTATATTCCTAGAGAAAAGAAATGATGAAAAAATGTGAACTATCTAATGTCAAATGATGATAATGCTAAGGGAACAAGATGTACCAGGAACAGGTGATGCTTGAGTAGAGACTTAAAGTAGGTGAGACAGTGAGTGATTTGTAAGCCTGGGGGAGGAAGAAACAACAAATAGATTATCCTAAAGCAAAGAGGCTCCTTTGTCTGGAGCTGTAGCCAGACAACCAGTAGAGGCCAAGTCATGTGGAATGTTGGAGGCAATGTAAGACCTTTGGGTGTTACTCTCAGTGAAAGTGGCATCAAGTTGATGAAAGGACTGACATGATCTGACTATGGTGTTTTAACACAATGATCTGGCCAATCTGTGAAGAAAGGATATTTTGGAGGACCAGGGATCAGTGAGGAACTTAAGCAGTGATTCATAGAAGTGATGATAGGGGCCTGAGTAGAGTGGTTGGTAGCAAAGGCAGTGGTAAAAAGCAGATAGGATAATGATTGGCTTCTGCATATCAGGCTAAAGAGTTTGTGTAGGGTGTGGAATCAAAAGTAAGAGGCAAGTAAAGGACATTCCAGAACTGGGTGTGTTGACTCACTCTTTTAATCCCAGCATTTAGGATGCTGAGGTAGGAGAATCACTATGAGTTCGAAGCCAGCCTGGATGACAGAGTGAATTCCAGGTTGGCCTCAGCTCGAATGAGACCTGGCCTCAAAAATCAAAAGATTTAAAAAAAGAAAGACTCAAGAATTTTTTCCCTAAGGAACTTGAGTTTCTGGTAACTGAAAGAGGAAGACTAGAACATTAACATATTTGGAGTGGGAGTGAGGGGGAGATCAGAAGTTTGGATTTAGAAATGCTACGTTTGAGATTAAAATGCCCATTAGACATAGAAGTGGAAATACTCATTAGATTTTTAAACCATGAAAGAGGATGAGGACTACCAAGAGAAAAGGACTTAATAGGCAGGAGACCAAACCCTGGGGCCCAATATCATTCAGAAGAGCTGGAGACGAGGAAGAACTAGCTGCCTTACAGATACATTGTTTTCAGTGAAAGTGTGGTTTGGGGAATACATTTCCAGGGAATTTATTTGTATACCTACCACACTTTCCAATCAAGCCCTAAGACCATAAGGTATTTGTTTCCCTGAAATAAGTACTACATAACTACTCAGTTTAGAATCTTAAAGCTCTAGAAACATTCAGGGAATTATTACAGAAAGTAGATGAGGGGAAAAGTCATCCCTGTACTGGAGACACTAAAAGCCCTAGCAACAGCCTACGGCAAGCAGCAGTAAATTTAGAAATGGCTTATAAATGCATCAACAGTAAGAAAGTGGGGTACTGGACTGGGCTGGGAAGTGATGGTCAGTGTTTTTAGTATGTTGAGCCATGTGGCTTGTTTAGAAATGACTTATGAAAAAGATGAGCATCAATTCAAGTTTGTGAGGAAGAGAACATGGATGAGTGGAAGGGAAGAATTTCAAAATTGAGAATGGCCTATTAGCCACTGAACAAGTAAGACTAGTTTCTGGGTGAGTGACTCATTTCTTTCTTACAATATCACTCAGAATCTCTGCAGGAAACAGATGGCTCACTCAACAGAGGCAATTGAGGAGAATTGATGAAGGAATTATGTGTGAAGGTGTAGTAGCTAGGGTAAAACCACTGATACTGTCCTGTTGGCGATTCTCATTAATAGAATCCAGCAAGCAGCCATAGGACAAGCCAGCCTCCTGGTGCACAGAGTAGATAGAAAGCCAAGAGAAAGAGAAAGAAACAGAGTTTTTTTTTCAGTCTCTAATGTCCAGAAGCAAAACAAAACCACCTAATTAAGTTCTAAAAATAAAATCAAAAAATTGAGCCAGGTGTGGTGGTGCACACCTTTAATCCCAGCACTTGAGAAGCAGAGGTAGGAGGATCACTGAGAGTTCAAGGCCACCCTGAGAGTATATAGTTAATTCCAGGTCAGCCTGGGCCAGAGTGAGACCCTACCTTGAAAAATCAAAAAATTACAAAACTTTTATTACTACTAAGAACTTTTTAAATTATTTTATTACATATATTAAATGTATGTAGTGAGTTTCATTATGAGATTTTCATACATATATATAATGTATTTTGAACATTTTCATCTGCTATTTACCTTCTTAGGTCCCCTCTTACTCCTGCTAATTCCCTTACTCTTCTTCTTCCCAACTAGTTCCCCTTCTACTCATATGTCTTCTTAATGAGTTACATAAGGGTTGCTTACAGGAGCATAGGAAAGGGATTGTCCACAGGCACATATATACCTTACCAGTGGCTATACCACTGCCAAAAATGTCAATCCTGCTGGGCATGGTGGAGGGCATTTTTAATCCCAGCACTTGGGAGGCCAAGGTAAGAGGATTGTCCTGAGTTTGAGTCCATACTGTGACTACGGAGTAAATTCCAAGTCAGCCTGGACTAGAACAAGACCCTACCTCCTTGAAAAAAAAAAAAAAAAAGTCATTCCCTCTTCCATCAGCCATTAACTGAATGCATTTCATCAGGGAAGCGCAAGTTTTCTAAGCTCATCCTCACTCCAAGACAGGATATACATGGACCAATTCTTGTGCATATCTTATGCAGCTAATCACAGCTACTGTGAGTTCAAGAAAGGTCATGTCATGCCAGGAAGTTAGCATTTCACATCACTCCCTCTCTTCCTCTGGCTCTTGCATTCTTTCTACCTTCTTCTGGAATGTTTCCTGAGCTTAGGAAGGGCCTAGATACATGCTTTATTTATTGCTGAGTATAATCATCATTTATTCACATCACTTTGACCAGTCATGATTCTCTACAGAGATGGCTGCCCACTGCCAAAAGAAGCTTCTCTGACCAAAGCTGACAGCAGAACTAATCTATTAATTACATAAATGTAGGTATTAAGAAGGCAGTTTGGGGCTGGAGAGATGGCTTAGCAGTTAAGCGCTTGCCTGTGAAGCCTAAGGACCCCGGTTCGAGGCTCGGTTCCCCAGGTCCCACGTTAGCCAGATGCACAAGGGGGCGCACGCGTCTGGAGTTTGTTTGCAGAGGCTGGAAGCCCTGGCGCGCCCATTCTCTCTCTCTCTCTTCCTCTATCTGTCTTTCTCCCTGTGTCTGTCGCTCTCAAATAAATAAATAAATAATGAACAAAAAAAAAATATTTAAAAAAAAAAAAAAAGAAGGCAGTTTGATGGGCATAATGGATCCATTTAGCAAAACTTAGGGCTATGATCTACCCAGCCACCGACTTTTTTTTTTTAAACTGGGTTTACAGATCCAGAAATGGAATCCCTCCTGTGAAGCAGAGCTCAAATAAAATCAGGAAGTGGTTGGTTACCCCAAAACAGACTTACCACAGTTATACCTTTGGCCACATCTTGCTTGATCTGTCAGTAGAGTTGTATTGTTGCATGTAGACTCACAGTTGATTAAGAGTGTTGGTGCCACTTCTCCAACATTGGCTTTCATAGTACTTTCCTACACTATGAGGACACCAGTAGGAAGTTGGTTTCTCTATGCACTGCAGCCAGAGCATATAAAGTCTTCAGTAGTAGAATGTCACCATGTACTTACAGTTGGCAACCAACAACAGTGGCAATTGTCTGCATTGAGTGAGGAGAAGGGCGCTTAGGGGACCTCTCTGACCAAACTACAACTTGGGTTGCAGCTAACCCTGGCAGAGGTAATTTTGTTTAATTACTTATGGCTCCTGGGATAAGCTTTATCTAGCCACACAGGGTAGCATCATTCAATACATACATACATACATACACACACACACACACACACACACACACACACACACTAGTTTTTTTTCAAGGTTGGGTCTTACTTTAGCCCAAGCTACCCTAGAATTAATCTCAGGGTAACCCTAAACTCACAGCAATCCTCCTACCTCAGCCTCCCAAGTGCTTTGATTAAAGGTGTGAACCACCATGCCCCTGGCTCAAACAATCTTTAATTTTACTTTTAATTAGTTTAAAAAAATACCATATTTCCTTGTTTAGTATTTATTTGCAAGCAGAAAGAGAGAGAGAATGAGTACACTAGGGCCTCTTGCCACTGCGAACACACTCTAGATGCATGTGCCATTTTGTGCATGGGTACTGGGGAATCAAATCCAGGCCTCAGGCTTTGCAAGCAAGTGACTAACTATTCAGCCATATCTCTGCCCCCAAAATGTCAGATTTCTTTTTGGCTTTGTCATACTGTTGCAGTCAGGTTTACATTGTTTGCAGAAATCACCCAACCAAGAGCAGCTCATGGGAAAAAAAAGGTTTATTTTGGCTCACAGACTCTAGGGGAAACTCCATGATGGCAGGGGAAAATGATGGCATGAGCAGCAGTGAAGCTCACCTCCTGGCCAACATCAGATAGACAACATCAACAGGAGAATGCACCAAACACTGGCAAGGGGAAACTGGCTATAATATGCATAAGCTTGTCCCTAACAATACACTGCCTCCAGGAAGCTTTAATTTCCAAATCTCCATCAGCTGGCAACCTAGCATTCAGAACACCTAAGCTTATAGGGGACACCTGAATCAAAGCACTACATATACATGGTTAGTTTTTGTTGACTCTTCATCCCACTCCCTTCTTTTCCCCATATCATTCACCTCCCCAGTGAAACCTTTATATATCCAGTATTCTTCATATTACTTCCATATTACATGTGATCTACACCCCTCCACTCATACTCTTAAAGCTTCTTCTTTTTCTTGGCCCTTTTACTAGTTTCCTTGTCTCTACATTCACTCACTCAGACATGGGTGTGTATTTATAAAAATTAGAAGCTAGGATATACACTGTTTTGTGCTTGGGAAGGGCACATGCATGCCAGGACACACATGTGGAGGTAAGAGGACACATTTGAGAGTGGGTCCTCACCTTTCTTGAGGCAAGGTCTCTTTGTTGTTCAATGCTGTGTTCACTAGGCTAGCTGGGCCACAAGTTTCCATCTCTACTACCCTTCTTACCATTGTCACACTGGGATTATAGATTATAGATTATAATAGATTATAGAATCGGGCTTTTTATGTGGGTTCTGGGGATCTGAACATAGGTACTCACACTTACATGGCAAAGGCTTTATCCAATAAACCATCTGCCCAACCCCTCTTTCTAAGCCCTAGATATGATTTGATATGTTTTCAAGTACCATCCATCTTACTGAAAATTCATAATTATATTTTACACTTTATTTTATGACTGAATAAAATTCCATTGTGTATATGTACCACACCCTCATTATCCATTCTTCAGGTGATGGACATTTAGGATGATTCCATTATCCTGTCATTGTGGATAGAGCAGCAGTAAACATGATATGTAAATATCTCTGTGATAGGATATATTCCTTTGAGTATATGCCCAGTAGTGCTACACCTATGTCACATGGTAGTTTTATTTTTAGTTGAGAACCTCCACCATGACTTAATGTCCATAAGCCCATATAAATACAAGGGGTAAAAGACTATGACATAAAAAGTGATATGCTTGAGTGTTAAATTGAAAAGGGGTAGACTTGTAATGGTTAATCTTAATTCTAAACGCAACAGTATCTAGCACCACCATGGAAATAAATCTCTAGGCATGTCTGTAAGGGATATTCTAGATTTTGGTTGAGGTCAGAGGACACACTCTGACTGTGAGGGGCACTATTCCATCAACTGGAGTCCTGGACTACATTAAAAGAAGAAAGAAAACTGAGTACAAGCATTAATACCTCTATGCTTTCTGAGTGAAGATGCAATGCTCCTGCCTCCACACCTTCCATTCCATAATGGACTGGATTGTATCCCTTTAAGCTATAAGTAGAAATAACCTTTTTCTCCTTAAGTTGTTTTTGTCACATCAATTAAAAACAATAACTAATACAGTATGTATATGATTCAAGTTATAATAATCTTGATGAATTGTTCATTTAATCAGTGTGAAGTGAGCCTTTTCATCTTCTCTGATGGGTTTTGATTTAAAATTATTTCATTAGATATTATAATAATGATGTCTGCATGCTTCCTAATTTTATTTTCTTGGAACACCTTTTTTCTTTTAGTCGAAGGCAGTGTCTCTTTGATGGTGAGGTGTTTCTTGGAGGCAGTGAACAAATGCATCCTATTTTTCAATCCAGTCTGCTAGTGTGTATCTTTTGCTTGAGGAACTAAGATAATTAATATTCAATTATTACTCAAAGGTGTATATTAAATCCTGTCATTTTGTTGATTTCATAGTAGTTTCTATTTTACTACTCCTAACTTGTCTAACTACTATTATAGCATCATTTTCTCCCTGTAGCCTGCTGAATTTATCATTCTCCTTAGCCCAAAGATTTCCATCTTTTATATTCTGCAGAGCAGACTTAGTGGTCATAAACTTTTAGCCTGCTTTTATCATGGATCTCTTTTCTTTCTCCATCAATTATTACAAATAGTGTTGCTGGACATTATAGTCTGTGTTGGCAACTGTAGTCTTTCAGGACTTGAAATACAATGTTTCAAACCTTTCTGGTTTTTAAAGTTTCTATTAATGGCTCTCTGATTGGCTAAGAGATCTACTCAGTGAAAAGGAACACATAGCTGAAACTGGGAACCAAGTCAGAATCCTATGGAGACTAAGATTATATATTCCTATGAGAAACTTCCCCACTTCTTTGCCTCAAAGAAAAATCTCTCTAAATTAACAATACTTATCCCCTTTAACCTATTCTGATCTCATTCTCCATTGAAGAACCTTTTTTTTTTTTCCAGAAAGCAGCGAGAAACTAGGACAACCATAATCTATCAATAAGATGAACCATCCCTCACATAGCAGCTAGGGTCCAGGTGAAACCACAGAAGAACTGGCAAGATGAGCAAGCATGCTGCTTCCACACATTGAACCTAACAGCCTGTACCCAGGGTGATGGAGGCAGATGCTGAGGATACTCAAAATGTACCAAGGTAGAAATCCTGATGCTTCTGAGAGGTCAGCACTAAAGTAGACTTAAAGCACCCACCAAGGCTCGGGGAATTTTGTAGAAGAGGATAAAGAAAGAATGTAAGAGCCACAGGGTGGACGGGAATATCCAGAGACATTGCCACTCCCCTCCCCCCAACCCCACCCAATAAACTGACTGAAGGTCTCACAACTCATAACCTACAACTCCATGGTGAATACCAGCAGTCCTACTAATTAGAGCCCTCAGTGGAATGGAGGCAAGGAGGAGGAAATGATGGAACCAACATATGATCCATTCATATAAAGTTTCTTCTTTTTAAAAACAAAGGCTTGTCAGCCGGGGCACAGATTTTTGGACAGGAAAAAAAAAAAAAAACAGTTTTTCTGGTATCTGAAGTTCAGGAAAGAGGCTGACAAAGGGGTATGGGGATCAGAGTCATTTCCCTGTTGTCAACAGCATGGTCTGAGGACAGATGGTTTCTCCTTGACTTAACTCCCTGGTTCTGGATGCACTGATCTTCGGAGGAAGTGTCTGCACACAGCGCCTTCCATGTTCAAAACAAGGAATTACTGCAATTTCCCTGAAGATGCGCTAGCAACTTGTCCACACACACACACACACACACACACACACACACACACACACGTTATTTATATTTATTGTTCCCATAAGTTATGCACAATAAGAATACTGAAACAAGAGGTGTACTTTGGTTGCTCTTGTAATTAAAAAAAATAACACATTAAAAAAAAAAAAAGGCTTGAAAAGATGGTTTAGTTGTTAAGGTGCTTGCCTGTGAAGCCTAAGAGCCAAAGTTACAATCCCAAGTGCCCATGTATGCCAGATGCAAAAGGTGGTGTATGTATCTTGAGTTCATTACAGTGGCTAGGGGCCCTTTACATATCCATTTTCTCTCTATCTGCCTCTCTCTCTCTCTAATAATAAAATAATTTTTTCTAATTAGAAAAAAAAGTCAGGAGATAGTCTGATGGACTTGCCTTTATATGTGACTTGATGTTTCTTGTAACTTTCAATACACTGTATTATGTATGTGTACTATTTTAACTATAGTTTGATGTGAGTACTTTCTCTTATGTTCCTTTCTATTTGGTATTCTCTAGAATTGGAAGTTTTTCTGCTGTGAATATAGTTAAAATCTTTTCTGTGCCTTTGGCATAGAGTTTTTCTCCTTTTCTATGCCTATAATTCATACATGTGAGTCAGGCACGGGGGTGCATACCTTTCATCCCAGCACTTGGGAGGCAAAGGTAGGAGGATCATCATGAGTTCAAGGCCACCCTGAGACTACATAGTGAATTCCAGGTGAGCCTGAGCTAGAGTGAGACCCTGTCTTGAAACTGCTCCCCACCCCCCCACAAAGAAATTCATATACTTGGTCTTTTCATAGTATCCAAAATAAATTATATGTTCTATTCATAAATTTTTAAAAATTGTCATTGTCCTTAACTGAATGCTCCAGTTCCTTTATCTTGTCTTCAAGCCCTGATATTTTGCCTTTCTTATGATGATACTTCCCACTGAACTTACAAGAATTCCTTTGTGTTGAAGCCTTGCATTGTATTCATAACTTGCTATTTCACACCTCCTTTTGAGACTAAAATCAACTTATGAAGAGACAGGGCTTATAGTTTGAGAAGTTCCAGTCCATGATGTTTGGCCATGTTGCTCTGGGGACCATGGTGAGGCAGCATGTCATGGAGAGAATGTGAGATGGAGCAAAACTGCTCATATCATAGCTAGGAAGGGAAAAAGAAAAGGAAGGCATGGGGCCTCACTACCCCTGTGAGGGCTCACTGTCAATGACCTGAATGTCTCCCACTGAAGATCTTCAGTTCTATAAGGATCATCTCCTCCCAACAGTGTCACCCTGAGGACCAAGGCTATACCATGTGGACACAAGGCCAAAACCCTAAAACTGTTCTTATGGCATTGTGCACTAATTGAATCATCCCCAAAAGCAAAGTGGTGGACCAATCTGAAGCTGATGTTACCATAGGTGAAGTGACCTAGACTTTACATGTTAGTCCTCTGGCATCTGTGAATTCTTCACCATAAATAGATATCTCCAGACCTTAACCTGACTAGATTAAAACTGATCTAATAGCTGGCCAGAGATTTCATAAAAGTAGGAAAACTATGACAACTGTCATATGAAGAAAGAAAAGTAAAATAATCATCTAGAATTTCGGTCATCCATTGTTTCAAAAAAGAATTTAGAACACACTTTGTTTTTCAACTTGCTTTTGTGGCAAAGATAATATGATAATAATACTCTTGGGATTAAAAGAATCATTTTTCTTTATCTCTTTACTTTTCTTCCTAGTGTTTTAGATTGGTTTTCAGCCTAGATTTAGAATAAAAAGTAAACTGATCTTGGGGGATAATAATTCTTGAAAAAGCAACTTAAATACAACATAGTAACCAAAAGTACATCTTTTAAAACTAAACATAATTAGATTGTAACTATAGATGCTGGATGATAGATACCTGGACGCTCAATGTAGCACTCCTCTCTCTGCATTTGTGTGTAACATTTTCATAATAAAAATAAATAACATACATTCTCAGCTTCTTTTGCTGTAAGGCATATTATTAGGTACCTTCTGTGGGACTCTTGCTCTCATGCTGTGAAATAGATCTTAGGCCAGGTGTGGAGGTGCACACCTTTAATCCCAACACTGGGAAGGCAGAGGTGGGAGGATTTCCATGAGCTCCAAGCCAGCATGAGACTACAGAGTGAGTTCCAAGTCAGCCTGGGCTAGAGTGAGACCCTACCTTGAAAAATAAAAATAAAACAATCCTAATTCGAATTTAGAAATTAAACTATAATTGTTTTTATAAATACAATGGGGAAAGAAGAGACATAATAGCAAAGTGGTGCTTATCTCTGAATGCTAGAAGCTAGGGTGACTTAAGTAGTCTGTTGATACCTATACTTTTTTTCTTTCTTTTTTTTTTTTTTTTTTTTTTTTTTTGGTTTTTCGAGGTAGGGTCTCACTCTAGCCCCAGGCTGACCTGGAATTCACTATGGAGTCTCAGGGTGGCCTCGAACTCATGACAATCCTCCCACCTCTGCCTCCCAAGTGCTGGGATTAAAGGCATGCACCACCACACCCGGCATGATACCTATACTTTTTTTTTTAAATTTTTTTTTTTTATTTATTTATTTGAGAGTGACAGACACAGAAAGAAAGAGGGAGAGAGAGAGAATGGGCGCGCCAGGGCTTCCAGCCTCTGCAAATGAACTCCAGACGCGTGCGCTCCCTTGTGCATCTGGCTAACGTGGGACCTGGGGAACCGAGCCTCGAACTGGAGTCCTTAGGCTTCACCGGCAAGCGCTTAACCGCTAAGCCATCTCTCCAGCCCCGATACCTTTACTTTTTAAGAGGGGAAGTGGTAACATGGTATGGAGATATTCAAGGTTACTGTGAAAAAATAATGTTTTAGAGGAACTCAGGATACAGATAGCAAAAAACATGAGAAAAGAAGAGAAAGCACAAATTCAGAAAGGGTTGGTCATAAAAGTCTGGTCTCAGTAGACCTCTGCATATTTTGACATCCCAAATAAGGGAAAAAGGCTCATCATAGGGGACCTATAAGTTCAGTGCCAATGAATCAGGACAACCTGAACACTCCGATGACAATAAGAAGTATAGTTTTACCCTGAAGCTTAACAGACAGAAAAGATCCCTGTATCTTTAAAGTTTTCTTTTAAAAAAATAATTAGGCTTATCTGTCTTTGACTAAAGCATGGATATAGGATGAACTACAGAAATGCTATGATTTCAGGAGGAAGGCGTGGGTCCCCACCTGAGACAGCACAGAAGAGAGGGTGTCCAGCTGCCAGCCTATCCTGAGCTAATGAAGCCATATTCAATAGTCACTCATCTCTTCTATCTATAATTTGATCCTCAGATTGCCTAAGAGGACAGAGACATTAGTTGTGAGAATGACTAAATTGTATGTTCTGTGCATATAATGGGAAAAGTGTGCTCCACAGAGATAAAAGGATATCAAGTGATGGAGAAGTATTTGGAAGAGAGATTTAGTACCTCCCAGCCTTTGAATATTTATTTAAATAATTGAAAAGGTAAGTTTTTGCTTAAGATAAAGGACAGGAGAAATCCAGCCAAACTTACTCTCTATTTGGGCTCTGAAAGTCATGTTCCAGCAACCATTTGGAACTTAATTGCAAAATCATAAATAAAATTTCCAAGCCCTTTATTCCCTTTATAAATAGCACATTCTCACTTGTGTGCTATTCTTTATTTGCCTGAGAACCAAAGTAAGGCCTTGTCATAGTTAGCCACAAATGCATGACAACTTTGTACATTCGGATGTATTTATTATTCTCACCTGTGATTTCAGAATTTATGTTGAGATTGTACTTGTGCTAGCCAAAATAAAAATTATCTGCCACATCTATTAAGAAAGCATGGTTGTATTCAAACTCTTCATAAATCTGATGTCTGTTTTGTTTGTTTTCTGAGGTAGGGTCTTGCTCTAGCCCAGGCTGACCTGGAATTCACTATGTAGTCTGAGGCTGGTCTCAAACTCACAGAGATCCTCCTAACTCTGCCTCCTGAGTGCTGGGATTAAAGGTGTGCACCACCACATCTGACACAGAGACAGAGAGAACAGGACTGCCAGGGCCTCCAGCCGCTGCCAATGAACTCCAGATGTATGCACTACCTTATGCATCTCTCTGGTTCTATATGAGTACTGGGGAATCAGATTTGGGTAGTTAAACTTTGCAAACAGGCACCTTAACTGCTTATCCATCTCTCCAGCACAAATCTAGTGACTTTTAATGGGAAACACACCTGGAATCTCAGTTCTTGGAAGGTGAAGGCAGGAGGATCATGAGTTTGAGTTCAACTGGGGATACATAGGAACATAGGTAAGGCTACCCTGTCTTAAAAAGAACGTATAAATATATAAGAATAGTTTCAAGTACTCATGATATGTTATAACCAAGAAAGCAATCATCAGATATTTTCATTTCACAATATATACCTCATCTTGATCATAATCCTCTCCCATTGTCATCTTCTAACACCCACCATATGTACCTTTCACTGAAGTACTTCTTGTTCCCCACTAGCCCTCTTCTGCTTTGCTGTCTTTTTTTTTTTATTCCTTATGTGTGTGACCCATTACGTACAATTAGGTTTGCCTATATGAAGATGGATAGATTATCTACCAGAGCATATGCAACTCACCAGTGGCTACATCACTGAAGGAAATATCTCCCACTCCCCCACGAACCATCAACGGCCAAAAACTCCTCAGGGGGGAGAACTTTAATAATTAAGTAAATACTATGACTCATTTTGTGGATAGTAGTCAACCCCTTCCTTTTGTCACCTCCATCACTATCCAATGGGCCCATGAATGAAGTGGCCATGGTGGCAGGGATGAAGGTTATACATGATTTCAAAAACATGAACTCCACTTACTAAGGCCTGATCTGGCTCTGGCTACTGCTTAGTCCTAAATCTGACTATAGCAGACACAATACTGAGCCCTCAATATGGCACCATGCTCTAGATGACCAGCCAACAACTTGGTAGCATTGGGCCAATTCTATAATGGAAATGCAGTGCTTATTCCTTACTTGAAAATATACTTATCCTGGGTATGAGTAGGCCTTTTTTGTACATAATGCTTCTGTCAAAACTACCGTCTGTGGACTTTTAGCATGCCTTATCCTTTATTATGTCTTTTACACTTCATTGCTTCTGACAAAGGAATCCATTTCAGTTAAAGAAGTGGGTAAGCAAGCTCATGTTTCACTGGTCTGCATGTTCCTCACGATCCCAAATCATCAGGCTTGATAGAGTGGTGGAATGTCTTTTAAAAGATATAATTACAAAAAAAAAAAAAGATACACTTATAATATATGAAGCAGTAGCCTAGAGGGCTATACCAGGGTTCTCTAAAATGCTATATATACTTTAAATCAGCATCCAATATTTTTATACATTGTATAAATCATACAATGTATATATTTTATACCAGATGTATTAGGTACTGTGGTAATCAGGTACATGCTGCTGGGATGAATCTCCAGACCAGACCCAGTTAATGGGAGGAATGGGATATATTTCCGGCTTACAGACCCAAGGGAAGTTCCACTATGGTGAGAAAAGCTGGCTCCCCTTACCAAATCCATGCAGAGAGAAAAACCAGCACCAGCACTACAAGCAAGCAGCTCTTGGAACCCCATGCAGAGCTTAAGCATTCTGCATACCTTTAGGCTAGAATTCCATCCCTAGTGACCCCACACCCAGCAGGAGTCTACATGCTACTGCAAACTCAATTTTAATAACACTTGAGTCTATTAGGGGACATATATTCAAACTATCACAGGTACCTTTCTCATTACAACAAAATATCTGACAAAAATCAGCTTAAAGGAGGAAGAGTTTTTGTTGAGCATATAGTTTGAGATGACAGTACATCATAGGAAGGAGAATGATGCAATAGGAGCTTGTGGCAGCTGGCCATACTCAGTCCATAGTGAGAAAGCAGAGCAGTGCAATTAATGTTGGTGCTCAGCTAGTATTCTTCTCTTTATATAGTCCAAGAGCTCCTAGCCCTTGCAGTAGTCAGTCTATAGTTGGGTGGGTTCTCCCACCTCAATTAATCTAGTCTAGAAATCCTTCCTAGACATGCCGGGAGATTAGTTTCCATTGTGATTCTAATTCCTGTCAAATTGATAATATTAAATCAAGCACGGTTGCAGTCAGGCTCGCATTGCTGGCAGAAATCATCCAACCAAGAGCATTTTATGGAAAAAAAAGATGTTTATTTTGGCTTACAGACTCAAGGCAGAAGCTCTATGATTGCAGGGAAAATAAGGACAAGCAGAGGGTGGTCATCACCCCTTGGTCAGCATAAGGTGGGCCATAGCAACAGGAGAGTGTGCCAAACACTGGCTTGGGGGAAAATGGCTATAACACCCATAAGCCCGCCACCAACACTACACTGCGTCCAGGAGGCATTAATTCCCAAATCTCTATCAGCTGGGAATCTAGCATTCAGCACACCTAAATTTATGAGAGACACCTGAATCAAACCACCACATTGCACCCCCTGGTCCCCATAAACTGATAACCATCCATGATGTAAAATGCAATGCATTCAGTCCAACTTTAAAAATCCTTAATTTTTTTTATCAATCTCAATGACGTTCATACATCCCCATAATCCAAGGTCTTTTAACTGAGCCATAATACCAGAAAATAACCTCTAAAAAACCCATAATGGCACAGAATAAACATTCACACTGCAAAAGATGACATTGGGCTTAGCAAAGAAATTCAATCAATACAAGATTTAAAATAACCAGGGCAAACATCAACCTCTGTAGCTTCAAGTCCAACAACTATAGGCAGTGACAAATCTCCAAGTTCAATAATTCTAACCAGCAATAAGTCTCTGGCATTCCAATTCCACCCTTCTAGCTAGGCTACTCACAATCCTGGAAAACTTCATACAGGGCTGGTAGCTTTCCTTAGCAGTCATCTCATGGTCCCTGCATCTCCACTGGGTCTCCACTGCAATCCACAGTTCATCCTCATGGCCCCATGGGGTCTCCATGCAGGCAACCAGCAAACATGCTTAACACTGCCCATGGCCATTTCCAAAACACAAGACCATACTGCAAACTCAGTTACCCTCTCTTTCTTGCATTTCTCATACTCTACAGAACCAAGTAGGGTGCCAATTTGTTAATCCAGGGGGGAATAAAGCAGACTTTGAAGAACAGGACACTCCTTGAGCACTTAAGCCCCTTCTAACGAGTCTACATTCTTCCTGTTGCCCCATTGCAGGTCAGCTGTTCCAATCTCAAAGTTTGTTATCTTTCAGACAATTTACAGGTGAATGGGCAACAATTTAGGCCCGAAGATTTCACTTTTTTGGTGCTATATCCTTCTGGTCACACCAGTTTATTTCTATGCAAAGCAACCCTGAACAACTTCTCAGGACACAGGCATAACATCAAGCTTTTCACACAAATTGCCCAGTCCCAGCAAAGCTCTTTCTCATGATCATAAGCCAAACCTCGCGGTCCATAGTTCTTACTGCATTCAGGTCTTTTAAAATTTTTTGTTTTTGCTCATTTTTAATTCATTTATTTGAGAGCGACAGAGCGAGAGAAAGAGGCAGAGAATGAGAGAGAGAGAATGGGCGCTCCAGGGCCTCCAGCCACTGCAAATGAACTCCAGACATGTGTGCCCCTTGTGCATCTGGCTAACATGGGTCCTGGGGAATTGAGCCTCGAACCAGGGTCCTTAGGCTTCACAGGCAGGTGCTTTACCACTAAGCCATCTCTCCAGCCATCAGGTCTTTTAACTCTGACCAGAATAGTCTATCAAGTGATACTTACAGCACTGCAAGTCTTCTCTTAGGCCAAGATTTCAAATCCTTTCACATTCCTATTGAAAATCAGCTCCAAAAGACCAAAGCCACACAGTCAGGTGTCTAGCAGCAACCCAACTTCTTGATACCACTTTACTGTTGCAGTCAGGTTTGCATTGCTGGCAGAAATTGCCCAACTAAGAGCAGCTTGCGGGGGGGGGGGGGGAGGAAAAAAAAAAAGAAAACCACAAAGTTTATTTTGGCTTATAGGCTCAAGGGGGAAGCCCCACGATGGCAGGGAAAATGAGGACATGAGCAGAGGGTGGACATCACCCCCAGGCCAACATAAGGTGGACCATAGCAACAGGAGAGTGTGCCAAACACTGGCATGCGGAAACAGGCTATAACACCCATAAGCCCGCCCCAACAATACACTCCCTCCAGGGAGTGTTAATTCCCAAATCTCCATCAGCTGGTAATCTAGCATTCAGAACACCTAAGCTTATGGGGGACACCTGAATCAAACCACAACCATCATACAGTAGGATTCATGGGTCCACAAACCAAGGGGTAGAAATGGAAAAGTTATCACTTACCATCTCCTGTCCCCCAGTAACTCAGTAGCAAAACTTTTACTTACTATGCCCATAAACTTACATCGTTCTGGCCTGGAAGTTTTGATTCTAGAATGGGAGTGGGAAGTACTTCTTCCAGGAAGCACATAAACATGCCATTGGCCTTCTTGGGTTTGGATGGCTTTCAGTCAAAAGGCCAAGATCCTTTAGGATGCCTGTTGATGTTACTATATCCTTTGATTAATATAAATGGGAAACTACAGAAACCCAAAATATGATTTAGAACCTTCAGGAGTAAAAGCTTGGGTCACCTCTCCACGTAAAGAACCAAACCCTGCTGAGGTACTTCCTGAGGGGGAAGAAGCATAGAATGGGAAGAAGAAGAAGCTAGTTACAAATACCAGCTAAGATCACATGATAAGTTATAGAAATGAATATTATAATGTCCATAGGTGTTTTCATCTTATATGTTCAGCAGACATTTGTGTTCCCTTTCTTCTTCTTTCCTATGTAATATAATGTCAGTTGGCATAATATCAATGCTTAAGTGCTGGTAAAGCTATATTATTATATTTATGTGATAGGTTTCTATGTGAGTAGTCATTCCCTCAAGGGACTTTATCATCTTACATTTAGGAGGTAACAATAGTGATTTTCATTTTTATGTGGGAGAGTTACACCATGTTAGGCAAAAACATGTTGGGTCATGATATGCAGAGACATTTATCATACCAATAACTGTGGGTTAACTCCACAATGCACGACCCATATACCTCAGCAAGGAGGGGCCAATGGGGAGGGGGTAGGTCACAGACGAGCCTAATAATGGTACCAAACTGCCTGCATTTGCTGAATACAAAACTAATTAAAAAAATAAAAAGCAAAAAAAAAATTATGACATCTCTTTTGTTTGGAAGTTAAGAATGACATAAAGTGAGGTGGTAGAGGCCTAATTGACAAGGGGTAAACTTCTGATTATGAATTTCTATTTTCAGCTTGATTTAATGAGCAATTGAATAAATAAGTAAGAAATATGCCTCTTAGGAAGTCTGGGAAGGTGTTTCCAGGAAGAATTCTAGAATAATCAGCACCTTCCAGGGGTAGCCTACATATCAAGAGGTCCAAGGAAAAGCAGTCTCTTTTCCAGGCTACCTTTACTCATTGCTAATAAGTGCATCTACCTTGTTACTGCCATCCTTCACTGACATTGGAACCCAGCTTATTTGGTGACCTTCTAGTATGGACTGAAGACTAGCAGCTCTCTATGAACTGTCCAGGCCTTTAGCATCCAGCCTCATGGACTGAGTAACACTGGGTTCTCAGGCTCTCCAGCATGCAGACAGCCATGGCTGGACTACTCAGTTCATACCTTGTAAGACAATGCAATAAATTCCCTTTGTACTATATATTATTTCTATCAGTTATATCCCAATAAAATATGATTTTTTTAAATTCCATATTTTCCACTGAAAACTCAACATTAAGTCTCATGCTTACACATTTGAACATAATGTGTATTTTTCCATTATCTTTATGACTACTCCATAAATACTTGAACATAATTATCTGCGTATAGTTTTTGCTAAATTTAGGTACATGTAGTGTGTAAAGCTTTTTGAATTCATGACTTGCTTTATTTCATCAGCTTTGTAAAATTTGTTACCAGGGCTTTTTCAAAAATTACCTTTATTCAATTCATGTGCTCCTATCCTTCCAGGACTTCAATTGTTATTTGTTGTTGTTGTTGTTTTGTTTTTTTATTATTTTTTTAAATTTGATTTATTAGTTTTCTTTTCATCAAATACAGGCAGTTTGGTACCATTGTTTCGGCTCATCTATGATCTACCCCCTCCCATTAGGCCCTCCTTGTTGATGTAAATGGGTCGTGCACTGTGAGGTTAGTCCCCAGTTATTGGTATGCTAAATGTCTCTGCAAATCATGACCCAACATGTGACTCTGACATTCTTTCCGCCCCCTCTTCCGCAAAATTTCCCTGAGCCATGTTGGGTTCATTTTTGGTCTGCTTCAGTGCTGAGGTGTTGGGGGCATCTGAGGCTCTGGCTCTCTGATTTGGTAGGAGTTGATTTTTCTCTGCGTTGGTCTCCTTCCCCTTTGTGCTGGTATCCGGTTCACAGGAAAACATCACCCTTGCTTGTTTCACCAATTGTCCTTAGTCTCAGTTGGGCCCCTTTTGAGGTATGTTGGGGCAGCTCTCTCCATAGGATCTGCATCTATCTGAAAAAGAGAAGCAGATTCTCCAATGGAGAGTAAGTTAGCACCAAGAAAATTGAAACACTTACTTTTTTGATAGACAGATTGATAGGTGTAGGCCCTCTTATTCCCCATGATTGATGATAGCTTAATATTGTAGCGTGGGCTTGTGTTTGGGTATGGTTGTGACTTGTTTCCCAGCTCCAGCTATAGGTCTAGTACCACTGAGGGGATCAGTTAGCCAAATCAAGAGTAGGTGGTTCCTCACCATGGCTGTGTGCCACTATTGCACTTGTGTGGGCATCACGTCAGGTTATTTGTTGCTACTTAGATTAGACAATGAGTTCCTTGGACAGATATTGGTCGTTTCCCCCAGTTGCCCATGTAGCGCCTTCTGGCACTAGACACGCTGACTGTCTGGGGACTGACTCTCTCCTGGCTTCCAGCCATGCCCTTCGATTTTCCATATCAGCTGCATATGGAGTCTTCAGCAATAAGGTTTTACCACTGGCCTTTGGTGGGTCATCAAGTACTCTGACAGAAGTCTGTCATTGTTTTGTGAAACCTTGTAGGTTTTTTTTAAACTTTGTTCTAATTTTAATTTTTTACTCTTTATTCTGCTTTCTGTGTATCCATCTTTATTATTCATTATGTTAAAATCTCAATACTTTTTATGATCTCTCTTAATTCACTATCCTTTTGTTTATTGTACCTAACTTATTAAAAATGTATCTTTTAATTCATTTTGGTTCTTATAATTTTGCATTTTCATTTTTCTTATTTCTAAATGCTTGGCAATTTTTTCGAATTTTAGACAATATGAAAATTGTGAAGGCTGCATGAAACTCTTTCTCTAGAGATGGTTTAACTTACCCCAGCAGTCACACAGCTGAACTTGTCATCTGCCCCAGTCAGTGCTGGATTTCAGAGTTTTCAATGACCATCAAGGTCCAATTTGTTCAGATCTTAAAGTTTAATCTTTGTTTTGTGTTTTTGTTTTTCTTTTTAATTTTTTCAAGATAGAGTCTCGCTCTAGCCCAGGCTGACCTGGAATTCACACTGCAGTCTCAGGGTGGCCTTGAACTCACAGCCTCCCAAGTGCTGGAATTAAAGGCGTGCTCCACCACACCCAGCTCTTTGTTTTTTAATTCCAGCCTTTGAGGGCTCTTACCTGAAATCTTGAGGTGTTCACTTAGGCTCTCCCTCTTTGGTGGTCCCCCAATCACCAACTCCGTCTCCCAGGTTATCCAACAGTACCAAAATTTTGGCTCAGTCATTTAAATACTAAATTATTACTTTGCACTTAATTTTGTCTGCATTTTGCCCCCACACAACTAAGAAGTCAGTTCATGCCTTAAGTGGAAAGTGCACAGAATTTTGGACTCACCTCTCTGTGCTTTCCTCAGCTCCTAAATTTTAGTTCCTCAAGTAATCACATTAGAAGCTTCAAACCCCAAGATCCATCTATCTCCTTAATTTAGTGAAACAAGCCTAGGATGTCTCTTTTTTTCTTCTCTATCACACATGAACCAGCGCATACCAAAGTTAGATACATTAAACTTCTGCCACCTCTAAGGTCTTTGTCCCTTCAGTAGCAGATTCTTTAGTTCCTTCCTAATGGCTTCAAACAGGTGCTGCCTATACTATGTTCAAATGGCTGTTCTTCACAGGAGAGTCAATGTAACATAAGCTATTCTCTTATAGCTAGAAACGGAAACAGCACCATTTACTTTTTATTTCACCTCTACTTTCCACACAATCTTCTCATTCAAGGTATTAAAAGTACAGAGTAAAAAAAAAAAAAAAAATGTACCTAGATGACTTGAAATAAGCTAGGCAAAGCTGACCAATCACTTTTTTCAAAAATTAAGCAATATTTGTACCATTTATAGTTGTGTATGATTAGCATAGAATACAAAGGGTAAATGGATTCTTGGTTTAACTAGGTATTTATCTTATATAGCAAGTTTGCAATCCTGTGATTTTACATCTAAAGTTACTATTGAAAAACAGAATTAAAACAACCTCTTGGCTTTAGAAGTAGGACAGTCATTATCTTTTTGTACCATGTATACTTTTGAAATTTATAACATTTACTTCTTTATTAATAAGAAACAGTTTAATGACTCTGTGTGTAAATTTTACTCTCTTCCTTTCCTCCTCTATCTCTCTCTCTGAAAAAAGTAGGTCTCTTCCTATGTTGCATGGGTCTTCTGGATGGGACATGCTCTATTTAAAGCTCTGTTTCCTGCTTAGAGGGGCAATTAGCACACTTACTACTTGAGAAACAGCATGGCTCATTGGACTAAGCTTTGAGTCAGTAGTTTGGAGTTATAATCCTTCTTCTTCTACTGATTCAATTTGCGCCCCTGGGCAAGCCACTTAACCTTTGTATATGTTCACTGGAAAACTGAGAGAAAATGATCACTTACTTGCAAGAGTAGCTAGTAATAACTGATTTTCAATATAAAGAAACGCACAGTATATTTTGACTAGTTAGAATTACTATAAACACTCCTACAATTCAGTCTCCCTAGAACCTCAGTACTGCTTTAATTAAAATTCTTCTGATTTAAGTTAAAATGAAATACAATAAAGTGCAGTTAAGTGTTGTTATTTTTTAATTTGCATGCTTAAACAGGTGGTGGAATCCAGTGTAGTTAAGCCTGAGAAAATAAAAATTAAATAAAAAATGGAGATGAAAATAATCTTTCTTCCTACTACAGGCTTTTTTAAAACTGTAAAAAATAACGTATTAAAATACACACACACACACACACACACACACACACACACAACACATATATGCAAATCCTTTTCTAATACCAAAGCATAAGAGTTTTCATTTACACACAATAGTAAATTCATATTTGTTCCTTTCATGTTCTTGTTCATAATTCTTTAGAAATGAGATTTAAATAAAATAATTATTCCTATAATTTTATTTATTGCAGCACAGTATGTCCGCTCTGTACCACAAAAGAAGCAACTATTCAGATAGTTCCTTTGTCTGATACTTTGTCTTTCTTTGCATTTAAAATCTATTAAGATTAAAAATTTTTACCTGTAGAAAAATATAAAATTCATGTATATCTGCAAAAGTTGTCATTATAATGAAGACTTAAAATGATGTTTTAAAATATTTAATAAGTCAGCCTGTGATGGTTTATATTGAATGTGAACATGAAAACATCTAGACTCACCTGTGAAAGACTATGTAGATTAGGGCAGCTCCTGAGCATGCCTGTGAAGAATTCTCTTGATTCAGTTATGTGTCGTGAGAAGCCCACCTTAACTGTGGGTAGCACAATTCCATGGGCTAACATCCTGCACTGTATAAAAGGAAAGAGCCAGCTAATATCAGCATTTGTTTCTCTCTGTTTCTTCACTGTGTGCTGAATGTGACCAGCTGGACTTGAAGCTCCTACCACCATCATGCTTTCCCTGCATGATGGACTGTAGCCTGTAACTATAAACTTAAATAACCCTTCTGCCCTTAAACTGATCCTTGCCAAGTATTTTGTCCCAGACATGAGAAGGTAACTGATAAAGAAAATTGGTACTGAAGAGTAAATGGGCCAGTGCTGTGATAAACCTGACCATGAGGTTTATAGGCCTTTGAAACTGGATTTTGGAAGGAATGTGGAAAAGTTTGGAACTTTGGTCTAAAGATGCCCCTGAATACAGTAAGTAGAACTTAATGCTCACTTTGGGTGGATGCTTTGAAGATAAGAATGCTGAGAGAAATGCAGACAGTGGAGGTCTAACTCATGATGTATCAAATGGGAACAAAACCTATCAGGAACTGAGCTAGAGGCAAACCATGTTATATGCAGTCAAAGAAACTGGCTATATTCTACCTATAATCTAAGAACTTGAACACTGCTGAACCTTGGCATAATGGACTAATTTGTTTGTCAGAGAAAACCTCAACATATTCAATTCAGAGCTGAGAAAGCTGGTGTACCTGTTAAAGAGATCAGCATCATTGAAGTGAAACCTTCTGAGCAACACTTGGTCAATAGGGAAAGAATCTTAAGAGCAAAACCCCACCCATCAAAGGCTCTGTATTATGGGATTCCAAATTCACTTGAGGAAGAAAGCCTGAACTGGGGTGTTTCCTGCTTAGACACAAGCACACAGGGAAATGTTTTACCAAAGGCAGCCTGTAAGTCATCCTGATATCTCTATAGCTGTGGTTCAAGAGGTTCAGGTTTTACCCCAAGCTGGCCAACAGAACTTGGCAGTATCATCCACATGGTAATGATTTGAAGACATGAAAGATGCAAGATTATAGGGGTATTTCACCATGATTCCAGAGAGCTGTTGAGGCTGAACAATGTGTGGCAGGGTTAAAGGGTCTGTAAGGAGACCCTAGCAGGGCATTGCATAACATTATGAGGCTGGAAATGCCAGAACTATAGAATGTCTGACAAGGAAAGCTGCATATATGGAATGGAACTGTCCCAAGATGGGCACAGCTGAAGTGATGGTGCTACCAAAGCCCTTTGGAGCCCAGATGCTCCCATTAAAAGTCCCAGATGCTAGACAGGGAGCTGAAAGATTTGGTGCTTCCCTGATGGTTTTTGTTCTTGCTTTGGTCTGATTATTCCTTGACATGGACCCATTCTTTTGTTTTGGAGGGATGGTTTACTTTGTGCTTATGCATGTTGGAAGTATATAACTAATTTTTTTGGGTTGTTAGAGGAGCCCAAAGTTAAGAGCTTACCTGAGACTCTGAAAAGACTCTGAATTTACACTGTTAACAGTTTTGTAACTGCTGAAAGACTGTGAGGACTTCTTGAAGTTAGACTGAATCTATTTATTTTTATTTTTATTTATTTATTTTGCACTATGAGATGGCTGTAAATGTGTAGAGACAAGGGATAGAAACTTGAAAGGGAGACATTAGTGACCAGCTGAGCAGTTCCAGTATACCTCAAGACTCCCTGCCTCTTCCCATCCCCCAACCAGCAGAACCAGGAGCCTCCAGAGAACTATTCAGCCCCCTGAAGCAGAACATCCAGCACAGTTGATCAGAACACCATGGATTGAGGTGGGCAGTCAACATTGGTGAGATTGGAAGCCACCCCAAAAGGCAATGAGTCTGACTGACAAAAAAGCAAGTACATAGGCCTGCACTGGAAGTGCTAATCTCTCTATGTCAGGGAAGGTTATGGGTTACATATTCATGGTTGCATTTACCATTCTCAATTGAGCTGTATTTGGGGGTTGGTTATTTTTGTCTTTGATGCTTTCAGATTTGTGGGGGGGGGGCTTTGTCTTCTTCTTCTGCCATTATTGGGGGCAGTGTCTGATTCAGACCCAGGCTGACATGGAACCCATTTCAGAACAGAAATCCCAACCTTCCAGCTGATAGAATTAAGGGTTTAGAGCAACACACACCCTTAGAGATTTTGGCTTTATCAGGTTATCTGCTTGTTTCAATCCCTACATTTGCATACTCTGGGCTAGATTTTATTGGATGTGTATATATTGCTCAGTTGAATTTTAGAATTTTGCCAGCAAATTGCTCCACCCAGCCTACTAGAATGCTTGAATAGCAGATGAACTCAACACCTAGGATTACTTCTGCAGTTGGATTGGAGTGCAAGAGCTACACATTGCACCTTAAACTCCTACTCTGAAGGTACATAATGTTGGATTTCCAAGTCTAAGAGCACTGCAGATAATAAGAAAACCCAAGTATCAAATCAACTCAGGATGTATAAATTGCTACTTTAGGGCTGGAGAGATGGTTTAGCGGTTAAACACTTGCCTGTGAAACCTAAGGACCCCAGTTCAAGGCTCAACTCCCCAGGACCCACATTAGCCAGATGCATAAGGGGGCGCACGCATCTGGAGTTCATCTGCAGTGGCTGGAGGCCCTGGTGTGCCCATTCTCTCTCTCTCTCTCTCTCTCTCTCTCTCTCCGTGCCTCTTTCTCTGTCTGCCACTCTCAAATAAATAAATAAAAATAATAAACAAAATTTTTTAATTGCTACTTTATAATACAAGAAACACAAAGAATCAAGACAATACAATCCCACCAAAAATTATAAACCCATCATAAATGACCCCCAATGAGACTGCTTTAGAAATGAAATACCTGACAAAGTTTTTCCTAAAAAATGATTTCATCAATACTCAAAGAAATCAAAGGAATTAAAGAAGAAAAACCCCTGAAGAAATTCCAAGAGAACCAAGAAAACCAGCCTAATGAAATAAGGAGGTCATTACAAGACATGAGTAAGGAAATAAAAATACTGAGTAAAAACCAGGCAGAAATACTAGCACTGAAAAACACAGTAAGTCAAATAAAAAACTCTGTGGAAAGTCTCACCAGTAGACTGGGTAAAGGATAGAACAGAATATCTAAACTAGAAGACCAAGTGGCAGATATAATAGAGCCCAACAAAGAAAAAGACAAGATAGGCTGGGCGAGGTGGCACACGCCTTTAATCCCAGCACTTGGCGGGAGAGGTAGGAGGATCGCTGTGAGTTCAAGGCCACCCTGAGACTCCATAGTGAATTCCAGGTCAGCCTGGGCTAGAGGGAGACCCTACCTCGAAAAATAAAAAAAAGAAAAAAAAAAAAGAAAAGAAAAAGACAAGCTAATAGAAAGGTATTAAAGGGAATTTCAAGATATTTGCAATACCATGAAAATATTAAAAATAAGAATTCGTATTATATTATAGTTAGTATTGTAGTATGCTACTATAGTAGAAGGAGAAGAATTTCAATCCAATGGCAAAGTAGGCATTTTCAACAAAATCATAGAAGAAAAATTTCTTCAAATTGGGAAGGAAATGCCAATGCAGATATAGGAAGCTTCTAGAACATCAAACAGACGAAACCTGGAAAGAACCTCTCCTCATCATGTTATAATTAAACTACAAAACATACAAACCAAAGAAAATATATTGAAAGCAGTTAGAGGGGAAAAAGCAAGTCACCTATAAAGGCAAGCCCATCAAATAACTGCAGACTACTCAACACAAACTTCAAAAGCCAGAGGGCTTGGAATTCTGAAAGATAGCAATTGTCAAACAAAATTACTTTATCCTGTAAAGCTATCTATCCAAATTGAAGGAGAAACTAGGATATTCTGCAACATAAACAGGCTAGAGGAACTTATGACAACTAAGCAAGCTCTACAGAAAATACTTGTAGGAATCCTTCATGGTGAAGAGAAAGCAAGCATACACATGAGAAAACAGGAAAAAATAAACCATACTCAAATAACAGTTAAAACAAACAAGTAAAGGGAAAACAGGAAGCACTACAAAACAAGAAGAATGGCAAGAATAAACACATACCTTTCAATAATAACTCTTAGTATCAATGGCCTCAATGCCCCAACCAAGAGACACAGGCTTGCAGACTGAATTAAAAGGCAGGATCCTGCTGTTTATTGCCTCCAGGAAACTCATCTCTCAATAAAAGATAGATACTGTCTTAGGGTGAAAGGATGGAAAATGGCATTTAAAGCAAATAGGCATAGCAAAAATTAGGGGTTGCTATCCTAATATCTGTCAGGATAACTTCAAACAAACATTAATGAGGAAAGATAAAGAACATCACTTTATACTGATTAAAGGAACACTCCAACAGGAGCACATTATAATCCTAAACTGTGGTGGTTTGAATGGATGGCCCCCAATATATTCAGTTTTTTATTGTTTGTAGTTTGTATCTGCAGTCACATGGCTGGAGGCAGTGTCACTGGGTGGATCTTAAGGTGTGGTGGTGGCTTTCAGATTTCAATCTAAAGATATGTGAAGTGTGCCTAGCTGGAGTTCCTGAAGTGTGCTGTGTGGCTTTTGACCTTTAGGCTTGTACTTCTCTCTCTCTGCTTGGTCCTGTGAAGGCAGGCCAGCTTCTTCTGCCATTTATGGAACTTCCCCTGGATCTGTAGGCTTCAATAAATATCCCTTCCTCCATAATTGTGCCTGGTCTGGAAGTTCATCTCAGTAAACCTGAAGCTGTCTGCTGCATAAGTGTATATTCACCTAACACGAGGGCTCCCAATTTCATCAAACAAACACTATTAGACTTAAGGTCACAATAACCCCAAACACAATTGTAGTGAGTGACTTAAATACCAAACTCTCATCAATTGTCAGGTCATTCTGGCAAAAAAATAAACAGAAAAACATCTAGATTAAATGATGTCATGGAACAAATGGACCTAACAGATATCTACTGAACATTCCATCAAAATTCTGCAGAATATGCATTTTTATCATCAGTACATGGAACACTCTCCAAAATAGATCAAATATTAGGACATAAAGCAAATCTTAACAAATATAGGAAAATGGAAACAATCCCTTGTACTCCATCTGACCACAGTGGGATTAAACTATAAATCTGCAAGAAAAAGGACAGAGCATACAGAAATTCATGGAGACTAAACAGTGCAAAATTGAATGATGAATGAGTCATTGAAGAAATAAAAAAGGTAATCAATAGATTCATAGAATCAAATGATCTAAGCAGTTACAAAAAGCCTCCCAACTAAAAAAAGTCCAGGATCAAATGGATTCACTGGTGAATCTTACCAGACTTTCATCAAAGAACTAGCACCACTGGTTCATAAACCTTTCCATAAAATAGAAAAGAAAGGAATACTACCAAACTCCTTCTATAAATGCAGAATCATCCTGATACCAAATCCAGACAAAGATAGAACAAAAAAAGAAAGAAAAGAAAATAACAGACCCATTTCCCTCATGAACATACATGCAAAAATTCTGAACAAAATATTGGCAACCAGAATACAAGAATATATCTATCAGAAAGATTATTCACACCAGCTAAGTTGGCTTTATCCCAGGGATGCAGGGATGGTTCAACATATGCAAATCGATAAATGTAATACACTGTATAAGTGGTCTGTAGGACAAAAATCACATGATCACCTCAATAGATGCAGAAAAGGCATTTGATAAAATCCAACATCCCTTCATGGCAAAAGTCCTACAGAAACTGGAAATAGAAGGAACATATCATAACATTTAAAAGCTATTTATGACAAACCTACAGCCAATATAATACTAAATGGGAAAAACTTTTCCACTAAATTCAGGAACAAGACAAAAGTATCCTCTTCCCCATTTTTATTTAATATAATACTAGAAGTCTTAGCTATACCAATAAGTCAAGAGACACTCATAAAAGGGATACAAATTGGAAAGGAAGATATCAAATTGTCAATATTTGCAGATGATATGATTCTATACATAAAGGACCCTAAAGACTCTACCAGCAAACTGTTAGAGCTGATGAACACTTTAAGCAATGTAGCAGGATACAAAACAAACACACAGAAATAAGTAGCTTTCATATATATTAACAACAAACATGAAACATGAGGAGAATGAAACTAGGAAATGCCTCTCATTCATAATTGCCTCAAAAAAAAAGTACCTTGGAATAAATTTAACCAAGGAATTAAAGGACATCTACAAGGAGAACTTTAAAACACTCAAGCGAGAAATTGCAGAAAACACTAGGAAATGGAAAGACATCCCATGTTCTTTGGTTGGAAGAATAAATACTGTGAAAACATCAATCTTACCAAAAGTAATCTACACATTTAATGTGATCCCTATTAAAATTCCAATGGCATTCTTCACAGAAATAGAAAAAAACAATCCTAAAATTCATTTGGAAGCACAAAAAAAACTTGAGTATCCAAAACAATTTTGAGCAACAAAATAAGGCTGGTAGTATCACCATACCTGATTTTAAGCTATATTAAAAGCCATAGCAACAAAAACAGAATGGTACTGGCACAATGACAGACACATAGATTAATGGAACAGATTAGAAGACCCAGATGTTAATCCAGGCAGCTACAGCCATCTGAGTTTTGACAAAAATGCTCAAAATGCTCATTGGAGAAAAGACAACCTCTTCAACAAGTGGTACTGGGAAAACCGGGTATCTGTAGGTAGAAGGATGAAATAGATCCTTGTCTTTCTCAATGCACAATAATCAAGTCCAAATGGGTCAAGGACCTTAATATCAGACCTGAAACTCTGAAACTGAAAATGTAGAGGAAACCTTTCAACATATTGGCATAGACAATGACTTTCTGAATATAACCCCAATTATTCAGGAAATAAAACCACTAACCAACCACTGGGATCTCATGAAATTACACAGCTTTGTACAGCAAAGGACACTGTGAATAGCACAAAGAGACAACCTACAGAATGGGAGAAAATCTTTGCCAGCTATATATCTGACAGAAAATTAATATCCAGAATATACAAAGATCTCAAAAACAGAACAATAAGAAATCAAATAACCCAATTAAAAATGGACTATGGCACTAAATAGAGAGATCTCAAAATAAGAAATACAGATGACATATAAACATCTAAAAAAGTGTTCTACATCCTTAGCCATCAGGGCAATGCAACTTAAAACTGCTTTGAGATTCCCTCTCACTCCTGTCAGAATGGCCATCATTAAGAAAACAAATGACAATAAACGTTGGCAAGGATACAGAAAAGGGGGAGCCCTTCTACACTGATGGTAGGAATGTAGTCTGGTACAGCCATTGTGGAAATCAGTGTGGTGGTTCTTGAGACAGCTAAAAATAGGTTTACCATATGATCCAGCAATAGCTCTCCTAAGCATATATCCTAATGACTCTTCTCATTTCCTTACAGATGCTTACAGAACCATGTTTGTTGCTGCTCTATTCACAATAGCTAGGAAATGGAACAGCCTAAATGTCCCTTCATAGATGAATGGATAATAAAGATGTGGTACAATTACACAATGGAGTTCTATTCAGTGGTAAAGAAAAATGAAATTATAAAATTTGCAGGGAAATGGATACATCTGGAAAGGATTATACTAAGTGAGGTAACCCAGGCCCAGAAAGCCAAACATCTCAGGTTCTCTCTTATATGTAGATCCTAGCTACAAATATTTAGACTTGTGTGTGAGCTAGAACCAAAAATTGTTAGAAGATAGCAGTAAGGTAGGAAAAGGCTATAATGGAGAAAGAGAGGGAAGAACTTAAGGGAATGGTATTGCATATATGTAAGTAGATGAACAGATTATAGAGAATGGAATGGCCTAAGCCAGGCCTGGGGAAGAGGCTGCATAAAAGAAGTGGGGGGGGGAAGGTCAATCAAAATTCAAGTTATTCTGAATAAGACATATGAAAGTCTAGGTTTTGGATAATGACACATCCAGAAGCCATAGATTGTTGCTAGAAAATTTTAAGTGCCAGGAATGGGATACCTTCCCATGCGTTGTTGGACAGGGAGGTCCCTGTTGCCTCCAAAACTTTACAGGCTATTGCTAAGACCCTTGGTTTCCCATGAGAAACACATGATAAGACCCTATTGCTGAAGACTTCACATGCCTGGATGGCAAGGTCACTGAGAAATCAAGCTGGGGCTGAGTTGAAAACCTCCTTCCCGTAGAGCAGTTGACTGAAAGCTGGAAAAAGCTGCAATACATGTAGCACTATGGGAGACAAAATTCATCAGTGGTGAAAACAGTGGACACTGGAAGCCTCATGTTTGGCCAGACATGCCAAATAACCAAATGGGTGCAATAGTGGCAAGTCATCTTTGGGAGAAACTAATGGCTCTCTAATTGGACTGGAGGCCTGCTCTATGGGAGGTAATACATGCCTGGTACTGAAAATGTAATCAAAAGCTTATGGCAGAGGAAGTCATGAACCTTAGGGGTATAAAGTCTGCTCTTGTCTGGCTAAATGCATATATTATGCTCACCAAACTGCCCTGTAAGCACTACACTTAATGTTCATATTCATATATTAATGCTATTCTCTATTTTGGTTAGAGAAGCTTCACTTTTCCAATGACAGTAACCACTGGGATGACCCAAAAGGCAACATAGTAGTGAGAAGAAGTGATGGAGGAGTGTCCAGCACTGAAACATCTCTATCACACTCTCCAAGGTTTAGGGTCCATTGTGGATGAGGTGGCAGAAAGAATGTAAGAGCCAAAAGAAGGATACCATTCCTTATAATGGAATAGCCCAGACAGAAATTGTCCTTGGTATCCATGACCTCGCAGTGCCTACCAATACCTTCACAAGACCCTCATGATGGGAGCAAAAGACAATGACATCAAAATAAAAGACTAATGGAGAGAGGGAGGAGATATGATGGAGAGTGGAGATGTGAAGGGGAAAGTGGGGGTGGGAAGGGAATTATCATGGTTTATTATCTATAAGTATAGAAGTTGTCAATAAAAATTTATACATAAAAAAATTATTTTTGGCTGAAGAGATGGGTTAGTAGTTAAGGCACTTACCTGCAATGCCTAACAACCAGAGTTCAATTTCCCAGTACCCCTATAAATCCAGATGCACAAAATGGTTCATGCATATGGAGTTAGTTTGCAGTGGCTACAGATTCTGGTGCATCCATTCCCCCTCCTCTCTCTCCTTGAAAATAAACAAATAAAATATTTTTAAAAATATAAGTTATCTTGTTAAGAGACAACCAAGGAATGCTTCAGTCTAAGCACCTTCTAGTAACATCCTTCTATAACTGAAGTCTTAACATTTTACTCAGTCCAAATTTTGTCACCATTGTCATCCTTTTAAGTGACTGATCTACTCCTGGATGCTTTGAATTACCAGTATTTTTTACTTCCTTAGTACCCATGGCTATTTTCTTCCCTGTCACTACAATGGTAATTCCTCAGCCAAATCATTACCAGGTAACTGCAAACCTTTGTTCATTCTTATTCTTTGTTGTTTACTTGCTTTGTTATCTGCCAAGAAAGCAATGAAACATGGCTGCTATCACTCTTTCTACAACAGCTTTCTGGACTTTTCTTCCTATCAAAATCAAATTTTCTTATTTTCCAGTGACTCTCACATGATCCCCATAACTTCCTGATTCTTCTTTGTCAAAAATCACTTACTTAAGACCTAAAATGAGCCTAACATGGCTCAGGGAAATTCTCAGAAAAGGGAAGAGGGGGCGGAAAGCCCCTTTGTTAGAGCCACAAGTTGGGACATTAGGCACAGAGACATTGCCTCTTCTTCATAACTGATGGAGGCCCCCACAATGCATGACCCACAATCCCCATGGGGATAACCAGCATCCCCAATGAGGAGGGTCCCTTCGGAAGGGGGGAAAGGGATGAGGGTAAGGATGGTACCAATATGTGCTATTTACATACCAAGTATGTTCATAACTAATAAAAAAAGTCACTTAACACATGCAACACTAAGAACTCAATCATCTGCCTGTCAACACCTGTGTGTTAAAGGAAATAGCACACAGCTGATTAGAACAGTGAGGAAACACAGTAGCTGTGAGCTGTGGCCTCGAATACACACCCAACCTTGACAATTCTACAGCAGTCCCTCTTTCTTTAATCTCAAGACTATTTCACATCTTTTTATGGATCTTTAGTCACTTGAAGTGGAAGACCTTGGTACCTATTTTGAAGAGATGTGGAGTACTCAGCTGGAATTACCATATCCTCTGAAATCCAGTGCTACAAACTCTGATGCTTCTCATTGCCCTTCTTCCTTTCTTCTACCTTTGTACAGAAAGAGGAGAAAAACAAGAAGGATGAAGACAAAGATGAAGAGTAAATATTTCTCACAAAGTTCAGTCTACCCCTCTCATGTTCTTAAGCTTCTCCTTCCTCACCTTAACAAGCATTCTGCCCATCCACCTTTTTTTTTCTTTTTTCTCCTAATTTTCATTTGTACCACTATGACACCATTCCTTTCAGTTTGTATATATAATTTATCACCTCTCATCTGAAAACATCATCTCTCATCTGAAAACAGAAACAAAATAACTCTCTTCCCCCACCTCTCTTTTTCAGTCAGGGTCTTGCTATGTAGTCCAGACTGACCTCCAATTTGAGAGCTTCCTGCATCAGCCTTCTTAGGGCTGGGATTGCTGGTGTGTGTCACCATTCTTGGAGTTATTAAAATTCTCTCTTGATTGGGCATTTCCCATGAGTCACTGCCTTACCTGATTTTTATAGCCAAACACTTCGAAAGATGTAATATTTATGATGCTTTGAATTTTCATTTGCCATTAGCACTTCAGACCTTTCAGCTGGGCTTCTGCTGAAACTACTGTTAAGGATATTCACTCCAAGATGCAACATCCAATGGCATCTTATGATATTTTTTTCTTTAATTCATTATTGGTCTCTGTATAATTCAGCAATATTATTTCCTTTTATAAAAAATAATTTATTTTTTATTAACAACTTCCATGATTGTAAACAACATCCCATGGTAATTCCCTTCCTCCTCCCACTTTCCCTTTTGAAACTCTACTCTCCATAATATCCCCACCCCCTCTCAATCAGTTTCTCTTTTATTTTGATGTCATCATCTTTTCCTCCTATTATGATGGTCTTGTGTAGGTTGTGTCAGACACTGTGGGGCCATGGATACCCAGGCCATTTTTTGTTTGGAGGAGCCCATTGTAAGGAGTCCTACCTTTCCTTTGGCTCTTACATTCTTTCTGCCAGCTCTTTCTTAATGGAACATGAGCCTTGGAAGGTGTGATAGAGATATTGCAGTGCTGAGCACTCCTCTGTCACTTCCTCCTAGCACCATGATGAGTTCTGAGTTATTCCAAGGTGACTGCCATCTGAAAAGAGAAGGTTCTCTACCAAAAATGGGACTAGCATTAATATATTGGTATGAGCATCAAGAGAAGTCCTTACTGGGCAGTTTAATGAGTATAGTATATACATTTAGCCATACAGCAGCAGATGCTACACCCATAACTCATAACTACCCCTGTTGTAGGATTTTAGTATCAGGGATGTATTCCCTCCCATGGAGCTGGCCTCCAGTCGAATTAGAGAGCAGTTGGTTTCCACCATGACAGACATGCCACTACTACACCTATTGGCTCATTTGGCCTGGCTGGCCAAATATAAGGCTTGCAATGTCCACTGTTGAGTATCTTCACTGGTGATTTCTCTCTCTCCCATTGAACTGCATGCAGAATGGTTTCTTCCAGCTTTCTGTCAGCTGGTCTACATGGAGGAGGTTATCAGCTCAATTCTATCAGGATTTTTCAGTGGCCTTACAGCCCAAGTATGTGGAGTCTTGAGCAATAGGGTCTTACCATCTATTTCTGGTGGGAAACCAAAGGCCTTGACAATGGCCTGTAATATTTTGGGGGTATCAGGGACCTCCCTGGCTAACAACTCACTGGAAGTCATCCCATCCCTGGCACTGAAAGTTTTCTAGTAAGAATCGATGGCTCCTGAGTGTTTCATTGTCCAAAAAAGTAGGTTTCCATATGATTTATTCATATCTTCTTAAATTTTGATTACCCCTTCTTCCTCTTTTCCTTTATTCAATCTCTTCCCCTGACCTCACTTAGGCCTTTTCACCCCCATTAATCTATTCTCCTACTTACATATATACAAACCCATTCTATTAAGTACCCCCTCCCTTCCTTTCTATTTCCTTTATATCTCCTTTCAAGCTTACTGGCCTCTGCTACTGAGATTATTTTTCCTACTTACACAGAAGTCCAATAATCTATAACTAGGATCCTCATATAAGAGTGAACATGTGACATTTGGTTTTCTAGGCCTGGGTTACCTCACTTAGTATCATTCTTTCCAGATCCATCCATTTTCCTGCAAATTTTATAACTTCATTTTTCCTTACCACTGAGTAGAATGCCATTGTGTAAATGTGCTATCTCTTCATTATCCACAAACCAGTTGAGGGACATCTAGGCTGCCTCCATTTCCATTGAGCAAGTATCTCTAAGTTAGTGAGATGAGTCCTTAGGATATATGCCTAGGAGTGCTATAGCTGGGTCATATTGTAGATCTATTTTTATTTGTCTTAGGAACCTCCACACTAATTTCTACAATGGCTGGACCAGTTTGCATTTCCACAAACAGTCTAGAAGGGTTCTTACCTTTTTTCTAAAAAAATGTCCATATGTGAAATGTCCTTCTCTTGGAGTCTGTTTGATCTTTCTGGACACCACTTCTTTATCCCCTTTCCTGACTCTTAAATTTTTAAAAAATATTTTATTTATTAGAGACAGAGAGAGAGAGAGAGAGAGGGGGGGGGGGAGGGAGAATGGGTGTGCCAGGGCCTCTAGCTACTGCAAACAAACTCTAGACTCATGAGCCAGTGTGTGCATGTGGCTTATGTGGGACCTGGAGAATCAAACCTGGGTCCTTAGGCTTCGCAGGCAAGTGCCTTAACTGCTAAGCCATCTCTCTACCCTTAAAAAAGTAGCTTAAAAATATTTTTATTAGACCTTAACATCAGACCTGAAACTCTGAAACTGCTAGAGGAAAAAGTAGGGGAAACCCTTCAACATATTGGTCTTGGCAAAGACTTTCTAAATACAACCCCAATTGCTCAGGCAATAAAACCACAGATTAATCACTGGGACCTCATGAAATTACAAAGATTTTGCACTGCAAAGGACACAGTGAAAAAAGCAAAGAGGCAACCTACAGAATGGGAAAAATATCTTCACCAGCTATATATCTGATAGAGGATTAATATCTAGGATATACAAAGAACTCAAAAAGTTAAATAATAAGGAATCAAACAAGGCAATCAAAAAATGGGCTATGGAGCTAAATAGAGAATTCTCAAAGGAAGAAATACGAATGGCATATAAGCATCTAAAAAAATGTTCTACGTCACTAGTCATCAGGGAAATGCAGATTAAAACTACATTGAGATTCCATCTCACTCCTGTCAGATTGGCCACCATCATGAAAACAAATGATCATAAATGTTGGCGGGGATGTGGAAAAAAAGGAACCCTTTTGCACTGCTGGTGGGAATGCAATCTGGTCCAGCCATTGTGGAAAACAGTGTGGAGGTTCCTAAAACAGCTAGAGATTGATCTACCATATGACCCAGCTATAGCACTCCTAGGCATATATCCAAAGGACTCATCTCATTTCCTTAGAAGTACATGCTCAACCATGTTTATTGCTGCTCAATTTATAATAGCTGGGAAATGGAAGCAGCCTAGATGTCCCTCAACAGATGAGTGGATAATGAAGATGTGGCACATTTATACAATGGAGTTCTACTCAGCGGTAAAGAAAAATGAAGTTATGAAATTTGCAGAAAAATGGATGGACCTGGAAAGGATTATACTAAGTGAGGTAACCCAGGCCCAGAAAGCCAAGCGCCACATGTTTTCTCCCATATGTGGATCCTAGCTACAGATGATTGGGCTTCTGCGTGACAATGAAAATACTCAGTAGCAGAGGCCAGTAAGTTAAAAAGGAGACATAAAGGGTAGAGAAAGGAAGGGAGGAGGATACTTAATAGGTTGATATTGTATATATGTAATTACAATGATTGTAATGGGGAGGTAATATGATGGAGAATGGAATTTTAAATGGGAAAGTGTGGGGGTGGGGAGGGAGGGAATTACCATGGGATATATTTTATAATCATGGAAAATGTTAATAAAAAATTTTAAAAATATATATTTTTATTTATTAGCAAGCAGAGAGGGAGAGGGAAAAAAGATATGGATAGAAAGAATGGGTACACTTAGGGTCTCAAGCCACTGCAGATGAACTCCACATACATGTGACACTTTGTGCATCTGGGTTTACATGGGTACTGGGAAATTGAACCCAGAGCATTAGGCCTTGCAGGCAAGCACCTTAACCAGTGAGACATCACTCCAACCTCCCTTTCCATGCTTTAAAAATATTTTATTTATTTATTTGAGAGAGAGAGAGAGAGAGAATATAGTATGCCTGGGCCTCTAGTCATTGCAAATGAACTCCAACTGTGCATTTGGATTTATGTTGGGGAATCAAGGCCTTGTAGGCAAGTGTCTTAACTGCTAATCCATCTCTCCAGTCCCCCTTTCCTGGCTTTTAGTTTTCTACTTGACTGACAAATTTCTTTCCTCTTCACTCCCTACTTAGAAACTCTCATTCATTTCATGTCTTTAATACCACTCATTTGCTGACACCCTCCAAGTTTATATCTTAGCATTGTATGTTCTTACAAACTATACTCATGTACTCCTTGCTTACCTTACCTGTCCATTCAAGAGTCTAAAAGGCAGACTAAAAAAATAACGTTTTCCTATTCTTTTAATCCCTGTGATAAAACATGCCTCTCCTGCTAACTCTTCTGTACCTCAGTAATGATATTACCACCACTTAATTACTCCAGAAAAAAATAGGAGGTATCTACTCTGTTAGTCAATCGTGTTGGTTTCACTTCCAAAAATATCTTAAACCTGCTTACTTCTTTCCATATTAGTTCATAGTGCTATCGACTATTGCTGACTTACTGCAATACTCTTCTAATTAGTGATTATTGTCTTTTTAAATCATTTTTCAAAACTTTTTATTGACAACCTCCTTGCATATTGATAATACTATGATCCCGCTAACATCCCCTTTCTTCTTCCCAAATTCCCCCTCCATTGAATCCCTTTCTCTTTCCAAGAAGTCTCTCTTCTATTTAGATGTCACCATTTTTCCCCCTCCTCTTATGCAGGACTTGTGTAGGTAGCATTAGCCACTATGAAGTTATGAGTACCATAGATACTTTGTGCCTGGAAGACAGTATTGAGATAAGCACTTTACCCTCTTAGCCATTTCCTTAGCCCTCTGTAAAATAGTATTGCAAAGCACTCCTCCCCTTCCTTTGGCTTTTAAGTTCTTTCCACCACCTCTTAAGCAATGGCTCCTGAGCCTTAGCGTATGTGATAGAGATGGCCCACTTAGTGCTGAGTACTCACTGTCTTGTCTTCTCACCACTTTGATGAGTTTTGAATCTCCATAGCAGTCACCACCATCAGAAAAGAAAAGTTTCTCTAACCAAAAGTGAGAGTAGCATTAATGTATGATCACAAACATAGGTATTTAGTTGGTAGTTTGGTGGGCACAATATATCCATTTAACCAGAAAATAGCAGTAGTTCCCTGCCTCCTAGGGTTTATGTGCCTTTGTTGATCTCTTGCAGACTTTTTCTCCACATAACTGACAGTGATCTCATATAAATGAGACTATCTAACTCAAATTCCTAAAACCTTTCAATTTCCCAGTGTGGTGGTTCATATCTGTAATCCTAGCTCTTGAAAGGCTGAGGCAGAAGGGTTACCATGAGTTTAAGGCTAACCTCCCCCTTTTAAATGTTTGTGTGTGTGTGTGTGTGTGTGTGTGTGTGTGTGTGTTTATTTGTATTGAGTTTAAGGCCAACCTAGTATACAGAGTGAAAGCCTATAGTAAAACAAAACCAAATCAAGCCCTCCAATGGCTTTATGTTTCAGCTCGAATAAAATCTAAGGCCTTACTTTAGTCTATAACATCGTGTATTGTCTGGGTCCTGACTTTCTCTCTCTTTACTCATACCACTCTCTCAACTTGCCATGAACACCTTTGTTCACATTTCAAACACACCCTAGGCTTTGTACATATCATTCCTTCTTCACTAGCTTCTTTCTGGTCTTACAGGATGTATCACTCTAAGTAGTTTTCAGTGTTGTATTCTATTCCACCACTAGTGTTTGTTTTTTTCTGAGCATTCTCTTTGGTTTTTATAACCAATTTTTCTCATTTGGCAATTGCTTGTTTACGAGCTGTTTTTGTGTGTTCTTCATAATCCTACATGCTGGACAAGGGTAGAGGCTACATTTTTCATTTTATTCATCAATTGTGCATCCAATGCCTAGTACTAATCCTATATCTAATAATTAGCTGATGAGTAAGTGAATATATTACAGGTACAAGTGGACAGTTATATAAAAATGACTGACCCTATGTAGCCTCACTTTATGGAAAACTCCAGAACTGGAATAACAAAGGTTTATGTAAGATTTTTATCTTTTGTTAAAAAGCATCTAAGCAGGGTATTAAAGGAAGGACTGGGTATGTAAGCCTATTACCAAGTCTTATGCCTCTAAAATGTTTTTTGTGGTAGATTACAATATTGTAAAATGCAGCACAATTGGATTAGTAAAAACACACAAAAATAACAAACATGAACTCAATTATTTTACTATAGTTTCAACAGGCTTGGCATTGTTTTGTCAACTTTCTACAAACTTTTCTAAACAGTTCTTGTCACTGTCCCTTCTTGTCTCATTGGAGAGTTTGGGATCCGCATTGTTTGAGAAGTGCACTTTGAGTAGGGGGAGTATTAATTACATCACCCTTCCATTTGGGATTGACTCTTATCTCAAAGCTTACATTATTATTTGTTGTGACGAATCAATCAACCTTCTAAAGGGTATTCAGCATCCTCTTCCATGGGCACCAAAAGTAAGTGGCACTATCTTTACCACTTATTGTACAAATGAACACCTTATCCACTTCTTAACTCCATCCCCATATATGTATCTTGCTGTTGATGGGAAAGGGCAATAGTGCTGCTCCTCAAAGACATGGGCAGTAGGGGCCCTGCCAATTTTCCATTCTTAGTTATCACTGTGGTTATAAGTTGAGAAGGGCTTGAGGCAGTTGTCATAAATATTTAGGAGGATGAGGAAAAAGTATTTTCTTACGTTTGCTATCTTTTTATCTCCTTCTTGATTTTTTTCCTTGACCCATTCACCAATTAGTAGTGTATTGTTTATTTTCCATGCTTTTGTGTATGCTCTGTAGCTTTACTTGCTATTGATTTGTAGTTTAATCCCATTTGATCAGATAGAGTGCAAGGAATTATTTCAATTTTCCCGTATTTGTTAAGATTTGCTTTGTGTCCTAATAGATGGTCTATTTTAGAGAATGTTCCATGTGCTGCTGAAGAGAATGTGTATTCTGCAGCATTTGGATGAAATGTTCTGTAGATATCTGTTAGGTCCATTTGTTCTATGACATCATTTAATCCAGATGCATCTGCTTATTTTTTTGCCAGGATGACCTGTCAATTGATGAAAGTGGGGTGTTGAAGTCACCCACTACAACTGTGTTTGGTGTTATCTGTGACCTTAGTTCTAATAGTGTTTGTTTGATGACATTGGGAGCCCCCATGTTAGGTGTATATATATTTACGATTGTAATGTCCTCCTGTTGGAGTGTTCTTTTAATCAATAGAAGTGACCTTCCCTATCTTTCCTCACTAATGTTGGTCTGAAGTCTATCCTGTCAGATATTAGGATAGGAAACCCTAATTTTTTCCTATGCCTGTTTACTTTAAATACCATTTTCCATCCTTTCACTGTAAGACACTGTCTATCTTTTATTGAGCTGAGTTTCCTAGAAGCAACAAACAGCAGGATCCTGCCTTTTAATCCAGTCTGCAAGCCTGTGTTTCTTGGTTGGGACATTGAAGCCACTGACATTGTTATTATTGAAAGGTGTGTATTTATTTTTGCCCTTTTTCTTTTCTTTTTTTAAAAAATTTTTCAAGGTAGTGTCTCACTCTAGCTCAGGCTGACCTGGAATTCACTATGTAGTCTCAGGGTAGCCTTGAACTCATGGTGATCCTCTTCCTCTGACTCCTGAGTGCTGGGATTAAAGGCGTGTGCTAACACACCTGGCTTATTTTTGCCATTTTTGTTGTTTTGTAGTTCTTCTGGTTTCACCTTTGCTGTCTTGTATTAACTAATATTTTGAGTATGGTTTGTTTTTTTTTTCCAGGTTCCTTATGTGTGCACCTTTTTTTCTCTTCAACATAAAGGATCCTTTCAAGTAATTTCTGTAGAGCTGGCTTGGTCTTCGTATATTCCTTTAGCCTCCTTTTGTTGTAAGTTTACTATTTTTGTTTCCCACACAGTGACTAGGTTTTGAGGGGGAAAGAAGTGAAGTCAAATGTTTCTTCTGGGCCATTACAGAGAAAGGAACTGGTTGTCTCTAGTGGGGCTAGTATATCTTCTCCCCCTTTTAAAAGTGTGTGTGGGTATGTTTAGGTGTATGTATGTATGGAGATCTGGGGATAATTCTCAGGGTTTGTCTTCTCCTTCCACCTTCTTGTTTTGCTGCTACATGTGTCAGTGTAGCTGCGCCAAGGCTTCCACAATCTCCTGACTTCACGTTCCATTCCTATGGATGCACCACTTTGTGTCCTGCTCTATGTAAGTGCTGGGGAATTAACTCCTGCTGGCAGGCTTGCAAGTAAGACACCTTTAACCACTGAGCTGTCGCTCTGGCTTCTAGTATAGCCTTTTATCAAAGTGCTGGATATTTCCACCACAGCTACTTTAGCCTAACTCTTCTTCCTTTATTAATCTAAAATACTGTCTTGATGTGTTGTCTCTCCTTCATTTCCACATCCATGTTCGACTTAGTATGTGTCTTGTTGGCTCTTGTATTACAGTGGCATGCTGGCCAAAGGGAGGAATGAACAGCAGCAACATCATTTAGACATAGGGAGTTTTCTCCTCACCTTGGCCATGTGAGAGGAAGGATACTCACTGAGTATGTGTTGATCATGACTTGCCTACCCTTGGCTTACCAATTTATCAAGTTTATTTTCTGTGCATTGCACCTTAGATCTAGGTACATAAACTTGTTGGTGGTCCATGCCTTTAATATTAACACTGGGGAGGCTGAGGTAGGGCAACTACGAGTCAAAAATCTGTCAGAAAGAAAGAAAAGCCATTACTTGTGTGTACTTCAGTAATACCCATGTTATCTGGACATAGGTACAATTTTTTTTATAATAGTTAGAAAGCAGCAGATGTACTTCCAAATCTTCCACTGACAGAGAACTTAGCATTCTATGCAACACAAAGATTTTTCAGTTATTTTCCTAAAGATGAAGATATTTGACATGTCTTGCTTCTGTACGACTATAGGTGTGCCCATAGGTAACTGAATTTCTCCAAATATGAAATACCATCTGTTGCAGTCAGGTTTGCATTGCTGGCAGAAATCACCCGATTAAGAGCAGCTTGTGGTGGTGGGGGAGAGATTTATTTTGGCTTACAGGCTCAAGGAAAAGCTCCATGATGGCAGGGGAAAACGATGGCATGAGCAAAGTGTAGACATCACCTACTGGCCAACATCAGGTGGAAAACAACAACAGGAGTGTGCGCCGAACACTGGCAAAGGGAAACTGGCTATAATATCCATAAGCCTGCCCCCAACAATACACTGCCTCCAGGAGGTAATTCTCACACTCCCATCAGCTAGGAACCTAGCATTCAGGACACCTAAGTTTATAGGAGAGTCAAACCACCACACCATCCAATCTCAGAAGCAAGTTCTAGTGTAGGTCATGCCTACCCCTTCAGAGTTGAATATCTAAATTTAGTCATGTGAGTTTCTCACACAAAGTGGAATCACCTTCCATTGTGGAAGCAGTGCTGTATCAGTTGTATTTGCTTCTCAACCCAACAAACATAACTGAATCTCCATTGAGCAGGCTTCTCCAGATTCCTCCATCTGAAAATAAGTTGCTGTTCAAATTCCTTGGAGGGACTCTAGACTTGAAACTCTCCCATTGGAATGGCTACAACTTGGGATGGAGCCATGTTAGTTAAAAGGAGTTATTTGGTAATGGTGAATATTCTGTCAAGCTTTCATCTTATTTCCTATTTGTTCCCAAATTCAGGTTGTACAGCTAGCACTAGCTGGATCTGTGGACAAGTATTGATTCTAAAGCCTGGTTTGGGAACACCTGTAATCCCAGCTACTTTAAAGGAGAGGGAATGAAAGCCTGAAGCCAGCCTGGGCTATGTAGATCGTATCTCAAAAGTGATTCTACAAAATAGGTAAGAAAGGTCATCTGATTATCTGCAGCAACTTTTATCTTCTAAGCTTTGGAACTCCAGTGAAGAGTTAGTCATGCAACCATTCCTAATTTAAATTATTTAATTTTTTAAAACTTGCAAATTTAGGACAGAATGGATAGCTACTATTACTGGGATGCTAGTAAGTTCTCCTATGGATCATATTGTTAGAAAGACCAGTTAAGAATGACTTCCTATTCTTTCATATTGGCAAATTTCAGGGGTGAGATAAGGCATATATGTTCAAGTTTCACTTCTATTACTTGTTATTCCAGTTATTCCACTGGCTCTGGTTTCACCATACAAGAAATATTGAAATGATGCAGTGATAAGACAGTGGGGCCTGATCCATCAAATTTCCAGATGAAATGAAGGTGTTCTAAACTAAAATACCCACTTTCGTCTCACAATTGTTAGTGGCTACTCTTAATTCAACCAGGGAAGAATTTTATACATGTTTTTCCGTCTAGCTCAAAAAGTGTGGAGAACTACAAGATTATTAAGACATTTTGGAAGACCAACTTGGGACTTTGTTGCACAATATTAGTCAAATTTTGAGTCCAACTTGAGGAAATCTTGGAGAGAGTTTAAAGAGCCACCATGATTATTATTAACCCTGACAAGTTATAGAAATGGGCAGATAATTACAGGATGAACTTAATAGAAACAGACTAAGTTAGAGTAAGAGGGGGAAAAAAAAAACACAAACACAAGTGAGAAGGCTGGGCTTTGTGGAAAAATGTAGAAATCAAGAAATCCTAAGCATGCATTAGCCACGCCATACAGTTGCCTTATTTTTCTTTAAGAAACAAACAAAAATATATGGAGAGTACACATAAGGGCAAGGTAAGCCTTTACACATGTATTTATTTATGAAGCACTTTTATATTGTAGATACTTCTGGGTGCTGAGATAAAATAGGGGGAAAGCCAAGATCTCTAAAATTGTGGCAAATGACAGAGCAAGTAACTCACGTCTGGTTTGTACTCTACAGCTAACTTCAAGTGCTGCAAAAAAACCCGGAGCTTCTTGAGGTAAGGATATCATTTTTTCCATTTCACATTCCATTTTGTGTCTAGCCCGAGTATCTTGTAAACAGTTTAACATGGCTTAACGGATAAAAATAGGTCCTGAAAGAGCTAAGAAATGATCGGACACTTTTGTCTGACCGTCAACAGGCGTTGATAGAAACCTGCAGGTTTTTACTTCAAAGCCTAATAAATATTTGCGAACCTATTACGTGCAGAACAGTTCCCAGCACAGGGCTTTGTGTTTGGAAGGACTGGTGAAAAGGGATTGAAGGCGCACATGGTGATAGCTGGCGTGGGTGTGCAGACCCTGCAGACGGCCCTTGCACCCTGCCGTCCGCGTTGTTTTTTTTCCCTTTTCTTTTCTGGTGCGTCGCCCAGCGAGAAAGGGCTCGGGTCGAAGGCGGGCGCTGGGAGGCCCCGCGGCGGCGGGGAGCGCGCGGGCGCCGGCTCGAGAACCAAGCTCGCACGGGCAGCGCGGCGGGCGCGGCTCCATCCCCGCTCCCACCCACTCGCCGCCCGTCTCCGCGGACTAGGCGTCCCCCCAGAGGAAAGACGGGGCGCCGCACACGGCCGGCCTTGGGGGAGGGGAGGACAGGGGGGCGTTGCTTGCTTCGCCGGCGGGCGCTCGAGAAGAGCGAGCTGGTTCCCGGGCCCGGGCTCCTCGGCGGACCCAGCCGGCCAGCCCCCTTGCCCGGCCCGCAGCCCCGCGGACTTGGGAGGCGCCCGCGCGAGCTCTCGCAGCGCCGCGAACAGGCCGCCGGCCAGGCCGCGCGGTGGCGAGCCTCCGCCCCGCCCCCCCTCCCCCCCGCGCCCGCCTCGCTTCCCCGACAATCTCCTCGCGCTCCCGGCCCGGCACGCGCGCTGCGCCCGGCCGCCGCTCCCGCCGCCGCCGCCGCCGCCGAGCGTTCCTCCGCTGCGCCTGGCTTCCAGCTTCGGGACGGAACCGGAAGTCTAGGGGGCGGGGCCGACAGAGGCCAAGAGACCGAAAACGCGGCCGAGCTCGGAGCCCGGAGCCGGAGCCACAGCCTGGACCAGAACTTGGCCGCCGCCTGCACCGCCGTCGCCGTTGTCTCCCGCCGCTCTGTGCCCGCGCCGTTGCCGCCTCAGCCGCCACCGCCGCCAGCGCTCCTCGGACTTTGGGTGTCCGGGTTGAAGGTCGGTCCGGACGTCGGACCCAGCTCGGTTCCTGGACTGTCCGGGCGGCAGCGGACGCCGCCGCCGCCGCCTCCCCGTCGCCTCCGCCGGGCGTTTTGTTCCCGGAGCCCCGAGAGGCGAGCGGAGCTGACAGTGATTTTGACAGTGATTTCAACCCGCTTTTGTTGTTGTTGGCTTCTCGTTGTTCGGTTTTGTGTGTTGTGCGTGTGTGTGGCGGTTTTATTTTTTTAAACCCTGTGGTACATTTTTTTTTATTGTTGTGGTTTTTTTCCCCTCCTAATTTTTTTTAAGCCCCGTGAACGTGTTTTTTTTTTTCTTTTAATTTCTTCCCTTTCTGCTCGGGGCTTCCGAATATGTTTTATGACGGTTGATTTTACACCAGGAGGTTTGTCTCCCGGGAAGACCCAGGGAACTGGATATCTAGCGAGAACTTCCTGCGGATCCCCCGGCGCCTCGGGAAGATGGGAGCTGCTGCAAAGTTGGCGTTCGCCGTCTTTCTCATCTCCTGCTCGTCAGGTAGGTGCTGCGGGGCGGCGGGTGGGCTCCGGGCGCGCGCAGCCCTCCTCACCGGGGGAGCGGGCGCCCGGCTCCCCGGCCCGCCAGCCTCCCCCCTGCCCCATCCCCCCAGGTCTCTCGGCGCTCTGGAAACCTCCATGAACGTCCCTTGTTTTGGGTAGGTTTGGCGAACTGATCGAGTGAGTGCTGTGTTGTTGTGGAAGTGAGAAAGTCACGGTTTGTGGCCCTAACACGGGATGACAGCGCTGGTTGGGTTTCAGTGAAGCCGCAAATACCACAAGTGACAATTTATGCAAAGGTTGAGCCTCGAAAGGAGTCTTCTGAAATAACCATTTAGCGTGAGCCGCCTGCAAAACAAGGACAGGTTTTGGTTGTCTTCTAATTAGTACTTCACCGGGGACTATCGCAACATCAATCAAGTCAGTTGCTGCTTTCATTTTGACCGTGAGAAACAATGCATCCTATCAGCAATCCCATCTCTAGGTTCTTTGCTCACGTCGTCTTCAGCTTCATTGTCCAGCAGTGTTAAAAATAGTTGTAGTTGTTTGAGTATTAACTATACACCCCTGTGCAGAAGACGTATGCTGCCGGGTGTTGGCAATGTGCTGGCGCTCACCCACCATTTGTGTGCTCTTTTCACGCATGGATTTTGCTTACCTATGGAATACTTATTTTAAACGCTTTGTACTGAAGCATTGTTTTCAGTTTAGAACAGCACACGTGAAATTGTGCTTACTGTTAAGCAGGCTGTTCTCAGGGGGTGGGTTTTAGCTCGGGGTTGGAAGAAGAATCGGGCCATTTTATATTTGAAATTTTGATTTTTGTGAGAACGTTCTATGGTTGCAACCAGTGGTTGGAAAAACTAGTCTTTTGTATTTGAAATTCTGGAAATGCATATAGCATCTAGCTGAAAGGTGCAGATGTACATAGCAGGGGAGCTTAAAGTCTCGATGGATGTGTTTATCACAAATAATATTATTTGCTAGGTTGTGATACAGAATTATAGGTGGTGGTGGGGAACAAATTGACAGGTTTCCTGGCTGTGTCTTTATCTTATTTGCCACAAGGAAATTAGAGGGTGGTAGTCTTTTCTTTGTGTACCCCCCTCCCCCCCCGTGTGTGTGTGTGTGTGTGTGTGTGTGTGTGTGTGTCCTTGTCTACTCCCCCCCCATAATAGAATCTTTTGTAATGTATAGAATTTTGCTGAATGGTACATTTCCTTGTGGTTAATAAATGGATAAAGTCTAGTCTTATGTCTGTAGTGGTATTGATCAGTTCCGGGTGGGCTGAATGTGTTGTGAAATGGCGATCATTGCCAGAGATTAACCAAAAGAGTCATGTCTGTTTAAATGGAAGAAAGAACATGCTTAAGGCAGGCTGACAGTTCTTTTTGTGCATGCTTTGGAGAGGAAGCTAAACAATGGGTGTGTGTGTGTGTGTGTGTGTGTGTGTGTGTGTATGTAATGAATGGAGGCTTTGATAACATTAAATATCTTGCTTTTGTGAAATGACTTAACCATGTAGTTTTCTCTCTCCTGTAGTACCCGTTTGCCTGTCCCTGTATGTTCTGGCTTGTGAACTGTTCACATCCCTTTTTCTGATCCCTTGCCCTTGAGGAGGAGGGGCATCATGGCTACTGACCAAGGGACTGTAGACATTATTCCCTCCCAAGCCCACCTGGGTCATTGAGTTGGTGGAGGTTACTCTTGAGCAGTCCTAAGGTATTACTTAAGGAAACGCAGTCTGACACAGATCGCAGTTTCCTCTGGGAGTACAAAGACGTGAGCGTTAGTTTCTTGTGTGATTATTTTCACTGGGCTAGAAGGTTAATAGCAAAAATTTTGGAGCTGTAATCTTGCTCTAAGAGTATGTAGATATTCCATTCAGATTAAACTGCCATTAAGTATCATTGTATGGGATATTTAAAACACATATTCCTACTTGACCTGAAATATGTGATTGTATTGAAGATAATTGAAATAATCTTAAAAGCTTTAATCCATATTTATACATGAAGGTTTTTAGTACTTAAAATGATTTTTAAAAGGGTTTTGTTATGAATTAAATGCACTCTAAAAAGGATTATTGTGTTTTCCTCCTAATTGATTTTTCTGTGTAATGTGTAATCTGGCACACTGGAAGTTTGAGAGTGGCTATTTTTATGAGAATTAAGTAATTTACAAAGTTACCAGTTTGCTTCTCGATATTTGACTTCTTAAAAAATTATTTATTTTTTAAGGTAGGGTCTCTCTCACTCTGGCCCAGGCTGACCTGGAATTAACTATGTAGTCTCAGGGTGGCCTCGAACTCATTGCAATCCTCCTGCCTCTGCCTCCTGAGCGCTAGCATTAAAGGTGCCACTATGCCCGGCTCTGGATATTTGACTTTTTAAAACTCAAGTGGGAAAGCAGTAAGGAACAGTTCTATTTGAGGTGTTCAGGGTGGATGTTTTGCTATTTTCTTTAGTATTTGTGGACTTTGATTTTTTTCAGTTCTCATCTCATGGTATGTTATAGAGACTGATTATGCAGACTATTCCTGTAAAATATGGCCAAGTGTATAATTTCCTCCTTGCTTTCTTTCCAGGAGAAACATTTTGAGTTTTGCCCTTATCCTGGAATGCCTTCAGATTCTCTTTGATTTTGAATTTTTTCATCCCTCTTATCCTTCTTCAGATTCTGTTTCAAAACACAAATCTGCTTCTTAGTTGTTGCTTTTTCTTCTTGAAATATCATTAACTTGTGCATGTTTATGTTTGAGTTTGTTAACATTTGGGGATGGATCTAATAATTGCCCTCCTAACTAGGTTTATCCTAGGGAGGGTGATACAATTCCTGGGGAATTTGAACTGCTCTGAGGTTGAGGATTCCTTTGGATTCTGTGAGAGCTGGGGTAGGATGGTCTATATACTCATGAAAGAAGAAACAGATATAGTAATTATGTTACATTTTCATCACTTCTGCTAGGCAACAGTGGTTGGAGAGAGAGAGTTGGCAGTGCATATACCATCTTCTGGGACTCTGAACTTTGGCTAACAAGTGATAGATATTAAATGCTTTATTTTCTGCAAGGCAGAAGAAATCTCTTAAATAATGCCTATGATCAAATCCAAATATGTTGAAACACCCAGCCCAGAGGAAAAAACACAACTTCTTCAACCATTTCACTTTGAAAATCTTTCCTGTTTCTCCTTTAACTAATGGTTCTCAAGCCGGAGTGATTTTGCCCCTCCCCCACAGGAGATATTTGGAGGCATTAGACATTTTTGATTGCAGAAACTGAGGAGGGGGTTGCTACTGGCATCTAGTGGGTGGAGGGCAGGGATGCTGCTAACTATTCTATGCACTGTGTAGCCTAACCACTACAAAGAATTATCTGCCTTACCCTGTCAGTACTGCTGAGATTGAGAACTCCTGTTTGAAACTAAGCATTAATAGTGAAAGGGGTGGGCACCCCTGTCCCCCAAAGCCAGTCAGCTAAGTTTTACCAATACATGATATTGATGATCTCCAGGCAACTGTGTATTGCAGTTTTGCATTATCTTTTAACTTCAGAATATGGTTAAATTTGGTGTACTATTTTATCCTGTTATGATTGAATGCAAGTACTTTGTTGACTGTTATGAATAAACTCTCCAATGGCTTACTTTGATAGACTGTTTATAAAGACTTCATGTTAATAGACATAATGAATGGTTGGTCAGGGTATCAAGTTTTATTTTCTTTTGATACAGTATTCTCTTCCATAATAATCATCTTTAGGGATATTTCCTTTTATTCTTATTGAAGTCACTTGGCTGCATAACTTTGGTGTGTTATGAATGTATGTATATACATGTATATATGAAATCTCTTCTATAAAAGTCTTCATGTAAGTTGCACTGTACCATTGAGAAGAATATTCTGAAGTCACTCCCACAAGAAGTATGCAAATCAGCTCGACACTGTCTCTGTAGCACACCTTATTGTCACCTGGTACTACTGACATTTTCACCTCTTTGGACCATAAGACTTACTGTTCATAATACTTGAAGCAGCACTAAACCAAATGAAAATTTAAGTTTCAAAATTGTTTCTTTAGATTATAAGATTTAATTTTTTTCCATTTTTGCTCTTGTAAGTACTTTGATTTCTCATCTTTTATGTCATAAATCAGTGATTGAATTTGTTTTTTCATGCTTTTTTATGCTGCCGCTTGTCCTAGAGTCCTTCACTTTGCATTTAGTTAGGTAAGCTAGCAAAATTTGATGCTGAGGTCACTGGTATACCTTTAATCTTTTTAGTGTAAAAATCATCACTCCTTTTGTTGCCCTTTGTTATAGTTTCTTTCTCCTTTTCCTCCCCTTTGTTTAGTCTTACTAACCCCCTTACTTCTGTACTTTGTTTGCTGGTGAACCCAGTTGTTGCTAAGCATTAAGGTTACATTAATTTAGACTGCTTGAGAATTGACCAGAAAGTTTTTTCCACTTTACTGGTATCTTTATTTGCCAGTGTCTGGACTACCACACACACGTGGGAGTAGTCTTCTCTTGTTTTCCTTTTCAGGTTCTCCTTAACTCTTTGCTGCCTTTAAAAAGTTTCTCTCCAGTTACTTGACTCTTTTTAAATCAAAATTTGAGCAGTCCTCTGAGTATATTTATTGCCATCAATGGGATACACATTAGATTTTCTTTGTGTAGATTTAATTCTGTTAGGTTATAACAGTCACGTCTAGACAGCACATTGATTTCAAATTGACTATTGAAGATGAAAGTTCCAGGAGTAGTATATAGAGGAAGAAAGCCAGAAAACTATTGTAGATACCAATTGACTTTCTGTCATTCTCCAGCTAGTTTTCTGTTACTTTCATGTACCCAATGCATCTAGTGGTGAGACTTTGTTTAATAAAGGGACTTAAAGGAATTACATTATTTTCTGAGGCTGAATTTCATGAACTGCTTGAATGAGGTTTGGGAGAAAATTTGGGTGGTTTTTGTGGATAGTGAACTGAATTGTGTTGATTAGGCTTGGGTTCTAGTGCCAGCACTATTTGGCTTATTTGCCATTTTCTCTTACCTGAATTATCTTAGCCTTTTTTTTTTTTTTTAAGCTAAAGCTGTCTAGTTTCTAGTCACTAATTACACTTTTTTCCAGCCAGTCCACTGAGCTACTAACGGGACTTCTTTAAAAAATAAACCTGAACACAAGACCATCATCATCATAGGAGGAAAAGTTCATGATATCAAAATAAAAGGGAAGCCGGGCGTGGTGGCACACGCCTTTAATCCCAGCACTCGGGAGGCAGAGGTAGGAGGATCACCATGAGTTCAAGGCCACCCTGAGACTACAGAGTTAATTCCAGGTCAGCCTGGACCAGAGTGAGACCCTACCTCGAAAAACCAAAAAAAAATAAATAAATAAAATAAAATAAAAGGGAGACTGATTGAGAAGGGGAGGGGATATGAAGGAGAGTGGAGTTTCAAAGAGGAAAGGAGGGGGGAGTGAATTACTGTGGGATATTGTTTACAATCATGGAAATTGTCAATTAAAAAACAAAAAAAAAAAATAAAATAAGAGACATTCTTGAGATACTTGGGGGTATATGAAAAAAATGAATCTGAGGTTGGCTCTGGTGATCCCAGATTGATGCCAGTCTGAAGCCAGTCTAGTCTAAAATAGCCAGTTTCAGGCCAGCTAGACCTGATCAAGCCATAGTTTCATCCTATTTCAAAAGACCAAAAAGAGAAATAAATAGACAAATAAAAAATTTGAATATATTACTTTTGTTTCAAACCTTTTACTGACTACAAATCATCTTTACCACAGTGGCATACAGTGTCTTTCAAGTTGATTCTTGCCTATTTTTTATAATCATGGTTTAGTGGTTTAAATATTGGCTTTGCAACTTAACATTGGTCAAACCCATTTCATTTTCATGTGCCTCAGTTTTATTAACTTACAAAATGGAATTATTTATAGTTCCTCCCTTAGAAAGTAGTTGGAAGATTAACTGGCATGAAGTACTAGTATTTTGGTGTTGCTCTTCTTCAGTGTGAGTTCTATATTCTAGTCACACAAACTCAAATGTGGTTCCATAACCGCATCACTCTTTGTGGTATACCAGTGTGGTGTTCTTGGGCATGGTTCTTTATCTTTTACCTACCTCCCGCTGTTTGTAAGACAGAGAAGTAGCACCTGGACAAGTACTTTCTGTGATATTCTGTCCATGTTGAGTAATTTGCTTTGTGTTCTGACACTTTGTAAATCACCTTGACTTGAGTAATTGCTGTCAATGTTTACTTGCCAATTTCCACTTAGTGCAGATATTTACATTCTTGTTTTCACTCTTTGAAGACTTGTCCCTTTATCAACACATCCCATGTTCAGAACCTGGCACACATTAGATGCCCAGCAAATGTTTAGTGAGTGAGTGACATGAAACTCACTTTTCTGGACCACAGATTTTCTTGTATATTACCAAGTAGTGACCTTGGATTAGTTGATCTCTGAAATTTTTTCATATTCTAACACTTTTATGCTTCTAGGATTATTTTTATTTTTATTTGACAGAGAGAGAGAAAGAGAGAGAGCGAGAGAGGGAAATGAGCATGCCAGGGCCTGTAGCCACTGCACATGAACTCCAGATAGTTTGTGCATCTGGCTTTATATGGCTACTGGGGAATTGAATTCAGGTCATTAGGCTCTGCAGGCAGACACCTTAACTGCTGAGCCATCTCTCCAGCCCCCTGATTGTATAATTTTAAGATTAGATTTCAGTAGGGACATTAAGAATTAGGTATTTTGGGCTGGAGAGATGGCTTAGTGGTTAAGCGCTCGCCTATGAAGCCTACGGACCCTGGTTCGAGGCTCGGTTCCCCAGGTCCCACGTTAGCCAGATGCACAAGGGGGCGCACGCGTTTGGAGTTCGTTTGCAGTGGCTGGAAGCCCTGGTGCGCCCATTCTCTCTCTCTCCCTCTATCTATCTTTCTCTCTGTGTCTGTTGCTCTCAAATAAATAAATAAATAAAAATGAACAAAACTTAAAAAAAAAAGAATTAGGTATTTTTATTTTGCTGGTGGTGGTTTTGATATCATTAAATTATGCTCACTTACAAATATTTTGTCTCTAATTCTTAATTTTTATTAGAGTTGTGTTGATTTAGGGGGGACCTTAGATATCTTCAAGTTCAGTGACATTCAAAATTTTTAGACCATAATCAACATTAAAAATTATATGTTTTTTCATGGCTTAGTTCCCATGTAGTGTCTGTCTGTATGTGTGTATTGGAATAAAAGTTCATGAACTGTTTACTTTTACTGTCTATAAGGATACTTTTATTTTTATATTCTATTTCATTTTTAAATGCTGATTATGACCTATTAACTGACTGAAGGATTGTAAACTTATTTCTTTTCTATTTATTTATTTATTTGAGGAGGGTGAAAAGGAGAATCTATGGGTATGCCAGGACCTTCAGCCACTGGAGGTGAACTCCAGATGCATGTGCCACCTTGTGCATCAGGTGGGTACTGGGGAATCGAACCTAGGTCTTCTGGCTTTGCAGGCAAGTGCCTGAACTGCTAAGCCGTTTCTCCAGCCCAATGGATTGTAAACTTCTAAAATATCCCTATCTACATCAGTAAACACCTGTTTTCTCAGTTTTGTACCAGTTGGAGAAAGCAGTATGTACTAAAAAACCCATGTGCAGAAAAATATAGCCACTAGTTAATCCATAGGGGAGAATGTATCCTTTTGTTTGGAATATAGGAAAAACTGATCCCTAAGGAGAATTTGGACCTGCCTTGGCTGAGCTCATCTTCTTTGGACTGTTTGGATAAAGTAAACATACAGGAAGATGTTGAAACAGAATTAGATTGTAATTTGAAGAAGTTTGGGTTCTTTTCACCTGGGAAAGACTTACTGGAGGAGTTAAATCCTAACATTAGGAAAAAGATAGTGGTAGGTTAGAAAGGATATCAATCACAGTAGAAATGAAAAGTGACAAGTAGCATCAGGAACATAAATAGCACTTAAAAAATAAACTGGACCGTGTTTGGAAATCAAAGTGGCTGGAAGAGTTTTGACCTAATCCAAGGAAAAGATTTGTGCGATGAAGCAATATTTATAATTGCTTAAAGAAGTAAGGCAGTCTCAGTTGAGGGGGTAAATCCAAATGGAAGTAATGATAAAGATCTTTATGGATGTCCTAAATAATGAATATAGGACAGAAAAAACATCTTGAAGATTAAGGTAGATAGTAGCACTGCTAAACAAAATTACTAAAGAATAGCAGTCCAGAAGAAAATAGAAACATTTTTATGGATTTAGAGTGTAAGATGATTGAAAATAAACACATGGTCATGGAAAGATAAAAGAGCAAATAAAAAAAACATGATTGTGCAATGTTCTTTTACAGAGACAGACACTGTGTAATGGATATGCCTCCATTGTGAATTCTAGTTAAATAAATTTTGAGCATTAGTGGTCCAGTATGATGTTTGTGCTTGAAAATAGTTATTGCAGTACTTTCAGAATTACCCATCCTGGTCATCTAGATTATATTCTTCTAAGTATATGTGAGGCATTTTCCTTTCAGTAGATTCTACTGTTCTGCAGAAGCAGGCTGAGGTGCTTTGCTGTGGTTAGCATATGCTGTGTTAATACCTGGAGCCTAACCCTAGAAACAGTTTTTCTTTTTTAAAAAAGAAATTTATATATATTTATGTGTATATATGATGTGTATACTACTACTTATGTATGTGTAAGAGCAGGGCGGTGTTGGTGGGGAGAATGGGCGTTCCAGGGCCTCTTGCTGTTCGTTGCAAATGAATTCCAGACACATGTTCCACTTTGTGCATCTGGTTTTATGTGGGCACTGGGGAATTAAACCCTGGCCAACAAACTTTGCAAGCGAGCACCTTTAATCACTGAGCCATCTCTCTAGTCCCAGGCACAAGTTTTCTTTAGTTATCTGTTGTCAAACGGTACATTACATTATTAATGTTGCTGAAACAAGTAAATGTAAAGCAAGAAGATAGTTAATACTAGGTTATAGGGACTGACTTCATATGTGGGTAGGCATTGTTTTAGGTCAAGTCTTTTCATGTTGCAATAAAAGATTCCTATTATAAAGTTCCATTTCCACTTCAGATTACTGATTTTAAAGTTTATATTTGATAAGAATGATACCACTTCGTGTGGTAGCTTACACATGTAATCCCAGCACTTGGCTGAGGCAGAAGGAAGAGCCACATGAGTTTGAGGCCAGCCTGGGCTATATAATGAATTTTAGGATGACACAGGCAAAAGTATGAGACTCTGCCTTCCAATCCCTCACCCCCCTCCACCCTGGGGAAAAAATGCCATTATTAGGAAAAACCTCTGTTGCTCACATCTTTTACTGTAGTTGGTAAGTCACGCTTGTTGTAGCCATTTCAAAAGGCTTGGGTAAGTTAGAAGACAGTAATAAGTTTCTGAAACTTTGCAATAACTTTTATGTTTATAAAGCAAGATGTATTAAGTGAAATAGTATAGTACATAAAACACTAGTTGGTCCAGAGTTGCTCTCACATATTAATAATTTTTGAGTCTAACTTAGAAGGAAATAGTAAGGCGTTTGAAATATCTATTCAATTCTTGGGAGGTATTCTTAAATTAAAAAAAAATTATTTATTTGTGAGAGGCAGATAGAGAGGGTTGAGGGAGGGAGAGAATGGGTATGCCAGGGCCTCCAGTCATTGTAAATGAATTCTGGGCACATATGCCATCTTGTGCATCTGGCTTATGTAGGTACTGGTGAATTGAACCTGAGTCCTTAGGCTTCGCAGGCAAGCACCTCAACAGCTAAGCCATCTATTCAGCCCTGATATTTTTAAATTTTTAGACATATTAATCAGTAGCCAAGCATAGTGGCTCATACTTGTAAGCCCAGCATCCAGAAGGCTGAAGCAGGAGGATTGCAGTGATTTGAAGCCAACCTGGGCTACCTGGCAAAACCATGTCCAGTTCCCCCCTCAAAAAAACAAAAAAGAAAGGAAAAGCAGAATATTTTCACATAGCTCAGGTTGTCTTCAAGCTCAGGAGGCCCCGAGTACCTGATCTTCCTACCTTCTGAGTGCTGACATTATGAGCATGCCCTGCCAGTTGATTGAATTTTAAAAACCAGTAGTATGAGGGTTAGTGATATAGCTCAGATGGTCGAATTCTTGCTTAAAAGGACCTGATGTCCTACCTTGTAATTCTAGCACTTGGGAGCTACATAGTGATTTCCAGGCCACCCTGGGCTGCTTGGCGAGATCTTGTCTCAACAAACTAACACATACATCAGTATTTGAATGTGGTATAATGTTTTAGATGAAAACTTTGGAGTCTGATATTCAAATTTCCCCATTTTCTACTGATTATTTGGCCTTTCACAACTAGTAAGGCCTCATATTTCTTATTCCTAAATTAAAGTGGATAAAACAGATATTTAGTGTTGTGCTACATGTTGGACACTGCTAAGTGCTTAGATTTGTCAGTGAACAATACAGACATGATTATGTCCTTGTGGGGTTTATGGTAGTAAAGTAGGTAGTCAAATAAATCAAATAATTATGCATTGCCATATGTGCTGCCACAGAAATTAAGAGGGTGCTGAGAGGCTAACACTTATTTACCTCACATCACATATCATAATCTCCAATTATTTACCTTATTTGTCTCCCTGTTTATTATTTGTGCATTCAACAGAGTGCCAGCTATATGAGGGAGAAGTGTTTGACTCCATCACAGTACCGTTAATACACAGCACAGTTTCTGGCACAAAATAGAAGCTCAGTGGATAATTTACCTGGCTGCCTTAAATTCAGGAAGGAACTTGAGAGAGAGAGAGAGGGAGGGAGGGAGGGAGGGAAGGAAGGAGGGGGAGAGAGAGGGAGGGGGAGAGAGAGAGAGAGAGAGAGAGGGAGAGGGAGAGGGAGAGGGAGAGGGAGAGGGAGAGGGAGAGGGAGAGGGAGAGAGGGGTAAGATCAGTCAGGACTTTAAAAGGGCAGTGGAACCAAAAGAAGAAATTGTTAAACTGGGCATGGTGGCTCATGCCTTTAATCCCACTTGGGATGCAGAAGTAGGAGGATTGCTGTGAATTTGAGGCCACCCCGAGACTACATAGTGAATTCCAGGTCAGCGTGAGCTAGAGTGAGACCCTACCTCTAACCCCCCCCCCCCGCCATATATAATAAATAAATAAATAAAAAAGAGCAGTGGGAAGTAAGGAATTTTAAGGTGGAGCTAGATCTGATGGATTTGTAAGATCATTTTGGTACCTATTTGAAAAATATGCTAGAAAATACGTTTGAATTAGGAGGTAGACAGTTAATACCCTGTCTCATCATTATAAGCTAGAGAGACTGTTTTAAGATACCTTCTAGTTTTGTGTAGCATCTGGTTATATTTTAAAACTTGTCTACACTTACCAGTCTTCTGATATTGGTTTTAGTCACTTTGTTTCTTCCGGTTTATATTACTGAAAGCACAAACACAGTAGTCTTTGTATAAGGAGGCCTTTGGATACAGTATCTCAATAAACAAGTCCAGAGAAGAGTTGATAAAACCTAGGCACTGAATATTTGTGACAAATTCCCATGCTATTTTATATTCTGTCTTGTTTAATTTCCTTCTCTTTTCAAATGCCTGTACTTTTGGAAGATTGGCACTTCCTTATTATTTTCAATATTATATACTATTACTGATATGGTTGAAGATTCAGTATTAAAAGTGTAGTATAGTTTGTACCTTAATTCTTAGAAATTTATCTTTTCAGGTTACGAAGGACTTAAATAAAGGCTGAAAGGATAAATTGTTAATACTTTGGGATGATAGTTTCACTCAGAGCTACAGCCTCTAACTAGGTGGTAAGCTAGGGTATTTTTATCTGGAGAGATTTCCAACCTCTCTTGTTGGGAGTGTGCAGCCTGGCTCAGGGAAATCGGCTCTTTATTGTGTAGGTTGGCAGTGTCATCTTTTACTAGGAAAAACTTTCTCTACAACAGTGAAACCAGAAAAAGACATTTTATTTTGCTGAATTTCAGAAGTAGATTGGTAGCTGGTTCTTTTCTTGGTTCTATTTGCTTTCCTTCATTTTGAAAGCAGGCAAAACTATCTTTGATAAGTCCTGTCCTTTAAAGTAGTTTTCACCCTGTAAGCACTACAGGACAGTCTGTATTACTCCCTTTTGTAAAGTAGTTCTGGAAAAGAACTGGTTTTCAGGCTTTGTGGTTTAATAGAGTTTTGTACTACAGGATTAGTGAATCTTATTTGCTAATTTTTATTTAAGCTAAGTCATGAAAGAAATTTGTACAAGTATGATATGAAGAGAAATAAAAAGTCACAGAACTAAAATGGAATGATAATTAGCCAGTAAACATTGTTTCTAGAAAACTGCTTGTACATAGTGAGCCTGATAATAAAATTAATTTGGTTCACAGATACTCAGAAGTGGAATAAAACAGTTTTTCTAAATGACCAGAAGATATCAATAGAATAGGTACTATCATTTTATTCTATGTAAATATTATGCCAAAAATTTTTACTGGGTGACCTTTATTTTCCATTGTTCTTTGAAATATATGTAAACCTGATTTGGGTGTTGAATAAGGAAATTAATTGCTAGTTTATTTTTGTTAAAATGTAAATACAGATTGCTTATTAGATGAGTAGGCTAGAAATAATAGAGGCAATTAAATAGAAGGTTTCGAATGCTGACAGGACCAAATAAACTGTCAAGTACAATTTTTTTCTATGAGAATGATAAACTAATGAAAAATAAATTACCCAACCTGGTCCTTAGTTTTGAAGGGTGAGGTAAAGTCCAGGTTTGAGGATTGTAGGCAAGCTTTCTTGCTCGTCAGTGAAACTTAATTCTAATTTGTATCTACAGGCTTTTATTGCTGTAATCCAAGAATATACTCCTATCAAAAAATGTGCTGGTTAGTGTAGTAGCATATGTTTAGCAGGCTTGAGTTAAATAGCATTTTTATCTAGTATTTTGTACAAGGCTTTGTATCAGCTTATTAAACCAGAAAACAGAAGAATTGATAACCCTAGTGTGTTAGTTTATAGAATTTTCTGCTATTGGAACATATGGTATACCAATAAGGGTTAGTTCACAGAAATAAAAGCTAATATTGCTAGTATAAATGTAGCTTTTTGTAATCAAGAATGGCTTTAAAACAAATATCTATTAGAAGTTCTTTATCTCTAAACAAAGTAAAAGTAATAAATTAAACAGTTCTTGGACTAGTATACAAAAAAGCAAAGTTAAGTGTTGGGAGACCTTTCTGTACAATGGTGGGATATGTAGTGAACTTGAAGAAATTCTACAACCTTATTTTATTTTTTGTTTATTTTTATTTATTTATTTGAGAGTGACAGACAGACAAAGAGGCAGATAGAGAGAGAGAGAGAGAGAATGGGTGCGCCAGGGCCTCTAGCCACTGTAAACAAACTGCAGATGCATGTGCCACCTTGTGCATCTGGCTTACGTGGGGGCTGGGGAATTGTGCCTTGCACTGGGGGCCTTAGGCTTCACAGGCAAGCTCTTATCCGTTAAGCTATCTCTCCAGCCCTATAACCTTATTTTCTTCATCTGCAAAGTCAAATTTATAATGCCTACCTCACAAGATTATAATAAAGATCCAAGACTACATACACAAGCTCATTCATATTCACATATACATGAAACTTACACGTTTGTATTGTCATACCAGTTATTTTTTCAATGATTTAATGAGGTTTTTCAAGGAATGGAAATGCAAAAGGTCAAGTAAACTATGACAATACTTCTAATGCCTAACTTGTGTTCTTAATGAATAGACATATGTAGGCTACCAATGAATAAAGATGCTAGTTATATGAGCATCTTAATACCAAATATTAAAGGAATGTTTATTCTTTATAGTGACCTCAAAAGCCACTGCATGATTTAAATCCTGCCCAGCCTCATCTTTGTCATATTGGCTCACCTGTAGCTCATACAACGTACCTGTTGATTTTTACTCTCCAGAGATTGTCTTCCACTTATTTCCCATTCATTTTTATAAGAGGGATCATATCTGACTTACTCACTGTAGTGCTCCCAGAGCCTGGCAATAACAAATATTTATGAATTTGTGATCAGAGCTTTTAGGTGCTCACTCAGTGCAGGAAGATGTCTGTAAACCTTTTTGTAAGGGGCTTCATAGTAACTATTTTAGGCACTCTCTTGTAGTTACTTAGCTCTGCTAGTAACAGAAGCAGCTATAAACAATATATATGTAATGAATCATTGTAATTATGTTCTAATAAATCTATATTCCTAATACACTGAAATTTGAATTTTGGGTAATTTTCTTGTGTCACAGATAATGTTATTTTGACTTTTAAAAACCATTAAAAAATGTCAAAAAATTGTTTAAAGACTAAATATAACCTGGCCATAGACTGGATTTGACTGTGGGCTATAGATTGCCAATCTCTTGGCCATTTTGTGGGTGGCACCTCTCCCTCAATTTAGGAATAAATTGCCTGTTTTTTGTTTTTTTTTTTTTTAATCCCTTGGAACCTAGGATGTATTTTCTTAAAGAACTATGGTCATTTGTGTTGGCTAGGGCCCCAGAATCCTCCCCCAGCTTGTTTTACCTCTTGTGTCCTGTTCCAACAGTACTGTAAAACTTTACCTTCCAAAATAACACTATCTCTGAGGGACAGATGCATTTAGTGTTCTTTCTTGTATTAGTAAATTATGAGAATTTTCTTCTTTTCCTGACGTTTCTTCTGAGTTTTGCACCCCCCCCAAAAAAAACACACCCTGCTTCTGTAGACTCCTGTACAGTGGTATTGTGAGACTAAGGAAAGAGCTTTTGTATGGGACTAGGAGTGAGGGAATGTGGGAAGAGTATGGTAGTTTCACACTGTAGTTCACAACCCATTTGAGGGTCTTCAAATCCGTGTGATGAATCAACATTGTCAGAAAGAAAGGAAATTGAAAATATCAGATTGGGTCACGCATCGTAAAGGATAGTGTTGTTTCATGAAACTTCTGTGGTATTTCATTCTACTTTGTATGTTTTCTGTCACAATGTGAAATGTACCACTATTGTTTGTTTTCAGAAAGTTGCCTGTGTTCTTAAGAGTTTGAGATACTTAAGATTTTTTTTTTCATATTCTATGTAAGAGCCATATGAAGTGTATAAAGGAAATATCTCTATTGCTTACTGCTGTATATGTCTTATGGAGCTTCTTTGTGAGGTCATTACCTGTTTTATAGATGAGAAAACAGCATCATATAGCCAAGATGCAATAGATCTATAATTGAGATTCACAGAGATTCTCACTATATTTAGAACATGTGTTTCCTCATTAGTACTACAGGTGAATGAAGGAAGATATGTGTGACCTTTTGATATTCTAAGGGATAAAAATCATCTTATTTGTTGACAGCTTGCTAGATTTCTTGAGGCAAGGAATTGGCTTTCTGTAATAGGCTCACTTGTAAGATGTGAAGATAATAGTTAGGAACATATATGACACTATGTAACAGAAGAGAGATCTCATCTTTATTTTTTTCTCCCCTTAGTAGTTCTTTCTGTTTAATATAGTACCACCATTTGGGCCCTAACTCATTTTAGAAATAGCAGGGAATTGAAGATGAGGTTTGGTGAGGAAGAGTAATATGATCATGTCTTTAGCTGAAAGGGGAATTAGGGAAACCCAAGTAGAAGGCCACCTGGCCACACAGATGTGTTGGCTATTCCCAGGTGGCAATTTACAAGTGGGTGTAGATAAAACAAGTTCTGCTATTAAATTGTATTACAAGAAGAAGTCTTGGCTTTTGGTAGCTTTGATATGTTAATTGAATAGTTCTTTTTAGTTACATCAAGGAAGCAACACTTGGTTAGTTCAGAGTCTTTATGTTCCTCAATTTAAGTACTTAAAAATCAGAGTACATATTTTAAAAATATTTCTATCTCTTATATGTTGAATTAGCAACTATGAAGAAAATGAGTTTATGTTGTTCTAATCTATAACTTGATTTGAAATTCTTTTGGGAGGCTGAGTGAAATTCTTGTTTTTGCAATTGGAATTACTAATTCATCTGCAATGAGTTTCGATTAGTAGTTCCTGAAGACTCATTGTCTTTTAGTCCCATCACTTTATCTTTTAGTTTCATCATTCTCCCACCCCCATTATGTGTATTAGTTGCTTTTTTGTGTTCTAATTGCTTATTAATTTGATGCATTTGTCTATCAGTTTACCCTAAGATCTTTTTAGATCCATTCAGTGTAGATTAAGAGCAGTGGAGCCAGTTTGAGTGGTCTTTATCTGGGAAATGAAGATAATAATAGTTCCTGCTTTATATACACTTTTTGTGCGGTATTACTAAGTTGTTATAATGTGCTTTGAATGGTTGCTTGCATGTAATAGTCTAAGTAACCCAGTAAATATTAATTGTTGGTGGTGGTATTGTCTAGAAGTGTCTAAAGTGTTTATTAAATAAGCAAGTTAAAATGTAATGGATTTAAGCAAGTGCCTTTAACTGCTAGCCATCTCTCCAGCCCCAAATGCAATGAATTTCAAACAAGTCTTCCCACTATATTTGTTGAGAAACTGAGTTTTGGCAGTTGGCCATATGGTTTTTCAGGATGCAAGTAATGTTTTAAGATTATTAATAATAATCTTTAGTTCAATTCTACAACATCATTTGAATTTTAGAGAAGAATGTTAACATTTTCAGTTATGTGGGGCTGGGGAGATGGCTTGTTGATTCAGAGCATTTGCCTTGTAAACCTGAGGGCCTGAGAAAGCCAAGACCATCCATATTTCATTCCCCAGCATCTATGGAAGAAACTTCTGTAGCCTCAGTCCTATGATGGCAGAGGATAATTTAATTGCTGGGTTTTACTGAAGGAAAACTGGCAGCTCCAGGTTGAGTGAGAGACTCCATTCTCAGGAAATAGGTGGATGAGCACAAAAGAAGAGAACATCTGATGTTCTCTTTTGGCCTCCTCACACATGCTCAAAGGATGCATAGATGTGCACACATATGTGCATATGCCATACACACACCATACCACACACATTTACATACATTCCCCAAATTGCTTTTTGGGTTGGGAGATCTTTTCAGAAAGTTATAGATTGTAGTAGTATGTCAATTAGTATATATATTATGAATTGAGAGCCCCTCAAAATCTTTTTAAGATGAGGTAAAGGGAGTGGATACTTAAGGAGAAAAACTGACATTTTCAAAGGTATGACTTGTTTTAATTGTTCAGTCTCTGAATACCAACATTTCTGGGGAAGTAGCTTCTGTTTAGTTACATTTCTCTAAGTGATATCCTTTATTATTATCTACTAGATTCTATTTGAATTTAACCAAAGGAGGTTCTGTATTTTTGTTTGCTTAACTCACATTTGAGACAAGATAGTTTGCCTGTCATTACTAACCAGTAAGACTGGAACTGTAGAGCATGCTGATCAGCTTTTCAAGAGTTCTCCTTGGCTATCTCTCAGCCTTGGTGGGAGATATGTTTGCAGTAGTTTATATAGTGGCTGTTTTGCAGATAATTAGTGTTTCACACTTTGAGAAAACTATGTTTGTGGCCTGTGGAGCCAGTGATAGCAGTATTGCTCACCTAAGTGAGCTCTAATTTTAGGCAGATGTTCTGTACTTGTCTAGTTTGATTGCAACCATAAACCCATATGTGTTAGTTGCTTGAGGAAAACAGAAGTGCTTTTCTCAACCACTTTTGCTTTTTAATGAAGAATGTTTAAAGCAGTTTTCCTGATGTGCCACAATTAAGTTAATTTTATTGTTCATATACAAGAATTTTACATTATTATAACTTCTTTTTAGTCAAAAATTAGATTTGGCAAGTTATTTCACAGCTATACCATACTGTTATGTTTAACAATAACATCACTAATGATTAGCATCTGTTACAACTCATCAACACACCTATAATACGCTCTGGGCTAAGTGCTTTGAAGTGTTTGTCATAAGATACATGACTTGCCCTACAAAACAAATATTATCCCCATTTTATAGATGAGGAAACTGAGACTCAGTGACTTACCTGAGGTTACTGGACTATGTAGCAAAGCTTGGGTATCTAACCTAGGTCTTCCCAACTTGAATTTCTTCTTTCTATGGAATCAGATATTCAAATCATGTATTAAATGACAAGTTATCAATTCTTGGGCAGTGCAACTTTCTTTGAACCTGTTCTGCCTCAGCCCCTTCAGTCTGCTTCCACCCTAACAACAGCTGATGTTGCTGTCACCTCTTGGAACCTGTGATGGAGTAAGAAATGCCTAGTCAGCAAATTGTGGTACTGATGGTCTGTTATTGTTCCTGTGGCTGATACAGCACAGTTTTATCCACCTCCTAAAAGAAAGTCATGTGCACAGCTGTGTAAAGATGGAGACACAGAAATTGTTCTTTTGGTTTTACAATAAGCCATGGTTAGAAGCAGGTCAGAATTCATATGCTCTATCATCATTTGAGTAATTAGTGAATCAAATGTTCAAAGTAAATGCATCTTCTTGAGATGATATAATTTGATTCAGACAAGTTAACCTCATGTAGGAGAAAACAAGTCCATGTTCTTTTTGAGTCATATTTGGAAAAGAACATAATGGTAAGTGTTGATTAATTGTTCCCTTGGTACTGTTGACTCTTGCTGATTGCATGAGGAGGAACATGTATAGATCTGAGTGGTTTTGTCATTAGGATTTGGTTGCTTTTCTTCCTTCATAGTTAGTTATATTGATAAACAAAGATGCATCACATTTGTTTTCCAAATCTAAGGACCTAAAGATTTTAAAGTATTTAGCTCAAGAAAACTAAAATAAAGTGAAGAAAATAGAACCCTATATGTTTACTGTGTGTGTATGTGTATTGTATGAATGAATATGTGAGTAAGTGGAGGCCAGGTTTCATTCCTCAGGTGCCTTATATTCCTCTTATTTATTTATTACTTAATGAGAGAAAGAGAATAGGGCCTCTAGCCACCGCAAAGAAACTTCAGATGCATGTGCCACCTTGTGCATCTGGCTTCCGTGTGTACTGGGGAATTGAACCTGGGTACTTAGACTTTGCTGGCAAGTGGCTTAACAGCTAAGCTGTCTTTCCATTTCTTCCTTATACCCCTTTTGAGATAGCATCTGTCAAGCCTGTAGAGCTTACCAAGTAGTCTACACTGGCTGACCAGTGAAGCCCTAGGAATCTGCCTGCTCCCTGCCCCCTTCATTCTTTTTGGTATTTTGAGGTATGGTCTTGCTCGGGTCCAGGCCGACCTAGAATTCATGATGTAGTCTCAGGGTGGTCTTGAACTCACAGCAGTCCTCCTATCTCTGCCTCCTGAGTACTGGGATCAAAGGTGTGTGCCACCATGCCGAGCTAGTGAATCTGCCTTTTTAAAAAAATTAATATTTTATCCATTTATTTTAGAGAGAGCGAGAGAGAGAATATGAGAATGGGTGTACCAGTGTCTCTGGCCACTTGCAAATGAACTCCAGATGTATGTGCCACCTTGTGCATCTAGCTTTACATGGGTACTGGGGAATTGAACCCAGGTCCTTGGCTTTGTAGGCAAGTGCCTTAACCACTGAATCATTTCTCTAGCCTTCCACCACCCACCCAAGTAGGGTCTTACTTTAGTCCAGGCTGTCCTGAAATTCACTATGTAGTTCCAGGCTAGCCTCCAACTCACAGTAATCCTACTACCTCTATCTCTCAAGTGCTGGGATTAAAGGCGTGTGCCCCCATGCCCAGTGAATATGCCTGTTTTGGCCTACTCAACACTCTGATCACAAGTTCATGCTACCTTGCCCAGCCTTTTAAAGTGTGGATTCTGGGGATTGAACTTTGATCTTCATGCTTGTAAGGCAAGTACTTTTCTGACTGAGCTATCTTCCAGACCTTTTTGTCTATATTTTTTGAGTATGAGTAAAAGGTGACAAATGATTAGTGAAGACAAATAATAACTACTCAGGGATTTAATCTGAATTTAAGTGACTGAATTTATAGAAAAGCTAATATTCATAATTCACCCATTTGTAATTGGTATCAGCTGATAATTAAGGGATGCCTAGTGTAGGCTTCTCAGTTTTCCAGGAGCTTCTGAAAAGGGACAGGCCTACTCTAAGAAAGTAGAATTAAAGTAGTTCCCTTGGAATTTTTAAGTCTTATACTCTAAATGTAGTCATATTCTGAAGCTGGAAGTGTAGTATAAAATTTTTTGCCATATTGATTACTAAGATTAATGGCGACCAAATACCTTATTGTTTTGTTTTGATTAACTTTGAGGTCCTTACTAGGCATTGGCACATTTCAGATTCTCTTTGGTCTAGACTTGAGTCCTTCCATATTCCTTCTGAAATGTATTGCTGCTATAGTGAAAGCCCCAGAAGGATAGGGATTGTGGCCTTCATGTGTATTTTGCATTCCTAGTGCTCAGTAAATGTTTGTCGAGTAAGTTATTATGAAATAGTATTTTTTCTTACTGTCTAATTTCTTGAATTGGCTCTACATATAGACTTCATTCTATATCTGTCCTTTTGTTCTCTCTTCAACCTACTGTTAGCTTGAAATAATTCCTTCAAAGATACTGTAATTGCCTAAAGAGTGGTTATCTGTTCCTGGTTTTTATTTGGCTTTTCTGGAATCTTGATAATATAATCTGTCTTTACTCAGTTTTTTTAATTTTTTGATTCCTTAACTCCCCTTCCCCTTCTGACTATTGTCCCTTACCATCCTAATATTTATTCTTAACATGCATTTTGTGTTTATGGTTTCATTCAGTTTGGTTCTTATGTACTTTTTATTCTAGGTATGGAAGTAATATCATCTCTCATTTAGTTTTGACTAAGGTAGATGTTCAGAGTTACACCTCTTAGTATGGACAAGTTCCCCAAGTCCAGAGGACATGACTTTGGGTAGGGAATAAGAATTGTATGCCAGTGTCCTATCAACAAAATGACAATCAGGCATTAAATCTATAGGGAGAGTGTTTGATGTGAAAACAAAAGAGCTTAGCATTTTCTTTACTACTTATTCAAAATAGATGTATGATGGAATGATGTAGACTCAAGGTTTTGAATGTGGTGTGCACTGAATTTTCCCTTTGTGGTGGTGCCTGCTGTGTATGTTGCAGTAGTAGTTATGGTAGATTAAAGTATTATTTCTCAGGGATTGTGCTTCATAAAATGCGTTGCAAACACAAGAATCACCTGGGTATTTTGTTAAAATGAAGATTGTGATTTGGTATATTTGGAGTGAGAGGCTGCAAGTTCTGCATTTGTAATAATGGTGTCTGTTCAGGGACTTTAATCAGAAAGAGATTAAAGGAGCCAAGAATGGCCAGATTAAGTGTGGTGGTTTGATTCAAGTGTCCCCTAATTTGATTCAGGGCCTAAACTCCTGCCCATTCACCTGCAAATTGTTTAGAGATTATAGCCTTTGAGATTGGACCAGCTGACCTGCACTGGGGCAACAGGAAGAATGTAGACTCTTTTGAAGGGGCCTGAGTACTCAGGGAGTGTCCTGTTCTTCAAAGTCTGCTTTATTTCCCTCTGGATTAACAAATTAGCACCCTACCTGGCAATATAGTGTATAAGAAATGCAGGAAAGAGAGAGTCATTGAGTTTGCAACATGGTCTTGTGTTTGCCATGGGTAGTGTGAAGCAGGTTTGCTGGTTGCCTGCATGGAGACTCCATGGGGCCATGAGGATGAACTGTGGATTGCAGTGGAGACGCCAGGACCACGAGATGGCTGCTCAGGAAAGCTGCTGGCCCTGATGAAGTTTTCTAGGACTGTGAATAGCCTAGCTGGAGGGGCGGAATTGGAAGTCCAGAACTTGTTGCTGCTGGTTATTGGACTAGGAGATTTGTCAAACTGGAGTTGTTGGACTTGGAGCTACAGAGTTTGGTATTTGCCCTGTTTAAATCATGTATTGCTTGAGTATTTCTTTGGTATGCCCAGTGGCATCTTTGGCAGTGTGAATGTTTATTCTGTGCCATTATGGGCTTTTGGGGGAGTTTTTGGTAAAAAAAAAGACGTTGGTTTTTGGTAAAAAAGACCTTGGACTATGGAGATGTATGAATATCACTGGGATTGATAAAAACTATGGGGACTTTTAAAGTTGGACTGAATGCATTGTATTTTATATCATGTGTGGATATCAGTTTATGGAGGCCAGGGGCAGTATGTGGTGGTTTGATTCAGGTGTCCCCCATAAACTTAGGTGTTCTAAATGATAGGTTCCCAGCTGATGGAGATTTGGGAGTTAACTCCTCCTGGTGGGAGTGTATCATTGGGGGCCGGTTTATGGGTGTTTAAGCCAGTTTCTGTAAGCCAGTGTTTGGCATACTCTCCTGTTGCTATGGTCCACCTTATATTGGCCAGGTATTGATGTCTGTCCACCCTTTGCTCATGCCGTTATTTTCCCTGCCATCATGGAGCATCCCCTTGAACCTGTTAGCCAAATTAAACTTCTTTATTTCCCACAAGCTGCTCTTGGTTGGGTGATTTCTACCAGCAATGTGAACCTGACTGCATCAAACAATTTATATGGGTACGTAAATGATTTACATGCTTGAGGAACTGAAATTAGTTCAGGAAACTTAGTTCATAAGGCATATTGGGGGCATTAAGCAGTGATTAGAGGATGAGATTGGGTAAATGTCAGATTACTAAAAGCTCAATTTGTTAGGCATAGATAACTTCATGGTGAAGGCTGTAGAGGGACCATTTTGAGGAACAGCGCTGTCATTAGATTTGTATTTTAGAATAAAGAGATTCATTATTGCTTGTATCATTGTCATTATTATTATCTGTTAAAATATATTTTTAAATTTTTATTTATTTGACAGAAGTAGATAGATGGAGAGGGAGAGGGAGAGAATGGGTGCTCCAGGGCCTTCAGCTGCTGCAAATGAATTTCAGGTGCATGTACCATTTTTGTGCATGTGGCTTATGTGGGTCCTGGGGAATCAAATCTGGGTCCTATGGTTTTGCAGACATGTGCCTTACCCACTAAGCCATTTCTCTAGCCCTGTCATTATTATTTTGAAGTTGAGTTTAAAAGACCATGGCCAGCTGATAGTAATGTTAAATAAGTAGTAGATGTTGATCCAACCTAGAAAGAAATTCAGAAAGACATTAAGTATAATTTCAGAAATCTAGTTAGTGAATATTCAAACGTTAAGTAAGCCAGAGTCTGGAAGTACTGCCACTTTGTCAATTTAACTAGATGATTTGTCACTTTGTAGATTATTTGTAACTTCAGCAAGGTATGTTTCAGTGGAATGAAGACAAAAACTGCATTGTAGAGATGAATGAAATGTAAATGAGAAAATGGGTTCAATTATTACTTTTCAAGAAACATTGGCTGAGAAGAGATGGCTAAAAAAGCCAGAGTAGAAACATTTATTTGATTGAGGAATGACTGGTAGAGTACTCAAAGAAAGGGGAAAATTAAATTGGAATCAGAAATTTGGCTGCCATCATTAGTGTGTTCTATTTTTTAAAAATTTATTTATTTACTTGTGGAGGGAGGGAGGTGGAAAGGGTAGCGGGGGGAGAATGAATAAGTGAATGAATGAATGAGAGAATGAGAATGGAAATGAATTAGTGCACCAGAGCCCTTTGCATCAAACTCCAGTTGCAGGCACACCACTTTGTATGTTTTGCAAACAAGTGCCTTTAACTGCTGAACCAGTTCTCCAATCCCTTCAGTGTAGTCTTTTACTCTTCTAAATCTAAGCAGTAACTAAGTACTGCTAATTTGAACTTCTATTTGAATGTCTTCATGCTTTTCTATTTACATCACTGGTATGTATGTTCCACCCTTAATGGTCCCATATGTGAGGTTTTAAGTACACCTTTTCCTTCTCTACTTCACAAACAAAACCATGCACGCAAACAAATGAACAAAGGAAACCTGGGAAAAAGAAAGGTTGTCTTATATACACTGGTAGAAATCAAGGAATTTAGTGCTGGGCATGGTGGCACATGGCCTTTAATTCCAGCACTCCAGAGGCAGAGGTAGGAGGATCTTCTTGAGTTCAAGGCCACCTGAGACTACTTATTGAATTCCAGGTCAGCTTGGGCTACAGTGAGACTCTACCTCAAAAAAATTAAAAAAGAAAAATTAAAAAAAAAATCAAGGAATTTAGTAAGGTAAGGGTTTTATCATGATTGTACAAATCTGACAGTTCCTTAAAACTTTTCATTGACATGTTGTCATCTACCAGTGATGGTTAAGCCTTTTCATATGTCATGCAGTACCCCAGGGATTGTTTTCCATCATCAATTCCTACCAGTTGGTGCATCCCATTTTGATCTTTTATCACCACAAAATCTTTGTCATAGCCTTCCTCCTCTTATATAGTTTTTATTTACCTTCCTACTCCATTGCTATATATTTCTTGCAGTCTCCGCTCTGTTTTAACTGTACCTTAGCAACTTGATCGGTACTTCTTTCTGTGTTGCTGTAGTATCTTACTCATCTACTTGTATTTCTACATGATTGACATTTTATTTTTTATTTTTTTTAGTTTTTTCTTTTCACATTACATCTGTTAGAGTTATTACTGATTCATCTCTGTGTCCTTGGTGCCTGGCTCATTGCTGGTTTGAGCTCAGGCCATGTTCATTTAATTGTGGGGAAAAAAATAACAGAAGCTGTGGCATTTTACTGGACCTGGGAGGAATCTGGATTTCACCATAAGCTATTCTGTGTGGAATAGCCAGCATATGTAAGAGCTTTGAGGTAGTATGTGTGATAATATTTATATCATGCTGAATGTTCCATTTAGATATAGTATGCTGAATGTTCCAGTAAATAAGGTGAGATACACAGTTAGTGGGCGATAGGGTTACAGAAGTAAGTTCAGCAAAATGAAATGGGAATCTGCCGGCATGCTTCAAAGCTTTTTTTCTGTATCATCGGGTAACTTGTGTGGACTTACTCTGGAAAGGAGTGCTTGTTCTTGAATTTTGAGGTGGGAGTCTGTATCCTCTGGAAATATCCAAAATGTGGATAATCCTGTCTTTTTGTGCAGTTCTTTAGTAACTTATGGTTTTGTTTATATACGTTCTCTTCCAAAAAATTATATGACCTTTTTGAATATGTAAGTACTTTCTGTCACTGATTAGTATATCATGAAAAACATTCTGATGACATCTATGTTTTTTTCTCAGACATAATGGTTTATTTGGTGTTTCATATTATTTTCTTTTGGTATCTATAGGTTCCATGGCCTAATGGTGAGCTGTCTGGACTCTGGATCCAGATAATAGGCTGATATTCATATATTTTAATGCTCCTTAGAGAACTTTCTAAAATTGTTCTCCTTTGGCCTGGTAACTACTCAGAGTTGTGAAAATCTGTTAGTCTGTTTATTTTGCTCTACAAGAGTATTGTTAGGTTATTTATAAAAATGCCAAAGTTGAGTTTTGCATCATTCATGAGGGAGAATGACTATTAGTCCTTGCTTTTGCCATTTCCTTAAGCCAGTGTAAAGTTTATGATTGTACGATCACCTTAATTGCGTGTATGTGTGTGTATGAGAGAGAGAGAGGAGGAGAGAGAGAGGGAGAGGGAGAGGGAGATATTTTGAGGTTGTGGAAGGAAATCTAAGGATTGAATGTATTTGGAAAACTGTGGGACATGACTAGGGGGAAGGGAAATAGTGGGTACTATTAACAACCATTCAAAGGTCATGTGCTGCTCCCTGTGTTGCTTTAGGAAAAAAACCAATCTGTGGTCTATGCTTGTACAACAACATAGTTTATATTTAAATGTTATGTTATACAAGAAACCAGAGTAATACTAGTTGAGTAAGTAGGAACCTAGGACAGTGAAAAATCAAGAGGCAAAGTAGTCTGGAAAGCATTATGAAGAAAATGAGACCTCCGTGAACCTTGAAGATGAGTTAAAATTTAGATGGGTGGGAAAGTGATTGTGGGTCTGTGTGTGTGTGTGGGGGTGTGTGTGTGATGGTTTAAAGTAGTGGGATGAATTAAGACATGACAGTAAGAAAAACATATTTCTGTACTTACAGTGATGAGAATTGGTTTGGGGGACAAAGTTGAATGGTAAATTATTGTAGCATTATTTATATAGGGTTTGGGTAGATGGAGTTATGTGGAGATGTGAAGGTGTGTGGGATGTGCTGGAAGAAAGTGTATGAAGGGTTTAGGAACTTTGAATGCTTGAATTTGTCTAAAGCAAAAATATTTTAGTAGAATGAAAAGTCTAAAGTGTTAGAAGACTTACAACACTCAGAAATATGTATTAGTACTATGGTATTCTCATGTAGAATACCATCAAGTTAAGTATTGGGTAATTTCTTCCTTACTGTGATCATCTTTCTTGGGCTGCTCAATCTGAAGTTGGCACTAAATAATGGTGATTTATGCATTATCCTTTGCAACTTGAAGCCACTATACAGTGATGTATACTGTAGCTAGTTATCTATGAACCTTTTCATTGGAAGAACTATTTACCTTGACTTACTTCATTTTCCTTTTTAATCCAATGACTATATAACAAAGACCCTGTTTTCCCTTTTAATGAGTTTTTCTTATTCTAACTACAGTCTGCTTGCCACATATATGCTATTTTCCTTCAGTACCCTCTTCCTTTTTATATTTTCTAAATACAGCTAGAATCTTTTTCATATACTGCTTTTGTGAAGGCTCTTCTAATTAATCCTTTTCATCCCTTTTAGTTTTCACATTCCTCATGTACTTTGTCAGAAAGCACACAAATTATTTTAAATAATCTCTAAATTTTTTATATGTTTGCTCAGAATGGATTGCAGATTTCTCAAGGGCAGGAAAAGTCTTTTGTATTTATTTTGGTTTGTTTCCATAAATTTTGTGAAATCTGAGCATTTAGACATGGTTAGTATCTGAAGTTTAGTCTTCTCTTCCTAGAGCTCATATGCTTTGGTTAAAATATTGGCTGATTTTTATGAATTAAGCAGCTCCTTCCTCTCTCCCTACCTTTTTCCTTCCTTCCTTTTCCTTCTTCCCTTTGGATAAATGCCAGTGAGTCAGTATGTCAATACTAAATTTATTGTTAAATAAGCTTTACACTTACCTCTTGCCAATCATTTTCTTTAATACCCAACTTTTAAAATGTTGAAAGGGATATTAGGAAATAATTTAATTTGTTTGCATTTTAAGTCAGGGTTTCATTCAAATTACACAATACCCATATGCTTCTGCATTTATGTATAGATGATGTATTTAATTATACATTTTCATGGTGGATATACCAATATTTTATGAAAGGAAAAAGTTATTTTACCTAACAGACACAAAGTAGATCATGTACTTTCCCTTTCTTCCTCTGAATTAGTAGTGAAAACATGGAATCCATTGATACATACATACGTACATACATACGTGTATATATACACACACACATATACACATACATCAAAATACATATATATACATACATATGTAAGATTTTAATGAACAATTGGAATATTTTTATTGGATTAAATAATTGATACAACTTTGAGGAGTATATTGAATAGATAAGAGTAGATAGAAAGACAACCTCATATGGTATGTATTATCATGAGGGCACTGGGTCAGTTACACTTGGAATGTGGAGTGTTTAGACCAATGCTTTTATAAGAAATGTAACAACATAAGCAATAGTGGGAGCCACAAAATGAAATTTTTGAATTTTTAGTAGCCACATTAAGAAAAGCTTTAGTTGGTGTAGTGGTGTGTGCCTTTAATCCCAGTGCTCGGGAGACAGAGGTAGGGAGATTGCTGTGAGTTTGAGGCCAGTCAGGACTGCAGAGTGAGTTCCAGGTTGGCCTGGGCTAGAGTGAGACTCCCTGTGTGGGGGGAAGGGGGAAGTAAAATTAATTTTAAAAGTGTGTTATGTGAATTTTTATTCTGCTTTTAACATTTTCTTACATGTGTGAAATATATTTTGATTTTATTTCCCCCAATTACTCTCTCATCCTGTCCCTCTCCCATTAATACCCGTCTTCCTCCTTAACCTCATTCTTACCTTCATGCCTTTTTTTGTCAACGTTGTTGTTTTGTTTTTCAAGGTAGGATGTTGCTACAGACCAGGCTGACCTGGAATTCACTATGTAGTCTCAGGGTAGCCTCGAAGTCATGGGGATCTTTCTACCTCTGCATCCTAATTGTTGGGATAAAGCCATAAAGGTGTACATGCTATTTTTTTTTTTTTAATTTTTATTTATTTGTTAGAGAGAGAGACAGACAGACAAAATATGGTTACATCAGGGCCTCAAGCCACTGCAAACAAACTCCAGATGTATGCACCTCCTTGTGTATCTGGCTTACATGGGTCCTGGAGAATCAAACCTGGGTCCTTTAGCTTTGCAGGCAAGCACCTTAACTGCTAAGCCATCTCTCCAGTCCCCTTTTTAATTATTTATTTTTAAACCCATTACATTAACTTAGGGTTGTTTGTATGATCATGGGTGGAGGATTATTTGGCATGGATTGGGTAAATTACCAGTGGCAACACCACTGATGAATCTTGACTCCCTTCTCCCAGCAATCATTAAATGCTGTTAGTTACTCTGGGAAGTACGGGGTCAAATGTGGAGGTCATTGTTTGTTCTTTTTGAATTATTTTCCATCTTATTTATTAGTATTATATTGACAAATAACCCCTAACTGAACTTGGAGTTCACTGATTCAGTTAGACTAGCTAGTCAGCAATGCTCAGGGATTTTCCTCATCACCCCCCCAACCCCCCCACCCCAGTGCTGGCATGACAGGCATGTGCCACCACATTTGGCTTTTACATGTATACTGAGGGTCTGAACTCGGGTCCTCATGCTTTTGTGCAGGAAACCACAGTACTTTACTATCTGAGCTATACCTCCAGCTCCTCCTTGCAGAGTGTTTCCTACCAGCCTTTTCATTTCCTTTTTAATGTGATAGCAACTGAACACATGCTTTCTTTCCTCTGATACTTGAGTTATTACTGTTTCTGCAAATCCAGAATAGTTGTCATGGATGCACTTCTTAGCTCATACAGTTAAAGAATTATTTAGTTGACCTATTCCTTTAGCAGAAATGCTGCCAGATGACCATTGTAGTAGGAGCTTGAATCACCTACTTGGTTCCTGGTTATCTGGTTGAACACAGTTTATGGTATGTAATAAATGCATCCTTTATGAGAAATATGCCCCCCTTCATAACATGTTTTCTAGCTCCTGGTATTTTAAATGCATTCAATTTTGCATAGAAATAGTAATAGACAGTCTACCTGTCTTTCTATTTTTCTTAAGATTTTCCTTTATTTGAAGTAAGCATTCTCGGTGACTTCCGGTTAAGATGGCGCCGTAGGTACCATGCCAAAGCAGCCTGGCGGGGGGGGGGGCGCAGGGGAAGACCAAAAAAACTCAAAAATACAAACTTTTACTAAAAACTGAGGTGTATGGGAAATTGAAGCAGCAGTGGAGAAGTAGAAGAGATCCAGAGCTTCCAGAGCCCGCACAGGCCAGCAAAAGTGGCCCTGGCAGCTCCGCCAACCACCGCGGTGGCGGCACATCAGAAAGCCGCCAGGCTCGGCTCCAGCCTCAGGAAAAGCCAGGTGTGGGAGCTTCCCCTCACACCGCGCTCTCTGCAACTCAGGAAACGTGAAGGGAGAGCGGCAGTGAGCAACAGAGGAGCAGACCACGAGGTAGAAGAACATGTGGAGCAGCGAGCGAACCGGAGCAGCTGCAGCTCCTTCCCCTCCCCCACCGCCTGAGCCCAGCTCCAGTGAACAGAGCAGCGTCCCGGGACCCAGCCACGCCAACTTGGTCCAACAGCGGGACCCAAGCAGGAGCAGAGTCCGGCAGCAACATCATCACCTCCGGCACCGGTAACAGCAGACCCAGGAGCAGCAGCAGCAGCAGCAGCAGACCCAGCAGCAGCAGCTTCAGTGGCAGCAGCAGCTTCAGCAGCAGCAGTGGCTCCAGAAGTGGCAGCTACAGCAGCAGCAGCAGCAGAGGCAGCAGCAGTGGTGGGTCCAGCAGCAGAGCTTCAGCTGCTGACAGACCAAGCAGAGGCACCTTTAGCAGCAGCAGTTCCAGCAGCGAGGTTGCTGATCTGCAGGGCCACAGTTGCCAGGTTTGCCTTGCAGGAAAAGCCAGTGCCCAGCTCCAGAAATCAGAACAGCAGCCTGACGACCCAGGCAGCAACTTGACTGAGACCAAAATCATCCAAGGTAACTGGGATTGCACCAGGGAAGGGTCTCATTTGGTCACAAGCTGACTTGGATCCCTCAACAGACCAGAAGTCTTAACCTCTATGTTGATAGAGGATCTGGTTGTTATAATAACTACTCTGGCATACATACTTGGGGCTGTTTTTGATTGAATGGGTACAGTGTTTACTTAACTTTTAGAATCTATCTGTATTTTATTCCACTCAGCCTACTTGAATACTCCCATAGCAGGGAAACTCAACCCCTAGGAGCACCTTTGTAGATACTCTGAGAGTCTTAAGAACCACACCTAACACCTTCAGCTCCTACCTTGAAAATATATAACATCAAATCAATTGATACAGCTAAGAATACCCAGCTAGCTAGGAAATCCAAGCATTAACTTAAGCCAAGATGCAAAAATACATGCATTATAACACAAGAAACACTAAAAAGCAAGACGATAAAAATCCACCGAAAAGTATTAATGCATCAGAAATGACCTCCACTGAGAACGAGTTAGAGGAAATGCCTGAGAAAGATTTCAAAAGAATGATTGTCAATATGTTCAAAGAAGTCAGAGAACAAATCAAAGGAGTCAAAGAGGAACTTAAAGAGGAAATCAAAGGAATCAAAGAAGATGCAGGACACCAATTTCATGAAATAAAGAAGGCAATACAAGACATAAATAAGGAAATAGAAATAATAAAGAAAAACCAGTCAGAATTACTAGCAATGAAGAACACAGTTAATGAAATAAAAAACTCTGCAGAAAATCTCACCAGTAGGATGGATGAAGGAGAGGAGAGAATATCTAAGCTAGAAGACCAGGTGGCAGATCTAATACAGTCCAACAAAGAGAAAGACAAACTTATAGAAAAGTATACGTGGGAATTTCAAGATATTCGGGACACTATGAAAAGATCCAATATAAGAATTCAGGGCATAGTAGAAGGAGAAGAATTCCACTCCAAAGGCATAGTAGGCGTCTTCAACAAAATCATAGAAGAAAATTTTCCCCAAATTGGGAAAGAGGTGCCAATACAGATACAGGAAGCCTTTAGAACCCCAGCCAGACAAAACCTGGAAAGAAGCTCTCCTTGCCATATTATAATCAAACTTCCAAATACACACACCAAAGAAAAAATATTGAAAGCGGTTAGAGAGAAAAATCAAGTTACCTACAAAAGCAAGCCCATCAGGAGTACAGCAGATTACTCAACACAAACTTTTAAAGCCAGAAGAGCTTAGAGTGATATATTCCAAGTTCTGAAAGATAACAACTGTCAACCAAGGTTACTTTATCCTGCAAAGTTATCCATTCAAATAGATGGAGAAATAAAGTCATTCCATGACAAAAGCAGGTTAAAGGAGTATTTGAAGACAAAACCAGCTCTACAGAAAATACTTAATAGAATCCTCCATGCTGAAGAAAAGGAAAAGCACACATATAAGGAACCTAGAAAAAACAAGCAATACTCAAATACTAGTTAACACAAGAGAGCACAGGTAGAACTGGAACCACACCCAAAAAAAAAAAAAAAGGCAAACATAAATACACACCTTTCAATAATATCTCTTAATATCAACGGCCTCAATTCCCCAACGAAAAGACATAGGTTTGCAGACTGGGTTAAAATGCAGGATCCTACAATTTGTTGTCTCCAAGAAACTCACCTTTCTACAAAGGATAGACATTATCTTAGGGTGAAAGGTTGGAAGATGGTGTTACAAGCAAATGGGCCTAGAAAACAAGCAGGTGTTGCTATCCTAATATCTGACAAGGTATACTTGAGTCCAACGTTAGTCAGAAAGACAAGGAAGGTCACTTTATATTGATTAAGGGCACGCTCCAACAGGAGGACATTACAATCCTAAACATATATGCTCCCAACATGGGGGCTCCCAAATTCATCAAACACTATTAGAACTAAGGTCACAGATAACACCAAACACAGTGGTAGTGGGTCACTTTAACACCCCACTCTCATCAATTGACAGGTCAACCGGGAAAAAATAGGCAACTGGACTAAATGAGGTCATAGAAGGAATGGACCTAACAGATGTATACAGGACATTTCATCCAAAGGCTGCAGAATGTACATTCTTTGCAGCAGCACATGGAACATTATCTAAAATAGACCATATATTAGGACACAAAGTAAATCTTAACAAATTCAGGAAAATTGAAATAATTCCTTGCATTCTATCTGACCACAATGGAATTAAACTACAAATCATTAGCAAGAAAGGCTATAGAGCATACACAAAATCATGGAAACTAAACAATACACTACTAAATGATGAATGGGACAATGAAGAAATCAAGAAGGAAATCAAAAAAATTATAGAGTCAAACGATAATGAGAACACACATATCAAAATCTCTGGGACACAATGAAGGCAGTTCTAAGAGGTAAATTTATAGCCTTAAAGTGCCTATATTAAGAATTTAGAAAGGTCACAAGTAAACGACCTAATTCTTCACCTTAAAGCCTTGGAAAAAGAAGAACAAGGTAAACCAAAAATCAGTAGGTGGGAAGAAATAAAGATTAGGGCAGAAATTAATGAAATAGAAACAAACAAACAACAAAAAAAATCCAAAGAATTAATGAAACAAAGAGTTGGTTCTTTGAATGGATAAATAAGATTGATAAACCCTTAGCAAATCTGACCAAATGAAAGAGAGAAGAGACACAAATTAATAAAATCAGAGATGAACAAGGTAACATCACAACAGATTCCAGAGAATCTCAAAAAATCATAGGGGCATACTATAAAGGCATATACTCTACAAAGTATGAAATTCTGAAAGAAATGGATGATTTCCTTGATTTATATGACCTACTTAAATTAAATCAAAATGAGATTAATCACTTAAATAGACCTGTAACAAACATGGAGATCCGAACAGTTGTCAATAATCTCCTAACTTAAAAAAAGCCCAGGCCCAGATGGATTCACTGCTGAATTTTACCAGACCTTTAAGGAAGAGCTAACACCATTGCTTCTTAAGCTTTTCCAGGAATTAGAAAAAGAAGGAATTCTACCAAACTTCTTCTATGAGGCCAGCATCACCCTGATACCAAAACCAGGCAAAGATAGAACAAAAAAAGAAAATTACAGACCAATCTCCCTCATGAACATAGATGCAAAAATTCTTAACAAAATATTGGCAAACAGAATACAAGAGTATATCAAAAAGATCATTCACCCTTGAAGTAAGCATTCTCTCACCTTCTTGGAGGCACATTTTAAGTTCCAAGTAGACTACCTTCCAAGTATAGGATAGGACTACTTTATAGATTAGGTGGGATAGCTTGTGGACTGTTGGATAGCCCATTTGACACCTAATTTGTAATTCTGTTTTGGAGACATTCATTTCCAGATGTGTTCCTTCAAATGCGCCCCCCCCCCATTGACCTCTCATCCCCTTTCCCTCTTTCTCCTATTAACACCCTTATTCCTGGTCTTATGCCCCCCCCCTTTTTAATCTCATTGAGTTAAGTTAGTAAATTTCTCCCATGAACATGGTTGGAATGTGCAGAATACCAGTGGCTACCCTGGTGAAGCAGACTCCCCTCTCTCAGCTAACATTTGCTGCCATTAGTTCCTCTAGGAGGTATGGGGTCTCATGTAACCTTCCCCATTGATGGTGAAATATTAACAGGAAACCCCAACAGTTGTAAATTCATGAGCATAATAGCCAGGTCCTATTTACTCCAAGAGACTGTTTTACAGCCCTCCTTCCCATGCTGCTCCTACATTTGTTTTGCCTACTCTTCTGCAAGGTTTCTGAGACTTGGAGTGGTTGTTTAGATGACCTGTTTTAGGCTGGGCACATAGATTTTGCAAGCTGTTCATCTCACATAAACCACTACCCATTGTAGTAAGAAACTTCTGTGACTAAAGCTTCAAGCAGTACTAATCTCTGGGAACAAATAGAGATACTTAGAAGGCATTTTGACATGCGATTATCTGTTCAGCATAACCACAATAGTAGGTTCCCCCATAGGCATTTTGACAAGGTTTACAGTTCAAGGTGTGAAATGCTTCCTGTGCAGTGAGCCTCAAATTTAATCAGAAAGTGGTTGGTTGCATAATATTCATGCAACCGGTGGGCTTATCTGAGTAGTGGAATACACAAGGTCCACTGCTAGGTAGACTGTTAGTTACTTTTCTCCCCCAGCACCTTGCATAGCACCTTTTGGCATGATGAACGCTGACTGGCAGAGAGGAATCTTCTAGTGTAGTTTTTCTATATCTTGCAACTGAAATATATGGTGTCTTCAATGGTAGGGACGTACTATCTACTTTTGGTGGGCAACCAAGTCAGTGGCAATAGATTATATTGTTTTAGGGGTCTGTGTAACCTCCATGATTAACAACTCATTGGGAGGTCTATCATCCTTGGCACTAGAATTTGTGATTAATAACCTGTGGCTTCTGGGAACAGTTTTATCCACCCATGTAGAGGAAAACCATTCAGACCCTTTTAAAGAATTTATATATATATATATATATATATATATATATATATATATATATATATATATATTTAAGTTTTTATTTATTTGAGAGCGACAGACACAGAGAGAAAGACAGATAGAGGGAGAGAGAGAGAATGGGCGCGCCAGGGCCTCCAGCCACTGCAAATGAACTCCAGACGCTTGCACCCCCTTGTGCATCTGGCTGATGTGGGACCTGGGGAACTGAGCCTCGAACCGGGGTCCTTAGGCTTCACAGGCAAGCGCTTAACTGCTAAGCCATCTCTCCAGCCCAAGAATTTATATTTTAATGGGCTTACCAAGTAGTAGGTTTCCATGTGCCTTATTCACATATCCTTGGTTTTGATTCATCCTCTCATCACTGTCTTCTCTCATTGTCCTGCCCCATTTCTCCTGTGCCTCTCTAATTTCATGTCCCATCCATCCTACTATCCCCCCACAAAACATTGGCCCCTTTCTATCTTTTTGGCCTCTATAGACATTTATATTACAGCTAGTAAAACAGAATTTGAAGCTAGGATCCACTTAGAAGAGATGTGGTTTTTGTGCTTCTAGGATCCACATAGAAGAGATGTAGTTTTTGTGTTTCTGAGCCTGAGTTACCTTACCTTTTCCAGTTCCATTCATTTTCCTAAAAATTACATAATTTTATTTTTCTTTACAGGTGAATAAAACTTATGTACCACACCTTCATTATCCATTCACCAATTGATGCGCATCTAGGCAGCTTTCATTTCTTAGCTATTGTGAATAAAGCACAATGAATATGGCTGAGTATATGTCTCTGTAGTAAAATGTAGAGACTTTAGGGTATATGACTAGGAGTTGGGTATAGTTGGGTCATTGGCTACCTCTATTTTTAGCTTTTTGAGAAGTCTCCACACCACTTTCCATAATGGCTAAACCAGTTTGCATTCTCACCAACAGTGAATAGGGTCTCCTTTTCCCCATACCCCCACCAGCTTGCTTGCTCTGTCGCTCTGTTTCTTTTTAAATATTTATATGCAAGGAGAGAGAGAGAGTGAATATGAATGGGTGCACCAGGGCCTGTAGCTGTTGCAAACAAACTCCATACATAATGTGCCACTTTGTGCATCTGGCTTTATGTAGGAACTGGGGAATCAAACACCCAGTCCTTAGGCTTTGTAGGCAAATGTCTTAACCACTGAGCTTTCTCTCCAGTCTGCCTACTTTCTCCCTCTCCTCTCCTCTCCTCTCCTCTCCTCTCCTCTCCTCTCCTCTCCTCTCCTCTCCTCTCCTCTCCTCTCCTCTCCTCTCCTCTCCTCTCCTCCCCTCCCCTCCCCTCCCCTCCCCTCCCCTCCCCTCCCCTCCCCTCCCCTCCCCTCCCCTCCCCTCCCCTCCCCTCCCCTCCCCTCCCCTCCCCTCCCCTCCCCTCCCCTCCCCTCCCCTCCCCTCCCCTCCCCTCCCCTCCCCTCCCCTCCCCTCCCCTCCTTCCCTCTTTCTAAAAATATTTGTTGCCATTTTTATTTTGTGAAGTCTGTTTAGTCCCAATGCCCAGTGGTGCCCCCCCTTTTTTTGTTTTTATCGAGGTTGCTATCATACCTGGCTTCCTTTTTTTTTGGTTGGGTTATTTGTTTTCCTGTGTTTAGTTTTTTGGTTTCTTTCTTTGTTCCAGATACTAAACCTCTGTCAGTTGAATAGCTTGCAAAGATATTTTTCCCCATTCTGTAGGCTGCCTCTTCATTTACTTGACTATTTCCTGTACAATACAAAAGTGACTCATAAAATTCTTACATATGCCTATATATATCTTCTGGTATACTCCTTACTTTTTCCTTTAGCAGTTTTAGTGTTTCAGGTCTAACATTGGGGTCTTTGATCCATTTGGCATTACTAATGTTTTATTCAAAGCAGTAATATATGAAAACTAGTTCAGATTACAATCAGTATGAAAATTATTGATAAGATATTTTTGTATTGTTTGAAATGTGGGTCTGTGTTTTACCTGTCAATTCATAGCAAGACACATTTCTATTACTCAGTAACTAAATATGGTTAATGACCATGGTATTGGGTAATTCAGTTGTGGAGAGGCTAGTGATTTTGGACCATTGGCAAAGGTGTCTGAGGAACAAACATGAGTCTGACAAACCTGTGAAAAGAATGTTATAGGAGATGGTGTGTATATAGTTTTGGAATAGAGTCAGAAACTGTGTGAAACCAGTATTACCAGATACTTTTTCATTGGTGGGACAAAATACCCTACCAGAAGAAGTTTAAGGAAGGAAAGATAATTTTGGTATGATACCAATGGTTAGAGGCTATCATGGCAAAAAAGTATAGCAGGAAGTAGAAGCAGGGGTGGAGGGGGGAAAGACAGAGACAGTCAGTGTGGAGCAAGGGGAACAAGCAGGGCAATGCTGTAACACCTTAAGGCCCTTCCTCTATCTTAACAGTGACACATCTCCAGCAAAGCTTCACCTCCTAGAATGTTCCATAACCTTTCTGTGCCACCAATTGAGGATTCAAACACATGAGTCTGCTGAGGATGGATATAGTACATTTAAACAGCCACACAGTGTGTTAACTGTTTGGAAATTCAAAACATCAGAGGTTCAAAAAAAAAGTCAAGCCAGTCAAGTCAGTGGTGGTGCATACTTTTAATTCCAGCACTTGGGAGACAGAGGTAGGAGGATCACTGAGAGTTCAAGGCCACCCTGAGACTACATAGTTAATTCCAGGTCAGCTTGGACCAGAGTGAGACCCTACCTCAAAAAACAAAACAAACAAACAAACAAAAAAGTTAAGAAATGGGAAACAGCAAAAATAAAATAATTGGCAGTATTCTTTAAGAATACGTAATTGGTTAATCATATGAAGAAAACCATCACTTCACAACCTAGGGCTTTTGCAGTGTCATTACATATGGAGGAGAGAGATAGTCTTTTACAATGACATTCAAGAGAAACTATTGAGATCAGATAAAATTGATTGCAGAGGTAAAATGCAGGTAGCAGGGAGGCAGGGAAAATAATTTAGTATAGGAGAGGAAGAGTCTGAGGTAAATGATTGATTTTTATGAAGTAAAAAGTAGACAAAGTTCTTGGTGACCTAAGAGCAAGTGAAAGATCATGTGGAGTACTATATCAACATTTATTGCTTAGGCAGTGAATTAGAGGACATAGTGATAACAATATTGGCCACAGTGTGTAACTGTGGTAAAGAGCTGAGCTCTACCTTTAGTTCTATATAGAACATTTGACATTGAATTCCTTTGTAAGTTATAATCAGTGAAGCCTCATTTTTAATCCATAAAATGGGCAAATTTAATAGATGAATTAGATACAATTATACATGTAGTGACTTTAGTATGCCACAGTTCCTTTTAATTTCTCCTTAGTTTCTGATATTGGTGGTATCATGTTTTCTTAGAGTATATGTTTACACCACCATATACATACATACGAACATACATACATATAGTACAATTTTTTTATTGAGAGAGAGAGAGAGAGGGGGGGGGGAAGGGAGGGAGGGAGGGGAATTGCTGCGTCAGAGCCTCAGCTACTGCCATCAGACTCCAGATGCTTGTGCTACCTAGTGGGCATGTGCAACCTTGTGCTTGTATCACCTTTGTCTATCTGGCTTATGTGGTATCTGGAGAGTCAAACATGGGTCCTTAGGCTTCACAGGCAAGTGCCTTAACCACTAAGCCATCTCTCCAGCCCATACCACATTTTTAAAGCTGATACTCCTTAAAGTTTTTAAAGCTCAACTTGGTGAAACCTCTCTATTAGGAGTTAAGCAAAAATTTTATATAGCATTCCTGTTGGTAAAAAAAGAACTTTGTAAGTAACTTTTGTTTTAATAATGAAAGTAAGAATAGAAGGCTGGTATTGAGTCCCAGTTTGTCCACATAATCATCAAAACATCTTTTCTCTCTGAAACTCAGTTGGGCTTCTTTTCTTTCATCTTACCTCTGCAAATCATTGGAATTTAAAAAAATGTTTACTGACAACTTCCATAAATACAAACAATATACCATGATCATAGTTCTCTCCCACCAACCTTTTTTTTTTTTTTCCTTCTTCTAGGTAAGGCCTTACTCTACCCCAGGCTGACCTGGCACTTACTCTGTTGTCTTAGACTGGCCTCAAATTCACAGTGATCTTCCTACTTATGTTTCCAGAGTGCTGGGATTAAAGGTGTGCACCACCATACCCTGCCTAAAGTCAGGCATAATTTTGTTTTTTTCTTTTTGCAATACTGGGGCTTGAACCCATGGGCTTGTACATGGCAGGCAAGTACTCTACCACTGAGCTAGATAGATACTCAGCCTACCAACACCCTCCTTTTACAAACCCCTTCCATATCTCTCCTCCATTGAATCCTTTCTTCTTTCCAGCTAGTCTTCTATTTTGGTGTTATTTTTTCTTCAGTATTGTAAGCACTTATCCCCTGCCTTTGGCTCTTAGTAATTTTTCCCCTCCTTTTCCACATGGTTCCAGAGCTTTGGAGGGTTTGATGAGATGTCTCAGTGCTGACCATTCCAGTGTTCCTTCTGAGTACTTTTTGGTGACTTTTGAATCATCCCAGTGATCACTCCCATCTGAAAAGAGAAACGTCTCTAACAAAAAGTGAAGGTGGCATTAACATACATGCATAAACATAAGTTTCTAATCAAAGTCACAGGTTGGTGACTAAATATCTGTTTAGGCAAACAACACTAGTACTTTGCCTCCTAGGGCTTACTTATGACTTCCAGACGCCATAGGCTTTTCTTTAGTTTTCAGTGCTAGGTGGGAATTCCCTGCCATGGAGCAGGCCTTAAGTACAATCAGGTAGCACTTGGTTTCCTCCATAGTAGACATGCCATCATTATACCAGTTTTACATTTGGCTTGGCTGGCCAGCCATAAAGCTTGCAGGGTCCACTGCTGGTTAACACCATTGTTGACTTTCTTCCTCAACAGGCTGCATAAGTCTTTCTAGCATCTTAACAGTTACTCAATATGGAGAGGGTTTTCAGCTTAGCTCCAGCTTGTCAGCACCCTGCAGCCTAAACATGTGGAGTCCTCAGCAATAGGGTATTACCATCTAGTTCTGGTGGGCAACCAAGATCCTTGGCAATGCCTATAATATTTTAGGGATATACCTGGTTAGCATCTTGCTGGAAGGTACCTCCTGCATGGAAATTTTTCTAATAACAATCTCTGGCTTCTGGACAAACATTATATACCTTCACAAGATACTTCTGCCCAATCTCTCTCTCTCTCTCTCTTTTAACATATATATTATTAAATAGCAAAGAAGTAGGTTTCCATATGGCTTATTCATAAGTCTTAAATTTTGCTAATCCTCCTTCCATACCCTCTTTTCCCTAGTCCCTTCCCCTTAGGCCATTTCCTCTCCTCAACCAGTGTTCTGTTCTGCCGCCGAAGCCCTCCTCTCTTCCCTACCTCATAGCCCTTTTCTATCCTCATTAGCTTTTACTTTTATTAGTTGTACAGGAGTAAGTGGCATCATACACATTTAAGTCATTGGAATAGAGTTGGTCCTTCATATTCATGGATTTCATAAACTCTGTGGATTCAACCAACCCTAGATTGAAATTTTGTTTTCCCTTTTTCCCCTGTCATTAATCCTTAACCAACCCACTGTGTAGAAACTTTTTACATTACATTTGCATTGTACTTGATGTTAGTAATCTAGATGGTGATTTAAAATGTGTGCAGGGGGATGTGTGTATTTATGTGCAAACATCCATGGACTTTAGTGCCTTTATTGGGAGGGATGTCCTAGAAGCATTCCCCAGAGCTATCAAAGATGATTGCAAATAACTTAAAAAAAGATTATCTAATAATTTTTAAGTTTATAATTTACAATGCCTCAGTATGATAGTCCCTCTGTTCTGCACAGTCTTTGTTATGCTTAATTGTTTAGATTGTACTGTTTAAGGATTATCGTTATCTTCCTTTTTTCTATCAGTTAACCCTTTCTGCTCAACAAATAAAAACACTAACTCAAGGAGAAGAAGCCATCATACAATGAGTATACTTTCTAGGGAAAAAAACCATTCCCCATCTTTTGCATTTCCACAGATCATCTCCTTGCTATTGGTCAGTATTTCTCTCTAAAATTTTTCTTTAATTCCTATACATATGTGATTGAATGTCTTCATTTTCTTTTTTTTTTAATATATAAGAAACAGCTTACTAAATATGTGCCATTCCAGGTGAATAACTCACTTTTAGTGAATCTAGAATAGTTCTAGAAATCAGCATTTTGGTGATTTTTGTTAGAGGTCATGTCATCCAGGACCCATGCTTTGAAAATATTATTCTGTGTTTCTTATTGCCTTCAGCAACAAAGATTATACTCACTGATTATAATGTAAACCGAAAGTTGTATACTTCTAATTTGAAAATTGACATGTAAATGTTGAACATTACACCTTCATGTGTGTTTGTGTGTGTATTTCCATGGGAACTCAAGATGATGATAACACAGATGTTTAATGAAAAGATAGATCACAGCTGAGACAGAAAATACTTTTATAGACAGAAAAATGTTAAGGGATAGCTGACCCTCAAAGGAGTCTATTAGATTAATTTTAGGGATCAAGAAATTTACCACCCACCAGATTTAACTATTAAGATTCTTTGGTGAAATAGAGAAGTAGTAGAATAGACAAGCAGCATCTGGCATTTCTGCTAATAAAAATAGTTGTGTTTTATCATGTGCTTGATGCTGTGATGGCGAAATCATTGTCAATAATTAGTGTTAACCTTCTAGAAGGATTAAGTGATACTTGGCCTTGTTTTCATTCTCATGGACAATCCTGTTTTTGGTCCTTTTTACTGTTTCTCATTTAAAAAGTTTACTTGTTATTTCTGTATTTTTTTAGTTTGTCCTTTTATCTATTATTTTCAGTCATTTTGGTTTTAAACTATAACAACTCCCGGGTGAATACCAGCAATCCCACTAATGAGGGTCTTCAGCAGGGAGGAGGGAAATAATGGTATTAACACATGATATATCCATACAAAGTTTCTGCTTGGTAATAAAAAAAGAAAAGAATGAAGAAAAAAAGTGAATGAAATAGCTTAGAAAAAACAATTAAAATACCCAAGCACTAAAGCAAAAAATAGTTTGGTAATACCATTTTATTTATTTATATCAGTGCTTTCTCCTTATCCTTTAGTTATTTATTTTCTTAAGTCTCTATTGACGTGTTAGGTGTATACTATAATTTGCTTATCTTCATTTAAAAGTGCTAGTATTAAAGACTGAGCTCCTGCACTACTATATGGTACCCAGGGATATAGTTCTCATTAATTTATAACTGTCCTGTTCCTCAGGATTAATGAAGCTGTTAATACTTGAAGATAAGTAAGTTATTTCTAGTTTCCTACTTGTATTATAGTTCTTTCTAACTGATTTGTCTTTAACAAGCAAACCTGTTTTTCACTGAAAAATAGGGCAGATGGGTGCTTAAATGATAAATGGGAAGAAGGTGTGTGAATTCCACTAGGAATTGGGTTTTTAGATTTCATAGAAAGCCAGGGATTGGAATTGTTGACCCCTGACTCACCCACCAGCCAGCTGCTTACTGAGAATGACTGATGTGTGCAGTTGTTCTCCATGTCCTTTCAACTTCATTTTGACTCCATCTTTTTTCTCAGTGAGCTAATATATTGAGTATGAAAAAGGGCTATTATTGTTATTAAAACATCTGTCTTTTGATCCCAGATTTCCATGCTGACGGATAAACCTGGACCAAAAAATTGATCAGCTGTATCTCAGTTAGTTTCCAGCATTCTAAAAGTAGTTTTTAACTTGGAAGAAAGCATTTTATCCATTTGAATTCTTTCAATGTTATTACCTTTAAGTGGCTCACTAACAAGATTTTTTGGGCCTTATCTTTAAATGTTTCATAAACATTGGGGGGAGCAGCCCCAAGAATAATTAAGAAGATAGTAGATGTTAATTTGTGTAGGGGGTAGGAAGGAGGGGAGAGAGAGAGAACAGGCACATATATGCCACAAGCACCAAGGTCAGAGAATAAACTCTTTGTCTTCCACCTCATTTGAGCAGGGTCTTTTCTTGATTACTGTGAACTACAGGTTGGCTGTCTCTGCCTCCCACCTTGCTTTAGGAGGCCTGGGATTACAGAAGCTTGTTTTTTAAGTGGATTCTGGGGTCTGAACTCAGGTTGTTAGAAGCTTGCATAGCAAGCACTTCACCCATCAGGCCCTGGATGTAAAAATTACTGTGTGGGAGGATGTATATAGAAGACATGGTAGATGGCATTTAAGGTGGGTTAGCAAAAGTCCCAAGATTCTTTACAAAAATTTTCTTTAAAATATAGACAAAGCATTTGCGTGGACAGTTCTTGTATTAATACTGGACAGGTGTAGAAAAGATTAGCATGAACTCTGGGCATCAGTAGCAGGCATGCGTATTTGTGTGGAATGTGTAAGCAAATAGGTATCAATTTATTCATTCACTCTCACAATTGAATTTTATAGTAAATAGTTTTACTGTTGTTCAATCTGTAATTCATGGCATAGTCTTGAACTTAAAATGCCATCATTCTTAGCTTTAATAAACAGAGACTTTTCTGGCTTTATTTAACTTTTTTTATTTTTTTTATTTTTTTTTTTCATGGTAGGATCTCACTCTAAGCCAGGCAGACCTGAAATTCACTATGTAATCTCAGGGTGGCCTTGAACTCATGGTGATCTTCCTACTTCATCCTTCTGAATGCTGGAATTAAAGGTGTGTGCCACCACTCATGGCCTTCTTTTGACAATTTTACATATGCATACAATGCATTTTAATCATATCTCCTTCCCATTACCCTCCCTCCCCCATTCCTCAGAGGTAGGAGGATCATGTGAGTTCAAGGTTAGCCTGAGATTACATATTGAATTCCAGGTCAGCCTGGGCTACAGAGAGACCTACCTTGAAAACCAAAAAACAAATAAAGTGTGCCTTTATTCTTGTTACATCTTCTTTATAGTATCCTAGGAAAGGCCAGTATCTAAATTTTTTTGTTAATTTTTCAAAGATGTTAGAAGAATGTGTTTTCTTTAAAATGGGGAAACACAGCTTTTACAAACAGACCTTATAGTTTTATATTTATTTTTTTGGAGACAAAGAGAGAGAGAGAGAATTGGCATACCAGGACCTCAGCCACTGGAATTGAACTTCACATGCATGTGCATGTAGGCATGAGTGACCTTGCACTTGCCTCACCTTTGTGTGTAGGGCTTATATGGGATCTAGAGAATTGAACATAAGTCCTTAGGCTTTGCAGTTAAGCGCCTTAACTCCTAAGCCATCTGTCCAGCCCAGAACTTCTCTTTTTAGAAAATGTGAGACCAGAAAATAGGAACTACATTTGGATCTCAGTGTATTTAGAATGTTTATAGAAAAGTTTTTATTGATTTTCTTTAAGATTTGGGAAAAGGTGCATGTTTTCTGTGCTTTTTTTTGTTTGTTTCATTTTCTTTGTCCCCCCCCCCTCCTTTTTTTTTGAGGCACAGTCTTTCTCTAGCCTTTTGAAGTCTTTAAAGTCATTGCCATCCTCTACCTCAGCTTCCCAAGTGCTGGGATTATAGGTGTGATACATAATATGTATATCTGTGTGGTTTGATTTTGGAATTTCTTTTAGGAAATGATTATTAAATTTAAAGACTTTGCCTTGTTTTATAAATAAAGTAGCAAATTAGGTAGCTTGCTCACTCACATTTTTTTTTGACTGAGAGCTGATAGTTATAAAAATAAAGGAGTTTAACTGGTTGTGTTAGTTTTTTAAGAATTTAAGGGTAGTATTTTTATGGGGATGGCGATAATGTGTATATTTAAAAAATTTACTAATGTAATCAAATTGTATTCTCAGTAATTTAAGAATGATTTGCAAATTAGACATTTTGCCTTTTTCATTTTTCATTTTGTGAACTGTTAACTTTCAATTTTATTTGTCCATTTATGACTGCTAATACCTAGGTAAAGGCAATTTTTTTGTAGCTATAGGGGCTTGGAATTCCAAGATGAGGGTGCCAGCATCTCATACGGCCTTCTTTGAATATAGTCTTTTGAATATAGTCCCTTCTATAATAGCAAAAGTCTATGGTCTACACAAATTCCATTAGGACCCACTTCCTAATGTCTGACACTGACAATTAAATTCAAGCAGTTGTTGAAGGGACACTTAGACCGTAGCAAGTAAACTTCAAGTGTTTTCTTAGGATTTTACTTCACACCTAATACCCATTAAAACAGTGCTAGGAATGAGGAGAGAGTTAGTGGAAAGTATCACAGCCAGAGAGTATTTGATGTTTAAAGAGTATTCACTTGTCTGGTATGAGTTGTAGCTGAAGAAAGGTCTCACTAGATTTATTAAAAATCACGATTTTAAGGCCAAGGGCAGTGGGAGGCCATTGAATAGCTTTAAGTTGTAGGATTGCTTGATTTTGTTTGCTTCAAAGGTTTGCCTGACTTTTGGGTGAAGAAATTGGAAATCAGTTAAGAAGGCAGTGTGATGGCTTATAGTCCAGGGAAATAAGTTACTTGTAGTAATAACCTTCTTTCTACAATGACACTTCCTTCAAAACAAACACCCAAATAATCAAACTTTGATTTTTCTAATTCTATTGCTTATGACTTAAATGTCAGGTAACTTGATTTTGTTCCTCTTTTTGACTTCAATTATAGATTTTTATTCAACAAACTAGGTAAGACTTTATAGTTTTATTAAGTAAGACTGCTAGTATGAATGGGCAGTATTTTATGGCCATGGAAAAGAATTACTTAATTTCTGTAGTCTCCTTACTGCCTACCAATAAGGAGTTGATATGGTGGTGGTTGTCTGTTACTGAGCAATGATGGCTAGTAAGCAGTTTTCATGTGCTTTCATGTAGGATTTATCTCTCACTTTTTATGTCTGTCTTTTTGATTTTCTTTTAAAAATATTTATTTAAGAGAAAAGAGAGAGAATATGAATAGGCATGTCAGGGCCTCCTGCTGCTGCCAATAGACTCCAGGTCAAGATGCCAATTAGTGCACTAGGCTTTACATGGGTTGAGTCCTGAGGAATGGAAACTGGCTGGCAGGCTCTGAAGCAAGCACCTGTAACCACTGATCCATTTTTGCAGCTCCTCCTTTTGATTTTATAAATAGGGTTTTGGGGTGGTTTGAATGACATGTATTCCAGAACCTCATATGTTCTGAATGCTTGGTCTCCAGCTGGTAGCAATTTGGGAGGTGAAGCCTTGCTGGAGGAGGTGTGTTTTTGGTGGTAGGCTTAGGGGTGTTATGGCCAGCTCCCCCTTGCCAGAGCTCAGTTCATTCTCTTACTGCTTCTTGCCAACTGCTGTGACAAGATGTGATGTCCAAGCTCCTCTCCATTATCATTTCCCTGCCATGATAAAACTTCCCCTCAAAACTGTAAGCTGAAATAAACCCTTTTCTCCCATCAGCTGCTTTTGGTCAGGTGTTTTGCCCCAGCAGTGCAAAGCTATCTACAACAGTGTTCCAAGAAAAAGGTACTTGTTTTAGAAACATTTACACTATATTTTCATTAAGTGCATTGATAAGGACACATGTCTCAAGTTCCCTAGTCTTTATGATTGTCTCCTTGTTACTTTTGCCTTCTTACATGAAAAATTAGAAAGGGCTTCAATGGTGCTTTATATTTTTGACTTTCTTAATTTCTACTTTCTGTGTCTCATTTTCAAAACCAAGCATCTTGCTGTGTGTGCTGATGCATGCCTTTAGTCCCAGCACTCTGGAGGCAGAACTAGGAGGGTTGCCATGAGTTTGAGGCCACACTGAGACTATGTAGTGAAGTCCAGTCAGCCTGGGTCAGAGCAAGACACTAGCTCAAACAAACAAACAAACAAACAACAAAAAAATCCCAAAACTAAGCATCTTATTATTTTTCTTTTCCCAAGGCCAGAAGCTTTTCAAACTTTGAAAGTATTTCTTTTTAAATATTTCTGCTTACGACCTATGTAAGTTCCTGGCACATAGTGAGAGATAAATCCTACATGAAAGCACATAGTATACCAATTCTAAATCTGACATAGTGAATATAGTGTAACATAAAGTAGCCATAATGTTTCTTGTCAGTGGAAAGCCTAAAAGCATGGAATCATCTTTTTAAAAAATGGGGCTGGAGAGATGGCTTAGTGGTTAAGCACTTGCCTATGAAGCCTAAGGACCCCCGTTCAAGGCTCGGTTCCCCAGGTCCCACGTTAGCCAGATGCACAAGGGGGCGCACGCGTCTGGAGTTTGTTTGCATAGGCTGGAAGCCCTGGCACGCCCATTCTCTCTCTCTCTCCCTCTACCTGTCTTTCTCTCTCTGTCTGTCACTCTCAAATAAATAAATAAATAATTTAAAAAAAAAATGTGTGTGTAAGCCGGGCATGGTGGCACATGCCTTTAATCCCAGCACTCGGGAGGCAGAGGTAGGAGGATCTCCATGAGTTCAAGGCCACCCTGAGAGACTTCATCGTGAATTCCAGGTCAGCCTGGGCTACAGTGAGACCCTACCTTGAAAAACCAAAACCAAAACAAAACAAAAACAAAAAACAACCATAAAAAATGTGTGTGTGGACTGGAGAGATAGCTTAGCGGTTAATGTGTTTGCCTGCGAAGCCAAAGGAACCCAGTTTGATACTGCAGGACCCACGTAAGCCAGATGCACAAGGGGCTACACACATCTGGAGTTCATTTGCAGTGCCTGGAGGCCTTGGTGCTCCCATTCACTCTCTTCCTCTTCCCCCTTTCTCTCTTTCAAATAAATAATAAAATAAAATTTAAAAATATTTTTAAATAATGTGTGTATGCACATGTTCATGTGTGTGGTTGCACATATGTGTAGGGTTTGTAGGTGCTAGAGGACAGCCTCTGATGTTGTTTTTCAGGAATGCATTTTACTCTTGTTTTTGAGACAGGGTCCCTCATTGGCTGTTTGTGAATGAGGCCATATAAGCTGGCCAGTGAGCACCAAGAGCCCTTCTTTTTCCGTCTTCCCAGTACTGGGATTACAAGCACTTGCCACCACACTGGAATTTTTATGTGGGTCTGGGGATCTGACTTAGGTCCTCATGCTTGCAAGATAGCCCTTTACTGATTAATCTTTCTCCCCATTTCTAATCTCTTTATTTAATGGAGATGTCACCCTAACAATCTGGAAAGAAGCCTATTTAATTAAAGTGAGAAGAAAGCAGAGTGTTTCTTAGAGCTCTTACCTCCCCCCTCCTTTTTAATTATTAAAAAAGCTGGGGGAGTTTGAGATTTCAAAATTTATCATGTTTTCTTAGCTTATCCTAAAAAAGCAATCTCAAATGTGTATCCAGGTGTTATCTGGTTGGATGATAAATCTGTAGTTTTGTGATTTGCATTTTTCCTAGTTCCTGATACTCTATATATAGTTTTTGTATTCAGGAATGTGAAGTTCTTTGGTAGTGGATGATAACATCAATTCTTTTTTCTGACTATAAACTGAATAATACCACTTGAAGTATATTTCTGTTCAACTAGATGGCAAATCATTCCTTAAATGTGGGAATAGGACTGGAGGGATGGCTTAGCAGTTAAGGCATTTGCCTGAAAAGAAAAGCCAAAGGACTCAGGTTTGATTCCCCAGGACCCACATTAGCCAGGTACACGAGGGGGCACACACGTTTGGAGTTTGTTTGCAGTGGCTGGAGCCCCTGGAGCACCCATTCTCTCACTGTCTCTCCCCTTCTTTCTCTGCCAAATAAATAAAGAAATAAATAAAAATAAAATATTCAGCTGGGCGTAGTGGCACACACCTTTAATCCCAGCACTTGGGAGGCAGAGGTAGGTGGATCGCCGTGAGTTTGAGGCCACCCTGAGACTACATAGTTCCAGGTCAGCCTGGATTAGAGTGAGACCCTACCTCGAAAAACAAAAAAAATAAATAAATAAATAAATGAATAAATACAAAACATACCTTAAAAATGTGAGAGTAGTTACCTTCAAAGATGAAAAATCCCAATACTGATGCTTTTGATTTTACTACTTCTGTCTGTATGACATCTGGAAATACCTTTTGAATATTTTTTTCTTTTAGGTTTTTTTAGGAGCAAACATTTCAATGTATGTCTTTAATATCAAGCAGTGTACTAACTGAACACTAGTCAGTAGTTACTCTTTAGTTGATTACCTTTTGTATTAGTGTATATTATACAAAGGAGTGGGTTTTATGATGACATTTACACACTTGTACACACGTGTGCACACAAACACACACATTCTTGTAATATGTAATCATCCCTTAACATCTCCTCTTAAACAATCTTTATTTGGAATACCTTCAATAATTATAACTTAGAGAAGTGTTTAAATAATTAGGCCCTGCAAAATTTTCATCAAAACAAAAGCATATCTTTTTATATTGGTCTAGGTATACACTTAAGTGTAATTGAAAGCAAATTGTAAGGACTTGTGACTGCATATCTGTTTTGCAAAGTGAAAGTCTACCATTACACATATGCTGTTCTCTTTGGAGCTCTAAAACTACTATTACATTTTTAAAACAAGATTTGAGAAACTGATAGTTTTTCATACCTTGGTCTGTGTCAGAGTAGGCATATTTGAGTTTCCTGTATAGGAAAGAGAAATAGTCATTTATGTGCTATTGGGTGTGGACATTAGGAATCCTTAAATAATCAGTAGTTAAATGTTAACTTGTAAGTACTTCTGCTCCTTTTTACATCTGCATGTCCACACGTGGCATCTACTACCACTACATACACTGTTTATATTTTTAGTATAATCTGAATTCATTGTTTTAAACTTAGTATTTTAAATGTATTCCTTTGTGCTAGACAGATAGAATCTTGTAATATTTTGTCAAACTGATAGAAAGTGCTCAGTATGGGAAAAACAAGTAAAGCAAAAAAAAGTTCTGGGAAGAATGCCAGAAAATGTTTGTTTTCTTTTAGGAGCGATTGTTTGGTGGTAGGAAGGTACTTAATTAAAAAAAAATTAAATTGGCAGAGCATTAAAATGTTGCATTAATATGTAGAAATTTGATTTGAAGATATATCTTATCTATCAGAAATCCCTGGAGATATTTCTGGACAGTGCCGCCTCCTCCTCTGTTTTGTAATGGTTACAAGTAGACTAGAGTAGTCACATAGAGGAAGGTGACTACTGCCTCTGGGATACCAAAAGACCTATATGGTAAAAACAAATTAGTAAAAGGAGTTTCAAAGAAGGTAAGGAATCATATAAACACAAAAATAATAAGCAAAAGTTACAGGTTCTTTTTGTTGTTGTTTTTTGGTTTGTCACGGTTTGCTCTAGTCCAGGCTGACTTGGAACTATGTAGTCTCAGGGTGGCCTTGAACTCACAGCAATCCTCCTACCTCTGCCTCCTGAGTGCTGGGATTAAAGGCGGGTGCCACCACACACAGCCTGCTTTTTTGTTTTTGTTTTTTTTTCTTTTTGAGATAGAGTCTTATATATAATCCCGGCCAGCCTTGACTTTGCTGTGATCCTCTTAGTTTCCCTGCTGCTAGGATTACTGGTATATACTACTATGCTTGGCCTTCTTTCTTTTTTGATATTAGGAATTTAGCTTCTTGTAAATTAAAGCAGGATAGTTGCACAGATGAAAATATTTGTTGCTGATTTGTAAGTCAGGCTAGTTAACTGATTCTGTTGTATTCATTATTATCTAATGTCATTCTCCTCAAGTACCATTCCTTGACTTTCATAAAGCTATTTTAAGTTCGCTCTTCTAAACTGTCAGATACTGACTGCATTAAAGACAGTGTCCAATAACTTGTTGTCATTGTTTCTTTTGTCAATGCTGATTCCTCAGGTGGTATTTCATAGCTCCTCCATAGCAAGCAGAAGTGATTGATTTTGACTTTTGAGTTAGTGTGATGATTTACTAAAAAGAGGGCCCACATCTTCCCAGGGCATACAGTATTAAAAAAGGGTAATGTTAGTAGTATCTTTTGAGTTTGAGACTTGATGGTCATTTTTAGTAGGAGTTTTTGCTTCCTTCATCTTTGATTTTGAGACTTTACTTGTCACCCATTTTTCTAAATTTCTACCCAGTTTCAGTGTATACAAAAAATAGCTGGTGAATTCTGCATCAGCCTCAAAGATGACCATCTAGTATCAGAAATTTCTTTTGTAAAGTCTTGGTAAAACTTGATCTACTAGTACCACTTTTGATATAAATCATCTTTTGAATGAGTGCCAAAGAATTCTGTAGAACTATTTTATTGTTTGTTTATTTATTTGAGAGCAACAGAGAGAGAAAGTGGCAGAGAGAGAGATAGAGATAGAGAGAGAAAGAGAATAGGCACATCAGGGCCTCCAGCCACTGCAAAGGAACTCCAGATGCATGCGCCACCTTGTGCATCTGGCTTACGTGGGTCCTGGGGAATCAAGCCTCAAACTGGAATCCTTAGGTTTCACAGGCTAGTGCTTAACCGCTAAGCCATTTCTCCAGCCCTGTAGAACTATTTGAATCTTAAAACCTGGGCTTTATTGGTATAGTTTTCTCTTGTGACTTGTGTTTGAAGGTATCTAACCTATACTGGACAGTATTATGTATCTTTTATGACAGTTAAGACTAAGTACCAGGAAGAGAGTAACAGAGAAACAGGATAAGTAGGTTAGAAACAGACTTTGTCTTGTTAGAAGTTAAACGGCCAACCACCTAACCCAGTAAACCACTTATCTTTATCTCTTACGTTCTTACTCTCAGGGAGGCCAAATAAGGAACTATAGAGAGCAAAAGCTTGAAGGTGTGTATTCTTCACCTGCTACCATGTAGTTAGTGTGGATGGAAGACTGGTTTTTGTTGGTTTCTTTAGTGTGGCTCTTTGAGTCCTTTTCATTCCAACACTGTTTACTCACTGTTTGAATTATCTTTAAGATGCTACTTTTCATGCTTTTTATGTCTTCAACTTTGTCCTGCTCTTTATTATACCAAATATGGAAGAATGTGGACTGCTCTTATTCAGAGAGGGTGGTGGTGTCAAACACTGGTCATTCTCAGCACTGTTTACTTGGTGCTCATCTTTCTTGCCTATGTTTATCTTAGTTCTGTCTTGTCTTAGCAGCCCTGTGTTAGTTCCACGTCCCCCATAAAGTCTTTCATTCCTACTTCTAGACCTTGTGAATTGATTTAATACATATTTGTTAAGTCAGTTTTCTATGCCAGGTGCTACTAATATACAGAGGATGACAGAAACTTTGTCATCTAGTGGAGGTCCTATGTTACAATTATGTGAAATTTTCCATTTATGGTGTTACTTAAGTTTTGGACATTGGGAAATTTACAGTTTTTTTTTTTTTTTCCTGTTAACTTTAGATTTGATATGCCCAACCTGTAGTTAATTTTGTGAAGATCATTTGAGCCCTGTGGCATATGTGTATTTTCGCTTACACACTTTTGATTTATTGTTGGCACATTGTAAACCTCAACACTGGACAAATGAGGAGTGGTTTCTCTCACTTTATTCTTTAAAATATTATTACAGTAAACTTATATATGTCTACAAAAATGTTTGTTGAGATTTTGTGAATTACAGTAAACAGTGTATCATTTAGGGAGAATCCAAATCCTTAGTATTTTGAGCTTCCTGTCACAACCTCTCCTGTTTGGATCTTTGTTTTATTCTATTAGCACTTTATGATTTTCATCATATAGGTTAGGTTGACCTATTTTATTTTCTTCAGGGCAATTTTAGCTGGTATTGCATTTTAAACTTTGATTTGATTTTGTTTATTGCTAGTATATGGAGAAGTGCAGTTGATTTGTTTGTTAACTGTGACCTTATTGAGATTACTTATTAAAGTTATTAATTATAGAAGGTTATATTTTATATTTTTAGTTTCCTTAGCATTTTCTAGAGATAACTATATCACCTGCAAATACAGTTTTATTTTTCCTTTCCTAGCCTATATAACCTTAATTTGCCTTTCTTGCCTTATTACAGTAACTATATAATTCAGTATTATGGTAAAGAAAAAATGTGAGGGTGGGCATCATTGTTTTGTTTCTGATATTAGTGTGTAAACACAGTCTTTGACCATTAAGTATGATGTTAACAGTGGTAGATTGTCTTTATGATGTTGAGAAAGTTTTTTTTCTAGTGTGCTGACAATTCTTTTAGTCAAAGAGATGTTAAGGTGTTTTTTTATTTATTAGTTTTGTACTCAGTGAATACAGTCAAGTTTGTACCATTGTTAGCCTCCTCCCTGTCCTCCCCCCTCTGCAGTGACTCTCCTTGTTGGAGAATATGGGTCTTGCATTGTGGGGTTAGCCATCAGTTATGGGTAGGAGGCAATGTCTCTGTGTATCATGACCCAGCGTGTGGCTCTTAACAATCTTTCTGCCCCCTCTTATGCAAATTTCCCGGAGCCATGTTGATTTCATTTTAGGTCTTCTTGAAGTCTTGGGAGTCCCTTTGTCTTTGGATATCTGGTTTGGTAGGAGTTGATTGTTCTCTATGTGTATCACCATCATCCTTGTTCTGGTATCAGGTTCACCAAGAAAACAGCACTCTTGCTAACTTCCCCAGTTATTCTACACAGCAGTAAGGAAAAATGACACAATGAAATTTGAAGAAAAATGGTCAAACCTGGAATAGATCATTCCCAGTGAACTCACCCAGTCACAGAAAGATAATCACCACATAGTCTCACTCATCTACAGCTTCTAACCTGAATCTACCTGAGATGCCAACATGCCTAACAAGCATCTCCAGGACCAGACAATAGGGTGGGTGGGGAGGATAAGGGAGGGGGTGGGGTATGCAAAACTGGACCCAAATAGCAACGGTACCATAAAATTCTACATCCTAAAAGACCAAATGATTGAACCTTCACCAGGCCCTTAGAGGGAACTCCTGAATCACAAGTCCCTGGAGAGGGTACAATGAAGACTGACCTTAATCTTCTCCTGTTTCTGTTTCTCTCTCTCGCTCTCTCTCTCCCTACATCCCTCCTCTCTTTTCTCTATCTCTTATATTACTTATTTTTTTCTTCCTTCTGTTTTTGGGCACTGACCTGTAACTCCCAATACCAGCAGGTGGCCATCACCAATGAGCTCTTGATCAGAGAGACCTACAGGGTTTCCCTAAAGAAGACAGATTTCTGTCAGAGTACTTGATGACCCACCAAAGGTTAGTGGTAAGACCCTACTGCTGAAGACACCATATGCTATTGGTACTTAACATGGAATGACATGGCTGGAAGCTGGAAGAGAGTCAGTCCCCAGACAGTCAATGTGTCTAGTGCCAGAAGGTGCTACATGGGCTTCTGGGGGGAAATGACCAATATTTGTCCAAACAACTCATGATCTAAGCTACTCAGCAGCAAACAACCTGATGTGATGCTCATACAAGTGCAGTAGTCGTGCACAGCCATGGTGGGAAACCAACTGTTCTTGATTTGGCTAACCAATCTGCTCAGTGGAACAGAATCCATAGCTGGATCTGGGAAACAAGTCAGAACCATACCCCAAAATGAGGACCTACACCTATGAAATTCTCTCCAAGAAAACAATGGTTATCCCATTTATCTGGTGTTAACTTTACTCTCTGTTGGAGAATTTGCTAATCTTTTTCAGATAGATGCAGATCCTAAGGAGAGAACCACCCCATCACACCTCAGAAGGGCCCCATCTGAAACTAAGGATGTTAAATTTTTATCTGATACTTTTTCTTCATCAGTTGGTGTGGCCATGAAGTTTTTCACTTTTAGCTTCTTGATTTGCTAGACTGCATTGATAACTTTTTCTATGCTGAATTAGCCTTGTATACCTGAATAAACCTAGTTGTGGGGTAGTAGTTTCTGTGTTTAAAAAGTATATTGTTTGATTCCCTTTCCTAAAATTTTGTTGAGAACCTTTGTATCCAAATGAATGAAAAATGTTGTCTTGTGTTTTTGTTTTCATGCTGTGTATCAGCTACTTTCTCATTGGGAGACCAAATAAGTGAGCAGGAAAAAGTACTTAGGGAAGGAAGAGTTTATTTCAGTTTGCATTTTCAGGTTATATTTCTTTCTTTTCTTTTTTCTTTTTTTTTTTTTTTTTTTTTGATTTTCAAGGGAGGGTCTCACTCTAGTCCTGGCTGACCTGGAATTCACTAGGTGGTTTCAGGATGGCCTTGTACTCATGGCAATCCTCCTACCTCTGCCTCCCGAGTGCTGGGATTAAAGGTGTGTGATACCACACCTGGCTCCAGGTTATATTTCTTCCTGCCAAGGAAAACATGGGAACAGGTGCTTGAGGCTACTGATTACATTGTATCTTCACTTAGCAAGTGCAGATCTAAGAATGCTGGTGCTCAGCCAGCTTTCTCCTTTTTATATAGTCTAGGACTCCAGCAGATAGAATGGCAACACCCATAGTTAAGGTGTATCTGCCACCACAGTTGACCTGATGAAGACAACCCCTCATAGGCTTGCCCAGATGCTATCCTAATTTTGATCATTCCTTATAGGTGACTAAATCCTGTCATGCTGACCATCACCATAAAGTGTCACACACTGTTACTTTGTGTCTGTAGGATCCTGCTCCCATAGGATGAGTTGGGAAGTAACTCCCTGTTGTGTATTTGGAAGAGATTGTGCAAAATTGGTGTTGGTTACTTTGTGTTTTAAAGAAACAAAAACTAAGTTATAGGTGCTGGAGAGTTGGCTTAGCAGTTAAGGCATTTGCCTGTGTAGCCTAAGGACCCAGGTTCAATTCCCCCGTACCCATGTAAGCCAGATGTTCAAAGTGGTGTTCAAGTGGAGTTCCTTTGTAGTGGCTGGAGTTTCTGGCATGCCCACTCTTTTCTCCCTCTTTCTCTTAAAAAAAAATGAAATATTTGTGCTAGGCATGGTGGTGCATGCCTTTAATCCTAGCACTTGGGAGGATCATTGTGATTTCCAGGTTACCCTGAGGCTACATAGTGAATTCCAGGTCAGCCTGGGCTGGAGTGAGACCCTATCTTGAAAAACAAAACAGAAATATTTAGCTAGGCTTAGTGATGCACTCCTTTAAATCCCAGCACTCAGGAGGCAGAGGTAGGAGGATTGCCATGAGTTTGAGGTCACCCTGAAACTATATAGTGAATTCTAGGCCAGCCTGAGGTAGAGTGAGACCCTACCTTGAAAAACAGATTTAAAAAAAAATGTTATATATCTTTAAAAAAACAACAAAATTGTATTCATATATCTACATGAAATTACACTCCCCTATGGGAAAAATACTTTTAATTTGAACATGACTTCTTTATTTTTATTATTATTAGTTATGTACACAGTGTGTATACAGCCATGTTGTTACCGTCGTTACTCTCCTCCCTATCCTCTCCCCATTGTAGGGATGCTCCTCATTTGGGAATATGGGAGGTGCATGGTGGGGCTAGCCATCAGTTATGGGTAAGAGTCAATGTCTCTGTGCATAATGTCCCAACACATGGCTCTAACAATCTTTCTGCTACCTCTTCCACAAACTTCCCTGAGCCCTGTTGGGTTTATTTTAGGTCTTCTTCAGTGATGAGGTCTTGGGAGCCTCTGTGTCTTTGGATATCTGGTTTGATAGGACTTTAGTGTCCTCTGTGTCTATCTCCTTCACCCTTGTGCTGGTACCAGGTTCACCAATAAAGTAGCACTTTTGCTCATTTCATCAATTACTCTATAGTTTAAGCTGGGGTCCTGGTGAGGTGCAATGGGCTGATTCTTTCCTTAAGATCTATATCCATCTGTAAAAGAGAAGCAAATTCTCCAGTGGAGAGTGAAGTCAGCACTATATAAATGGGATAACCATTATTATTTTAGAGAGAATTTAATAGGTGTAGGCCTTCTTGTAGCTCACGATTGGTGGGAGCTTGATAATGGAGAGCGGACTCATTTTTGGGTATGATTCTGACTTGTTTCCAAGCTCCAGCTACGGGTTTCACTCCACTGAGCAGATCCATTACCCAAATCAAGAACAGTTGGTTTCTCACACCATGGCTGTGTGCCACTATTGCACTTGTGTGTGTATCACATCAGGTTGTTTGCTGTAGCTTAGACCATGAGTTGCTTGGACAGATGTTGGTCATTTCCCCCCAGTCGCTCATGTAGCACCTTTTGGCACTAGACGAGCTAACTGTTTGGGGACTGACTCTTTTCCAGATTCCAGCCAGGTCACTCCATTGAACATGACTTCTTGCTAAGAGTATTTTATTGTCCAGTAGTTTGCTAAATTTTAGGTCTCATGTATTGATCTTACAAAATTTTTTTCTAGTAGAAATAAAACAAAATGGGTAGTACTAATCACCAATCCAAATACTTTATGTATGGAAAGACTTTCTGAATACTATTATTAGTGCTAATTCATGAATCTGGAGAATAATTTGGAAATTGAATTAGCCTGCTTAATTTTGTATAAAAATACATGGTGTACATGTGTGTATTAATATGTACATATCCCACAAATACAGTTTCTAGCTACCTCTTTCTAGGACCTAGAAAGTGGCACTTACATATATATATGTGTGAAACTGAATTCTGGAATGCTCATTATTGGTTTAGAACCACTGTACTATCCTTGAATGAAAACTTCTTTGCCTATTTTTTGAAGATACCAATATTAAAGTTAGAGGCATTTAAAAATTGTGTATTTATTTTTATTTATTTGAGAGTGACAGAGAGAGAAAGAGGCAGATGGATAGAGAGAGAATGGGTGCACCAGGGCCTCTAGCCACTGTAAACGAACTCCAGATGCATGCTGTCCCTTGTGCATCTGGCTTACATAGGTCCTGGGGAATTGAGCCTCGAACTGGGGTCCTTAGGCTTTACAGGCAAGCACTTAACTGCTAAGCCATCTCTCTAGCCAAATTGGAGGCATTTTGATAGAATAAACTCATGGCTAGTGATTAAGAGCTGTAGAAAGCTTTAAAGTCCGAGATTCCATTAAGACAATAGAGGTACTTTATTTTGCCATCCTATTGTAACTACACTTTTTTATTTTTTTCTAGCTCAGGCTGACCTGCAATTCACTATATCATCTCAGGATGGCCTCAAACTCACAGCCATCCTGCTACCTCTGTCTCCTGAGTGCTGGGATTAAAGGTGTGCACCACCATGCCCAGCCCTGTAACTACACTTTTAAAGTCATGTGAGCTCAAGATCATAAAAATATAATTAGCTATTTGACAAATTTTTGTAAATAGGTAAGGTATAAGACAGAGGTTCAGCTTGTGGAATGTGGGAGATTGTCACAGGTTTCCCCATGAGCAATGTTCTGTAACTGAAATATCTGATATCTGAAAAATATCAAATGATAAATGCATTTTTGAGATGATTTTTCTAGATCTAGATTATCTTTAAAAAATAAATGAGAGAGTTCTTTTAAAGTAAATGCAGTGGCTATCAGTTTATCTATACCAGGCTCTACAAATATAAAACACTGATGCCTTTCTTCCATCTTTTTTGAAATTTGAAATTAATTATGTGTAGGGTTTTTCATGAATTAAATGGATGATAAGTCACTGGAACTTTCACTCCTAATAATAAAAGGCAGATTATGTAGAATGTTGGAGTTAGTGCAGGTATTGTTTTAAGATGAAGTTGCTAATCATACAACCTGTGGGCATCCTAGAGTCAAGCATGGCTTTTGCACTTAAATGGTTGAGAAAAATACAGAGTAATATTTAATGAGATGCAAAAATTACAAGAAATTTACTTTTTATTGTCCATAAATAGTTATTGGAGTACAAAGCATATGCATTCATTTATTGTCTATGGGTGCTCTGTGCTTCTTGAGGAGAGGTGAGTATGACAGATCATATGGCCTGCAAAGCCTAAAATACTCGACTGTCTTGACTTTTACAATAAAAATTTGCCATCCCTGTTTTAAGATAACACTGTGAGCAGTCAGTGCTTTTGGAATTTTGATACAGGAAGAAAATTAGTTTTGCTCATATTGTGTGTAAGTTTCTGAAAAGAATTAACTTAGAAAATGTACTGTTTGTATAAGTAGTGGTAGCAATCCTCTTTCAGAATATAGTTGACATAACATACCTTGCAATATGTCAGTTCATGTGATGACTGCTTTCCTAGTTGAGAATAACTCCATAGCACCATTACTTCTCACAGATAGTACAAGCTTATAGTTACATCTCTGTGGTGGTACATTGTAGATGTATTTAGATATATTGTTTTATGAGTTTTGGTTAGTAATACCACTATGGCTAAGGTGTGGAACATTTTCTTCATCCCACAAAGTGTCTTCATGCTTTTTTTGTTTTGTTTTGTGTAATTATTTTTCAACTTTTGGCACCTCTGATCTGATTTCTGTCCATATAATTTTTGCCTTTTACAGCATATATTTGGAACCATATTCTCTTTTTACTCTTAGCTCCCCTCCCTTTCCTGTCTCTTTTCCCTTCCCCTCCTATCATCTTGATAAAAGTACTTGATAGTATTCAGTTTTTTTTTTGTTTTTTTTTTTTTTTTCCAGACAGGATAGCAAGGTAAATGGTCTCGCTATGTAACCCTTGGCTGGCCTGGAAGTCACTGTGTGGACTAGGCTGGCTGGCCTCAAGCCCCCTGGGCTACCTCCCAGTACTGGGATTATAGACCCATGTCACCACCCTTGGCTTCTAATTGGCATTTCATTGTGGCTTAAGTTGGCATTTCTTTAATGAATGATGGTGTTGAGCTTTTCATGTAAACTTTTTCCATGGAGGGAGGGCTTCAGTCATTTCAGCATGCTGACTCTGATGGGTAGATTATTCAGAAATTTGAGGTAAACCCAGGAAAGAAGAGCAAAGCTAAAATTCAGAGCAAGAAACCATATCACAAATGAGGTGGGCAGGCAAGGACCAAGCTGACAGTTGTCTAATGACCTTGACCTGTGTACCCATAGTACATGAGTGCTCACAGTCACACACATAAAAGAGCAATGTGTATACACACACAAAAATGTGAAAAGTGTTTCCCATGTATTTTCTGCCACTCTTACCTTTTCATCCATTTAACTTTATTTATTTACAAGGGGGAAAGGGAGAATGTGTGCACTAGGGCCTGTTGCCACTGCAAAGGAACTCTAAAACCCATGCACCACTTTGTGTATCTGGTTATAAGTGGATACTGGGGTATTGAACCCAAACTGTCAGCTTTGCAAGAAAGCTTTAACCACTGAGCTGACTCTCTAGTCCTCTTTCAGAATATAGTTGACATAACATACCTTGCAATATGTCAGTTCATGTGACATTAACTTTAAAGAGTAGACTTTTTCATTTGAATAAAGTTTAAATTGATTAATATTCTGTTTTGTATTTCCTGTGTTCTTTATTCTAAGAAGTCTTTCATAATCCAAGATCAAAAAGATGTTCATATGCTTTCTTTCAGAAGGCTTAAGTTTTATTTTAGGCCCTGTGACACAGGAAAAACTTGTGAAAGTTAATGTGAGACCTATGTTGAAGATCTTGTGTCTTTTGGCTAAGAGATGTTCAGTTATTCCAGCATAAGTTATTAAAGAGGCTTCTTTATTTTTGAGGTGCTTTGACATCTTTGTTGTATAGCTGTTGACTAAGTATGGATAGGTTAGTTTATTTATTTATTTTCTTAATTGTACCATTGTGTCCTTTCACTAAGATCATCAGGTCTTGTTCCTGATGTGTGATGGTAAACATTAAAAAAAAAATTCTTTTGTGGTTCATTTTCAGAATTGTGTATTCTAGTTCCCCTGACATAATTTCTGAAAGTTTCTTGCAGTATGGAGTCTGACACTATTAACAAAGTTTTCTTTTTTCTTTTTGGTTTTCCGAGGTGGGGTCTTACTTCTAGCCTGGGCTGACCTGGAATTCACTATGGAGTCTCAGAGTGGCCTTGAACTCACTGGAATCCCCCTACCTCTGCCTCCAGAGTGCTGGGATTAAAGGCATGCGCCATCATGCCCAGCCTTAACAAAGTTTTTGACCCTTGTAACAGTGAGATCTGTTGATGTGCCATCCATATTGAATTACTTTTTTTTAAACCACACAATTCATTTAGAAAGTATTAATTTTCTTAATTGTATGGATCTTCTGAATATTGGCACATTTCATTATTTAAACTTACAGGACATATTTGTTAATAACACCACTGATCTCATCAGAAAAAAAAAATTGAGTATAGGGATGATGTTATCCTAATGGTGGTAGTTTTTCCTAAAAAGTCAAGAAGAGGGTTGAGACGTAATAAAATTAACAATTATTGATGTTTTTCATTAGGATGTTCTTAAATAAAAGTAAGCTGACATTGTCCAGAAAAATTGTGTCATATATATGGTCACTTATATTATTCTGGTTATTTCTATACATAAAATATGGGGATTACCCTAGAAACAGAAACCCTTGGGCAACAGTCTCTTATGGGCTAATATATTGTGGTGGTGTTTTATTATCTTATAGGAGCTATACTTGGTAGATCAGAAACCCAGGAGTGTCTCTTCTTTAATGCAAATTGGGAAAGAGACAGGACCAATCAAACTGGTGTTGAACCTTGTTATGGTGACAAAGATAAACGGCGGCATTGTTTTGCTACATGGAAGAACATTTCTGGTTCCATTGAAATAGTGAAACAAGGTTGTTGGCTGGATGACATCAATTGCTATGACAGGTAAGAGTATATTTTTTTATGATAGAATTGAGAAGTTTTTCTCTTCTCCATCTCTTTTGATAAAGTAAGGATCAGTGCATGGATTTGCACACAAATGTTTCTTAATGGTTTGAATTTTGAAGACCATTATAACATGAGTGAGTAACAAGATATGTCTTTTAAAAGTAATAAATATGGAATGCTTATATTTTATCCTTGATATATTTTGAAAAAAATTGTCTGGTAGTGAGAACTATTAGATAAAAATAATTTATTTCCCTGTGTTAGTATAAACTTGTGTGTCGATTTAAAAAGTGCTTTAAAAGAAAATATCTCTGTTGAAAATCTGTCCTCAAACAGAATAAAGCTTAATGATCCTATTTAATTTTATATATCTGGAAGAAATTGTTCATATTATATTTTTTCCTTCTTTTTGTTATGAAGTAGATGAACTTTTGTTCTTTAGCCCAGGAGACATTTTAACTTGACATCAGAATTTCATTAGATCTAAGTCCTTATAGAAAGATCTTGTTTAAATTGTTCTGTACTGGAAATGAAATACAGTGGTTATCTTATTGACTGCCTATGATCTTTCTATAAGAAATTCTATTGGTATAGGACTGAACATAATTCCTGGGTCACATGATTTCCATTAAAATGAATGGTGAAAAATGACAGAGGACTTCAGAGAGTCTTAGATAACCAGATGTTTTAGAGCTAAAAAGTGGTGCTATATATCCACTGAACCACTAGATCTGTTTTCAGGAGTCTCAAGTGATTACTTACAAACTGTGATTGAGCTGAGCGTGGTGGTGCACGCCTTTAATCCCAGCACTTGGGAGGCAGAGGTAGGAGGATCGCTGTGAGTTCGAGGCCACCTTGAGACTCCATAGTGAATTTCAGGTCAGCCTGAGCTAGAGTGAGACCCTACCTCGGAAAAAAAAAAAAAAGAAACTGTGATTGATTAGCCATATGTGATTTTCAACAAGCCCTGCTAATTAAATTAGCTGTACTTTTCATGGGATATTAAAGAACCGTTACTTAGATATATATTTATTTAACATTTATATTATACTTCTATGCCTGTGAATTTTCCAAGGATTATTTGTCTACAGTCATGTGCTTTTCCTGTATTTTTGAATTAGCCCACTAACAGAAGTGCTCACCAAAATAATATATGTTGTTATAAAAGGTAAACAAGGAACAAATTGGGGATGATCTTTGTTCAAAATTATTGGTATGGAAATCAGAAAGCTTTACTCTTTTTCTTTTCATTCTTTGCTTCTTCATTTGTAGTTAAAACTACTTCACTTGTCATGTAAAACCAGCATTTCACTTATGTGAGAACAGGTAGTGAGTCATTATTGGAGGTCTGCAGAGTGCCTTACTGAGCATCAATCTTATGCTTAGGGTGATGATTACTACATCAACTTTGTTTCTTGTCATTAAATGCTGAGATGCAAATATGCAAATCTGTTTTTTATGCAGAAGAAAACATGGTGTAAAAGAAGAAATTGGATATTGCAAAGTTATTTTCTTGAATTAGGCTTAGTATTTAATCATGTTATTTTTCTGTACTATGAGGCAGAATGCTAGATCGATCGATTGATCTATCTATCTATCTATCTATCTATCTATCTATCTATATGTATATTTCATTACTTTATTGAGAACTTTGATATGTGAACATACTGTAAATTGGTTGTATTCCCATAGGATTATACTTTTATGACCCCTCCCCTCTGCTCCCATTTCACTGAGCTCTCCTTCAAGGCTCAGAGAATTTTGGTGAACAGAGGCAGAAAGAATGTAAGCGCCACAGGGTTGGGAAGGTGTACTCTGAGGCATTATCATCCTCATAGAAACTGGTGCATGTATGACAATATAGTGATTACTGATGCTAAGTATTTTTAAGTTACATTATTTTTTATAAAAATTGTTAAAATTTAGCTTTTAGTTGTCTTTTTCTTTTGAGTTTAGTATAGAATTTGAGTTGTTTAAAACTACCAACTGTTATATTCCTTTAACTTTTTAAGTTTAACTCAAGTAAAAAGTTAAACAGGCATCACAAAAGCTCAGATTATTTATAAGATACATCTTTAAGTTCACTGATATTTACCTGCAGTATTTAAAAATTTGGTTAATTGGGAGAACTAAAATCCATAAACATGTCAAAAAAAAGATAGTTGACTCCCTGTCAAGAAGAGCCACCTCTTCTTGCACATCAGCCAGGGTCCAGGTAAAACAACAGAGGAATTAGAAAGTTAGGCATGAGTGCTGCTCTCAGTGGTGAACCTGATAACCTGTTCCAGGGAGATGGCAGTAGACATTGAGGACATCCAAAATGTATCACATGGCTGGAGAGATGGCTTAGCAGTTAAGGTGCTTGCCTGCAAAGCCAAAGAACCCAGGTTCAATTCCCCAGGATCTTTGTAAACTAGATGCACTAGGTGTGCATGCATCTGGAGTTCATTTTCAGTGGCTGGAGGCCCTGGGGTGCCCATTCTCTCTCTCTCTCTCTCTCTCTCTCTCTCTCTCTCTCTCACACACACACACACACACACACACACACAAATAAAAATTAAAAAAATATTTTTAAGTATATATATATATTTATTGACAACTTCTATACTTACAGACAACAAACCGTGGCATTTTCCTCCCCTCCCCTCCCGTTTTCTCCTTCATAACTCTGTTCTCTGTCATATCCCCTCCCTTTCTCCATTAGTCTCTCTCTTAATTTGATGTCATCATCTTTTTCTCCTATTATGATGATCTTGTTTAGGTATTGCTAGGCACTGCGAGGTTCAAAAAGTATCACAATAGAAATCCAGAAGTTGCTGTGAGCTTAATACTAAAATGGACAGCATATCCACCACAGTTCAGGGAACATTGTGGAAAGGACACCCAGAAGATTGTTAACAGCCATAGGTCAGAAGGAATATCCAAAGCTATTTTTCCAACCCCCTCCCAGTGGACAGCCCCTCTCATGACTCAACCCCACAGTGAATGCTTGTAATGCCATTAAGGAGGGTCCTTAGTGGAATGGGGGCAAGGAGGAGGGGAATGAGACCAACACATTATTAGTCCATATAACAGAGTTTCTAAATAATAAAAGTTAAAATTTAAAAAAGATGTTTGTTTGGGCTGGAGAGATGACTTAGTGGTTAAGGCGCTTGCCTGTGAAGCCTAAGGACCCAGGTTCAATTCTCCAGGTCCCATGTAAGCCAGATGCACAATGGTGGGCACATGCATCTGGAGTTTGTTTGCAGTGGCTAGAGGCTCTGGCGTGCCCATTCTCTCTTTCCTTCTCTCAGGCTGTAATAAAAAAAAAACCTTACAAAAATGTTAAGTTAAAAAATTGGTGCAATAGTTTCTTAGTGGTTGATTAGAATTTGTTTTGGAGAATTTGTTGTTAGGTCCTATATGAAAGACATTTTATTTTTGTTAGTTCAACTTCTAATCTGTTTGAGTTACTAGGACCTATGTGTTTGTTGAGGTACATTTGTTCTCTCCTTATTTTGTTTTTAAATCTTAACCATATCCATCATGTTCAGGAAACTTAAATCTACTACTATTTAACAAAAACGACAGTCTCAAGGCTGATTTGGGTGTCTGATTTTGAAATATGTTTCATTCATGGGATATAAGCTCACATCACTTAGTATGTCTGTATCTATTTAGTTTTATATATAGTTTTTAGTTTTTAATGTTCATAGTAGAATAAGCTATATTTGCCATGAGCAAATGCACTCCTAGACTAAATTACCTCATTGACTTTATGTTTCTCTTTAAAAAGTTTTTCTAATAATTAAAAAGCACAAGGTGGTCTGGAGAGATGGCTTAGCAGTTAAGGCCCCACGATCCACATAAGCCAGATGTACAAGGTGGCACATGCGTCTGGAGTTCGTTTGCAATGGCACCCCCATTCTCTCTCTCTCTCTTTTTCTAATCAATCAATAAATAAAGTTAATTTAAAAAAAAAACAGACACAAAGAGATAGTTACCTCAGGTTGCTCATTACAACCACATTAAAGCAGCAGTCTGTGGGAGTCAAAAACTGAAATCTGTCAGTCTGCTAGTGAGATTTAGTAACAAAAATCTAGAAGTGTTTTTTTCTGTTAAAAATTATTAAAGGGCTAGAGAGATGGCTTAACAGTTAAGGCATTTGCCTGCAAAGCAAAGGATCCAGGTTCAATTCCTCAGGACCCACATAAGCCAGATGCACAAGGTGCATATGTGTCTGGAGTTCGTTTACAGTGGCTAGAGGCCCTGGCACACCTATTCTTTCTCTGTCTCTCTTCTCTCTCTCTCTGCTTACAAATAAATAAATACAAAGTTAAAAATTAAAAAATGATTAAAGACTAATTAAAATCTTGACTTTGAATATAAATGGTTCACCTCAGAAAGGCCAGTAGAATAATACTGATAATAATTATTTCTCATTTCTCTTTTTTTTTTTCCCAAATAGGAGTGATTGTATAGAAAAAAAAGACAGCCCTGAAGTATATTTTTGTTGCTGTGAGGGCAATATGTGTAATGAAAAGTTTTCTTATTTTCCTGAGATGGAAGTCACACAGCGTAAGTTCCTAGTGAAAGTACATCTTTGTTCTTGTATGTCAGAAACAAAAGTATTTTGTATTGCTGAAATAACATATTCTACTTTCTTATATTCTCCTCCAACCCCAAATCTGATAATATGGTAAATATTCATTATAGAATTCTATAGACCATATCTCAGTTGTTTTTACCTTCTGTTTTCAACAGCCACTTCAAATCCAGTTACACCTAAGCCACCCTATTACAACATCCTGCTCTATTCCTTGGTGCCACTCATGTTAATTGCAGGGATTGTCATTTGTGCATTTTGGGTATACAGACATCACAAGATGGCCTACCCTCCTGTACTTGTTCCTACTCAAGTAAGTTGTTGTCCCAAGCTTTGTATTGTTACTGTATTAGAATTTATTAGCTTCTTGACAAATTATTTTTTGGAGTTCATTTGGGAGTGTTTATAGCATAGGAACTATAGATAATTTTGCAGATTTACTAGTTTTTCTTTATATCCTTAATTTTTTTCAAAGGTTGAGGTAGAGTAGAATGAAGGATATTCACATTCCTATTCTTCTTTGGCGAGTTTGGCTTTTATTCCAGTACTTTCAAGTATGGGATGCACTCTGGTTTGTTCCTTGAAGATTGACTAAGTAAGTTAGCCAAGAAGGTATCAAACAGACAGGTTTTATAAGGGCTTTATTGAGGAGTATATATATGTAAAAATCTTATAGAGAAAAGGAGCATACGAGTTACATTTTTTTAATCTGATTATTAGTAATTCAATTTTTTTTCTGTCACTGTTTATAGCATATGTAGTTTGTTTTGGAGACTAAAAAGTTTATGTTCTTGGTTCTTTTCCCAATGTAAATATTTTTGAAACCAGGTGTGGTAGGTAACCAGATTAACTTCACTAAATTTTACTCATTCTCCATCATGTAGACTATTGACACTGGCCCAGTGCTTTGTGAGGACTTCCCATTAAAGGAGTTAATACTTGTCAAGCACAGAAAAGCTGATAACTTTTGACATTTTTAAATTCTACTTTTTATTGTGTTTCTTTTAACTCTTAAAATCAGCTTACCATGGCCTTTTAGATTCCTAGGTTTAACTGTGCTTTTCTAATACCAGTAGGATTCATGGTTAAAACTTGATAGAAGGTAAAAAGTAAAATCCTTTAATCTAGTGAACAAAACTGTCCTTTTTCTCTAAGCTTTATTTACATAACAGACTTCTTTCTTAGTACGTGCAATAATCTATCAGCATTAGACCATTGAGCTCTGTAATCTCCAAAAGATATATTTGGGGAAAAAAAATGCCCATTGTTGTAAAACACCTTGTTTAGTAAGAGAGATTAAACACAACAAATTTTGTATGGTTTAAATATTTTAAGTTTAGCAACTAAATTTGGATAACTTAAAAATACTTTGTAGCCAGGTATGGTGGTATATGCCTTTAATCCCAGCACTTGGGAGACAGAGATAGGGGGATCTCTGTGAGTTCAAGGCCAGCCTGACACTACATAGTGAATTACAGGTCACCCTGGCCGGGAGTAAGACCCTACCTCAAAAATACTGTAAATAACTTTTAAGGTAAAGGTTGTTACTAACTGTTGTATGTGGTTTATTGGGAGTAGACTCCAAGTAGTTATAGGATACACCTTACCTTTTGTTGGTGTTAACTTTAAAATATTTGTTTTAACAGCCAGGTGTGGTGGTGCACACCTTTAATCCCAGCACTTGGAAGGCCAAGGTAGGAGGATCACCATGAGTTCAAGGCCAGCCTAGGACTACAGAGTTCCAGGTCAGCCTAAGCTCTAGTGAGACCCTACCTCAAAAACAAAAGCAACAAAAAATTTGTTTTAGGGCTAGGGAAATGGCTTAGTGTTTAAGGTATTTGCCTGTGAACTCTAAGGACCCTGGTTTGATTCCCTAGGACCCACGTAAGCTAGATGCACAAGGGGACACGTGTGGAGCTCCTTTGCAGTGGCGAGCCCATTCATATTCATTTTCTCTCAAATAAATAAGTAAAATATTTAAAAAAATTTTTCTGATGAGGCTTTCTGCTAGCAGACAACCAACCTAGGGAGGCTGTGGCAGTGACCTTATTGTTGTTGTTTTTTAAAACTGTTTTAGTATCTTAGTCTGGAAAAGAGAGTGCTCAATGCACTAATAATTTCATGAATTTACCTTAGGTTCATGATATGATAACAAAGTTGCAACCTACATTTATTCATTTTATTTAAGTTTTTGTGAAAGGAAGTTTTGCAGAGTATTATAACCTTATGGATACAACATTAATTTTTACCCAAGGTTGGTACAAAAGTATGGCTAAGGCATATTTTTATTTACTTGAGAGAAAGAGAGAAAGGCAGATAGAGAATCGGCATGCCAAGGCCTCCAGCCATCACATACAAACTCCAGACATATGCACCACCCTGTGCCTCTGGCTTATATGGGTCCTTGGGAATTGAACCTGGGTCCTTAGGCTTTACAGGCCAGTAAGTACCTTAACCATTAAGCCATTTCTCTTTCCACTTAAGGCATTTTATAATGGGCTTAATAGCCTATATAGTAGACAGCTTACTTTGAAAATACCAATTAATTCAAATGTTTCCTTTTTAGAAAGGAAAGATGCTATTTGTATTCATAAATAAGAGCCTGAGAGTGGTCATCTCGGGGCTGTAGATATTTGACATCTATATTCTTATGCAGATTTGTTTAGTACTTGTATTGCTTTCATGAATTGTGTAGACTGCTGAAAAATAAGGAATAAATTTTGAGATGGAGTAAGATGGCATGGACAAACTCTGTTTTACACAGTACAAAAAAGAGCTGAGCAGATGCTTGCCTTCAGTCCTAAACTATGTGTAAAAGGGACATTTTCATCAATGCTGAATATTACCTTTGTTACGCACACTGTCTCTGCAACAGTGTGCTTGCATATATTCAGTCTCATTTCTCATGAGAGTTTTATACACACAAAAAGTTCTACAAGACTTTTTTTTTGTTTTTCGAGGTAGGGTCTCACTCTAGCCCAGGCTGACCTGGAATTCACTATGGAGTCTCAGGGTGGCCTCGAACTCACAGCAATCCTCCTACCTGTGCCTTCTAAGTGCTGGGATTAAAGGCATGTGCCACCCCGCCTGGCAGCAAGACTTAAAAACAAAATCCTATTACAAAAGGTTGTTATTTTTTTACTTAAAATAATTATACAAAATAACAAATAATTTTAAATTATAATTTTAAATAATAAAAATAATAGTGGAGGGCTAGAGAGATGGCATAGTGGTTAAGACGCTTGACTGCAAAGCCAAAGGACTCAGGTTCAGTTCCCTAGCACCCATACACAAGGTGGCACAGGTGTCTGCAGTTCGTTTGCAGTGGCTAGAGGTCCTGGCATGCCACTTCTCTCTACCTGCCTTTCTTCCACTTCCTCTCACATACATACATACATACATACATACATACATACATACATACATACATACATAAAAATAATGAGTGGTAGGCTGGAATGATGGGTTAGTGGTTAAGGCACTTGCCCCAAAGCCTAATAACCCGAGTTCACATTTGCCAGTTGCACAAAGCTGTGCATGCATATGGAGTCTCTCTGTAGTGTTTGGAGCCCCTGATTCTCTTTGTTTCTTATCTCTCTATCTGTTTGCAAATAAATAAAATTATTTAACAACCACAAAAAAAATCAATGGTAATGACATTGAGCACTTACCCAACATTTAAATGCTTGTTCCAGGGTGTTATGTATAGATATATAAATTACATAAAAAGTATGTAAAAGCATAAACATATATATATATATATATATATGCCATTTTCTATTTTTAAAAATTATTTTGGATGACTTCCAAATTGTGATACTAGTATATAAATATTATCTTTGGGATTTGTTAAAAGTTACACATTCCTTGACCATATTCCTGAACGTATAGAATGGATCCTGTGAGATTTTTTTGTTATATTTTTATTAACTTATTTGAGAGAGAGAGATTGAGTATGGGTGCACCAGGGTCTCCTACCACTGCAAATGAACTCCAGATGCATGTGCCACTTTGTGTATCGGACTTTATGTAGGTACTAGAGAGTCAAACCCAAGCCATCAGGCCTTGCAAGCAAGTTAAACTGTTGAGCCATCTCTCCAGCCAGAGATTATGTTTTTAGTAAGGTTTGTGGGTCGTTTTGATGACCAGTTAGATGTGAAAATCACTGGTTATTTTTACCTCTCTGGACTTAGCATGTAGTATAATCCTAGTTATATAGATAAAATTAGACCCAGTAATAAAGCCGATAAATGTTAGAGTTAAGGGTCTGAACCAATGAGTCTTTGAAGCTTGACCCCTATTTTTTCATTCTGTCCCTCTTTTCAGAAAGCAAGTATGTCTGAATGATACATTGATAATTTCTCTGGTATCCAATTTATTTTTCTTTTAGGTATTGAATAGTTTGTATAAATACTAAGATGAGCAGTAACAGCCATCATCTCACATAACCTCTCATGAAGGAGATAAAGAAAGTGAACAAACAGGTTACACATACATAGAAAACATATATACTCAAGTATTTTCCTTTAAAAATTGTTTTACACTTTTTAGAATAGTAATTATTCACATATGACTAGGTTCTAGACAGAAATTTCTTGCTACAGATTTGGTTTTACCAATATCTACTAGTAGTTCCTTTTTTTGAAGGGTAGGAGTAGTGGGGAGGAGAGTAGTTAGTCTGGAGGTAACGTCTGTGTTTTGCTTCATATTTATACTTCAATATTACAATTTTAATGTAAAGACTAGTCAGGAAAAGTTCTCATATTCTTGCCAAGGTTTCCTGAAACATTTTCCTTCCACATTCTTTTGCTACTTTAGGACAGTAACAATTTATCACTCCCTTTCTGCGCAAAACTTCTTAAATCCTTGGCCAACATCTGATTTGTGAATAAATTGGTATTTGTAAAGCATTGACCTCATTTGGATTAATAAGCTGGTTAAGGCAATTAATTGATGAGAATATTTATCTTAAAAATCATTTGTTTGGAGTATTTTCTTGTTTCATTAGATTTTTATCTTAAAGAGGTGATTCAGGTACATATGTACTTTAAAATCTGCTTCTTTTAATTATGGTTCTTTATCACCAGCAAAAAAGTCATTCTAAAGTAATGTAGCACTATTAAGGAAAGATAAAGGTAGTTTGTTGTTTGCTTAAGAAGTGAAGTTATTTATGTTTCTTTATTACTCTTAACTAGTGTGTTCCTACCATTGTTTCATGGTATCACTACATTCCCAGTCATCCCGGATGGAAAGTGTTGGAGAAAACAACTTCCTTGCTTAACCAGGGCATCTACTCAATCCTATTCACTAATCTTGTCATCTGTACTGATCCTAGTATAGTTCAGAACAGCTTTACACTGGAAGCTATATTTGTTGTTGTTGTTGTTTTTTGAGGTAGGGTTTCATTCTAGCCCAGGCTGACCTGGAATTCACTGTGTAGTCTCAGGGCGGCCGCAAACTCATGGCGGTCCTCGTACCTCTGCCTCCCAAGTGCTGGGATTAAAGGCGTGCACCATCACACCTGGCTTTTTTATAATCTTACTGTTGGTCTTTCCTTCATTGTCTCCTTGTTTCTGTAAGACTGCTAGAATAGCACTTTTTGTTTATGTTATTCCTGTGCTTCTAAACAGTTGAGGTCCCAGTGGTACAGGGCAAGGAGTACAGCTTGGTGCATGATAGTTGGCCTTCAGTACACTGCCTTCTTCCTCTTTCTTTGCACTACAACCTAGATGCACAACACCCATCATGTGCATCTAGAATTGTATTATTTATATACTATCCTTGAAAGAATTGAGAAAATACTTGACACGTTTTCTGTCCTCTTGTGATTCAGATTAATAACTGCATTGAAGAAAATTTGTGTACATGTTCCATTATGCTAGTAGATTGTAACTTCCTTGAAGAGCAAGTATGTAGGGTAACAACTGTGGTACTTTTCGGTGTTTGTGTAATAACCTTTCTGTAGGTACTTAATTGGTGATTTTTTTTTAAATGTAACATTATACACAGATGTTAACATTATTCACAAGTTCTTTTAATAAACGTTTAGACATTTTAGGGCTTTGCCTTGAGATCAATCTTGATCATTTATTTTTGGAGAATATAAAATAAGTTAGAGTATTCCTAGTTTTTATAAGAGAATGACATTATTAGATTCTTCCTGCAATCACAAGTAGAAGAATCCAATCACTTTATATGAGATAGGTCACTTTTCTTTTGCCTATGCAGAAATTATCTTTCCTCATATATGAAAAAGCTCATACAATCCACAATGAATTGAATGCCAAATGGTTTTTCTGGTGTTAGTGAGTCATAAATATGAGGGACTTGGTGGACTCTATTATTAAGAAGTCTTATTGTGGTTAGAGTTAATGTGGTTTCAGTAAAACTGTTTGCATTGCTTTCATAACCATATGTGAACTTAGGTTTCCTGCTTATAAGGTTGATGATTGTGCTGATAAATCATACCACTTTGTTAGGAAAATGAATTTCAGGGCTAGAAATGATCTACCTTTAACAGGTAGCTTCTTGCTTATTTTTAAAGGTGGTATAAATAGTACTTTATTATCACATCATTGATTTTTTTTTTATGCAAGAGAGTGTAAATTGGTGTGCCACTGCCTCCAGCTACTGCAGTTGAACTCCAGATGTGTACACCCCCTTGTGTGCATGTGCGACCTTGCGTGCTTGCGTCACTCTGTGTCTGGCTTATGTGAGACCTGGAATGTTGAACATGAGTCCTTAGGCTTTACCAGCAAGTGCCTTAACTGCTAAGTCATTTCTCCAGCCCCATCATTCTTTTTTAAAATAACCATCCCTTTAGTCCTTAAATCAGGTTTGATAAGGACTCAGGGCTTTTGTATGCTTGGATTCTTTGAATTGGGCTTATAAAATAATCCTTTTGACCTTAATATTAAAGTAATAATAGGTTGTCATTTTATGCTGTATCAAATTACTACCCAGTGAGAAACCAAGTCACCTGTGAAAATACATTCATTTAAATAAGAAACTTAAAGGGTAGGATCACATTGTTCAAGTCAGGTTAGAAAATAATGTTTTTTATTTGAGAAATTTACTAAATTTTCCTGATAGTGTTTGTCATGCTAATATTAAATTATACTTAAAATATGATATTTATGGAAGTATATCTTTAAATAGGTTAACTACTACTTTATACTTACTTCATTTACTCTCTTCCTCTTTTAAAATTGTCTGGGTGTGTTGGCACATGCCTTTAATCCCAGCATTCTGGAGGCAGAGGTAGGAGGATTGCCATGAGTTTGAGGCTATCCTGAGACTACATAGTGAATTCCAGGTCACCCTGGGCTAGAGCAAGACCCTACCTCAAAAGGCAAAAAAAAAAAAAAAAAAAAAAAACCAAGCAAAAACAACAACAACAAAAAACTGTTAAGTTTAAACTATTATCAACCAATGTTTACTGTATAACTATAAATTATTTAGAAAGAGATGTGTCAAAATTGTTTTTTTTCCTTAGCACTTTTTAAAAATAATTTTAAAAGGCTCATGTGTATCCTTGGATACCTTTGTCTAACCTGATTTTTTTTTTTTTAGTATATGCTTTTTTCTGTTTCATGAAGTATTAACTATTACTGTCTTTTATGGACTATGAAGTATTCTACAATTGGCTTTCTGAAGCTTGAGAGAGGGAGGGAGTGAAGGAGAAGGGAAGGGGGAAAGGAGAGAGGAGAGAGAGATATGAATGAGAATATGGGTGGGCCAGGGGCCTCCTGCCAGTGCAAAGAAACTCCAGATGCATGCAATGCATTGTACATATGACTTTACGTAGGCATGGGGGATCAAACAAGCTTTGCATGTAAGCACCTTTATTTACTGAGCATTCTTTCCAGCCCTGGCATCTTTTAAATTACCAGTATAGAGGATAGTTCTTCAGCTCAATTTCTTTAATTTGTCTCTACTGTTGAATGATATACTTTTAATGAAACTTAGTGAAGTGTTACTCTGTTCAGTAAATGTTAAAATTTAATTTGGGTGGGGGGTTAAAAATTTATACATTTAAGATGTACAGTGTTTATCATTTTAGCTTGAAGTTTCTGATGAGACAGAATCTATATTTCAAAATTTTCAACTGTATTGTTTTAGCATGTATAAGGGGCTGGAGGGATGGCTCAGCATTGAAGGCATTTGCCTGCAAAGCCAAAGGACCTAGGTTTGGTTCCCCAGGACCCATGTTAGCCAGATGCACAAGGGGGCACATGTGTCTGAAGTTTGTGTGCAGCAGCTAGCTGTCCTGGCACGCCCAGTCTCTCCCTCTCTTAAAACAACAACAAAAGAACTTTAGGGGCTGGACGGATGGCTTAATGGTTAAGGCACTTGCCTGCAAAGCCAAAGGACCCAGGTTCGAATCCCCAGGACCCACGTAAGCCAGATGCACAAGGGGGTGCATGCATCAGGAGTTTGTTTGCAGTGGCTGGAGGCCCTGGTGTGCCCAGTCTCTCTCTCTCTCTCCCCTCCCCTAAAAAAAACTAAAATATGATGATGCAATATTGTTAACCTTAAGCATCTTTGTGTGTGTGTATAAGGTTGAGCACACATGCATGTATGCCCCCAAAGTGTTGCAGGGCTACGATATATGTTCTTCCTTCAGTGTCACATAATGTTATATGATTGCTATTGTATCATTGACCAAATTACTTCTTATAAAATAAACTTCTTAGCTAAGTGTTGGAAGAATTATAAATTATCCACATATGTACAGCTTGAAAAATCCTACTCCCACCAAGCATTTATAATATATTCTACCTAGAAATTCTTACCCAGCATGTTATAGTCAGGTTCACATTGCTGGTAGAAATCACTCAACCAAGAGCAGCTTGTGGGAGAAAGGTTTATTTTGGCTTACAGGCTTGAGGGGAAGCTCCATGATGGCAGGGGAAAACAATGGCATGAGCAGAGGGTGGACATCACCCCCTGGTCCACATAAGGTAGACCATAGCAACAGGAGAGTATGCCACACACTGGCAAGAGAAAACTGGCTAACACCCATAAGCCTGCCCCCAACAATACACTCCTCCAGGAGGCTTTAATTTCCAATTGCCATCAGCTGGGGAACCTATCCTTCAGAAGACCTTGGTTTATGGGGGCACCTGAAGTAAACCACCACATTCCGCCCCTGGTCCCCATAAACTGTTAGCCATTCATGATGTAAAATGCAATGCATTCAGTCTATCTTCAAAAAATCCCTATAGTTTTTATCAATCCTAACTAATGGTGTTCATACATCCCCATAATCCAGGGTCTCTTAACTGAGCCATAATACCCCCAAAATAACCTCAAAAAACCCATAATGACACAGAATAAACATTCACACTGCAAAACATGGCATTGGGCATAGCAAATAAATATTCAACCAATACAAGATTTAAAACAACCAGGCAAATATTAAACTCTGTAGCTTGAAGTCCAACAACTCTAGGCAGTAACATATCTCCAAGTCCCAGAATTCTAACCAGCAACAAACAAGTCTCTGGCATTCCAATTCTGCCCCTCCATTTAGGTTACTCACAGTCCTGGAAAGCTTTATCCGGTGCTGGCAGCTCTCCTTAGCAGCCATCTTGTGGTCCCGGTATCTCCACTGGGTCTCCACTGTAACCCACGGTTCATCCTCATGGCCCCATGGGGTCTCCATGCAGGTACCCAGCAAACCTGCTTCACACTGCCCATGGCCATTTCCAAAATACAAGATCATGTTGCAAACTCAATGACCCTCTTTCCAGCATTTTTTATACTCCACAATACCAGGTAGGGTGCCAATTTGTTAATCCAGGGGGGAATAAAGCAGACTTTGAAGAACAGGACACTCCTTGAGCACTCAGACCCTTTCAAAAGAGTCTACATTCTTCCTGTTGCCCCAGTGCAGGTCAGCTGGCCCTATCTCAAAGGCTGTAATCTCTCAAACAATTTACAAGTGAATGCGCTAGGAAGACTTAGGCTGCTGTGCATTGGAAAGTATGAATATCATTCAATCTATTAATGTCTTGTTTTTCCTACCTCAGAAATATTTGTCCTGGCACACACTGTCTTTCTGGAATTTATTTTGATTCTGCTTGTCAGTAGTCTTTATATATATCTGTAATACTCAGACACACACACTGTGTGTGTGTGTGTGTGTGTTTGGCTTTTTGAGGTTGGATCTTGCTGTAAGCCCAGGCTGACCTGGAATTCACTGTGTAGTCTCAGTGTGGCCTCTAACTCATAGCAGTCCTCCTACCTCTGACTCCTGAGTGCTGTGATTAAAGAAGGTTGTGCTTCCCCCCCCCCCATGTTTTTGTTTTTTTTTTTTAATTTAACTTACTTATTGGAGAGAAACAGAAAGGTGGACAGAGGGAGTTTGGCTGCACCAGCATCTCCTGCCATTGCAAACATATTCGAGACATGTGCATTACTTTGCACATCTGGCTGTACATGGGTACTGGGAAATCCAACTCAGGCTGTCAGGCTTTCCAAGCAAGTGCCTTCAACCCTTCTATCATCTCTACAGCCTGACAATAGTCTTTAAAAAGATAAACATTTGTGATGGCTTATTTTTTTTAAAGACTTTATGATAATTAAGTGACTAAGATTCAGAATTTGTCAGTTTTCACATACTGTAGACACTTGATAGTCCTAACAGGTTGTTGAATGTGTTGTCAAAACAAGGAAAATTATCTGTCCACATACACTTAATAAATAGAGATATAGGGCTGGAGGGATGGCTTTGTGGTTAAGGTGTTTGCCTGCAAAGGCAAAGAACCCAGGTTTGATTCCTCAGGACCCACGTTAACTAGATGCACAAGGGGACATACATGTCTGGAGTTTGTTTGCAATGGCTGGAGGCCCTGGTGTGCCTATTCTCTCTCTCCCTCTTTTTCTGTTAAATAACTAACTAACTAAATAAAAGAAATAGAGATATACCCTTTAATAAGTTAAATAGTAAAGAAGGTTTATAGTGCCTGCCACATACATATTTATAGTATATAAAGAAAAGTCCATATTTCTGGAAAGATGTCTGTATATTTCAGTTCTGCATAGATAACTTCCAGGTAGATAGTCACATGTAGATGTCTCCAAGCACTCCCCATTCAAGGATGATTGTCTCTCCCATTTCAGTAAATGCAACATGTGCAAGTACAAAATGTAGGATGTGTCCCAGTACTGTTTTTCACTTTATCAGTCTCCTTCTCCTACTTCCTTTCTTTAGGTCAGGCAGCTTTACAAGATGCTCATAGTATTAAATTCTTTTTTTCTCCCTGTCATTAGTTTATAATTATGCATTAATTAGTGTAAATCATTGTTTAGTTTTCTACTGTGAGCTTCATGAGAGCTTAAGTACTTAATGCTTCACAGAAACAATGCATTCAATAAACATTTTTTGAATAACAAATAAATGAATGGATGAAGTTCTCCACATTCTTTCCTGATGCTCAGCAGTAGTTTCATTCCTACTTGATAAGCAGCAGGTCTCTTTCTAATCTGAAAACCCAATTACTTGACATTAATGTGCTGATTGATCTCTTTGTCACTGTTACTTTCAGTTACAGCACATAATACTCATAGCTACCTTTTTCATTTTGTGTATCCAGACTGCTTTGGTTACCCTTTGCCTGTATATTTCAATGTATTATATATTTTGTTTTGATCCTGCAAATGTTATTCATTGAGGCTTGTTGGTGTGTCTTGTTTAGCTTGTATCATCTCCCTTATGCTAATGTTCCTTTGTTAAAAAGTATATCTGGCAAAGATACTTTTTAAAATAAAAAATATGCTTTGAGTGTTTTAGCAAATGTAGTTTTTTATTTCGTTCTTGATTCTTCTTATTTTATCATACTAAGGCTTGGCCTTGTCTTTATTTTGTTCTGGGTCATCGATAGCTTGTTAAGGAGCAGGATACTCTTTTAATAGTAAGGGTAGCTGGCCCAGTGTTACTGTAGTGTCATATTTATCTCTGAATGCACTTGTACTTAAACAAGATACAAGTGATTCCTGAGCCTTGAAAGCTTTATTCTAGTTAATTATTTGGCATCTATTTCTTTCAAGTGAATTCTGTCCTGGAATACTGATGGTTGTGATAGTAGGATTAAGATAGCTTTTATGATAGGTAATAAATATGCCTGAATCATTATCACAGGAGGAGGTGCTTAGCTACCTGGGATAACTGGAAAAATGAAAATCTTGTTTTGTGTTACTATCTGACTTTCCAGATTGTGAAAAATGTGTATGGAGACTCATTTCCAGGGCACCAGTGCTTATCCAATTATTATATAATTCTTAGCCGGGCGTGGTGCCGCATGCCATTAATCCCAGCACTCCAGAGGCAGAGGTAGGAGTTTGAGGCAACCCTGAGACTACATAGTGAATTCCAGGTCAGCCTGAGCTAGAGTGAGACCCTACCTCGATAAAACAAACAAACAAAAACAATTACTGTATAATTCTTAAGGTTAGTAATATATTAAGGTCATAGTTTGAACTGCTAAAAGTTCTTGAGGCATTAATTAAATCATCTAAATCCTATTTTATTAGTCTATATTTTGATTTACTCACTGTGATGTGTCTGGGCAAGTAGGTTAATAGTAGGCCTGGTCTGTCACTACATTTGGCTTAATTTTGATCGTTTCTCCCAGTTTATTTCCAGTTTATTTATATTGCACATTTTTTGTGTTTCATGATTATGATCCCACTGCCTTCCATGAAAGTTGGATGAATCACCTCAGAAGAAGTAGGAAATTCAGAAGCTATGGTCTGAGAGGTTTATCCTGGCTTTATTTAAATTTCTTCATTCTGGCTGGTGTTTGTTCAAGGCAATACTGCCCTCTGGTGTCCTGAAGCCTATTCCAGATCATGTCTTCCTCAGCTCAATTGTTTATTCACTCTAAATAAAATCTTTTCTAAAATATAGACTTTGTTAGGTTTACTTACTCTATTAAAGCCCATAGGATTAGGAAATTTGGGGTTATATTAGAGTAAACATTTGTTTGATGCCGCTCATCTGATAGGTGAAATAAAAGGTTTTTTTTTCCTTTTTAGATACAACTTTCCTCTAATTATAAGGAAAGTGTTCCCAACCAGTATTTTGAAAATATATACTGTCAACTTTAAAAAGCTAAACCATTCTCTCTCTCTCTCTCACTTTTGTAACTGATGTGTCATTTTTCATTTCATTCTGAATATGAATCGTAATTTCTTTTGCCTGTGTTTTTTCTTCACAAGCACGCCTTTCATATAATGATAGAGGTAAGATGCATTGATGTTTACTTTACGGTTATGGAGGTTTTGGTGGATGCATACTAAACATTTTGTCGTTAGAGTTTCATTGTAATTGTTGCTTCACTGTGTATTCTTATATGTATTTGTCACAAGTTTCCCCTTCAGTGATTTATTTGACATAGTAATTGTGTTCAGTTTTAAAGGACTGTTAATGGTATTTATATCTATCTAATGTACAATGTAGAGACAACTGTTGTAGCTGACCAGAAGATAACATCTAATGACACTATTAACTTTAGCATTTTGTATTGGTAATTTTATAGTATGTTAAACATTTAGATGTCAGCATGTACTCATTTAAAGAAAAGAAAACTTTCTGGTCTAGCCCATTATCTTTTAATGTGAAATCTGTATTTTAAACTAGTTTTACCTTTGATATTTTATAACAAATGAATTACCTGCAGAAGTATAGCTTTTGATGGTCTTTTGCCAACTAGATGATTAAGGTATATCATATAACTAGATTATAATTTATCCTTCAAATGGTAGACTCAGAAATAAGCAAAATATCACAGATGAGCTAGCATCTCTCCCTCTGAATAGTTTGGTCTAATATTATCTATAGTTAGGACAGTGGATGGGGCATTTGGAGGCTTTTTCCAATAAGTGTAATTTTAACACATTCTTCTCAGTGATGTCTTCTGATATCTTAAAAAAATGTAATCATAGCTACTTCTAATACATATCATTTTAGTTACACAAAATAGCTTGATTATTGAAAGAAAACTAGAAATCTAGGGGAAGTTCTCAGAAATTCTGAAGCCCTTGTAGTTGATTTCATAAAAGTGGTTTTTAGGTGTTATAGGTAGGGCAAAGCCATGTTTTAAGGATAACTTCAGAATGTTGCTGACATTTATTAAGTTTACATTTGCATTCATCTTCCTAGAAGTTCATGTGTCTTCATGATTATAAATCTTTATTACTAGAAATACTGAAATTTTTGAAGAAATTAGTATAATGATAGTAATAAAATATTTTGTAATATAGGATAAGTAAATCTTTGAAGATTTATTTAAAACTTCATTAAGAAAGTTTTCTTAAAAAGGCACAAGGTTAGAGTTACAGATTTTATACATAGTGTTTGCTATGAAGTTATTTATTTTTATTTAATCTTTTTAGTATTTATAAATATTAATTTACATTTAGGAACACAATTTTAAGAGTTTTGATACTTTCATAAGAGTATACCTTTGCAGATTCTTTTCTTACCTTTTTGAAAATTGGTCAGTTTTTTTTTTTTATTTACTTTAAAAATATTTTATTTATTTATTTGACAGAGAAAGAGGGAGGGGGGGAGAGAGAGAGAAAGAATGAATGGGTGCACCAGGGCCTCCAGCCACTGCAAATGAACTCTAGACGCATGCACCCCCTTGTGCATCTGGCTAATGTGGGTCCTGGGGAATAGAACCTGGGTCCTTTGGCTTTGCAGGTAAACACCTTAACCGCTAGGCCATTCCTCAGCCCTGATTTACTTTTCATAGTATTTTTAAGGCACTTTGGCAATCATCTGTTTTCTGGTTGCTATGAAATAATATATTTGTAATATTTAGGGTGATCTGAGATTTCTTTCTGAAATAATAAGAAATTTGGTCAGTTTTACAAAGCTGTAGGAACTTTGAAGTTTATCTGTGCATCTGGAAAATATTCAGCCATTTACCTTAACATAGACATTGAAAATTATTGTATAATAAATTTTCTAAGTTTAAAGTTACTGTTACTAATATTTTGAACTTTTGAAATATTTTTGTGATATGGAAGAAATGATTTAAATCCTATTCTACAGACTGAATCTATGTAGTTGGCACCCTTAGAATAAAGTAGAATGTGTGAGTTGTAGATACAGGTGGTATTGGTGAATTCATATCAAAGCTATTAAAGACCTTAGTGTTTTAATTTAGAATTACATATGCTTTATTTTCCTTCTTCAGCTTATTTGCAAACCTTTGTTTATTGGTATCACTGCTTTGAAAATCTTTTTCTTTTCTATTTAGTTAGATTGTTTCTTCATACAACTGTATAGTAATTTCCTTGACTTTTGAGGACTAGGTGGTTCTTTGCCTTTGGATATGTAGCATTTACCCTTTCTCCCCAGTTTCTACCTTCATACAGTCTACTCCTATCAGTAGAAACTCTTATAACAAGTAGAGATTATCAATTGGAGATTAATACAGGGAGGAATGTAGTTTCCTTTCAACTATCCAGAGATTGTTTCAGAAAAGTTGTGCTTATGAAGCTGTCCTTCCAATAGTTTTTATTTTGTTGTTTTTTTTTTTTCAAGGTAGGGTTTCACTTTTGCTGACCTGGAACATACTCTGTAGTTCAAGGCTGGCCTCAAACTTACGGCGTTCTTCCTACCTCTGTCTCCTGAGTGCTGAAATAAAGCTGTATGTCACCACGCCAGTCTTCCAATATGTTTTGTAGCTGACCTTCTCCACTCATCATGTTGCAAAATGAAAATGCTTTGGCTTTACTAACCTATCATATTCTGAATGTGGGAAGGAAAAGGAACTTTTGTAGGCATTTAAAATATGAGTTTGAAATTAGTCACAGGAAGTCTTTTACCTTACTGTTGTGAATCAGGAATTCTCTAGCCATTTTATGCAGATTATCTGCCTTAGAAGTTTATACTTTTCTCATTTAATACCTTACAGTATTTCTTTGCTCAGGGTGTTTCTAATATTTGATACAAACTTTTCAAACTCCCAGTGGACCAGTTGAGAGGGGCCTAAAGAGAGCATTAACAGTCTTTGAGATATTACAAATGAAATAAAAAGGACCTAGAAAGGCAGGGTGGGATGCATACTGATCTAGGGTGAAGTGCCATTTCCAAGAATCTGAGGTGTCACCCACTGCTATCACAAGTCTGTTCTTGACACAGACATTTTAGTTCCTCCTCCCAGCACTTGTTATGTAGCCCTTGAATCATTTCTGTTGCTTTCTTGGAAAGCTTTTCAAAAGGCTTCTTACAACTTGCTTTAGTTGTAGATAAGAAACTGATAGACTGCTTTCAGGGAAGGATTACCATTCTGTTTGTGTAGAGAACAATTCTTTGCTATGCTCCTATTTATATACTATATTTGCTGTGTTTTAAATATTAATTATAGTAGTATACTTTCATTCACCATGCTCTGTTATCCACTGTAATGACCACTTTTCTGTATTTTCATTTGTATGATTTTTTTTTTTTTCCAGTAATCTCCAGAACACATTTTTTTTTTTTTTTTTTTTTTTTTTTTTTGGAGGTAGGGTCTTACTATAGCCAAGGCTGACCTGGAACTCACTCTGTACTCCCAGGCTGGGCTCAAACTCATAGCAGTCCTCTTACCTCTGCCTCCCAACTGTGGGACTAAAGGTGTGTGTTACCAATGCTTGGCAGAACACAATTTTTATTTATGGTCAGTTTTGGAAATACAGGTATGAATTGCTAATATCTTGAAAAATAAAGACCAAACAAATATTTGGTTTTAAAAATTAGCATTTTTGTGCTTATGTATTTTATATGCCTATCCACAATTTGTTGAAAATGAATGGGTGTATATATGAAATCAGTGAAGAAAACTTTAAATAGCCATTGAAGAAAGTAGTAGATCTTGAGATTTTATTTGAGATATAGTTGTAGTTAGCTGATTTTGTACATTTTAAAATCTTAACCTCTAAGAAGATATAAACTAGATGAAGCCAATGTAATATTAGGAGTTTTCTAAAGTGCACAGAAAATCTTAGTGGGGAAAATGAGCAGGAATGGCTCAAAGAGCTGTTAGATTTTTTTTACATAGTATACATGAATAGCTATAGTGTTGAATGCTATTTTGGAAATTCTTAAAATGAATTTTTCTGCCTTGTGATGGTCATTTTGTGATGCTTAAAAACTCAGTTCTAGTGAGATTGAAGTTAATGTCAGATTAAATTTAATGGCATTTATATGTGTTTACTCTTTCTGTTAATTCTTAAGTACACTCAACTTTTTTTCTTATTTCAGAATTGTTGTTTCATGTTCTGCTAGTTTACAATGTTACATTGTTTTTCTATAGGACCCAGGACCACCTCCACCTTCTCCATTACTAGGTTTGAAACCACTGCAGTTATTAGAAGTGAAAGCAAGGGGAAGATTTGGTTGTGTCTGGAAAGCCCAATTGCTCAATGAATATGTGGCTGTCAAGATATTTCCAATGCAGGTATGTTTATTGAAATTTTCCAATCATGTATATCATTTATGTCTGTATCTGGCTAGTGTATCATAACTCAGACACAGCCTGAAAACACAAGCAAGATATATTTTTTTAATTAATTAATTTATTTATTTGAGAGCGACAGACACAGAGAGAAAGACAGATAGAGGGAGAGAGAGAATGGGCATGCCAGGGCTTCCAGCCTCTGCAAACGAACTCCAGACGTGTGCGCCCCCTTGTGCATCTGGCTAATGTGGGACCTGGGGAACCGAGCCTCGAACCGGGGTCCTTAGGATTCACAGGCAAGCGCTTAACCACTAAGCCATCTCTCCAGCCCACAAGCAAGATATTTTGAAGTAATTCTTTGTGATATTGGGAAAAGTAGTTTACCCTTCTGTGTCTGCTTCATATCTGAGAAATAGAATTACTAGTGTAATAATTGTTTGGAGTGATTAAAATATAATAAATGAATATATAGCTATCTTTTATCAGTTTTAATTTTATAGGAAAGGGAAGCAAAGGTTGGTGTTTCAGTTACAAAAATAATCACATTGTCTGAGCAATTACTTTATCTTCTTAACCTCAGAAAATGTAACAGATTATGTGCTTTATTTTAGAATAACTGCTTGGAGAGACATTACCAGTACATTATGTAACATAGAGTGTTTATATGTAGTTACTTCAGTTATTATTGTGGTTAATTTTCAGAGACAGGGAATTACGATTCCAAATAATTGGTTTACCTTTGACTTGTTTGCCTGCATGTTTCCCCCCTTTTATTTCAAGGTAGGGTCTCACTGTAGCCCAGGCTGACCTGGTGGTCTTGAACTCAGGATGATCCTCTTTCTCTGCCTCCTTAGTGCTGGGATTAAAGGCGTGCACCACCATGCCTGGCCTGTTTTTCTTTAAGAAGCAGTTGCACTTCTTATAAAACCTTGTCCTAATGTACTTCTGTCCTGCTCTTATTTTGTTATGTTCTGTAGATGACATAGTGTAGTGGTTTCATCTTCTCCTTTCTCTTGTTCATATACCCTTGTGGCTAAGGAAGGATATTTGTGATACAGAGGCCTTGGCTGGATTTGGTGATACAGACTCAACTCTTACACATTATTATTTAAGCATTATCCATTAACCATTTTCTTAACATGTAAATATATTTTAGCCTTCTCACCTCTTCTAAAGCTTGCTTGAAGCAGTTTATTACTTTTGTTTATTTATTTTAGTATCCATATAAGTCCTACTATTCTTTAAGAAAGAATCTATTCTGTTGTGCAAAAATTTAAAAGTAAGGTCAGGAAAGTGAAATCTGCAAAATTGGACAAGGCATTTGGATACTAAGCATAGCAACAACAGCAGTTACAAACATTTTATTAAATGCTTTTATTGAAAAGGTAATGCTTTACATATTAGGTACAAATACATATAACAACCCCAGAGATAGACAGTACAATTTCTATTTTACTTTCCTAGGAAACTGAGTGATGTGGAACTTGCTAATGGATAAAGAGCCAGATTTTATTTTATTTTTTGAGAGAGAGAGAGAGAGAGAGAGAGAGAGAGAAAGAATGAATGGGTACTTGAGGGCCTCTGGCCACTGCAAATGAACTTCCAGATGCATGTGCTACCTTGTACATCTGGTTTATGTGGGTCCTGGGGAATCGAATCTGGGTCCTTTAGCTTTGCAGGCAAGCACTTTAACAGCTAAGCCATCTCTGCAGCCCGAGATTTTTTTTAAAAAACTTGTTTTATTGACAACTTCCATAGTTACAGACAATAAACCATGATTATTCCCTCCCCATATCTTTCCCTTCACAAATCCTCTCTCCATCTATCCCCTGCCCCTCTAAATTATTCTGTCTTTTATTTTGATGTCATTTTTTTCCTGCTATTATGAGGGTCTTGCATAGGTACTACTAGACACTGCAAGGTCATGGATATGGAGATAAAGCCTGATTTTAAACAGTTTGGATGCGTTAGTTTCTTAGCCATTATGCCATGGTGTGTTTCACTTTCATTGTTCTTTCATCATTTAAAAAAACAAAACAAAACACCAAAAAGCTAAACTTAAATAGATGCAGAGTAGACCTTGATCACTTATAGGCATGAATGTTTTCTTTTTTTTAAAAAAAAAAAATTAGGTCTTAGGTAGCCTTGGGGCAGGTCCTTTGTTGTTTAGAAGCTCATTCTTTCAGAATTTCATCTTTCAGGGAGTATTATATATAGGAAAAAATGACTTCACAACTTGGAATAATAACTTATAAACAGAATGTGTTGCATTTAAGATTCAAGAAGTGTAGCATTTTCTATGAAATCTTGTTTGTAAACCTAGCAACAGAAAAATACCTTTTGAAGGAATGGACAAAAGACTGTTTATATGTATCTTTAATTTTTGTTGTTGTTTGTTTTGCTTTGGATTAGAACTTATTGAATAAGTAGAAATGGTTTACTTTCCTGTATTGGTTTGTTGGTATTTTTTCTTTTTAATTGTAGGACAAACAATCATGGCAGAATGAATATGAAGTCTATAGTTTACCTGGAATGAAGCATGAGAATATATTACAGTTCATTGGTGCAGAAAAACGAGGCACCAGTGTTGATGTAGATCTTTGGCTAATCACAGCATTTCATGAAAAGGTAAAACTACTTAGCAGTTAGGTTTAGTAAGGTTAGAATTGGCCTACCTACCTAATTTTGACTGTGTACATTGTGACTGTCATGTTTTGAGAGACAGTATTTTATTACAATTGATTAATATTTGACCTAGAGATATAAACCAGTTATAAATAAAAATGTTTTAATTTTTTTTCTTACTGTATTTTATATTATATTTTTTTATTCAAAGGGGAAAGTGGGAGGAGGGAGGGCATTACCATGGGATATTGTTTACAATCCTGGAAGTTGTTTTAAGTTTTTTAAACAAAAGAGCAAAGATAACTTCTTAAAACCTAACTAATCCTCTAATCATAAGGTCATCTTTTGTCCTTGATTTCTTGTAGTGTAATTACTACTTTCATGGGATACTTATCTTGGAAAAGACAATGTTCCTCATGACTTTTATGAACCAAGTTTTGAGCATGCATTATTTGTCTTACAACTTTTAACTCAATCTGACTTCGTGATAAATCCAGAGTCAGAAAATTCATATGATCTTTTATTAACTTGCAATATCACCAAAACACAGTTGATACTTTTTCTCAATTTTTCAATTTTTTTGAGTTTGAAAGTACCACTAATGAAGTAAGAAATGGTGGGTTTCTTTTCTTCTTGCCTCTCCCCTTTTAGTTCATGATCTTCCTGCCTAAGCAGCCTTCTAAATGCTGGGATTACAGGCATGTACCACTATGACTAGCAAGGAATTGTGTTTCTGATAATTACTTTCATCATTGTTAAGTATAAATGGCTCTATACTTTGCTTAGTACTTGACTATAAAGACAATAGAATCTCTAAACTCTAGAGTTTAGAGGAAGATCTAAAAGAAACTATCATCAATCGATCGATTTATCTTCTCATCTATTTCTTATTAATTTGAGAGAGAGAGCATGGGTATGGCAGGACCTCTTGCTATTGCAGTTGAACTATAGATGCATGTGCCACTTTGTGCATCTGGCTTTACTTAGTTACTGGGTAATTAAAGCTAGGCTGGTAGGCTTTACAAGCAGGTGCTGTAAACTGCCGGGCCATTTCCCTAGTCCCAAGGAAGACACTCTTTATATTGGTGATTATTTAAATTTAGTTACACTAGTCTTGTGGTGTCAGTATATTTTCACTTGAAAGTTTTTTTTTTTTTTTTTCCTCCTTAAATTTGAGTTAGTCTTGTTTTTAACCTTTTAAGCAAGTAGGGGGATTGACTGTTTCTGTAATGAGCCTGTAATAGTCAGTCCTTTGTTGTTGAATGTTTATTAATGTGACTTGGAGAGAAATTTGAGCCACTCTAGAGATTGCATTTTGGGTATTATTATATACTGAAAGAAGAGATATGTTGTCTTTTATAACCACCTATATTATAATGAAGTCTCAGTATACTTACACTTTTTAAGAGCTAATGTTTTCCCCTTTATTTCCTTAGGGTTCATTATCAGACTTTCTTAAGGCAAATGTGGTCTCTTGGAATGAACTATGTCATATTGCAGAAACCATGGCTAGAGGATTGGCATATTTACATGAGGACATACCTGGGTTAAAAGATGGCCACAAGCCGGCGATATCTCACAGGTAGAGCAAGATTTATATTTTTGTCCCAGATAATTCAACATACATTTATTTGAACTTTTAACCCCTTGGGTAAAATTTATTTTGCCCTAGCTATCTAATCATATTTGAAGACACAACATAATTTTCATATGGTTTCAAAATTAGTTTTGAGATTGGCTGGGAAGTATTTTGGGTAATGTTCATGTTACTCTCATCAGTAAAGTTTGCCATATTTAAAAAAAAAATGTTTATTTTGTATACACAGAGACAGGGAGAAATAAAACAGAGACAGAGAGAATGGGCATGCCAGGGCCTCTAGCCACTGCAAATGAACTGCAGACACATGTGCCACTTTCTGCATCTATCTTTACATGGGTACTGTAGAATTGAGCCCAAGTTGTTAGGCTTTGCAGGCAAGTGCCTTAACCGCTGAACTATCTCTCCAGCCATGTCTTATGTTTTGTCTCTGAAAGCATATTTGAAATGAAAGCAAATTTTTTTCTGGTACAGAGGAAAAATGATTTTAATTTACAACATGATTTACTTTATAGATAATTACAAATAGGTATGCAAGGGTATAGAATTAAAGAGAAATTTTGAATAATTTCTTTATATTTTGAATGACCATATATTTACTGATTTATTCCTTGAGCTAAGGTAGAAGGAGGCATCATTCAAAAAATTGTCCAGTGAAGAAGTAATACCCAGACTTAACAGTTATCATACCTTGGAAACAAAAAGTTTGTCCCTGGAGAATGGATTCAGTTACCCATGTATTTTGACTTGAACATGGGATTTAAGTCATCATTTTGCATTCAGTTTAAATTGTCTGTTTTATACTTTATGGTAGTAGTAGGGATTGAACCCAGAGTCTCTTGCGTGCTAGGCAAATAAATGCTCTGTTGCTGTGCTATCACATCTAGCCCTGTGTTAAAAAATAGGCATTAAGGGATTCATTTAGTGAATGCTTGGTTGAGTGCCACCAGGTTGTGTTTAAGGTTGCTCAGAGGCAGGCATTGTAGTCTAATTTGCAAACAGTAAATGACTTGCACTTGAGGAAGGGTCCCTCTTTCATCTTCCTTCTTAGAGTCTGCCTTCTAAAGTAACAAATGCTTCAGAACCTTTCAGGACTCTGAAAACCTTTTGAGACTGATCCCAGTTGGATTTTGAGACAGTTTAATCTACATGTCCTTTATTCCACTGCTGGTTTATGTGACTGTACCCATAAATGTGGCCATTGGTCATAACAAAGACATGTTTAGCAGGGTAGTCTCTAGGATAAACTAGTTGAGGCAGATATGTATAGAAGGATATTTTACTGCGTTATACTGATAAACATTAGAAAATCAAATTAAATTTATGGCAAAATTCTATACTCCCAGGGATACTTTTCTATAAAAAGCAGATAGAACAATTAAATAAATAGTAGGGGGCCATTCTAAAATGTAGGTCTGTACCTATAGCTTTGAAATATTCTCATTATCTTAACAAAGCAATAACTTTATAATTAGTCTGTGTGAGTAACATCCATAACATATTTTTTAGCAGATCTCTGTAATATTGCTCTGTGGAGAGGATTCCTTGTTGTTTTGGTTATGAATTGGAGTTTGTGACCATACCCCTTGTGCTTTAGGCTAAATTATGGGGACTCAAAAGCATCCTCTTCCTTTCCCTGTCATGGTTTTCATTCAGTAGCATATACATTCTCCTTTCCTTCCCTTCCCTCTTTCAATAAAAGTTTAAAAAATTGTTTAAAGTACTTTATCTTCCTATTTGAAGGGACATCAAAAGTAAAAATGTGCTGTTGAAAAACAACCTGACAGCTTGCATTGCTGACTTTGGGTTGGCATTAAAGTTTGAGGCTGGCAAGTCTGCAGGCGATACTCATGGACAGGTAAGGATGTTAACTAACATGTAAGGAAAAAATAAGCCTATCTCTTAGTTTTTTTTTTTTTTGTTTTTTTTAGAATAACATAGCAGGATTGAATTGATCTAAAATTGTTGTGATGGTGATTGAATCTGCATCTAATCAAGAATTATTAATGTTTTTGTTATTTAGATTTTTGTGAGATGTAGGGCCTATCCCAGGCTGACCTGGAATTCACTGTCTAGTTTCAGGGTGGCCTTGAACTCAGGGCAACCCTCCTACCTCTGCCTATGGAGTGCTGGGATTAAAGATATGTGTCACCACGCCTGGCTCCTAATCAACAATTCAACAATTCAACAATTGTATTTACATTTCTAAGGAGAATGGAAGATACTTGAGATTAGATTGGCATTTCCATAACTCTTAGATTTTAGAGATTAAAAAAAAAAACAAATCCCTGAAGAATAAGCTTTTAATAGGTCATATTCTTAGGGAGTTCTAGGTATTAACTTAGAAAAATTAGTTTGCTAATTTCCTCATCAACTTAAAAGGAGTGGAAGATTACTCTTCTCACCATAGTATATTAATGTCTTTCCATATTTCTTCACAACTGATTTCTTGCTTCTGCTTCTTTATTGCTTCATTAACTCGTTGATCAACTTGATTGCTTTTTTCTCCCTAAATTTTCTCTAGAGTCAGAGTTCCTGAAAACACACAGGTGAGACATCTAACTCTAGTCATGGTCTACACAAATAGATGTGACCCTTTATGAAGGAAGGTCAAAGGGAAGAAGAGTACCCATACATGAGGCTTGAAAAGGTGTCTCACCTTTGTGAAAGTCATCTTTTAGTCCAGAAAACCAGGTTGACTTGAAAGGGACGTTTCCTTCTAAGCCAAGTGATTCTTGCAGCTAGGTCTTACCATATCTTCATCTTTGGGCTCATGCTAATTATTTGGTTAGTTAATTCTCATTTTCCTTTCTCCAAGAATACAGTTGCAAGCAATCATGGCACACTGAATTTTGGCAATATCAGTTAAATCATTTATAACTTTAGTTCAAGACAATAGTCAGCAGTCATAGGGAAGGTGACATGTTTTTTTGGGGGGGGGTTGGGAGGCTGTTGTGGGGAGACTACAACTGAAAAGGAGATTGTGTAGAAATTTTGGGGACAGACTTCTGTGCTTGGAAAGACTTGGAATAAACTTTATGATTACTTATATGCATGGTTATCACAGGACAAAATTTGGGGAGCAGTTTCATCCTTTGGTATAATAACTGGTAACCTAAGATGGCATTAGTTTATCCTTAAGAGAAAATGAGACTAGTTATTTCGAGTGGCAAAAAGCTACCTTTTGTATTTTCATTAAATGAATTAAAAACTTGAACCCAGAAATTTAATGATCTGTCCTATTTTTTTAAAATAACTTGTTATATTTGCATGCAACTCTTCAACTTAGAGTTTAGCAATCACAGTCACTGAGGATGGAGACTTGAAAGCACCAGCTTCTAAGCTGCTCATAGATCTGCACAAGTACACTGTGGTCAACCTAGATAGCTCATAAAACTTTTAAAGCATTTATATTAAGACTATTGTCAAGCACCAGCCACAACAAGCTGCACTAGCTTGGTAACCATAGTTACAGTACTATGAAATACTAAATTGTGGGTAAAAGATATAGAGGACTCTAGACAGAAGAATTCATGAATAATAAGATTTGATACAGGTAGAATTTTATTTACTTATCATGGTTAATTCTTTTTATACCATCTTAAATGTCTGTTGGTGAAGCCCTCAAAAAAAGCTTGTTTGTAAAGGTATATGTCAAACAGTATCAAGGGTACAGTAAAAAGTATGCTACTTTCTCTATTCCTTTTCCCGGGAAAAAATACTGTTTAGGTTTTTTTTTTTTTTCTTTCTTTTTTTTTTTTTGGTTATATCCAGATAGGGGGAAAACCCTTTTCCAGTATGTTTGTTGATATAGCTTTTAAATGTGCCCAGGAATTATCTTACTATATATACCTATCTTATAGTATGGTAGTGTAATTTTCTTACCTTACCATGGACAAATAGACCATATTTGGTTTTTATTCTTTTTACAAAATGGTAAAATGAAATTTCATAAAATGAGTACTATTTACTTTCACGATCTTTTTCAGGTTGGTACCCGGAGGTATATGGCTCCAGAGGTATTAGAGGGTGCTATAAACTTCCAAAGGGATGCATTTTTGAGGATAGATATGTACGCCATGGGATTAGTCCTATGGGAACTGGCTTCTCGCTGTACTGCTGCAGATGGTAAGGGAAAACATATTTTTAAAAAGTACATATGCTATATTTATGGGAAAGGCTGATTACATTCAAAGGTAAAAATGTAGTTTCTTGGAGCTGGAGAGATGGCTTAGTGGATAAGGTGCTTGCCTGCAAAACCAAAGGACTTCAGTTCGATTTCCCAGGACCCATGTGAGCCAGATGCACAAGGTGGGGCATGCATCTGGAGTTCATTTGTAGTGGCTGGAAGCCCTGGTGCACCCATTCTCTCTCATTCTCTGTCTCTCTCTCTGCCTCTTTCCCTCTCTCAAATAAGTAATTTTTAAAAAAATTTAAAAAACCCAGGCTGGGGAGATGGCTTAGCAGCTAAGCGCTTGCCTGTGAAGCTTAAGGACCCTGGTTGGAGGCTTGATTCCCCAGGACTATCCAGATGCACAAGGGGGCACATGCATCTGGAGTTCATTTGCTGTGGCTTGAAGCCCTGGTGTGCTTATTCTCTCTCTCTGTGTCTTTCTCTCTCTCTCTGTGTGTCTTTTTCTCTCTCTCTCTCTGTCACACTCAAATAAATAAATAAATAAATGAAAATGAACAATAAACAAAAAAATTTAAAAAAATCAAAAACCCTACTTTGTTAAAAAAAATGGTAGTTTCTTTTTAATGGACTTCAAAAGGTAGTTTAGATGGTTCCAACACTTCATATACTTTTTAGCTTATTTCTTAAAACAGTTTCAGAAGTGGTTATCTGTGTTTTATAGATGAGGAAATTGAAACAGAAAGAAATGAAGTAGCTTACCTCAAGTTGGTAGATGATGAATTCCAGATGGAGAGGGCTGTTTTGGTTAGGCACATAGGTTCTGCACCTCATGTTATCAAGTCAGCTCTTTTGGTGAGAGCTGCAATTTTAAGACACTTCCAAAGTACTCAGGCTGAGGCTGCTCTGCACTGGGGTAATACTAGATTATACTTGAATCTAACTAGATTACAATTGAATTCTGACCCTTAGACAGAACTGTGAGCAGATGTTCGGATGAACCGCAGGTTAGATTCTGCCTCTTTAAAACTTTGAAGGTCTGACCTCATTTAGAAATTTTTGTGAACATTAGCCACTTCTCTAACACAGCACCTTGATTCTAAAGAGTTCCTTTCTTTGTTCTTTGTGTGTATATGTGTGTGTGTGTGTTGTTTTTGTTTTTTGGTTTTATGAGGTAGGGTCTCATTCTAGCCCAGGCTGTCCTGGAATTCACTATGGACTCTCAGGATGATCTCAAACTCAAAGTGACCTTCTTACCTCTGCATCCCAAGTGCTGGGATTAAAGGCATGTGCCACCACGCCTGACTCTTTGTTATTATTATTGAAGTTCTTGCTTAGGTCATATGCATACTTGCCCATTGGACTATAAGACTGCATACTGCATTTCTACATATGGGAAATTGCCATGTCATGCAGTTTTTAGTGATATTTATAAGTTATTTGTTCTTTTATAATTTGTTGTAGCATTTTTTATTTTGATAAGGTAGATCCTGGTTGGACTACATTCCCAAACAGATAGAAGCTTATCTTTTTTATTCCAATTTATAATTCTCAAAAACTCTGAGTGCACACTATTGATATTATGTTGAATATTTAAAAATATATAAGCAACTTTAACTTGTGTTTCTAAGAAGTATTTATTTTCTGAATACTGTAAAATGCTGTCAGTTAAAAGAATATCTCTGGAATATGCCGTTTGACTTAGGGTTCTAAACTTTTAAAGGGAACTTAGTAAGAATGTTTAGAAATGGACAACCATTTATTCTTCCATGATTGGAACCTAAGAAAGTTTGAAATAATTTGAGAATAATTTTAGCTTTGAAGTTTATGGATGATGGGTAAGTATGTGCAGTTATGGAAACAGAAGTAGGCAGTTAGTAGACACTATAGGAAAATATATTTCATAAGAACCTCATTATGAATTTCATAGCTCATTAGATTTAGGGGCTGTAAGACTCTGCCCTCAAGTAATACCTAGTTAGGGTCGTAAAACATATTCTGTTAAGTTTTTGAGTAAGATCACTGAAGTATGTATAATGAGGAATTGTAAGTGTAAGGCATTTGTAACTATATTTGGATAAATGTAATATCAGAAATGTAAGACAGTGATACTGGGGTTGGAAGTTGCTTTATGGGAAAAGGGTTTATTGGGATTATTTTTATTATGGAAGAAGAAAAGGATGCTGATATTTATTAAATGTTTATGTATGTGCTATGAAATACTTAGGCCAATGGTACGAACCTGAACCACTGTGCTAAAGTGGATGTTTTTAAAGTGGCCAGAATCTAATTGTTAATGGTTTAAAATTTAGCAATTCACAAACTCTTACGTGCATTCCAAACCCTTAGGAATTCTGCTAAAATTCAGGTTCTAACTAAGTTGAGACCCTAGTCAACTTTTTTTTTTCTTTTTTTTAACAAAGTACCTGTTGATGGTGCTACTTGAGGAGTACAAAAAGATTGAGTAAGACACCTGAGAACGTTAGTTCTAAGTCATTGGAGAGCACATGCAGACTGTCTAGCCATCTTAAACGTGTACTGGGTTGAGTTAATGATTCCTTTTTGATACATTATCTTCTATTCATGAGTATTTGGTGCATTTCAAAACCTTGTACACACACACTTTAGTCAATGAAACTACTCAATAGTGACCATTTTTGTAAGAGATATAGCCATTAAGCAGAGTCTCAGAGAAGTTGCCAGTTTTCAACTCTACTACTTAATAGCAGTGTGCTTTTATGCAAAAATTTGTAACTTTCTGGCCTATCTTATATACAAACCACAGGTAAAGCCACCTTTTCTCTGAAGGTAAAATGAAAGTAAATAACATTTAAAGGTTTTGGTTAGGATAAGTGCTTATTGAAGATTAGATATTTATTCCTAACAGCATTTTCCTATTTGAGTACATCTGAGATAGTATTTAATGTGCTGAAGAAATTTAAAATACGTCTGTGAAGATCTAACTTGATGGTAACCCTGTTTGGGGTATATTTCTGATTTAAATAAGCCAGCTTTTGGTACTTCTTGTGAGAGCAGAGATAACTGAAATGCATTAATTCCTCATGTGGGCCATGGAAGCTTAAGCATGTCAGAGATAAAATGCTTATAAAAGTTTGAGCCCCAAATCTCCAGAAATAGAAACATCAGTTACCATTCTGATCCAAATAGCTGGAACTTTAAAAAGGGATGCATCTTTGATCTGCAGTATTAACTGTTCTCTATACCATTCACACACACACACACACACACACACACACACACACACACTCTCCATAGTAGATAAGTTCTTAAACTGTGTGGCAAGGTTGATAGAAAGATCAAGGGTTCAGGGCCAGCCTAAGCTATTTATTAAGTCTCTTTTCAAAACAACCAACCAACCACTGAAAACTTCTGAACAATCCTTACTTGTGTTACATGCCATGTAAACCTTTTGATTTCTGATAAAAGTTTGGTCTCTCTGTGATTCAAGTACAAATGAGTGAGGGGTCAGTCCTGTAATGATACCATGTAGAGATAAAAGAAGGTGATACAGAATACACTTTAGAATACTTACATCTACCAGGAAGATTTTCATTAAAATTGCTTTCTTCTTCTTTTTTTTTTTAAATTTCAGGACCTGTAGATGAGTACATGTTGCCATTTGAGGAGGAAATTGGCCAGCACCCATCTCTTGAAGACATGCAGGAAGTTGTTGTACATAAAAAAAAGAGGCCTGTTTTAAGAGATTATTGGCAGAAACATGCAGTAAGTTATATAGTTCATTTTTAATTTGAAATTCCAATAAAACAGTTTTCACAGGAATGATTTATTTTCTGTATACCCTTTTCTGGGAAGGTGATTTTCATATAAGATGTTTTCTACTAATTTTAGAGGCTTACAATTAGGGCTTTGTATTTGTCACTGGTCATGAAGCCATGAGTCTTGTAAGGCTCTTAACCTCAGTGGTCTAGTGTAAATGAGTGTCTTCTATTGGGAAAGGAATGCCTGGTTCTGATCCTATGGAAGCTGGCTAGTTCTGTTGACCATCACCTTCCACCAGATGTCATTTAAAACTTAGTAGGCATCAAGTTTTCATGAAGTTTTGCTCTTTTGATTTGGGCTTAGAACTTTTAAGTTTTTATGAGTGCTTTCAAATTCAGAGTAGAGGAGGAAACAATAAATGATTACTTTAGGAGAGTGGTGCAAACAGAATCCATATAACTAGAAACTAAGTAGAGCATCTTCATGTATAGCTTTTTAATACTGTATTGAATTGCAAGATGGTGAGACCGATAATGACCTAAAAAATGTTAAAAATGAGTGCTCCCATTAAAGTTTGAGTTATTCTCAACTGTCCACACTGAAATGGTCTATTTCATAACCAACAGGCAGAGATTTTGCGACTTAAAAATTGTATCTTCCTGTTGTGAATCCTCAATGCTTGCAAAAATGTTTTTCTTCATTGTCTTGAACATAATGCTTACTTTAATCCCAGCACTTGGGAGGCAGAGGTAGGAAGATGAGACTAGAGTGTAATCCAGGTTAGCCTGGGCGCAAAACTGTACCTTGAAACCGAAAAAAAGGAAGTGAAAGTAAACCTTGAGCTAGGCATGGTAGCACATGGTTAGGTTGCTTATAATTCTATTGCTTACAAGACTTGAGGCAGAAGGATGATGTTAGAGGCTAGACTGGGCTACATAAACATAAGCCAATGTTGACAATATAAAAATGCTGATCTTGAAACTTTTACTTACAAAACAGCATTTAATGAAAATGTTAGTCTATTTCCTAACAGAAAATACAAATCACTGTTATGTGTGACTGTTTTTCTCCTCTTAGGGAATGGCAATGCTTTGTGAAACAATAGAAGAATGTTGGGATCATGATGCAGAAGCCAGATTATCAGCTGGATGTGTAGGTGAAAGAATTACACAGATGCAAAGACTAACAAATATCATTACCACAGAGGACATTGTAACAGTGGTCACGATGGTGACAAATGTTGACTTTCCTCCCAAAGAATCTAGTCTATGATGGTCGCACCATCTGTACACACTGAGAATTGAGACTCTGAACTGGAGCTGCTAAGCTAACAAAACAGTTTTCCGTGCGAAGAGTGGGATGCCTCCTGGAAATATAAGAAAACAGCCTTTTGTTGAAAAACATGGCTCTGGGAGATTTACTGCATTGCCTGTGGCACAGATGTGAAGGACTTGACATAAGAGGAAAGTTACGAACTCTGTAATGGAACTTTTAAAAAAAAGTATACATGAAGAATGTGGCCCTCTCCAAAACAAGGATCTTTTGGATCTGGCTAATCAAGTGTTTGAAAACTGACATCAGATTTCTTAATGTCTGTCAGAAGACACTAATTCCTTAAATGAACTACTGCTATTTTTTTTTAAATCAAAAATTTTCATTTCAGATTCTAAAAAGGGTAACTTGTTTTTATTGCATTTGCTGTTGTTGTTTCTATAAATGACTATTGTAATGCCAACATGACACAGCTTGTGAATGTTTAGTGTGCTGCTGTTCTGTGTACATAAACCAGTCATCAAAGTGGGGTTCAGTAAAGAGGCTTCCAAGCATTACTTTAACCTCCCTCAACAAGGTATACCTCAGCTCCACGGTTGCTAAATTATAAAATTGAAAACACTAACAAAATTTGAATAATAAATTGATCCATGTTTTATAACAAGGTATTACAAATTCACTGTGTTATTTAAGACAAATAAGGTAAGCTATGCTTAGTGCCAATAATACGTGGCCACTCGTAAAGCAGTGTTTGTTTTTTCTTGTGCTAGCTTGTAATTTAGGGAAAACAAAAGTGCTGCTTTTTTTTTTTTTTTTTGAAAGAAATGGTGTCATTTCTCCTTTCTTCCCTTTATCTGAAAGCTTCATCTTATATCCAGGTCCCAAAATATTGCATACTTAACTAGTATTTTTGTTTTTTAGGTGTGCTGTGTTTGGGAAATATCTGAAAATGTAAAGCATGATTTTTTTTTTTAAGTGAGCTGTGACACTGGAAAGCTCTTCATTTTATCTTTTAAAATAGATTTTTTTCTTATTTATATATGTAAAATTGTAGTGTATTTCTTTTCACCAAACAGTGTGTGGGACATTCTTTATCACTGTTTTAGGATCACCTCAGGAAATGTCATCCAGAATTCCTCACTCTGCTTTGAGATTTGTAACTTTATCACTATATTTCTGCTTGGTGCCATCTTGTCAGAGTAATATTTGATGTCTGTGATACAAAAAGAATTATCTTAACGATAGAGATATTAACCTTTAAGCACAGATTTCAGATGTTACTGCTTTAAAACAAATCAGGGATAACAAGTTGAACTTAGTAACTTACAATATGCAATGACATTTAGAGGTAACCAATGTTGATATAGGTGATGTAGCCTAGCCTCCACCCCCAAATTGCTTTCACTACTAACTCTAATACTAGTTTAGGATAGTTTTTGCCTTATCTTTGCTAAGAAGTGGAATTGATGGCAGGCAGGTGCCAAAAATGCTTTAAAAAACATTACATTGGAATATAATTGGATTCTTTCTGAAATTTTTACAGGCCCAAATAAAACAATTTCCTGAATTTTTAATTACCAACAAATAGCCAGTATTATGCTATGTGCATTTTTGTTGGATCATTTTAAAATGCTGTTTATTTTGTAATCAAACTTTTACACGTTACTATCAGGAGGTCACTGTGAATGCATTATCTTCAAATGGTTGTTTAACCACACCATACACTACATTTTATATATGATATGCACTAATCTCTGGGAAGCATAAGTTATTTATATAACGAATACATAGGTGAACAGACTCTAAGCAGGGAGGGGAGAGTAACAGCATTCTTGTGTGTACCAGACAGATACCATGGAGAATTGTGCTCTTCATGTATGTACTGAAGGCCTCACTGTATTCTTAAATTTCCCATTTCATTGTTTACTAGTTTTATTTCAAAAGTATTCAGCATCTCAAGTGTTTGATTTAGTTGGAAACAAATCAAGAGGATGTACGTAAGAGAAAATTGTTAATCTCTTAAAGATAATTTCTACCTGTTGTAAACATTGAACCCTCTTTTCAAAAGTCAAAAAAGTTGAAGCAAAAACAGGGGATATTATGACAAATGTTTGGCTTAGGAAAGCATTACATGTAAGTAATGAGACCTGTTAATTTACAATATAGTCTTTTCCTCATGTTAGGAAAATTTTTTAGAAATCTTGGGTATTGTACTTAACACTAGTTAATCAGTTTTAAAACGTGTATTCTCTTGAAGACTACATTAATATAATACTTTTTTTTTTTAAAAGCAGTAAAATAAGAATGTTCCAGTGACTACCTGTCCTACCTTGTCTTGTTAACTTTCTTTTGCAGGGCATCTTAGTGTTTGGTTTACAGTCAGTACACAGTGGGCAAGTTAGCAAAGAAGTTTGAGCCAGGGACACTATGAATAAAGATCAATAAAAAAATAGTGTTTTGTTTGGGGGACAAGTAAGACCCCAATAACTTCATGTGTATGGTGCTCCTGATTTGCTTTGTATGTGGCCTTTCTGATACCCATGGGAACTGCTGCTCTTACCCTCTTCTACCTTGCCCACATCTCCTGTGTGAGAAATGCTTTATGATCAACTGCCATAGGACTGACGATCAACCAGTGTTGACTTGATTTGAAGTCTATGCCCTGCACAGATCTTGTATGTACTTTAGATGCTAGCAAGTTTGTAGCATGTGACGTGATTCTTGTTTGAATGTTTATTACAGGTACCTTGTGAATTCCAGAACAGAAGAGACTGTGCCTCACAATTATTGGTCCTATGAACTTGCACTATCTTTTATGGTGACATTTTGGAAATACAATCAGGAAAAATATCCACCGCCACTGGAATTTAAAAATGGAATCATGTATCACAAAATAATGAAAACAGCATCTTTTCTGTACCTTTTCCTCACGGTTAAATAGCCACATTTGAGTAAAATGCAAGTGGTCAGATAGATGGTAGTTTAGTGGACTAATTTTTTTTTTATGAAAATGCTTCACCACAGATATTTACCAGTTTCTCTTTTTTACTTTTTTGAAAATTACTTTTTAGGGACATTTGGTATAATGTGCATAAAGCTATTTACAATTTATGGACAAAATGATACAAGTAGCATCTTAATTGAACATACTTTACCTCAGATATTCAACCAGCAGTACATTTTTTATGCAGTCTCAACCCATATCCTATTTGTTACCTCTTAAGATATTGGTAAGCAATTATTTTGAGTTTTACTTTGTATTTCTTGTCAGTGTTTTGGGCACAGGTTGTTGTACTACTGTCAAATTGTACTTGCTATTTTTTTCTGCAAGTATTTAACAGCTAAAAAAAAAGTCCCCATTAAATCCCACCTTGGATAAGTGATTGTTAAATATTGTACAAATAAAATGTATGCTATCCCCATTCCATCCCCAAGTTAAATAAAAAATGAGTATGGTATTTGCACATGCCGTTTTTCTTTAGCTTTATGTTCTTAGCAGCTTTGTAATTTGCTAGTGAGGTCTCTTGTCTTGAGATCTGCAAAAATGGGGATAGTGGTGAAAGCAGGGAGGTTTGTCAGTTGAAGCCATTTCCCTTAGTTGTCTAGGTAGACTGGATTCCCACTCAAACCTATGTTGGTCTGTTCTACAAAAGGAATCTGGAACCTTGTTAGCATTGTCTTAGTGCATGCCACTGGATTCTAGTTTTCCAAGAGGACGTAGATTCCAGCATTGCCTTCTAAACTAAAGCACCGTTAGCTGAATGCGTATGATGGTCACAGAAAACTGGAAGTTATTTACCACAGCACATCATGCAGTCTGATTTGTTAGGAAGTCAATAGATACTAAGTAAAAATACAAAGCATGATCCTACAGTGACAGACTGTAATTCCTCAGAGACATATATGTATATGAATGACGTCTTCTCAACAAGATTCTAGCTTGTGGAGGGAAGACTGCATTGAAACCACTGCTCGTTTATTCTTCAATCCATGACTCAGGAAATTTGAGTTTTTGTTTTCAGCATCTTTTTTCCATTAAGTATCTTTAAGCTGTGCTCTTACATTTACATTACTGTTTGTTTTTTGAGATACTTCAATCTAGCTTGGAAGTAGCATGATGGTTCTTGGCTCCACTTCCCAAGGTGCGCTGGGGTTACACGTGTGACCACCATGCCTGGCACATACATACAAGTTTTTAAACTAGGATTTTTCACATTTAGTGTCTATTTTACTAATACAGTTTTAGAAATTTAGGAGATGAAGTTAGTTCAAAAACTTGCCAATACATTTACTTTGTATTAGGTAATATAGAGTCAAGTCAGCCACTACTTCCTTACAAAAATGACTTTGGGATGTAGGCATATACTTGACTTATATGACCTTCAATATTTCTTACTTGAATTTTCCCATTTTTACTGTCATTACTAAAAACGAAAATTTCTCCTCATAATTAAATTTGTATGCCTGATTGTGGATCAATGTCTAGTGCTTATGTAGCCAAGGAACTCCCAAGAATTTGTAATGCTCACTTTGTGAGTATGTACATACATGTGTATGTGCACGTGGAAATTAGAGGTATTTTTCAAATTCTTTAAGACAAGATCTTGATTTAGCTAGACAAGCTAGCCCCAAAGACTTTTTCTCCATGTCCCTGGCACTGGAATTATAGCTGCACACCACCATGCCCATCCAGCATTTTAACAGACACTAGGATTCTGAATTCAGGTCCTCATGTACTTTATTGAGCCATCTCCCCAACTCTCAATAGGCTCTTAACCTTTAGGTAATTTTAGCTTCCTGACAGTTCAGAACTTTAAAATTTCTTTTTCCCATCCCATACTTTTTTGTCTCTCCATCCACTGAACTTGTTTTTCTTTGAGACAGTGTTAATGTGTAGCTCAAGTTGCCCTCCCACAAGCCTCCAGAATGGTAAGAATCCAGATGTGAACTGCTGTATCTGGCTGAAATAAATAAATTTTTCTTAGTAGTGAGCTATTGGTTAAGTATTTTAGAAAAACGGCCCCTAAAATGTGTAAACATGGTATCAAACTAGTCTGGCAAGCCTTAGCCTCGATGAAATACTTCTGAAAAGTAAACTGCTATTTGAAGCCAAAACATGGTATTTGTGTGTGTGTGTGTGTGTGTGTGTGTGTGTGTGTGTGTGTGTGTGTGTGTAAAAGTAATGACCATATAAAAAGAATGGGATATGCTGGAGAGATGGCACAGTGGTTAAAGGAATTGCTTGTAAAGCCTGACAGTCTGGGTTTGATTCCCAAGTACCTAAGTAAAAGCAGATGCAGAGCAGTGCATGTGTCTGAAGTCGGTTTGCAGTAGCCAGAGGCCCTGGTGTGCCCATTCTCTCTCTCTCTATCAAATTAAAAAATATTAAAAAAGAATAGGTACTAACTACAGTATGACACTTTAATGCATAGAAAATTTTTCTGCATTTGAGATTTAAAAAAAAAAATTATTCTGAGAGAGAATGGGTGTGCCAGGGTCTCTGGCTACTGCAAATGAACTTGAACTCCAGACACTTGCACCACCATGTGCATCTGGATTATATAGGTACTAGGGAATTGAACCTGGCTTCACAGGTGCCTTAACCACTAAGCCATCTCTCCAGCCCAATATATTCAGATTCCTTAAATGTTTCTTTGAGGGCTGGAGAGATGGCTTAGCGGTTAAGCGCTTGCCTGTGAAGCCTAAGGACCCTGGTTCGAGGCTCGGTTCCCCAGGTCCCACGTTAGCCAGATGCACAAGGGGGCGCACGCATCTGGAGTTCGTTTGCAGAGGCTGGAAGCCCTGGCGCGCCCATTCTCTCTCTCTCTCTCTATCTGTCTTTCTCTCTGTGTCTATCGCTCTCAAATAAATAAAAATTAAAAAAAATGTTTCTTTGAGCATACTGCAAAAACATAGGGTAAGGAACTATTGTTGAACTTTGGTTTTTAATAATGGTCTGTTTTGCCATCAAAGTAAGAGGAATTCTTATATCTACCTGTCGATCCTGTGTGATTCTGGACACTGACATTACTGTGCTCAACTTGCAAATAACAGTATTTAAGCCTCAGAGAACTGACAGTTACAAAATGGATAGACAAGATCTCTTGCAAACCTACTGTGATAAAATTTGCAATCAATTGTTCTTTAACACTTGAAGACATTGAGTGCTTATTAAATTTCATTTAAAAGATATGCATGTGTGTGTTCATGGATCCCTGAATATTACAATGAATGTTTTGACTGATAATCCGTACAATTTATGGAATTCGATTTGAAGTAAACAGGTAACACAGCCAAATACTTCTCAATATTTTTATACATAAAGCTACATCTGTTTCCTTTTTTTTTTTTTTAAGACAAATTTTGCCAGGCGGTGGTGGTGCATGCCTTTAATCGCGGCACTTGGGAGGCACAGGTGGGAGGATTGCAGAGAGTTTGAGGTCACCCTGAGACTACACAGTAAATTGCAGGTCCACCTGGGCTATTGTGAGACCTTATCTAGAGAAACTAAAAAGTAAAATAAATAAAAAGCAGATTTTGATCCCTCTGGACTAGAGTGGGCCCTAGAATTTTGTAGATTAAATTTTAACAGGGTCAGTCATGGTGGCATATGCTTGTAGGAAATTGCTGAAGCAAGAGGAAGATGATCAGGAGAGTTCAAGCCCAACCTAAGCTACATATCAAAACCAAAAATTCTGAGCTGGAGAAATGGCTTAGCACTTAAGGCATTTGCCTAAAGTCTAAGAACCCAGGTTCAGATTCCCCAGTCCCCATATAAAGCCAGAAACCAGGTATGGTGGTGCACACCTTTAATTCCAGCACTTGGGAGGGAGGTAGAGGAGGAACTGAGTTTGAGGCTGCCTTGAGACTACAGAGTGAATTCTAGGTCAGCCTGAGCTAGAGTGAAACCCTACCTCAAAAAAAATAAAAAAAATCCTAACATGAGTCTGCAGATGGCCTAGGTACCAACCACATTTGACAAATTCAGAAGAGACATCTACAAGTTCCTTGGCATTTTCCTTCCATGGGTATTATTTTCTAGCTAGGCTGATGAGTCTCCCTAACTAGAAGACCAGGGATCTATGACAGAATCCAAAATTTGTATGTATACTTGAAAACAGAAAATAGCCCCCAAAGGCAAACACTTCCTACAACAACCAAAAAGATTACTAAAAGTAACTTTAGTTCTTAGCATTGTATGTCCATGATTTGTTAAAAAACAAATCTGGAATTGAACTTTCCAAATGGATCACAAAAATAATTCACAGGTGTTTATTGAGTAATAATACAGCTCCATCCCTAACAGTCACATTTTGTTTATTTGAACTACCACTTACTGCACTCTAAATCACTGGAATGTATATCACATGACACATACTCATGATACAAGGTACAGCCAAGATACTACATGTACGTTCCCCATAAGCATAATCCTTCTTATAAAGGAATGCAATTAATATATCCTGTTAAGACAGCGGCTTTTTGTTTGTTTTTGTTTTTCAGAGAAGTGTGCCTATAAGGATCATAGCCAGCTCAGAGATGAAGTTGCCCACTGCCTAACGTCTGTAGGGCAGTTAGGGTATTTCTGCAAAGCATTCATAATTTGAGTGTTATCCAGAAGTAGCTTCATAAGTTGGTATTCTTTCTGTGAATTTACTGAAGTTCTTTCCATGGGTTTTATTAGTTCCAATTGTTGTAAGTGTTCAAAAGCCTGAAAGACAAAAGAAATAGCTTAGACTGAACAGCAGAAGAAAGTTAAATTTTAGCCCAAAGAATAGCTAGGGTTTTATCAGTTGTGGGATAGGGTGGCAGGGAAAAGAAACTCACTGGTAAAGCATTTGTTTACTATGTGCAAAGCCCTGGGTTTGAACACCAGTATGAAACAACCAACCAACCTAAGGCCTCCAGGTCTCATCAAAATTATTACTTGCCCTCATATTACTTAATGTAAATAAGACACACTGTAATTGGGTCTTGACAATATTATATTACTTCTTAGACTCATGCTATATCACAATTCCTCCTCTATTATTTTAATTCGGTTGTGAGCCCAGACCTCACAAAAGCTAAGGTCTAACACTCTCCCACTGAACTACAACTCCAGTTCTTTCTCTAGTACTATAATAAAAGGTTCTCTCCTCTACAAGAAACTAAGGATCTAAAAGGGCTTTTATATTTTGTTTCTATTTCTATAAAACTTGACTGTGTTTTGTCTTACCTAGCTATAACAAAGAGAGAGGCACAAAAGAACCCAGAGTATAATAAGACCAATTCAGCTGATCCTGCACATAAGTGATTCTATATGTAGGAGACAGGGTACAGGCTCCAAGATTTTTAGTGTGTAAAGGTTTTACAACCTGTTGACAGATTCCCTTCATTCTTGAATTTCCACAGTAATAGAACTCTTCACTGTTTGCTTCACCTTCTCTAACAAATACTTCCATTGAATATTAGTAAATTGAGATTTGTTGTAATCATGTGTAAAGATGTACCAAATTTCAGACACACAAAACGAAAGACAACATGGCTGGGAAGATGCCACTTGCTTGCAAAGCCTGTTAGTCCGGGATTCAAAAAGACCCCATGCAAAAAGTGGCACAAACATCTCGTTTGCTGTGGTTAAGAGCTCTGGGTGCACCCATACACATACCACACCCACCCACATGTGCAAATAAAAAGAAACAACACTGGAAAATACTCCATCAATTTATTTTCTTATATATTTTGAAATATTGGCCATTAAAAGTTATTATACTAAGGTTATTTTTAGGAAAAATTTCTGGGAATATGGTTCACAATGGTATTGTGAAATAAAACTCTCAAGTTTTAAACTTGGTACCTTCCTTTGAATGAAACTTTATAAATTAATGTTATTAACAGTTTTTAATCTGCCTTTTTGTTTCTTTTTACTACTGAGACAAATCTAATTTGTGAGGTGGAAAGGGACAGGGCTATTATAGTTGGCGTGATTGATAAGGCTAAAGTACATTCCACTGCAAAATGCAAATGCTAAGAATAGACAGCAGAGGGCAGTGTATTTCCACAAACTAAGACTGCATGCCTAAAAGCATTTTTCATTTTTGCATACTTTTGTACAAATACCTAAAATAAATAAATACCTAAATACATAAATAAAATACCTAAGCCTGAAAAAAATTTAATAATTTAAATTTTAAAATTTCACAATCAAATTTATCTAATATTAGATAAAATCTATATTAAATAATAGAATTATTAAATCTTACCTTCATGACAACAGGCTTCTCAAAATTATAAACTGAATGAGCTTTTCTTTGAACAAATTTCTGAAACTCTGGAGAGTAATCAATGAGGACATTAGTATTCTCAGGCATCAGGGAAGTCCCAGAAAGAAAGTACCTAATTCTTCTCTCACCATTATAGACCATTTGAAAATTGAAGGGCTCCTCTTCATAGATGTCATTTAAATGTTTCATTGCTATTATAAGGCAGATTTCTAAGACTGAGAGACCTACATAAAAGGGGGACAACTATGAGTTGTAGTTGAATGACCTATTCATGATACTGACATAACAGCAGAGTAAATATAGTGAAAGGGCATAGTTTTAAGGAGTGAAAGGGATCAAGACTACTACTATATATTCCAACATCTTTCAATCACTTGGGCTAATTTTTTTCTGTTTGTACCAAGATCTTTCTAAGCCAATAGCAATATACAAGGATTAACAATAACAAGCACTTACTACATGGCTAACCAAAAATCATCAACAGAAACTGCAATTATGTGATTTCAAATCACATAAATCCTTGGGCAGGATTTGCCCAGAGAAGCTTTAGAAATTATATGCAAAACTGTGCATTTTTTCCACTCGAGAGAAAATACTTATTTGATTTTTCACAAGGGACAGTGAGCACACATGACTATATATATGCCAATGACTGTTCTTCAGTAGTACATGGTGCAATGAGAATATCAGAAACAGTATTACCTGGATTTTCAAAGTGGCATGGCATGAGAGGCAGTGGCAAATATCTTTCTCATTAGATGAATGAGAATACCTTATAAAGGAATTATTAAATGCTACATAGATTACAAAGTATTCTCTGTTCAAAGTTCCAAACTTTATGTTGGTTTTTTAAAAAATACTTTTATTATTTGAGAGGGAGAAATAAGTGGGCGGGGGGGAGGTGAGGGAGAGAATGGGCATCCCAGGGCCTCCAGCCACTGTAAACGAACTCCACATGTACGCGGCCCTCCCTTGTGCTTCTAGCTTACGTGGGTCCTAGAGTATCAAACTGGGATCCTCTGGCTTTGCAGGCAAATGCCTTAACCACTAAGCCATCTCTCCAGCCCACTTTATGTTAATTTTGAAAAGGTTTCTAAACTCAAACTTTGAAAAACCAAAATAAAAAGTTTCTCACCATGTACAATATTTGCTTTAGAATCCATGCTACATAACTGGTGTGCCTCCATCAGATCTGCTGAGGTCAGATATGGGCGCGATACAGTTATTCGGCTTAAAGCAACCATCTAGGGAAATGTGAATTAGAAAAAAAAAATGGGTTACTTGAGAATTTTGGAGATATTATGGAACAAAAGTTAACTTGTATACTTTGTTTTTATAGGGGAGTAAATATTAATGATTTGGCAAAGAAAATCTCATATTTAGCTGTATTAAAGTCCAAAATCTCATCTGAGATTACAGGCCATCTTTTGAACATGAGCCATTTAAAATCAAAACATGGGCTGGAGAGATGGCTTAACGGTTAAGAGCTTGCCTGTGAAGCCTAAGGACCCCGGTTTGAGGCTCAAATCCCCAGGACCCACGTTAGCTAGATGCACAAGGGGCGCACGTGTCTGGAGTTCATTAGCAGTGGCTGGAAGCACTGGCGCGCCCATTCTCTCTCTCTCTCTCTATCTGCCTGTTTCTCTGTCACTCTCAAATAAATAAATAAAATAAACAAAAAAATTAAAATCAGAACACAAGTCCCACACATCCAACATATAATGGCACAGAATAAACATTCTTATTCTAAAAAGAAAGAATGGGGCATAGCAAGGAAAGACTGAACCAATCCAAGATTGAAACCCAGCAGGCAAACATCAGATCTTTCAGCTTCATGTTCAGTATCAGTAGCTCCTGATAAAATCACCTCAACAGGATTGGTTTACTTGACCCCTTCATCTCTCCTGTCTATAGCAGAATCCTCCCCAAGTCCACAGTTCTGCTTGGCAGATGTCCCATCCATCTCCAATATCCCAGGGTCTCCATTATACAGTGGCCTCATAGGACCTATTTGCAGGGACACTGTCACTCTGCCCTCCCACTGCGTAGCCTCAGTGGCATCCTGGTGTAGTCCCTGCCTCTTTCTTGCATTTTCACGCTTCTCAAATCAGAACCACATGGGATACATTGCCAAGTTTTTCTGCCAGGTGAGGATAAAGTGTGGCCTTGAGCAACAGGGAACTCATTTGGCATTCTTCAAGCCTTTTTTGTTTTCTTTTCAGTGGAATTTTAATTCTTACTGGGTTGGGTCTTGCCTTCAGAGAATCACTCCTATTATCCCAGTACAGAGCAGCTGCCTTATCCTTAATGGTTGTAATCTCCTAACAATTATAGCCAAAGCTGTTGTGATCTCTAGGTTTGGAACCTTCAATTCGCTTACATTTCTTTCTATGCCAAACTTCACATTCTTCTTATCTTTCTGCTCGGTAATTTGCTGTTTTCCATTGTAGATCTGAAGCAGAGCCACAAGGAGATACCAAACTAGACTCAAGGCTTTTCTGTTTTAAAATGCCCTCTGCCAAACTCCTTTGCCCACATCTTTTAGATTTAATGTTGCTTAAGTTGTCAGGACATTGGCAAAATGCAGCCAACTTCTTTGACACAATTTTACATCAACTGCCCCTAGCCTTTTTCCTGATAGAATCTATATTTTCCTCTGATACCTCATGAGGGGCACCTATCACAGATAGTTTTCTAGAAATATTAAATTAATGCTAAATATTATATTTTCAGGACAATCATTTCTTGATTGACATTATTTAAGCTTAGGATGTAATGACTCTGTTAAAACCGATGACAAAATGGCATCTATTTCTAGCATACTTGGGTTGAGATTCAAAAAAATCAGCATGTAAGCCAAAGTGCAAAAAGCTAAAGAAAATTTATATGATCTTATCATCTTATCCAGCATTCATAACCCATTCAAGACTTAGTAATAACAAACTATCAATACACTAGGGCCAGAGAGGAATTAGATCATCACCATATCTAAATTGGAAAAAAAGCTAAAATTCTATGTCATACTAAAGGATTGAATGTTTTCCTACTGAGGCTGGAAATAAGGAAAGAGGTTTACTTTCACCACCTTTGGTCAACATAGTATTTGAAATTCTAGCAATTACAAAAAGGTAAGGAAAAAAAAAATAAGGCAAAGATTAAATAGGAAAAAGAAACTGTAAGTTTAACTTGATTTAAATATTATACAAGTATATAATGTCTCAAAATATCAAAGACTCCATTAAAGTGTGCAATTTTTGTTTTCATTTGTCAGTTAAAAATAATTTAAAAAATACAAACCAATAGCATATGTAATGACCGCAGGTTTTTATTGACATTAAAATGCTTCTGTAGAACTTCATGCACACTTCTGTCTTCTGAGAGACACTAGTAAATAAATAAATAAAAATGAATAATACATAATCTTGTTCTTCATTAGTTTGTATAACATATTAAATCTATCTAGTGTTTATTATCGGTCTATCTGTAGAACAGTTAAATGACAATCAAATTTTTCAGTCTACTCATTTTCTTATCCCTTTAGGTTAACTCAATAAGAAAGAGTAAGACAATTCTTGCTATACCAAATTATGTTCTATCTCCATTAGTGAGAAAAAAAATATGCATCACAGAACACAGGTATGAGAGCTACTGTGCTTGGGAGAAAAGGAAAGTGTTGCAAGAATGCAGGAACAGAGACAGAGCAAATTAGTAGCCCTAAAATCCTAAGTTTCAATTACTTGCAAAAATATAGAATGGAAAAAAAATAGAATGGAAAGACAAAGGGAGAAATATATAATGGGAACAAAGTGCAATTATATAAAAAACATTAAGACATTTACCAAAGAACTATTTGGTGGAGAACCAATTGGTAAGAAAAGATTGAAAGGATGCAAAGTAAAAGGCAAAGTATGCATAAGTCAGAGGCAGAAGTGCCTGTGAGAATGAGGTAGCCAAGAACTGAGCTTGGGGTTGGCACTGTTTAAGCAGGAGACAGAAAAAAAGAGCAAGTAAAGCCAGAGAGGAGTACAGGGAAGGAAGATGAGAGTCTAGATGACAACCAATAATCAGGCAAGTCAGTTTTCATATCCTCTGTCTTCACCCAGCTCTCCCCCTCTACTTTTATCTGTAAATGACACACAATACCATTTTAAACAATCCTGCATGGTCCCAATTCTATGCTTGCCTCTTTTTCCTTCCTCTTTTTTTCCCCCATTCCCAAAGTACACCTGGAATCCTGGTTTGCAAGGTCTCTGTGCCTCAGCTTCCTGAAATGAGCCTGTTCTGTGAGCTAACAGCAGATCTTTACCTCCACTCTTCAATGTGTCTTTATTCCCTTATTCCCCCTCCCAGTTGTTTTTGCTCCTACAATTCACCCTACCTGTGTTCCCTTCCTTCCTCTACATTTTATTATCCCAATACTCATCAGTACTATTTCTCTTATTTTCTTTTTTTTTTTTCTACTCACATCCACAAAAGCTTGGTACACAACAGTATTATCAATGTTCCTCTCCTCCCTAAAACAATCAGCACTTAAGGGGTTGTGGTGGCTTGAATGTCCCCTATAGTCTCATGTGTTTGTGATTAAGTTCTATACTTGATCACTAGCTGGTAGAGCCTCTGGAGGTAGGCTTATTGGTCCAGCCCCACTGGATGTTCATTCACTCACTCTTGTAACTGCTGATAATAGGTAAAAAAAATTTATAGACTTGCATCAAACAACTCAAAGTAGATGCAGTAAAATTAGAATATTTAGAAAAACAGAAGAAAATCTGGAACAAAAACAAGAAATTTTCTCTGTAAAAACTTAATTATTGTTTTTTTTAATTATTTGCTTCTTTTGTTGTTGTTTGGTTTATCTAGTTAGGGTATTGCTCTAACCCAGGCTGAACAAGAATTCACTAGTAGTCTTAGGGTAGCCTCGAACTCATGGTGATCCTCCTACTTCTGCCTCCCAAGTGCTGGGATTAAAGGCTTGTTCCACCACACCTGGCTATCTGTCTCTTTTGATATGATGTTTCAAAGGGTGAGTCTGTAATCTGCATTCCCAATTTACCTGTATTTTCTAGTGGTCTGATTTCAACTACTCTTCATTTAGAAATTTATTTATTTATCAGTTTCTTGTTTACATATTGCTTATTCTGCTTTTAGGAAAAGTCAACATCTTATACATGTGAGCCATTAAAAAGAACCCAACCTGTTTGTGTGTTTTTGCATATTTGTGTGTATGTGTATTAATGTGTGTGTACATATATATAATTCCATTTCTTTTCAAAGATTAAGCACTATTTAAAGATAAGACTATTATCAAAAAACCACTAGACCAGCTATTTGGGAATCTTCTTTGATGAGAATTAGCTGTAATTTTTTTCCCAGGGATTTCTCATACTGCTATACTGAGATGGGGTTGACTCCGGTTGCTGACTGTCCCATTTAGTCATGGCTAAATCAAGCCTTCAGTCTGTAATCCTCCCTCCCCCACAGGGGATTCTTCATTGGCTCATTTGTTTAAACTAAAACAAAACTTCAAATTAAGCAAGGTGCCCAGGATCAACCCAATGCTGATGGTATTTTCTGGATGAGATTACATGGATAACCTCTCTATCAGGGCTTAACCTCTATCAGCTTAACCTTGCCATTAAAGGAGAAAAACAAACAAACAAACAGCCCAAACCTGCTGGATATTCTGCACTAACAGCAAGGTTAGTTACCTTAATTTAACTTTGGCCTTCTGAGAACCACCACCTAGTAAGGGGGGGCCCTGGCCATGGTGCTGATAGACTTTTCTAGAGAAACTCAGAATACTGAAGGGAGGCAGCAGAAGACTGGCATAAGAAATGAAGAAACACAAACCCTAGTAGTGCTACCTGTACTTTATAAAACTAAAGCTGCAAGACTGTCACAAGGTAAGACATCTGTATGTACTATGCGTCCCTTAAGTTTGGGACATACAGGGTCTGCAACAAAAGGACCAGAAAATTCAAGCCAGGCAGGCAGATAGATACATACGTGAGGTAACTGAGGGAAATTGATGATCTATCTTGGTAGTGGTGTCTCCTGACTAGTCAGAGAATTAGACATGAGTAATGTTGCAGATGAGTCTTAATGGGTGTGTCTCCATAAGGTAAAATACCTTCTGGTTAAGTATCACTGAAGCTACAGTTACAAATTCTTCCCAATGTATCAGAAAAGCAAGTGCCAGGGAACTTTCTCACTTGCTATATAGCCACACTGATCATGGCCTGAATCTTCAAAGACCATAGCAACCCTATGATATCAATGCCTGTGCTTTTGACCCCCCACACAAGTACGTGTGTGTGTGTGTGTGTGTGTGTGTGTATGTATGTATGTATGCATGCACGCGAGCGTGCGTACACACACACACACACATATATATATATAAAGTTTCAGAGAATCATAGGAAGACAACTCCAAAAAGGGACATCTGGTCCTCCATGACTTGAGAAGGGAAAAGGGTCACCCTTATGAATATACTGCCCACATCATATTTATAAGTATTTAATAATTACACAACATAGAACCCCATATATTACAAACTTCACTTGCTGTTTGAATTAGCTTGTTGCAATGTCTCTCTGGAGTATACTATCCTTTGCTTTGCTAAATAAATCCTATTTATATTACATGTGTGTCTGGCTGAATTCTTTCCTTCAATTAGACAAGACAGAGTAGAAAACTTCACATGGTAAAAAAACTGCATCATATGGTGAGCATTTCTTAAGACATCCAGAGTAGCACTTCACTCATCATCCTCTATTCATATTCAGTCCTCTTTTGGGTTAAGGATACTCCACAAACAAGCAAAATAGGGAGATATTAAAGTTCCTTATATAACTGGGTACAACATCTTATATACATCAAATCAATCACATATACTGTTAACATAACGTAAAAGCTATGCTTAGAGTCATTACACTAAATTTGGGTCTCAAAAATTAAAAAAACAAAACAAAAAACCCCCCTAAAAACCAAACTGTTAGAAAGACTACCAACTTACTGATTGTATAAGGTAACTGTGCGGCACTGAGAACTGGATCTAACAGGCCAAAGATCCAGAAGTTTAGTTAATCCTAGACTGAGATAAAACTGACAATGGGGCTTACCAACACCAAAAAATGTGCTCGTATAGAATGAAATCCTACAATTAGAAAAACTACTAAAGAAAACTTGCCTACTTAACTTTAGGGAGAGATTTGAACCCAAAGTAAGATTAATCTGGTGGAGGGAAGACCCATATTTAATTACATCAAAGCACCACATCTTGATTTTACATATATTAATGTATACTTGCATTAAGAAAACAGTAGGGAATTATGAATCATTATAAAGATTAAAAAAAGAAAGTACTTATGAGGTTTGAACCTTTACAGAAAATCAAATTTAGTCTTCTAAGTAAGGTCTGCAGTGTTATAGTGGTGGTTTGAATGTAAATGTATGTGCCTCACAGCCTTAGGGATTTTCTGATTAAGATTAACACTGAAGTCTCCAGCAGCCTACTGTAAAAGGTGTCACTGGGGACAGATCTTTTAGTCCAGCTCTATGGTAGAAAGAGAGTCAGGCTAAGCTCTGGCTATTCTTGTTTGCTGGCTTTTTGGTGGTATCTTTCTGCTATGATCTATACAAGTGAGTGAGCCAGCCTCTTACGCCATTGATGGTGTTTCTCTGAATTATGTAAGCTGAAATAAGCCCTTTCATCCCACAAACTGTTTCTGGTCTGGTGTTTGTACCAGCAATGAGAAAGTCACCACAACAGGTAGGGAGGTAGTAGAATGGTACAGAAGAAGACCAGTATGGACAAGATTTGGAAATAAAAACCTGTGTTCAGGCAAAGTATGACACATCAGTACACTATTGTTCAACTTCATACAGGATATAAAAGACAAAAATTTAACTATGCAAATCAGTTTTAAAAAATTGCCTAAAACTTAAATCAGATAAATATAAAACAAAAATAGCAATGAGAAAATAATACATGAGGACATAAATTACTTTGATACTGTTGTGCTTTCATGATACCTGTACATTCTCATTCCATTTCTCAGCAAAAACTTTATCTGGAAATTCTGCAGGTAAAGATAATTGTTCTTTAAATATTTTAATGAACTGTGGAAAGCCAAATGAATTCATTAAATGTATCTGCCGGTGAGAAAATCGTGACTTCACTCTTTTTTCTAAGAGTTCCAAAATATCCTAAAAACAAAACCACATGTAAGATGCATGTTTACAAAATACATCAAAGTTAGGGTATAGCATTTTTCTGCTTATAGTTACTAATGCTTATTGCATAATACACATTTAAGCTTTTTTTTTTTAAAAAAAAAAAACTACCCAATTCCTTCCTGACATTAAAAGATTTGGTGATGGCCCACTTATATCCTACCATGGTATCCAGAGCTAACATCTAACATTCCAGTACCAACAATGACTGCTTAAAACAAGTGTGGCTATTACTTAATACTTCTATGTTACAGTAACATTATGCACATGAATAAGCAAGTATGTACATTCTATGAAAATTCAAATGGAAATTTGAGATAATATGCAGTAAGACCTGGTACTATTCACAAAAATTTAAACTTGTTCACAATTGTGTGTACTATTCCTTGAATCTTATTTCAAGTCATGAAGACCAATGAAATCTGAAAAACTAAAAACAGATGTACAGTATACTGTTCAACTACACTATTGCTGTGTGTATGTCCAAAGAAAATGAAATCATCATACCAAAAAGAAATAGGTACCTGCATATCTTACCTAATGAGAACTATTTACAAGAACTAATATATGGAACAAAGCTGCTATGACAAGGCAGACATAATATGAATGACCTAATGAGAGGCAGAGGTGGAGAACCACAAGTTCAAAGTAGGCCAGTTTGAGCAACTTATTAGTGAGACGCTTGCTCCTGTGACAGGCTCTAGCTTTAATATTTAACACTGAGACAATTTATATACAGAAAGACCTGTGTAACTGGCCAAAGGTTAAAAAAAAAAGTTCTGAATATATGGCCTTCATGAAGAAAGAAACTAGATAGTGATATAGTTAAAATCATTCAAAAATCTCCAAGGAACAAAATATCCATTATACCACTGCTTGAATTTCTAATATTTCTGGAGATATGTCCTAAATAAGTTGGGATAGTTTCACTTGAAGTTGTTTCTAAATTATGAAAAGCTTGTATGTGGAAACTATTACAATTTTTTATGAAGTATCAGTGACATTGTCTAACCACCACATTACTTGGTAATATAGAAATCATATTTATTAGTGTTTCTGGTTTTTTTTTAACCTGTTAAAAGTTTTATTTATTTATTTATTTGTTTGTTTGTTTGTTTATTTATTTGTTTATTTATTTATTTATTTCTGGCTTATGTGGGTCCTGGGTGTTTGGACCTGGGTCCTTTGGTTTTATAGGCAAACACCTTAACCACTAAGCCATTCCTCCAGCCTCAGTGCTTCTGTTTTTAATTAGCAGAATACATTGTGTGGACTAGGGTATAGTTTCGATGTAAGTGTAGCAACTATTTTCTTGTTTTTCTCAATTTATGAAAAGCAGGATTAATGCAACAGGAAATGGCAAAACAATTTTTAAAACAAATAACCAACATAAGTGAAAAGACTATGCTAGCAATTAAGTGTAAGCATCATTTTCTAAACATCAACAGTTATTTTTCAAGAAGACTTACCAATCTACATGTAAGGCCAATAACTGCTAATGGAGTCTGAGCAGACTGAGAAATGTCAAAAAGATTATAGAGCAGTGTTTGGTTTTTATGATGAGCAAAAAGATCAAATTCATCTAACACGAAGATCACTGGGCAACTGTGAGTCCGGTCACCTAAAATAATTCAAATTAAAAAGCAATTACATCAACTTTTCTTAAAATTTAAAACTACTATATACTTTAGTTTTTACTTTTAAAATTCAGTTCAGCAAGCCTGTATTTATAACACTGCAGGCTAATTCTTAGAAAAATAATTAATAAGAAAAGAGAGCCTTTATTATTCTCATATGGTTTATAGTCTAATTGCAAAATTCTACCATTTATTAATGAAAAATGGAAAAGTCACTTGAATTGTAGGTGGCTACTCTTTTACAGTATAATTTTAATTGTTCTGTAAAATAACTGTTCTTTAAAAGGCTTTCAGTATCTACAGAGCTCAGATATTTTTGGATTAAAATGCAAAGGTAGTCAGTCAGTCATTACTTAACAGAACTTGCTTCAAAATTTGTAGCAGACAGTCGAAATACACAATATATACATAAAGGACCCTAAAGACTCTACTAGCAAGCTGTTAGAGCTGATCAAAACCTACAGCAATGTAGCAGGATACAAAATAAATACACAGAAATCAGTAGCCTTCATATATGCTAACAACAAACACACAGAGGATGAAATCAGAGAATCACTCCCATTCACAATTGCATCAAAAAAAAAAAAATACCTTGGAATAAACCTAACCAAGGAAGTAAAGAATCTCTACAATGAGAACTTTAAAACACTCAAGCGAGAAATTGCAGAAGACACTAGAAAGTGGAGAAACATCCCTTGTTCCTGGATTGGAAGAATCAACATCGTGAAAATAGCAATCTTACCTAAAGCAATCTACACATTTAATGCAATCCCTATCAAAATTCCAAAGGCTTTCTTCATGGAAATAGAAAAAACAATCCAAAAATTCATTTGGAATCACAAAAAACCTCGAATATCTAAAATAATACTGAGCAACAAAAAAGAGGCTGGTGGTATCACCATACCTGATTTTAACCTATACTACAGAGCCATAGTAACAAAAACAGCATGGTACTGGCACAAAAACAGACATGTAGATCAGTGGAACAGAATAGAGGACGCAGATGTAAGCCCAAGTAGCTATAGCCACCTGATATTCGATAAAAGTGCCAAAAATACTCATTGGAGAAGAGACAGCCTCTTCAGCAAATGGTGTTTTGAAAACTGGATAAATATCTGCAGAAGGATGAAAATAGATTCTTCTCTCTCGCCATGCACAAGAATTAAGTCCAAATGGATTAAAGACCTTAACATCAGACCGGAAACTTTAAAACTGCTAGAGGAAAAATTAGGGGAAACCCTTCAACATATTGGTCTTGGCAAAGACTTTCTGAATACAACCCCAATTGCACAGGCAATAAAACCACAGATTAACCACTGGGACCTAATGAAATTACAAAGATTTTGCACCGCAAAGGACACAGTGAAAAAAGCAAAGAGGCAACCTACAGAATGGGAAAAAATCTTCGCCAGCTATATATCTGATAGAGGATTAATATCTAGGATATACAAAGAAATCAAAAAGTTCAATAATAAGGAATCAAACAAGCCAATCAAAAAATGGGCTATGGAGCTAAATAGAGAGTTCTCAAAGGAAGAAATACGAATGGCATATAAGCATCTAAAAAAAAGCTCTACGTCACTAGTCATCAGGGAAATGCAGATTAAAACTACATTGAGATTCCATCTCACTCCTGTCAGATTGGCCACCATCATGAAAACAAATGATCATAAATGTTGGCGGGGATGCGGAAAAAAAGGAACCCTTCTGCACTGCTGGTGGGAATGTAATCTGGTCCAGCCATTGTGGAAAACAGTGTGGAGGTTCCTAAAACAGCTAGAGATTGGTCTACCATATGACCCAGCTATAGCACTCCTAGGCATATATCCAAAGGACTCATCTCATTTCCTTAGAAGTACATGCTCAACCATGTTTATTGCTGCTCAATTTATAATAGCTGGGAAATGGAATCAGCCTAGATGTTCCTCAACAGATGAGTGGATAATGAAGATGTGGTACATTTATACAATGGAGTTCTACTCAGCGGTAAAGAAAAATGAAGTTATGAAATTTGCAGAAAAATGGATGGACCTGGAAAGTATTATACTAAGTCAGGTAACCCAAGCCCAGAAAGCCAAGCGCCACATGTTCTCTCTCATATGTGGATCCTAGCTACAGATGACTGGGCTTCTGTGTGAGAATGAAAATACTTAGTAGCAGAGGCCAGTAAGTTGAAAAGGAGACATAAAGGGTGGAGAAAGGAAGGGAGGAGGATACTTAAAAGGTTGATATTTTATATATGTAATTACAATGATTGTAATGGGGAGGCAATATGATGGAGAATGGAATTTTAAATGGGAAAGTGTGGGGGTGGGGAGGGAGGGAATTACCATGGGATATATTTTATAATCATGGAAAATGTTAATAAAAATTAAAAAAAGAAAATAAAAATAAAAAATAAAAAAAAAAAAAAAGAAAGAAAGAGGGCATTGCCAATACCTAGAAACATCTCACATTGGAGAGATGGCTCAGTAGGTAACTGTGCTTATCTGTAAAGTCTGGGTTCAATTCCCCAGTACCCGCATAGAGACAGATGCATCTAGACATTATTCACAGTAGAAAGAGGCCCTGACACAATCACTTGCTCTCTCTCTCTCTCTCTCCCCCTCTCCTCAAAAAAAAAAAAAAAAAAAAAGAAAGAAATACACAATATATCTTCTGATAAGCACTGGTTAAACTGTATGTGCAACCAAAACCACTAAAACTCCTTTAACCATGACTTTTAACATTTCAACAATGAAAACAAGTTCAGCATGGCTCTGGATACATTTTTCTATCTATAACAATGAAAGGTACCTTACTAGAAATCACTAAAACATTAAATGGAAACACTGTTTTGATAATTTGAAAGAGAAAACTCTAAATATGAGTAAAAATGTAAAACATTTAATCTTTCTATTTAGCTAAAAAGCCCCAACAAAATCTAAGACAATAAAAGAAAAACTCAAGAACTCCCCAAAATAAATATGAGATGAACAAAATAAGGTAATGAAGCAGGAGGAAATATATAAACAAAGTATGCAACGGAAAAAGAAAGTGGATTGTTTTCTAATAATAGCCAAAGATAAAAATTAGTATTGGTTTTGTTATTGGTAAAGATAAGTACTCATAAATATGTGTAATGGTTTGATTCAGGTGTTCCCCATAAACTTAGGTGTTCTGAAAGCTAGGTTCCCAGCTGATGGGAGATTTTGGAATCAATGCCTCTTGGAGGCAGTGTATTGTTGGGGCCGGGCTTGTGGATATTATAGCCAGCTTCCCCTTGCCAGTGTCTGGCACAGTCTCCTGTTCCTGTTATCCACCTATGTTGGCCAGAGGGTGATGTCCACCCTCTGTTCATGCCATCATTTCCCCTTGCCATCGTGGAGCTTGCCTCAAGTCTATAAGCCAAAATAAATCCCTTTTTTCTCCAGAAGCTGCTCTTTGTGAGGTGATTTCTGCCAGCAATGTGAAGCTGACTACAACAGTAGAGCTGGTACCAAGGAGTGGTGTCATTTGCTGCCAGACACCTGACTGCGTTGTGTGGCTTTGGTGTTCTGGAGCTGATTTTCAAAAGGAACATGGAAAGATTTAAAACCTTGGCCTAAGAGATGCCTTGCAGTGCTGAAAGCGCAGCATGATGGGCTGTTCTTGTCAGACTTGAAAGGCCAGAATGCAGTAAGAACTATGGACTGTGAGGTTTTGGCTTATGAGGGTGAGAATGAGGTTTGCTTGGATTGGGCTTTACATAGTTTGTGTGAGAGGCGTGCTAGGCCCCGTCCTGATAATTTGTGCAGGGTTGCACTGTGTAGAAATGGACTCCTGTGAGCAGAGGGATATGGCACAGAAATAAAATCTTTGGGCTGAAACTTCTGCCTGTTCAGCTGCAATTATATGAGAGATTATAACCTTTGAGATTGGACCAGCTGACGTGCACTGGGGCAACAGGAAGAATGTAGACTATTTTGAAGGGGCCTGAGTGTTCAAGGAGTGTCCTGTTTTTCAAAGTCTGCTGGTTTAACAAATTGGCATCCTACCCGGCAGTGTAGAGTATAAGAAATGCAGGAAAGAGAAGGTCATTGAGTTTGCAAGGCAGTCTTTTGTTTTGGAAATTGCCATCCATGGGCAGTGTGAAGCAGGTTTGCTGGATCCCTGCATGGAGACCTGATGGAGGCATGAGGATGAACCATAGGCTACAGTGGAGATCCTGTGGAGATGTCAGGACCATGAGTTGGCTGCTAAGGAAAAGCTGTAGTCCCCAGATCAAGTTTCCAGGATAATGAGTAGCCTAGCTGGAGGGGTGGAATTGGAACTATAGTTGTTACAGATGTTTGCTCTGGTTGTTTTAAATCTTGTGTTGGTTGAATATTTCTTTGCTATGCCCAATGCCATCTTTTGAAGTGTGTTTATTCTGTGCCATTATGGTTTGGGGGAGGGGATTTTTTGGTATTATAACTCATTTAAAAGTCATTGACTATGTGAGTGTTTGAACATCATTAGAATTGATAAAACTTATGAGGACTTTTAAAGATAAACTGAATGTATTGCATTTTACATCAGTTTATAAGGAACAGGGACAGAATGTGGTTTGATTCAGGTGTTCTAAATGCTAGGTTCCCAGCTGATGGAGATTTGGGAATTAACACCTCCTGAAGGCAGTGTATTGTTGGGGGTAGGCTTCTGGGTATTATAGCCAGTTTCCCCTTGCCAGCGTCTGGCACACTCTTCTGTTCCTGTTGTCCAACTGATGTTGGCCAGGAGGTGATGTCCACCCTCTGCTCATGCCATTGTTTTCCCCTGCCATCGTGGAGCTTCCACCCAAAATAATCCATTTCTTCCCAGAAGCTGCTCTTGGTCAGGTGATTTCTACCAGCTATGTGAACATGACTACAATATGTTTAAAAAGCAATTAAGTAGTTAGGACTTTTCAACATCTTTTTTTTTTTTTAAATCACCGGTTTCTCCCCAAAACAAGAATGTGGAAAATCATTTAACCATTTCTTTACAATTAGTAAAAAGTCTGTGACAGGTACCTAATAAACTATAGCACCTTTATAAAAACAGCATTAACAGAGGACCATGAAATGATATAAAAATTACTAGTTATAATAGGCTAAATGATTTTATTCTTTTGTTTGAGAAACAGTCTTAGTATTTGTCCATGAACTAATGATCCTCTTTCTTCCCTCCATCTCCCAGAGTGCTGGGATTTTATTTATGTGCTAGTATGTCTAGCTTCAATTTATTCCTGAGAAAATTTTTCATTTAACCCATATCAATGATATACAGAATGTGGCAGATGGATAAGAAATAAGAAACAAGGGCTGGAGAGATGGCTTAGAAGTGCTTGCCTGTGAAGCCTAAGGACCGGGGTTCAAGGCTCGATTCCCCAGCACCCACGTTAGCCAGATGCACAAGGGGACACATGCGTCTGGAGTTCGATTTGCAGTGGCTGGAGGCCCTGGCATGCCCATTCTCTCTATCTCCCTCTTCTCTCTCTGTCTGTTGCTCTCAAATAAAAATAAATAAATAAAGAAAGAAAGAAATAAGAAACAAAATACAAGTTATAATAATCACTATTGTAATGTCAGGAATACAGTGATCATTATGTCATTCTTTTTTAAATTTCTGTATTTTATGTTTTTGTAAAAACATTACTTCAGAATAAGGGAATAATGAAGTTCAAAACAAGATTCTTGCATAAGCATTTATACATTTCTTATTAATTATAGACAAGTCAAAATACTTTTAAGTATCAAATATTTATAAATACTTAAAATATATACCTTTTTTTAAAGCTTCCAGAAGAAACGAAAGGTTTTCAGCAAAGCTTCCCTAAATAGCAAAGATAATAAAAAGACAAAAAGAGGGCTGAATATTAAAGTTTCTATGAATATCATGTATTTTTACAATAAAGTCATTCATCAGATTCTTAGCTGAGTGTGTCTATGTAACTATCCACAATATAAATTGAATATAAATGCAAAGATGCATTGCAATGAAAATATTTGAAATTTTTTATTTTCTGGAAATTTGGAAAATTAATTTTTAAGAATAATATTTGAAAAGTTATAGCTGGAGGCCTAGAAATATATTCTACTTTAAGCATAGTTTCCTATAAATTTCAATAACCTGTAGCACCCAAAAACTTAACATGGGGTCTGGAGAGACAGCTTGGTAGTTAAGCCTGAGTTTGATTCCCCAGTATCCACATAAAGACAAATGCACAAAGTGGCACATGCATTTGGAGTTTGTTTGCCATGGTAGGAGACCTTAAGTATGCCCACTGTCTCTCTCTGCCTCTTTCTCTCTCAAATAAATAAAAACAAAAACTTGATATGACTTTACATGAAATCCAAAAGGAAAAGGGAGAACAAATTTTTGAAATATGAATTACTACAATGCTTGTTTAATAAAGAACATATTTAATAATTTGTATTTATAATCCAATGTGACTATTTATTTGGAACCAAAATTGTGGATATAATAAATTCTAGAAAAAATTTTCTATACTAATAGGTAAATTATACAGATATTCTAGATTCTATGTAGAACTACATTGAAACACTTTCTATTACAGTTGATGAGTTTTATTAAGATATTTTAAAGAAGCCAACTTTGAAAAATTCAAGGATCTGTATAATTAAACTCATTTTGTTTATAACACAATTTAAAGATTTAATATAAACTAGTATAAGTGATTTTTAATAAGTTTCTCATATAATATAGATCACATGCTGTATGTCAGCACTACCAACAAGGCATGGGCAGCAGGTAGTATTCATAATTGACCATAACATAGCAGTAGCTCATAGAGATAATCTGGAAATCAGTAGTCAAAATTACTCAAAGATACCTCTTCTGCCTTTATTGTTTAAAAGACCATTATATTTAATTAACATATACTTATATATATATATGTGTGTGTACACATTTGTAATATACTTACATAAATATGTATGTATATATATATCATGTACTTATACATATGTATGCTATGAGTATATGAACATGGAAAAATTCTGGGTGAAGTAATTATTATTCTTGGTATCTAGTTTTTAACATTTCGTAATCTTAGGCCAACCTAATTTGAGCCTCAGACAATTTATCAATATGATGGACGAGGTAAATAATCCCCAGATGGTCATCCTTTGTTATCCTGGATGGCTTGTTCTTGCCCTACTCTCCTCAGGGACACTAAAATACATATATGCTAAAGGTTTTCTTTTCTATAAAATGGCACAATGTTTAGTAAGCTATCCACCTCTATACTTTAAACCATCTTTAGTGTTGAAGTACCTAATATAATATAATGTCATACAAAGAGTGTAACTATACTGATTAGGAGATAACAAAGTGGAAAGGCTGTACAGGTTCAGTATAAATACCCTTCTGGAATGTTTTCGTTTGTAGTTGGTTGCATAAACAGAGTCAGGACCTACAAATCCAAAGTGCTAATGTCATGCTGACATTAAAAGTCATTAGAACATGCCAGGCGTGGCGGCGCACGCCTTCAATCCCAGCACCCGGGAGGCAGAGGTAGGAGGATAGCCGTGAGTTCAAGGCCACCCTGAGACCACAGAGTTAATTCCAGGTCAGCCTGTACCAGAATGAGACCCTACCTCGAAAAAAAAAAAAAAAGTCATTAGAACAGGATAATAAACTGCATCTTCCATTACTTCACATAGGAATGGCACTAAAATGTCTATTAAGGAATGACAGACTTATCCAGATCATCTGGAAACCAAGTCAAACTGAGTCTACTGAAATAGAACTTCTTTTGACCAAGTCATAGGTTCCAAGATTAGAAATTAGATTATGCACAGAAAATAGAACATTGTATTTATAAAAGGGACATTGTAAGCTTGCATTTCTAGAATCTGCAGAATAGGGGAGCATATGGTTGGTTCCAATTTTCATAAATAATTATTAAATAATTAAATCCCAAAATGCCAGGAGGCTACGGTTGTGTCACTGCAGCCAAGAGTACATAGTTATTACAGTGAGAGTTCTGTATGAATGGTAGTAGCTAAAACTTCAACTTGGAATACTTCTATCTCACTTCAATTGCATATGCAGGATGAGAATAGGTAATTTCTCCTTGAAAATTAGAATATAAATTAAATTAATCATGGTTCTTTAGTCCTATAAATTTGGTGTCAGGTAAAAAGTTTAATAAAATTTCAAAGGACATGGCTAGGTTTACCTGGAAAGAATGAGAACCTGAGTTCAATACTCAAAACCCACCTAACAATGTTTGACATGGTGGTACATGCCCGTAATCCTGGTGCTGGGAAGGCAGAGAAGGAAGGCTTTTTAGGGCTTGCTCATCACCAACTCTAGCCTAATTAATCAACTCCAGGCTAATGAGAGACCTTCTCTCAAAAAGAGATGTGAAGCAAATCTGAGGAATAACACTTAAGGTTGTCCCCTAGTCTTCAAATGCATGTGAAAATGCATCCACACACATTTTTCCTCAAATTTCTTTGTGTTGTTTTTTCTTACTGCTGTATAGAATTCCATTGTGTAGATACACAAACAAAAGTACACTCAAACCACACACACACATGTCCAAGAGGACTTATTTTATAAAGGAACAAACTAAGAAAAGATCTATATAAACTCAGAGTTCTAATCTACTGTATAACTACTATAAATTGCAAATAAGAAAAATTTCAAACATAAAAGCTTCAAACTAAATGTATCGTAATATATTAAATATTTTAATGAGTTTTCCACATTTCAATTCAGAATATTTGAATCTTTCTCCTTATTTTCAAGAAATATATTTTTGCTAGTTTACTTTAAGGCTTATTTAAGAACTAAGTTGCACTTACAAAAACTTTATCTCCAACCACATTTTCCAGATATAACTGCCTTGTGATCTCCTTTAGAGCAATTTTATCATTGATATGAAGCAATCCTGAAATACAGTTCATTTAAAAGGATTTAACTAAAATATGCATTTGACACAGATTACCAGTACATTACAACAAGCCAGGTGTGGTGGAACACACCTTTAATCCCAGCACTTGGGAGGCAAAGTAGGAGGATGGCTGTGAGTTTGAGGCCACCCTGAGACTACAAAGTGAATTCCAGGTCAGCCTGAACTACAGTGAGACTCTACCTCAAAAAAAAAAAAAGCCCCCAACAATATAGACATTTGGTAATCAATGTCTAGATTGAGAGTAAGAACAGACTTCTTTTGGTTCATCAGTCTTTTTTTTTAATGTGTGCGCACATGTGCACACACTAACAAGGGGAATCTTTGGTGGTGGTGTTTATCTTTTTTTCTTCCTATTTTTGGTGACATGGTTCTTTTATAGGCTTGAAACTCACCAAGTAGCCTATACTAGCTGCCCAGCAAGCCCCAGCGATCCACTTGTCTTTGCTTCCCCAGTGCCAGGATTATAAGCACATGCCATCATACTGGGCAATTCTATGTGGATACGTATTGGGGATCAAAAATCACACTGTACATACTGAACTCTCTTAAGGGTAGGTAGTTACTATTCAGGGGAAAAAAAGAAGAAAAAGTCCTTTTGGCTTTATTTAAATAAAAGTGAATTTATTTTAACAATACGAAAGGCTATGTACTTTCTACTATTTCAATGATATACTTACCATTTAGGTGAACTTGTAATACATTTTCACTCACTTCTATTTCCATGAGTTCTTTCAAAGCATGATTTATTAACTGAATAAATTAAAAAAAATGTTTAAAAAGGACAAAAAGAAGCCCATATAAGCAAAGTGCCCTTTTTCACTAATATATTTTTAAATACTTCATAGCTGAAAAGTATAACTAAATAAAACTGATTCTCTGAATTATAAGATACCAGAGCCATAACTAATATCACATTTTCTCAATAATATACTTAAATATACTTAATATACTTTGGAAACAACCCTAAAATGTTAAAAGAAACATTTGTCTTCATGTTGCTTTAAATTACTGTTTTTTATAATTTTCAAGTCTCATTACATTTATTATATATAACATTTTTTGTGCTACGTATCATTACAATCAGTTAAAACCTACAGAAACAATAGGTCTGAATATTGCTAAATGATTATAAAATCTATTCTTTCTGGGATAGGGAGATTGCTTAGTGGGTCAGTTATCTTCTTCACAAACCCAAGGACCTGAATTCAACAACCATACCCACATAAAAAATGCTGAACATGGCATCTAGGATGGCGTTTCTGAAGCTACATGTACACACACACACACATGGTAAAAACTGAATAAAGCATTAAACATCAAAGTCTATTACCAGTACATCAATTCCTATGGCATACCATAAAATACTTTGCATGCTATCATATGAAAATGAGAAAAAAATTCAACTAAAAAAGAATTCTCGGTTAATGGCTAAGTACAGAGAATGACCTTATTACAAAAAGTTATCAAGATATGATGGTGCATGTCTGTAATTCTACCACTTAGGAGGTGGAGAAAGAAGGATCAGTTAAGGTTTAGACACATACTAAGTTTGAGGACATACTGGCTTTTTATAAAATACATTCTTAAAGAATCAAAATTAGGGCCTGGCGATATGGCTCAGCAGATAAAGGCCCTTGCCTGTAGGGCCTGACAACCTGGGTATGATTCACCAGTGTCCAAATTAGCTAGATGCACAGGGTGGCCCATCCATCTGGATTTTGTTAGCGGTGGCAAGAGGTTCTGGTGCACCCATACTCTCACCAGCTCTCTCTCTCTATCTTTTCTTGCAAATAAGTAAATAAATATTTATAAAGAAAAAGTCCAAATTAAAAAAGGTTAAATGTTGCAATAAAGAATAATATAGTGGTAATGATAATTGCTACAAGAATATTTACCCTTGGAAAGTACTAACTGGGCAATTATAAAATTTCATATTTTCATAAAGGTTTCAGATCTCATTCTTCATTCTTATATTACAATCCCATTTATATTACCTAAAATTGCCACTATATAAATTCCTGGAACGTGAAAATGAATAGGGTTAGGAAAAATGAAAAAGTTTTAGAAAGAATAATGGTGAAGGACCATTCCTAACTAGAAGAGTATTCGTAAATTAAATGGTACAGGAAAATCAGGTGATGATATAAATAAATAAGAATTTATGGAATCCAAATTAAATGAGGACAAAACAAAAAAGAAACTGTCCAACAAAAGTACCAGGACAACTGGCAAACTATTTTAAGACATTTGTAATAGGCTAGAGCTTTTTGATACAACACTCTTCTGCAAAAGGAAACAGCAAATAATAACCACATTTAAATTATGAACTTTCTCACATGAATATCAAACATAACAATTATTTCTGGCATATCTATATGGTTTTAATAGGTCAGAAAATTCTACTTTAGATCACAGGTAATCTAGTGCCCCTTACAAGTAAACCATCTTGGGTTGGAAAAGTTGGTTTAGTGGATAAAGCACGTGGCTGCTTAAGCTTGAGTATCTGAATTTGCTCAAGGGCTGTATGTCTTGGTGGGCTTCTCTAGTCCTAGGATGTTGACAGCAAGATGAGAAGCAGGGATAGGAGAATTTCCCCAAACTTCACAGTGAGCACCACAAAGAATAACACTAGAGCAAAATCAAGACAAAAACCTTGCCTTCCTCAAATGAGATGGAAAGGAGGGGACCAAACTAAAAGTTGTACTCTGACCTCCACACATACCTACATGTCCAGTACCATGCGCACTTACACTCACATGCACAAAAGTGATCAATCTCAAATTACAACCCCTATACTAGTAGTGGTGTCCCTGCTGAGTAGTGACAGTAAAGAATTGAGGTAAGATGGAACTTCTCTGTCATTGGGTTCCTTATCCCTATCTAAACTTATTTATACCTTCAAAATATTGCTGTTAACATTTTTAAATATGTCATTGTGTGTTTCTTCTTCATTATTTTTGTATTTGCCTTACATTTATGTTTCTGATGTTTCAAAATAAACTATTTGAAGAGAATTACTGAAAACCAATTCACATTTTATATATGTATGCATCTAAAGTTACAGCACTCTTCCAATGAACTTATCTAAACACAAACTTATTATTTCTGTAGATCTGCCTACTCCTGTTATTATGGATTTGTGTATAATTAGCACAAGCTAAGAACAACTTCTGATTTGTTAAGCCACTGAGATTTGAGATGTTTATGACTGACAATCTATAAATGTAAACAGAAAAGTCTGTCCTTAGAATTTTCCCACAAAACAAAATTGAGCAAAACTTACATAATTCAAAGGAGGAAAAAAATCATGACCTAAGAATGCAACTCCATGGCATTGTGGAAGTGATATAAATACTGAAAATCTAATAATAATGAAAATTCTTGAAATCACAACAATCGCTAAATTATAAACTTATATACTTTAATCAGTAATAGCAATGGGTAATCAAATTAAAATTCTAATTGCTTGAAAAATAAATGCAATTTTAAATCATTTACTCATACTTTATATATATCCATTTAAAATTAAAATTCACTGAGAATAAATTAGTAGTTATGTATAAAATACAAGAAAACATGTATTATTTAGCAATAGTAGTGCCAGCATAATTTGTTTGATATTCTGTATGAAAGAAGGAATGGGGAAGGACAACTTTCATTCTGCATAACTAAGCAATTAAGGAGGGAAAGATGTTTAGATGTGAAAAACCTGTGAAGTTTAATAACCAATCAAAAGGAAAAACATGGGGGAAGGATAATATGAAAATGTCTTAATCTATTTAAAAAATGGATAAAATCTACCTTGCAGGCTTGAAGTAAAGTATATATATGAATGCAGATTTTAAAAGGTACCAAATATGGGCTTAGTAAGTGCTAGTTTCTTGGTCAGATGTCAGTCTACTGCTTAAAAGACAAAACACCAAGAAGGAATAAATATTAAGAGAAAACTTGCCACTGAGGAAAGGCAGGATTAAAAATCTTATGTTTAACCCTTACTTTTAAGGGCTTTAAAAAATGCCTATTGTGGGCTGAAGAGATGGCTTAGCGGTTAAGCGCTTGCCTGTGAAGCCTAAGGACCCTGGTTCGAGGCTTGGTTCCCCAGGTCCCACGTTAGCCAGATGCACAAGGGGGCGCACGTGTCTGGAGTTCGTTTGCAGAGGCTGGAAGCCCTGGCGCGCCCATTCTCTCTCTCTCCCTCTCTCTTTCTCTCTGTGTCTGTCGCTCTCAAAAAAATAAACAAAATTAAAAAAAAAATGCCTGTTGTGATTTAAATGGGAAAGAAAAGCAAAACGGTTACTAAGTAATAAGATGAAAAGCATTTCGAGTGTTATCTGAAGTACAAAACTTCAAATGTCTACCTAAGCAAAGAAATACCACAAATTATATCTTTTACCATGGTCTTTCCTGATCCTCTGGGTCCAATAATAAGTACAGAGTTACTTTCTCCATGGATAGCAGTTCTTTTTAGCAGCTCAATTAAGTGCCTATAAGAATATAAATAAGCTAAAAATTAAAAAAAAATAGCCAGGAAAGTTTACTCATACTTTTTAAAAACTAAATTTGAATATGCATATAATTTTCTCTCTTCTCTCCCTTTGGGCTCTAGACTTAAAAGTGTCTAATAGTCCAATAGCAAGATATACATATAGGATAAAGGGTAACAGGATAATGTAGACTTTCTGGGAAACCAAAGAAGAAATCAGTAAATTTGAAATACATTGGATTTTATGATGGCAGAAAATAAGACAACGGTGGCAGTTCTTAGATCTCCTAGGTTTGGAGATAAATTACTTTAACAACTGGGTTTTCTCCTCCTGGGCTAGCTGCTTTTAAGTACTAAGTAGTAAGGACGAGGTCAGAATTCTTTCAGTATTATCAGATAATAGAAACAAAGCAAGTTTTATTGTTAATGGGCTTTCTCATGTTATAAATATTTGTATATGCTCTTGCTATATGAATTTTGTGGTTTTATATTTAACACACAAATTTTACATTTCTGAAATATACTTTCTACTTATTTAGATAAAATCTGCATACTGTTAACTTTTTACAAATTCCGAAGAGCATCTGTAAATAAGATTGTAACACAGGAAGAAATAGCTAGACTTACTTGTATTGTACTTGCACTCCAAATAGTTCACCATGAGTACTATGGCAAAATCTTTCACGTAAAATTCTTTGTACCTGACAAAAATAGGGGGAATAATTAGGAATATATGAATATACTATCACATATGCAATTGCAAATGAATGCATATATAGCTGTCAGAATTAGGTGTTAATGAATCAGTTCAATGATTCACAATACTTGTCCCAAATTTTATTTACTTGATAGAAAAAGGTGGGGGGGGGAGAGAGAACGGGCACACCAGGGCCTCTAGCCACTGCAAACAAACTCCAGATGCGTGTGCATCTGGCCAACATGGGTCCTGAGGAATCAAACCTGGGTCCTTTGGCTTTGCAGGGAAATGCCTTAACCACTAAGCCATCCTTCCAGTCCCCTCTAGAACCATTTTTGTGAGCTATGAAATTAATGATTCTTTTATTTATCAAGTCTCAGAGAAATGATAAGAATTTAGTTGTGAAAGTTTAAGTGTGAGAATTACTTTAACTACATAACTTGAAGGCGATTTTTAAAAAAATATTTTTATTTACTTGCAAGCAAAGAGAAATAGAGGAGAAAGAGATAGAGAAAGAGACAGAGAGAGGGAGAAAAAAAGGGAATCGGCAAACCAGGGCCTTAACGGCTACAAACATACTCCAGGTACATGAACCACTTTGTGCATCCAGCCTTATGTGGGTACTGGGGAATCAAACCCGGGTTTCTAAGCTTTGCAGGCAAGCTCCTAAAAAAGTGAGCCATCTCTCCAGCCCTTGAAGGCTATTCTAATGTATATGAATGAATAAATATTTCACTTTAGATAGTATGTTAGCCAAGGAACAAATACAGGAAGAAATATAATAATGTAAAGTAATGGGCCACATACTCAGTGGTCTCACTAGAGGCCACAAATCTAAAAATAGCTCAGCTTAATCTGTCATAAAAGGATTAAAAAAAAAAAGATTCTAAAGAAAACTATGAAACTTTAAAGTTCATAAAGTTTTGAGTGCCTATTAGAGTTTAAGCATAGAGATCTGACAATGGGCTGGTAAGATGGCTTACTGGTTAAAGGCATTTGTTTGCAAAGCTTGCTGATCTGAGTTCAATTCCCCAGTACCCATGTAAAATGAGATGCACAAAGTGGTGCATATATATGGAATTTGTTTATAGCAGAAAGAAGTCTCAGCATATTCATATTTATATTCTCTTTCTCTCAAATAAAAAACTATTTCTAAAAATTCCAGAATTGTATAATCTGTGCCTAAAAACATTGTAAACAAATGGAAGATTTACAAAACAAACTTCAAAACAGTAGTAGTTCAACATGTAAGCCAATGTTTACATATGTGAGAGAAATGCTATTTAGCTGGTCTATAAAATAGATGAGTTCAGATCTTGGGATCCATCTGCATAATGGGAAAAGAAAATACAAGTAAACAACAATTGCAACAAAGTAAAAAGCAAATTCTTATCTATATTTTTGAGGTTACCTTGGAACTAGGTCTTAGACTTAGTTATGAAAATTCATGTCATAGAGTCAAATAGTCTTTATTTATTTATTTGACAGAGAAAGAGGGAGGGAGGTAGAAAGGGAAAGGGGGAGGGAGAGGGGGAGAGAAGAAACAGAATGGTTGTGCCAGGTCCTCCAGCCACTGCAAACAAACTCCAGACAAATGCACCACCATGTGCATCTGGCTTATGTAGATTCTGAAGAATTGAAGCTGGGTCCTTAGACTTAGCAGGCAAGCACTTTAACCTGACTGCAACAGTATGCTTTTAAGTTAATACTAAGAATTAAAATAGTCACTAAAGAAGGAATATACAGGGATTTCCTCAAACTGATAAAAGGCATCCACAAAAGGAATCATGGTACGAGACCATACTGCTCAGTGGTAGAGAACTTACTAGTATGCTTGAAGCTCTGGGCTCTAGGCCAGTAATGCACCCTCCCTCCTATGTAAAAAAGAATGGGGATTCTCACTACTCCTAGTCAACACTCTACAGTTGTTTTTAGACTATAGTAACTAGGCAAGAAAAAAATCAAAGACATTCAGATTGAAAATGAAATAGCAAAACTATTACTATTTGCAGATACTGAATACAGAACACTCTCATAAATACAGCTAGAAAAAACCTATAACAAATGGGTTGAGCAAGATTGCAAGTTAAAACAGCAATTTTATAAACAAGCAAAGATAACAGTAAGAAAATAATTTAACATAACAATATACTTCAGAATAAATTTAACAGAAGTACAAATCTTGAATCTAAACACTGTAAATAAGTTGAAATCACACATTTTTAAAAAGATGTGAGTAAAGGTAGGAGCCAATTATTTTAAACACAAAAAATGAAATTAAGAAACAGCACCAGACATTAATATAAGACTAACGATACTAACTAAAATTAAAATTTGAAAACAACTGTTAGCAGTAACAACAATCACAATTTGGAATAATCTGCTTTCATATGATTGCACTTATGAACTTGTAAAGATATCTCCCTAAGAAGAGAGTCCTCTTAAGTGTGAAGAAAGTAAAATTTAATTAAAAAGAAGACTATTTCTCTGTTCATCTTAGCAAGGTAAGGAGCTTGAGATGACAGAAAATGCATACTAACCTGTGAAAGGGACTCTGCACGTACTAAGATGTTACTCTTTGTTTTGCGATTACTCATTTCAACAAATTTGATTCCTTAAAAAAATAGGATTAAAGAGTATTTAAAACTTATATTCATAGTATCAAAATAAACACAAGCTTTTAAATGTGGAAATGTTTAAAACTTTTAAATACTGAAATAATCCCCAATGAGTCCCTTTCCCTTGGCCTAAAATATAGGTTCTCTGACACACAAGTAGTTCTTACAATGACTCTTCTCTTTTCCCTTAAATGTTCTATTCCCCTACTCTTTCCCTTTTTTTCCCACTATGCAGCATCCAACAGAATCATCCTTCAAGGAAACCTTCCATTGCTTACTCTACTCAACAAACCTTACACAATCTATGTTAAATGACTCTTTTGTAAATTATTCTATGAGCATGGTCATTTCTCTTTATCCATAATTAAATTACACTAAAGAAAACTGCCTAATTGACAGCAACCTCTAATTGAGAACACTTTTAGATTTCAAGTATAATATAATGCCACCCAAAGTTGACAATAAAGCAATGGACAAAACGAAAGAAAACAAATATTATCATGATGTGACATTAATAGTAGCAAGATAGAAGGGAGGGTTGTCTACTGGCTTATATCCTCAAATAGGAACAATAATTTCACATCTTCCATGGTCTTTGGGCAACAAACCTTGGGATTCAGGTAGGTATTTATAAAATGTCAGTGATGCCAACAGGCCCACAAAAGGTGTTTTGAGAAGGCATATACTTATCCAGGAGACAAACATGCTGAATGGGGTCTAGTTTCCAGACTCGGGAGGGTTTAACTATAGCCTCATATGTTCTTTGTCCTGTAACCAGTCATCCATCAAGGAATCCAAGAACAATTTTATACAGTACTACCACACAAGACAGTCACCAGGAACTCCACACTAGCAGAGGTCAAGGAGGGTGGGGACCACACCTCACCATAACATCAATCCCAAGATAGAACAATCATCTTATGGCAACCAACTTCTCCCTTCAAGCAACAATTTATTCAAAATATACTACTGCACAGAAACAAAATTGACATCATGATTAAGCCACACACTAACCAAGACTGCTTAAGCACATCTTTTGTCTCCTGCCTCAATTCTTCTTTCCAGTGCACTGAAGACAGACTTAGGGTCAATGAATTCCTTGATTTGAATTTATAACATGTCATGTTGATTACAGCTAGAATTCTATGCCTTTTGTCATCAGTAGGCTTTCTATTTGACTTATGTGGACAGGTGGCTAAGGTCTGCTTATGGTGAATCCTGGTTACACAGCATTTTCCCCTGAAACATCACTGAGAAACTGATGAGCTAAACCAGAAGAAAATACACCCTTTTTGGGGTTGCCACTTGCAGCCAGTCAAGCCAAAAGAAGAAATGGAGGGTTCAGTGCAGGTGTCCACATCACATTTACTTTGGTCTCTTTCCATTTCAGAACAGCATTGGCTGCTGTATGTATGGACCTCTATGGGCCCGAATCCAGACCATTGGTAAATTCTTCCCAATCAGTATACTTTGGACCTTGCCATTCCTTTTTGTCTTGTCACTTTGGGGAATCTTTTGAGCCATTTGTGCTCCTTTGAGTTAATTTGAGTTTTTGCCATTTGTTTGACAGGAAATTTTAGATTCCTTGTCCTTTGGGGCTCTTTTAAGCCATTTGGGCTCTCTTTTTTTTTTTTAAATTGTTTATTTTATTTATTTGAGAGCGACAGACAGAGAAAGAGGCATAGAGAGGGAGAATGGGCGCACCAGGGCCTCCAGCCACTGCAGAAGAACTCCAGACATGTGTGCCCCCTTGTGCATCTGGCTAACGTGGGTCCTGGGGAATCAAGCCTTGAACTGGGGTTCTTAGGCTTCACAGGTAACCGCTAAGCCATCTCTCCAGCCCCCGTTTGGGCTCTTTTGAATTAAGTTAGTTAAGAAGTTTTAATTCTGGAATTTTTTGTTGGTAACTACAAAGGATGGTACATAAATGCCCTAATTCTCTTGATGCTTGCTTCCTGAAGCATTCTAGCTGATTAGCCTATTTGTATTTATAAACATATATCTAAAACAGTAACACAAAAGAATAATTTATCAGAGGTATCTATTCCCTTCACCTCTGAATTAAAGCACTTTCTTGTATCATTTCATGTGTGTTAGTCTATCAATATGAGCCTATAATCTGGGTTGCAGCCAACAGTCTCATTAGATTTTATCACCAAAAGCATCCCTGGACTCCCAAAGAGTAGAGGTAAATGCCTCCATTGTTTCATGCAGATGAATTTAGGTGACTCAGTCTGAACAGAGGGTTTGAGTCTCTGACCCCATAACATGTAGTAGTCTCACATTAAAAGAACATAGCCCATTTCACTCAGCAACTCAAGTGGGAGGTATGGACCTTCCAGATACATATGAAGGCATGGTCAGTTCTGCACCTTAAGTTATTCCTGTAGCCTGTAGAGCTGGGGTTGAAACATATAAAACAAGGTGGCTACCTGGGAAGCAATCGCCACTAAGCAGAACATCTTAGTGATCCAAAATACCACTAGCATTAACTCCCACTTCAGACTTGCCATAAAAATCTATAGCAAGATGAGTCCTAAACAACACTGGACAAAATACTACCCGAACATGGAATTCCTGCAAAGTGTAATTGCATTTTTTTGAAATTGCCTTTATGTAACTTAAGTTTCTATTCTTGGTGTGCCTAACCTCATGTGTGTGTGTGTGCACACGCATGCATGCGTGCGAGCATTTTTAGACTTTTTTGTTGCAGTTAACAATTGATGAATGGGGGCTGGAGAGATGGCTTAGCGGTTAAGCACTTGCCTGTGAAGCCTATGGACCCTGGTTAGAAGCTCTATTTTCCAGGACCCATGTTTGCCACATGCAGAAGGGGGTGCATGCGTCTGGAGTTCGTTTGCAGTGGCCAGAAGCCCTGGCGTGCCCATTCTCTCTCTCTCTCTCTGTCACTCTTGAATAAATAAATAAAAATGAACCAAAAAAATTAAAAAAAAGAATTGATGAATGGGGTGTGGGACTTCCAGGTCCCTGGACCCATGCTTGGGATGTGTGGGAAAAGAATGTGGATGAGCATAGGGCATGCACTGGAGAGCAGAGGGTTATGCGTGGTGGATCAGCAGAGTGAGCACTGGGCAGCAGAAGAGAGCATGGGGGGAAGACAAGGTATAAGACATGGACAGCAGAAGAAATGCCAAAAGTCTTTTTATAATTTTTTGTTTTGTTTTTCGAAGTAGGGTCTCATGCTAACCTTGAACTCATGGTGATCCTCCCACCTCTGCTTCCTGAGCGCTGGGATTAAAGGCATTGCCCAGCTTGCAAAAAGTCTTTTGTCTTCATCTCTGTCTACAAAGACAAAACTGCTACAGCAAACAGGGGTGTCAATATATTCTACTTCTAATGGCTTCAATGAGGAAGAGGTGAAAAAGGCACTTCAGTGGTTTCTAGGATTTTGGGTGGATCTACTAACCTTCAGAAAAAGTACAATGGCATTGGTACTCTTACTCTGAACAATCCAAACAAAATTAATGCTTTCTCAGACATTATGATGCTACAACTTTTGGAAAGAGTGACTGAACTGGAAAACTGGACAGAAGGGAAAGGTCTCATTGACCATGGGGCACACAGTATTGTTTTGTTCAGGATTTGATTTAAATGCTGTGAAAGCACTAGCAACTCAAGAGGATGAAATGGCCTTATCTATGTTCATGCAAAACACATTAACAAAATTCGAGACTGCCTTTGATAAGTGTTGTGCTGGTTCAAGGCTGAGCACTGTGTAGAGGAGAACTTATTACACCTTGCAATTTCAGGTTAATGACTCCAGAGAATATCAGATTTGTCCACAAAGAAATGGGAATAGTTCCAAGCTTGGGTGGTGCCAGCTGGCTAGTTGAAATTATTGGCAGCAGACAAGCTTTCAAAGTGTTAAGTGGATCTCTCAAACTGGATTCCAATAAAGTGTTAAACATAGGTACAGCTGATGAGGTGTTACAGTCTTCAGATGATACTCTATATAGATAAGACTACATAGATAAGTTTGGAGTTCATTTGCAGTAGCTGGAGGCCCTAGCATGCCTATTCCCTCTCTCCCTCTTTCTCTTAAAAAAAAATTGAGAAAAAATGTATAGGAGGGCTGCAGAGATGACTTAGTGGTTAAGCGCTTGCCTGTGAAGCCTAAGGACTCTGGTTTGAGGCTAGGTTCTACAGGTCCCACGTTAGCCAGATGCACAAGGGGGCGCACACATCTAGAATTCGTTTGCAGTGGCTGGAGGCCCTGGCGCATCCATTCTCTCTCTTCTCTCCCTATCTGCCTCTTTCTCTCTCTGTCACTATCAAATATATATATATAAATAAACAAAAAAATGTATAGGAACTAGGTTCCAATCCTAACCCCACTCAATAAATGGTAAAAGATCTTCAATGTAGTCACTGTAATTGTTATTTGTTAACATCGTAATTCACATGAGAGTCATAATAAAGATAACTATAAATGCTTTATCAACATGCTCTCACTGTTTCAAGACAATATGGTAAGACATAAATTATTTTTTTCAGAATATTCTAATTCCATGTTTACCTAACACTTCCTACCTTACCAAGAAATGAAAAACTGCCCAATTAAAAAAAAAAAAAAAAAGATTTGACAAATGGCTGCTTTTTGTTTTTTTTTCTTTTCCTGCTGCTTCTCCTAAAAAAAAAAAAATCCAGCTATTTACAAGATGCTTTAGTTCAGTCAGGTATACTTAAATGCAACAACTTTCAAGCCCAACAGGATTACAGATTATTCAACACAAACTTTAAAAGCCAGAAGGGCCTGGAGTGATATATTCCAAGTTCTGAAAGATAACAACTGTCAACCAAGGTTACTTTATCCTGCAAAGATATCCATTCAAATAGATGGAGAAATAAGGACATTCCATGACAAAAGCAGGTTAAAGGAGTATTTGAAGACAAAACCAGCTCTACAGAAAATACTTGATAGAATCCTCCATGCTGAAGAAAAGGAAAAGCACACATATAAGGAACCTAGAAAAAACAAGCAATACTCAAATACTAGTTAACACAAGAGAGCACAGTTAGAACCGGAACCACACACACACACACAAATGGCAAACATAAATACACACCTTTCAATAATATCTCTTAATATCAATGGCCTCAATGCCCCAACCAAAAGACATAGGTTTGCAGACTGGGTTAAAAAGCAGGATCCTACAATTTGTTGTCTCCAAGAAACTCACCTTTCTACAAAGGATAGATATTATCTTAGGGTGAAAGGTTGGAAACGGTGTTTCAAGCAAATGGGCCTAGAAAACAAGAAGGGGTTGCTATCCTAATATCTGACAAGGTAGACTTCAGTCCTACATTAGCCAAGAAAGATAAGGAAGGTCACTTTATATTGATTAAGGGCACACTCCAACAGGAGGACATTACAATCCTAAACATATATGCTCCCAACATGGGGGCTCCCAAATTCATCAAACAAACACTATTAGAACTAAGGTCACAGACAACACCAAACACAGTGGTGGTGGGTGACTTTAACACCCCACTCTCATCAATTGACAGGTCATCCTGGGAAAAAATAAACAGAGAGGCATCTGGACTAAATGAGGTCATAGAAGGAATGGACTTAACAGATATATACAGGACATTTCATCCAAAGGCTGCAGAATATACATTCTTTTCAGCAGCACATGGAACATTCTCTAAAATAGACCATATATTAGGACACAAAGGAAATCTTAACAAATTGAGGAAAACTGAAATAATTCCTTGCATTCTCTCTGACCACAATGGAATTAAACTACAAATCAGTAGCAAGAAAGGCTATAGAGCATACACAAAATCAAGGAAACTAAATAGTCAGCCCGGGCTAGAGTAAAGCCCTGCCTCGAAAATCCAAACAAAACAAAACAACACAACAACAAAAAATAATCTCTTCTGATCATAACAGTATGCAATAAGATACAATAGGACGAAATTCAAGTATGTGGGAATTAATGATTTGTGCTACTAATAAACAGTGGGTAGAAAAATACAAGAAAAAAATAAAAGTACTATGAGACAAAAAATAATTGCAAACCTTGAGATATACAAAAAAAGCAATTCCAAGAGGAATTTTGTAGCATTCAATGCTTACATTTAAAAAGAAGACATGGGCTGGAGAAATGGCTTAGTGGTTAAGCACTTGCCTGTGAAGCCTAAGGACCCCGGTTCAAGGCTCAATTTCCCAGGATCCACATTAGCCAGATGCACAAGGGGATACATGCATCTGGAGTTCGTTTGCAGTGGCTGGAGCCGTGGCGTGCCCATTCTTTCTTTCTCTCTCTTAATCTCTCTCTCTCTCTCTGTGTCACTCTCAAATAAATAAAAATGAACAAAAAAAATTTTAAAAAGAAGACATCTAAAAGAAACAATTCAGTACTACATTTAAGGAACTACCAAAAAAAAAAAAAAAAAAAAAAAGAGAGAACACATTAAGTAGAAAGATCAAAAAATTAACAGGATTTTTAGAAGATAAAATAACAAACTTTTAGCTAGAATGAGCAAAAGAATAAAAAATGAAATGTAAGGGGAGGGAGCATTACAGACATAAATACAAAGGACAATAAAATAGCAACAGGAGAGCGTGTCAAACACTGGCAAGGGGAAAGCTGACTATAACACCCATAAGGTTCTCCTGCAGAGAAGTAGGAGAGACTCAGCTCTTCCAGAAAGGAGGAAGCCAGCCACAATCCCATTAAGGCACCAGAGACCCCCGGTCTATGTGCCCCACCACATGAAGGGTGCAACGCTGCAAAACCAGGACAGGGGACTTACCACTCACATCAGCCTCCTTGCAAAGTCAAGAAACCTGAAGGGGAAGACAGCAGGGACCAGCTGAGCAGCTGCTGAAGAACACAAAATGGGAACAGCTGAGCTGCTCCAGTACATCTCCAGGCATCTTGCACAGCCTCCCTTCCCATAACCATCAGTGCTGTGAACCTCCACAGAACTCATTCACCGCAGGCCACATAGCATCCTGCACAGCCAATAAGAACACTAGATCCACATCACAACAGAAAGGGATCCAGGTGGACACTCAGCACTGGTGAGATTGGGAGCCATCCCAAAAGATAACAGGGCCTACTTATACAAAGGCAGGTACATAGGCCTGCACTGGAAGTGCTAATCTCTCTTTCCATGTCAGGGAAGGTTATGTGTTACATATTCATGTTTTTTGGTGTTGACTATTGTTGCCTTTGATAGGGTCTTTTGTCTTTTTCTTCTATCTTATTGTGGGTAGGGGCTGAGAGAGCCTCTAGCTGACATGGAAACCATTTCAGACCAGAAATATCAACTACTTAGTTGACAGGATTAAGGGTATGGGGAAACACAAAGCCTTAGAGACTTTGGCATTATCACATTATTTGTTTATTTTAAACCCCACTACTGCATAAATACTGTGGGCCAGTTTTGATTGAATGTGTATACTGCTCAGTTCAACTTTAGAATTTGCTTGTAAATTGCTCCACTCAGTACACCAGAATACTTGAATAGCAGGCAAACACAAGACCTGGGGTCACTTCTGTTTTCGTGGAGTACAAGAGCTACACTTGCCACCTTAAACTCTTACTGTGAAGATATATAAAGCTGGATTGACATGGCTGAGAACACAGCAGATAATTAGAAAATCCAAGAATCAAATTAACTCAATATGCAAAAATCTCGGCATTATAATATCAGAAACGTAAAATAATCAAGAAAATACAATCCCACCAAAACGTTAAATCCATCAGAAATGAAACCCGGTGAGACTGTTTTAAATGAAATGCCTGACAAAGATTTCAAAAAAAAAAAAAAAAAAAAGGACTGTATCTATACTCAGACATCACAGATCACAGAACAAATCAAGGAACTCAAAGAAAACCAACTTCTGAAAGAGAACACAGGTGTTATGCCCGGTTCTTGGCACCCCCAGTGACCACCAAGGAGAACCAAGCACGTATGCAAGGGCTCTTCACCAACGCAGTGGTTCCGTACAAGAGCGTCAAACAGCATGAGGGTAGAGTTTTTTTTTTTTTTTAAATTTTTATTTATTTATTTATTTGAGAGCAACAGACACAGAGAGAAAGACAGATAGAGGGAGAGAGAGAATGCGCACGCCAGGGCTTCCAGCCTCTGCAAACGAACTCCAGACGCGTGCGCCCCCTTGTGCATCTGGCTAACGTGGGACCTGGGGAACCGAGCCTCGAACCGGGGTCCTTAGGCTTCACAGGCGAGCGCTTAACCACTAAGCCATCTCTCCAGCCCTTTTTTTTTTTTTTAAATAGGGATTTGAACAAAGAAGAAGGGGATGGGTACATGACTGATTGATTTAAACAGTAACTGCACCTGTACTCTTCTGATTGGCTTAGGATACTGGCGGGCAAAGCTGGTGGGCAGGGACTAGAGGAATTAAACTTATCTATGAGTACAGGAATGTATGGTATAAGCAAGCAGTTTGTGGTTTTTCCAGTAACTGCTAAACCCAACCTTACCAGTAAATAAAAACTTAAGACCTTGCTGGGAAACAGAAACTGAGGCCTACTGAGGACTCTGAAGCCTGTCATGGTGTCCATCTGGTTCCTGAGTCCTTCACAGGAAATCAACTTAATTAAATAAGTATGGTAATATATGAGTAAGAAAATAGAAATAACGAAAATATGCAAATCAGAAATATTAGAAAAACAGAGTAAATGAAGTAGAAAAACTGCAGAAAGTCTCACCAGTAGAATATATCAAGGAGAGGACAGAATATCTAAATTAGAACACCAGTTGGCAGATCTAATACAGTCTAACAAAGAGAAAGACAAACTAATAGGGGGGGCACAAATGGGAATTCCAAGATATCATGGACACTATAAAGAGATCAAAGACAAGAATTCAATGGCATAGTAGAAGAAGAAATTCATCCCAAAGACACAGCAAGTATTTTCAACAAAATAAAAGAAAACTTCCCCTGAATAGGAAAAGTGATCCCCATGCAGATACAGGAAGCTGCTAGGATGCCAAACAGACAAAATCAGGAAAGAACCTCTCTGCATCTTATTATAATTAAACTACAAATTATACAAACCAAAGAAAATATGCTGAAAGCAGTTACAAAAATCAAGCCACATATAAAGAAAAGCCCATCAGGATAACGGATTACTCAACAAAAACTTTACAAGCCAGAAAGGCTTAGAATGATTTATTCCAAGTTCTGAAAGATAATAATTGTCAACCAAGATTACTTTATCCTGCAAGGCTATCTATCCAAATAGAAGAAGAAATAAGGACATTCCATAACAAAAACAGCCTAAAAGAATATATGAACACTAAGCCAACTGTACAAAAAATACTTGAAGATCCTCCATGTGGAAAAGGAAAAAAAAAATAAAGAACCAGAAAAAAATAAACCATAATCAAGTAAAAGTTAATATAAGAGAGCAAAGGTAAAACTGGAAGAACTACAAAACAAGAAGAATGAGAACAATAAATACAAACCTTTTCATAAAAACTCTTAATATTGGGAGGGGATATGACAGAGAGTGGAGTTAAGAGAAAAATGCTGGAGGGGAGGGAAATATCATGGTTCATTATAAGTATAGAAGTTGTCAATAAAAAAATTAAAAATCAGAACTACCAGTTAAGATGGCCTCTGGCTAACCACACAACTCCCAGGGAAGGAGAGGCAAGACATTAAGGGGTCACTGGGTCTTTCAGGGGAGAGCAAGCTCTAGTAGATAGCCAGTGGGAGGGTGTGGAGGGGCAAAAAAGGTAATTGGCTGATTCCCACACTCTGGGGTAACCCACCAGTAGTCCCCCAATCCCCCCAAGCATCCCTGCTAGCCATAGTTCCAGCCTCAGGATACTCCCACACTAACTGCAGGAAAGAGGGCTAGGCCTATGTAATGGGCACGGGTGATCACCTGGATCCCCATGCCCACACCTGCATGTCATCAGGCCCTCTACTTTCCCTTCCACCCCTGGAGACTATGGATCCTCTCTTTTCCACCTCCCCCCCCCCCCGCAAACTTGGACCCTGTCCTTTCCATCCTGACCCCAATTCACTCTCTGGCCTGCCTCACCACAGTTCCTGCCCCATGTGAAATGGCACCAAATCTCTTGCCCATCACAACCAGAGTACCATTCTCCCTGCCCCCGCACTCTGATGGGCAGACCACAGCACAAAAGGGATAACATAAAAAAAATCAAATGAAAGTCAATTCAATAAGATCACCCAGTCTTACAATGGATATCTTTAATCAAAACACAGAATAGACACTAGGATTGGAACCCCAAAGTGAAGTTATGAGCAATGCAATCCTGACCAAGCTACTGGTAGAAAGTGAAGAAAAGCAACAAAGGACTGATAATCCTGTGGATGTTGCCATCGCTACACTAGACCTAATAGATAAAAAAAATGGAGCTGGGCGTGGTGGTGCACGCCTTTAATCTCAGCACTTGGGAGAGAGAGGTAGGAGGACCGCTGAGAGTTCGAGGCCACCCTGAGACTATATAGTTAATTCCAAGTCAGCCTGGACCACAGTGTGACACTACCTTGAAAAAACAAACAAGACAACAACAACAACAAAAAAAAAAAAAAGAAAGAAAGAAAAGAAAATGATGGAAGGTGTCTGAAGGCAGTTAAAGGATATGAAGGAAAGCAAGGGTGGGGGGTGGGGGAAGAGGACCTAAAAAAACAGCTGTATATGCTAAATGAAGACAAAAAGAAATGATGAATTCCAAGAAGCAGCAAGAAAATCAGAAAATGTTGTGAAAAGGGAACTTGACAGAGGGATGGAAACCATACATAGAAAAGTAACTGAATGAAGCCCAAAACTCTTTAGAAGCTCTCAAGAATAGAGTCAGCCATGTGGAGAATAGAAACTCAGACCTGGAAGTCAAAACAGAAGAAACAGTTCGAGAATTGTGAACAGACATGAGGGAATTGTGGGATACACTTAAACATCCTAATATTTGGATCATGGGAATACCAGAAGGGGAAGAAATTCAGACCAAAGGCATGGAGAACTTATTTAACGTTCCCACTCTTTCTAAAGAAAGACCCATCAAGATAAAGAAGCTAACAGAACTCCAAACAGATTGAACCAAAGGAGAAATTCTCCAAGACATACTGGCATTAAGACTCTAAACACTGAGACTAAAGAGAAAATCCTAAAGGCAGCTAGGGAAAAACAGCATCCCATGAGAATTAGTTTAGACTTCTCAATGGAAACCATGAAAGCCAGAAGAGCCTGGAATGGAACACTGCAAACTCTTAAGAACCTGTGGCTTCCAACTCAAACAACTCTACCCAGCAAAAGTACCCCTCATAACAGATGGTAAAAGAAAAACTTTCCATGACAAAACACAGCTTTACAACCATATGAACACAAAATCAAACCTACGGAAAATATTTCAGGAAATTCTCCACACAGAAGAATCAAATAATCAACCTCAAGTGCCTACAAGAAACAGATCACAATAAACAAACACAGAGAAGGGACATAAAACTTCAAAGTCCATGAAAACACCAAACCACATAAACCAACACAATATGGCAGGGATCAAATGAAACCTCATAGTCATTACCCTAAATATCAATGGCCTTAATTCACCCATCAAGAGACATAAGCTAATAGGGTGGATCAGAAAATTAGACTCCTCAATCTGTTGTCTTCAAGAAACCTACCTCACCACTAAAAATAGACAACTCAGAGTGAAAGGGTGGAAAATGACATTCCAAGCAAATGGGAGTAAGAAACAAGCAGGTGTAACTATACTAATATCAGGTAAAATAGACTTTCAACCAAATAAAACCAAAAAAGGCAAAGAAAGCCATTTCCTACTTATCAACGGAACAACCCATCAAGAGGATATCACAATCACCAACCTTTATGTACCAAACACAGGTATACCACAATTCATAAAACAAAACCTACTTGATAATAAAACAGAAAAAACCACCAACATCATCACCGTTGGGGACTTCATTACACCATTATTCGTAATAGACATATCATCCAAACAGAAACTCAACAGGGAAGTGAGAGGGCCCATCAAAAGCATCAAACAGTTAGACCTAACAGACATCTACAGAACATTCCATCCCAAATACCTGGACTACATATTCTTCTCAGCAGCCCATGGAACCTTCTCTAAAATAGATCATATACTGGGTCACAAAGCCTGCCTCCATATATTTATGAAGACTGACATAACCCCCTGCATGATATCAGATCACAATGCCATATTGCTAGAAATTAACAACAAAAGAACCACCAAGAACCCCATCCTCCAGGAAACTGAGTAGCACACTTTTAAACAATAAATGGGTAGTGGATGAAATAAAAAATGAAATTGCGAAATTTCTAGAAATGAATGATGATGAGAACACATCAATCATACCAAAACTTATGAGGCACAATGAAGGTGGTCTTCAGGGGAAAATTAATAGCACTAAATGCCTTCATAACAAAGACAGACAGATCCTAAATCAATAACCTAACAGAAAACAACTGGAAAAGCAAGAAGAATCCAACTGAAAACGCTCCAGACAGAAAGAAATAATTAAGATCAGAGCAGAAATTAGTGAATTGGAAACTAAGAAAAAAATTAAGAAAATTGATGAAACAAAAAGTTGGTTCTTTGAAAAAATAAACAAGATTGACAAATCTCTGGACAATTTGATCAAGCAAAAAAAAAGATGCTTCAAATTAACAAAATCAGAAATGAAAAAGGAGAGATAACAACAGACATAAGTGAAATTGGGATAATCATCAGGTCTTCCTTCAAAAGCGTCTACTACACAATATCGGAAAATGTGGAGGAAATGAATAAATTTCTATACACATACCATCTAACAAAAGTAAACTCAGAGCAAATTAATATTCTAAACAAATCTATCACACCCATCGAGATTGAAAGGGTAGTAAAGAAGAGTCCAGGACCAGATGTCTTTTCAGCTGAATTCTATCAAACCTTCATGGAGGAACTGAAACCAACCTTTCTCAAATTGTGTCACACAAATGGAGAACAGGGAAAGCTCCCCAACTACTTCTATGAAGCTACTATTACCATAATACCAAAATGAGGCAGAGACACCATAAGAAAACTACATTCCTATTTCCCTGATGAACTTAAGACACAAAGATCCTGAACAATATCCTCGCAATCCAAATCCAACAACACATCAAATCCATTATCCACCTTGATCAAGTGGGCTTCATCCCAGGAACGCAGGGGTGGGTCAACATACAGAAATCTGTCAATGTAATACACCACATAAACAAAGTTAAACACAAAAACTACATGATCATTTCAACAGATGCAGAAAAGACCTTTGACAAAATACAACATCACTTCATGATCAAAAAAACATTGGAGAGAATAGGCATGAATGGTTTATATCTTAACACAATAAAGGCTATATATAAAGCTCCTAAAGCCCAAATAATACTTAATGGAGAAATACTGAAGTAATGCGCATTGAGATCAGGAACAACAGGAGCAAGGGGTGTCCACTCTCACCTCTGCTCTTCAATATAATACTGGAAGTCCTAGCTCAAACAATAAAAGACAGGAGAAAAAAATAAAAAGAATACAATTTGGAAAGGAAGAAGTTAAGTTAGCTCTATTTGCAGATGACATGATTCTATACATAAGAGACCAGAGAGCCTCCATCCCAAAACTCTTAATAAACTTGATAAACTCAATTAGCAAAATAGCACAATACAAATTCAATGCACAAAAATCAGTAGCCTTTCTATATGCAAATGACAAAGACACAGAGAGAAAGAAATGAGTGACACTGTCCCATTTTCAATAGCAACAACAAAAAGTACCTTGAAATAACATTAACCAAGGAAGTCAAAGAGCTATACAATGAAAACATAAAAACACTCAAAAAAGAAATTGAGCACATGAGAAAATGTAAAGACCTCCCATGCGCCTGGATAGGCAGAATCAACATTGTGAAAATGGTAATCCCACCAAAGGCAATATACAGATTTAATACAATTCCAATCAAAATCCCAACATCATTCTTCACAGAGATAGAAAAATGTCAAAATTCATAAGGAAAAGCACAAGGCCTCGGATATCCAAGCATATCCTCAGCAAAAGAACCCCGTCTGGAGGCATCATCACACCTGATTTAAAGCTATATTACAAAGCCATAGTAATCAAAGCCATAGTAATAAAAACAGCATAGTACTGGCATAAAAAAAAACAAAACAAAACAGGAGTATACACCAATGGAACATTTTTGGGTCAAGTAACTACAGCTACTTGTTATTTGACAAAGGCCCTAACAATGTAGGCTGGAAAAACGACAGCATCTTCAACAAATGGTGCTGGACAAACTGGATAACCATCTGCAGGAAATTGAAATTTGATCCACACATCTTACCACCTACAACAATCATAAAGGCATACTCCAACAGGAGGACATTACAATCCTAAACACCTAACATGGGGGCTCCCAATTTCATCAAACAAACACTATTAGAATTAAGGTTACAGATAATAACAGAGTTGCAGTGGGTAACTTTAACACCCCATTCTCATTAATTGACAGGTCATCCTGAAAAGAAACAAACAGATGCATCTGGATTAAATGAGGTCAAAGAACAAATGAACCTCATGCAAATCTGTAAAATATTTCATCCAAATTCTGCAGAACACACATTCTTTTCAAGTGCACTTGAAACATTCTCTAAAATAGACTATATATTAAGACACAAAGCAAATCTTAACAAATACAGTAAAATTGAAATTATCCCTTGCACTCTATCTGATTACAGTGGGAATAAACTAAAAATCCACAACAAGAAAAAATATACTACATACACACAATTGTGGAAAGGAAATACACTACTAAATGATGAATGGGTCAATGAAGAAATCAAGAAGGAAATCAAAAAATTCATAGAATAAATTGATAATGAGAAGACAAGATACCAAAACCTTTGAGACACAATGAAGGCAGTCCTAAGAGAGAAATGTATAACTTTAAGTCACTATATTAGGAAATTAGAAAGGTTGCAAGTAAACAACTTAATATCTCACCTTACAGCATTGGAGAAAGAACAAGGCAAACTGAAAATCAGTAGAAGGGAATAATAAAGATTAGGGAAGAAATTAATGTAATAGAAACAAAAAAAATGCGTGAAACAGAGTTGGTTCTTTGAAAGGATAAATAAGATTGATAAACCCTTAGCAAATATGACCAAAAAGACAAAAAAAATTAAAAATTAGAGAGGAAAAAGGGACTACTTCAACAAATAACAAATTCAGAAAATCATATGGATATGTTAAGAATATACACTCCACCAAGTTTGAAAATCTCAAAGAAATGGATGATTTCCTTGACTTACCTGATGTAACAAAATTAAATCAAGATGAGGATAACCACTTAAATAGACCTATAAGAAGTACAGAGATCTGGCCCGGCATGGTGGCACACACCTTTAATGCCAGTACTTGGGAGGCAGAGGTAGGAGAATTACCTCAAGTTGAAGGCTACCCTGAGACTCCATAGTGAATTCCAGGTCAGCCTGAGCTAAAATGAAACTCTACCCTGAAACCTCATTAACCTCCCCCCACAAAAAAAAGAGGTACAACGATCCAAGCAATTATTAAAAAAAAAAAAAAAAAAACTCTGAACAAAAAAAAGTCAGGCCTAGTTGGAGTCATAGGTGAATTTTACCAGAACTTCACAAAAGAACTAACACCAATGCTTTTAAAACTGTTCCATAAAATAGAAGAGGAAGGAATTCTACCAAATTCTTTCTGTGAAACCTTAAAATAAATAAATAAACAAATAAAGTACCTTGGAATAAACCTAACCAAGGAAACGAAGATCTCCATAATGAAAACTTTAAAACACTCACGACAGAAATTGCAAGACACTAGGAAATGGACCCATGTTTTTGGATTGGAAGAATCAATATTGTGAAGATGTCAATCTTAACAAAAGCAAATCTCAATTAAAATTCCAATGGCATTCTTCACAGAAATAGAATAATCCTAAAATTCATTTTAGAAGCACAAAACCCCTCGAATAGCCACAATAATTTTGAGGCTGGTGGTGCCATCATACTTGATTTTAACCTGTATTACACAGCCATAGTAACAAAACCAGTATGGTATAGGCACAAAAACAGGCATGCAGATCAATGGAAGGGAATAGAGGACCCAGATGTACGTATGCACTGCTATAGACACCTGATCTTTGATGAAAATGGCAAAAATACTGGAGAAAAGACAGCCTCTTCAACAAATGGTGTTGGGTAAACTGGGTATGTAGAAGGATGAGTATAGATCCTCATCTCTCCCTATATACCAAAATCAAGTCCAAGTGGATCAAAGACTTCAGTATCAAACCCCAAACTGAAAATGCTAGAGGAAAAAGTTGGGGAAACCCTTCAACTTATTGCTATAGACAATGACTTTCTGAATATAATCCCCATTGCTCAGGAAATAAAACCACTAACCAACCAACCAACCACTTGGGACCTCATGAAATTGTGGAGTATAAGAAATGCAGGAAAGAGAGGGTCATTGAGTTTGCAAGGTGGTCTTTTGTTTTGGAAACTGCCATGGGCAGTGTGAAGCAGGCTTGCTGGATCTCTGCATAGAGACCTGATAGAGCCATAACGATGAACCATAGGTTGCAGTGGAGACCCCATGGAGATGTCAGGACCACAAGATGGCTGCTAAGGAAAAGCTGCAGTCCCCAGATCAAGTTTCCAGGACAATGAGTAGCCTAGCTGGAGGGGCGAAATTGGAACTCTAGGGACATGTTTGTTACTGGCTAGAGTTGTTGGTCTTGCAACTACAGAGTTCTTTAGCAGTGTGTTTATTCTGTGCCATCATGGTTTTTTGGGGGTGGATTTTTTGGTATTATGGCTGAGTTGAAAGACCTGGACTATGTGAATGTTTGAACATCACTAGAATTGATAAAAACTATAGGGACTTTTCTTTGTTATTAATTTTAGAGGGACAGACAGACAGAGATAGAGGGAGAGGGAGAGGGAGGGGGAGGGAGAGAGGGAGGGAGAGAGAGGGAGAGGGAGAGAGAGAGGGAGAGGGAGAGAGAGAGGGAGAGGGAGAGAGAGAGAGAGAGAGAATGGGTACACCAGGGGCTTCAGTCACTGCAAACAAACCCCAGATGCATCTGGCTTATGTGGGTCCTGGGGAATCAAGCCTTGAATCAAAGTCCTTAGGCGTCACAAGCAAGCACTTAACCGCCATCTCTCTAGCCCAAACTATGGGGACTTTTAAAGATAAATTTGAATGTATTGCATTTTATATCATGGATGGCTATCAGTTTCTGGGGGCTAGGGGTAGAATTTGGTGGTTTGATACAGGTGTTCCCCACAACTTAGTTGTTCTGAATGCTAGGAACCCAGCTGATAGAAATTTGGGAACTAAAGCCTCCTCCTGAGAGAGGCAGTGCATTGTTGGGGGTGAGCTTATGGGTATTACAGCCAGTTCCCCCTTGCCAGTGTTTGGCACACTTTCCTGTTGCTATTGTCCACCTGATGTTGCCAGGGGGTGATGTCTACCCTCTGCTCATGCCACGTTTTTCCCCTGCCATGGTGAAGCTTCCCCTAGACCCTGTAAGCCAAAATAAATCCTTTTTCCCCCCAAAAGCTGCTCTTGGTTTGGTGATTTCTGCCAGCAATGTGAACCTGACTGCAACACCATGAATAAATTCCAAGGTAACAGCAGAGCAATATATTGGTAATACTTCTTTTTAAAAATTTTTTTTTGTTTATTTATTTGAGAGTGAAAGAGGGAGAGAGAGAGAGAGAGAGAGAGAGAGAGAGAGAGAGAGAGGGAGAGAGAATGGATGCGCCAGGGCCTCCAGCCACTGCAAAGGAACTCCAGATGCGTGCATCTCCTTGTGCATCTGGCTAACGTGGGTCCTGGGGAATCAAGCCTCAAACCTGGGTCCTTAGGCTTCACAGGCAAGCACTTAACCGTTAAGCCATCTCTCCAGCCCTTAGTAATACTTCTTAAAGGGATGAATTAAAGGTATTATCTATCTACATAAATATGCAACTTTGTATTTCAAGTAAAGGCAGTTATTATTATTTATTTATTTATTTATTTATTTATTTATTTATTTTTATTTTATTTGAGAGCGACAGACATAGAGAGAGACAGATAGAGGGAGAGAAGAGAGAATGGGCGCGCCAGGGCTTCCAGCCTCTGCAAACGAACTCCAGACGCGTGCGCCCCCTTCTGCATCTGGCTAACGTGGGACCTGGGGAACCGAGCCTCGAACTGGGGTCCTTAGGCTTCACAGGCAAGTGCTTAACCGCTAAGCCATCTCTCCAGCCCGGCAGTTTTTATTTTTGAGAAAGGATCCTGCTATATAGCCTCCAGAACTTGATGTGATCCTTCTTGCTCTGCCATCCACACCTGGGTTTACTGGCATATACCATTGCACCCAGATAATGAAACCTTTTAGTGACTATTTCTTTACTGATGTTAAAATGAAAGATAGTTTAAGACTATCTAAATTACTAACTGGTTCAACTGATTAAATAATTCAAACTGAAAGGCTTGGTAAATAACTCTGTAGAAAAGCCATGTCGTAACTATCTCTTAAGTTTTCACTACCATTTAACACTATGCCTGGAATCACATATGTATGTAACACATGTATGTGCTATACATATAGGTATGTAATTCAGGAGGCAAAGGCAGGAAGATTCATGCTAGCTCAAGGCTAACTTGGGCTACATGTGAGATCCTATCTTAACTTACCTAACAACAACAACAAAATAAAAATAAAATATACCTAATTCTGGATTATACAGACTGATGAAAGAAGCAACATGATTTGCAACCAACCTAGAAATCTTTTAAACTTTTGAAACCCATTATATAATTTTAAGCATTTAGGAAGTTTTAAACTATTACAACTTCATCTGCAATAGTATATTGGTAAGGCTACATTCTGTGAGCACATGGAATTTGACTGCTTTAAAATAAAGTACTGCATGTCTTAAAACAATTTTAAACTATAACATTGTAAAGGAAACAATTTATCCTTTTAAAATTACTACAAAATAATCACATCTCAAAAATCCCAATTCTGCTTTACTTTTACAATACTAGAGAAAATGTATGCATTTTTTTGGACAATAAGAATTTTAATCAAGAAATAAACTACACTTATTCACAGAAATAGTCATAAAGCTCCTGAAAATCTTTATGAAGAACTTTTTGTTCACTGATTCCACTTATTGTTCTTTTAAGTTCTATTTCTGCCCTAATATTTATAATTTCTTGCCATCTTCTGGATTTGAGATTGGCTTCTTTTCTAGAGCCTTATGATGCACATCTTTAGGTTGTGGTTTCTATGAATGTTTTACAACTTTTTGTGTTTTTTTTTAATATTTTTTTAATATTTTTTTTAATTTTTATTTATTTGAGAGCAACAGACATAGAAAGAAAGACAGATAGAGGGAGAGAGAGAGAATGGGCGCGCCAGGGCTTCCAGCCTCTGCAAACGAACTCCAGACGCGTGCACCCCCTTGTGCATCTGGCTAACGTGGGACCTGGAGAACCGAGCCTTGAACCGGGGTCCTTAGGCTTCACAGGCAAGCGCTTAACCGCTAAGCCATCTCTCCAGCCCTTTTTTTGCTTTTTTTGAGGTAGGGTCTCACTCTAGCCCAGGCTGACCTGGAATTCACTATGGAGTCTCAGGGTGGCCTTGAACTCATGGCAATCCTCCTACCTCTGCCTCCCAAGTGCTGGGATTTAAATAACCCACTAAAAATTGGGCTGGAGAGATGGCTTAGTGGTTAAGCGCTTGCCTGTGAAGCCTAAGGACCCCAGTTCGAGGCTCGGTTCTCCAGGTCCCACGTTAGCCAGATGCACAAGGGGGCGCACGCGTCTGGAGTTCGTTTGCAGAGGCTGGAGGCCCTGGCGTGCCCATTCTCTCTCTCTCCCTCTATCTGTCTTTCTCTCTGTGTCTGTCACTCTCAAATAAATAAATAAATAAATAATATATTTTTTAAAAAAAAACCTAAAAATAACTTTATTTATTTGCAGGGGGTAGGGGGAGAGAGAGAGACAGTTATGCACTATGGACAAACTAGGCCTTCATGCCACTGAAAACGAACTTCAGATGCATGCCTTACTTTGTGCATCTAGCTTTATGTGGGTACTGGGGAACTGAACCAGGTCCAGCAGGATTTGCAAGTAAGTACCTTTAAATGCTGAGCCATCTCTCCAGGCCTCTCTGATGTTTTGTTTTTTAAATTAAGAACATACTTTGTAACATCATGTGTTGGTACCACCTTTTCTCTAGTTCCTGCCCCCATTCTGCTGAGGGTCCTCCTCTGGGGTGTTGCTGGTATTCCCCATGGGGTTGTGAGTTATGTGTAGTCTGAGCAGCAGTTCTTAGTGGTGGCAGTGGGGGCGGGGGCATAATGCCTCTAGGTATGACATTCCGACTTGTAGTTTTTACAATCTTGCAACCCACTCTTCCACAAAATTCTCTGAGCCTTGGTGTGTGTGTTGTAAGTCTATTTCTGTGAAAAACTCTCAGGAGCTTCTGGAATCTGCTTTGGTATGCATTTAGTATCTTCAGTGTCTGTCTCCTTTTACCCTGGTGAATATTGTCAGGCTAACCATGGGAGCAGCACTCTTGCTCATTTTCCCAATTCCTCTGTGGTGAATTTTTAATGTTAGCACTTGGTATAAAAATTTCCCTTAGGATTGTCTTGGTTGTATCGCAAAACACTTGGTAGGCTGTGCTATCATTTTCAATTATTTCTAGGTAGTTATTAATTCTTCCTCCCCAATTTCTTCAATGGTCCACTGTTCATTCAAGACTGCATTGTTCAGTTTCCAGCTATCTGTGAAGTTTCTGAAGCCTTTCTTGTTGATTTCCACTTTTTTTCCACTGTACTACAATAGGTTACAAGAAATTAAGTTAATGATTTTTGTATTTCTTTAACGTTTTGTGACATGATGTATTCAATTTTGGAGGAGGATTCATTTGTCAAAGAGAAATGTGTATTTCTTATCTGTTGGATGGAATATTCTGCAGATATCTGTTAAACCCAGTCATCTACAATATAATTTAGATGTTTTTTTCTGCTGACTCCTAGTTTCTGAAGACCTCCAAGGACTATATCCTACTCCAGAGATACCCGCATATACATATTTACTGTTGCACTATTTACAGTATTAAGAAAATAGGAGACAAGCTAGATGTTCAACAAATGAATGGATATCGAAAATATGGCATATGTGCATTATATACAATGGAATATTATTCAGCTGCAAATAAAAATGAAATGCAGTTTACAGAAAAATAGCTGGATCTAGAAACTATTATATTGAGGTGACCCAGACTCAGAAAGAAAAATAGTACATAAATAGTGCATAGAGTTCTCTCTCATGAGGATTCTAGTTTTTTTTTTTTTTTTTTTTTTTTTTGGTGAGAGTTGGGGGGAGAGAGAGAATGGGTGTGTCAGGGCCTTCAACTGCTACAATCGAACTCCAGATGCATGTACCACCTTGTGCAACTCGTTTACATGGGTCCTGGGTAATCAAACCTGGGTTCTTCAGCTTTGCGGGCAAGTGTCTTAACTGCTATGCCATCTCTCCAGCCCATCTAGTCTATTTTATTTTTAAAGATTTATTTATTTATTACAGGCAGAGTGAGAGGGGGAGGGAGGAAGGTGGGGAGGGAGAGAGAGACGGAGTGGGGGGTAAGAAAGAGAGAATGGGCATGACAGGGTTTCTAGCCACTGCAAACGAACTCCAGATGCAGACGCCACTATGTGCATCTGGCTTATGTGGTACTTGGAGAATCAAACCTGGGTCCTTAGGCTTTGCAGGCATGCACCTTAACCACTCAGCCATCTCTACAGCGCCCCCATCTAGTTTTTTGAAATGTGTGCGTATATGTTCTTCTGTGTGCATGTGCAAGTATATGTATGAGGGTGCATACAATTTTGTGTGAAAATACTGCAATTTAAAGTTAATACATTGTATGCTAATTGAGATAAATTTGTTAAAACATAAATTCCAATACTAAGGCACATCACAGTAAACTGATTAAAATAAGTAATAAGGAAATTTCAAAAGAGCAGGGATCACTAAGATGGGAGTGTTCAATACACAGCAACAAAAGGAAGAATAACAGGTTTCTCATCAAGAATAATTAAATGAAGAAAAGAACAGGCAATATCTTTCATGGTATCAAAGAAGGAAAATAACCCATTAAACCAAAACTATAGATCTTCCAAGAACAGAGGCTCAGTGAATAAAGAAAAGACTTACAGCAAAAGTGCAAGTATTCAAGTGATTCCCAGAACCCACATTAAAAAAAATACATAGTGATGCTGGAGCTGGTGTATAAACCCAGCATGCCTACTGTGAGAAAGGAGATGCAGACAGTATTCTCTCAGAAGCTTCCAGGCTAGCTAGCCTGGTGAATGGGGTGGTGAACAATGAGAGCGCTTCCATGAGGTGGAAGGTGAAGACCAACACTGAAAAATTGTCCACTGACCTCCAAGTATGTGCCACAGTATGCATGTGCCTACAATCACACAACAAAAATAAATTTAAAAAAAGATTTCAAATTTGACAGCTGAAGCTAAATTTAAGAAATGTTCAAGAATGCTCTGTAGGCAATGAAAATTATACCAGATTTAAATCTGATTTTAAGCAAAAGGAGTAAAAAGTATGGAAATGACAATTACATAAATAAATGTATGCTTTATTCCTCATTATTTAAATCTCTCTAAAAGAAATGTCAACTTACATGAAAGTAAGAGCGTGTTCTTTTGTCTTTAAAACATGTATTAGTGAAAAATGCTTTTGATGGGTTCAACACTACAGACATGATCCAGGAAAAAAATCAGAGTCTGAAGTAAAGTAACTCCAAATTACAATAAATGATTATAAAAAAGGGAATAAACAGATGGAAAAGAATATTTGAGAACATTGAGAATTATAAAAAGGACAATGTGTAATGAAGCATTGAAACATTAAATAATTGAGTGATTCTTCCCCCAAATCATCAAACCACATATCCAGAAATTTCTCAGAAAAAACCCCAAGAAGAATACCAAAACATCTACACCATGGTATGTCATTTTCTAACTGCAGCTCATCAAGGTCAAATAGGGAATTTATAAAGAAGCCAGAAAAAACCCAAAACAATAAAAGTAAAGGAGTAATGAGAATTTATGTTAGGTCTCTTTTCAGAAATCTGGTAAACAGGTCCAGAAGGTGCACTTGCGAAAATCTGTTCTTTTTCAGAAGGGAGACCAGAGGGGATAAACTACCCCTAGCACTTCAGCCCAGCCACAGCTGAAACCAAAGAGGAACTGGTGAGATAAGCAAGAGTGCTGTTTCAATGGTGAACCAGACAATTAGTGCCAGGGTGAAGGAGACAGACACTAAGGATACTCAATACTTACCAAAGCAGATATCCAAAGGCTCCTAAGAGCTCATCAATGAAGGAGACTCAAACTCACCCAGCATGGCTCATGGAATTTTGTGGGAAAGGTGGTAAGATTGTAAGAGCCACAGGTTGAGACATCATGCCCAGAGGCTTTCCATTCCCTACCCCCCACAAAAACCTAATGCTGCTCCCACAACTCAAACCACAACCGCATGGGGAATACGTGCAACCCCTACTGAGGAGGGTCCCCAGCAGAATGGGGGCAGAGAGGAGGGAAAAGAGAATACCAACACATGATATATCCACACAAAATACATTGTTAATAATAAAAAAATCAGGGGGCTGGAGAGATGGCTTAGCTGTTAAGGCACTTGCTTGCAAAGCCAAAGGACCCAGGTTCGACTCCACAGAAACCAAATAAGCACAAGAGTACGCACACATCTGGAGTTCATCTTCAGTGGCTGGAGGCCCTAGCATGCTCATTCTCTCTCTCTCTCTCTCTCTCTCCCTGTTTCTGTATCTCTCTCATATATATATATATATATATATATATATATATGTATGTATGTATGTATGTATGTATGTATGTATGTATATGGGGGGTAGGGAGAAGGGGGGAAGGGAGGGAGGGGAAGAGAAAGCAGGAAAAGAAAGTAATAGAATGAGATTTTTTTAAAGGCAAAATTAAAACCAGAGAAAGAGGAGTACGAAAAAAATTAAAAACAAAGACAATGAATAAGCAATGAATGCTACATACATTGATCTAGTTTTATCATTCAGTGTAAGCTAGGGATGTAGCTCAGTTTCTAGAGTGATTATCTAGCATGCATGAAGCCCTAGGTTTGATCCCCAACACTACATAGCTGGGTATGATAATATAAACAGTCAGTCCTAGTACTCAAGATAAGGTTCAGAGAGGGGTGAGCAGGGCATGGTGGCACATGCCTTTAATCCCAGCACTTGGGAGGCAGAGGTAGGAAGACTGCCCTGAGTTCAAGACTACCCTGAGACTATATAGTGAATTCCAGGTCAGCCTGGACTAGGGCAAGACCTTACCTGGGGGTGGGGGGAGATGAGAGGTTTCAAGGTCATCCTCAGCTACATGAGTTCAGCTGGAGACTGACATGAGACCCTGCCTCAAAAATAAAGGATCAGAGAGGTATGTAAAGTGCTTCGTGCATATGCATAAGGACCCGAGTTCAGATGCTCAAAATCCATGTAAAATGCACGGAATCATGATGCACACTTGTAATCTCACCACTGGGAGGGCAGAGACAGGATATTCTTGGGGCTCATTAGCTAGCTAGTTTAAATGTGATGTCTAGATTCAGTAAGAGACCCAGTCACAAAAAAAATGGAAGTAGGGATCAATTAAGGAAGATACCTTATACCTACCTCTTTTTTCCACATATGTGCATGGGTACCTGCACCCACATATATGACTGCACACAAAAACAAGCATACAAACTACAAAGACATAAATATGTATGCACACAGACACACAGACACACACACACATATCACCTACACACAAAAAATAAATACATGAACTTGGACTAGAGGGAAACCCAGAAAAAACTAAATACATACACAAAAACTTTAAATGAATATATTGATTAAATAAAGCCCGTAAGACTACTAAAATAACAAGATCCTACTATATGTTGTAAAAAAATCATTTTAAACATAACGATACAGATTAAATGTTAAGAAAAAGAAAATTACGCTATATGGACACACACAAAAAGAACAGGGAAAAACTGAGGGTACATATAATAAAATAAAGACAATTCCCCAGTGAGACCTACTAATTATTAACATGAGAGCTCATAGCAAGGCTTCAAACTCAAGCACTCCAGTCCCACAAAAATCTATAACAAATCCCCTTCTCAAATGTAAGCAGACAAATCCACTATGATACTTTCAGAGTCTGATTTAAGGCAAAAATTAAAATACAGTAAAAATGAGGGTTGGAGAGATGGCTTAGTGGTTAAGCACTTGCCTGTGAAGCCTAAGGACTCCAGTTCGAGTCTCGATTCCCCACTATCCATGTAAGCCAGATGCACAAGCTGGCGCATGCATCTGGAGTTTGTTTGCAGTGGCTGGAAGCTCTGGTGCGCCAATTCTCTCTCTTCCTCTTTTCTCTCTGACTGCCTGTCTCTCTCAAATAAATAAAAATAAACAAAAAATAATTTAAAAAAAAAAGTCAAAATGAGTGACAGAAATATAGTTGGAACAAACCTAAATATGTTAAGATTAAACAACACACCTGTAAATAACACAAGGCCAAGAATCTCAAGGGAAATAAAATCTCATTGTAAACAAAATGAAAACAGAACTTAGTTTTAGAGGATAGAACAGAAGTAGACCACAAAGAACAGACAGCATGGAATATACATCTTGTAACATTGGAAAGACCTAAAATCAATAATATGTTGGGCATGGCAATGTATGTCTATAATTCTAGTACACAGGAGGCTGAAGCAGGATTGCTGTAAACACAAGGCCAGATTGGTTCACATAGTTCAGGGACAACATGATACATACAGAAATACTGTCTACAGAAACAAACAAAAAATGAAAACCACCAAACCAAATAAACATAAAAATACAGACAGAAAAAAACACACTAATAAAGAATAAAACAGTAATTTAGGTTTCCACCTTAGGAGACTATAAAGTACATATAGAAACCAAGGGAAGGATAAAAAAAATTCAAGCAGAAATCAATGAAGGTGAACACAGTAGATAAATAAAATCAACAAAATGAAAAATCACTCCTTTGAAAAGGCCAGTAAGTGATAAGCCTCTAGTCAGTTTAAGACAAGAAAACAAAGATATACTACTACAATAAAAAATGAATAAAGGGCTGTACAACCACTGATCTACTAGGCATTACAACAACTTCATATGATCAACTGTATGCCCACAAATATGACAACCTAGATAATATGGAATAATACTTTGAAGATAAAAATCTACCAAAATTTACATTTAGATACTCTGAATAGGCATATTCTATTAAAGAAAATGATTCAATTCCCAACCTTTCAAAACCAAAATCATCTCAGACTCATGAGTTCACTGGTAGCATCTACCAAACATGTAAGGAATTTATTATATCAAGCCAATGCAATCTTTTCCAGAAAATACAACTCAAATGAACACTTTCTATCTCATTCTCTGCTAGGATTTACACTAATAGCAAAGCCAGATAAAGATATTACAATTATATCATAATATGTAAAAATATATATAAAATTATGAATACAGATATAAACAAAGTCAAAATATCAATAAATTAGATCTAACAATGTAAAAAATTATACATCCAGCTTAAGTGAGTTATTTATAGTAAACATGCAAAGCTGGTTCAAACACTTGTAAAGCGATGAATGTAATCCGTAATATTCAAGAAAAAAAATTCATGATTTTACCGATAAATGCTGAAAAAGCTTTTAACAAAATGTAACAAATTCTTGACTTAAAAAGAAAATCTTGTAAACCAGGAACAATTTCCTCATCTTTGTAAATAATAAGGATGTTCTCATGACTTCTATTCAAAATGGTGCTTGAAACTTCATATAATGCGACAAGAAAAACAAAACACATACAGGGAAAAAATGTATTTTAGACTCCAGGACTATGTATGTGGAAAAAGCTTAACTATCCATAGAACAAATGAAACTAATAAGCTATTATAGTAAGTTTACAAGAGCTATAGAAGTAATATACAAATGTTCATTGCTTTCCTATATACTACTGAAAATGCAAATTAAAACAATACCATTCACATAAGCAAATAAGCACACACATCCACAAACACCCTGAGCTTAAGTGTAACAAGCTATGTACAAGACAAATTAGAAAACTACATAATTCTAAGAAATTAAAGTAAGCATCGGTTAAAGGAGAGATACGTACATGTCAGCATATTACTCAATATTAGCTATTTCAACCTTGATTGAGAGATTCAATGTAATCCAAAATCAGAAAGCATATAAGTTACTAGTGGATATTAGAAATTAATCTTAAAACTGTGTATTTTAACTCTCACAATTTTTTTTAAAAATCAAACTTGCTTCTATAGTACAAGAAGCCAGATAATGAAGCAGTTTTGTATTTTCTCTAAGGCAACACTTTCAAAGGTTAAAAAAATAAAAAAGTCCTCCACCAAGGCTGGGCATGGTGGCAAACTCCTTTAATCTCAGCACTTGGGAGGCAGAAGCACTGTGAGTTGTAGGCCACCCTGAGACTACAGAGTGAATTCCAGGTCAGCTTGGGCTACAGCAAAACCCTACCTCGAAAAACCAACATAAATAAAATAAATAAAATAAAAATTAGTACTCCTGACAGGATGTGGTAGCCCTAGATGTCATTTTAGCACTCAGAGTCAAGAGCACCATGGCAAATTTAAAACCAACCTGGGCAATATAGGGCGTTCTAAGATAGCCAGAGGCTACAGAAAGAAATCTTGGCTAATATTACTATCATTCCTAATTACTATTATAATGTAGATTTAACCTTTTGTCAAATATCCTAGCCATTTACATGCCTTATTGTACTTGTTATATATAGACATTATACTGCATTGAAAATACATGAACTAAAACTACATGTACTAACAAAGTTAAATCTTGGCAACATGAGGAAAAAGATGAAATGATACATAATGCTTAATCTATTTACATATAATAAAAAGACAAACTAATTTTCTCTTGTTTTGTTGGTATAGACGGTTTAAAAAATTCTAAAAGAAAAAATAGTGAAGAATTACCCTCATCTCATGAACAGCTTATTTTGGTACTTGTTCAGTGTTTGTATTTTTTTTAAAAGATTTTTATTTATTTATTAGAGACAGAGAGAGGGACAGAGAGAGAGAGGGAGGGAGGGCAGGCCTCTAGGCACTGCAGAGGAACCCCAGATGCATGTGCCACCTTGTGCATCTGGCTTAAGTGGGCCCTGGAAAATCGAACTTGGGTCCTTAGGCTTCACAGGCATGCACCTTAACCACTAAGCCATCTTTCAAGTCCTAATTTTTTTTTAAGATTTATTTTTATTTACTTATTAGAGACGGGGGGGGGGGGGGGAGTTGAGAATGGGTGTGCCAGGGCCTCTAGCCCTGCAACCAAAACTCCAGACACATCCACCACCATGTGCACCTGGCTTATGTGAGACTTGCAGAATCAAACCTGTGTTCTTAGGGTTTGCAGACAAGGGCCTTAACCGCTAAAACACCTCTCCAGCTCAGTGTTTGTATAATTTCTAAATACTATTTGTTCAGTCCTAACCCATATGCTGGTTGTCAAGATAGCTTCTCCATACATCCGGAAGACTCAATTTCTTTTATCAGCTCAATATCAAAACAATCAAACAAAGACAGTATATGAGATTAATATTTTTTAAAATCTTTATTTGCAAGCAGAGAGATTGACAAGGAATGAATGAATGAGTACACCAGTGCATCTAGCTGCTACAAATAACTCCAGATGCATGCACCACTTTGTACACCTGGCATTATGTGAATACTGGGGAATCAAACCCTGGTCATTAGACATTGCAGGAATGTGCCTTAACTGCTGAATCATCTTTCCAGCCTTAGATTAGTATTTATAGCAATGACAGACTTAACCAATCATCCTGCTGAGACAAGTGCCTGTGCACACGTGTGCACAAACAAAAAGAAACCGTTGGAGCCAGGTGTGGTGGCGCACGCCTTTAATCCCAGCACTCGGGAGGCAGAGGTAAGAGGATGGCCGAGAGTTCAAGGCCACCCTGAGACTACATAGTGAATTCCAGGTCAGCCTGAGCCAGAGTGAGACCCTACCTCGAAAAACCAAAAAAAAAACAAACAAACAAAAAAAAACCCTTTACAATTGAAGAAATAAGATGCTGTGAAGTTAAACATCAAAATCTAGGAGGAGGTAAACTAAAAAATAAACCCGATTCCTAGTTACTTCAGATCTGAGGACATCTGTCTACATAGAAGATAAAACAAACAAAAAAGGATGAGCCATTGGAGGAGGCTAGATTATGGAAAAACATTAAAGTTCAAGGCTCACTCCAAAGGTAGGGACTCCGACAACACTATCCAATTTAAGCTGAAAAACAGTAAGATAAAACTACATTCAACAGGGTGGCAAAATAGGAACATAAATGTTAGTGAGATTGCAGAAATAAAGATCGATCATACACTTATGGAGGAGTAGAAAGTAGATAGACACTACAGGCGAGCTTGACATAATCTACAAAAAGGCATGGCTATATGTGTAAAAATGCATGTGCATGCATATTTACAATGAGGCTGTTCATAATTTTCAAAACCTGAACACAAGCCGTCACTATTACACTAACTCAGTTGTGGTGTACTTCTAAAGATTTACTATATTTAAGACATTACAACACAAAGAAGATATTTAAATTCCAGCAAATACATATTAACAGAGTCAAGTGTCAGCAGGAAAATAACACACAAAATGATAATGATATGCAATCTTTGTAAACATAGAAGAAAAAACGGGCAAAATTAACACTGTGTAGGAAAGTGGTTAAAAGCCACTAGCATATAAAGCGGTAAATAAACACTACAAAAAGAAAATCAAGACAGTGTTAAAAGTCAAAGACAGAATGGTCAGGAATGGATAGTGAAGTGCACTTCTCAGTGGCACCAATGAGTAAAGAGTTCACAACTGCTAAAACTGTGAGTTTTCTATACAAAAAAAATTTAGGGTAGTTTTGTTTAGATTCCATCTTATGGTTACTAAGTAAAAGTGGTAAACACTAGGAAAGATGCATAAATAGGGTTCACTGTCCAAATTTTCACGGAAAGAACCTACCAACAGAATCAAAAGATACCCTAAACATGATGATCGTTGGCGTCTTTAGTTAAAAACAAACATTTTAACTGATGTTACTTCAAAGTACTTTTTAAAAAGACAACGGATGATTGTAGTGATTACAATTGTTCAAAGTGAATATGAAAAATCCTTCCACTATGAAAAAAGAAACACTTGGAAAAATGTGTCATCTACTCTACAGTCAAGGAAAACTTGAGTGATGCCTATTTCCAGTTTATCAGTCGCAAGCATCAACATTAAGCCGAACACAATCCCTTCCCAGGATAGCAACGTTAGAAGCGATAGCGGCTTCCAGTCAAGCATCCCTACCTAACCCGTTCTTTGCCCAAAACCTCTCCTTATGATTCCAAGGGAGGTCGCCAAGGAAAGAAGGAATGAAGGACACAATACTCAACACAAGCAATGCCACCCGCAGCTCACCACAATGCACACGTGCAGGCTTCGCCCTCCCGGCGGGGCCGCCTGCTCTGGGGCGAGCAAGAGGAAGTCTCTCGTGTCACCTGCGGGGCTGCGCGGACGCCTTGTCTGAGCACCCCCGGCCCCGCGCAGCCTCACGAAGGGCCTCAGCAGCACTCACTGGCCCGGTCGGGGATCCATGAATGCCAGCCTCCGCAGGACGCCAGACAGCCAGGAAGAGCCCGCCCGGCTCCGGCCTAGCCGAGCCCAACCCCTTCCCACACGCCCCGTCTCAGGCTTTTGACTCTCCCTGGTCCCCTGACACCCTGACGTGGCTGGCAAGCCCGGCTACGCGCATTACCTCCAGAAGGTTCCCGCCTTTGCCTGGGCAAAGCCGGCATGCAGCAGCCACCGCAAGAGGCTCTCCCACAGCGTCCTCACCTGCCGCTGCCAACAGCACACCCGCACTCCCGGCATGCTCCGCGCGCGCCACTCGCCCGCCCCGCCCGCCCCGGCACGTGACCTTCTCAGCGCCCGTCCACGCCTACTTCCGCTTCTCCACTTTCCCTCTTAAGAGGGAGGAGACAGCTGGGGGTGTTAGGCGAGCAGCCACTTCCCCCTCTCCCCCGCCCCCGCCCCGCTACCTCCTGCTACAACGTCTTCCGGGTCAAGAGCGGCTCGGAGCCTTCTGGGAAAACAGCTCATTTCCTCCCCTCCCCCTCCTCCTGCCTTCAACCAACCAGCCTCCCGTCAGAAAGGGACATGCGCAGTGAGTGCCTCCCGTCTCTTCTACCCGAACCCCCCCCTCCCCCCCCAAAGCAGAGAGACCCCAGCAGCAGCAGCAGCAGCTGATGATGAAGAGAGAGGCAGTGGCAGAGGGGGGGCACCTTTTATTTCTATTTTTAAAGGGACAGGACACTAATTTTACCCCACTTCAACCTTGAATTGGGGGGGGTGGGGGGAAGGCGGCTGAGTTCCTTCCCCCACCCTCCAGCTCCGAGCCCTGAGAGAGGGATTGAGCCTGAGAGAGGAGGAGAAGGAGTTTCTTCTTCTTCGAAAACCCCCATCCACGACTCCTACCCCCTCAGCCCTGCACTCGCCTGCCTTCCGAGCCCCCTCCACCCTCCTTCCCTTTGGCCGTGAGCGGAGGAGAAAAAGCGAGCAGAACCTCTTAGCAACACAGACCCTAGCTGCTGCCGAGGCTGCCGCTGCCGCCTGGCCCTGGCTGGAGACATCTCCCTACACCCAGGAGCAGCCACTTCCCCAGCTCGCCTCCTCCTTCGCCTCCTCCTCCTCCACTCCCCCCCCTTTATTACCCTTTGTGTCATCCTCCACAGCTCCAGGGAAGGCACTCAAAAGTGGGGGGCAGGAAAGGTAAGTGTGTCTGTGGGGGCTCCATTGCCTTCCTCTGGCTCTGACTTTCACTCCGGGGCAACAGCAGCACCAAACCTCATACGCAGTGGAGCTCCGGGGTGAGGAGGGGGTGGTGCTGGGGAGTGGGGGGGTGCTGAGTGAAGGAGGGGTTGGAGTGGGGAGGGATGTGTGAGGTGGGGTGTCCATCCTGTCAGCGGAGGAAGGACACTTTATTTTTATTTGCTGTTGTCAAAAGTGCTTTCTGTCCACCAGCTTCTCATTTGATTGTGTCTTGCTGGGGGGGGGGGGCATACAAAAACAATCCCCTCTTTCCTTCAGTGAAGCGCCGGGGAAAAGAGACTGGAAGAGGCACACTTTCTAGATGTCACTTAAGAATTACATTTAGAAAGCTTTTCTCCCCTTTCCCAGGAAAAGCTCTATGGCATTTGTTTCTGAGTGGGAAAATGTCGGGGTCTGGATTGTATTGGATGGAAGTGCTCGTACAATTGTAGACCTGACTGTTTTCCTCTTTCCTACTGTGTGTGGTTCGGATGTTGACTTTCAGATTGGAAGACTTGTCTGGTTCCTTGTTTTAGAGGTTAATTTTCTCTGTTTTTGTTTTTTTCTGAATTGCATATGGAATTTGAAAATTTTAGTTGATAGAGGCCTTCGCTTAGGTTTTTTTTTACTTGTATTGTTGCTGATTTTGTAAAATATTTGTTTCATTTATGAGTTCAAAGCTTAAAATATTTAAAGTTTAAATGCGACTGGCTCCCATATAGGTTCCTGGTGTTTGTTTTCCATAAGATAATATTAGCTTTCTTCACTAACTTGATATTTTTCTCATCTTTGTAACTTGTCTGAACAAGTAATCCCCATTGAAAACTTCATGTTCTAGCTGCATTGGAGGGCAAACCTCTCCATCAATAGTTTGTTGGATTGGTACCACTTTCAGTTTTAAATGAATTATTTATTTACTGTTGTAAAATGAGATGTGTTTTTCATCTCTTGGAGTACTGAAGCAAATTGGTCACTATATGTGAAAGGAGACAATTTCTAAAACATACTTTTTTAAGTTAATGAGATCATTGAGTTGTTGTTAATGTCTTTTAGTTAGCTTCAAATTGGAAAAGCAGTTTGGAGTTAGGTTTGTAGAATGGTAATTTTGATAAAAATAACTATTCTCCATTTTACATGGTGTACTTTTAATGAATATCTTTCAGTTGGTTCTGTATTTTATTTCACAAATGCTAAAAGTGTATTCTAATCTTGGCCTGCTTTTACTTAAGGCTTATATTGAGAAATGGTATTTTTGTTTCATATATATTTTTCTTCATTCCTTCCTTGAAGATAGATGCAGTCGTTCATATTCTCTCTCACACATTTCCATCATCTGTCTCTAACACTTTTTTTCAAACTACACTGGTGCCTCTGATCCTATAATTTATGTCACCAACATGAAAACAGCAATTTGATCAAGTAGAAAGGATTGAAGGAATATATATCTGTAAGGCTGTTTTACATAAATATTTAACAACATAATGCTTTTAATTTTTGTTTTCTTCATGGTAACACCAAGACATGATATACTCATATTTTAATGGTGGAAACGCATTGCATATATAGAAACTTGTTCTGAAAAGTTTTAATCATGGTGTGCAAAAGTGGACATTTACACATGAGGAATAAGACCTTATAGCAGTAAACAATATAGTATTTAACTCTTTTTATATTATAAATTTGGAAAGTTTTTTTTAAAAACCTTTTTGTGAGTTGTCATTGCTGCACTCAGGCAGATATCTTTAAGTATGCTTTTATCCAATTAGCAATACTAATCCAGGTAACCCTTATATTTTCTCTTTACATTAAAACCTCATAGTCTTAACATAAGAGGGAAAATACAACATAATGAAGAAATTAATTTTAAGTAAACCAATTGTATAGCAGTTGGTGTAGTAGCTGCCCAGTAGGCAGCTGGGTAAAATAATACCTAGCTTGTACTTTCCTTTTAGACATAGTCATGATAAGTATCTGAGGCTGGCCTTGAACTCATTCATGGTCCTTCTGCCTCAGCCCCTTGAGTGCTGGGATTACAGACACATGCCACCACACCCAGCTGTTTGTATTTTCCTCTGAAAGCATTCCTTATTTTCCTACTCATGGGTTAACTATCTCCACCCATGGTTGGAGGACTCTAGATTTTCTGTAAATGGAATGATGACTTACACTTTGAAAAACTTTTATTCTATTTGTATTATGGCTTATTTTTAAGCATTAAGAACTACTGATGTTTCAGAATGGTAGTTTTTGAACTAGATCAAGCCTTGGAGATCACTTTATTTAACTCTTCATTTTCCATGTTATTGAAGTAAGTTCAGAGAGTTTGAAGAACTTGCTCAGAGTTCCAGGGCTTATAAGTCGGCAGCTCAATGACCAGATAACTCTGGTCTCTGGATGCTTTTGTATGCTATATAACCTTGGTTTTTGTAGAAAATGAAACTCATGTACAGTTTTATGTGAGGGCACATTTTCTAAAATATTAACATATATAGCTTTAGAGCTATTACTTGCCCATATATAAGTCAAAAATTTGTTGTTGACCTTTTACGGAAACACTGATATCACTTGTTGTGGATTATTACTAGTTTGAGAATCATTTTAGCTTTCTCTAATGCTTATTTTTCCCCGAACTTACAATTACTCAGCAAATATATTTCTTATTCTTAAATACCCATATTTAGGAAAAGAAATAGAATTCATGTTGCATTATGTTTGCCTGTGAGTCCTGCCTTAGTGAACTACTTTAAGAACAACAGTTTTTGTCATATTAAAACTTATGTCCCTCATTCTTAGCTTAATGCCTGGTACACAGTTGGGCCAACTAGATTTCATAATCCTTATTAGGTTTAGAATTAGTCATATTTGAATTCTTTTTACTCAGTGAATGAGATTACTTTCTTCTTTTTCCCTTTTCCCTTCTTCCATGCTATAGTTTTGTAAACAAGAATTTTTTTCTTTGTCTATGCTATGGCTCTTACTTTTACTAATTAATAGGCAGATTAAATCTGTTCACAGCATAGTACTCATAAGAAGTAAAAATAGACTTCTAAACACTATACATGAAACTTGATGGAAGTGAAATACTTTCTATAACTAATTAAACATTCCACTTAAAAACATTCTTATTTAGAATTCACTTAAATTTCATCTCATTGAGTGAATGGTACAGTAGGTTGTTGAAATGATTAGGCCCCTTTTGCCATATGACACAATTGTTGCTTAGGTGACATGTTTCAGTGACTTTGTTTTTTTGGTCCTTACCCAGACAATTATCAGCTTTCCAGTTTTCTATGGATATGAAGATTTACACCTAGTCATCAGTGGGACCCCATGAAGTCAGCCAGAAAGCCTATATCCAACTTATGTATCTCTGTAAACTCATCTGTATTTTGAATGTATGTGAAAAATAGATTGTACTTAGGTGTTCATTAAATATCCATGGAGCTTCTTCTGTGTGTCAGGTACTCTGCTAGGCAATACGACAAATAAGGTTGGTTGCTGCAAGTAATGTAAAGAGATTTCTTAATTGTATTCTACAAGGGAATTGGTTATATCTTCAGTTTACCTAAATAAATTTAATAGTAACTAAATGGATATGATTAGGTGGAAAAATGCATGTTTAAGAATATTGACATATTTTATTGAAACAGACAAATAAAAAGAAAATGTCCATTGAATATTTTATTGTAGAATTTTCTAATCTATGGCTGCCATTACTGGACTTTTATTACTAACCAGAAGTTTATTTGAAGATGTCCAACACTATTAATTAATTTTTTAAATACATTCTCTGCAAGCCTAATGTTTTTTTTTCTCAGTAATCCCCCCCATACACCATTTACAACCCACACAACAGGTTATATTTTATATTAATTGAAAGATGTGGGCCGGGGAGATGGCTTAGCGGTTAAGGCATTTGCCAGCAAAGCCAACAGACCCAGGTTCAATTCCCCAGGACCTACATAAGTTAGATGCACAAGGTGGTACATGTGTCTGGAGTTCGTTTGCAGTGGTTACTCCTTTTTCTTTCTCTCCCTCTCTTTCTCAAATAAAAAAAGTAAAAAAAAAAAAATTTTTTAAAGAAAGATGTTATACATTTTCATTTTGAGTTTTTAGATACTTTTTTTTTTACTGTATTTGAAGTACAACTAATAGCATAATTTAATTGTCCAATAGTTAGTATGCATACTTTTTAAGAGTTTCAGAATTATGTGTACTAGATAAATCAATTCAAGATTTTCATAAGAAACTTTCCTATTTTAGTTATAAAAGAGTTTAATGGTTTAATCCTAATTATGTGATGCTGCTTTGAAAGCTTGAGTAAAATGAGTTGGAAGTTTCTTAATAGATAAAGCCTTAAAAAGAGTCCTAGGGCTGGTGAGATGCCTTAATGGTTCAGGCTCTCAGTTGAGAAGCCTAAGGACCCAGGGTCAACTCCCCAGCACCCATGTAAACCAGATGCACATGTGGCATATGTGTTCGGAGTTCTTTTTGCAGTGGCTGGAGGCCCTGGTACACCCCCATTCATCTTCCTCTCTCTCTCTCAAGTAAAACTAAAATAAAAAAAGAGTCCTATATTAGTTTCTGACACAGTTTAATATGTAATTGAAAAGTAGATTGAAGAGAAAAAGCACTTTTTAAGCTTCTCATCATTTACCCTGTATGTTTTAGAATAATGTTGATTCACAGTTTAAAAAGAAATGATAACTTTGCTGGCTAGTTTAATATATGGACGATACATAAACTGTTTACTGGTAATTTATGACTTCTTAGGATCTGAGTTTGAATTTTAACAATCCAGATTAAAAAGGTAGGCCTGAGGGTATAGGCTTGTGTTGGGAAGTCAGAAACAGGTTCATCCCTGGGGTTCACTGTCCAGCCAGTTTAGACTAATTTGGCAGGTTATAAGCAAGTGAGCAATCTTGTCATACCCTGTTTCAAAAAGAGTGCACAAAAGCTGGATAGCTGTCTCATTAGGTAAGAACACTTGCTTTACAAGTTAGAGGACCTAAGTGTGATTCCCAACATCCACTTAAAAGGCATGCATGGCTGCTGCTTGCCTTTAACCCCAACATTGTAGAGCATGGAGATAGCATGGCCAATGGGTCTTTCTGGTTAGCCAGCCTAACTAAAAATCGCAAGCTCCAGGTACAGTGAGAGGAACTTTGTCTCAGGTAACGAAGGCTAAAGAGCAATATTGGAGGACACCTGGCATCTTTCTCAAGTCTCTGCAAGCATACATGCAGGAGATGTGCATCTTTGCACACATGTCCATACACCCCCCCACACACACACGCACAACCACGCGCACGTGGGAAAAATGGGTGGATGATACAGCTAGGGATTTAACTCAGTTGGTAAAGAGCTTGCCACACAAGCATGAGGGCCTGAGTTCAGATCCCCACTGCCCTCAAAGCTAGATGTGAAGGTGTGTGCCTCTTATCCCACTACTGGGGAGATGCAGACAGAGGACTCTAAGTGCTTACTGGCTTGCTTGTCTGAATTGGCGAGATCAAGGTGTGACACCCTGTGCCTCAAATAGAATATAAGATGGAGAGTGAAGATGACACCTGACATAAGCATTGATATGCACCCCCACACTCACAAATGCATACCATATACCCATAGATTTTGCCTGAGGGATGCCCAAATTTTTCTTTTGCCCTCCACATGAATACACATATGCACCCACACGTACATGTGCACAAGAACACATATATGTATAAAATCCGTCTTCCCTTCATATAGGAAAAATAATTTCGCCTCCTTTATATATAACTTCCTTGATTTTCCATGGATTTACATTTAGTACTTTGTTATATGAAGGTGGGGGTTCCAACAATACATTGGAAAACTTGCTATGAAAAAGTTTTATACCATGGTTTTAAAGTAGAATGTCACTAAACAGTGCAACATTTGAAATCTATCCAGAATTAAAATACTTAAAATTTTGATTTGACACATTATTTCAGTTGACCTATATAACCTTTTCTTAGAGGACTTATAATTAAATTCTGTCGTTGCATAGATTGTTAGACTGTATTGTCTTAAAAGAGTGAAGTGAGTTATGTACATCATTCATCAACCTTGCTATGATGAAAATTTTGTCTGTTAGTGCTTTACTGAACTCTTTTGCAAGGAAACAAGTTTCAGCAGTGGAAGACTTTTTTAGCTTGGACCTCTTGTTCAATTCACTCCTGTGCTGCCTTCCTTGTTCTTCTTAATTGAATGTCTGTCACAGAAGTTAAACATCAACATAAATATGTTTCCTAAGATTCAACCTTAAATTATATTTATGTTTATTGTTATAGTTGTAGCTACTGTCTTTTATTCACTGTGAATCCAGAAATGTGTACTAGTCTGTTGACCACTGATTACATACTTAATATTAAGACCTAAAAAATACTGATTTAGGTTATATTACTCACTGATGTTGAGGAAGGAAAGTATTCCACATTCAATATAAGAAGATACTGTTTTTAAATAGTTACCTTATTCAGTATATACTGATCTGTAAAACATTTTCTATGGTAAGGGAAAAAAGGACTTTTATTTGAGAAATTAATTATAAAGCTTATTATTAATAAATATTGAATGGCATTAGAATATTTGAAAGTGAAATGCATGTTCCTATCGTGGAAGAAATTTAGAAGCTTTTTAAAAGGATTATTCCAAAATCACTTTCCTCCTTCCATATTTATCACACCAGAGTTTTTGCTGAAGGATTTCTTGGCCATTGTAGAGACTGTAATCTAGTTAAAAGGTTTGTTTATGCTTCCCATCTCTGTTCTGCTGATGGCATTAGAATGTAGGCCAGAGCCAGACATCTCACTGTTTATAGCATTCAAACTTCAATTAAAGCTACAGTGTTCAGTTTACTATACATCAGCAAGTCCATATCAGTTAGAAAAATCACTGGTAATGTTACAATGATTTTGTGTAGTCATAGACTTTCCTCAATATTACCGCTGCTAAGAATATATATATATTTTTTAATTGGTGGATGTTAGCATCATCTCTTTCATAGAAGTGTAAAATGAAACTGATTTTCTATTAGAAGTAATTTAATATTTTCATTTAAAAATTTTATATAATCTTGTAGTCTGTTTTTATTATTGTATATTTAAATGGCCCAGCTTTAAAAAAATATATATAATAAGTATTACTTTGCTAGTCAGTTGAGTCCTTGTTCTAGCTTGAAGAATACCACAACAACTTATTGCTTGTTAACAAAATAAAACTAGCAGTTCTAGTATTCCATTTTTGTGTGTGTGTGTGTAAGGAGTCTAGTACTACATAACAGATTTTCATTTAATTTTATATGCTTTTCTGGTCTTATACTTTGCTCTTTGAGGTTTTTCCATTTTAAGTCTGTTGATAAACTTTTAAGTTTCTCTTTTTTGTTCCCAGAAGTTTTAAGAATTCTTTAGTATTTCTTCAGCTGCTTCTCTGTTTTTGTATTGCTTTCCCAGGCCAGCAAAAAATAAAAAATAAAAATAAAAAAATACTTGAATTGTATGTATTTTTTAGTTTTTCTATATAATAATCACATTTGCTAAATACATTGCTTTCTTTGTAAAACATTATAGTAGAAAAATCTATGTAAAAAGATCTTCCTTGGACAATAATAGAAATTATTTATTCAAATGTAAGATATAAAAATATGAAATACAACCAGTGATATCTAAAGATAAGAACTAAAAGCAACTATGCAAAATTTAAGTTTGTGCATTAAATAAGTGGATAGATTCCTATGGTAAGTGAGGTCAGAAAAGTCAAATCACATGCATTGTATGGTCCATGTATCATTAATGTAAAAAAATATACAGAATATTGTTATATTTAAGAATGTAAGTTTGTACAAATTTACATATTTCATACTTTGTATATGAATGCATAAGCTATATGTCATATGCATGTAAATATATAAAGATTTATGAAAAATTTAGAAATAATTATAAAAGGTAAATATATATATGAGATGTATGCCAAATACCTTCTGGGTATAAAAAGTCTACATCTGGAATGCTGATAGGTTGAAGTTCTCATGGTGTTATATTTGCTTTAGCATTGCTTTGATTTGTATTCAATAATAAGCTTATATTCGTATAGTAATTTTACAAGAAAACACTTTCTATATGTGTATGTAAGGAGTAAGAAAAATGCTAGGAAGATTACAGACCTGGGCTGGAAAGATGGCTTAGTGGTTAAGGAGCTTGCCTTGGAAGCCTAAGGACCCATGTTCAACTCTCTGGTCTCATGTAAGCCAGATGCATAAGCGCACAAGGACACATGTGCACAAGGGGGCATACATGTCTGGAGTTTGATTGCATTGGCTGGAGGCCCTTGCCTGCCAATTCTCTTTCATTAAAATAAATTGTGTGTGTGTGTGTGTGTGTGTGTGTATGTATGTATGTGTGTGTGTGTATATATCTATATATCTATATATATATATAGATATCATATATATTTATATACCTGACAAGATAGTTTCATGAATGTATCCCTAGAGTACCTTAAAGAAAGTTTAGTATTGCTGAGACTCACTATAGCTCAATAGAAAATAAAGTCTGTCAGACAGATCTAATCTCATCTAAGGGAATGAAAATCCTGGTCTGTGAGGAAAGAACGCTTAATATAATGTGGCTGGATTTTAAAATATTTTTCTTTTTACTGAAAATTCAACTTGCATATACTGGGCTAGTAGTGATGGTGAAGGATATCAGCTATAACATCACTGTTTCAGTTTAAGGTAAGAAAGATTATATAGCCCTAAGATGAAAGAGTCACTCAAAGTATGGACAGTATAGTCCTCTAACATTTCTGTGAAGCTTTCTGTGTTCACACACTGGTTTGAGTAGAGGTCAAAAAGTTTTTAAAAAGTTTGTAGAATAAGTACTTTTTCTTTAATCAGGTAAACTTAAAATGTCCTTAAAAAATAGCTTAGGAACTTTTGTAAAATAACATCAAACTAAATGTGTAAACATCTTTTTTTTTTAAAAGATATTTATTTATTTATTTGAGAGCGACAGACACAGAGAGAAAGACAGGTAGAGGGAGAGAGAGAGAATGGGCGCGCCAGGGCTTCCAGCCTCTGCAAACGAACTCCAGACGCGTGCGCCCCCTTGTGCATCTAGCTAACGTGGGACCTGGGGAACCAAGCCTCAAACCGGGGTCCTTAGTCTTCACAGGCAAGCGCTTAACCGCTACACCATCTCTCCAGCCCTGTAAACATCTTAATAAAGAAGCTATCAGAACTCTGTTAGTCTCCTTCTAAGTAGGAGATAAAGGACAAATAGTAAGTAAACAGTTACCAATGGGATGAGGATAGACAAGCTTCTTTGTATAGATTGAAAACTACTTAGTAAATTAAGTGGTTACAAGTCTTATACCTTTAAATTTATGTTTAAAATTTTTATTTCCCAAAACACATGTCAGAAAACAAAGAAGCAGAAAAATGGAAGAAAGCTGGGTTAAAAAAAATCAAGAAAAGAGAGCCAGGCATGGTGGCACACACCTTTAATCCCAGCCTTGGGAGGCAGAGGGAGGAGGATTGCCATGAGTTCGAGGCCATCCTGAGACTAGAGAATTCCAGGTCAGCCTGAGCTAGCATGAGACCCTACCTCAAAAAACAAAACAAAAAATTTAAATAACTCTGCAGTTGTGACTAGAATGTTCATTAGATTCTGAAATTATTATATATAGATGGTAGTTGAGAATGAATATAGTTATGTCAGCAAAACGTTTTACAAGAATATCGTTGCAATTTTTCTTTTTTTATTTTAAATAATTTTTGAGAGAGAGAGAGAAAGTGGCAGATAGAGATAGAGAATGGGCATGCCAAGGCCTTTAGCCACTGCAAATGAACTCTAGATGCATGCTCCTCCTTGTGCATCTGGCTTACATGGGTCCTGGGGAATTGAACTGGGATCCTTAGGCTTCACAGGCAAATACCTTAATCACTAAGCCATTCCCCCAGCCCTTTCTTTCTTTCATTTTTTTAAAAAAATATGTATTTCTTTATTAGAGAAAGAGATACACCAGGGCCTCTAACCACTGCAAATGAACTCTAGATGCATGCACCACCTTGTGCCTCTGGCTTATGTGGGTCCTAGGGTATTGAACCTAGGTCCTTTGGCTTTGCAGGGAAATAGCTTAACTGCTAAGCCACCTCTCCAGCCCTTTTTTTCTTTATTAATTGTTAAAATTCTTACCCAGATTGGTACTTGGAGCATTTATGAATATTTCACAAAACTATTCCTTCCTTTCTTGTTTCTTTTTTTTTTCTGTCATCCATCTATATATGTATGTATCTATCATCTATCCACCTATTTCTCTAATCTAATCTAGCTAGCTAGCTAGACTACATTATATACAAACGCTGAAAGTAGTAAAAAAATGCAGTGTATGTTTTCTGTGTTTAGTACATAAATTTTGTTTGAGTCTCAGTTATTTCCAAAAGTCTTATCATTTAAATTGCCATAGAATCTTATCCTTATCACCAGGAGTGGAACATTTTTTTTCTTATGAAATTCTACTTATTTAAATTGTTCTATCAAATAAGACTCTATTTTTTTAGCCAAAAAGAAATGTGAGTTTTTATTTTGTTCTCATTGATTAAATGTATATTATCTGCTACTTTACCAAATGCTTTGTCATTGTTTTTCTTCACCACATACATTTGATATCTATCATGGGCTCACTGGGATAGTGAGCAAAAATTGTTACAGGTTTTGACCTTCTGGAATTTATACCCTAGATATAGAGAAGGACATTAATCAATCATGCAAACTAGTAAGGAATAATTATTATTTAGGGAATTTAGAAATGAAATATAGCCAATCAGTGCATCAAGAGATAGCTCGTAAGAGGAAATGTTTGTTTAGTGTAATCTTTTTGAGTAAGAGTTCACTTGAATAGGAATGAGAAAAGGGGCTGGAGGGATGGCTTAGTGGTTAAGACACTTGCCTGCAAAGACAAAGGACCTCAGTTCAATTCCCCAGGACCCACATAAGCCAGATGCACAAGGGGTCACATGTATCTGGAGTTCGTTTGCAGTGTCTGGAAGCCCTGGCACACCCATTCTCTCTCTGTCTCTCTCTTTCTCTTTCTCTCTCTTTCTGCCTCGTTCCCTCTCTCAAGTAAATAAAAAATAAAAATATTTTAAAAAATTATTTTAAAAGAGTGAGAAAAGAGCACTGTATATAAAATTCCCAAGGGAGGGCTAGGTGGAGGATACATGATAAAAATGCTGCTAGGGACTAGCTAAGGACTAAACTACATGACATTTTAGTTAAAGTTGTTCCTTATCCTTAGATTTACTAGTTAAATTGAAGACTAATATTATTTATTTTCAGCGATAAAAGCTTACTCTTAGTTGTACAATGTTTTACATGGGATTTTTTTTTGTTAAGTTAACATACACAATGCTTTTTCCATAGAATCATGGTTATAGTGCCAGGTCTCATAAAACCTTTCTAATACAGATACAGTGGAACTTCATGAACATAACATAATATCCTAGATAGAGCCAGACAGACATTAGAAAAAAAAAAGGGAGTTAAAATGATGTCTTTTTTGTTCCAAGGAGAACATGATGGATTTATTTGTCTATGCTATGAATCATGAAGAAAAACTAATACTTTTAAGTATCCTAGGCTGGAGAAGGATAGATTGTAACTCATTGGTAAGGCTCGTAGTTGTTAGACAACTAGTGAAAATACTCAACTGGCACCTAGATATAGGACCATATATTATATGGATTAAATTAAGGAAGAAGAATAGAGGATATATGATTCACAGACCTACATATTTTCATAGTTATTAGAATATAAATATTTTATAAATTCTTATAAAATGTATTGGTATGAAAAGTAGGGCTACCAAATGATAAACAAAAGTCAACTGTGTTTGGTTATGTTTAGATTAACTTATACAGCCAGAATGCTTATAAATTACTATGTTACATTAACTATTTCAGGACATGATGTCAGTCTTGCCTATATTATTGTATCAGCTAGCAATCCAGTAACTAAAGTCTTAAGAAATATCCAGAGTATTAAGAACAGTATAAATATTAATGGATTAGGTACCTTGCTTATTAACAACATATCACAGAGACGAATTAAATTCTAAGAAACGAAATATGTCCAATATTAATTTAGTTGGCAGGGTGCTGTAAATTGCTGTTGGGATGAATTCTTGCTGTGCATCAATTTGAAAAGTGAACATGCTTCATAAAGTTATCTTGATCTTAACTTTATGGCATTCTCAGGCATGGTAGACTGATTTTAAAAACATTTTAGCATCTAAAAGAAAAAGGTAAAGAATTAAGTGCAATACTTATTTATATCTTCATGTACCTATTAATAGAATATTCTAAATGAGAAAATGTCATTGATTCATTTTTCTTGCAGTATTGGGAAGAGTACTGAGTTTTTAAGCCACACTGAGTTGTAGGTGTTCTCCTAAATAGATGCAGATTGGCTTGCACATTAGTTACATATTGTAGTATTCAACTGGTTTATAGCTTCTTACTTTCTTTCTAATGAAATATATTCCTGGATACTCAAGTTCCATGATAAATGTATAGGACTGTCTCCCATAATGTTCTTTTATTAAATCAAGTTAATCATCATAATTGAAGAATGGTGGATATCATCATTCAAGGATTATCATTAGTAATTCCAAATATCTAATACTGAGTACTTCACAGTGTGTCATGCACTGTGCTAAACATTTTATAGATATTATATATATTTCTTTTTTATTGTATTTAACTCTTTAACAGTCAGACGAAAAAACATATCGATTGTGGTTTAGGAACTACTTTGTTATTTCACTGTTTAGAATACATGCGCAAGAATTTGGCCACAGAATGTAAAAATAGGATAAATACCACTTTCTCTTGTTGCATCTTTATAACATTGGGAAAGAAAGATTATGGAGTTTATCCATGGAGCCAAATGCTCAACTCAGCAATATCTTTTCTTCATTCTTCTAACCACAGTATTCACAGAAGATCAACATAATCATTATAACTTTTTAATTTCTAGTCAGCAACATTTACAGCTTTTAAAGACATTCCTTGACTTGAATGCTAGATCCATTTACTGCCTATTGTAGAATACCATTTTGTGGGAACTTCTACAAAACTGAACTTTATTTGTTATTTGAAAATTAGTTTACTTATGTCTTTCTAAAAGATGCTTGATTGTTAAATGTTAAAATGTACATAAAATTTCTATAACTTATGGGTACTTGCTAAATATAGTTTCCTTTTTCTTCACCTGCCATGTTTTACAATATTTAAAAATTTATGTTCTGTAATACAAAATTTCTACTTACCCTATTTTAAAGACAAAAAAAAAATGTTTTAAAGCTATTTTAAAGTTTTCCTGAAGTACTACTGAGGACCTGAACTCATAAATTTTGTTATACTATGCTAAATTAATCTCCCCCCCCAAAAAAAACATTTTATGAAAGTTGTGGGGATCAGATTGGAGAGAAATTTAGGTAGGATAAATGGTTAATGTGTATAGTTTGTTTTGAAGTCACAACATTGCTTTGGATGGTTATTGTCATTGAGTGAACAAATAAATTTGTTTTCTTTCTTTGTCTTAATTTCCTTGAATTGTTAATATTGCCAAAAAAAATGTTAAGAGTATGGATTCTGACCTTGGATTCAAGCTCCCACTACACCACATATTTGGTATCCATTGCCTCAGCCTTATTAATAAAATACATGCAATAATTGTGCCTTCTTCATGATTATTTAATGTGAGCAAATGGTGGGGGAATGATTAAAATTCTTGCCATATGTTAAGTGGCATAAGTGTTAATGATTATGGATATTAGTTACATATATTGTATAGTCTGCAGTTCCTCCCTATATTATTTGCAATATAGATAGAATTTAGTGAACAGTATGTTTTGGTAAGTCTAAGTTGATTTTTTGTTTGTTTCTAAAATATTTATTTATTTGTTTGTTTGCAATCAGAGAGAGAAGAGAGACAGACAGAATGGCACCTCAGAGCCTCCAGACCCTTCAAATGAACTCCAGACGCGTGCACCACTTTGTGCATCTTGCTTTATGTGGATACTGGGAAATCAAACGTGGGTCCTTAGGCTCTGAAAGCAAGCACCTTAACCACTGAACTATCTCTCCAGCCCCTAACTTGATTTTCATCTCATAGAATAAGTCAAATTCAATTTAATTTAAAGCTCTTTAAAAAGCATGCTAACTTTACATAGCATTTTATATTTTCTAAATTCTTTATATCATTTCTATTTAATGTATTGTTGAGGGAGATATTGGAGAAAACCCTACCCATTGTTTTCCATAGAGAAAACAAGGCATATAGAAAGCCTAGGACTTTTTAATGTACATGACAGTAGGAGATTATGTAGAAAGATTAAAATTAGATCTAAATTATTTCATTAACCCAGCTACCTTATTCATTTTTGAGAATTCAGATAAGCCTATTAGGAAAATAAATAAATGTTCTTCAAAAATGCCTTTGTATTTTTATATGTGTCCTGTTACTTAAGACTAATGCACTCAAAGATTGTATGAGAAAATCATTTTAAATAGGATTAGTCTAATTAAAGTTAAGTGTTGGCCTAGCTATCCCTTAGGATATTTAAGAGTTGAGTATCTTTTCTTAGCTATGAGATAACTTTTTTCTCTTTGGTGAACTAGATCAAAATTCCTTATTTTTCATATTATCAGTACTCAAGTTATAGTACTACATACGATGGATTGGATGTGTTTGTGAACTATCCTAGATATTGTCATCAGTTCTCTCAACAGTAATACTCAGTTTCAAAGAATGAGGATTCTGTGAGTTTTTTCCTTTTTCAAAACATTAAGCTTATAAATAAGATCAGCACTCTTTTTATTAAGATCTTAAAGAACATTTTAAATAGGTGTTTATTTTTTCTTCCATACAGTATACTTCATCAATTTAAGAAAGTGATAAACTATTTGGTGCCCATGAAAAATTAATGAAAATCAAAAGACTCAGAACCATTTCTAAGAATGAATTATGGTTGGCTTAGACAAAAAGGCAATACGAGAGTGCACAGTTTCAAAATTGCAGGTAATATTCATAGCTGTTTCAGAGTTGATTTATTTATATGTACATATATTTGTATATATAGAGTTAATTATCTTTTTAAAAGTAACAAGTAAGGGCTTGGGCATATATTTCAATCACAAAGTACTTGCCCACAAATATAGGCTATATGTCCTAGTTTCAGCCCTACTATGTGGGCGTGGCAGGTTATCAAAACATACAGTTTAGTATTTGAACTTCATTGTCATCATTTATGGAGTCTTCTACATAAAGGCTACTTTTTCAGAATGATAAAGTCCCTTCTAATTTCCACATGAATTAAAGGTTGTGAATAAGTTCTATAAGGCTTTTTCTGTAATTTTCAGTATTTTGCTGAATTGGTAAAACAACTTGAAAACCTAGTTCACCCAGTGTCATAATTTGAAAACTCAGATTATTTTATAAATCTTCATGTTGTTTTATACTTTCTCTCCAAATAAAGTTGTGCTTAAATATTTGGATAGTTATAACTTCTGTTAAGGAATAATTTCTTCAAATGAGATACTTATGTACATTGTAGACTATCTTAAGGGTAATGCCAGTTTATAAGAGCCATTAGGTGCTAAATGTAACACTAAAAATTTCATAAGAAAGTGTCTCAAAGGGAAAATCTTGGCTTTTGGCATACATACATACCTGTTCACAGGTGTATTATTCCTATACATACACTACATACTCTAACACCAATAAAATGGTATTTGTATGAGTGAAATATGTTACAAATAAACAGTACTTTCAGCTAATTCACACATAGAAATATAAAACATGATTTCTAAGTCAGTCATTTCTAGTATGAGTTATATCTGGGACCAAAGTCACCTGTCTCCTTGTCTATTACTGTCTAACATGCAAATTAAAAAAGAAAATGCAAGAGGGCTGGAGAGATGGCTTAGCAGTTAAGGCTCTTGCCTACAAAGCCTGAAGACCCAGGTTCAGTTCCCCAGGACCCATGTAAGCCAGAGGCATGCATCTGGAGTATGCAGTGGCTAGTCTCTGGCATGCTAATTCTTTCCCTCTCCCCCACCAAGTAAATAAAAATGCAGGAATATGAGAGGAATGCCAAATAAGAGGCCTAGAAAGTTAGACAGCCACTTTGAAAATACAAAATAAATAAGGGCTCATTTTATAAGCTTTTTATGTTCTTAATTTTATTTGAATATTTAAAAAATCTTGTTTTCTTTATGCAGGATTTTGCTAAGTATGTATCTCTCTAAATTGTTAACCTTTGCAAGGCCAGTCACATGGTACTAGAGATCTAGTTCTAAGTCACATCTCTACAAAAACTTTTCAGGGCTACATGGCTTATTTTTTTCCTCAATAAAGAATGTTATTTTCCTTAGTAATCTTGAATTTGCTAAGTCAACCTCTTGATGGTAAGAAGCAAAACTAAGTATGTTGGAAAATTGGCATAAGTTTTTCTTAGTTTTATTCTTATTCTTTATGCTTAAAATTCTGTTACTTGGGCTGGAGAGATGGCTTAGCGGTTAAGCGCTTGCCTGTGAAGCCTAAGGACCCCGGTTCGAGGCTCGGTTCCCCAGGTCCCACGTTAGCCAGATGCACAAGGGGGCGCACGCGTCTGGAGTTCGTTTGCAGTGGCTGGAAGCCCTGGCGCGCCCATTCTCTCCCTCTCCCTCTACCTGTCTTTCTCTCTGTGTCTGTCGCTCTCAAATAAATAAATAAATAAATACATAATTTAAAAAAATAATTCTGTTACTATGAGCCATTCCTGATGTGTCTGATGAAAAAGAGTTCATAATAAATTGGATGTCATATTTACCATCGGCTAAATTAAGATATACAGATTTGTAAGAAATCATTTTTTCCTAGCGTCCATAACGTTTTTTCTTTACGTTTTTTTTCTTTTTTTCTTTCTTTTTTGGTTTTTTGAGGTAGGGTCTCACTCTAGCTCAGGCTGACCTGGAATTCACTATGTAGTCTCAGGGTGGCCTTGAACTCATGGTGATCCTCCTACCTCTGCCTCCCGAGTGCTGGGCTTCCATGAAGTTTTTATTTAGGTCCTTAAAAAAATTTTATGTGTGCAATTGTATGTGTGCATGTGTACATGAGTGCAAGCTAATTTGTGCATATGTGTACATGACACAGCTTCTGTGAAGAAGTCAGGAGACAGCCTGGCCAGCCTTGCTTTCCACTTTGAGGCAGGGACTGTAATTTCCCACTGTGAATAACTGGCTATGTGATCTTTGAATTGCTGTGGATTCTCCCGTGTCTGCCTCCCATCCTGCTGTAGGCACATTAGAAATACCTTCCATTGGGATTTGCATTTGTTCTAGGCCTAATGCACAGTAAATGCTTTAACCACTACCTCCTCAGCCTTCACTTAGTTTTTTTTTTTTTAATTTTTTAAAATTAGTTTTCTATTTAGCAAATACAGGCAGTTTGGTACCATTATTAGGCTCATCCATGACCTACCCCCTCCCCACTGGCCCCTCCTTGTTGATGCATTGTGGAGTTAGCCCACAGTTATTGGTACAATAAATGTCTCTGTATATCATGACCCAACATGTGGCTCTAACATTCTTTCCGCCCCCTCTTCTGCAAAATTTCCCTGAGCTGTGTTGAGTTCATTTTTGGTCTGCTTCAGTGATGAGGTGTTGGGGGCCTTTGAGGCTCTGGTTCTCTCATTTGGTAGGAGTTGATTTTTCTCTGTGTTGGTCTCCTTTCCCCTTGTTCTGGTATCCAGGTCATCAGGAAAATATCACCCTTGCTTGTTTTGCCAATTTTCCTTAGTTTCTGTCAGGGCCTTTTTGAGGTATGATGGGGTGGCTCTCTCCTTAGTATCTGCATCTATCTGAAAAAGAGAAGCAGAATCTCCAACGGAGAGCTTCACTTAGTTTTTATCGTTACTATTTAACACTCAGTTAATGACTTATTTGGGGGCTGGAGAGAGAGGTTAGCAGTTAAAGCATTTGCCTATGAAGCCTAAGGACCCAGGTTCGATACCCCAGGACACATGTAAGCCAGATACGCAAGGTGGCACATGTATCTGAAGTTCGTTTGCAGTGGCTTGGTGCACCCATTCTCTCTCTTTCACCTTCCTTTTCTCTCTCACAAAATAAATAAAAAGGGCTAGAGAGATAGATGGCTTAGCAGTTAAGTGCTTGCCTGTGAAGTGTAAGGACCCTGATCAATTCCCCAGGACCCACATAAGTCAGATGCACAAGGTGGTGCATATGTCTCGAGTTTGTTTACAGTGCCTGGAGTCCCTGGTTTGCCCATTCTCTCCCCCTTTCTCTCTCTCTTTGTCCGTTGCTCTCAAGTAAATTAAAAATAAACAAAAATAAATAATTTTTTTAAAAAGGGCCTATTCCCCTCCCCCCCCAAATACATTAAATAGGGAAATTAGATATGCATTTAGTTCCTTCCTTTGACTTAGGGTAGTTACAGGCATACCTTTTCAGAAGTAAATAAACTGAAAGCCATGTTTGCACAGCTAGACATAGTAACCACAGGAAACATCCCATCTACAATTCATATGGTGAAGGAGAAAGAAAGTGCTGCAGACTGAATGATAGCTGGAAGTTACATCAAGTATTCTGTTTTACAGTTGTACATCTGTCTTCTGAAAAACACATAGGCCTTCTACCAGATACTAAAGTAATGTGAACAGGTTTTAATTCATAAGAAAAATATTTTCTTTCAGTAATCTACTTCATATTTTATGTAGTTTATAGTTAAGTTACTATTTGCTCTGTATGCTTTAAAGTTTATTATTTTTCTGTTGATTGTATTCATTTTCTTAAGAAGAAAATGTTATTTTTTTCTATAATCTTGGACTAAAATTTAAAGATATTGCTATGCAATAAATTGAACAAAGTCATAAATATTGAAAAAGTTTCAAGGGAAGTTTCTTTAAAAACAGAGCTCCTGCCAGGTATGGTGGCAAATGCCTTTCATCCCAGCCCTTGGGAGGCAGAGGTAGGAGGATTGCTGTGAGTTCAAGGCCACCCTGAGAGTACATAGTGAGTTCCAGGTTAGCATGGGCTACAATGAGACCCTACTTTGAAAAACCAAACCAAAATAAATACATAAACTAATAAATGGAGCTCTTCTTTGTGTGTGTAGTTTGTGTATGTACATGTTCATGCATGTGAGTGCCAAGGACAGCTTCAGGTATAGGTCTTCATTGTTCGCTGCTACATTTGCCAAGCTTGCTGGCCCACCAGCTTACATGTGATTGTCTTACCTGTCTTCCTTCAAGCCTTAGGTGTGTTGGGATTACAAAGGTTGACTACAGTATCAGCTTTATGTGGGAATTTAGGAACCATCTCATCACCAGCCGTATACAGAGCTTTTGTGATGTACTTAAGAGTTTGTACAACTTCCTACACTGAGCTAAAAGACGCAAAGAAAATGCTAAAATATCAGAAGTCACTGCAACAAAATAGTTATTAGAAATGAGACTAAAGCTCTGATCAGAAACAAATAAGAGTGATTTACACATAGACTCTCCATTTGCATCTAATTTCTGAAAACAGTTTACTAAGTGAGTTGTGGTTGATTTTTATCTTTCAGATAAACCTACAGAGTATGTGAAGATAGTACGCATGTGCACTAGTGTAATGTTAGTTCCCTTTTAGAATGTCTTTTACTTTGAGTAAGAGTGACTTTAAGCACATGTCCTCATCACTTAGTAAAGGGAATGTACTGGTGTTTAACACTGTTCTGTTGTCTAGTATGATATTTAATATTAAAAGTACCCTGTGATAAGTAATACTTCTTAATCTTTTAATATTGTAGTTGAGTCCATATCTGATGACTCTGTACATATGTAATATTTGGACATTGGAAAGTCTCACCTATTGATCCTCTAATTTATTTCTGTGAGTTAGTTAAGTAAAACTGACAGTTATTTTGCTCTGTATATTATTTCATGTATATTTATGTTACAATTGTTGAAATATATGATAGGTGTATATAAGTAGGTACTATGATAACATTAATTTTTTTTTTTAAAGTTCAGCTAGCATTTGACATAACAAAGAAACATTCAACCAATATAAGATTTAAACAGGGCAAACACCAAAGTCAAAGTAGCTCAAATTGCAACAACTCTTGTCAGTGACAAATCTCCAATCCCAGTAATTCTAACCAAAACAAGTCTCTGGAATTCCAATTCTGCCCCTGGAGCAAGGCTACTCACAGTCCTGACAACTTCATCCAGGGCTGGTAGCTCTCCTTAGCTACCATCTTGTGGTACCCTCATCTCCACTGGGTGTCCATTACAATTTATGGTTCATCTTCAAGACTCCATCTAATCTCCATGCAGGCAGTCCAGCAAACATTTTACATCCTGCCCATGGCTATTTCCATAACGCAGGACTGTGTTGCAAATTCAGTGACCCTCTCTTTCCTGCATTTGTTATACTCCATAATACCAGATGGGGTGCAAATTTGTTATTCCAGGGGGGCATAAAGCAGACATTCAAGAACAGGAAATTCTTTTAGCATTCAGGCCCCTTCAAAAGACTGAATTCTTCTTGTTGTCCCAACATGGTCAGCTGGCTCAATCTCAATGGTTGTAACCTCCCAAACAATTGCAGCTGAATGGGCAGAAGTTTTGGCCCCAAAATTTTATTTCTGTACCATATCCCTCTGTTCACACAGTCTATTTCTATGCAATGCAACCCTGTACAAATTCTCTAAACAAGGCTATAAGAGCAAGCCTCTAACACAAACTGCTTCTACCCCAGTCCAGACAAAGAGGTTTTCACCCTCATAAGCCAAACCTTACAGAGTTCTTCCTGCACTCAGGTCTTTAAACTCTGACCAGAATAGTCCATCAAGCAGTACTTACAGCACTGCAAGGCATCTCTTGGGCCAGGGTTTCAAATCTTTCGACTTTTCTTTTGAAAATTAGCTCCAAAAGGCCAAATCCACACAGTCAGGTTTCAAGGACAACAAGCCTACTCCCCTGGTAGCACAAAGCTGCTGATTAAGCCCATACAAACCATACCACTGTTGGACCAATGGACACATCTTGCATGGATGGCTGGTTGTGTATATTTCAGGGTCTACTGCTGATTAGGACTATTGATGACTTTTTCCCTCAGCAGCCTATTCAACATGTTCCAGTACTGTAACAGGCAGCAGAGAGGGGACTTCCAGCCCAGTTCCAGCTATATTTTTTAGTGTCTTGCAACTGAAGCATAAGATTGTCTTTGACAGTTGGGTCTTACCATCTAATTCAGTGGGCAGCCAAAAGCTTTAAAAATACCATGTTTCGTTTTGGAACCTACAGGGGCCTCCATGATCAACACTTCACTGGGAGGGAGGTGTTCTACTCTAGACACTGGGATTTCCTTATAACAACTTGTGGCTTTTGAGAGTGACATTATCTACTTTGCTCAAACTGTCTCTCCTTTTTTTTTTTTTAATGTGCGAGAGCAAGCCTCTAGCCACTGTAATTGAACTCCAGGTGTGTATACCCATTGTGTACATTTGTGACCTTTTGCACTTGTGTCACTGTGCATCTTGCGTACATGGGACCTGGAGGTCTGAACATGAGTCTTTCGGCTTCACAAGCAAGTGCCTTAACTGCTAAGCCATCTCTCCAGCCCCAAACCCTCTTTTTAAATTTTATTTTTGTTTTTTATTTTTATTTATTTATTTGAGAGCAACAGAGAGAGAGAGAGAGAGAGAGAATGGGCACGCCAGGGCCTCCAGCCTTTGCAAACAAACTCCAGACGCTTGCGCCCCCTTGTGCATCTGGCTAACGTGGGTCCTGGGGAATCAAGCCTCAAGCCGGGGTCCTTAGACTTCACGGGCAAGTGCTTAACCACTAAGCCATCTCTCCAATCCTTAAATTTTATTTTTAAATTAACAAGAAGTGGGGCTTTGTTTGGCTTTTTCATGTCTTTAGTTTTGAATTTTCTTTTTTTTGGTTTATTTTTATTTTTTTATTTGAGAGCGACAGACGGGGGGGGGGGAGAATGGGCGTGCCAGGGCTTCCAGCCACTGCAAATGAACTCCGGACACGTGCGCCCCCTTGTGCATCTGGCTAACGTGGGTCCTGGGGAATCGAGCCTTGAACCGGGGTCCTTAGGCTTCACAGGCAAGTGCTTAACTGCTAAGCCATCTATCTCTCCATCCCTCTTGTCTTTGGTTTTGGATATCCCTTCTTGCACCCCTAACCCACTTAAACTTTTTTTATTTTTTTTCTGAAAGGTTCTTAGGTAGCCAAGGCTGACTTCAAACTCACTGTGTAGCTGAGGCTGGCTTTGAGCTCTTGATCCTTTTCCCTCTACCTCCCAGCTGTTGGGATTATAAATTTGTAACATTGGTACAGATTTTCCAAAAATTCCTAGAACAAGAACTGTCATGTAGTACAATTTCCTTAGTATCACTTAGTAATGTTAATACCACATGGTACCCTGCATGAGGAGGAAGAAATGTGACTGATAGTGCAAAAAAGTTGATCATTGTGGTAGCTGGTGCTATCTTTTTTCTTTTTTATAATCTGAGCTTTATGATCTCCTAAGGTAAGGTAGCAGTTGCACATTTCTTAAGTCTTGGCTGTTTTGTTTGTTTTGAAAAATCAGATGAAATCAGACTCTTGGGTTTAGGTCTCAGTATGAAATGCTACATAGTTTTGTTTGTATATTTTAGGGGTTTTGTGAATTTTAGAACAGCTTTCTGGATATTTTGGTTGCCTTGATATCACAGAACAAAGCGCCATACCCCAAACTTGTTAGATGTAGTAATGATCCATGCTCAAGAATGTTCATTTTAACATACATTTTGTTCGTTCTGTGGTTCCCTCTATAATGTGATAATTGTTACTCAAGAGTTGAACATACACATTTTTCCTCTGCACTAGGAGTGACTTTTTTCTAATTCTCAGATGACTGATGTGTGACTGACTATTCATGACCTACCAACTTTTTGCCTGCCTACAAAATAATCAGATGTCATTCATGTTGAACATTAGTTTAGAAAGAAATTTGGTGGGCTGGAGCGATGACTTAGTGGTTAAGGCACATGCCTGGAAAACCAAAGGACCAGGTTCAATTCCCCAGGACCCTCTTAGGCCAGATGCACAAGGTAGCTGTGTGTGGTGGTGTATGCCTTTGATCCCAGAACTTGGGATGCAGAGGTAGGAGGATCACAATGAGTTCAAGGACACCCTGGGACTCCATAGTGAATTCCAGGTCAGCCTTGGCTAGAGTGAGACCCTACCTCAAAAAGAAAGCCAGATGCACAAGGTGGTACATGTGTCTGGAGTTCGTTTGCTGTGGCTGGAGATCCTGGCACACCCATTCTCTCTCTTTCTGCCTCTTTCAATCTATCTCTCAAATAAATAAAATACTAAAAAGAAAGAAATTTGGTTATAAGTGCTGGGTTTATCATTTTAATTAAAAGAAATTTTATGAAAAATACATTAAATCCAACTCTCTTATACTATATGTGGATTAAGTTAAATTTTTCTAGTGTTATGTAAATATATATATTTGGTCTCAGTACATCTGTACTTAGTCAAACATTTAATAAATATCAATTTGGATAACTACTTGAAAGTTCTATTAACTGATTAATAACAGTTGGGTCCAGTGTTAATTTTGGAGAATCAAGAGTTAAAGAATTGTTTTAAAATGTCTCTACAGGGCTGGAGAGTTGGCTTAGCAGTTAAAGCATTTGCCTGCAAGGCCAAAGGATTCCAGCTCAATTCTCCAGGACCCACATAAACAAGATGCACAAGGGGTCTCATGCATCTGGAGTTGGTTTGCAGTGGTTGGAGGCCCTACCATGCCCATTTATTTTCTCTCTCTCTTCTACCTTTCCTCTTTCTCTCTCTGAAATAAATAAATAAATGTCTCTACAAATAGTGATTTTAAAAAAATATTTGTTTATTTGGTGGGGTTCAGGCAGTAGAATGGGTACACTGGGGCCTCTAGCCCCTGCAGATGAACTCTAGATAACATGTGCCACCTTATGAATATATGGCTTATGTGGGTCATGGGGAATCAAACCTGGTTCCTTAGGTTTTACAGGTAAGTGCCTTATATGCTTTAAATGCTTTATATTTTCATATTTATCAATATATATATATATATAAGGGCTATAATAGCTTTGGTTTTTCTAAGCTCCTTAACTTGCACATATTAAATTTGTAGTTTACAAATTCAGTATGTCTTTTACAGCCAAAAATGTCCACACTTTTGACATTGCTACATGACACTCCACTTAACAAATGCGTTTGGCTGCATTCATCGCTGTTTTAGGATTTATGCACTCCAGCGATACATACTGGCCATACCTGACATTCACCTTCTCATTCAGTATAGATTTTTACCCCACTTATAAGAAAACATTTTCAGATAAACATATTGGAGCAAGGTTATATGCCTACTTCATTTTAAACCAAAATTACTTTCAGCATGCCTAACGTTGACAATGACTTTAAGATATGTCAAAGTTTGTACATTAAAAATATTCACTATAAGTTCTCCTTCCCCATAAAAAAGGAAAGACACTAACTTGGGTCCTCATTCTTTGCCACTGATAGTTTGAGACACATGTATGTGTAATGCTTAATCCTTATATGATAATAGATCTTGCTGTGCTTTCCTATAGATTTAAGTTAAGGGTTTAGTTTAGAAACATGATCAAGATTTTACAGAATTTGAAAAAACATTGACACTATTTTGCTTATGACTGGTATAAATTGAACTTGAATTGGGGCGCTTTTTTCTTCCTCAGGTCAAGTAGTGATGAATTGGTTCACTTAAGAATGGGGGGGGGGGGAGGCCCCTGGAGAGATGGCTTAGTGGTTAAGGCATTTGCCTGCAAAGCCAAAGGACCTGAGTTTGATTCCCCAGATGCACAAGCGGTTGCATGTGACTGGAGTTCCTTTGCAGTGGCTGGAGGCCCTGGCGCATTCTTTCTCTCCCTCTCTCTGCTTCTTTCTCTGTGTCTATCAAATAAATAAATAAAAATAAAGTTAAAAAAAAAAAAGAGTTGGTGGGGGGCTAGAGAGATGGCATAGCAGTTAAGGCACTTACCTGTGAAGCTTAAGGGTCTGGGACCCACATAAGCCATATATTCACAAGGTGGCACATGTATCTGGAGTTCATTTGCAGTGGCTAGAGGCCCTGATGCACCCCTTTTCTTTCTCTCTATGTGCCTCTTTCTCTAGTAAGTAAATTAAGAACAAAATATAGAAAAAGATTTAGAGGAAAAATAATCTGTGGCTGCTATTAAATATAATTGGGAAATGCTATTTATCTTTGCCTACTGCCTTTATGTTAAGTAAATTAGGATTCATTGCATATAGCAGTTGAGAAATTCTGAAGACTTGTTTCTAATTCTAGAATAGATAACACTGTATTTTAATCTGTGTGTACCAACATAGGTCATACAAACCAAATTGGCTTACCTAGGATTTGTTGTTTTAGTGCTGCCTTTCTATATATTACTGATATTGTAAAGGAAATAAAAGGTCTTTAACAATTTTTGACATCTTTCACAAACCTTTTTTTGTTTTTTTTTTTGTTTATACTATTAAGAATGATTTATCCATTTTTCTCCCTACCAGTCTTTTGCCACTTACTTCCTTTGCCTCATAGTCACATAGTCAGCCCATCATCAAATCCTATAGTTTTTCTTTTCCTGAACCATAATGTCTGCTTAGTCCTGGCTTCTTCTTCTGTACATTTCCTGCTGCTTTAATTTATTCCTTGGCTAGAGAATGGTGCCAAATAGTGTCCTTAGTCTATTAGCCTCCCTCTAGCTTGCTCTAGCTTTGCTTGTCCATATTCTATATTTTCCCAAGTCATTTGTTCCTCTGCAGTATAACACCACTTTGATTAAAAACCTTCAGAATTATTCTTTTATTTTTAATTTTATTTTTATTTATTTAAGAGTGATAATGAGAGAAAGAGGCAGATATAGAGAATGGGCATGCCGGGCCTCCAGCCTCTAAAAATGAACTCCACATGCATGCACCACCCCGTGCATCTAGCTTATGTGGGTCCTGGAAAATCGAGCCTCAAACTGCGGTCATTAGGCTTCCCAGCCAAGCGTTTAACTGCTAAGCCATCTCTTCAGCTCATATTCTTTTGTTTTATATAAAATACCAATTTAGAGTAGCATACAATCCCCTTTTTTTTACTGTCATTTCAACTTAGATCTCCACCATCATCACCCATTACTTTCTCTTTTTTCCTAAGAGTAGGGGTTGGAGAGGCAGAGTTTTACTCTGTAGTCCAGGCTGTCCTAAAATCTTGTAGACCAGCCTATCCTTGACCTCATCGTGATCTGCCTTCCTCAGCCTCTTGAATGCTGGAATTCTAGGTGTGATCCCAGCTTTCCCTTCTTTTATTTTTTTTCTTTTTTATTTATTTATTTGAGAGTGACAGAGAGAGAGGGAGAGAAAGAGACAGAATGGGCGCGCCAGGGCTTCCAGCCACTGCAAACGAACTCCAGACGTGCGCGTCCCCTTGGGCATCTGGCTAATGTGGGTCCTGGGGAATCGAGCCTCGAACTGGGGTCCTTGGGCTTCACAGGCAAGTGAACTGCTAAGCCATCTCTCCAGCCCAGCTTTCCTTTCTTTATTAATTATTTCTTTTTCAACATTTTATTTTATTTTTCAATACTCCTTCAGTTCTCTGTACACATAAACAGTTCAGTGTTTTAGCCTTACTCATCACTTACTACAACATAGTCTCACTTCAAGCCCTATATCAGTTACCACTTCTTACAAAATCATCTTGGTCCAGTTCTCAAGTCTTAATTTCCCCCTTAACTTTTTTTTTTTTTGGTTTGATTTTTGATTTTTGTTTTTTGAGGTAGGGTCTCACTGTAATCCAGGAAGATCTGAAATTCCTTATGTAGTCTCAGGCTGGCCTTGAACTCACAGCAATCCTCTTCTGCCTCCCAAGTGCTGGGATTAAAGGCACGTGCCACCACACCAAGCATCAAGCTCTCCCCTTCACTTTATAATGACCTTTTTTAAATTTCCTGTAGTCAAAACTATGAAGGCATTTTGTCCTTTTCTGTTTTTTTTTTACATTCAAATATAGCTTAAGCCATCAAATATTCATGTCCTTGTTATTAAGACCTTGAGCTTTGCAAAGACAATCCTGGATTGAAGTAAGAACTCATTAGTCAAAAGGAATGGAATGTAATTTGTGTAGAGAAAGAAGTTCCCAAAGGGAAGGGACATGGATAATTGTAAGGCTGGATGTTTTTCATATACTGTTTAACCATAGTTACACAAATAGTATCTTAAACCTACCAGGTCAAACTGGAGAGTAGCAATTGTTAACCAGTGTTTTCACCAAATATCTTGATGTATGCTTGATGTGGTGCTACCCAGGCACCAGGTATACAAAAATAAATATGTAAAGAACTCTGCTTTTGCTGAAATTTAGAGTGATTGATTAATTTGTAAGTCAGTATAGTATCATCTAGAAATATACAATTGAAGTTGTGAGGAAGAACAGCTTCTTTTATTAGAGTAGATTCAAGTTCACTTTAACAAAAGAAGTAATTCTTCAGCAAAATTTTACAGTATGAATTGGAATTCTGTAGACAGTATTTTAAGGCATTCTAGACTAAGGGAACTTTGTATGTACTCACAATGTACTAAGTTAAGACTAGAGTAACTGTTTGGAAGCCTTGTACATAGGGTTATTTTAGAGTGGCTCATAAGTCTCCTAATATATCGAAAACTCACAACTTAAAATTTTAAATATGCTCTTGGATTAAATTTTTTTGTTATTGTTATCCTTTAGCTTTAAGATACAATGTGGGTAGAAGTGTGAACTTTGGAGATCAGAATTAAAGTTAAAATCCTGAAATAGTCACTCTGTTAAGCATCATTTTACCTGTTCAAAAAGGGATACTAAATGCACCTACGTGTGAGTTTTATAGACATTCATAGATTATGATTACAAAGCATTTGGTAGTTCCTGGTTTATATAAAGGTCTTAGCAACACAAAAAAATGTATTAACATGTATTGTTTCCTCTTAGGCCTGCATTTCTACTCTTTATTTATTAATGTAAGTAAAGATTTATTTTGTGCTTACTCTATGTCAGATTCTGATATTACAAACATGAGTAAGATACTACCTCTTTTGCAGATTTTAAAATTTTGTAAGAATAAGTACATACTTTTGTTGAAAATAGATGTTCCTAATCGAGCTTGGGCAATGATTTAGTGGAGAATTTTATAAGAATTAGGAATGGAGGAATGGAGGAATGGCTTTAAGAATCCAGGTTCATTTCTCCAGGTCCCACGTAAGCCAGATGCGCATGGTGGCACATACATCTAGAGGGGTTTTTTGTAGTGTATAGAGGCCCTGGTGTGCCCGTTCTCTCTCTCTCTCTCTCTGTCTATAATAGATAAATAAATAAATAAATAAAACTATAATCATTTTAAAAAAAGTGGAGAGGAGCTCCATTAGGAAAGCCTTTCTCAAGGAAAATTTGTGTCAAGAATAGTTCTTGGTTCAGAGTTGCAGAGAAGAGAGTGATATTTCTCAGGGAATGGGTAAAATTCAAAGGGAAAGTCATTATAACATGGCATCTTCAAAAAAGAAAAAAAAAAAAAGAAAAACTGTAAAAGAAGCTAAGAGAGAATAGAATGGGAGGTAGAAACCTTGCATAAGATTGAGTGTATTCAGGGGAGAACTACGAGTTTGAAAAGTCCCCTGTATAGCTTCCTTGAAAAAAAGTTTAAAAAAAAAAATCCCCCATAATGGGTATGACTTAAAGTCCTGGGTGAAAAATAAACTCTGTTGCAAGCTAGGATGCTGAGACAGTGCATCATATGTCATGAAGTCTTGTCTGGTCCAAGAAATATTACTACTGCTTAAACAGGCAGGAGGAACAAAGGAATAGGATTTCATTAGTGATGTTAGTTTCTGAGACATCGTATCAGCCCCAAGAGTGAATCTGACTCTGTGAAACAGGGAAAAAAGAAGCTTTCCCTGTAATTACTATAAATTTCTAGTGTCATTATATGTACTATTATCCCATGTATTTTCTGATTCTTAAGCTTAGTGATTTGTGCTCAGAAATTAATACCAAAGTCCTTAATAAACTAGAGTTTGTGTGGCAAATGGAGTTTGTGGAATAGATATCCCAGGAAGTAATCCATTTTTCCCCATTTATTTGAGCCAGGTAAGGAATTGGCACAGCACTGGAAAATCATGGAAATATGTGGGTAGGAACTAGAAATACATTAACCAGTGTACAATGGTTTTGGGGTTTTTTGTTTGTTTGTGTGTTTGTTTTGTTTTGTTTTGTTTTTTGAGATAGTGTCACTCTAGCTCAGGCTGACCTGGAATTCACTATGTCATCTCAGGGTGCTTTGGACTCACAGTGATTCTACCTCTGCCTCTCACCTGCTAGGATTAAAGGCATGCAGCACCACACCCAGCTACTGTGCTATGGTATTACATGCCAGCTACATCTCTTGCTTGGTGAGGAATATGGTAATGTCTTTTGAATGAGAATGAAAAGTTTAAACATTTTTGAAAAATACTGAAAATTTATTATCAATGTAGTACTGGGTTTTATAGATGTATGTGTTTATTGAGATAAATGTCAACATGACTCTTTTTTTTAAATATATTTTTTAAATTAATTATTTATTTATTTATTTGAGAGCGACAGACACAGAGAGAAAGACAGATAGAGGGAGAGAGAGAGAATGGGCACGCCAGGGCTTCCAGCCTCTGCAAAGGAACTCCAGACACGTGCGCCCCCTTGTGCATCTGGCTAACATGGGACCTCGGGAACTGAGCCTCAAACCGGGGTCCTTAGGATTCACAGGCAAGCGCTTAACTGCTAAGCCATCTCTCCAGCCCATCAACATGACTCTTAACCATTGTCATCATCATAGAGTATGCACGGTGTTGTGGAACCATCACAAATGTCTAATCATGGAGTATTTCTATCACTGAAAAGAAAAGTAAAACTCACATATTTTAACAGTAATTTCCAAGTCTTCCCACTGTCTTCTGGAAATCTCTCATCCTAATTCTTACTGTCAATTTTCTTATTCTAAACAGTTCGTGTAAATGGAATCACATAATATATGGTCTTGTGTGTTTTGCTTTTTTTCACATACCATAAGGTTTCATCTAAGTGGTACTATGTATCAGTACTTAAATTACATTAGTGACTGGATAAGCTTTCTTATAGATACATATAATACATATATTTACTATTAATGATTTATATAATTATATGTTTATATAATAATGTAATATATTTATATAATATTAATTTAATGTTACATATAATATATCATACATATATATTATTTTGTTTAATTTATCAATATTTGCTAGATGTCTTGGTTACTTTTACTTTTTCTTTATGGATAAAATTACTGTAAATATTTTTGTACCAGTTTTATGTAAACATATTTCATTAGCATTAGACATATATCATAGAGTCAAATTGCTAAGTTACATTATAATTGCATGTTTAACAATTGTAAAAATGTTTTGCCATTTAAAAATAACTCTTAGCAATAAATGAGAATTTCAGCTTTTCTATTTCCTCATTAATATATGTAATATCTTTAATAGTAGCTATCCTATTAAGTATGAAATAGAAGCTCATTTGGCTAGTGATGTTGCAGATATGTTTGTATACTACTAGAATGTTCACACCATCTATGGAAAAATCACAGTTCAAATCATTTCTGGTTTTTAATTGATCATTTGTCTTTTCATGGTTGAATTGTAAAATTTCTTTTGTTATTTGAATATTAGAACATTATGTAATATGTGTCTTCAATGTTTTCTCTTATGCTTTGTGTTTCCTTTTCACATTCTTTGTTTCCCTTTAATAAATGTCTCCTTTAAAGAAATGAGTCAGCATTTCACAGTGTATTCCAGCCTGGCCTCAAACATATGATCCTTCCGCCATCACCACCTGATTATTGGTACTATAGTGATATTAGTTCTGAGATTACAGGAATGTGCAACCATGGAGCTTTTTTATAAAGTTCATTTAGGCATGTAAGATTTTGTCTGATTTCTTTTTCCTTATTGCTTTAGCTTTTGGTGTCAACTTAAAATATTATAGCCTGATTAAGATCTTGAATTTTATACTCTGCTCCTAGAACCTGCAGGTATAGTTTTATATCTTATTGTTAGATATTTGATTCATTTGAAGTTGATTTTTGTATACACAAAAGTCCACAGTAATTTTTCTTGCTTAGTTTCCTCAGTGTCATTTGTGGCTGAGGATGTTAGTCCTCATTAAGTGACCTTGTATGATTGTCAGAAATCTATTAATATGAGTGCTTCTAACTCATTTCTGTTATTTTGTCTACTTCTTTCTATATGCCCACTACATTGGTCTGATTCTTCAAACATATAGTCAGTTTGAAAACCACCAACTATGAGTCCTCCCATTTTTTAGGTTGTTTAGATAAGATTTTTTCTTCTTTCTCAGATTGTTTTGGCTATTCAGAGCCCCCTTTTATATTTTGAATTTTTGAGTCAGCTTACTCCTTTCTTTCAGCAAAACAAAACAAAAACCAGGCTGTTGAAATTTTATAGGAGCTTCATTGGCTGCAGATCATTTGAAGGTTATCATTATCTTGACAATAGTAACTCTTCTAAATCCATAAATATAGCATGTATTTTCTTGCAAGCACATAGCCTTGTTCTTATTTTCTCTCTCCTTCCTTCGCCCCTCCCCCTTGCTGTCTCATAGTACAGCCCAGGTCAGCCTGGAATTCAGGATCCTCTAGCCTTAGTTGTCTGAGTTTTGGTGTTATAGATAGGCATCACTACATCTGTCTTTTAATTTCTTTAGAGATTGTTAGCCTTCAGCACATATAGCTCATAATTCTTTAATTTATTCTGAAGCATTGGATTTTCTTAGATGAAATTTTAAGTGTAATTGTTCTTTTAATTTCATTTTTGATTTATTCATTGACACTGTTTAGAAATGCACCTATATTTTGTATGTTTTTTTTTTTTGTGTTCTGCAATCTTGCTGAACTAATTAGCTTTTATTTTTTTTGGTAGAATTTTCAGAGGTTTTTAAAATAAATAAAATCATGTCATCTACAAATATTTTTTAAAGAATATGTCCGTTTATGTGCTATACTTTCATGTGTGTTTGAGTATTTGTGTGTGTGGTTACATGTGTAATTGTGGATGTGGAGGCCAGAGGGTAACATTGGCTATCTTCCTTGATTCCTCCCCACTTTATTTACTGAGATAGGGTCTTTCACTTGAACCCAGAGGTGGATGATTTGTCTAATCTAGCTTTCTGTACTCTGGAATTGCGGGTGGATAGACTAATTTACACGGGTACTGGGGATCCAAACTGCAGTCCTCATACTTGGTCTATTGAGCCATCTCTCCAGTTAAAAAATATTGTTTTTTTTTTTTTTTTTTCTATCTGACCCTAGATACCTATTTTCTTTATCCCTTACTCACTCTCTGTAGTAGAATACTTAGAACTATGTTGTATACAAGGAGTACAAGCCCATTTTTTTTTTTATTTTTTGCATCTTAGGACAGTTTCTTTTTCATCATTAACCAAGAAGCTAGTTAGATTGTTTTATTAGATATTCTTTAAGTTGAGGAAATTTTCTGGTTTTGTCATATAAGGGTGTTATAACTTTGATATACTTTTCTATTTTTATTAGGATAATAATATTTTACTGTATCTTTATATTAATATGGTATATCAACTTATTTTTATATATTCTAGTATCCTTAAAAATAAATCCCATCTCTCTACTATCACTATCATATATTCTGGATTCGTTTTTCTTTCTTTCTTTCTTTTCTTTTTTTTTTTTTTTTTTTGGTTTGGTATGGTCTCATTCTAGCTCAGGCTGACCTGGAATTCACTATGTAGTCTCAGGGTGGCCTTGAACTCATGCTGATCCTACCTCTGCCTCCTGAGTGCTGGGATTAGAGGTGTGTGCCACCACACCCAGCTCATTTTTTCTAAAGTTTTATTGAATAATGTTGAATTTGTAGTCCTAACATATATAAATCTGTTGTTTTCTTATGATTGCCTTGTCTTAATTTGGCATGAAGGTATACTTGTCTCATAGAATGAGTGATAAAGTACTCCTTTTCCTTTGTGTTTTCCTAAAACAGTTGCAAGGACTTGCATCCTTTTTTTTTTTTTTAATTGATGTGGTGAATAAAAACAGATGATCCCCCATAAAATCATGTGTTCTGAGTATTTGGTCTCTAGCTGATGGGTCTTTGGGAATTGGAGCATTCCTGGAAGAGATGTGTTTTTTGGGATGGCCTGAGGAGTGTTACAGCCAGCTCTCCTTTGCAAGAACCTTGCTCACTGCCCTGCTACTATTTGCCACGTGCTGTCCCAGGAAGGTGATGTCCAGCCTCTGTTTATGCCATACTTTCCTGTGTTATCATGGAGCTCCCTCCCTGCAACATATTTATAAGTCAAAATAAAAACATTCTTCCTACCAGCTGCTTTTGCTTGAGTATATTGTCTTAGCAGCAAGAAGGAAACTGGAACAGAAAATTGGTGCCAGAGGAGTGGGGTCATTTATGCTAGAAATCTGACTATGTAGCTTTTGGCCTCTTGGAACTGATTTGCTGGAGGAATTTGGAAGGATTTTGAAACATTAAGACTAAGAGATACCTTGCAGTGTTATAAGTACAACTTTTGTTGTTGTTCTTGTTTTTTTGTTTTTTTTTTTTTTTTTGAGGTAGGGTCACACTCTAGCCCAGGCTGACCTGTGATTCACTATGGAGTCTCAGGGTAGCCTCGAACTCACGGTGATCCTCCTACCTCTGCCTCCCGAGTGCTGGGATTAAAGGTGTGCCCCACCACACCTGGGTTTGTAAGTACAACTTGATTGATTCTTGTGAGCATTGAAAGACCTAAATACAGGGGAAAAAAGAAAGCTTTGTCTGGATTGAGCTAGAGATAGCTTTTGTGAGAGGCCAACTGCGTCTGACATTCTCCTAAGAACTTGACCAGGGTTGAGTTTATTTTATTTTTTTTAAAGATTTTTATTTATTTATTTGATTATTTGAGAGTCACAGATAGAGAAAGAGGCAGATAGAGAGTGAGAGAGAGAATGGGCGCGCCAGGGCTTCCAGCCACTGCAAACGAACTCCAGACGTGAGCGCCCCCTTGTGCATCTGGCTAACGTGGGACCTGGGGAACCGAGCCTCGAACCAGGGTCCATAGGCTTCACAGGCAAGCGCTTAACCGCTATGCCATCTCTCCAGCCCAGGGTTGAGTTTAGAAGCAATGGATTGGTGTGTGTAGTAGGGTGACCGAAAGATATGACAATTCTGGCTCAATACTATACCTTGTTAGCTGGAATTGTTTTAGAGATTACCACCATTGAGATTGGGCCACCTGTTCTGTATGCGGACAGCAGGAAGAATGCAGACTCTTTTGAATGTAGGGGGACAGAATGCTGAAGGAGTGTCCTCCCCTTCAAAGTCAGCGTTATTTCTCTCTGAATTAAGAAATTTGTTCCTTCATCTGGTACTATGGGAATATAATAAAGGCATAAAAATGAGGATCATTGGATTTGAAATTTTTTTTTTTTTTTAAAGAAATGGCCATTGGGTGATTTGAGGCAGGTTTGTTGGAGTTCCTGCATGGAGACTGGAGCTATGAGGATGAACTATGGGTTGCAGTAGAGACCTCAATATATCGAGATGCCAGGACTGTGTGAGACAGCTGCCAAGGAGAGGTGCTAGTTCAGGATGTCATTTCCTCTAGGCTATTGGGAAGCCCAGCTGGAGGGGCAGTATTAAGAACCTAGAAACTTCATTACTGGATGCAGATGTCAGACTTGGAACTGCAGGATTTGGTGTTGGTCCTGTATGATTTTGGTCATACATTGCCATCATTTGTGGTGTGAATGTCTTTGCCATTATGTATTTTTGGTTTTATAGGCTCATAATTCAGGGCTCAGACTATGAGGATATTTGAAGAGCATAGGGATTGGAAAAAATGATGGCAGATTTTACTGTGGAACTGAATCCTTACATTTTATATGATGGATGGTCATTAGTTTATGGGGTCCTGGACAGAATGTGGTACTTTGAATCAGTTGTCTCCTATAAACTCATGTGTTTTGAATCATCAGTCCCCAGATGATAGCAATTTTGGAGGTCCAGTCTTTCTGGAGGGTGTGTTGTTGGGGGTGGGCTTAGGGGTGGTATAGCTGGGTCCTCTTTGCCAGAACTTGGCTCACTTTCTTGCTGTTGCTTTCTACCTGCTGTGGCAAGGAGGTGATATCCAGTGTCTGCTCATTCCATACTTTCCACTGCTATCTTTAAGCTTTCCCTTGAGACTATAATCCACAATCTGTGCTCCCATAAACTGCTTTTGGTAGGTGCTTTACCCCAGCAAATGGGAGGAAACTGCCTTGATTATTTGGTGGAACTCAAACAATGTGGTCCTAAGTTTTAGTATTAGGAATGTATTCATACTTTCATTCTCTTGTTATAGATATACCAAGATTTTTTTATTTCTGCTTTACCTAATATTGGTATTTTGTGGTTTTAAGAAATCTGTCTGTTTTATGTAGGCTATCTAATTTGTTGCCATACAGTTGTTTATATTATTCCCTCAATACTTTTCCTTCTGAACAGTCAATTTTAATGGCTCTAATTTCATTCCTGATTTTATTAATTGAACTTTTCTTTTCTTCCTCAGTGTAGTCAAAAGTTTACCAGTTCAGACATCATTCCAAATTTTGGTTTCATTCATTTTCTTTTCTGTTCTATACTTAATTAACTTTATTAACAACTTCTATAAACATCATACTGTATCATAGTCACCTCCCACTATGCTTTCTGTTCCCTCAAAATTCTTTCCACTGGATCCCTTCTTTCCAACTAGTCTCTCTTCTATTTTGATGCCATCATTTTCTATTCTTTTGCACATGATAGGCAAGCATTCTCTGATACTAAGTCACATCCTGTGGACACCTATTTTGCTCTCTAACCCATTTGCCTGTCTCTTAGCACAGAAAACTGAGGTGAATTTTGTTCAGTCATTTACTACTTTGAATTTTGTTTTCAATAAATCTGTTTATTTAAATTGTATACTTAATTTTTCATAATTATCACTTTCATACAAAAGGTTGTAAGTTAATGAAGGTAATACATTTTGTTGAATTCGTCATGAGGCAGTTTTATGTTGTGAATACTATAGAGTATGCTTATACCATCTAAGATGTTAATAAGGTGTTATAATCTTACAGGATTACCATCATATAAACATACAGACTTTGCTGAGTTTGCAGTCTGGTTGCTTCATCTGTTTTGTCTGAAACTATTGTGAAACTAACCCTCATGGTGAATAACAAGTGATGAAGGAAAGCAGCTCACTTCATAGTGGACAGGAAACAGAAAGGTTGGACCCACTGATGTACTTCCTCCATAAAAGCCCTAATTTCCACCTTCCAAACGAACATTGCCACTAGAAATCAAATGTTCAACCCATGAGTCAATGGAAGGAAAAGTTTATTCAGCTGACTTCATGGCAAAGAAGGCATGGTGGTAAGAGTCCAAAATAAAGATACATTACATCCACAAGCAGGAAGCATGGAAGTTCTCAGCCTGCTTTCTCCTTTTATAGAGCCCAGGATCCCAACCAGTGGAATGGTGCAGCCCACTGTTTAAGTGCATCTCCCCATTTCAGTCAACTTAATCAAAACAATGCCTCACAGACATGCCCAGAGGTTATTTTTCATGGGTGCTTTAAAGTCCTATCAAGTTGACAATATAAACTATCACAGTGGGAGACCTTTCATATTCAAACCATAAAAATCCTTAACAGACTATTTGGGTCTTAATTTTAAATGTAGCACACATTATGTTTCTCATTTACAAACATCAATTGCCATGTAGTTCTTTGTACTGTTCCCTTACATGGTTAATATATATTTTCATATCTGATGTTTTTACTTAAGCTTCTTCTGTTCTTCATTAACCCTGCTGCATGTGTGACTTTGTCATTGTTGGCACTAAGTACCCAGCCAGAACCAGCGTACAGAAGGAATATTTCAGCTTACAGTTTCAGAGGATAGTGTCTATCATAGGAAGGAAAGCATGGCAGGAACCGGAAATCTGGTATCACCTCATCACATCAATGAGTCTATTAGTACCAATACTATTCAGAATTCCAACCCTCTCCTAATATTCAATATTATTTTAATAATATTTTAACTGTGATTTTAACTAATATTTTAACTGTGAGTCCTGTAAAATCAAAACACAAGATACATATAATGACAGAATAAGCATTCCCATTCCAAAAGAAATCAATGGAGGCATAGGAAGGAAATGTTGAACTAAATCAAGACCAATACCCAGAAGGGCAAAAACGGCATCTTGCAGCTCCTTGTCTAGTATCCATGACTTATGACAAAATCCTTTCAGCTCCAAAGGCTTGTGTACTGCCAGCCCTTCCAATGGTGCTACCTGTAGCCTCTTCCCATGGGCTGGATCCAGTGTAATCCCACAGTACGTCTTGATTGATGTCCTGTGTTCTCAGAAACTTTTAACATCCTTCTGTCTTTGTTACAAGTTAGGGTTCATGTAGTGACTTCACAGAGCCTCCTTTCAGAGAACCAATCCTGCCTTACATTCCTTAGCCTCAGTGTCTCTCTACAACTTTGATGCAATATTCCGTGATTTCCTCCATCTTGGATGTTTTATTTTCCAAACCCTTTACCATACAGACAGTCCCGCCAAGTTCACCTGTCACATTGGGATGAAACCTGGTGTCCATGAAACACAGCAGTAGCAAACTTTCTATGCTGACTTGAGAATGAGGAATACATACATTTTCCCTTCAAGCCTTTTCCTTTCAAAAGAATTTGTCTTCTTCCTATCTTGAGCTTTCAGTGGGGTTGGTCTACCCATCCAGGCATCTTTGTCCATGTGCAGAGCAGTTGGCATATTGTTAATGATAATAATGTCCTTTATAATTATACCTAAGCCTCTGCAGTTTCTATGCCTAGGACTCTAAACTTGTTTAATTTCTTTCTGTTTCAAACGTTATATTTTTGTATCTTTTCCCCAGTTTGCATTCTTTCCTTGTAGATTTGAATTATAGACACTAAAAGAATTCAGAGAATTCAAACAACAGCTTCAATGAAGTTAACATTTAGACCATTACTTTAAATATAACTTTGCTCAAGTTGTTGGAACATGAGTAGAATGCAGCCAGGTTCTTTGCCAGAATAGTACCTGAACTTCCTTTTGACCTTTTCTTGATCATGTTCTTTTTTTCCTTTTGAAACTTCATCATGAGCTGAGCTTCCACAGTACTCATTTCTTTCAATCTTCTGGCCTTCTAAACTACCATAACCATAATTGGCATAATGGCTGAGGCAGCACTGCTTACAGAATTATAAGGATTTTCTAGTCCAAAGTTCCAAGACATTCCAAATTACTCCCACATACCGGTTATTACATCATGAGGATCACATGGTCAGGTTTAATCTCATCATTGGCTCCGCTTCTTGGTATCAGTTTTCTTTTTCAGTTACTTTCACATTGCTAGAACAAATATCCCAACTAGAATAATCTTAGACTTATATATCCAGAGTGCAGAGAGACCACTGTGATGGTCAGAGCATAGCAGAAGTAGAAAATGTGACATCCTATCATCATATCAACAGGGAGACTGTAGAGAGAGCAACAAGCAGAGTCTATACATGTCAAGACCCCCCCCCCATGCTTCCTTCAGCAAGACTCCACCTTGTAAACGTTCCATAACTGTCCTACACAGCTGAATATCAATTGCACAAAGATCTTAGCCAAGGCGGACATTTTAAATTTAAACTACTAATCATGCATTATATATTTTAATTTTTTTCTGCTTTTAAATTTTGCTTTATTCAATGTGTATTCTGGTGGATTTTAAACTTTTCTATTTAGAAGCTTTCTCATTTAAGATGATTTAAGCTTTTTCATCTTATAAAATTTAAGAGTTCAAGGCTATTCTATATCCTCTAAGAATTATCTTTATATAAATTTTGGCTTTTTTATTTTTCTAATTTCTACTGTGGTATTTTTACTGACTCCTGTGTGTATTCTTTGGAACTGCTCGCTCTTTTTGTCTCACCTCTTTGAAAAAAGTTTGTTATTGATTTGAATGTATATTTAAAGGTATTTGTAGTAATAACATGTAGGCTGTGTAAGATAATATAACTAAGTTAGTAGAAGTTTCATTAATTTAGAATTCCACACTACAAATCTGAAATTACTTTTTAAAAATTTTTTTTGTCCATTCTTATTTATTTATTTGAGAGTGACAGAAAGAGAGAGAGAATCAGCGTGCCGTGGCTTCCAGCCACTGCAAATGAACTCCAGACGCATGCACCCCTTTGTGCATCTGCCTAACGTGGGTCCTGGGGAACCAAGCCTCAAACCAATGTCTGTAGGATGCACAGACAAGCGCTTAACTGCTCAGCCATCTCTCCAGCCATGAATTTACTTTTTCTACCTTTATATTCAATGTGCTTTTTATCATTTATTTTTATTGTATATATTTCCTCACACACATATACACATGCATATGTGCCTTAGGGATTACAATCAAATACATTTGTAGTATTAAATTAAAATTAGATTGTAAAAGTTCTTATTGAGTTATTTTTTATTATTTCATTGTGTTTTTTAGAAAGAGAGAGAGAATTGGTGCACCAGGGCCTCAGCCACTGAAATCAAATTTCAGACAATTTTGCCACCTAGTGGGCATGTGTGACCTTGTGCTTGCCTCACCTTTGTGCATCTGGCTTACATGGGATCTGGAGAGTCGGACCTGGGTCCTTTGGCTTTGCAGGCAAGAATTTTAACTGCTAAGCCATCTGTCCAGCACAAGCTATTCCTTAATTGCTGCTTTCTAACTTGTTGGGTTTTCCTTTGTGGAAACTATATTAAACACAAATATGTGTGTGCTTTAGGTTTTGCTTTTAAAGAACAGAAATTAAACTCTTCATTGTAAATCCCATAAATCATATTTAAATTAAGCACAAGAATTATTTTCTGCACCCTCTACCTTTTTCATATATTAATCCCCAAAAGGAATTTTGTTAAGAGCACTGTTTTAAGAAATGAAAGTTTAACTACCAATACCCTACAGTTCCCACAATTTGTGATAGCATTTGTTCCTTTTTTCTACTACTTCCTTCTTAAAATAACTAATATTTTAACAGCTTTTAAATTCATCATGAACTATTTTTGATGCTATATCTTTGATATGCATAGAAAATCTGAAAATTAATGTCCATATTTTCCAGGCAATAAAACCAGGACTCTTGATAAATTGAATTAAAAAAATCAGTAAGTTGTTGTTCATTTATATGTACTTAGAATTCAGTACCAGCATTCAAATCTATCTCTCCTCAGTGTGGCCAATTTTATATATTTGCATTAAGTTTTTTTTTTTAATATGGATAATTGTACTAGGCGTGAAGTTTTTAAGAAACATTCTCATGTCAGGCATGATGGTATAATTCTAGCACTCATGAAGTCAAGGCAAGAGAATTTGAGTTTAAGGCCAACCTGATTAACTTTTTCAACAAATGGCAGGATGAATGAAGGGAAGGAAGAGAAAGGAACTAAATAGGAGAAGGGAGGGGAGAGAAAGAAAGAAGTTTAGATCATGGGTGACTTAACACATCCTGATAGGTGGATATTTTTTCCATATTGTTTTTATTCATTTACATTGCAATTTTTAAAGCTACATTGTAGTTCATTTTTATTTACTACTTAATCTGTCATTTTTCTTGAGATGTTACTTTATTAGAAATAAGTGAGCAAAATGTTATCATAAAGTTTGCTTCCATCTCCTCATATAGATTTTCACATTTTTGCATTACACTATAGACACATTACTTGAAATTTTCTTCATTTAGATTTCATTCTTAAGTTTGACATTAAAAGCTAGGTTGAAGAATGTTTCTTTTCTTTTTTTGGAGGTAGAGTCTGTCTCTAGCCCCGGCTGACCTGGAATTCACTATATAGTCTCAGGGTGGCCTTGAACTCACTGCCATCCTCCAACCTCTGCCTCTAGAGAACTGGGATTAAAGAAAGGCGTGTGCCACCATTCCCAGCAGGTTGAAGAATGTTTAATAAAAAGTACACTTGGGCTGGGTTGATGGCTTAGTGGATAAGACTGGCGTGAAGCCTATGGACCCAGGTTCCTTTCCCCAGTACATAAGCCAGACACAAGGTGGTTTATGCTTCTAAATTCGTTTGCAGTGGCTGGAGGCCTTGGTATGCCTATTCTCTCCATCTCCTTCTCTCTCTCTCTCTCAAATAATAATAAAAAAAATAAGAAGAAGTGCACTGGAATTATCAATCTAAACACTTTCTTCCAGAATATGCACTCATGAGTGTGTGTATTAAATTGTGTTTGAGAATAAAGTGGCCTCATATGAGCTTAGTAAGAAATTATTTGGAGGGCTATAAAGATAGCCCAGAAAGTAAATTTTTTAAATGTTATTTATTTATTTATTTGAGAGAGCAAGAGAGGGAAAGAGGCAGAAAGAGAGAGAGAGAAAAAAAAATGGCATGCCAGGGCCTCCAGACACTGCAAACGAACTCTAGACGCATATGCCTCCTTGTGCATCTGGCTTACATGAGTCCTATAGAATCAAACTGAGGTCCTTTGGCTTTTTAGGCAAACACCTTAACCACTAATCCTTCTCTCCATTATGTGCAAGCATGAGGTCCTGTGTCTCAGAATTCACATAAATCTAGGCACATCAGTACATGCATGTATGTCATCTGGGAAGCAGAGATAGAAGTATCTTTAGGGTGTACTAGCTGGTTAATGTTCCCAAATCAGTGAGCTCTTGGTTCAATGAGGGAGCCTATCTGAAATAATAATAATTAACTTGCCTCTAAAAAAAAAAAAAAAAAAAAAAAAAAAAGTTTAAGAGTTACTAAAGAGGACAACTGATACCAACTTCTGGCTTCCACATGCATAGGTGTACCTATACACTTGTGTCTGCACATATATATGAACACACATGCCCACATACCATACCCATATACACATAGTGAAATAGAATAAATTTGATTATTTAAGCTTATAACTTTATTGTAACACACAAGAAGTATTTTCATTAAATCTAGTGGGTGGATGAGTGTGATGATTGAATGAATGGATAGGTTGGTGGGTGGGTGGGTAGGTAAAAGAAAAAAATTTTATATAGTTTACAATATGTATTTTCTTATGTGTGTTTCTTTATGATATTATTGATATTAGAGAGAAAACAACAGAAGAAAGAGTTTTGAATAATGAACCTTGGCCAAAACTTTCCTATAAATATTCTTTCTGATGATTGCTTATTTAAAGGTATGTCTCCATATTTTTCTGCATCATTTAAAAATATTTGAGCTGCCAATGGCTGTTTACATCTGAAAATATTTTCACATGTGAAGAAGTGGGTCAGATAATTGAAGAAAATGATAATTTGATTTTCATATGTGCAATCATACATTTAACAATGCAATATCCAACAGATTTATTTTATGTTTGTGTCATCATTAGTATTAGTTATATGCAGTAAAACAGCTTTACACTTAATGCTTTAAGGTAGTAGAAATTTAATTATTATTAACTATACTAGTAAATATGCTAGCATAATTAAAATGTTATTTAATCACTTCAATTTAAATATAAGTTACCTTTCTTTGAAGAAATATGAAAGAAAATCCTAGCTCTTTAAAGAATTTCTCTGGCACAGTAGTAGCAAGAATCTTGGCTCTTGATTGGTTATATGCTGTGGAGTATTGGGGAGGACACAGATGCGTGGGGTCACATACCCCACCAGGCATGCATACTTTTAAAATCTTTTAGTCATGTTCTTTGGACAGAACCAAATGTCATCCATTATGGCACTTCATAAATTTCCAATTTTTGTCTTTTAACAGTAATTAGGCTTAAATAAATTAGTATGCACTAATAATATATGTACTTGTAAGCTGAATGAGATATACACTGCTGTTATATTCTAGAATGCATTAAGATTTTTAAGGTAAAAATATTTATATTTAGTTTTTATTTTTTGAGGTATTGTCTCACTTTTGTCCAGGCTGACCTGGAATTCGCTATGTAGGTTGCACTTGAACATACAGTGATCCCCCTACCTCAGCCTTCTGAGTATTAGGATTAAAAGCATGCATCGGGCTGGAGAGATGGCTCAGCGGTTAAGCGCTTGCCTGTGAAGCCTAAGGACCCCGGTTCAAGGCTCGGTTCCCCAGGTCCCATGTTAGCCAGATGCACAAGGGGGCGCACGCGTCTGGAGTTCGTTTGCAGAGGCTGGAAGCCCTGGCGCGCCCATTCTCTCTCTCTCCCTCTATCTGTCTTTCTCTCTGTGTCTGTCGCTCTCAAATACATAAATAAAAAATTTAAAAAAAAAATTATAAAAAAGCATGCATCACCACACCTCAATTGTTTTATTTTTGATATCATCTTAATCCCATAATTTGGATAATTTTGCCATTGTGTTAAACAAAAGGCTTTTGTTTGTTTGTTGTTGATATAGTCTTCTTACATATCTCAGGCTGACTGAAATTTGCTATGTAGTCCAGGCTATCCTTGAACTCACAATCCTCTTGTTTTAACCTTCTGAATTCTGACTGTTGCAGTTAGCTTCATGTTGCTGGGACAAATACCTGATTAGAAGCAGCTTATGGGAATAAATAGTTTATTTCAGGTGACAGAATACAGGGGAAACGCCATCAGTGGTGGAAGAAGCCGGCTCACTTCCTTAGAGCCAAGCAGAGAGACACCAACACCAACAGCCAGAGCCCCCACTGCTCCATAAATATTTAGGGATCAAGTTGCAAACTTGAAAAAGAAGAAAACAAAGCAATACATTCAAACCACTACATTGGGATTACAGATGTGTGTCACCATACCCAATTCAGGAAAATACTACTTTTTTTTCTTTATAAAAAATATTTTATTTGTTAGAAAGAGAAATGGGTGGGGGAGGTGCACACACAGGGGCAAAGGTGGGGTGAAATGGATTTACCTGGGTCTCTAGTTACTGCAGATTAACTCTAGATGCATGTGCCACCTTGTGTATCTGGCTTTATGTGGGTCTTGTGGGATAGAACCTGAGTCCTTTGGCTTTGCAGGCAAGCACTTTAAACTGCTAAGCCATCTCTCCAACCCTGTTTCTTTTTATTACTATTGATAGTAGTTTGTTTAATAAGTGTATTCATGTGATTGCTCCCTAAATCTTTCCCTGAGCTAAATCATATGTACCATTTCTACCTGCTCTTCACAAACTTAAAAATGGTTATGCTATGTCTCTACACCTTGCCATTTTACAGTATGGCCATTAGCTTAACCAAGAGACTATATATACTTTCATTAAGATTATTTTAAAAATTAAAAAGGGTACGTAGGATAAGTTTTTGTGTTGGTGCTGCTTCTGTTCATCTCTCCTATTGTTCTTTGTGATTATATTTTTTCTTCTCAGTTTCACAAAGATTTTCAATTTTTAAAATGTCTGAAATTTAATTTAGTCAAGCTGGTTACAAATGAAATGAATAATTCAGAACTTGTTTAGGATGTAGCTTCTTTTAAAAATATTTTATTTATTTATTTATTTATTTATTTATTTATTTATTTATTTAAGACAGAGAGAAAGAGAAGAGAGTGAGAGAGAGCAAGAGGAGAATGGGCATGCCAGGGCATCATCCAATCACTGCAAGTGAACTCCAGATGCATGTGCCATGTACATCTGGCTTATGTGGGTCCTGGGGATTTGAACCTGGGTCCTTTAACACTGCAGGGAAATGCCTAAACTGCTAAGCCATCTCTCCAGCCCAAGATGTAGCTTCTTTAGATAACAAACTCCTTGCCTGTTAGAGAAACATCTTTCACTACTCTATAATTATACTATTATAATGTTAATATCTAGTAGTGCATTCAAGTGATCAGAGGCACTTGGCCATTTCTTTTTTTAAGCTTCTTTATTTTATTTTATTCTATTTTAATTAATTAATTTATTTGACAGAGAAAGAGAGGGAGCGAATCGGCACACCAGGGCCTCCAGCCACTGGAAATGAACTAACTCCAGATGCCTGCTCGCTCCCCCTTGTGCATCTGGCTAACATGGGTCCTGGGGAATTGAACCTGGGTTGTTTGGCTTTGCAGGCAAACACCTTAACCACTAAGCGATACCTCTGGCCTACCATTCCTTTTTTATTTTTCTTTATTTATTTTGCTTCTCTTTTCGTTGTGTCAACCTAATGCTCACAGTGTTGATCTAGGGAGTATACAAAATTTAAAAAGCTGTGTTACAATTTGTACGTATTTGTCTTTTATCCTTTCCTGCCTTCATAGTCATGATCATATCTTGTATTTGGGAGAGGAGTCTATGCTCTCAAGTACAAAAATTTCAAGCATCCTGCTCTTTTGTATGTGCACTGATATCATAATTTTCTTAGCCATTCTCTTATTTATCAGACCATAGATTTATTTCTGATATTCATTATAATTATAACACATTTTCACTTTTTGTATGATACATTATCTCCAAAGACAGGAATTCCTAAAAGTGAAATTCTCAAATTAAAAATCCATGGAAATTTTATTGATGATTTATATCCTTAATTTGATAAAGAACAGTAAGAATGATGTACAATTAGCAGTATGTGAGAATATGTAGATTTGTTTTAAAAATTTGTATTTGTCCTCAATATCTTAAACATTTCTCATATACTTTTATTTCCTTTTGTTTATTAACATCAATTTAATATTCTTTTTTTAAGAAGATTTTATTTTTATTTATTTATTAGAGACAGAGAGGGAAAGAGAGACAGAGAGAATGGACACTCCTCTAGCCACTGCAAAGGAACGCCAGAACGCATGCACCACCATGTGCATTTGGCTTATATAGGGCCTGGAGAATCGAACCTGGGTCCTTAGTCTTCATGGGCATGTGCCTTAACTGCTAAGCCATCTCTCCAGCCTTTTTTTTTTATTATTAGATTTTTATTTCTTTAGTATTTTATTTATTTATTTGAGAGAGAGAGAGAGGAAGAGGCAGATAGAGAAAAAGAGAGAATGGGTGTACTGGGGCCTCCAGCCACTGCAAACAGACTCTAGATGCATGTACCCCCTGTGCATCTGGCTTATGTGGGTCTTGGGGAATCTAACCAGGGTCCCTAGGCTTCACAGGCAAATGCCTTAATCACTGAGTCATTTTCCCAGCCCTTAAGATTTTATTTTTATTTATTTATTAGAGACAGACAGGGAGAGAGAATATACTTTTATCTTTATATCTATGAAGGTTTGAATTTTGATTCACAAATTTGCATGTATGATTGAATATTCATGTTATTTTGCCATGTTGGCTGAAATTATTTTCCTATTTTGTATATTAAATCAAATTTTGTTAATTGATTTTGTTTTTAATATGGTACTAATGTTCAGATTGAGTAAATATAATAATTTGATTTTATCTATATAATCATTTTTATCATTTATACTTCAAAGACATTGGGTGTTTTTCAGAGAAAAACTCCAATATGTTGAAAATCTCTATAATCTTTATTTTTACAAAACCAAAATGCTTTGTGGCTCATGGTTTTTATAGTGCTTACTCAAAATTTGTATATTTTACAAACTTCAAACTATATACTAAACATTGAAATGCTGGATCAATTAATATGGTTTCAAAATGTGCAGCTTTATATGTTAGATTTGATCACTTAAATATGATGGCATTGTTTATATTCTTTCAAGACAAGGATGATATAAAATATTTGGTGATTGTTTTTTGTTTTTTTTTTGTTTCTAATTTCAAACAATGTTTTGCTTTGGAAGTGAGAGATTATTTTTACAAAGGGTTGAATATTAACTTAGAACTTGGTTTGGGACTGTTTAGTAAATAGTAATATTTTAATTTAAAAATTATTACTAGATTTTATGTATGATTCTGTGAGTCTTTGATGTTACTTGTCCTTCCTCCACTGACACCTCTGATAAGTATTTCTAATATTTCATTTGTATATTTATAGGCTAAGAACAAATATACTTTTTAGAAAATTTCTTATATATAAATATGATTGTAAAAGTTTTATAAGTAGGTATACCCGAGTCCTTGGGAATCTGTGAGCTAATCTGAGTAAACTTAGTCTCTTTATGCCTTAACTGCCTAACAGAAATAATGATAATAATGGCATGTGCTGTTAGTAAGGGGGAGACTACAATATTTTTTAACAAGATTTAATATAGGTATTACACTTAGACGTGGTTTTTTTTTTAGGGATTCTGAATGGGCTGTGTATTAATTTATTCAAGAGTGTTGAATTTTTGTTTTTCCTGAAATTGCAGTGCCTCTTTTAATTTCTTTTCCCTTTTTAATAAATTTTTTTCTTTGAAGCATATCCAGATTTTAATTACCCGAGAAGTAAAAATCCATTCAAATTTTCCTGGTGGAAGATAAGGATCTTCAGGAACTTTGCCTGACTATATTACTCTACTTTATTGACCATTGGCCAACATGTTTGTTTTGTGTTTTTTGTTTTGCTGTAGGCCAAATAATGTTACTGTTATGGAAGCAGTCATTGATAATACATAAATGAATGGCTAGGTCTGCAACAATTAAACTAAAAAATAAATTAATGGCTAAATTTGTTGATCATGATAATCCATCATTTAGATGTTACAACTAGTACAAACATGGGCATATTGCTTTTTTTATATTTTTCAATATTTATTTGAGAGAGAGGCAGGGGGAGGGTAGGAGATTGAGGGAGGGAGGGGGAGCATGGGCATACCAGGGCCTCTAGCCACTGCAAATGAACTCTATACGCATGTGCCACCTTGTGCATCTGGCTTGCGTGGATACTTGAGAATCGAACTTGGGTCTTGACTTTGCAGACAAGTGTCTTAACTGCTAAGCTCTCTCTCCATGCCAGTATTGATTTTTAAATTGTGATCTTGGTTTAGTCTTCCTGACTAGTGATTTTTTTTTTTTAAAGTAAAGCTCTTATTCTTATTCTTACTATTTATTTATTTACTTTGTAAACAACAGGAGCTAGAAGAGAGACAGAGAGAATCGGTGTGCCTGGGCCTCCAGCTGCTGTAAACAAACTCCACATGCATGTGCCACTTTGTGCATCTCACTTTATGTGGGTACAGGAGAATCAAACCTGTCCTTAGGCTTTGCAGGCAAGCACCATAACCACTGAGCAATCTCTCCAACTCCATGACTAGTAATTTTAGCCACTACTTTATAGTATACTCATACTGAAAAGAAATCTATGAAAATATTTCATTGCTGTCTTCTAATTTACTCTCATCTAAGATCTTTGACTTACAGCTCCACCCAAACCTGTTATCAGGCAAAATATGTTTGCATAGAACTCATTAATATTTATGGTTCATTATTTAAAAGTCTGCATAAAATGCTAAAGTTTCCAAAATGTCAGCAAGTTATACCTTCTACACTTGTCCACCTCTTAGTTCTCACTAAAGACTTGGTATTCTGTCAAATTCTAGCACACTTCTTTTTGGGAGTAATTTGGTGGTACTAAAGTCCCTTCATTTCCATGCTGATAGTTGCCATATCCACTGTTATTGTTATATGTAAGGTAAATTGCCAAAACATTCAGTGCTTTCACCCCATCCTCAAATGATACCTCTGTGTGAAGATTCCTTTTTTTTCACTATCTTTTCATATCTCATTTCTGTTGGGCAAATCATTGAGAAGATGGTGCTACTTGGAACAGACCTACATTCTTCTTAACAACTTCAACACTCTTATTTGGTTGTTGTTAACATTTTTCTGAGTGTAGGCAATTCTGTCAGCCTCGACCCTATTTGTGCCCATTTGATTTTCTTTGGGCCAATCAAACCTGACAAGTGAACACATCCTCTTCTTACCCACTGATGGGCATGTCAAAGGAGCAATAATTATTTGATAACCACCCATGCTTATTATTGACTTGATTTCCTTATAATATATAATATTCACAAATTTTCTTATACATAACCTACTTGTTTTTGGTCTTTTGAGATAGGGTTTCACACTAGCCCAGGCTGAGCTAGGACTCACTTTCTAGTCTCAAACTCATGGTGATCCTCCTACCTCTGCCTCCCAAGTGCTGGGATTAAAGGCATGCACCACCATACCCGGCTTCATAGCCTACTTTTTTTTATTTTAGTGTATTTCATACCTGAGAATTGAAATTATATATTACATTTACCTTGTGATATCTCAACTCAATAGATATGTGAGAATCTTCTCTTTTGGAAGAGATTGGAGTTGCACAGCTAGCATCTTGAAATAAGAAATTTAGGTACCACCATTTTCCAAAATAAATGTTAAAGGTTTGATAACCATTTCTATCCCAGTCTTTTTATAATCAGCTCCTGCTTGGAGTAATAATAGATGAAGGGGAAGGGGAAGGCAAACATATTTGTTCTTTTGTGTAAAATGCATGCATCAAGAAGAAACCAGCAGACTTCTTTCCTATTTTCTTTTTTTCTTTTTTTTTTGGTTTTTCAAGGTAGGGTCTCACTCTAGCCCAGGCTGACCTGGAATTCACTATGGAGTCTCAGGGTGGCCTCAAACTCATGGTGATCCTCCTGCCTCCCGAGTGCTGGGATTAAAGGCGTGCGCCACCATGCCTGGCCCATTCTTTCCTATTTTCAAATGGTGTAGTATTTTCCACTGTTGGTAAGACAAACATGAAAAATATGGTATGAAACCCATGACACTGGTGGAGCTTAGACTAGGTCTATGTGAATTATGAGTTATAGCCATCAATCAGTTAAGGAAGTTAAACGTATTGAGTTTGTGAGATGCTTCTGTCCTCTTAGCTAGTGAGTATTATCTATTCTGTGATGGAAATCAGACTGCTTTCTTTTAATAGTAGCAATTTAGAGCTTTGCCATGAACATTGAGGATACCTTTCTATAAAAGCAAAAAGTAGGAAAAATCAAGCTCAAAGTGGGAAATTATAAGGATTTTGCAGTACAGAAAATATGAGTTTTCCTATCATTGTGCAAAAACATGTTGTTCCTAGGTTGAATTGTTAATGACTGCTTATAAGGCAAACCGTTGCTGATACAGAAAGGGGGGAATAGGGACATCAAAGCATAAAAAAACCCTAAACTTGGAGTTTTATGGAGTATGGATTTTTCAATGCAAAACTTTGTAGCTCTGAGCCTTTTTCTATTTATGTTCTTTGGGTGTAATACAAAGCAAAACTAAAAAAGATAAACTTAGCATTTAGTTGATGTGCAGGTGATAAGACATTTCTATGTTCCACAGTTAAGCTTATGTGCATGTTAAACTTTTGTAGATAGGGAAGGGACAAGAGATGTTTGTAGTACTATTGATTAATTGAGGTATATTAAATTTTATATATTTTTAATTATTTATTTATTTATTTGAGAGCGACAGACACAGAGAGAAAGACAGGTAGAGGGAGAGAGAGAGAATGGGCGCGCCAGGGCTTCCAGCCTCTGCCAACGAACTCCAGACGCGTGCGCCCCCTTGTGCATCTTGCTAATGTGGGACCTGGGGAACTGAGCCTCGAACCGGGGTCCTTAGGCTTCACAGGCAAGCGCTTAACCGCTAAGCCATCTCTCCAGCCCTAAATTTTAAATGCTACTGTTTTATTAGGTAAGTATTTTATGTTTATATCATGATAAAGTCTCACCTGTTTCTACTTTAGGACTTTCATATTTAGTATTTCTTTCAGATATACTAAACTGTTTTTGCATCTAACAAATGAGCTTTTTTCTCACCAGCTTTTACCCAAGCTGTTTTTCAAATGCAGAATTGACTTCATTTATTTGTGCCTGTACCAATCTTCAGATTTAGATTAGAGATCCTTTTGAAAAGATTTATTTTGTCCTTCTTCATTCAGGACACTTATTTCACATATCCAATCTTGTATTCTCTCTCATTGTATTCGATTTTGGGGAAAATCTCTTAAGAAAAAGTGGTGGTCCTAGTGCCTATCACAGAACATGGCCCATGGATTGGTCCAGTAATTGTTTGTGGAACTGGATACAGCTCTGAGGTAGTTGAACTCATTCTTACTACTGCTATGAAATATTGGTTGATGTTGAAGTATGTTTTCATTATGTTATCAGTAACTGAAACAATGCAGGAGATACACTTTCTCAATATTCATTGATTCTAAGCATGTGTCATGCTCATGCTGAACCAGACACTATTCTAGTGTTTGAATTACCTGTGAGTTTTAAATGTCAAGGAAGTATTTGTAACACCATTTAAGAACCTGTCAGCAATTATTGGTGACAGTAACAACTAAGGTATTTTTATTTTCTTTATAAGTTGTCATTAAACACAGAGCACAATAAAAATCTTGATTTTGACAAATATTTTATATGGTATAAGGTTTTCTTAGGTTCTGATGACTATAAGACTTACTTATCATAAGTATCTGTTTTCAATATGCATTCTAGAAACATTGTTACTTGGGCATATATAGTCTAAGATTTCTTTATACTTACCTATAAGGTAAAAAACAATGAATTTAAATTTTATTTTTTTCAACTGTTACCTACAATTAAAACAAACAAAATGCTATGTTAAGAATGGTGGCACAGGCTTGTAATTCTAGCACTTGAAAGGCCGATATAGGAAACAGTGATTTGAGACCAGCATTGAATACATGTTCTTGGTCAACCTGAGCTACATGGTAAGATCCTGTCTCAAGAAATAATAAAGAAAATGGGAAGAAGGGTAAAGTAAAGAAATAGAATGCTATTCAGTCTTAGATAAAATTTTTGTTCAGATCAGTTTTCCTATACGTGTAATTTCTTCTTACCCCCAATCCACTAAGCTGATCTTCACATACCTGATGGTTATCAACAGTGCCATAAAGTGTTTCCCTATTTGCACAGATTTAACAAATATTTTCTTTTCCCTTTCATTATGAGAATTTGACCTGTTAATTTCCTAATTTATTATATGTAGTATTGCTGGATGATGTTACTAGGCAACATTGCTTATTTTAATACTGTGTTAATTTGTAAATTTTTCTTCTGAAAATTTCAATGTCTTTAAATACATGATAGGAAACTATATCTTTGGACTTCTCTCTTTTAACTCTTTGAAATGGACATGTTCCCTGGAATGATTCTTGATTCTTATCTGTGGAGTTATTACAAGAGACATTGGTACTGATGAATGAATCTCGTAAGCCAATACAGCTTTCACTGTTAGATATGAATGTTATATAACCAAAGCCATGACCTAGAAAGCTGAGTAGTGTCTAGCTTAGTATAGACTTATACAAGAGAAATTACTGAGGGCTTTATTTCCATTTCACATTTCACTGTTTTGTGAAAAACTATGTTGGACATCTTTGGATCATTTGCTTCAGTGATTCTTGTGCTTTTCATCTAACATGGTATGAAAATGGGAAATATAAACGGGATCTAAGAGGTTGAGGCAAAAAATCCGCATCTAGCTGAATTGGTGAGCAGTATTAAATTCAACAAGAGATCTTGTCTCAAAGAACAAAGTGGAGAGTATCTGAGGAAGACTCTGTCAGACTCTGGTCTTCACATGCATATATATGCACAAATGTGAATATGTGTGCACACTAGATACATGTGCCAAAAACAAAAGAAAGATACAGGTGATTTATTTTCTCTTTCATAATTCAGCATTACCCATTTCACTTCTTAAGTTCTTTCAAAATGCTCTGTCTTTGAAATGCATTTGTAAAGAATGAAGCCCATTGTTTTTGTCCTATAGCTATTTCATAAGGGACACTATGCAGGCTCTCTTTTAGCTGAAAACATAAGAAGTTATCGTTTATATGCCAGTTTGCCTCAGTCCAGAAAATTTAATATGCTTCTTTTAAGTACACTGTATTTGAGAATATGAGTAATGTCTCTGTTCATACTTTCTACCATAATAGTATTTGCTGTAGGTCTCAATGTCTGAAAAACACAAGTAACAAAACATTTATATAATGCAACTCTATTCACATAAACCAGAAAATGAGTCATTCCAGTTAATAGTGAAAATTAGTCATTTAAATTTTAAAAAAGTTTACTAAATTATATCATTACAAACATTACTCCTTAGGATAACATTTTTTTATATAAAACATTTGATACAAAACAGATTCCTATTTATAAAGAACATTTGTTTTTAATATGCATGGGTCAAAGCATACACCTTAGTGTTCATTCACACGTAAAACATTTTTTGTAGGGGTCAGCAATGTGGCTTGTTCTATATTTAAATTTTTTTAATATATAAATGTTATGCAGCATAAAAGCAAACATTTCTGTTTGTTATGAGTTAATACTTATATAAATGTTTTCTGTGGAATAAGCTATTTACGACCCAAATATTTTTGAGTGATAAGCAGTATAATTTTTTAGGTTAATAGAAAATACCACTTTCAATTTTTAGGGGCATATGAATTAGCTGTATGGAAACCAAATAAAGTGGTATAGGATTGTCCCTGATTCTATGGTCATTACATTATGTAACAGATTTTTATAGTCTGAGTGCATAGGGATTATTTAAAGTTTTATACTTCCAGATCTTCATGAAATGATGTTTTGCATGTTTTATAAAAGCTAGATCATTTGTATCTGACTGGCTGAGGGTAATATTTCCTTTATTATTGACAAATTGTCCATAAATTTCTCATGTTGTAATAGGATGATTGGATTTTTTTTTTTTTTTGCTTTGAAGGAGAAATACATATTTCTAGTTTTGTTAATGTTCTGAAGTATACATATGTACCTCTAAAGTTCACCTTTTTAACAAAATATAGAAGATGAAGTTATAGACAGCTGAAGGGAATATATTATATAGAAGGTGCAGTGATAGCCAGCTCTAGGAATGTGCCATTTAGAATGCAGATTGATAAACAGTTGGTAGGAATGGTTGTGCTCTTGGCTATCTTAGAAAAACCAAATGCATAACCTCCTCTCATTTGACTGATTAACAGTGCTCATACAGAATTATTCTGTTTCTTTACCTACTTTAGTGTAGTCTGCATTGATTATAGTTATGATCATTTCATGATTTTCTGTTGCTGTCTGCCAAATAAATGATCTAATTTAGACCAAGTCTCACTGTGGTGGTGAAGTCAGTGTAGAGTAGAGAGAAAAGGGCCACAGTTAGCTTACTTGTAGGTTTACCATTTGATGACTAGTATAGGTAAGTTGGGCTTCCCACAAAACATTTTTTTGATAGACAAAATGCTTAGAGTGAACAGGTGAATGCTAAAAGTGATAATTTTGAGGTCATTATTAAAATTCAGTTTCATAATTGTTATTCATGAACTTTATTGAAACTGTATAAGTGATCTTCTAATCATCCTTTCTCTTGGAGTTTTTGTTTTATTTTTGTTGCTCTTTTAAAAAAATTATTCTCACTCTATACAGCTCATAATGGAGTTGAACTCTTAGCCTCCATCCTGCCTTAGAGTCCCAAGTAGTGAGGTTAAGGCATGAGCCACCACTTCGAGCTTCTAACATACTCTTAAAAAAATTATGTAGTGATAATTTGGAAATGCTCACAAGAAGCTAAAGGAATGGTAACCTCCTTCCAGTTTCTATTGTAGTTATTCAAATGTCTTGTGAGAATAAAGACTTCCTCTAGAGAGTCACCAAACAGGAATGTCTTCTGGGGCTATGATTAAACTAGAGGTCTCTGGAGGGAAACTTTGAAGCATAAGTGATTATCAATTTTTAATTAATAATTACACATTCACTGGTAGAGATGTAGTAAAACTTGATGAGATTATTGGAAAGATGGCTCAAAGAAACAGCAGCCCAATGTAGAAGGAAGCAATGAAGAAAAATCACAGATTAATATAGAGGAGTAGTTTATATGTCAAGATGTAACTGAAGATGGAGCTGGTATCTTAGGGCACACTGACATGAACTATGGCTTAGATTCTTCCAGGTTCTTCCTTTCCTTACCTTTTGCCTTTTCCATTCCCTTTTCTTTCCTTCTTTTTTTATAGTCTAACAGAACCAATGATAATTGACTTACTGTTTGAACCAATATTGGTTTAGATCTTGCCCATACTTTTTTCCTGCCTTACTCTTCATGCCATGGCTTATTTTACCCAAAACACTACACTGACCTAAGAGAAATGGAAATAGTCCTTAAAGGATTATACTGTCAAGCTATCAGAACCTTTTAAGTCCGTGTTTCTCTGTGTGCATGTGTGTGTGTGTGATGAAATTTTAAAATAACTATAATGCTGGCGGCAACACATTTCAAGTAGACATTTCAAATGCATCAGTTTTCAGATTTTTTAATTATATGATTGCCTGTTGTTGAATTTCTTTATTTTTTACTTAGTTTCATTTTTTTGAGGTGGTGAGGGAGAGAGGGAAAGAATGGTGTGCCAGGGCCTCCTGTCACTGCAAATGAACTCTAATTGTCTACACTACTTTGTGTTAAGTAGTTACTGGGGAATTGAACCCAGGCCACTAGGCTTTACAAATAAGTGCCTTTAACCACTGAGCCATCTCTCCAGCACTGTTTGCGATTTTATAAATAGCTTATATAATGGGTTGTAAATAAGATATATACATTGCAAATTGAAACTACTCAATTTTTTGTTTAGTGCCCACATAAAATGTATTAAAGATCAAGAATGCTAATTTACAAGAAATGAGGAACCACTAGTAATATCAACTTGTTCAGCTATAAATAGCATACCCTGTCATTTGTATATGAAATGTCCCTGAGAGGCCCATGTATTAAAGGCCTATTTCCAAGCTTGTCAGTATTGGGAGATGATTAGATCTTTGAGTGGTTAGACCTAGTTGGAAGTTTTATATCATTGGATACATGCCCTTTAAACAGATTCAGTCTTTTTCTAGTTTTGGCCAAGGTGTGAATGATATTTGTCAATGCTGCCAAAGTTACTGTTCCTCCATTGCCAACCAATCATGAACAAAACCTTCCAAACTGTGTGATCCACAAAAATCCTTTTCTTTTCATAGATTTCCTTAGGTATTTTTTAAAGCAACAATATAACAGAACATCTATCTAGCTCTTAAATTTACCTTCAAGCCTGGTTATTAAAAATAAATGCTATCCTTATATCTTACTGTAGTTAAAAAAATCATAAATATAAATGTTTTTTGGTTTACTCTAGATGAACAATAGTTTGAAAACTCAGGTTACTTATTTTTTTAACACAGTGATAAGGATGCTTCTGTTATTTATTGATACTGCAGCCAAGTGTTTTCAGTTAGGTTGCATGTAGTCTAAAGATGCAATAATGATCGGTACTATATCAGTCATGATAGGGTGCATTATGAAGTCAAAAGAAACAACCACAAAACCTCAATGGTTTAAAACAACAAAGGTTCATTTCTTGCTCTCCTTGAAAGTCCATCGTGGTCTGCAGGAGCTGAGCTCATAATAGTCACTTAGGGACCTTGTGTAACAGCCACCATTTCAATCACTGCTGATACCATGCTGTGGGGGGGAGGGGGCAGGTGCTGGAAGTTCTCACATCTGTAATTAAATGTTCCAGTCCAGGGGTCACATATCCAGTCACTATTAAGCTGAGGAGTTAGTTGTCTATATCTAGAGACTTACTGGTGAACAGCATAATAGTTCCCCCATGATAACACATCTAGTCATTCATTTGCTTATTCATTATAAAAGGTTTATTGTGACTCAGTGTCCTGGACATTGGAAACATTGAAGGAAACTAAACACAGACCATTCCTCCTTTGTAGGTTTCCACAGTACAGTCGATCAAGAGATGCATAATTCTGTAGTAAAAATTGGCAAACTGTCGCTCAGAGGCTAGTTCTGGCCTGCAGCCTATTTTTTATATCCCATAAGCTAAAAATGCCTCTTTCATTTTTAAAGTCCTAGAAAAACTAAGAGTATAGAATAGACTGTAAGTGGACTACATAGTGAAAAATATTTACTAAGCCTTTCCAGGAAAAAAAAATGCTAAAAATCTGTTCTATAATACCTGTTGTTGAATTTGAAGTTCCTCCAAGAAATTTGTGTCTATCTCATTGTCAGATGAAAGACACACAATTATCTAAAAGTTTTCCATGTCTCTTCTCAGTGTGCCTTTTGTTTACCCTGATAATGAATTTCTAAGCGCCTCTAAATCACATGTGATACTAAGTGCACAAGAGGGGAGAAGGTATTCTGCTTCAGATTTAGGGGAGTGATTATATAAAATAAACCAGGATTCTTCTAAATCAGTTTTGGAGACAGAAACTGCAAAGTATGTAACTTATTGCATGAAGGGAGAGTAAAACCCAGGAGAGAAAATACACTCTTAGCTTCTTACATTAACTACCTGCATTCAAATCAGTTATATAACCACATTTTGTAGAACATGTTATGTTATAGAACTCTGCCAGATTCTGCACTGTTTTGTAGTCTGATATGTGGAATGTAAATTGGCAGTGCCAAGAACACTTGTGTAAAATCGTTCTATAGAATACTAATCTTGACTAAGGTTATCTATCCTATTGAGTTGCTTATAGAAAGTATTGATAAATTTGGGTTCCTTGTATAGAGTCATCATAAATGCATCATTATTTAACAAGGTCATAAGACTGCCCTGTCCATAGTAACTAATATAGTCCAATATAAGTAGCCACTTTTTTCACACATATTTTTAAATTTTTTATTAGCACATGTTAATTATATATGGTGGCTTCATTTGACACATTCTTCTTTTTTTTTTTTTTTTTTTTTTCGAGGTAGGGTCTCGGTCTAGCCCAGGCTGACCTGGAATTCACTGTGGAGTCTCAGGGTGGCCTCGAACACACTGCAATCCTCCTGCCTCTGCCTTCCAAGTGCTGGGATTAAAGGTGTGCACCGCCACGCCTGGCTATGACACATTCATATATATATATATATATATATATATATATATATATATATATATATTTATTTATTTATTTATTTATTTATAACCATATAACTCACTTCTTTTCCTCCTATTTCAGCTGTTCACCTTCTTTTCAACTAGTTCCCCTTCAATTTTTTTTTTTTAACTACTCATTGAATTTCTTTAGGGTTGCTTAAAGGCTACTGGGTTTAAAAATTCTTTATATGACAGTGGGCTACTTACTAGTGGCTACAACACTGAGGAAAATATCTCACCCTTCCCTGGCAACTATAGATACTCAGGGACAGAGGCAGGGCCTCATGGGCCCTTCTTTGCCCATGACAGGATGGCAACTTTTAGATCTTATGATAGTAACCACAACTGCAAAGAGATCAAGAGTGCAAAGGCAGACTCTGAGCTTGTGTGAAGATCTGGGTTCAGATCTCCAGAACCATCTTAAATCTGGACACATAGTGCCCATCTATATCCCAGTACTTCTTCAATGAGATAAGAAGCAAAGACAGGAGGGTCCCTGGAAGGTCAATGACAGCTGTCCTGGCTTGCTCAGTTGAGAGCAACCATGTTTTAAATTAGGTGGAAGATGAAGACTGACTCCAAAGGATGTCCTCTGACCTCTACACATGAGCCAAGGCATACACACATACTTGCTCTGACCCAGAAATGCACACACAAACTTCATACACTCACATGTAAAGATAAGAGAAAAATGTGCAATGGCATAGTCATGGTCTGAAGGCAATTTTCCAGCTCTTACATTCTTTCTGCCCTTCAGTGATGTTTCCTAAGCCTGAAATAAGTGATACAGATGGTCCATTAGTTGTTGAGTATTACACAATCACTTACTCTGAGCACTTTGACTCATACTGAATGTAGCACTTACTAATGCATGTAAACATTATTATTTAGGAGACAATTTTATCGAACATCATTTCTATTAACAAAATAACAGTAGTTTCCCTACTACAGACTCAGACATGGATTTCCCCCTGTGGAACAGGTTTGAATTCCACTTAGAACTCAGTTGTTTGCACCTTTTACTGATTTGCCACTATTGCACCACTGGGCACTTCTTGCCTGCCCAGTCAGTAGTGTAGCTATATATGACTTGTGATGAAAGTTAGCCAGCAGGGAGAAGCTTGCAGTTCAGTTCCATATGATTTTCCTGTCCTACAACCAAAATATGTTATGTCTCCAGAAAGATTTACCATCTAGTTCTGGTGGGCAATCAACACACATTTTTTTATTCTTTCATATTTCTGATTACTAATTATACATGTACTCTCTTTGCTGATAATTGCAAGTTTCTTTTGCAAGTGTAATTAGAATATGATGTAGTAGCCATAATGTGATTTGAATTAACAATATTATTATCTAATTATTCATGGACATGATACTATATAGACTGTAACAACTGGCCTTGCATACTTCATTCTTAAACTATACACAGAAATATAATTAATATAGTTGGCTCATTTCTTACATGTTAGAGATCTTCTTCATATAATTTTATAGCCTTTATTTTGTTCATGGAAACATATTTCTAGTTCAGCATGAATAATGTTTTTAAAACAGAACTAAAATGATCAAGTGTCTGAAGTTAATCATTTCCTCAAATACCAGTTTCTAAGTTTCTAAGTACTAAACCATGATCTCAGAACTGTGAATGGATTTCCTCTGCCTTCCAAACAATAAACGCTGTCCTTTTGCAGCAGTCTCCTAAGTACTATTTGGTCTAATCTGTGTCAGCCTTACCTTTATCAACATTTTCAAATATTTTAGAGACTACTTAATTTTGATAGTACAAATGAAAGAAAATGAACCTGCATAGAATTTCTGGGCATATGTAGAAATATAATATCATTTATAATTCGAAATTTTGAAGTCAGAAGAAGCAGCCTTGCCCCATTATCTGCTTTTGCATCTGAACTTTAACTGAGTATTCTCCCTGTTAGAGCTTGCTTTTGCTCCCTTTCCTTAAATTGTAGATTCTTGAAGCTGTTTAATTTATTAAGCATGCTTTTATTTAATAGTTTATACTTATCAGATGAAGACATAAAGTAAAATAACAATTCTTGAAATTAATAAAATAAAAGCAATACTATCAAAGGATGTTCTTATTACATAAAAGAAGTTTAGGATTGAGATGAAGGTAGATTTAAAGATATGGTACTAATGGCAGACAATAAATCTTGCCATCTGTTATAGCAGGCAGTCATCCGTATGCTAAACTCATGATTAAGTTTTAGTCCTCTGAAGCATTTCTCTCTAGTAAAGCAATCAATGTAATAAAAATACAATCCATCAAGAAGAAAATTATGTATGTATCTATATACATATATATCAGTGTATTTACATATATACACAATTCAGTTTTAGACATTTAAATTGGTATTTTTAGGCATTTTTCCAGATAGCTAAAATTCTAAAAAATGATATAGGAATACTGATTTGTAAGAAAAGTAGACTTGTGATTGTATCAATATTTTCTTTAAAAATCATGATTCTTGGACAGGAGGGATGGCTTAGCAGTTAAGGCATTTGTCTGTAAAGCCAAAGGACCCAGGTTCAATTCCCCAGGACCAACATTAGCCAGATGCACAAGTGTCTGGAGTTCATTTACAGTGGCTGGAAGCCCTGGTGCACCCATTCTCTCTCTCTCTCTCTCTCTCTCAATCTGATAAATAAATAAATACAAAAAAATGTATTTAAAAATCATGATTTTTTTTCCAATTGTTGATTTGTACATTTGGAACTTGCTAATTTACTGGTTGCTTAAAATTTTTTTTAAATGTGATCTCATTGATTCTTCTTTTTATACAACTGCAAATCAAAAGGAGAAATTTGTGGTAGTATGAATATAGTATTTTACTTTGTATAACAATTCTCTTATCTGGCATCTGATTTTGTACCTCACATTACTTAAGTTTAAATCCTTTTTCAGGCCTCAATTTAAAACCTGTTTAGGCTTAAAATGGGCCTTTTTGTTTCCATTCTTAAAGGTTTTATGTCATATGGGGAAAATATAAATACATACTTTGCTCCTTTATTAATTTATATATCCCTTAAGTTTAAATGTAATCATAATTATGAACTAATGTAAAAGGCTTACAGTAAAATTTAAGTGTCATAGGACCTGGAATGATGGCTTAGCAGTTAAGGCACTTGCCTATGAAGCCTAAGGACCCATGTTCAACGCTCCAGGTTCCACGTAGGCCAGACACACAAAGTGGTGCAAGTGTGCAAGGTCACATACACACACACAAGGTGATGCAGGTGTCTGGAATTTTATTGCAGTGGCTGGTGGTCCCGACATGCCAATTCTTTCTTTCTCTCTCACTGTCTTACTTTCTTCAAGCATGGAGTTCTTTTATGTCTTTTTAAATTGTTGTATCCTGGTAGCTAGAATAATTCATAGAACAAAGAACTTAATAAGGATTTATTCAATCAGTGAATTTCAAACAGATGAGGGAGGTATGTAAATAACTCCTAATTATATATGTACAGGCATTTCCAATGTCAATTATTTTATTTATATTCTTCTGTCATTTCTACTTGTTTAGACTGTAAAAGTACAAGGATGTGAAATTTATGATAAAGGTGAAAGATTCCTTGAAATACCTGACAGAAAATGTAGCAACATAGATAGAGTAAAGCAGGCTAAGTTTTCACAGGGAGTTAACATACCCATCACTAATTCCTTAGCACCACCTTGACGTTAATAAGGAACAAGAGTAGAGTAGGTAATAGAGTAGAATTTCGAGTTCTGCTTTCTATAAATGAACCTTGAATTGCAGCACATCCCAAGGTGGCACCACTCAGAAGGCTTTGCAGATAGTTCTGCACTTCCAAAGATGACTGTACCTGTCCCAGATTAGTTTTAACTCTTTTGTTTATTTTCCAATCAACCTGTTGCACTATAACTTATCCTCATGTGGAAATACATGCCAGCTGTTAAAGAACACAGACCTCAAGCCCGGCGTGGTGGTGCACGCCTTTAATCCCAGCACTCGGGAGGCAGAGGTAGGAGGATTGCTGTGAGTTCGAGGCCATCCTGAGACTCCATAGTGAATTCCAGGTCAGCCTGGGTTAGATACCAGGTCAGCCTGGGTAGGTTGAGACCCTACCTGGAAAAGCACAAAAAAGAACACAGACCTCTACAAAACAGCAGTGCCATCTTGTCTTGAAAGTATATTGGTCTGAGAAATAAGTAAGTTAATCTTCCCCACAGCAAATACAGTTGTTTCCTTTATTCATTTCACTATGATTCTATGTAAATCATCCTTGGAGTTTCTGAAAGCCAGAATTCCTACTCTATCTGTAGACTGCTGTAGCTTTATGCTGTAATGGAATCTGTCACTGAGACCTGAGTTTTCCAGTGTCTGTGGTATCTTCCTTTTCCAGATGTTTCCATCAAGTCTCTTCCTTCCTTTTGGTTCTGTTAGTTTCCCTGAATTCCTTACATCTTTTTCTCCTACCTATAACTTACCAGCATCTCATTCTGGATGATCACTTTCTTGTCATTCAGTGGTTACTTGGGATTTACTACAATGTATTTGAGCTATGTTGTGTTAGACTATGTGGATTAAAAAATATTTAATCCTAGGTTTGTATGAAGTCTGCCATTAATTATAGAATAAAAACATTATATATCTCCAATCTAGTATTATATTTGTTCCTTACTTTGCATGTGATCTTGGCCAAGGGTGTTCTTAGGTGTATTTGCCACCTCAAAAGAAGTAAACAATCGTAATGTTTTTTTTCCAGTGGTTTTGGCACAGTTTCAAAACCATCTGCTATGTTCTAGTAATATGAATACTTTATTCTCTGTAAGTCTTACTAGTAGCCATACCAATATTTGTTAGCTACTTTGACTTTTATGGATAGGATCTGCTATAATTTCCACAAGTATGTGATGAGAAAGCTAAGACATAAAGTTGTTACTTGTTCAGAGTCATTCATACACAGTGTGAAAAGACTGGGGATATAAATCCAAGTCTCTTAGGTTAGAACCTTGGCTGTGTTTTCATGTTTACTCATTTCCATCACAAGTTACGTATCTACCATTTTGTTGCTCAGTTTTCTCTTATTATTTATCCAATACTTCTACTCTGTCTGAATATATTAATGAAACTTTGTTTCAGAACTCAATGTATAAATAGTAACCATATCGATAAGGTTGCAATTTAGTTGGCTATTGGTTTACATGTGAATGAGATTATACCTTACATTACTGGGAAATTTGTACTGTCAATGAAAAGTATTTTTTCTGAAAGGATTAAAGTTTTATTTACAAACTAAATTATAGCCAATACCTAATTGATTGTAAGCAAACTTATTTTGTCAAAAGTTATTTTTTATGTGTCAATATACCTATTCATGTATGTAAATATAGGCATATGCATGCCATGGCCCACACATAAAAATCAGAGGAGGACAACTTCAGGTGTCAGACTTAGCCTTCTATCTTATTTGAGTCAGGGTGTCTCATTGTTGTTTACTGCTGAGTTTCTCAGGCTATCTGGCTCTTGAGGTTCTGAGAACTTCCTGTATCTTCACCTCCCATTTTGGTACAGGTGCACTGGGATTACAGATGCCACAACATTATGGTTTTATATGGGTTTCAGGAATTTGAACTCAGGTACTCATGATTGAACAGGAAGTGCTTTGTATACTCCAACATTTTCCCTAACCCTAAAAAGTAATTTCTTAAAAAGATGAGAAGACATATGCATGATTTCTACTAAAGAACATTATATACATTTTTAATACTATAGCATTTACTTGAGCATCCCAGTCTAGGTTTTTTTTTTATTTTGTTTTGCTTTTATTTTTCCAGAAGGAGGGAACATTCAAGATTTATTTTCCAACACACAGCATTATCAGGTAAAACTACATGGCTATCTCTGTGGTTCACACATTCCGTCTCAAGATGTGATTTTCTGTGAGAAAGCCATGTGCCCGTGTGTTCTCTGTGATAATACCCACTTTACAATGTAAACAGGTAAACAAGTGATCACTATTATTGTGGTCATCTAAAATTCCAGAAGGGAAGGCACACTTTTACAATTATTATTTTTTTTTTTTTCCTCCTTTGGAAGAGGACAGATACTACAGTCAGATGCAATAACTAAGGGACAAAACTTTGGTAAAGTTTCCACACTGCTTTCAGCCAGAGCCTTTGAGGAGCTTCTCGGAATTCTCCATCCTTGCCAGTCTATGTCTTACTCTAGTGTCAATAGTTATTTAAACTTATATACTTATTTTCTCATCTTTTCAACTTGTCTTAACTTAAAACATATAGCACCATTAATAGCTTTGGGAAATAGCCATTATTTAAAAACAGGTATCTTATTGTTTACAAAATATTTTTGCTGTTTTTTCTTAATGGAAATGATTGTTTTGATGCCTCCCCCCATTCTTAAGCAACATACATTTTTCATGTATACCTCTTGTTAATAGTTCTTTATTAACATTATTTTCCCTCGTTCCTTATCACTTGTTTTTATGCATGTATCATGTGTGTATGTGTATGTATGTTCACATGCATATGTTTGTATGCATGTGGGTACACATGTCTATTATAGAGGGCAGGGATTAATGTTAGGTGTCTTCCTTGGTTTCGTTCCACCTTACTTACTTAGGCAGGGCATCTCTGTTGAATGCAGGAATCACTGATTCAGCTAATCCTGCTATCTATCTTGCTCTGAGTTCTCCTCTGACTCTGACCCCCATGTGCTAGAGTCACAGGAGGTCTGCTGTATCCCCTGTCACTTACATGGGTATGGGAAATCAGAACTTAGGTCCTCATGCTTGCATGACAGGTACTTCATCTACTGAGCCATCTCCCCAGATCCCATTTTTCTCAATTTATAAGCAAAAGTAAATGTAATGTGAGATGAAAGGACTGCATGAAAGCAGAAATGAGTTTCTTGATTTCAATTATTGAGCAAGAAATTGGACCAAAGGAGTCAGAAGGAAGGAACAGGAAACACTCAGAGTGATTCAGGCTATGAGAGCATCCTTTGTTCTGCATAAATGTATGAGTCTTTGTAAGCAACATAGCAGGTCCAGACCACTGACATGAGGCCCAGAGTGAGCAATACTGGTTAGGTTTAGGGTGTTTTGTTTAAACACAAGAAAGCAAGGGATGGGGGTGGTATTTGTAGCCACTATATGAACATCATTTCCATTTTTACTGGTATTATTGGATGTGGCAAAGACACTAATCTAATTGCATATTATAATGGTATTTTTAAACACTAAGTATAAGAGAAACTTCATTCTTTCATTACTCAGCCCATTTAACTCTTTGGCATCAGAGCAGTGCTTTCAGAGTATTATACCATTGCATTTATACCAACTTTATTGTTGACTACTCAGGAAGTCCAAATTTCTGAATTAAAGGTAACCATCAACCAACCATATGAGGCTATTGTGAAATTACAATAACATTTGCAAAGAAGTGCTCATTGTTTCTTAACTGACATTCTATATTCCACGAGGTTCAGTGGAAAAAACCTACATCTTTATGAATAGGAAAAAATAAAAACTTGACTGAAACTAAATTCTTTTGTTGGCATATTCAGAGCTGATGTTTGGTGAGGTTGCTTATAGGTTTTGTAATTTTTCTTGTAAGTTTTAGATTTATTTTTTATTTTTTTTTATTTTTGAGGTGAGGTCTCACTCTAGCCCAGGCTGACCTGGAATTCATTATGTAGTCTCAGGGTGGCCTTGGACTCACAGTGATCCACCTACCTCTGCCTCCCAAGTTCTAGGATTAAAGGTGTGCACCACCATGCCTGGTAGGTTTTTGATTTTTGATTTCATTTTATCTAGTTGAGAGAGAGAAAGGGGGTGGAGAAAGAAAGAATTGATATGCTAAGGCCTTCAGGAACTACAAATGAACTCCAGATACATGCACTACCTTGAGCATCTGGCTTACGTGGATCCTGGGGAATCATCAGAACTTGGCCTTTGGCTTTGCAGGCAAGCACCTTTACTACTAAGCCATATCTCTAACCCTTTTGCATGTATTTGAATGCAGATGTATTAATGACTCTCAGGTACTACTGCTCTAGTCACTTCTGTGAAAGTTTTATCACATATGGCATGTGTACTGTATTGCTTTTCTAATCTGTATAACTATATTCATTTATATAGGAATATAAATAGATATATATATAGTTTACATATGTGTGCCCATTCATTTTTGTATGTATATGTGTATGTGAACATGTGAGTGCTGGTGCACATGTGTGAGCATACATATAGAGGCCAGACACTGAAACTGTCTTCCTTGATTACTCTCCACTTAATTAACTGAAGCCAGGTCTCTCATTTGAACCTAGGGCCCATTAGTGTGGCTGGTCTTATGACCCAGCTTGTGTTCCAGGTCCTGAGCACCATCTCTACACCCACTCATCATTTATGTGGCTTCTGGAGACCTGAAGTCTACTCATCTGGCTTGTGCATCAGCTTTTTGACTTAACCCCCCATAAAGATCATGAAAACTCATTTGCTCCAAAAGTTTCTAGTGAGAGATCTATGCTTTGACCTTTTTTAAAACTTATTATTATTTGTTATTTTATTTTTAGGTTTTCAAGGTAAGGTTTCACTCTAGTTCAGGCTGACCTGGAATTCACTATGTAGTCTCAGGGTGGCCTCAAACTCATGGTGATCCTCCTACCTCTGCCTCTGGAGTACTGGGATAAAGGCGGGCATTACCATGCCCCTTGTAATTTTCTTTCTTTCTTATTTTAATAAGTAGAAACTTTGTATGAATACATCATGTGTTGTTACCATCATTTTCCTCATCCTTGCCTCAATCCATTGAGGTCCCTCTTTAATAGCATTGCTGGTATTCACCATGGAGTTGTGGGTTATGAGTTGTGAGAGGAGCAGTTAGACATTGCATGTGGGGATGGGCAATGCCTGTGGATCTTCCTTTCCACCCTGTGCCTCTTACATCCTTTCTATCCCCATTGTCCCCACCCCCACAAAATTAACTGAGCCTTGGTGGATATGTTTTAAGTCTACTTTAGTGTTGAGCTGTCAACACTTTCTGAATTTGTGCTTCAGTGCATTTTGAGTATCCTTAGTACCTGTCTTCATCACCCTGGTACAAGTTACCAGGCTTGCCACAAAAGCAGGGTTCTTGCTTATCTCCCCAATTTCTTTGTGATTTCACCCAGCCCTAGCTCTGTGCTAGGTGGTTCATCTGTTGACAGGGAGTAAGCTATCTATTCTTGTCTTTTGATAGACTTTGTGTATATCTACCCTGGCCCTCCCATTCCTTTCCCTCCAAACACTTTCCATTCTTCTTTTTTGTCCCTTGAGTTGCTTGCCAGGATTGAATGCTAAGTAGAGTTCTAGTAAGTATATGTACCACATCTTCATTATCCATTCATCAAACAAGTATCTGGGTTTATTCCAGTTCTTGGCTATTGTGAATTAAGCAGCTATAAACATGAGTGTGCAAATAGCACTAATTAAGGAAGTGAAAGAACTATATAATGAAAACAAAAGCACTCAAGAAAGAAATTGAGGACATAAGGAGATGGAAGGACCTTCCATGCTCCTGAATAGGTAGAATTAATATTATGAAAATAGCATTTCTCCAAAAAAGCAATATACAGACTCAATGTAATACCAATAAAAATCCCAGCATCATTCTTCACAGAGATTGAGAAAATAATCTCAAAATTCATATGGTATGGCAGAAGGCCCCAGATATCCAAAAATAACCTCATCAAAAGAATCACCCCTGTTCAGTATCACCATACCTGATCTAAAGCTATACTATAAAGCAAGCCTTAGTAGTAAAAACAGCATGATACCGGCATAAATACAGACATATAAGCCAATGGAACAGAATTAAAGACCCAGCCCTTAGGTCAAGTAGCTACAGCTACTTGATATTTGGCAAAGGAGCCAATAACATACACTGGAGAAAAGATAGCATCTTCAATAAATGGTGCTGGACAAATTGGATAACCACATGTGGAAAAATGAAACTAGACCTACTCCCCTTACCGTGCACAAAAGTCAACTTTAAATGGGTTAATGACCTCAATATCTTAATTTTTTTAATATTTAATTTTTCATTTTTTCTCAATTTTTCTTAACATTTTCCATGATTATAAAAGATATCCCATGCTAATACCCCCCCTCCCCCCAGCACTTTCCCCTTTGAAATTCCATTATCCATCATATCCCCTTCCCATCTCAATAATTCTACTTACATATATAAAATACAAACCTATTAAGTACCCTCCTCTCTTCCTTTCTCTTCCCTTTATGTCTCCTTTTTAATTTACTAGCCTCTGCTACTGAGTTTTTTCATTCTCACGCAGAAGCCCAATCATCTGCAGCTAGGATCCACATATGAGGGAGAACATGCGGCGCTTGGCTTTCTGGGCCTGGGATACCTCACTTAGTATAATCCTTTCCAGATCCATCCATTTTTCTGAAAATTTCATAACTTCATTTTTCTTTACCGCTGAGTAGGACTCCATTGTATAAATGTGCCACATCTTCATTATCTACTCATCAGTTAAGGGACATCTAGGCTGGTTCCATTTCCCAGCTATTATAAATTGAGCAGCAATAAACATGGTTGAGTCTGTACTTACAAGGAAATGCGATGAGACCTTAGTATATATGCTTACGAGTGCTATAGCTGGGTCATATGGTAAATCAATCTTTAGCTGTTTTAGGAACCTCCACACTGATTTCCACAATGACTGGACCAGATTGCATTCCCACCAACAGTGTAGAGGGTTCCTCTTTTTCCACATCCCCGCCAACATTTATGATCATTTGTTTTCATGATGGTGGCCAATCTGCAGGAGTGAGATGGAATCTCAATGTAGTTTTAATCTGCATTTCCCTGATGACTAGTGACGTAGAACATTTTTTTAGATGCTTATATGCCATTCGTATTTCTTCCTTTGAGAATGCTCTATTTAGCTCAATAGCCCATTTTTGATTGGCTTGTTTGATTCCTTATTGTTCAACTTTTTGAGTTCTTTGTATATCCTAGATATTAATCCTCTGTCAGATATATAGCTGGCGAAGATTTTTTCCCCATTCTGTAGGTTGCCTCTTTACATTATTCACAGTATCGTTTGCAGTGCAAAATCTTTGTAATTTCATGAGGTCCCAGAGATTAATCTGTGGTTTTATTGCCTGAGCAATTGGGGTTGTATTCAGAAAGTCTTTGCCAAGACCTATATGTTGAAGGGTTTCCCCTACTTTTTCCTCTAGCAGTTTTAGAGTTTCAGGTCTGATGTTAAGGTCTTTAATCCATTTGGACTTAATTCTTGTACATGGCAAGAGAGAAGGAATCTATTTTCATACTTCTGTAGATATATATCCAGTTTTCCCAACACCATTTGCTGAAGAAGATGTCTTTTCTCCATTGAGTATTTTTGGCATTTTTATTGAATATCAGGTGGCTATAGCTACTGGGGCTTACATCTGTGTCCTCTATTCTGTTCCATTGATCTACATGTCTGCTTTTGTGCCAGTACCATGCTGTTTTTGTTACTATGGATCTGTAGTATAGGTTAAAATCAGGTATGGTGATACCACCAGCCTTATTTTTGTTGTTCAGTATTATTTTAAATATTCGAGGTTTTTTGTGATTCCAAATGAATTTTTGCATTGTTTTTTGTATTTCCATGAAGAATGCCTTTGGAAATTTGATGGGGATTGCATTAAATGTGTAGATTGCTTTTGGTAAGATTGCCATTTTCACAATATTGCTTCTTCCAATCCAGGGACAAGGGATGTTTTTCCACTTTCTAGTGCTTCTGCAATTTCTTGTTTGAGTGTTTTAAAGTTGTCATTGTAGAGATTCCCTTTTTAAAATTTTTTATTAGTTTTCTGTTCTGCAAGTATAGGCAGTTTGGTACCAGTATTAGGCTCATCTGTGAACTACCCCCTCCCCACTGGCCCCTCCTTCTTGAGGTATATGGGTCGTGCATCGTGGAGTTAGCCCACAGTTATTGGTATGATAAATGTCTCTGCATATCATGACCCAACATGTGGCTCTAACAGTCTTTCCACCACTTCTTCCGCAAAATTTCCCTGAGCCACGTTGGGTTCCTTTTTGGTCTGCTTCAGTGATGAAGCCTCTGGGGCTCTGGCTCTCTGGTTTGGTAGGTGTTGATTTTTCTCTGTGTTGGTCTTCTTGCCCCTTGTGCTGGTATCCGGTTCATTAGGAAAACAGCACCCTTACTTGTTTCGCCAGTTTTCCTTAGTTTCAGTAGGGACCCTTTTGAGGTATGTTGGGGCAGCTCTCTCCTTAGGATCTGCATCTATCTGAAAACGAGAAGCAGATTCTCCAATGGAGAGTACGTTATCACCAGGATAAATGAGATAGCCCTTACTTTTTTTTATAGAGAGTTTACTAGCTGTTGGCCCTCTTGTAACCCACGATTGATGGTAGCTTGATATTGGAGGGTGGGCTTATGTTTGGATATAGTTCTGACTTGTTTCCCAGCTCCAGCTATGGGTCTTGTACCACTGAGGGGATCAGTTAGCCGAATCAAGAGCAGTTGGTTCCCCACCATGACTGTGTGCCACTATTGCACTTGTGTGGGCATCACAGCATGATATTTGCTGATAAGTAGGTTAGACCATGAGTTGCTTGGACAGATATTGGTCATTTCCCCCAGTCGCCCATATAGCACCTTCAGGCACTAGACACAGTGACTGTCTGGGGACTGACTCTCTCCTGACTTCCAGCCATGCCATTCCATTTTACGTGTCAGCTGCGTATGTTGTCTTCAACAATAGGGTCTTACCACTAACCTTTGGTGGGTCATCAAGTACACTGACAGAAATCTGTCATTCTTTTAGAAAACCTTGTAGGTTTCTCTGATCAGAAGCTCTTTGTGGGTGAGAGCCCCGTACTGGTACTGGGAGTTACAGGTCAGTGCCCCCTAAGAAAATTAGGAAATAAGGTAACTAATATATAGGAGTTTAGAGAGGAGAGAGAGAGAGAGAGGGAGAGGGAGAGGGAGGGGGAGGGAGGGAAGATGTAGAGGATTTAGGTTAGACTTGATCTTATGCTCTCCAGTGTCTTGTGGTTCAGGTGTTTCCTGTAAGGGCCTGGTGAAGGTTCAGCCATTTGGTCTGCCTTTTTGAAAGTAGAATTTCATGGTACCATTGCCGTTTGGGTCTAGATTAGTGTTTCTGACCCCTTCTATGCCATCCCTTCCCTCCCCATCCCTCCTAGTGTCTAGTCCATGAGATGCTTGCTGGGTATGTAAGGTATCTTGGATAGATTCAGGTTAGGTGCTGTAAATGAGTGAGAGTATGTGGCTATTTGTTTTCTGTGATTGTGTAAGTTCAATGAGAATGATCTGTTCCAGGTTCAACCATTTTTCCTCAAATTTCTTTGTGTCATTTTTTTCTTACTGCTGTATAGAATTCCATTGTGTAGATATACCACATCTGAGTTATCCATTCTTCTAGTGATGGACATCTGGGTTGTTTCTAGCTCTTAGCTATTAGGACTTGAGCCACTACAAACATGGTTGAGCAAATCTCTCTGGCCTGTGGGTTTGAAGGTTTTAGGGTAGATGCCCAGGAAGGGAATAATTGGGTCTGTTGGTATCTCTGTAGTCAGCTTTTTCAGGAATCTATTGCTTTCCAAAGTGGTTGTACCATCCTACATTCCCACCAACAGTGGATGAGTGTTCCTGCTTCTCCACATCCTTGCCAGCATTTATTTCCATTTGACTTTTTGATGTTTGCTAACCTTATTGGGGTAAGGTGGAATCTCATAGTTGTTTTAATTTGCATTTCTCTGATGATTAAGGATGATGAACATTTTCTTAAGGGTGTGTTTTCCATTTGTATTTCTTCCTCTGTGAACTGTCTGTTCAGCACTTTGCTCCATTTTGTGAGTGGTGTGTTTGACTTCATACTGTTAAGATTTTTGAGTTCTTTGTACATTCTAAAGATTATCTATCAGTTGGATAACCCACTAATATTTTCTCCCATTCTGTGGGTAATCTATTGGCTTTGCTTATTATATGCTTGTGTGTAACGAAACTCTTCAGCTTCATATGATCCCATTGGTTGAGTGACTGATTAAGAACTTGAGCCACTGGGGTTTTGTTCAGGAAGTCTTTTTCCATTCCTATATCATGGAAAGTACTTCCTAAATTTTCTTCCAGTAGTATTTGAGTTTCTGGTCTTATATTGATTTCCTTATTGTTCAACTTTTTGAGTTCTTTGTATATCCTAGATATTAATATTAATTAATAAATAAATATTAATTATTAGTCTTTGATCCATTTGGATTTGAGTGTAGTGCATAGTGAAATGTGTGGATCAAGTTTCAGTTTCCTGCATGTGGTTATCCAGTTTGTCCAGCACCATTTGTTGAAGATGCTGTCTTTTTCCAGCCTATATTGTTTGGGCCTTTGTCTAATATCAAGTAGCTATAGTTGCTTGACTCAAAGGCTGGGTCCTCAAGTCTATTCCATTGGTCTATACTCCTGTTTTTATGCCAGTACCATGCTGTTTTTATTACTATGGCTTTGGAATATAGCTTTAGATTGGGTATGGTGATGCCACCAGAGGTATTTCTTTTGCTGAAGATATGTTTGGATATGCGAGGCCTTCTGCCTTTCCATATGAAATTTGTGATCATTTTTTCTATCTCTGAGAAGAACACTCTACGGATTTTAATTGGAATTGCACAAAATCTGTATATTGCCTTTGATAGGATTGTCATCTTCACAATGTTAATTCTGCCTATCCAGGAGCACGGGAGGTCTTTCCATTTTTTTCAAATCCTCCTCAATTTCTTTTATGAGTGTTTTTTTGGTTTCATTGTATAGATCTTTCACTTCCTTGGTTAACGTTATTCCAAAGTATTTTAGTTTTTTTGTTTTGTTTAGTTTTGTTTTTGCTATTGCACATGGGACTATGTCCCTTAATTCTTTCTCTGTATCTTTGTCATTTGCATATAGAAATGCTGCTGATTTGGGGGCATTAATTTTGTATCCTAATAATTTGCTATAGGAGTTAATCACATTCAGGAGTTTTGGGGTGGAATCTCTCTGGACTGTTAGATACACAATCATGTCATCAGCAAATAGAGCTAACTTAACTTCTTCCTTTTCCAATTATATCCCTTTTATTTTCTTCTCCTGTCTTATTGCTTGAGCTAGGACTTCCAGCACTATGTTGAAAAGCAGAGGCGAGAGTGGACATCCCTGTCTTGTTCCTGATCTTAATGGGAATTCCTCCAGTCTCTCTCCATTAAGTATTATTTGGGCCTTAGGAGCTTTGTATATTGCCTTTATTATGTTAAGATATGAACCAACCATGCCGATTCTCTCCAATGTTTTGATCATGAAGTGATGTTGTATCTTGTGAAAGGCCTTTTCTGCATCTATTGAAATGATCATGTGGTTTTTATGTTTAACCTTGATTATGTGGTGTATTACATTGACAGACTTCCATATGTTGAGCCACCCCCGTGTTCCTGGGATTAATCCCACTTGGTCAAGGTGGATTATGCTTTTGATGTGTTGTTGGATTCGGTTTGTGAGGATCTTTGCATCTAAGTTCCCTAGGGAAATAGGTCAGTAGTTTTCTTTTCTTGTGTCATCTCTGCCTGGTTATGGAATTAGGGTGATACTAGCTTCATAAAAGGAGTTGGGTAGCTTTCCCTGTTCTTCAATTGTGTGGTACAGTTTAAGGAAGATTGGTTTGAGTTTATTCCAAGGTACTTGATTTTTTTTTTTTTTTGGTCTTATTTTCATTTATTTATTAGAGAGAGAGAGAGAGGGAACGAGAGAGAGAGGAGATGATTGGCATGCTGGGGACTCCTAGCCACTGCAATCAAACTAACTCCAGATGCATGTGCCACCTTGTGCATGTGGTTTTATGTGGGTACTGGGGAATTACGTCTGGATCCTTGGCTTTATAGGCCAATTTTTTTTTGTTGTTTTTTAGTTTAACTTATTAGTTTTCTTTTCAGCAAATACAGGCAGTTTGGTACCATTGTTTAGGCTCATCTATGATCTGCCCCCTCCCATTGGACCCTCCTTGTTGATGTAAATGGGTCGTGCATTGTGGAGTTAGCCCACAGTTATTGGTAGGATAAATGTCTCTGCAAATCATGACCCAGCATGTGACTCTGACATTCTTTCCGCCCCTCCCTGAGCCATGTTGGGTTCATTTTTGGTCTGCTTCAGTGCTGAGGTGTTGGGGGCCTCTGAGGCTCTGGCTCTCTGATTTGGTAGGAGTTGATTTTTCTCTGTGTTGGTCTCCTTCCCCTTTGTGCTGGTATCCGGTTCACAGGAAAACATCACCCTTGCTTGTTTCGCCAATTTTCCTTAGTTTCAGTTGGGCCCCTTTTGAGGTATGTTGGGGCAGCTCTCTCCTTAGGATCTGCATCTATCTGAAAAAAGAGAAGCAGATTCTCCAACGGAGAGTAAGTTAGCACCCGGAAAACTGATATAACATTTACTATTTGGATAGAGAGTTTGATAGGCGTAGGCCCTCTTGTATCCCATAATTGATGGTAGCTTGATATTGGAGAGTGGGCTTGTGTTTGGGTATGGTTCTGACTTGTTTCCCAGCTCCAGCTATGGGTCTAGTACCACTGAGGGGATCAGTTAGCCAAATCAAGAGCAGTTGGTTCCCCACCATGGCTGTGTGCCACTATTGCACTTGTGTGGGCTTCACATCAGGTTATTTGTTCCTAATTAGGTTAGACAATGAGTTGCTTGGACAGATATTGGTCATTTCCCCCAGTCGCCCATGTAGCACCTTCTGGCACTAGACATGCTGACTGTCTGGGGACTGACTCTCTCCTGGCTTCCAGCCATGCCATTCCATTTTATGTGTCAGCTGCATATGGAGTCTTCAGCAATAGGGTCTTACTACTGGCCTTTGGTGGGTCATCAAGTACTCTGACAGAAGTCTGTCATTGTTTTGGGAAACCTTGTAGGTTTCTCTGATCAACAAGAACCCCAACGGCAACTGGAAACTGAAAAGCACACTCTTAAACAATAAATGTATAGTGGATGAAATAAAAAATGAAAAAAATTTTTTTGATGCAGTTGTGTTTGTTGTTAGCATATATGAAGGCTACTGATTTCTGTGTATTTATTTTGTATCCTGCTACATTGCTGTAGGTTTTGATCATCTCTAATAGTTTGCTGGTAGAATCTTGAGGGTCCTTTATATATCGAATCATGTCATCTGCAAATAATGATAACTTGATCTCTTCCTTTGCAATCTGTATCCCTTTTATGTGTGTCTCTTGCCTTATTGCTATGGCTAAGACTTCCAGAACTATATTAAATAAAAGTGGGGACTTTGGACACCCTTGTCTTATTCCTGATTTTAGTTGAAAAGCTTCCAGTTTTTCCCCATTTAGTAATATGTTGCCTATAGGCTTGTCATAAAAAGCCTTTATTATATTGAGATATGATCCTTCTATTCCCAGTCTCTGTAGGACTTTTATCATGAAGGGATGTTGGATTTTGTTAAATGCTTTCTCTGTGTCTTATGAGATGATCATGTGATTTTTGTCCTTCAACCCGTTTATATGATGTATTACATTTATAGATTTGTGTATATTGAACCATCCTGGCATCTCTGGGATAAAGCCTACTTGGTCAGGGTGAATAAACTTTCTGATTTATTCTTGTATTCTCTTTGCCAATATTTTGTTGAGAATTTTTGCATCTATGTTCATGAGGGAGATTGGTCTGTAATTTTTTGTTGTTGTTGTTCTATCGTTGTCTGGTTTTCGTATTAGGGTAATGCTGGCTTCATAGAAGGAGTTTGGTAGAATTCCTTCCTTTTGTATTTCATGGAAAAGCTTAAGAAGCAATGGTGTTAGCTCTTCCTTGAAAGTCTGGTAAAATTCAGGAGTGTATCCATCTGGGCCTGGGCTTTTTTTTATTTGGTAGATTATTGATAACTGTTTGGATCTCCATGCTTGTTATAGGTCTATTTAAGTGATTAATCTCATCTTGATTTAATTTAGGTACATCATATAAATCAAGGAACTCATTCATTTCTTTCAGATTTTTATATGTTGAGGAGTATATGCTTTTATAATATGTCCCTATGATTTTTTGAATTTCTCTGGCATCTGTTGTGATGTTACCTTTTTCATCTCTAATTTTATTAATTTGTGTCTCTTTCTCTTTTGGTCAGACTTGGCAGGGTTTATTGATCTTATTTATCCTTTGAAAGAACCAAGTTTTTGTATCATTAATTCTTTGGATTTTTTTTGTTTGTTTGTTTGTTTCTATTTCATTAATTTCTGCCTGATTCTTTATTATTTCTTCCCATCTGCTGATTTTTGGTTTGCCTTGTTCTTCTTTTTCCAAGTCTTTAAGGTAAAGCATTAGGTCATTTACTTGCGACCTTTCTGATTTCTTAATATAGGCGCTTAAAGCTATAAATGTACCTCTTAGAACTGCCTTCACTATGTCCCAGAGATTTTGGTATGTTGTATTCTCATTATTGTTTGACTCTATAATTTTTTGTTTTCCTTCTTGATTTCTTCATTGACCCATTCATCATTTAGTAGTTTATTGTTTAGTTTCCATGATTTTGTGTATGCTGTATAGCCTTTATTGCTGTTGAGTTGTAGTTTGATTGCATTGTTGTCAGAGATAATGCAATTTATTATTTCAAATTTCCTGTATTTGTTAAGATTTGCTTTGTGTCGTAATATATGGTCTATTTTAGAGAATGTTCCATGTGCTGCTGAAAAGAATGTACATTCTGCAGCATTTGGATGAAATGTCCTGAATATATCTGTTATGTCCATTCCTTCTATGACCTCATTTAGTCCAGATGCCTCTCTGTTTTTTTCCCTGGATGACCTGTCAATTGATGAGAGTGGGGTGTTGATGTCACCCACTACCACTGTGTTTGGTGTTATCTGTGACCTTAGTTCTAACAGGGTTTGTTTGATGAATGTGTTGCCCCCATGTTAGGTGCATATATGTTTAGGATTGTAATGTCCTCCTGTTGGTGTGTGCCCTTAATCAATATAAAGTGACCTTCCTTATCTTTCTTGACTAACATTGGACTAAAGTCTACTTTGTCAGATATTATGATAGCAAACCTTGCTTGTTTTTCCATTTGCTTGAAACACTGTTTTCCAACCTTTCACCCTAAGATAATGTCCATCCTTTGTAGAAAGGTGAGTTTCTTGGAGACAATAATTTGTAGGATCCTGCTTTTTACAGCAGTCTGCTAACCTATGTCTTTTGGTTGGGGAATTGAGGCCGTTGATATTAAGTGATATTATTGAAAGGTGTGTATTTATGTTTGCCTTTTTTTTTTTTTTTTTTTTTGTGGTTCCAGTTCTACCTTTGCTCTCTTGTATTGCTTGTTTTTTTTCCAGGTTCCTTATGTGCTTCTCCTTCTCTTTGGCAGGAGTATTCTTTCAAATATTTTCTGTAGAGCTGGTTTTGTCTTCAAATACTCCTGTAGCCTGCTTTTGTCATGGAATGTCCTTATTTCTCTGTCTATTTGAATGGATAGCTTTGCAGGATAAAGTAATCTTGGTTGAAGTTGTTATCTTTCAGAATTTGGAATACATCACTCCAAGCCCTTCTGGATTTTAAAGTTTGTTTTGAGTAATCCGCTGTAATCCTGTTGGGCTTGCTTTGTAGGTAACTTGACTTTCTCTTTGATGCTTTCAATATTTTTTCTTTGGATTGTGTGTTTGGTAGTTTGATTATAATATGTCAAGGAGAGGTTCTTTCCAGGTTTTGTCTGGCTGGGGTTCTAAAGGCTTCCTGTATGGGCATTTGCACCTCTTTCCCAATTTGGGGGGAAGTTTTCTTCTATGATTTTGTTGAGGACATCTACTATGCCTTTCTAGTAAAATTCTTCTCCTTCTACTATGCCCTCTATTCTTAAGTTTGATCTTTTCATAGTGTCCCGAATATCTTGAAATTCTCATTCATACTTTTTTGTATGTCTTTCTCTTTGTTGGACTGTATTAGCTTCTAGCTTAGATGTTCTGTCCTCTCCTTCATCCATACTACTGGTGAGATTTTCCACAGAGTTTTTTATTTCATTAACTGTGTTCTTCATTGCTAGTAATTCTGGCTGTTTTTTCTTTATTATTTCTATTTCTTTATTTATGTCTTGTATTGCCTTCTTTATTTCATTAAATTGGTATCCTGCATCTTGTTTTATTCTTTTGATTTCCTCTTTGTTTCTTTTGACTTGTTCTTTGACTTCTTTGAACATATTTACAATCATTCTTTTGAAATCTTTTTCAGGCATTTCTTCCAACTCGTTCTCACTGAAGGTTATCTCTGATGTACTAATACTTCTTGGTGGATTCATTTTGTCTTGATTTTGGGTATTGCTGGTGTTGCAATGTATATATTTTTGTATCTTATATCAAGTTAATGCTTGGATTTTCTAGTTTGTTGGGTATTCTTAGCTGTATGAACTGATCTGATTTATATATCTTCATGTAGGAGATTAAGTTGTTAGGTGTGTCTCTTAACACTCTCAGATTCTAGAAAAGTGTTCCTAGGGGTCGAGTTTGCCTGCTATGAGAGTTCAAGTAGGCTGAGTGGAACAAAATACAGGTAGATTCTAAAATTTAACTAAACACTATATACATTCAATCCACAACAGCATCGATTATTTATGCAAGAATAAGAGTTATAGCAACCAGATCCTCTAGAAACAAAGAGGTTAAGATTTCTGGTCTGTTGATGGTTCCAAGTCAGCTTGTGACCAAGTGAGACCCTTCCCTGGTACAATCCCAGTTACCTTTCTGGATGATTTTAGTCTCAGTCAAGTAGGCTAGCTGGGTTGCTGGACTGCTGTTCTATTTTCTGGAGCTGGACATTGGCTTTTCCTGTGGGGCAAACCGAGCCTGGCAACTGTGCCGTGCATATGGGCACCCCCGCTGCTGGAACTGCCACTGCTGCTGCTGTACCTGCCGTTGCTGCTGCTGGGCCCACTGCTGCCGCTGCTGAAGCCACCTCTGCTGGTTCCGTCACTGCAGCTGCTGAAGCCACCTCTTCTGTGCCTGCTGCTGCCACTGCTGAAGCCGCCTCTGCTGGGTCCACCGTTGCTATAGCCACTACTGCTGCTGTAGCTGCTGGACCACTGTTGCCGTTGCTGGAACTGTTGCTGTTGCTGCTGTAGCCCATTCGGCCTGCCTGTGTGGGCTCTGGATGCTGTGGGACTCTCTTACTTCTCTGGTGCCATTTTAATTTCTCATACACCTCACTTTTTAGTAAAAGTATGTATTTTTCTGGGTTTTCTTTGGCTTTTTCCTCCCTAGGCTGCTTTGGCATAGTTCCTATGCCTCCATCTTAACTTGAAGTGCTCTCTTTTAATTTTGAATCACTTATTTAACTCTCATTATTTCTCTCAATCTTACCTATCTCAAAAATAATAATGGATTTTTATTATAAATAATGGAAAACGTGACTCATAATGATATGGTTGTCAATTAAACCAAGTAAAACAATTGAGAGTAAAGAGTATTGACTACTACTTCTAGGAAGTTGGAAAGCTAGCTTTTTACATGGTCTTTTGTGTTCTTATAGATTATTAGCTTATATGATAGTTTCTAAAGCATTGAGCCCATTTTCTGTAAAGGATTCCCTAATCACTCTATCATGTGCTCATGTATTATATACACAGTTTTGAACAAATACGTTAGAAAGTACCAAGGGCAACAATCATGTTTTCTCATAAAATTGTTGTTTCACTTTGTCCAATACTTTGGGCACTGTTGAAGTTTTTATTTTATTTTTGAGGTAGAGTCTCACTCTAGCCTAGGCTGACCTGGAATTCACTATGCAGTCTCAGAGTAGCCTTGAACTCATGGTGATTCTCCTACTTCTGCCTTCTGAGGGCTGGGATTAAAGGAGTGCACCAAGCCTGGCTTCTGTTTTTGTTGTTGTTATTTGTTTGTTTTTCCTTTCCTCTTCCTATACACTTTTCTCCTTTGACTATATATTTTAGAAATGCTTTAAGTTATATAGGTCTATAGTTTTATTACTATTTTGTTTTTTTGAGGTAGGATCTCAGTCCACCTCAGGCTGACCTAGAATTCACTATGTAGTCTCAGGGTGGCCTCAAACTCACTATGATCCTCCTATCTCTGCCTCTTGAGTGCTGGGATATTAAAGGCATGGGCCACCACACCCAACTGTAATATTATTTTGATTAATATGTGTGTTATTCATATTGGGTACTTGAGTTTTTTTAAGAATAAAAGTTATTGGGCTGGAGGGTTGGCTTAGTGGTTCAGACACTAGCGTGCAAAGCTAAACAATTCAGATTCAATTCTTCAGGGCCCACATAAGCCAGATGCACAAGGTGGTACATGCTTCTGGAGTTTGTTTCCAACAACTGGAGGCCCTGGCGCACCCATTCTCTCTCTTTATCTGTCAAATTAAAAAAAAAAATTATTGTGATAAACCAACACATTTTATATGCTTTATCTAAATTGTAACCTTGTTGATTAATTTTTACAGACTCTTCAATTTCCAATTAATGTTTCATAAGTCAAGTTTTTATTTTATGCTTTCCTTGCTGTTTTGCCAAAACATATAAAATCTACAAGCAATGCACTTATAGAGGGCTTGGGAGGTTTTGAGTTGTTACAGTAACCCTAAAAGAGAAAGATTAAGGCTGTTAGGAACAGTTGTAGCCTTGTGAATGCTATACTTTAAATGGAAAATCATGTGTTTAATGTATAAGGTGCTATATGCTAATAGAAAGTATATACTCATGATTATGTTACAGGTATTATTATGTGTGTGTATTAAATATTTAGATATTCACAGATTGACTCATTTTGAAGTTGAGGCTCTGGTGCACACCTTTAATCCCAGCACTTGAGAGGCAGAGGTAGGAGGATCGCCATGAGTTCGAGACCACCCTGAGACCTCATAGTGAATTCCAGGTCAACCTGAGCTAGAGTGATATACTACCTCGAAAAAAACAACAACAGCAATAATAAGAAAAGAAAAGAAAAAAACCGCATCCTTGTGTTATTCTATATTCCATCTTAACAGAAATACAAATAAAAATCCAATTACTCAAAAAGTGAGTTATTGCTGACTGCCTCATTTTATGGAGTGCATTTTTTATCCCTTTAATACAACTGCCATCTGTATTTAAGGAAAAATTGTCTTCATGTTAAAGTGCTGTGAAATATTTGGTAACTTTGTTTTTAGGTGCTTAAAATTTATTTCTTATAAAAGGTAGAAACATTTTATTACTAAAGTTAACATTTATAGCTAGGCATGGTGGCGCATGCCTTTAATCCCAGCACTTGGGAGGCAGAGGTAAGAGGATCCATAAATTTGAGGCCACCCTGAGATTGCATAGTCACATAGTGAAATCCAGGTCAGGCTGAGCTAGAGTGAGACACTATCTCGAAAAACTAAAAAAAAAGGTTAATATTCACAATGCTTTCTTAGAATCTGTGATATTATATCAATATATAGTTCTTATGATAAACAATGCTTATATATGCACAATATCTAGTTTTAAATTACATCTGTTACTTTGACTTAAATTTCTTATATCTTGATACTGAATAGTCTTCAAAAATACTCTGAATGAAGAGGATGTTTCAAATAAATAATGTTTGAAATGTTAAATTGTTAAATGTTAATTTGAATTTTCTGATCTATGAAGTCATCTTAAACCATTTTATGTGTGGAGAAAAGAACATTGAAGTTACCCTTTCTTCTTAAAAGAGAATAACGAAAAACTAACTGAAATAGTTAAAAGAGCAATATTATCAATTTTTAATTACCAGTGGACAAATTAGTTAACTTGGCATAATTATTTCAATAATTACATTCTTTCTGGTTCATCTCTTATTATTCCTTGGACTATTTAAAAGTAAATCATAAAAATTGGCCTTTAATCCTAGCATTTGAGAGGCTGAGGCATGAGGATCACTGTGAGTTTGAGGTCAGCCTAAGACGTTATAGTGGATTCCAGGTTAGCCTGGTCTAGAGCAAGACCCTACCTCAATAAAAATTGAAATAAAAGGCAATCATAAGAGAACACAGAAAGTAAGGTTGTGGCAGAGCATAAACATTTACTAAGCTTTGGAAGATGAGTTATGGAAGTGATCACACTGAGTTCCACACTGTGGATCTTCCTTACAAGTAAGCATCAGAGTTCTCAGCTGCAGATGGCTGCCTCAGGGCACCTCTGGCAAGATTTGTACATATTTTTATCCAGTTGAGTATAGATTTAGAATGCTGCTGAGCATCCTACAGCGTGCAGGACAGCCCTCAACAAGAAAAGAATTAGCCAAACTGAAATCCCCACTTTGTGAGGCTCACAAATCCATCATTAGACATCTACTATTTCAAAAATTGTAGAAATAATGGATCATATTGCTTAAGGCCATAAAACTACTAGGTGGTTTAAATCTAAATCTGTGTTTCCTGACAATTTATTTTCCTCCTTTGACTAATTGTTCTTACACTGCAAACTTCTGTTGTCTTTGGCATACTACTAGCCTGAGAGGAGAAAAGAGGAAAGATCTTTGAAGTCAATACAATGTCTTAGTGCATGTGTTATTTACTTATTCATTTATATAGTTTGGCATTTTAAAAATTGGTTGATTTCACTCTTTAACTAAAGTTTCCCTAAAACCCACTGTGTACCCAGGGCAGTCCTGTTACAGGAATGCCTACTGTGAGAGTCATGACTATGTCAGAGTCCTGTAGTTAGCATTCACATTATATCTAAACAACTTAATGAAATTTTTAAAAAATGTGTATCTGGCTCCTATTTGCTTTCTCCAAGTTTAAGAAAGGAAATCTTCAAGGATTAAGTTTCTAGCTATGTCAAAAGCTGCAAAGAAGCAATTATCAAGCAATAACTATTGGATTTACCAATATGAATATGGACCTGTTACCAGGATAATGGTGATTAAAGCCTAGTTGATGTAACTGAGTACTAGTTGATGTAACTGAGTACTAAGTGGGAAATAGAGAAAAGCAGAAAGCCAGTGTCTTCACTCTTTCATGGTGCTCATGAAAGTGGAAAGAATGAAGGGGAATCAAGATTGTATTTTAGGTTAAAAGAAGGCTTACCTGGGGAGGAACTTGGAAGGAGTGGTAGAATGCTGAACACATTCACATCAGAAAGCATAAGAAAAGTGACACTGAAAACCACGGCACAGAAAGAAGCATCTTTTCATTGTAAGAGTAAGGAAGTAGTAAGTATTGGGAATTTCAGAGAAGTGATATGTTGAGTATTACTGTGGAGGATGACCAAGTGTGAAGAAAAGACAGTATATACAGTATTATCAGGCAGTGCTAAAGCCCAAACTGAGAATGTTGACTGGGGATTGTTTTATTTGTTAGAAAGAGAGAGGAAAAGGCAGAGAGGGAGACAGACAATGGGTGTGCCAGGGCCTTCAGCCACTGCAAATGAACTCCAGACATGTGTGCCATCTTGTTGTGCATGTGTGTCGTTGCATGTTTGCGTCACTGTACATCTGGCTTACATGGGACCTGGATATTCAGACATTGAGTTTTTGGCTTCACAGGCAAGCCCCTTAACTGCTAAGCCATTTCTCCAGCCCTTATAGGGGATTTTGTCTACCATTTGCAGTTTATATTTTGCAGGTTTTATTTTAAAACAGTAAGTAGCCCAGGTACACTGTAAGAACAGTGGGCCTGGAAGTTAATATTGGCAGCCAGGTGGTTTAATCAGTGCGCTGGGATATAAAAGCAGAGTAAGGAAGGCAGTGATGAGGAAAAAAAAATATATATATATATAGTCTTTAAAGTGGTTACTAAATCTATACCAATGTATTGATGTTTGTATAAATTATGTTTTATGCTAATATACTTTAGAGTTTATATAAGACATGTATACTTTGTATTGCCTTTGCAAAAAACAATTTTAAAAGTATAACTTAAAATTAATGAAGAAGATGAATCAAACATGAAGAACTTATAAAATATTAGAAAAATACAATTTTTTAAAGATTTCTCAGTGTAAACTACTGAATCAATGTGTACATCCTACTTTGGAGTTAACTTCCCCAAGAACCTATGTATTGTACCCTAATGAAGTGAAAATGTTGTAGAACTGGGAGATCATGATCAATGGGTAAAATGGCTAAATATATTATTTTGATGAAATAGCAGTGATCGTACATAGGATATATCCATGTGAAGGTTGAATTAGTTGCAGAGTCAATAAGATCACTGGGAAAATCAGTAATGGGAGATACATATGTCACTCACATAGTATGCTCATATAAGGGAAAGACTGTGAAAAAGTAGGGTTGGGGAGAGAGTTCAGCAGTTAAAGACACTTGCATACAAAGCCTGATGGCTCAGGTTCAGTTCCCCAGTACCCACATAAACCCAGATGCTCAAAATGGAGCATGCGTCTGGAGTTCATTTGCAGTAGCAGAAGACCTTGGCACACTCATTCTCTCTCTGACTCTCTCTTCCCCATCTCTCTCTGTCAAATAAATAAATAAAAATAATTTTAAAAGATGGAAGGAGTTGTTTGGAAAAATTGCTTAGTAGATGGGAGCCAGGAAATTCAGTAGAGACAGGAGCCTGCAAAACATATAGTGTAGTACCACATGGAAGACTTTTTTATGTAGATCTGTTTGGAATAGGTTTTGTTAATAGTGAAAGACCTTCCTAACTCAAAATTATTTTTCCCTTTCAATAGTGGTTGATTAATCTGAATAAATAAGTCTATCTTCTGTTGATAACCCTAGTAAAGAAAAAAAAAGTATACATTCTAGAGTCAATTGTTATAATGAAATCAGTTTAGTCAGTTTAACTTGTGTGAATTGTGGAAATTATTCATGGAGTATATAATCAGATGTTCTTACTTTCCAAAGAAATGATGATCCATATCACATAGGAACAAATCAATTCATTAATGTGTTCATGTGACATTTTAAAATTTATATTATTTGTGTGATAGACATTTTATAAAACAAGCTGAATGTATGATTTTATAAATGTGGAATACATGATGACCGGTGTGGATAAATTAGATTTTGGATTTGGAGATAATTGTGAAGGCCTACATACATAATAATAAAACAATAGAATGAAATGAGATAGTGTAGAGAAAGGGAAAATAAATTACAGAGAATTGCATCTGATTTGTAGGTTTTTCTGGAACCCAAATGGAGAGTGTTTGCTGCTGAAATTCATCAGACTTGATTAATATAATATAGTTTGGATGCTTTGAATTAAGATAGACTTTTATGGAGAGTGCTAATAGCAGTTTGCCTTTTTTTTCCAGCACTGTCTAACCTGTTCATGTTTCTGAATACTCACTTCCTCCAGTCTTCCATCTTTCCCTTGAATTCTATGTACTCTTCATCAAGAAGAAGTGGAAAATATTTCATTCACATTTCTTTTTCTACCTAATATCTATTCATCACTATTTAGTACTGCATAGTAAGAACAGCTCATGCCCCCACTATGCCTACAACCTAGTGGGCCAAACAATTAAAATGTGGCAATAAATTTACAAAAATTTCATGAGGTGCCCAAATTCCTTCCTTAGCAGATACAAGAATATGACATTTCGTGTGAATCCAAAGTCCTTTCAGAAGAGTAGAATTTTACTAGGTAAAGGTCAATGTGAAATGTGGGTCTGTGAAGAGGAGAACGAAAGTCTCAGGATGAGGGAATACCTATACCATCCTTTTTAAAACTTTTAATTGGTTTTACTTTCTTTAAGAACTTTGTATAATGCTGGACCAGGTGGTACATGCATGCAGCCCCAGCACTCATGAGGGTTCATTGAGCCCTCACAGAAATTCAAAGGAGTCTCTGTTTGAGAGGAGGAAGCCAAGATTGGAAGAATATGATAGCTGGCCTGCATTAAACAGCTATGACATGGTGGTGACAGTAAAATTCTACAACAGGTCAGCCCCTGTTCAGGAACACAGTTTTCAACATCTTTATGTATCAGTATGAGCACTTTTTCCATAACTTTCCAGTTTTCATTTTCACTTACCAGTTGTGCTGAACATTCATCAACTCCATGTACACAGTACGGGACTGTGGTACAGCGCTTTTGGAAGACTAATAAAGCATGAAAGCAGAGTGTTGGCACTACTATGAGCTCACAGTCTGTTTATTGGCAGATTGAATATTCTGTATTTTTAAGCTTTTTATGACTAAAAAGTATACAGAAAAACTGAAAAGCATCATTTGTTATTTGTTGCACAAAGCCAGAACATTCCAAATCCCCAAGAAAGGACAAATGGAAACAATCACAATATATAGTAAATTGCCCATAAGAAAAAAATAATTCTATAAGATACAAGACTATTCTCTTATAACAAATTCCTTAGATAGCCATGTATGAAACATGAAGAAAATAAAGAATATATTATTCACTTCTATTATGTTTTTCATTATTGTACCAAAGCCAAATACATCTCCAACTGTGTTGCTAAATACTGCTTGATCTTTTTGTTATTTTGCTTTCCATCTGTGGCTTTTCTTCTTCAGGGTAACATATCTCTAATGGAGGGGTTTCAATTTTAAAGAGCAAGTTTAATGTAATTGAAAACAATGCAGTTTTGAGAATATCTCAATGTTTAATGTAGTAGCTCATTGGTAAATATTTCTGGAGCCATAACAAAGTCAGAAAATATATGGTTTCTAAGAAGTGCTGCCAGAAGCCAATCACACATACAGGAATGACACTGGAAAAGGAATCTTTTCAGGAAGGCATGAAACATACTGTATTTTTAACATCCTAAGTTAGCAATGTGGCACCATCATTTGGAAACAGTCTCAGAAATAAGTTAAGTACCTTTATTCTGTACAAAAGACAGCCTCCTTTCCCATCACATCAAAGATTCTCTGGTGCTTTCTTCCCAACTGTGCCTTAGGTTTAGGAAACGGAACAAGATGGTCATAATGTATGTTAAAATTTTCACATATTTTAGTCATACAAACCTCTGCAGGTTTTTGTTTTTGGTTTTTTTTTGTTGTTGTTGTTGTTGTTTTGTTTTTTGAGGTAGTATCTCCCTCTAGTCCAGGCTGACTTGGAATTCACTAAGCAGTCTTGTCTTGAACTCTGTGATCCTCCTACCTCTGACTCCCAAGTGCTGGGATTAAAGGCATGCACCACCACACCCAGCTTGAAACCTCTGTAGTTAGATTTTAAAACAATAATGTATTTTTACAAAATTTAAGTATCATTAAAATTCATATTGTTCATATCATTAAAATTTAGTTTCAGAAGTAATTTAAAGCTCTATTTTTATCGACAAATACCACCCTTGACCAATCCAGAAAGACACATGTATGCATAATGAAGTTTGTGACACTGGACAGTGATGACCTACTTTCCCTTTTCCTGAAAAGGCCTCCCTTTACCTCAACACCTCTAATTTCTTAAATGTACAGCTTAGAATTTAGAGATCTGGAGATGTACTGTAATTGATGTGCAAAGTTCTGTCCTACAGCAACTCCTCTGTGCACACCTGTAACTCCCTATGTATCCTTCTGTCCAGGTGCGCCTCCTCCATGTGTACATAGAGCATCATGTGTGTACTTCTATCTTTTGTATCCCCTCCCTGTGCATACATTTACTATGGTGGTTTGATTCAGGTGTCCCCCATAAACTTTGGTGTTGTGAATGCTACGTCCCCAGCTGATGGATATTTGATAATTAATCCCTCGTGGAGGGAGTGTATTTTGGGGGGCAGGCTTATGGGCTTTGTAGCCAGTTATCCCATGCCAGTGTTTGGCACACCCTCCTGTTGCTGCAGTCACCTTATGTTGGCCAGGGGTTGATGTCCACCCTCTGCTCATGCCATCATTTTCCCCTGCCATTGTGGAGCTTCCCCTCGAGCCTGTGAGCCAAAATAAATCTCTCTTTCCCAGAAGCTGCTCTTGGTTGGGTGATTTCTACCACAATGCGAACCAGACTGCAACAGTAAAGTGGTACCAAGGAGTGGGATTGCTACTAAACATCTGACTGTGTGGCTTTGGCCTTTTGGAGCTGATTTTCAAGAGGAATGTGGAAGGATTTGAAACCTTGGCCTAAGAGATGCCTTGCAGTGCTGTAAGTACAGTTTGATGGACTATTATAGTCAGAGTTACAAGACCTGAATGCAATAAGAACTATGGACTGTGAGGTTTGGCTTATAAGGGTGAAAAAGAGCTTTGCTTGGACTGGGCTAGCAGTTTCTGTGAGAAGCTTGCTCTTATGCCCGTGTCCTGAGAAGTTGTGCAGGGTTTCTTGGCGTAGAAATGAACTGGTGTGAGCAGAGGGATATAGTACAGAAAGAAAAATCTTTGGGAGAACTTCTGCCTGCTCAGCTGCAACTGAGAGATTACAACATTTGAGACTGGGCTAGCTGACCTGCGCTGGAGTAACAGGAAGAATGTAGACTCTTTTGAAGGGGCCAGAGTGCTCAAGGAGTGTCCTATTCTTCAAAGTCTGCTTTATTCCCCCTGGATTAAAAAATTGGCACCCTACCTGGTATCATGAAGTATAAGAAATGCTGGGAAGAGTTGTTGAGTTTGCAACACGGTCTTGTGTTTTGGAAATGGCCATGGTCATTGTGAAGCAGGTTTGCTGGTTGCCTGCATAGAGACCCCATGGGGCCATGAGGATGAACCGTGGCTTGCAGTGGAGACCCAGTGGAGATGCCGAAACCATGAGATGTCTGCCAAGGAGCTGCCGGCCCCGATGAAGTTTTCCAGGACTGTGAGTAGCCTAGCTGGAGGGGTGGAATTAGAATGCCAGAGACTTGTTGCCAGTTAGAATTATTAGACTTGGAGATTTGTCACTGGCTAGAGTTGTTAGACTTGAAGTAACAGAGTTTGATGTTTGCCCTGGTTGTTTTAAATCTTGTATTGGTTGAATGTGTCCCATTATGGATTTTTTTAGGTTAATTTTTGGTATTATGGCTCAGTTAAAAGATCTTGGACTATAGGGATGTATGAACATCTTTGGAATTTTAAAAACTTTGGGGACTTTTAAAATGAGATGAATGCATTGCATTTTATATCATGTATGGTTATCAGTTTATGGGGGCCATGGGTGGAATGTGGTGGTTTGATTCAGGTGTCCCCCATAAACTTAGGTGTTGTGAATGCTAGGTCCCCAGCTGATGGATATTTGGGAATTAACACCTCCTGGAGGGAGTGTATTGTTGGGGGCGGGCTTGTGGGCTTTGTAGCCAGTTTCTCCATGCCAGTGTTTGGCACACCCTCCTGTTGCTGTGGTCCACCTTATGTTGGCCAGGGGGTGATGTCCACCCTCTGCTCATGCCATCATTTCCCCTGCCACCATGGAGCTTCCCCTCGAGCCTGTGAGCCAAAATAAATCTCTCTTTCCCAGAAGCTGCTCTTTGTTGGGTGATTTCTACCACAATCTGAACCAGACTGAAACATCTACCCTGGTGCTCCGCCTCTCTTCACACCTTTAACACCCTGTGCGTACATCTACCCTGGTGCTCCTCTGCTTACACCTATAACACCCCGTGCCTACTGCTGACCTAGTGCTCCCCTCTGTTCACACATGTAATATTCAATGAACATGTTTGCCCTAGTGCTCCTCCTCTGTGCATACCTGTAACACCAAGTGCATACTTCTACCCTGGAGCTCCTTTTCTGTACACATACTCAACACCATGTACATACTGTTATCCTGGAGTTCCTCTTCTGCACACCTGTAAACCCTGTGTGTGTGTGTGTGTGTGTGTGTGTGTGTGTGTATGTATGTGTGTGTGTGTATATATATATATATATATATATATATATATATATATATATATATATATATTTGTCCTTGAACTCTTCCTCTATACACACCTGTAACACCTTGTGCACACTTCTGTCCTGGTGCCTCTGTGTACATATCTGTGACACCCTTGCATACATAATGTTAGTAGCTGAATAATATGTGCCTTTGGTCCAAATTTAACTTTTTGGTGGATTTTGTTTTTGTAAAATGTTTATGCTTAAACCTTGGGCTTCCTGAATTAAATCTAAAATTGGGATACACACACATACATACGTATACATATATAGACTTATACACATATGTATTTATATGTATGTACATATATTAAAGTCACTAATACTCTTCATGTATGCTCTTATATTATCTTAAAATTAAATACATGGGAGGTACAATAGTGTTTTTATAAGATATTGGGGTATTATAATGACCCATTTTATAAATGAATAAATATTATTGATAAGTAAGTAAAGAATCTTGATATTAAATAATACTCCTGATTCAAATTTGTTAATAGCTTTTCAAATTTTTCTGTTTCATCTATAGTTGGTTTCAGTAAACTATATTTTGTAGCAATATGTCAATATCATCTGCTTTTTCAAAGTTTTGTGTTGAGATGAACTGTTTTAATATCTTAAATATTAGCTTGATTCTGCAGCATTCATACTTAGAATAGCTTTGGCTAGCAATTTGTTCCTTATTTGCATTCTCATTTCCCTTCTTTTCTTTCCTCTTTCTCTCCCTACCTTCTTATTACTTTTTGGTGCATTTCTTTAGAAGTTCATAAATTTTGTTAGGCTTTTCAGGTTATGCTATGGCAGGTTTGGAATTCTCTTTGAGTTGTGTTGTCAATACCATTCACTACATTTTAATAATTATTTCCTTTTCTCTGCTTATTTAAAGTTTTGTTAGACTTAGTGTTCTCAGATCATTAATTTTCCTCATTCTTTTCCATCATTGGCATTTAACATTATAAAGTCTTCATCAGATTGCTTTGTGCTATGAACTATAAATTCATATTGAGATTACAATTTTTTTTCTAGAAATAGTTTCAATTTCCACTAAGACTTTCGAAGATACTCTATTTCATTCCAAAATAGATTTTTTGTTATTAAGTTACTTATATTCTAGTTTAATCTCATTAATGAATACCATTTTTATAAAATAAATTGTTTTTAAATTTTTTGAGCCTTCCTTTTTTTAGCCTAGTGTGTAATCACACTTTGGGTTTGTTCTGTTTTGGAATTGTACTTGAAACTAAAATATATTATGTAAATATTGGTTCACTTTTATTTTAAAATACATGGATTCACTAGATATGTGCCTACTACATGTGTGTGTGTCAAAATACATTAATATACCCATTACCTAAGGCCACCATCAATGCAGTAGAATGGAGCTGGCTTATCAAAATCCAAAGGCAACAGAGCTGGATTTGATAGCATGCAGTGGTGTACAGTTAAAAAATTTATTATGATAATATCCAGCCAAAATGTTCCAGTGTTCCTTACTGATCCTTTTATTCTTGGATTGGTTAATAAAATCTTTGAAGAAGTCAAAAATACTTCTCATGCCTCCACTTCAGAATGCCAGTTTTTCTGTGTCTCCGGAGACTTCACTCCACTTGCACTGCAGAATCACCTGTGGAAGAATGAGGAAGGCCGGTTTCGCATAGTTGAAAATATGGGGTTTCAGTGCCTAAAGATTGAGAAAGATCCTCGGCTAGATGGGATAGACTAACTTTCTGGAACCGAGATCCCCCTGCACTATATCTGTAAACTGGCCACTCATGCCATCCATTTGGTGGTCTTTCATGAGAGGAGTGGCAGCTCCCTCTGGCATGGCCGTCTATGACTCAAAGGACACATTGACAGGAAGTTTGTTCCGTTTTGAAAGCTACAATTTTGTCGTTATCCTGGAACATTTGACAGGCCAGAGTTACAGCAAGTTACTATTGATGGACTAGAAGTTCTTATTCCAAAAGATCCAGGGCACTTTCTAGAAGAAATACCACCCTCTAGATTTATTGAGTGTAGGTATAAAGAAGCTCAAGCCTTCCTTCAGGTTAGAGACAACCCATTAATTTACTTTTTCAATTATAGAAAATGTTTATATGTAGTATTTCAGGGGGAAATGAAGGGACTTGAGAAAAACAAGTTAAATTTATTTTTCAAAACGATCTATTTTCTTCAGCTTATTTTCCTTTAATTTTTAAAAATGTTAATAACTAAATTTAAAGAATTTTTTCTAGAAGGCCAAGGACTTAGCTCAGTTGGGTAATTTGCTTAGCACACACTAAACCCTGAGTTCAATCCCCAGCACCACATAAACCTGGCAGTGGTAGTGCATAACTATAATCCCAGCAATTGGGAGGCACAGGCAGGAAGATCAGGAGTTCAAGATCATTCTTAAGTATACAAGTTGTAGGCCAGCCTGAGCTATATGAAACCCTGTCATAACATATACATATATACACACGTGTGCACACATACACACACACACACACACACACACACACACACAATCACCACCTCCAGAAAAACAAACAAGAGGCTGAGGGAAGAAGATCTCAAGTTCAAGGTCAGCCTATCCTAGATGGGAAATGGTTGTTTTATTCTAAAAGATGTTGAATTCTGTCTCTGAAGCAATTCAAGGAGAATAAAGCCACTATCTGATCTGGACCATGTGCATTCAGAAAAGGCTTCATGAAAAGTAGTGAGAATTTTTTCTTTTCTTTTTTTTTTAAACATTTGGTACCAAATGTTAATTTTTGTGTTTGTGAAGTTGTTTTTTTTTTTTTTTTTTTAAACAAATGCTGTATAGAAAGAGTGTTTTTGAACTTTTTTATTCTGGTATTTTATCATTCAATTTAATAAACCTTTACTTAAAAAATATATGTGTATATATATCTAATACCTAAGATTAATTAATTACTGATTTTTTATCCTTATGCCATTGCATTCTAAAACTTTCAAATTAAAGTTGTATTAAAAATTATTACATTTTGTACATCTCTTTACTTTGTGATAAGTTTTGCCATACGTGTTTTGTGTTATTAGTTGCATACAAGTTGTAAATTGTTGTTTATTTTTTTCTTTTTTGATTTTTCAAGATAGGATCTTGCTCTAGCCCAGGCTGACCTGGAATTCATTAGTCTCAGGGTGGCCTTGAACTCATGGCAGTCCTACTACCTCTGCTTCCCATGAGCTGGGATTAAAGGCATGAGCCACTACACCTAACTTTTGGTATATCTTTTAATAGCATATACCTTTTATCACTATTGCAAATATCTTTACTTCTGGTAATGAATTGTGCCTTTGAATACCTTTTTGTTGTTGTTGTTCATTTTTTCTTTTTTCCAGGGTAGGTCAGGCTTACTCTGTAGTCTCAGGCTAGCCTGAATTCATAGTGATACTCCTATCTCTGCCTTTCGAATGCTGTGATTAAAGCCATGCACCACCACAACTGGCTTAGAATACATTTTGCCTGGCATTTGTAATTTTGCTGTTTATCATTTTGTCCATCTACTTTATGCATATGTACCTTTTTAAAACTATTCTCAGAATTTTTTAAAATCCAAACCAACATGTTTACCTTTTCACTAGGAAGTATATTTATATTCATTGTAATTGCTGTTAATATTTATAGCATTTTATCTTATTTTTAATTTTTTTGTGTGTGAGAGAGAATTGCTGCACCAGGCTCTCCAGCTACTGTAGTTGAACTCCATACATGTATACCATCTTCTGCTCAGGTGTAACCTTACATACTTGTGTCACCCAGTGAATCTGGCTTACATCGGGTCTGGAGAGTCGAATATAGCTCCTTACCTTCACAGACAAGCACCCTAACTGCTTAGCCATTTTTCCAGCCCCTATTTTGTGTTTTTATTTTCACTTAATTTCTTCTTCCTTTATTTTTTTCTTTATTAGCACTCTTTTCTTTTTTTAAATTTTTTGTTGTTGTTGTTCATTATTTATTTATTTGAGAGCAACAGACAGAGAGAGAAAGAGGCAGGGAGAGAGAGAGAGTGAGAGAGAATGGGTGCACCAGAGCCTCCAGGCACTGCAAACGAACTCCAGACACGTGCGCCCCCTTGTGCATCTGGCTAACATGGGTCCTGGGGAAATGAGCCTCAAACCGGGATTCTTAGGCATCACAGGCAAGCACTTAACCAGTAAGCCATCTCTCCAGCCCACTCTTTTTTTTTTTTATTTGAATTTTTCCCCATTGGTTTTCATTCTACTCATTTAGAATTTAAACAGTCTAATTTTAGATGATTATACTAGAAAGGTTTTCATGTTGTACTTTTCAACTTATGTACATACTTTTATCAAACCAAGACAAACTTTGACCTTAAAACAGAACATATTAACTGACTACTCTTTACTCACTTTTATGCTTTTGTTTGCCATTTTAAATTATGTCAGAAATAGTGATGTTTTTCCTCATCATTCCTCTATTATTTTTAGGTCTTCAATCTGTTACATTTCTTTTACCTTAAAGTATGTTCAGTGATTCTATAGACTAACAATTTTCTCCATCCTAATATCTACAAGACCTATTTTTTATTGTTTTAGTTTGAATTCTTTTACATCAGGGTACTATAAAATTGTACAGTGTAAGTGAACTTCTTTTAATGTACTGAGAATATTAATATTATTGTCTGCTGGTTTCTGTCATTCTTTTAGGAATTCAGCTATTTGCCTCAGTCCTTTGGCTATAAATGATCTCTTTGATGATTTTGTCTTTTTGATTTTTTTTTTCTACAGGTCACCATGCTAGAGATAGTAGATGATTTATTGTGGTTGATTCTCAAGATTCTTGAGTATGTGAATTGAGGCCTTTTGTCATATGCAGAAATTTTGCTTTTGTTCTTTCTTCTGTCTTCACCAGAATTCTAGTGTGTACTAGATTTTGTCATATGCTTCTTTAACTCTCAGAATTACCTTTGGCATCATCTAGTACTTCTCCATTGTTGTTCTTTTAATTATCTTTTCAGCTATATTGACAGAACTGTTCAAATTAACCACTGATTTTTTCTTTGATGTGTTTTAGAAATTTATTTCTTAGTGCTGAGTTCTTTTATGCTAATAGAAGCTCTTCTGTTGTTTTTTTTTTAAATCCATTCTTATTTGTTTTGTTTTTTTTTTATTTTTATTTATTTATTTATTTGAGAGTGACAGACACAGAGAGAAGGACAGATAGAGGGAGAGAGAGAGAATGGGCGCGCCAGGGCTTCCAGCCTCTGCAAACGAACTCCAGACGCGTGCGCCCCCTTGTGCATCTGGCTAACGTGGGACCTGGGGAACCGAGCCTTGAACCGGGGTCCTTAGGCTTCACAGGCAAGCGTTTAACCGCTAAGCCATCTTTCCAGCCCCTCTTCTGTTTTTGAAACATGAATCATGTAGATCTTATATGTGTAAGATACAATAATTCTACTACTTGCAAGTTCCTGCTGATTGTCCTACAATATTTTTATTTCACACAAAGTGTCTTATAAGAAAAGAGAGAGAGAGAAAGAGAGAATGGGCATGTCAGGGCTTCCATGCACTGCAAACAAACTCTAGTCACATGTGCCACCTTGTACATCTGTCATATGTGGGCCCTGGGGAATTGAGCCTGCTTCCTTTGTTATTCCTGGCAAGCATCTTAACTGCTAAGCAATATCTCCAACCCAGAGTCTTAAGTATTTTTTTAGTATTCTATTTATTTATTTTTTATTTATTTATTTGAGAGAGACAAAGAGAGAATTGGCACACCAGGGCCTACAACCAGCACAAATGAACTCCAGATGCATGTGCTGCCTTGTGCATCTGGATTCCGTGGGTCCTAGGGAATCAAACCAGGGTGCTTTGGCTTTGCAGACAAATGTCTTAACTGCTAAGCCATCTCTTCAGTCCTAGAGTCTTTAAAATTTTTTTTTAAGACTTTGGATTTTTGTTGCTGTTGTTGTTCATTTTTATTTATTCATTTGAGAGTGACAGACAGAGAGAGAAAGAGGCAGAGAGAGAGAGAGAGAGAGAGAATGGGCATGCCAGGGCCTCCAGCCCCTACAAACGAACTCCAGACACATGCACCCCCTTATGCATCTGGCTAACATGGGTCCTGGGGAACCGAGCCTCAAACCGGGGTCCTTATGCTTCACAGGCAAGCACTTAACCACTAAGCCATCTCTCCAGCCCAGCCCTAGTGTCTTCAGTTTTAATGAGCACACATTTTTCTGCTCAGGCTTTTTTTTAACGTATGAAAATACTCTGATACTTATGGTGAAAGTGGTTCTTTTCTGAAGATGTGTTTGTTTCTATCAGATGTTGGGGAACAGACAATATGAATGCAATGCTATTATTGTATGGCCACTTCCTATTTTTGGAGTGAGAGTTTATGGCCTGAGGAGGTAGTGGGTATTCATACTACAGACTTTAAGAGAACAAGTTTAGGGTTATATGCTCTATAAAAAACATTTTCCTCATCCACCCAGGGCCCCAGTTCTGTAAGGCAATTTTCCTTACATTACCAGTAGGAAAAGGCCAGGTCAGAAACTATATGGCTTAAAGCTTGAAAGTATAATTTGTGGACACAGACTAAGAATTTGCATTTTGTCTCTACTAATTTTGAGCATATTACCTAACCTTATGCTCATCACTGACTTGATCTCTGGAATAATTGTAATACTGCTCTGAAATATCTTTTCTTGATTTATCCTTTGATATTTTAGAACATAGTAAGTTTTGTGTTTAATACTATTATAATCAACATTGTGTCTTGTTTCTTGTTACTATTAATCTAAGTTGGTCATGTTTTCTGATTTTAACACTATATAAATTCAGCAAAAGGTAAAGTGACTTAGCAAATGTTTTCAAGGTAAAAACCAACTTAATGGCTACAGAAGTAGCTCAGTAGGCAAGAGCATTTGCCATTCACAAGTAAGAGGGCCTGAATCACCCTGAGTTCAGTATTCATGACCAAAGTCAATAGCTGGATGTGCCAGAGACCAGAGTATCTGTGAGTCTTGCTGACCAGCCATTCTGGCTGAAAAAACAGTATCTCCAAGATTAATAAGAGACTTTATCTCAAGGAAACAAGCAGAAGAGTAATAAAGGAGGGCAGCCAATGTTCTACTCTGACCTCTGCAAGCTTGTGTATAGGGTTGCACATATGCTCACATGCATACATGCACCATAAAGCTCTGCACAAAAACACCAAAAAAAAAAAAAAAAAAAAAAAAACAATTCTGTGTACCAATCTTGAAATTTGAAGGAGCTTAGAAATTCCTTGGATATACAGCAAGTATATTTTGTCGAATTTATCCCAGATTTGTCTGGTTGTTTTATGATTTCCCTTAGTCTTTTCTGTAAGTGTTTCTAAACCTGCTTTTTGAACATTAACTGAAAATAGCAGAAATAGAAATTAATGTGCATGAACTGTGTTTCTTTTTCTTTTATTAAATACTTTTGTATTCAGTAATTACAGTCAGTTTGGTACCATTATTAGGCTCATCCGTGACCTACCCTGTCCCCTTGGCCCCTCCCTGTTGAGGTATATGGGTCATGCATTGTGGACTTAGCCCACAGTTATAGATAGGTAAGATAAATGTCTCTGCATATCATGACCCAACATGTGGTTCTGACATTCTTTCCGCCCCCTCTTCCACAAAATTTCCCTGAGCCATGTTGGGTTCCTTTTTGGTCTGCTTCAGTGATGATGTGTTGGGGCCCTCTGGGTCACTGGCTGTCTGATTTGGTAGGAGTTGATTTTTCTCTGTGTTGATCTTCTTCCCCCTTGTGTTGGTATCCGGTTTATCAGGAAAACAGCACTCTTGCTTGTTTTGCCAATTTTTCTTAGTTTCAGCCTGGGCCCTTTTGAGGTATGATGGGGTGGCTCTGTCCTTATCTGTAAAAGAGAAGCAGATTCTCCAATGGAGAGTAGGTTAACACCAGGACAAATGAGATAACCCTTACTTTTTTTTTTATAGAGAATTAAATAGGTGTAGACCCTCTTGTAGCCCATGATTGATGGTAGCTTGGTACTAGAGAGTGGGCTTATGTTTGGATATGGTTCTGACTTGTTTCCCAGCTCCAGCTATGGGTCCCATACCACTGAGGGAATTAGCCAAATCAAGAGCAGTTGGTTCTTCACCATGGCTGTGTGCCACTATTGCACTTGTGTGAGCATCACACCAGGTTATTTGCTGCTAAATAGGTTAGACCATGAGTTGCTTGGACGGATATTAGTCATTTTCCCCCAATCGCCCATGTAGCACCTTCTGGCAGTCACTAGATGCGCTGACTGTCTGGTTACTGACTCTCTTCCAACTTCCAGCCATGCCATCCCATTTTACCTGTCAACCACATAAGGTGTCTTGAGCAGTAGGGTCTTACCACTAACCATTGGTGGGTCATCAAGTACTCTGACAGAAATCTGCCTGTCTTTTAGGAAACCTTGTAGATCTCTCTGATCAAAAATTCATTGTGGATAATAGCCCCATGCTGGTACTGGGAGTTACAGGCCAGTGCCCACTAAGAGAAGGAGGAAAAAGATAACTTTCTTTCCACGGGATTTGCACCATCTTGGCTAGAAGTCTCAAATTGTATTTCTTGATTTCCCTATCTACTTCAGAATTTTTATACAATTTTCTTTTACTTTCAAATGTGATTAAAAAGATGAAATAGGAGCTTCTTACATTCTCATCTTATGCATAAGATTTCCACTGTTTAGTTTATAGAAGCTCAGGAGATTTACTTTTTCCTTAAAATGATATATTATCTTAATTGTATGCCTTACTATGTTTTTATTTTGGGCCTGGGTATGAAATATATTTTTATTTGTTAATTGTTCTTGTTTTAGTTCTTTGTAGTTTGTTATCTTCTACTTTCATTGTTGTTTTTTTTTTTTGTGGCAGCTACTTTTTAACATTTTGTTATGTGAATGTTGATCCTCTCAGACTGGTCCTATAATTGCCTTATTTTATTACCGCTTGTATTATTTATATTCCTCTGTTTTTTTTATGTTCTATGAGAGATTTATTCAACTTTGTCATTTAACCCTCATTTTCTAAATTTATAATGTTTTTAACTCTTCTGATGGCTCTTTTGTATTCTGATGGCTTATTTCAGCAAAGTAATGGTATCATAGAGCTGCATATTTTTTACAAAAAGTGTTTTACCCTTCTCTCTGCACTTCTTGACATCCTTGCCCCAAGCCTACTCTAGATGGTTGAACTTAGATAATATAACCCAGGCGTCCACTGATCTTGTTATTTGCATCTAGAGAGCAGCTGGGACAACAAACTGAAGCCACTATACTCCAGTGCCAAAAAAGAAAGAAAGAAAAATTCCATGATTAAGAAGAACAATTCCAAGGGTAGAGGGATGGCTTTGCAGGTAAGGTGCTTGCCTACAAAGCCAAGGGACCCAGGTTTGATTCCCCACAACCTACATAAGCCAGATGCACAAAGTGGTACATGTGTCTGGAGTTTGCAGTGACTGGAAGCCCTGGCTCACCTGTTTTCTATCTGCTCCTACCCCTCCCAAACATACAAAAAAAATAAATAAATAAATTTTTATTTTAATTATTCCTTTATTTATTTGAGAGGGGGACAGGAGGATGGGTGCACCAGTGTCTCCAGCCAATGTAAATGAACTCTAGATGCATATGCCACCTTATGAATCGGGCTTACATGGACTCCTGGATCCTAATTAAAAAAAAAAAAATTCTGTTTTTTTTTTTTTTTTTTCTGATGTACACTACACATGCTTGCTTTCCTTCTCACTGGTTCTCAACAGTTACATTTTTTGTCTCTTTCTCCCCCTCTCTCTCAATAAACAGATAGATAGGTCTCTTCTCTTACTCTCCCCTCTCCTCCTCCCACCCTCCTTCCCTTATCTCCTTGCTCTTCTCCTACTCTCCTCCTCCTCACTGGGCCCTAATCATCAGGTTATCTTTAATCAATTCAATTCTAAAATTCAGTTGGCAAATTTAAAAAAATACTTTTTTATCTCCTTGGGTTTTTCCCCCCTGTATGTTATGTAGTATTTTTTTAAACTGTGTTTACTGTCACTTAAACAGTGTTGTAGGGAGAAATGGAGATGGATGCATGTTTAATACACAGTGCTTAACTATGTTGGTAATTGTTGCTATCTTTAAATATTTTATTTATTTATTTATTTATGTATTTATTTATTTAACAGAGAAAGAGGGAGAGAAAGAATGGGCACATCAGGGCCTCCAGCTGCTATAAACAAACTCCACATGCATGTGCCCTCTTGTGCATCTGGCTAACGTGGGTACTGGGGAATTGAACCTGGGTCCTTTGGCTTTGCAGGCAAACACCTTACCACTAAGCTTACCTCCAGCCCAGTCATTGCTATCTTTTAAAAAACTATTAAAAGGGGACTGGAGAAATGGCTTAGTGGTTAAAGCACTTGCCTTCAAGGTCTAAGGATCCAGGTCAATTCCCCTGTACGCATGTAAAGATTGATGCCCAAAGTGGCCCATGCATCTGAAATTTGCAGTGGCTACAGGCCCTGGCATGCCCATTCTCTTTCTTGATTTATCTGCCTCTTTATCTCTCTGTCTCCATCTCTCTCAAATGAATTTTAAAAAAAACATAATAAAAGAAGCTGATGAGATCACTTAGTAGATATGTGTTTATAATGCAGCATAAAGACTTGAGTTCAGATACCCAGTACCAGTTAAAAGCTGGGCTTTGGGGAAGCAGAAGCTAGGAATTCCATGGGATCTGTGGATAATTAGTCTCTGAACTGGTCAGTTCTGAATTCAGTGAGAGACACTGTCTCAAAAAACCAGAGAGAGAAACTGCGGAAGACTCTTGACATCAGCTTCTGGCTTCCATGTGTCAAACATGCATGAACACACATATACAAACCATATATTCAACACATACAAAAATATCTAAGAAAAAACTACTGGACTGTTGAGATGTGTCAGAATTTAATAGAGTCCTTGCCGCTTTAATATGAGGGCCTTACATACTGGAGACCACTGAGTTCAAATACCCAGAATTAATGTAAAAAGCAGGGCAGCCCACTCCCTTCTATAACCCCATTTCAAATGGGGTGGACACTAAGGAATCTCTGCAGGTGCCACTAACCCACAGCAGCTCTCGGTTGCAAAGAGAGACCCTTCCTTGTCTCCAGTAAATACGCAGGTGAGCAATAAGAGGACACCTGAATCTCTGGCCTTTGCATACCTGTGCTTTGGAAGCATATCTGTATACACACACATCATACACAAAAATTATAATTCCTATTTTATCACTGAGTTTGGAAGTATTGTCTCTAGTAGGATTTTGCTGTTTGAAGTAATGTTGGCTGTTTTGGACCCTCCATTATTTTTGAAGTATCAAATAATGATAATAATGGATTGTAGCATAATTTTAAACAGGAGCCCCATTAGTTCATACTGATACCTAGTGCAAACTAATTACTTAAAATGGAGAAAGGAAAGTTTTGCTTAGTAGAGGAACATCAGCTAATATAGAAAGTAAAGGAAATAAAGCACCTTTATTTGCAACACTTAATGGATTCAGACAACAGTCATCTGTTGATGTTAACATTGTTGACAAAGCACTTGAAACCAGTCTGTCTACATGTTAGTAAAGTTAGCAAAAAAAATCTGCTCACAGATTGCTTATTAACTAGAAGGGAAGAAATAACTTTGAAATGAAAACATATAGTAATATCTTCTTAATTAAAAGTTGTTACTTTTCAGCATCAGTGAAGAACACTCTGACCTGATGTGCCTTCTAGTACGATGTGCTTTAAAGGGAAAAAGTCATTTTTAGTGTAGTCCAACCAGGAATGTTTAATGCTAGCCTAAATAGAATCATGAAGAATTAGGGGATGGAGGGAAATGGATCAGTCAGTAAAATGCTTGCTGCAAAAGCATGAGGACCAGAGTTTGGATCCCCAGCACCCACTTCAAAGCTAGGGGTATCACCAGAAATCTATTATTATAGTACTAGGGAGGTGGACCCAGCAGTATTTCTCATTATGTTCTGTTTTTGGCTTGTCAATTCTACTAGCTATAATTTGAGTGCTGAATTTGAAAAGAAAAAGGCTTTCAAACTGGTTTCAGAAGTCTCAGGAGGCGAAAGTCTGCCATTGACACTCTTAACCTGACGCATCTGTTAAGAGTCTATAAAGATTTTCTACTTGGTCGTCTGAAAATACCATTAGACCAGATTACCCCGATAATAATCACCTTTTACTTAAACAGTCAGCAAACTGCCCTTGTCTCCCATTCCTAGGTGCTTTCTGCCTGTGTTTACTTCCATAATACAGCCAAAGGTTTGCAGCTGGGGATGAGAAATAGGTGGTATAATGTGCAACTTCAAATCCCCTAGTGCCCTAGAGATTAATGCTTCCCTTTTGCTTACATAATGCCAGATATACTTTTTCCTCTGCTGGAAATATTTCTTTGTGGAAACTTTCTCATTTTATAGTACCTGCTCTCAAGTTTGTTCTGGTGATATTTTTGTCATTTGCTATTGACAGCTTTTAATCTTTCTTAACTATTGATAGGTCAGGCATAGTAGCACATAACTGTAATCCAAGCATCCTGGGCTACATAAAAAAAAAAAACAATCTAAAAATAAAATAAAATAATTAATATTTCTAGTTTTGTTGGAAGATGTGTAGTGGAACCACTTCATAATTTCCTTTTTCCAGAGAAATGTTAGTAAGCTCAGTCTACCTTACTGCTAGCAATGGCTGTTTCAGTATAAAAGCAGCTGCTAGGCCAGTGTAACCATTAGAACAGGATGATGAAGCCAGCCTTACATATGACATGCTCATCGTTTTTTCTTGTACCCCTTTTTATTGACTGAACATTTAAGTATCTTTGGTAAATGTAACACACAAGTTTTCTTCTTTCTGTTTTGCTATGACAAAGTAATACTGTTAGTCATGGAAACTCCGCATAACCTAGAATGAAGCATGCTTAATAAATAAAAATTAAAGCTCTAGAAGTAAGAATAAGTAAGATACTATCTGTTATTGTTAAGAAAATGTTGGGAATTACCAATATAAATGGAAATTAATATCAATGTAACAGAACAGTACAGTTTAACAGTTTATAAAAGCTATGAGCTTTTACAAGGTGGCTGTATACCTAACCTGAAATGCATGGACCAGAAGTGTTCAAGATTTCAGATTTTAAAAAATTTGCATAGACTTCACGAGTTCAGTAGACATAGCCTGAAAAAATATCAAATCTGAAACCCTTGAGTATTATTGTGGATATACAAATTTCAGATTTCCAGGCATTTTAGATTTTGAGTTTGCGGATTAGGAATTCTCAACTACTATAAGAAATGGCTTAATTAGTATAGTTTCTCTCTCTCTCTTGCTTCAAATAGAGATGCCTGTTACTGATTCTAAATAATAAAAATTATATGTATATGTTATCAAAAAATCCAAAATGGTAGAAAGTAAAACATTCTACATATAATGATTTTCTTCAAAGTTTGGTATCCAGGAGAGGATAAATGCATGTCCAAACAAGCTGTTTATATGGGTCAAAGCAGTCTCTCAGGCCAGGCCTTCATTCTTATATAGAAAGTGCATTTAAACACTGAACCATCTTTCCAGTCCTATAACTGTTGTATTGACAGACTATCTTTCAAAGATAAATATATCAAACTTTAAAAAATGTGCATTTATTTATTTATTTCAGGTAGAGAGAAAATAGGCATGCCAATCTCTGTAGCCACTGCAAAGAACCCCTGACACAGGGCACCTCGTGCATTGGGAAAGCAAACTTTTTTTTTTGGATGCTTTTTGTTTTGTTTTGTTTTGTTTTGTTTTCAAGGTAGGGCCTCACTCTAACCCAGGATGACCTGGAATTCACTATGTATTCTCAGGGTGACCTTGAACTCAAGGCATTCCTCTTACCTCTGTCTCCCAAGTGCTGGGATTAAAGGCATGCACCACCATGCTTGGCTGAAAGCATACTTTTAAAAATTGCATATATATGTTCATGTGTCATACATGTATTTATTCAGGTGGGTGCATTTATGATTGAGTATGTGAAGGGGCCAGTTGACAACCTTGGGGATCATCCTTTGGTATGCTTTCTACCTCTTTGGGGGTAGTGTCATTGGTCTTGAACTTAGATTAGGCTAGATTGGTATGATTATAGACACATTACTCTATAGCTGTCATTTTACATGAGTACTGAGGATTGAAATCCAATTTTCATGCTTGCAAAGCAAGTTCTTTACCTACTGAAATATATCCCTAGCTCCCAAACTTTAGAAATATTAGTCAATTCTCCTTTTTTTCTGCATTAGTTCTTCATTAGTTACCATTTGCTCTAATAGGTCACATAAAGGCTTTCTGTTTTAAATTGCTGACTTTTTATATTCATTAATCCTTATTCATGGGGGCTTTTCATTAATGTTGATGGCTCTCTTGGGCTTCTGTATATCTCTATAGATAGTGCTGGCTTCAGAAGTCCCCTAGTAATAGTTGAGGTAGAAGGAGTACATTAATTCCTGAGAAAGGTAAAGGACTCAGATCCTTATATTCATAATTTTTTCACACATTGCAATAGGTAGGTGCCATTCCATGTTACATTGTACTTTTTCTTACAGGTAAGATAATACAATATAAGTTCACAGCTTTCAAGTGTGAAAAGTTTATTCAATAACAATATTTAAAAAGTTGATATTTACACATAGTTTTCTATATATACCATTTCTCTCAGTTTTACAGCAATTACATACAAAAGAGAAGCTAACAGAAAGGCATTTCTATCATCTAAAACTGTCTTTGGAAATTAAGATGAAAAGTTAGAGAAGGCCATAGCTTCTGTGCAATTTTAAAAACAAATAAAAATGTGAATCTCTTGTTGCTATCATGAAGATTATTTTTTTCATGAACCTTTATTTTCACTTCTCTTGAATAACATATACCAAAGTAGTAGAATTGCTAGGTAGCTGTATATTGAACATTTTGAGGAATTTCCATACTATTTTTAAAAGGAGCTATCAGGCTGGTTGTGGTTGCTCATACCTATATTCCCAGCTCTCTGGAGCCTGAAGTAGAAAAATTGCCATGAATCTAAAGCTAACCTGGGCTGGAATGAGATCTCACCTAATTACCCAATTGAATACAAGTGACAAAAGTCTTGACATTAGAGGCAAAGCATAAAACATAAGATTTTAGCTGGGACTTTTTCATTTATGGAAGTTCCTTTCTATTTCTATTCTGTTGATTTTAAATTATGTAGTAATTACTGCACTTTAATACACAATTCAATATTTTATATATTACACATTTACACATTTTATAGTAACCAACATATCCTTTAGCTACATTTGTAAAAGGTGATATAGTAACTGACTTTCCATCTCTGTGAATTTGCATGACTAATTTATTTTTATTTATTTATTTGTTTGTTTATTTATTTATTTATTTTGAGAGAGAGAGACTTGGCCCAGGGCCTCAGCCATTGCAATTGAACTCCAGATGCTTGTGCCACCTAGTGGGCATGTGCTACCCGGCGTTTGTTTCACCTTTGTGCTTCTGGCTAACATGAGATCTGGAGAGTAGAGAACATGGGTCCTTAAGGCTTCTTAGGCAAGTGCCTTAACTGCTAAGCTATCTCTACTAATTTCTTTGTACTTGAATTTTGTCATGTGCAAAACTGAGTGTGTTTTAATACCTATTTTGTTATACTTTGTATGATTAACTTATTATAGGAAAAATACTTACAATACCACTTAACCATTGTAAAAACTTGATATGTTATTAATTATACATAAATTAGTCTCAATACATTTTTCACATATATAACTTGTTGAGACAGGCACTTGAAGAAAATAACATGCTTTGTATGTCTTGAGTTATTTTATTTTATTTTTCTTTACCTTGTGTTTCTTCTAGTGGAGTAGCATAAAAACTTTTGTGTAGCTACATATCTAACATAAAATGAGGGAATATAATATTCAAAAAACCTTGTTCAACTTAGTGGAAATTTTTAAGTTAGTTTGATGTGTTTATACTTTGCCCATTCCTAGAGATAACTTCAATTCTTGAGATAGTTTTAAAATCTGGGTTCTATGGTTTTAAAAAAATCAAGAGGCCGGTTTCTGACTTCAGTTAGTGAAGCTACACCCCCTTGCTTACAGAACCTGAAGGAGATACAGTACAGAGCAACACATCTTGCTAGAAAGGGCTGAATTCATTATGGCTGTCCTTAAATTTAACCAGCTATGTTTTGATTTCTGTACTTTTTAAAGTCATTTTGTGGTCTGAGAATTCCTTTGACCATAAATCGATAGATTAGTAATAGATGGTATGATTTTTAAGTTTGTTACAATTAGTCATAGATATGAGAAAAAATTAAATATGAAAAACTTGGATTTATTTGGCATCAACTATGAGACCATCTAGTTTAGCATGTTAATTTCCTTACATTATGGACATGGCTTATCACTTACTATCATATAATAAACTCTGATCCTATTTCGTAATTATTATTTTAAAGTCTAGATATAACTGACCTCAGTTTTGATAGGAAATCAAACTTCATGCAAGTACTGTTTGATTACTACTCCAATTTGCAATGAAATAATATAAAGATCCAAAACACTGAAAATAGATATCACAAAGCTCATTCCTTTCTTTAACTTTTAACTTCCTCCTCAGATCCTCACTAATTTTTTTGGTTTTTATCCAACTCCCAAGAGTATGAGGCAATACCCAAGTACTGAGATTTGTGCAAACATTGTGGTAGGAAAGTATCCACTTACATGAAACAAACAAACTAACAAGAAGACACACAAAATGATATTATGAAAGTGTATCATCACAGATGGTCCAACTTATTAAATTTAATTTTTCCTCCCTTTTTTAGGAAAATAGGGATGGACATGATTTTTTATAGAATACATTTCTTCAAGAATAGTTCATTTAATGTTTTAAAATATTTGTTTGAAAGAGAAGCAGGAGAGAGATAATGATCATACAAAGGCCTCCTGTGACTGCAAGTGAACTTGAGATACATTTTGTGCATTTTATTTGTGCTTACTGGGGAATCAAATCCAGGACATCAAGCTTTGTAAGTAAGCCTGTTTAACAACTAAAGTGTCTGCAGCTCCTTCTCAAACTTTTTTTTAAAAGTGAGGAGGTGATTACTTTACAAATTAGTTTATCAAGCACTTCATTTTCTAAGAACTGTGTAAATGACATATTTTATTTTCACAATTGTTTCTTCAGGCTTGTTTGATTAAATAAAACCAGTGTCTTTTTTAGGTTGACTTAAACCTTTTGCCTGTATTCATTAAAGAATGCTATGTAAGATTCAAAGTGTCAGCTAAAAGGACATAAATAGGCTTAATGTGGTGAACTTCAGTGAAGCAACCTTTGTAAATTGAAGTGCTAAGGAAAATTCAATTTTGGCAGTTTTCATCACCTTTAACATTTTATTTTTTCACAGTTGCTTGGTTTCTTAAAATACACAGGACTCATAAATATGAAGGGGGGGCCATACATGAGGCCAAATGAATTATGTAAATGCAAAGGTGACTAAAAATATCAGTTTGGAGTAAGACTGGTAGATTTAGTGGAAGGCAAAAATACTTAGCTATTTGGTCATACCAGGTTCTATTCTTTTCGATATCTTTTACCTCCAGTCTTAATAGGTTTTGAAATCTTCCTCCTATTTATCATATGTATAAGCACATAAATGGTTATTAACTATTTGTAGAGTTACTAAAAACTGGGAGTTACAAATTTTTGTGTTAAAGTAAGAAGCTTTTCAAATATTTGCTTTTATAAACAGAAGTCAGAAGATGTTATAATCCAAGTGAGAGAATCAGGTAAGTTTTATGACTTTGAAAATGTTATGTTAGCACAATATAAATGTGTATTCAGCATTGTTGAGTGAACACTGACTAGACTTGGAGGCTTTTATAAAGAATAGGCATTAGAGATGATTCTTAGGTTTCTACCATGTTGATTTTTTTTAATTATTTTTATTTATTTGAGAGCGACAGACAGAGAGAGAAAGAAGCAAAGAGATAGAGAGGCGAGTGGGCGTGCCAGGGCTTCTAGCCACTGCAAACGAACTCCAGATGCGTGCGCCCCCTTGTGCATCTGGCTAACGTGGGTCCTGGGGAATCAAGCCTTGAACCAGGGTCCTTAGGCTTCACAGGCAAGCGCTTAACCGCTAAGCCCTCTCTCCAGCCCCCATGTTGATTTTTAATTTCATGAACCCATAATATAGGGCAAATGTCAAGTAGGATTGAGGATGAAAAATATGTATTCTGAATTGAACAATATTCTTCCTGCCTTGCATCTGTGATTTTCACATGGAATTATCCTCTAGACAATGTGAATAAAGATCTCTGCAAATCATCAATAAGAGAATAAGCCTGTGGAGTGAATTTTCAACACATGTGAATTGACCTTATAAAACAAGTACGATCCAAAAGGACATTATCTCTGCAGGAAGGATATTTTAATAATTGGAGCTAATATATAACATATATATTGTATGTATGTGTGGGCACACACATGCATTTGTTTGGGAATAAAACTGTGAAGAAAATTTCATAAAATACTTGAAAACCAAGAACTAAGAAGAGAAATAGATCAAATGAGGTAAAGAGAAAGTTATTATTCAACAGAGCTAAATAATGTAGATGTCTAGCAATTTTTAAAATAAGTTTTAGGATCAAAACTAAAGAATTCATACTGAGTTTAAAAAGAAGATAATGAGACATATGTACTGTTCTCCTCACTGAGTTCTTCCCTAAAGTGTTAATGTTAAATTTCTTTTAAATTTTCAAGCACTTTCCTTCTATGTATAGGCATTATCATAGCCTCTGTATTTCATAATACAATTTTTATATGGTTGCATTATAATTGAATGATATGTTAAGTTCAATGGAACTTTCCCTAAAGTGATATTGAATTACTACCACTTGAAAATCTAAAGAAAAAATATGAATGAATATAAGACGTGTGTGTGTGTGTGTGTGTGTGTGTGTGTGTGTGTGTGTGTGTGTGTATAAAATATATAAAAACCAAGATCAGGCTGGAGAGACAGCCTAGCAGTTAAGTGCTTGCCTGTGAAGCCTAAGGACCCTGGTTCAAGGCTCAATTCCCCAGGACCAATGTTAGCCAGATGCTCAAGGTGGTGTATGCATCTAGAGTTTGTTTGCTGGAGTCCCTGGCATGCCCATTTCTCTCTCTCTCTCTCTCTCTCTCTCTCTCTCTCTCTCTCTCTCTCTCTCTCTCTCTCTCTCTCTCTCTCCCCTTCTTTCTCTCTGTCTGTTGTTCTCAAATAAATAAAAATAAAAAATAAAATAAAATAAAAACAAGCTATCTAGTATAATGGACCTTCTGTGTCTTCTGAGTTCCCCATTGACAGAATCAACCAACTGCACATTGAAAATATCTGTGGGAAAAAGTGCTATGAACAAGTATACAGACATTTTTCCCATGTGTATTGTACTTATTGTTGCAAGCAATCTAGAGATTATTTAAAGTGTTTTAGTTGGTATGCATAAATTATATTGCAAACTGTCTTCTTTCCTTTTAGCTTGCTTTCTTTTTTCCTTCCTTCCTTTTATTTTTTCAAGGTAGGGTCTAGCTCTAGCCCAGGCTGACCTGAAATTCACTAGGTAGTCTCAGGTTGTCCTCAAATTCACATCTGTCTTCCTACCTCAGCCTCCCAAGTGCTGAGATTAAAGGCATGCACCACTGTGCCTGGCTTTTATGCAAACTATATAAGGCAATTGAACATTTATGAATTTTTCTATCTATAGGAGATTATGTTGGTCATCCCCTGTCAATACTGAGCAATGGACTGTAAGTACAAGTAATAAATGAAAATATATATGCTTTAAATATGTATAAACATATATAATCACTCATATATGAGGGGAACTAGGACTATACATGGATTTTATTTTAGAATATTTTAGAAGTACAGACATCTAATTATTTTACCATTTCTCATAGTTACCTTTCCATATTTTAATATCTCCTAATCCAGTTTATGTTTGTTATTGCTACTATCCTACATTAAATGAGATATGGTAATTACTTTTCTCTATGTACTGCATATTATTTCACATGAGTTTTACATAACTTTTAATTGCATTCATCCCTTTTTTAGGTATAAGTGATTTTTATTATTGTTTAGTTTTAGTTTGTTTTGTTGTTTTTTCATTTTAGTTTAAGTTTTGACTAAGATGATGTGAACATTCCTTTTCTTCAAATATTGTTGATTTCATCTTAATTATTTACAGTATATGACTAAAATATATGTCATATAAATTTCAGTAATGGTGAAATTCATTTATTTATTTTATTTTATTTTAATATTTTATTTTTATTTATTTGACAGAGAAAGAGGGAGGGAGAGAGAGAGAATGGGCATTCCAGGGCCTCCAGAGACTGTAAACAAACTCCAAATGCATTCACCCCCTACTTGATCTAGTGGGTCCTGGGGAATCGAACCTGGGTCCTTTGGCTTTGCGGGCAAACGCCTTAATTGCTAAGCTATTCCTCCAGCCCCTATTTTATTCTTGAAGGTGCGATCTTTACTGGTATTCTTGAAGGAAAATATCACAAAAATATGTAATATAGCATGTAAATTCTTATGGTACCCCTTCTGGAAATATTCTTCTCAGTTTTTCACTTTCCCATTTTGACATCAAGGCTTGGCTTTGGGTATCATCTTTACCTGACTTCAGCCTCAAAGATGGCTGCAGCATAACCTGAAGGTCACTTCCCTTAACTCATTAGTCTTTACCTCTTTGTAAGGCATTGTTGTATTTATCATTTCTTCACTCACACTAGGCTTTTATGATGCCTAGGATTATGTGCCTAACATGAGGTCTATGGCTGCTACTTAATAACTCAATTAACATTAAAATAGTAACTATGAGATTTTTTGCTTCAAAAATTTTAATGATGAACTATAGGAAGTTCTTTGCTATTCTAAAAAGAAAAATAGAACAGAAAAATATATTAGAAATAGAAGCACATTCTTTTTTTTCTCTAAGATGTAATTTACAAAGAAAGCAGTGTCTTAAATAAAGACACAGTAAGAGATCTGTTAGCAAGCAACCCAGGACATTAGAATTGTATGTCAAAAGTAGGTAAGTTACACAAAATTTTTATACTGGAGTCCAGAGGGTTCCATTTTTTCCATGTGTATACATTTCTGGTTTCTGTGTATGTGTGTTCATAGGTGCATAAGTGCAAATGTGTTCTCAGGTGCATCCACACATATTCAGTGGGTAATCTGTTAGCTCTGCTTATGCTGTGTTTGTGAAAAGGCTTTTTAGCTTCATGAGATCACATTGGTTGAGCACTTGTTTAATTTCCTGGGCTACTGAGGTTTTGTTCAAGAAGTCTTTCCCCATTCCTATATTGTGGAGAGTGTTTCCTGTATTTTCTTCCAGTAGGAGAAGAGTTTCAGCTTTTATATTGAGGACTTTAATCCATTTAGACTTGATTTTTGTATGAATAGATGAGTGAGTCTACTTTCATTTTTCTACATATGTTCATCTAATTTGTCCAATACCATTTTTTGAAGATGCTGTCTTTCCTCCAGTCTATATTATTGGCACCTTTGTCAAAGATCAAATAGCTGTAGTTACTTGACCTGAGGTCCAAATCTTCAATTCTCTTCCACTGGTCTATGTTTTTGTTACTATGGCTTTGTAGTACATCTTCAGATTGGTTATGGTCATACCTCCGGAGGTGAAATTTTGCCAAGGGTATATTTAGATATCCAAGGCCTGCTGCCATGCCATATGAATTGTGAGATCATTTTTTTATATCTTTGTGAAGAATGATGCAAATATTTTTATTGGTATTGTATTCAATCTGTTTATTGCTTTTGTTAGAATTGCCATTTTCACAATATTAATTCTACTTATCCAGGAGCATGAGAGGTCTTTCCATTTTCTCAAGTCCTCCTCGATTTCTTTATTGAGTTTTTTTTTAATGTTTTCATTATATACATTTTTTACATCCTTGGTTAGTGTTATTCCATGGTATTTAATTTTTTTGTTGCTATTGAAAATGGAACAGCCTCACTGCATTCCTCCTCTCTATATTTACTTTATATAACAAAGGCTACTGATTGTTTGCATTGATTTTGTATCATGGAAATTTTGAGATGGAGACTTTTAGGTCACTTAAGTATAGGATCATGTCATCTGCAAATAGGGCTAACTTAACTTCTTCCTTTCCAATTTGTAACCCTGTTATTTCTTTCTCCTCTCTTATTGCTTGGGCTAGTACTTCTACTACTATGTTGAAGAGGAGTTGTGAGAGTGGGTATACCTGTCTTGTTCCCAATCTCAATGGGAATTCCTTGAGTCTCTCTTTAAGTATTATTTGGGCTTTGGGTGCTTTATATATAGCCTTTATTGTGTTGAGATATAAACCCCTCATGCCTATTCTTTCTACCATTTTGATCATGAAGTGGTGTTGTATTTTGTCAAAGGCCTTCTTTGTATCAGTTGAGATGATCATGTGGTTCTTATGGTTAAGTTTATTTATATGGTGTATTACATTGACTGCTATCTGTATGTTGAGCCATCCCTGTATCCCTGGGATGAAGCCTACTTGATCAAGGTGGATAATGCTTTTGATGTGTTATTGAATTTGGGTTGCAAGGATTTTGTTCAAAATCTTTGCATCTAATTTCATTAGTGACATAGGCCTACAGTTTTCTTTTCTTGCTGCATCTCTGTCTGTAGAAGAACTAGTCTCCAATTATGAGGAACAGTTTGAGAAAAATTGGTTTCAGTATTTCCATGAATGTTTGATAGAATTCAGCTGAGAAGTCATCAGTTGTGGACTTTTCTTTGGGGGAGGTTTTGTTTACCTTTTCAATCTCCATGGAAGTAAAAGGTTTGTTTAGGAGATGAATCTGCTCTGAGTTTAGTTTTGGTAGGTGGCATGTGTCTAGGAATGCATCCATTTTCTGAAGTTGAGGTGTTGGAAGTATGCCCTGGTGATTCTTCAAATTTCATTGGTATCTGTTGAGCTCTCTCCTTTTCCATTTCAGATTTTATTGAGACCTCTCTCTCTCTCCCTCCCTCTCTCTCTCTCTCTCTCTCTCTCTCTCTCTCTCTCTCTCTTTTTAATTTGCTTTATCAAATTGGCCAGGGGTTTATCAATCTTGTTTATTTTTCAAAGAACAAGTTTTTTATTTCATTGATTTTTTTCATTTTCAATTCATTAATTTCTGCTCTGATCTTAGTTATTTCTTTCTAGTGCTTAAGGTTGGATTCTTCTTGTTTTTCCAATGCCTTTTAGGTGATGTTAGGTTGTTAATTTGGGGTCTCTCTCTCTTTGTTATGAAGGCATTAATCACTATGAATTCATGCCATAGGACTGTTTTCATTGTGTCCTATAAAGTTTGATAAGTTGTATTTTCCTTATCTTTCAATTCTAGAAATTTTATAATTTCTTCTGCAACCCATTGATTGTTTAAAAGTCTGTTGTTCAGTATCCAGAAGCTGGTAGAGTTCTTCAGGTATATCTTATTAATTTGTAGCTGTAACACATTGTGATCTGATAAGATGCAGGAAGTTATGTAAATTTTCTTGAATTTATGAAGGCATGCTTTATGGCCTAATATGTGGTCTATTTTGTAGAAGGTATAGTGGGGTGCTGAGAAGAATGGATATTCTGTAGAGTTGGGGTGGAAAATTCTGTAGATGTCCATCTAGTTGATCTTTGATGCTGATGAGCTCTATTATTTCTCTGACTATGATGGTTTTGGTGTTTCTTTCTTTTTGTTGTCACATAGGTTTTGTTTTATAGACTGTGGTGCACTTGTGTTTGGCACATTTTCATTTATGATTATGATGTTCTCATGTTGGATCATTCCTTTGATGAGTAAGAAGTGGCCTTCTTTTTCCTTTTTGACTACTTTTGGTTTCAAGTCTATTTTATCAGATATCCATATAGCAACTCCTACTTGTTTCTTACTTTCATTTGCTTGGAATATCATTTTCCATCCTCTCATCTTGTGAAGCTGTCTATCTTTTATGGTGAGGTAGGTTTCTTGATAACAGCAGATATAAGAGTCCTTTTTTTAAATCCACCCTGCTAAATTATGTCTTTTGATGGATGAGTTAATACCATTAATATTTAAGGTTATTACTGTGAGGTTTGATTTAATTCCTTCCATAATGAGGTATTGTATGGGGTTTGGTGATTTCTTGTGTTTTGTACTTTTTGAGCCTGATCTATCTTTGGTTATTGTGATCTTCTTCTTGTTGGCTCTTGAGATTGGATGTTTGAATTTTCTGTGTGGAATATTCTCTAAAGTATTCTCCGTAGGTATGGCTTTGTATTCATATGACCATAGAGTTGACTTTTATCATGGAAAGTTTTCCTTTCACCATCTATTATGAGGGATACTTTGGCTGGGGAGAGTAGCTTGACATGGAAGCCATAGCTTTTTAGACTTTGAAGTGTTCCATTCCAGGCCCTTCTGGATTTCAGGGTTTCCGCTGAGAAATCTCACACAATTCTGATGGGATTGCCTCTGCATGTAGTGAGTTGTTTCTTGCTTCCTTTAACACTCTCTCTTTGTTTTCACTGTTAAGAGTTTTAACTTTAATGTGCCATGGAGAGTTCCTTCTTTGGTTCTGTCTGTTTGGTTTTCTGTGGACATTTTGCATCTGGATGGGCCTCTCTTTTGAGAGATTGGGAAAATTTTCTTCAATAATTTTGTTGAATATGTTCTCTATGCCTCTGGCCTAGATTTCCTCTCTGCTTCTGGTATACCCATGATCTGGATGTTTTGGCTCTTTCGGATATCATTTTTTGAGCTTAGCAAGGTTTTTGTTCTCCCAATTAATTTCTTCTGTCTTGTCTTCCAGCTCAGAGGTTCTGTCTTACACCTGAGTAAACTCTGTTAATGCAGGATTGTAGAGAAGTTTTTATAAGCTCTATTTGATTTTTGTTTTCTGTCATGCTATTTTGCATTTTGTCTATCTCTTTTTTGAGTTAAATTTTCAGCTCAATTTCTGATTTTCTTGATGCATCCTAGAATTCATACTTGCATTTGATCACATCCTTATTAAACTTAATTAATTGGTTATTAAGATTTTCATTTGTTACTTAGTAGCAGAGGCCAGTAAGTTGAAAAGGAGATATAAAGGAAAGAGAAAGGAAGGGAAGAGAGTACTTAATAGGTTGGTATTGTATATATGTAACTACAATGATTGAGATGGGGAGGTAATATGATGGAGAATGGAATTTCAAAGGGGAAAGTGGGGGGGGGGGGCAGGGCGGGTATTACCATGGGATTTTTTTTTATAATCATGGAAAATGTTAATAAAAATTAAATTAAAAAAGATTTTCATTTGTTAACTCATCTTCAGTTCATTTCTATCTCTTTTAAGGGTGCTAACATTTGCTTAAATTAAATTAAGCCTACTGTCAAAAGCTGAATGCTCTACGAGCCAATTCTGCTCAATTTCATTGATATGATTGTTGGTCTTTTAATGGTTTGCTGATTTCTTCATGGATTGATTCCAATTCAGGAATTATTTTGATAGGGGTCTCATTGGTTGTTGTGATTTCATTTTGGGATTGAATTTCCATATGATTTCATTTAATTCCATTGTGGCACTAGACATCCTTGGTGCAAATCTCTTAGTTTTGTCTTTCATTGACTTTTTTTGAGTTGTGTCCTACCCATCTTGGGTTAATGTTTTATTCTATTGAGGAATAAGTAAGTTTTTGTCCTTGTAGGATCTTCAGAGGGTGTTCTGTTTTAAATGTGAACTGGATTGGTATACTGGTGTATGATGAGGCTATAAGCACAGATTGTGGAGATTGCAGGTACATCACAGGTACCTGGGGAACTGGTAGCTCTGGCCTACTGACTCCATTTCCACATGCTGTTGAGTAGATTAGGATCATGGGTTTGGAAAACAAGGGGGCAGGAAGCTGGACAGCCAGGCCCAAGAGGCCAGCTTCTACAGTGGCCCATGTACCCTCTGACTGAGGGAAATAGGGACTTGGGGATCCAGGGGCTAGTCAGGATACCTGAGCAAAAGGCCCACTTCCACAGCCCACACACAGAAACCAGGCCTCCCCAAGGCAGCAGCAGGGGTACTGTAACCAGGAAACTGGGAGGTTGGGGACCAACCAGGAGCTCAGTCCTACTCACTGTGCATGCACCCTCTGCAGCAGAGGATCCAGTAATTGGGGGCCCAGGAAGGGCCTTCTTCTGTAGCAAGTCCAAGTAACCCCAAGCCAGCTGCAGGGGATCATGCTGAGAGGAGCTGGCTTGCTTACTCCATGTGCACATCCTATATTCTTAAGAGTGTGTTTTTAATAAAATACTTATCAGGTTTGTTTAGCCTTTGAACCAGAAACTCTCCATATTTAATTGTACCATGTTTCTTCTTATTCCTTGTTAATATGGAAATACTGTGCCTTTTACTTGGACATTCATTACATGTTCATTCAATACATGTTTTCCACAATTTTTTGAAATCCAGTAAACAAATACTTCACCAGTACACTGTGTATCCATCTCCTAAGTGGAAGGAGAACATTTTAATTTCCATTCTTCTTCTCCTTCTCAAACGAGACCATCAGGATGCCCTTACTTTCTGCTAACCACTTTTCACTTCTTAGTTTTGCTGAGCCAATGTTTTTGGTTCTAGATTTACTATGGCTTTCCTCCTTATTTATTTATTCTAAGAATCCTTACTAAGCTGTTATATTACAAGTACTCAGGCAGTCATTATTCATTAGTGTTTTTTTTGTTGTTGTTTGTTTGTTTGTATTTGTTTTTTTTTTTTTTTTTTTTTTGGTTTTTCAAGGCAGGGTATCACACTAGCCCAGGCTGACCTGGGATTCACTATGGAGTCTCAGGGTGGCCTCAAACCCACGGTGATACCTCTACCTCTGCCTCCCGAGTGCTGGGGTTAAAGGCAAGTGCCACCACGCCCAGCTTCATTAGTTTTAATACAGTGCAAGGCTGCTCATCTTGCTCTAATTTACAGTATCTATTATGCTTCATAAATTATTTGAACCCAGTAAGGTTTTGAATATTTTCCTCAGATTGAGTCTAAGAACAGTCTTACATCTCTATTCTATCATATCCACAGTTGTCATTGTTCTAACCTGCCACGTTTTGGAGCACAGTATTATTTGTTGACAGTTCTTTTCTTTGTTCCCAGTTTTCCAATATCTTTTATTTTCAGATATTAAAGATTAAAAGTAAAATGCCAATTTGATTTTTTTTATATTTAACTTATTCTTTCTAGAATAAGAGTGTTTCTTCCTCAATTGAGATGTCTTGGTGTGATTTTCTATGTCAGTGTTATCTGAAGATTTTTCATTCTTATTTTTTGTTTCATATTTTGAGAGTTCTTCCATTTTGTCTTAAAAAACAATAATTATTGGCTCAGGAGTTATTGCTTCTGTTACTTTTTCCTCTTTTTTTTTCCCAACAGTTCTATTTTCTAAGAATCTCCCTAAATGTTGGTACTCTGCTTGCTTGCTGTTTTCTGTCTTTGATTATTGTTTCTTTTGAGAGCATTATTTACCATTGTGTTATTGACTTTGAAAAGCCTTTTACTAATGAGGGTCCCAGGGTTCTCTATTCTCTAAGCTTTAATTATACCAACTGGTTAGCTTGTTCACATTGTTTGTTTGTTTTCAATATTTTTTTGACATTTTCTTTATTAATGGCATTTTAAGACATAATATATTCCTGGCCCCACTACTATCTCCCCCCTTCCTTTACCCTATTCCTTCCTTCCTATGTTTTCCTCTTTTGTATGTCATAAGTATCCTTTTGCTCATCTCTTCCCCCTCTTAAGTCATCCCTTTATATTCACTTTGGGTTAAAGTTCTATGTTTATAGATTTTATCCACATTTCCCCCTCATATTCATACTTATAAACATTATGAGCTAGGACTCACATATCAGAGACAACATGTAGTTTTGGTCTTTTTGTGTTTGAGTGACTTATATATTTCACTTAATAGGTTTCCAGATTCTTCCATTCTCCTGAAAATTTCCTGATTTTAGTTTTCTATAGTGATAAGTAAAATTCCATTGTGTATATGATCACATTTCCATTGTCAATTCATCTGTTGCTGGCCATCTAGGCTATTTCCAGTTTTTAGCTATTGTAAATAGAACTGCAGTGAACATGGGTGGTCAGGTGTCTCTAAATTAGAGTATGGCATCCTTAGGGTATATGCCCAGGAGTGGTATGACTATATCCTATGAGAGGTCTATTTCTAACTTTTTGAAAATCTCCATATTGATTTCCATAATGGCTATACCACTTTGCAATCCTACCAACATTTGATGAGAGTTCCTTTCACCCACATCCTCACTAGCATTTGCTGTCCATTCTCTTTGTATTAGGCATTCTGATTGGGGTTAAATGGTATCTCAGAATTTTTTTGATTTGCATTTCCTTGGTGGTTAAGGAGGTTGAACAATTTCTTAAGTACTTTTGGCCATTTGTGTTTGTCCTTTTGTTTAGTTCATTAGCTTATTTGGTGACTGGAAATGTATTTATTTTTCTCATTAAGGAACTGTTTAGTTTGTGCAGTTCTTTTTAAACTCTAGCTAGCTATTAGTCCCCTATCTGAAATACAGATTTTCTCACGTTCTGAGCAGTGTCTACTTTGTGATAATTTCTTTTGAATGATAACTTTGCTGGGTATTACATTCTTGGTTAGAAGTTATTTACCTTGAGAGCTTGGAATACTTTATTCCATTCTTTTCTGACTTTTGGGATTGGTGATGAAAGGTCTGTGGTTGTGATGATATTCCTACCTTTGTAAGTGAGTTGGCATTTTCCCCTTACAGCTTTGAGTATTATTTCTTTGCTTTGGAATGGTGACCTTGTTATTGTGATGTGCTATGCAGACCTTCTCTGATCAAGTCCTTGCAGTTCTATATGCCCTTTGTGTTTGGATGTCAATCAATTTCTTTCTCTACATTTGGGAAATTTTCTTTCTTTTCTTTTTTGGTGTTTCTTGAGGTAGGGTCTCATTCTAGCCCAGGCTGATCTGGCATTCACTATGGAGTCTCAGGCTGGCCTCGAACTCACCGTACTTCTACCTCTGCTCCCAAGTGCTGGGATTAAAGGCATGCACCACCATGGCTGGTTTATTTAGGAAATTTTCTGTTGTAAGTTTGTTGAACAATCAGTTCCTTTTGTATTTATTTTAGCTCCCTATGCCTCATTAATTCTGAGGTTTGGTCTCTTGGCTTTTATCCCAAAGTTTTTGGAAATGTTGGTCATGTTCTTTAAATTTTTCTTCATATTAGTCTATGTGTATTGTTATCTCAACATTGTTCTGCATATTTGTGATTCATTCTTTGAATGAGTTATATTGGTGATCATGTCTGTTAGTAAGACTTTCTGGTATAGTTTTCATTTGATTGATCACTGCCTTCATTTCCATAAATTCTGTTTGATTTGTTTTCAGAATTTCAACTTCCTTGCTATATTTTCCTCCGTGTTTATGACTTTCCCCTACAATTTACTCACTATCTCATTCACTTTGGAAATTGTCTTGTCAAGAACTTGAATTTATTTTTTTAGGTCCTTCATTTGCCTGTTTATAAAAGTAGTTAGTGTGTTTGTTGCTTTTAGAAATAGGACTCTAAATTCTTTCTCTAGCGTTTCTGAAATCTCATTTTTCTCTTCCCATGGTGGAGGAATTGAGAGTTTGGGGTTAGTGGCTTTTTGTCCTTTACTATGTGAGTCTCTTCATTGTAATGTGGGCATCTGTAGAAATGGCTGTTTTCCTTCCTCTTTTATTCCCCTTCTTTTTTTTCTGTAGTCTATTTGGTCATTTCTTTTTGTTGTTGTTGTTTGTGCCTCGTGTAGTTTTATTAGTTTCACTTGGAGGTATGGTTTTATGAAGTTTTTAGGAGGTAGGCCCAGTGTTGAGTCCCCCAGATTTGATAGTAGGTTTGATTTTTGCTTAGCTGAATGATACCCTTTTTTGTCACTGCTCTCTCTCTGTATGCTTTCGATAATTTAACAATTAATACACAATAATCTGGCTTAATGCCACCATCTGTACAAGAGTGGCTTGGTTACTATAGCTTTAACATCCATATTCCAAAATAATAACTACATCAATATTAATAGAAGGTGAAAAACTGTAAAAGCTAAATCAGTAGTGCTAAAAAGAAAATGAGAGTGAGAGGGCGAGGCAAAGGAAAGAGAGGAGAAACAAATATATAAAAGAAAGGACAGAAAGAGAGAGTGTGTGTGTAAGAGTCCAATGAAACAAAATGAAAGCAAGCAGAACAGCATCCAGAAAAAAAAGAAAAAAGTGATCAAGTAATAACCAATAATTAAAAATAAATGAATCACAATAAGAGCTAAAAAGAAAAAAAAAACTGGTAGGGTATCAGCTGTATCTATAAAGGGGCAAATATCTTTTCATTCTCCTCTCAGATTAGTGTTTGTAATAGTGGCACCCCAAATCAGCCAGCTTAATGCTGTGCATATGGCTGGGAGGAAAGAAAGTACCTGTGCTGAAGTTAGCTGGTCATGGTGGCACAGATGACTAACCCTATGCTCTGAATGTTGGGCTATAGAGAGGTTGTTGAACATAAGATTGTCCTGCATGATAGACTGACCAGGAATGCCCTGGTTATAGTAAAACCATGCTTCAGACCAAAGGTCCGGGGGCAGGGGGAGGAAGGGCAGATTGTGGTAAACAAGTAACAAAGAAAAGAAAAAAAAAAAAAGGAAACCTACTTTTGTCTTGTATCCCCGTCTCAGACCTGGCCTTCCTTGGAAGGACAAATAAATTATAGGCAGGAGGAATATAGACTTGTCCCCACCGAAGTATCCTGCTGTGGTAGCTTGAGATGTTGGGTTCCTCAGGAACTACTGTGGCATAATAAGGAAGGTTGCAACCCTCTCCATCACTCTGCTTCCCACAGAACTGCTTACTTGTATTAGCTGGAAGTGCTGGGAGCCCTGGTGTATATATACTGGAACCTAGGCTGGGATCAAAACCACCAACCAGATTTTAGATCTGTGCTTTGTATATTTGCTGATGCTGGACCTCCTGGGTGAGGTTTTAACACCATTAACCCCTCAGGCAAGGTATGTGTGGGGAAAGCCCCTAACCAGCAGTCTCCAAGGCTCATGCTGTCTCATTCACATTCTTTTTTAATTTTTAAAAATATTTTACTTATTTATTTGAGAGAGAGAGAGAATTGGCTTGCCCAGGCCTCTAGCCACTGCAAATGAACTCCAGACACATACACCACCCTGTGCATCTGGTTTTACAGGTACCAAATCTGGGTCCCTTGTCCTTTCAGGCAAGCACCTTGACTGCTAAGACATCTCTCCACCCTCATTCACATTCTTTGAGGCAACAGAAGGATGATTTTTTTTTTTTCTCCCTGTAGTGTTAGGGGATTAAAATATTCTTTAGTAATATAAAACAACTCTAACCACTTATGTGTCTGCTTAGAGTACATCCATAAACACTGATCAGACCTCATGAAACCACACACATGGGCAGACACTTTGCTTTCAACAAAAGGAAGAGCTCTTGGTACTCTGTCAATTTTGATAGTATCAAAACTCCCCTCTACCACACTTATAGCCTCTGTCAGCCTCAGAAAGAATCAAAAGATGGGAGAGTGAAACTTCTTCCTTAGATCTGAGCATATTACATGGACTTCCATGTTTTCTGAGCTCTTATCAGTGCTTACCAAAAAGAGGAGTATGAGGATTGGGAGAAGGAAGGCTTTGGGAACACACTCTCAAATGACCTAAGCTACTAAATGGAAAAGGCTTGTCTAACCTCAAAGTCCAACTTTTTCAGACAACTATGAAATTGTTTTATGTGTATTATAATTCTAATTACTAGATTTCTAATATTTTAGTAGTAACCTCCTGAGAGAAGAAACTATTCTGGTTTTATTCCGAATGAATGTAAATCTAGAAGTCAAGGGAGAAGTGGTCATAAGTAAGTCACACATTGCAAGAGAAAAAGAAATTGGATCGCTACAAAATTATTAGAGATTTTCAGCTCTTTCTTGTGTGCCCATGTTAGCTTCTTTGCCTATGTTTGCTACTCCTCCTGTGTGTAGCCAACAAGACTATTTCTCCTGGTTTTTCTATTAGTACATAGCATTTATAAGACCTACTAGGCTTATTTCTCAGAAGCCTTTTCTTAATAATCATTCTCTACTAATATTTCTCATTGCTAACCACTTTCTTTCAACAAAATTTTGACACCATCATTACTAGTCACTATTTCTCTTTCCCCACCCTCTCTCTCCTCTCCTCTCCTCTCCTCTCCTCTCCTCTCCTCTCCTCTCCTCTCCTCTCCTCTCCTCTCCTCTCCTCTCCTCTCCTCTCCTCTCCTCTCCTCTCCTCTCCTCTCCTCTCCTCTCCTCTCCTCTCCTCTCCTTTCCTCTCTCTTTGTTTGTTTTGTTTTCTTATATAGGGTCTCACTCCCGCCCAGGCTAACTAGAATTCACTATGTAGTTTCAGGGTGGCCTCAAACTTTCAGCAATTCTCCTACCTCTGCCTCCTGAATGCTGAGATTAAAGGCGTGCACCACCACGCCTGTCTCTGGTCAATATTTCTACTTAACTTTATGCTCAGATCAAATTTGTCTTCTGTGCTACTCTTCCATATTCCCTGTATAATACCCCCCCCCAATTCCTTGTATCACCTTCTTTCCTTCTCATGAAGCATTCTCCTTCTCACCTTACCTATTAAAATTGTACCTGTCCTTCAAGTGTATTCTAACAATCCACTAATAGGATATGATGGATGACATGTGTGTTTTTGTATCACTGATTCTAGGTTCCTGTCCCTTCTGGTGTGGTGGGCCTCTGCTTTTGAGGTCAAGCTGTTAGTAAATGGTAATGGCTGAAGGATGTGACATTTCCTACATTTCAGAGTTATAAAGCCATGTTTACTGCCTAAATTACTTACTAGAAAATACTATTTTTGCTGTAAAAATGATTTCTTAAAAACCAAAAAAAAAAAAAAAAAAAAGCATAATGGTTAAGGTGTGTCTAACTGGTAGAGCTCTTGCCTACCATGTTGACACTTTGGGTTCAATCTCTGGACTTAAAAAAAAAGGCACTGGGAGAATATCTATTCTACTTCTTTTATTGAATACTAGAGAAAAAAACATACCCAAAGAAGTTAAAGAATTTATCTAGATTTGAAACATTAATAATAGAATAGAATGTAAAATCCTTTTTACCAAATTCAAAGTTCTTTTAACAACAACATCACATTACAACTGTTTCTTCAATATCCTATATGCATGGTGTATACTTTTTGTGTATATTTTTTATAATAAAATGATTTTTTGCTTTGAATTTTATACAACAAATGCATTTTTATTAAATAGAAAATTACAAATGCCACTATTAAGTTTAGTACTGCATATTATAAGTATGTAGATTGGTTAAACCAAAAGCATATAAAAGAATGCCTCATTTGGGGCTGGAAAAATGGCTAAGTAGCTAAAGGTGCTTGCTTGGAAAGCTTGGTGGCCTGGATTTAATTCCTTAGTACCCACATAAAGTCAGATACATAAATTGGTGCATATGTGAGGAGTTCCTTTATAGTGGCAGGAAGCCTTGGCATGTCTCTCTCTCTCTCTCTTTCTCTAAAATAAAAACAAAAACAGTCTAAAAAAAAAGAGTGCTGCATTTTACAGTAGGCTTAAGTAATGGGTAAAAATATTGGAATACTTATTTTGTAAGTTCATTTAATTTTTTACACCACATGAAGATAATTATGCATAATTCTATTTATTAATTTGCTGAAGGAATTATTCATGCTATTTTAAATTCTACACAATCATGAAATTGACATGATGTTAGCACAGAATCCTTCCTTATGTTATATTTATCTAAATCTCAGTTATTTAAAATTGGAATTTTAAAATGCTATGTCTTCCAAATACTTAATGCATTTTCTTGTAAGCAGAATTTAAAAGATGCTTAACATATTATAAAACTCCAGAGATTTTTTTGAAATAATTTGCACTTATTTTTATTAATCCATCTTAAAATTGACACATTAAAGACAGCAATCAGATTTAAATAAAATAATTTTGCTTTTTAAATTTTCTAGTTGACAAATAACTGTTTATTTATTATAGAGTACACTACAATGTTTTGGTCTGTAGGTGCATTATGGGATATTTAATCAAACCAGTTAGCATATCTCTCACCACATCACTATCTTATAGTAAGAACAGTAAACATAGCAATTTTACAGGCATGACATGTCAGTATTAATTGTGACTACCCTGCAGTAAAATAATTAATCCCTCAGTCTTCCTGAAATTGTGTGGACTTTGGTCTACTATGTTTCTGCTGTTTCTATAGGATTTGCTTCTTTTGATTTCATACATAAGTGGCTAAGCATAATGTCCTCCTTCCATCGGTATTGTCATAAAAATGAAATTTTCTTCTTTATTAAGAATATATACCATTGTGTACTTATTGAGCATTTTTTCTCTTAGTCTTTTAATTGACGAGCACTTAGGATTCTTCTATCTCCTAGTTATTGTGAATAATACTGAGTGTACACGATACCAGAGATCTCCCCCCAACCTACTAATACCAATTCTTTTGTGTGTATCATGCCCATTGGTAGGATTTTGAAATAATGTGGTAATTCTATTTTCAGAACATCTATATTTCTTTAGAGTGTATATGTGCTCTATTTTCTCTATATCTTTGTTAAAACTTTTGTGCGTTCATCTTTTTATTATAACCAATTAGCCCTTAATATAATTGGTTTTAAATATTTATTTATTTATTTAAGAGAGAGAGAGAGAAAGAGACTAAGAGAGAGAATGGGTGCAACAGGGCCCCCAGTCACTGCAAATGAATGAACACCACATGCTGGCTTACATGGGTACTGAGGAATTGAGCCTCAAACTGGGATCCTTAGACTTCATAGGCAAGTGCCTAACTTCTAGGGCATCTCTCCAGCCCTGGGATGTAATTTTTAAAGTTATTTGTTAGTCTGTGAATAGATCTTACTCACATCAACTGAAAAATTTTGAATCTGGTCATAAAACATAGGTTATCAGCATATAGAGCTTGTTTCTGTAAATCTTTACCCAATGTCTCTAGACATCTAAGGAATAGATATGGTGTGGGTTATTCTTTATTTTGGGGGGAAACAGAGCTTTGTTGAAACAGGTGTCAATGCACACATCTGGAGTCATCACCTCTTTCATGGCATATTTCTGTATCAGTTTGAGTTCCCAAGGTACCTATTTTTTTAAAAAGCTGTGTTTGTGTCACATACACACACAAGTGCCACAGATTTATGTGGAGATTTATGAGAACAATGTCAGGGTGTTTGGTTTCTCCTTTCACTTTGTGTGAGACAGGTTGTTTTGTTTTTATTGCTTTGTGTACACCACCATCGCTGGCCCACAAGCTTCCTGATTTCTGCTGACTCTGCCGCCCATTTCCATAAGTTCTTTGGGATCACAGATACATGTGAATGTTTGCATGGGCCCTTGGAGATTGTACTCTTGCTGGCAGGCTTGTAAGCAAGTGCCTTTAACTGGAGCCATCTCCACAACCCCAGCAACCTAATTTTTAAAGATGTTATATTAATTATTGATGTAATTGTGAATGTTGATGATGTACTCATGAGTTATAACGTAGTAGATGGTTACAGATCCCTTTTTGCCACCTTTTTTTTGTAGGATTCATTCTACCAGACCCAAGGAAGAAGAATAGCATGAGTGAATTGGGTTGGGAGGTAGGAAGAACGACTGTTAATAATCATCTTACTGAGTATGGGGTGATATCTTTCTGTGCTTTTAAGTTACATTGACTTGATGATTTAAAATTATGATCATTTTTTAATGTCTCTTGTCCATTCATACCACTTTTGAGAAATGCCTATTTATATCCTTGCCCTATTTTTCATCTCTTCATTTTTCTCTCTTGAGTTATTTGTGTTCCTTATTTATTTTGTATTCTAGCCCTTTTTCACTGTGTGGTTTATAGGTATTTTCTCCTAGTCCTTTGGTTGTCTCCTCACTTTGTTCTTTCTTTTGTTGTGAAGCTTCTTAGTTCATTCAGTTCTTTTCTGTCTGTTTTTGCTTTTGTTCCCAAGAAGTGATTTCCTAGAACAGTATTGAAGAATTATTCCTCTATGTAATTTAAGAGTATTAGGCACTATGCTTAAAATTCTTCCTACTATGTTAAGGCTTATACCCATTTTCAGTTGATTTTTATACCTAATATAAAATTAAAACAATTTATTTTTGCAAATTTACTCTGCATATGAATATCCAATACTGTTTGTTGAAGAGACTGTCCTTTCTCTATTGTATATATCTGATAACTTTTTAAAATAATTCTATTTTATATGGAATATAACAGGTTATACTCTTCTTTACTCTTGCTCCAGCCCCTGCCATCCTGGAGGCCCTCCCCCTGATATCATGGTATCCACTGTGGAGCATGAAGCCCTCAGTCCCTGTGAGGTAGCAGGGGTGACCATGTCTCAGGTTACTCTCATTCTGTGGCTCTTACAATTTTTCTTCCCTCTCTAGTGCAGTGTTCTCTGAGCCATGGCATGCTTGGTGACAGTCTGATTTAGAGTTGAGTTCTTTGTAGTTTGTAGCTTTCTGCTTTGATAGGTTTTGATCGATCACTGTCTGTCATCATCACCCTGGCGATGTTTGTCAGGCTAGCAGTAAAAGCAGAATTCATGTTGCTGCTTCCTGGACCCTGGCAGATGTGGTAGAGGTGGCAGTCTACTATCTTCTTGTCTTATTGGTGGATTGTGGCTCTCTTCCATCTTCTCTGACATCTGTAAAATAAAACAGATTCTCAACTAAGAGTGCAAGCACCATAGGCTAAAGGGAGTATACAGTTATTTGAGAGATTGTTTGACACCTTTAAAAAATATTTTTATTTATTTGCAAGGAGAGAGAATGAATGGATGGATGGATGCATGCATGCATGAATAGGCCTGCCAGGGCTTCTTGCCACTGTAAATGAACTCCAGAAGCATGTACCACTTTGTGCATCTGGTCTTGGGGAATCAAACCTAGGTTATCAGATTTTGTACATATGCACTTTAAACCACCAAGCCATTTCTCCAGCCCTTAACATCTTTTTTGAAAATTAACTGACCATAAATACTTGAGCTGATTTCTGTTTTGTTTTTTTTTTTATTTTATTAGTTTTGTACTAAGTGAGTACAATCTAGTTGGTACCATTGTTAGCTTCCTCCCTGGCTGCCCCCCTCCACAGGGACCCTCCTTGTTGTGGAATGCATTGTGGGGTTAGCTATCAGTTATGAATAGGAGGCAATGTCTCTGTGTATCATGACCCAATGTGTGGCTCTGACATTTCTGCCCCTCTTCCACAAATTTCCCTGAACCACGTTGGGTTCATTTTACGTCTGCTTCAGTGTTTAGGTCTTGGGAGCCTCTGTGTCTCTGGATATCTGATTTGGTAGGAGTTGATTATTCTCTCTGTCTATCTCCTTCACCATTGTGCTGGTACCAGGTTCACCAAGAAAACAGTATATTTGCATGTTTCCACAATTATCCTTTGTTTCAGCTGGGGCCCTTTTGAGGTATGATGAGGTGGTTTTCTCCTTAGGACCTGTGTCTAACTGATAAAAGAGAAGCAAATTCTCCGACAGAGAGTAAGTTAGCACCAGATAAATAAATGGGACAGCCCTTGTTTTATTTTTTTGTTTGTTTGTTTGTTTTTATTTTTTAGAGAGAGAGAATGTAATATGTGTAGGCCCTCTTGTAGCCCATGATTGGTGGTAGCTTGATAATGGAGAGCAGCTCATTTTTTGATATGATTCTGACTTTTGTTTCCCAGCTCCAGCTATGGATTCCATTCCACTGAGCAGATCAGTTAGTCAAATCAAGAGCAGTTGGTTTCCAGCCATGACTGTGCACCACTATTGCACTGTGGGAGCATCACGTCAGATTGTTAGCTGCTGAGTAGCTTAGACCATGAGTTGCCTGGCAATGGTACCATAAAATTCTGCATCCTAAATGACAGACCAAATGGTTGAAACTTCACCAGGCCCTTAGAGAAAACAGCTGAATCACAAGGCCTGGGTGAGGGTACAATGAAGACTGACCTTAATCTCCTTCTGTTTCTGTCCTGCCCTCTCTGTGTCTCTCTCTCCCCCTCTTCTCTCTATCTCTTTTCTATTACTTGTCTTTTTCTTCTTTCTCTCCTAGGGTGCTGAGCTGTAACTCCCAGTACTAGCATGTGGCTGACATCCACAATGAGCTCTTGATCAGAGAGACCTACAAGGTTTCCCAAAAGAAGACAGATTTCTGTCAGTACTACTGTTTTGTTTTTAATCCTATTTTATTTGTTAATAGTTGCTATTAATGCCAGTATAACTTTTATTATAATAGCTTGTAATATATGTTAAAATCAGAGTGTGGTACCTCCATTTTTATTATTTTTGTTCATTTCATTGGCTATTTTGTGGCTTTTTTCTGGTTCCATGCAATTTCTAGGATTATTGCTTTTATTATGTTTGTGCAAAATGACATTAGTATTTTAATAGGATTACACTGAGTGTGGATCACATTGAATAGGATGGATATTTTCAATGACTGAAATTTTCACCTCAGAACTTTTTAGTACTCAGTAATGAAGGTTGTTTTCTTAATTATTTTAAGAAAGTTTATTGTTGGAGTAAGGTATTGTGGTGGTTTGATTCAGGTGTCCCCCATAAACTTAGGTGTTGTGAATGCTAGCTCCCCAGCTGATAGATATTTAGGAATTAATGCCTCCTGGAGGGAGTGTATTGTTGGGGGCGGGCTTATGGGCTTTATAGCCAGTTTCCCCATGCCAGTGTTGGGCACACCCTCCTGTTGCTATGGTCCACCTTATGTTGGCCAGGGGGTGATGTTCACCCTCTGCTCATGCTATCGTTTTCCCCTGCCATCGTGGAGCTTCCCCTCAAGCCTGTAAGCCAAAATAAACCTCTTTTTCCCAGAAGCTGCTCTTGGTTGGGTGATTTCTACCAGCAAGGCAAACCGGACTGCAACAGGTATAATTACTGACATTGGGATGTTAGTTTTGGAAACTGCTATTTTACTGAATGTATTTATTATTATAATTTTTCAAGGGGTCTGAAATTTTCTACTTATAGGATCATATTTGAAAACAAGATTTTCCTTCCTCCTTTCCGATTTAGATTCCCTTTACTTCTTTTTCTTTCCTAATTGTCCTGGCAAGAGAAATGAATAGAAATGGTGAGAGTAAACAAGTTTGTCTTTTTCCTGCTCTTAGATCATACAGGAAAAATTTTGGTCTTTTCCTGCTGAATTTTATGTCAGCTGTAGCTGCTAATGAAACTCCAGCACCTGTCCTGCTAAACAGTTACTGCTGATTGTTTTCTGAGAAATGCTATAAAGACCAACTTGGATAAAATAGTCCAGAGTTAACTGAAATGAATGAAGATGAGTCTTTACCTTGGAGATTAGTAAGCAGTCAGGTCAAAAATAGTAACAGTACTCTAAAAGTAGATATTGAAGAACCTTATTTACCTATTTGCAAATGAAGAACTAAACTCTCAGCTGCTATTAAACTACTGGTTTTCACAACCACCATTGTAAAGATACTTGACTTTCAAGGCTACTCCACAGCTGGAAAAGTAGGTGAGCTTATGGCAATTTTAAAAAAATCTTATTCTATATATAACAGGTTATACTCTTCTGCCACCTTGAGGGTCCTCCCCCATGGTATACACTGTGGGGCATGAAGGCCTCAGTTATTCCCCAGGGGAAAGTGGGGCACTGTATCTCATGGTATTCCTACCTACTTGGTGGCTCTTACAATCTTTCTGTTCCCTCTTCCACAATGTTCCTGGAGCCATGAAAGAGCTGTTGGCAGTCTGATTTTGTATTGAACTCTCTGTAGCCTCTGGATTTCTGCTTTGATGGATTTTGATTGATCACTGTCTCTGTCACCATTGCCTGGGGGCTGGTTGTCAGGCTAGCAGTAAAAGCAATATTCATGCCACTGCTTCCTCTGCAATTTCTCCTGGTCCCTGGCAGATGTTGTAGAAGTAGCACATCTAATGATGAGCAGTTTGATATCTTCTCATAGATGGATCTTGGCTATCCTCTGTTTTCTCTGCCATCTGCCCCCAGTGAGCATACTTTACTGGCCTAGACAAATTTAAAAGTCACAATATTCATTTTTGTTGAGATTCAGATGCTCTTCTTCCTTTTTGTTTTGTTCCTTTGTTGTTGTTTGTAGATGAGGTCCAGGCACTTTCAGAAACACTCATTGTATTCTTGTAAGCCTTTAATTCATTTACTGAGTTCTGAAAAAGGTGAATTTGACAGTTTCTACCACTGTTGTTATTGTTTTCCAGAGGATGGACACTTTTGGAGGGCTTTAGTCCACCATTTCAAAAATTAAGCTTTTTTTTTTTTAAGATTCAAATTATATAAATACAACCAAAAAAGGTAATGAATAACATTTCTACCTTATAGACTTAGCCCCCCTAATCCCAAACAAGATTTTAACTAATGTTTACAATTATTGTGTATTCATAAGTATGTCTAAAGAAGCATGTATGTATAGAGAAGTAATTTCAGATTTTTAAGGTTTCTTTAAAACATAGAAAAATACTACCTATTTATCACCATTTTACAAGTATGTAACCTAGCAGCTTACTTTAGAGATACTGAAAAGATGAGCTGTCTATTTTATTTGGATGCTATTTTTTTACTTGTTTACTTCATTTTTGGAATGTGTTGATAATTAGCCAGAGGGTAATCCACAATTTCTGCATATTCTAATTAAAAACCTTTGTAATTTACAACTAGTCTACTATTTATCACTTCAAAAATAAGGAAGTAAATATTCTTACATGTTTTTGACCAAAGGTAATGATAAAGTTACAGGATAAATTCCTGTAGAATATATTTCCTTTGTTGGTTTGGGAGATGGCTTTTTTGGTAAGAGTGTTTGCCATATAAGCATTAGTACCTAGGAGGGCCTCCTTGCCCTGAATTTGATCTAGTACCATTGTAAACAGCCAATAGGCCTACTTCTGCAGGGAACAGAGACCTGAAAGTCACTGGGGTTACTATTCAGCCAGTCTGAATAAAAATGGCATCTCTAGATTGAGTGAGAGACTCCATCTTAAAACATGGTTGAACAATAGTAAACACCCAGCACTTTTCTCTGGCCTCTGTATACTTCTAAATATCTGCACATAGGTGCATGTGCTATATACACACACTACACACACAATCAATCAATAAAAACAATTTATGTCATTAGAAATTTGTGGTATTTTCATTTATATCCATCTGTGATAAAGAGAAATGTTGTTTTTCTTCTATATCTTTCATTGACTTTAAAAAATAGTTTTAATTTGGAATAGCTTTGTGAGTTAGGGAAACTAGTCTTTGTATGTGCTTTTTATTTTGCAGGTATCACTTCCTCCAATTGATGTGTTTGTCTGGCTTAGGAAGGGCTCTGCTTCTTGGTTTATAAAAATTAATGCAGGGATGGAGAGAGGGCTTAGCAGTTTAGGCAATTGCCTGGGAAGCATAAGGACCCATTTCAACTCTCCAGATCCCATATAATCCAGATTTACAAGGTGACACATGGACAAGGTTGTACATGTTCACAAGGTGGCACATGCATCTGGGGTTTGATTGCAGCAGCTGGAGGCCCTGGTGTGCCCATTCTCTCTCCCTCTCTGATAAAGATAAATAAAAAAAAATTGTGTGCATTATATAAGTAGCTTGCTTTTCTGTCTTTTTATTTACTTATTTAGTTGGTTGGCTAATTTAATATTTGCATATAAGTGATAACCAATTGTTTCTACAATCCTTCCTTGTTCTAAGTTTGTTAATATACAGAGAATATTTCTGGACTTTTGATTCTTTTCTGCTGATGTCTTTGCCAATTTGTTCTATCTCTAGTGCCTTTTTTTTCTGCACTTGACCTTTAGAATCACTTTATTTACTTCTTTGCTCTTGAGGTACAGATTTGTGTTACTTTTCTTGAGTTTACATTAACCTAGAGGTTCTCAATTTTTGCACACATCAGTAACAATCGTGTAGAAATTAAGATAAAACATAGTTGGCTGGACCTAACCTTTAGAGATTTCAGCTTGCCTTTCTGAGACAATGACATTTTATAAATTATTTTTATGTTTATTATTATAACTAGTATGAACATATTTCATATGTGTACACAATGTGTTGGTACCCTCTTTTCCCATGTCCCTGCCCCCATTCCATTGGGGCACTCCTCAGTTAGGTTGCAGATATTCCCTATGGGGTTGTGGTTTATGCATTGTAGGAGCAGATATTGTATAAATTCTAAGAGTATTGTTATGCTGCTTCTCTGATGCATCACTGTTAATCTGTCAATCTTGTCCCATCTTGTTATATCGTATGTAATAGAATGGCTTCCCTTAATGGGGGTTAAGCCCTTAAAGGCACAAAACAATGCTTCCTAACACTATTAAGACTATAAACAATATCACACGTGATTGAACCCAATCTCAAATGTTCCTTACATAAAAGTATTCAAGCATATACCATAAAACCCATGCATATATCTCAGACAACTTCTAAGAATTAAGTTGTCACTACAGTTAGTTCTGAAAAGGAGAAGTGTAAGTTTCAAATAAACAAGTTAAATTGTGAAAACTTGGACTGGGGAAATGGCCTATTGGATAAAGCTCTTGCATAAGTGGAAGTACCTAAGTTTAAATCTCTGGAACCTACATAAAGCCAAATGCTGTAGCACAATATCCGTAATCACAGTATGTCGACAATGTAGGAGAATGCAGAAGCAGAAACACGAGAATCTTCCGGGAGCTTGCAGGCCTGTTAGCCTGGTGCACTTGACGGTTTACACTGTTGTTGAGCTATAAAATGGTTAAAGAGAGTTTGGTACCTTACAGAATCAGATTTGTTGAGTATATACAGTGTCTGATTGTACACTAGGTACTTTCACATCCATTACTTCTTGTAACCTTCACGGACATATTATCAAGTAGAAACTGTATATGCCTGGTTTACAAATGATAAAAGAGAGAACCAATGATTTGTTGTTTATAGACAGAATCATATTTCATTTCCCTATAACACATGACTTTCATTCCTCTATGTCTCAGTGAACATCCCCAGCAGAGAGCCTCAAATATTAAGGGTAGTCTCAGTGTGACAAGTTATGTTCTGTTTTTTTGAACTAGAAATATGCATAATGCCTTTCCTCAGAGGTATAGCACTAAACTAATTAAGATTCAATCCCCAATTATTGTTGCTTAGGTCTGAATTAGCAAATATACAGAATATTGCTTCTATGAAAATTGCTAATATTTATTTAGGCCTTCCACCAGGCATAACTGTAGATTTTCTAAATTGTAACCATTTTAATCATTTCAGCCACCCTACTAAGTACCATTATTATCTCTTTTCATATATGGAAGCTGAAGTATGAGGTCATGCAGGTAATTAGTTCCACAGCCAGGGTCTGAATCTGAGTTGATACTGGCCTTGGCAACCTTATACACATGGTGTTCCAGAAAGCCACCGCAAAGCAACCAAAATTGGTATTCAAGAAAAGGGACGTAAACTATTTGAAATTTGTCTGATTCTAAGGTGTGTACCTATTTCCTCAGAAATCTAGACATAGAGAACCCAACTCAACTGTGGTCAGATGTTCCACGAAAGAGTTGGCGTACTGTATATAAGATAGTAATGTAAATGGGCAAATACACACTGATGCTATCTTAAATATACTTAGTGCCTGCAAGATTAGAGAATAACCACAACTCTTAGAGTAAGTGATTGATTTTCTAATAGAAGAGAAGACATTTTCAGAGGTCACATGAAACATGATAGCATCATACCAAGGAATATGAGATATTGTAGAATTGGTCTTTGAGGTAAATAAGGAGTTTGTGAAGTTATTTTTTTTATTTAAAAGTTTAGTTAGGTATGGGCTGGTACTTTGCTCAGTATAGGTATTTAAATCTTAGTCTACTAAAATGTAATTTAATTTATATCACTTCTTTAAGCACTATAAGTGAATTGTTAATCTGTCCCTCCTTTTAGCATGAATAGCATTTTATTTGTACCCCTATTTTGTGATGATTTGTAGGTTTGTATTTGATATTTGTTGCAGTTGGGTTTGCAATGCTGGCAAAAATCACCTGACAAAGAGCAGCTTTGTGGGAAGGGGGTTATTTTGGCTTACAGACTTGAGGAGAAGCTCCATGGTGGCAGAGGAAAATGGCATGAGCAGAGGGTGGACAATAGCAACAGGAGAGTGTACCAAACACTGGCAAGGAGAAATGGCTATAATACCCATAAGTCCACCCTCAGCAATACAGTGCCTACAGGATGCATTAATTCTCAAACCTAGCATTCAGAACACCTAAGTTTATGGGGGATACCTGAATCAACCTCCATATTCTGTCCCTGGCACCCATAAACTGATAATCATACATGATAGAAAATGTATTCAGTCCAACTTTAAAAGTCCACATAGCTTTTAACAACCTCAAAGATGTTTAAATATCCCCATAGCCCAAGGTCTTTTAACTGAGCCATAATATCAAAAACTTACCAACAAACCCATAATGACACAGATTAAACTTTCACACTGCAAAAGGTGGCATTGGACATAGCAAACAAATATTCAACAAAAATGAGATTTAAACAGGGCATACATCAAACTCTGTAGCTACAAGTCCAACAACTCTAATCAGTGATGAGTCTCCAAGCCTGATAGTTCTTTTTTTTATCTCAGCATTAAATTTTTTAAAAAAATTTTGTTTTTAGTGAATACAATCAAGATGGTACCATTGTTAGCCTCCTCCCTATTCTCCCCCCTCCACAGGGACCCTCCTTGTTGGGGTATACGGGTCGTGCATTTTAGAATTAGCCTTCAGTTTGGGGTAGGAAGAAATGTCTCTGCGTGTCATGACCCAACATGAGGCTCTGACATTCTTTCTGCCCCCTCTTCCACAAATTTTTCTGAGTCATATTGGGTTCATTTTAGGTCTGCTTTAGTATTGAGATCTTGGGAGCCTCTGTGTCTCTGGATATCTGGTTTGGTAGGGATTGATTGTTCTCTGTGTCTATGTCCTTCACCATTGTGCTGGTTCCTGGTTCACCAAGAAAACAGCATTCTTGCATGTTTCCCCAATTATTCTTAGTTTCAGCTGGGGCCCTTTTGAGGTGTGATGGGATGGTTCTGTCCTTAGGATCTGCGTCTCTCTGAGAAAGAGAAGCAGATTCTCCAACGAAGAGTAAAGTTAACACCAAATAAATGTGACAACCAATATTTTTTAGAGAGAGTTTAATGAAGAGCAGGCTCATTTTTGGATATGGTTCTGACTTGTTTCCCAGCTCCAGCTTTGGGTTCCATTCCACTGAGCAGATCAGTTAGCCAAATCAAAAGCAGTTGGTTTCCTACCATGGCTATGCACCACTACTGCACTTGTGTGAGCATCACATTAGGTTGTTTGCTGCTATGTAGGTTAGACCATGCATTGCTTGCACAGATATTGGTCATTCTAACTAGCAACAAGTGTCTGGAGTTCCAATTCTACCTCTCCAGCTAGGCTACTCACAGTCCTGGAAAACTTCATCCAGGGCTGGCAGCTCTCATTAGCAGCCTTCTCATGGTCCCAACATCTTCACTCGGTCTCCACTGCAACTCATGGGTCCATCCTCATGGCTCCATCAGTTTTGCATGCAGGCATCCAGCAAACCTGCTTCACACTGCCCATGGCAGTTTCCAAAACACAAGACCATGTTGCAAATTCAATGACCCTGTCTTTCCTGCATTTCTCATACTCTGCAATATCAGGGAGGGTGCCAGTTTGTTAATCCAGGGGGAAATAAAGCTGACTTTGAAGAATAGGTCACTCCTTGAGCATTCAGGCCCCTTCAAAAGAGTCTACATTCTTCCTGTTGCCCCAGTGAAGGTCAGCTATCCCACTATCAAATGCTGTAATCTCATACAATTGCAGCTGAATGGGCAGAAGTTTCAGCCCAACGATATCATTTCTGTGCCATATCCCTCTGCTCACACCAGTCCATTTTTACACATTGCAACCCTGCACAAATTTTCAGGACATGTGCATAACAGCAAGCCTCTCATATGAACTGCTTCTACCCAAGCAAAGCTTTTTCTCACCCTCATAAGCCAAACCTCACAGTCTATAGTTCTTACCACATTCAAGTCTTTCAACTCTGACAAGAACAGTCCATTAAGCTGTACTTACAGCACTGCAAGGCATCTCTTAGGCCAAGGTTTCAAACCCATCCACATTCCTCTCAAAAATCAGCTCCACAGGGTCAAAGCCACATAGCAGCCATCCCACTCCTCTGGTACCAATTCTACTATTGGAGTCAGGTTCACATTGCTGTCAGATATCATCTGACCAAGAGTAGCTTTTGGGAAGAAAAAAAAAAAAAAAAGATTTATTTTGGCTTACAGACTCAAAGGGAAGCTCCACAATGGCAGGGGAAAACAATGGCATGATCAGAGGACGGATGTCACCCCCTGGCCAACATAAGGTAGATGATTGCAACAGGTGAATGTGCCAAGCACTGACAAGGGGAAACTGGCTATAATACCCGTAAGCCTGCCCACAACAATACACTGCCTCTAAGAGGCATTAATTTTCATACCTGTCATTCAAAACATCTAAATTTATAGGGGACACTTGAATCAAACCATGACTATTCCTACAACCTTGTTCTTCTCAATCATCCAAAGCATGCAAATCCTGTCTTTCATACTGTAGGGGGTTCAAAATTTTGTTGGCATTGATCTACTTATCTTTCATGTTAGTTTAAGGAGCTATAATATATGTAAAATGGCAAAATATGGTAGACTAAATAACACACAAATACAGTTATATATATGCAGGCTCATATATAATAGTGTTAATGAATTGTAGCTATGAAAGCCAGGTTATATTGAACACAAGAAATGGTTTTGTTTTGTTTTATTTTTCATTTATTTACTTGCAAACACAGAGAAAGACAGGGAGAGAGACACACAGAGAGAATGGGCTCACTCCAGATGAATGTACGACCTGGAGTATGTGGCATTATGTGTGTGTTGTGGAATGGAGCCATCTCTCCAACCCCAATAAATGATTTTTAAAATGTTTTATTTTAGTCACAAGCAGAATGAGAGAATGAAAATGTGAATGCCTTTGTACCCTGTGACTCTTACATTCTTCCCATCCCCTCTTTTGCAAAGTTACATGACCCTTGTAGGGTGTGTTATAAGTCTCCTGTAATTTAGTTCTTTTGATAGGTATTTATTATTTAGAGATAAGTTTTTCATAATATTGAAATTTCATTTTTAAACTATGAATAATTATTTCCAATCACCTGTTTGGTAATGTAACCAATATTATGTCAAATATCTGACTTTGCCTCAAGTAAGGAAAGAAAGGTAGTTAAATAGGCAGGTAGAGAAGAAAATTTAAAGCATGTGTGTGAGGACTTCAATCAGGTGAACCCCATAAACTCATGATGTTCTGAATGATGGCAGCAACTTGGAAGGTAGATATTCGCTAGAGAAGGGTTAGTTCAACTCACTCTCCTGCTTCTGTTTTCCACCTCCTGTGATAAAGCTGATGTCTAGTCTCTGCTTATGCCATAGTGCCCCTTACAATCTTAGAGCTTCCCCTCAAGACTACTAGCCAAATTAAGACCTTTTGGTTTTGGTTTGGTGCTTTGCCCAGCAAGAAGAATGTAACTGCAACACCACATGTAATTTTGTCTCCTATAAGATATTAGAGTGGACATACAGAACTGGAAATGTCAAGGCACTAATAAACTCAGACAAAAAAAAGGTGGAATTACTGATAGAAAATATACTATGAAGATGTGACCAACCCAGCATAAGATTAAACTTCCTTCCCTTGGTTCTGTTTCCACCAGTGAGTCATTTTAGATGTTTGAGAATATTGCTATATTGTCATATCTTGAACTCCCAGGCTCAGCTGATTATTCCACCTCACCCTCCCAAATGCAAGGACTATAGATACACACCATCACTCTCAGCAAGGCAGAGAAATTATAGCATTTAAAGGAACGCTAGTTACTTGGCCCTTTAGCTCAATTGAGGTATATGTCCACTTTCTTCACAGTAATGAAAATTTTGTATTATAAGATTTAAAAACACCTATATGGGCTTAGGGTGAAAAGATGGTTCCACAGTTAAAGGCACTGGCTTGCAAAGCCTGATGGCCTGGGTGTGATTTCCCAGTACCCATGTAAAGTCCAAAGCATAAAGTGGCACATGCATCTAGAATTCATTTGCAATGGCAAGAAATCTTAGGTGTTTCTTTTTTTGTCCCTTTTATTTCTCCCCCCTTGAAAGTAAGTAAATATTTTTTAAAAGCTAGGCTTGTAGTAAACCTTGTTTTAGTTTGCACTGTTTTTGTACTATATTAAATGGTTATGGTGATTTGATTCAGGTGTCCCCCATAAACTTATGTGTTCTGAATGCAACGCTCCAGCTGGTGGCATTTGGGGAATTGGATCCTCCTGGAGGCAGTGTATTGTTGGGTCAGGCTTATGACCCAACTTCCTCTTGCCAGTGTTTGGCACACTCACCTGCTAATGTTGTTCACCTGATATGTGCCAGGAGGCATTGTCATGCCATCATTTTCCCCTGCCATGGTGGCTTCCCTCAAGACAGTAAGCCAAAATGAACCCTTTCCTTACACAAGCAGCTCTTGGTTCGGTGTTTTCTGCCAGCAGTGTGAAGCTGACTGCACCAGTGGGTAAATTTTGCTTTTTCTGGAGGAAATAGTTATTGAAAAATCTAACCTAATTGAAAAGATGTGTTTGAAGTGGATTTTACAAATGTTATTTTGGGAAAGGATGACTTATAGAAGTTTGACATTTTATGATTTCTTCCATTTATGCATTTATGTATAGTATGGTGTGTGCAAGTTTGTGTACAGATGCATCTGGTGTTTTTTTTTTTTTTCTTTTAGACCGAGTTTCTCACTGAACCTAGTTAGTCAGAATGGCTGACCAGTGAACCCCAGCAATGATTCTGGGGTTTCTGCTCCTGTCTGGATTGGGGTTACAGGTGTGCATAGCTATGCTCAGCTATGTGAATGGATGCTGGGAAATGAAATTCAAGGCATGTCGTGTTCTCTTAGACCCTCATGATTGTGTGGAAAACACGCTTGCCAGCTGAGCCTTATTCCTAACACAAATTCCTTCACTTTTCTTTTATAACATGATAAATATTAATATTGGATAGTAATATGATGTATTAAAGTGAATTTACTTTGATTTAAATTGAAATGAATATGTTAGGAACTGGAACACCTGTGTAGATGTTCTTGGTTATTATAATAGTTCTATCTAGTTTCTCAGTATTGCTCTATTGAGTTAAAAATAGCCTCCCTCAGAGGTAGGAGGATCACCATGAGTTAGAGGCCACCCTGAGTCTACAGAGTTAAATCCAGGTCAGCCTGGACCAGAGTGAGACCCTACCTTGAAAAAAAAAAAATGTTGATTGCCTGGTGTGGTGGCACATGCCTTTAATCCCAGCACTTGGGAGGTAGAGGTAGGAGGATTGCCATGAGTTCAAGGCCACCCTGAGACTCCATAGTGAATTCCAGGTAAGCCTGGGCTAGAGTGAGACCCTGCCTCGAAAAACCAAAAAATAAAATAAAATAACCTCCTAACTTTTCAAATTATAGATTTTTTTGTAATTATTATTTTAGAATATATTTCTGATTATAAAGCTAGCTTCCTAGAAGCATGTTCTTAGCGATCCTCAAAAACTATTGTTTTTTGGGGTTATTATTGTTATCTGTGTTATGCTGAACATTAGCAACCACAGATAATAGAATTTAAGAAGGAGTTCCTCTTTATTTCTGTTTTGGTAATACTATTTTGAACAAGGCTATATTTTGGTAAAGAAAGACTTAATATTTATTGTACTATCATCACAATGGTATTAAAGCATTTATTCTTCACAACTCCTAATTTTAAATCTTTGCCATTCATAATTTTCATTTATCCTGATTTCCTAATTTATCACTTTTAGCATGTGATACTTATATTTTATTTGCCAACTAATCACTTTAATATGAAACAAATGTTTTTAAATGAGATCATTCTTAATTTTAGAACAATTATAAGCCACTTTATGATTAAGCCTAAAGCAATGTGGGGAAATAGAGCAGAACTATAGACTTCAGTTCAAGTTTAGTTCCACCTCTTCCAGAGGCCTGAGATTTGACTTCTCTTAGTTTACCTATATCCTATGATTTTGAAAGTTTTAGAAACATTTTCTGAGAGGAAATAGAATTTGAGTAAATTAAACCTAAATCTAGTTTTCACAAGTTGGAAACAAATATTTCAATTTTTATCCCTTCAAAATTTGTGAGTAAATTATTATTACAGTGTGTCCCACTTACAAGGAATACAATTTAAGGCACTCTAAATTCTGCTCTTCATCAATGATTGAGTATATGCTGCAGGTGCACCTTGCCTAGGAAGCTCTCTGAAGGAGACTGACTAGTCTTTGAACATCCATGTTGCCACATTGCCAATACAAAGCATCCTCTTCCCTAGGTGATAATGTTGTCCCAGCCCCCAAAGCAGGGACATAAAACAGATTTTTCTTGTAGTAGCTCTGCTGTACAAATAGAATTATTTTGTCATGGCCACCGAAACCTACTTCACTTCTAGCATTAAACATTTGTGTGTTCATGAATTATCTAATCTATAATTATCTATAACTGGGATTATATGGATCAGGACTAGTTTGTGAAGACCTGACATCTCCAGTGTGTCCTTCATTCTAAGTCAGTAATTTGAAGATTGGAACTTCTTTCAACTACATTCACATCCAATTCAACAAACTCTATATCCAGATGACTTATTGACAAAGTAGAAGTGTATTATTGCATAAAACTCTTTTATGATTAATAAGGAATCATAAAATTGTTTCTGTTATGTTATTAAGTAGTTTTAGAGAGGAATGAAAAATCAATAAAAATAGACACAGTAGAAGAAAAACAAAATCTTTAGATTGGAGAATTCAAGTAATTTTTAAAAATCTATTTCATGTTTGTTTCTACTCTTCCTAAATTTTCTTAATTTTTAAAGATATCCCTTAGAGAACATGTCTTTATCTTTGAAACTAATGACTTGTTGTAAGTCTATATTTCAAATGAATGTAATAGTTAAGGATACATAAAGGCTAAACTTATTTCTTAAAATATAGCTAGATCCAGACATCTTTACTCAAATATTTTTGTAAGAAAATTAATTAAAAATAGAAGTAAACAACAGGGCATGGTAGAACATGCCTTGGGAAGCTAAGATAGGATCAATGTAAGTCTGAGCCCCCCTAAGACTACACAGTAAATTCTAGGTCAGCCTGGACCAGAGAGATCCTACCTTGAAAAAATAAAAAAAAATAGAGGTATACAGATTTGAAATGTGTCTGATAAAACACTAAGAATATTTCCTAAAACTTTACTGATGTTGAAGCAAGCCAGGCATGGTGGTATATGCCTTTATTTTCAGCAAGGAGGCTGAGGTAGGAGGATTACCATAGTTCAGGGCCAGCTTGTGGCTACATAGTGAGTTCCAGATCAGCCTGGGCTAAAGTGCAATATTGCCTTTAAAAAAAAAAAACACCAAACTCAACAAATTTAAAAAGACCAGTCTTACTTAATAAGATTTTATGTTATGTGTGAACAGAACATTTGAGAGAAACTCCTAGACCATCTTCTGTCACTGAGACCTTCAGTGAGTCTCTTTTAAGCTCTGGGTTCTCTTCACTATGAAAAGCAAGCCCGGATCTTGTGGATTGCGAAGGTTCCTTTAAATCAAGGTCTCTTGTATTGCTGAGGTTCCCTCAAAACAAGGTCTCATGGATAGCTAATGTTCTTTCAAATGAAGGTTTCACAGATCGTTATGGTTTCCTCAAGCCAGGGTTTCCCATATTGCAAAGGTTCCTTAAAACTAAGGTCTCTCGGATTGCTAAGGTTTACTAAAGCCATGGTCTCCTGGATTGGTAAGGTTCCCTCATGCCAAGGTCTCCTGGATTGCCGAGGTTTCCCAGATGGCTAAGGTTCCTTCAGGCCAAGATCTCATGCTTTGCTAAGGTTTCTATAGGGCAAGGTCTTATAGATTGCTAAAGTTCCCTTAAACCACACTCTCTTGGAGAAAAAAAGACAATACTTGCCAACTGCATTTTAAAAATAAAATTCCACCATGTAAATGCATGTTTAGTTGACTCAAATCTCATGACATATAGTGTACCATAATTAAAGGAAATTTTTATGTATTTATTTCTACCCACAAAGCCATTTTTTGCCTTTTTGTACTATACTGATTTGGAACTTTTAGAAGCCCCTGAGGAACCTTAAGCAATTAATGACAGGTTTCAGCATCTAAATGCCTTAGCTTTGATCCAGGCTTAGACATCTCTAAGGCTTGTATCATGCTTTATTTAGCAGTTTTCCCCATGAGATTAAGCTTCAGTTGCTCTGTGAACTCAGCTTAGTAATGTTCCCTCTTTTAGATGGCCATGCTTTTCTTGCCATATTCCTCACTCCCTACACCACTGACACTGAACTTCTCAAAAAGTCATGTTTACTTGTTGCTGCTGTCATGAACAGCTTCTGGAAGAATCCCAACTAAGTCAGTTGGTATTATTTATACTGTTTTGATAAACTTAACAATGATTTTTTTTTTACTAAATATTTAATAATATTGATACTTTTTTCTTTTTTTGTTACCAAGGATTTAAGATGATTAGCTGTCAAATACTAGTAAGAATTAGCAAGGGTAAACCGGGAGTGGTGGTGCACGCCTTTAATCCCAGCAAAGAAGGCAAGGTAGGAGGATCGCCAAGAGTTTGAGGCTACCCTACCTTGAAAAAAAATTTAGCAAGGGTATGTGAGTGAAAGCATCTTACGTAATAACTTTTGTGTTATAATTTTAAACAATTTAAAAATAGATATTGTAATGTGTAAATATTGGAAATAATGAAAAATGCACTTTAACAAAAAATATATAAAATATTGATTGAAACCTATGCTATAAACTAAAATAATCCTTAATCCCTTCAAAATGTTCAAAGACCCATGTTTAGAGGCAGTGAAAAATGCTAAAGAATTTAACCCAATAAAAAATGGCAAAGAAATAAGATCCTAAAACACTAATTAAGCAAAGTTAAGGAACTTAATGTCCCCAGAAAGCTTACAGCCACCTTCATCCTGAAAGAATATGTAAATAAAATGCTAAATGAAACTCTATAAGAGTAGTCTAAAAATGCTGCAAACATTAGAATTGAATCTATCTGTGCACATAAAGCCATCATCTCAAGTCAAAAACAGTCACAGAACACACAGTCATATAGTAAGAGGCTTGTGTCTAGATGTGAGGACATGCAAGGTAGGAAATGGCAGAGAGCTTACCTATTTGGAGCAAATAGGCTCAATTTTGATGTGTAAGGAGCTGCCAGGTAAGAATCTGGTCAGTAGAGAGAGCTGAATTTGAGATGCCATGGCAATACCCACACTAAGACCTGTTAGGATAGGACCTATTTGCTACCTGTATTAACCAAAAGGATGGGGGGGGGCATGAGAGGGAAGGCACCTTCTTTGAAAAAACATAAAAATATAAGAAATAACACAGTCATCACCTTAGGGACACAGGTTCCTGATGCATTTCTCATTCTTTAACCTTCTGTAAAAAGCTGGTGACAGATATGAAATCACAAAAGGGAAGGTAAACTCAGAAACATTGGCTGTGGCTGAAAAGCAATTAAAACCTTGGGCAGATAGTTCATTTTGTGCTCTGCCAATCTTAAGTCTTTTCCTAAATCTACCAGCTTGTATAAGATAAATTTAGTTTAATGGGTTTTGTTGATGTTGTTTTGCTCACTTTTTGTTTGTCAGAAGTTGAAAAACATTTTCTTAAATTTTTTAATGTTAATGTTTATGATTCAAGTAAGTTCAAAGAAAATATATTACTAGGAATAGAAACATAGGACTTGAAGCATTATTGTTTGTTTCCCATTCTAGCTCTGCTACTTAATAATGGCTATGCAACTTTGGTCATTTTCCTTCACCTCTTATCTTTGATACTCTCATCTGCTCAGTAGAGTGATGCAGAGCATTTGACAATATGTGCTTGTTTTGAGATGGAGTAATTTAAGTATATAATATTTAATATTAACAGTGCCTGTGAGTACAAATAATCAGTCTATGGTTTTCTTCATGTGTGACAAAAACACATTCTTTTTTTAAGGATGAGTAATATTCTTTTTTATTTTTTCCAGGTAGAGTCACACTCTAACTCAGGCTGACCTGAAATTCACTATGTAGTCTCAGGGTGGCCTTGAGCTCAAGGCAGTCCTCCTATCTCTGCTTCCCAAGTGCTGAGATTAAAGACATGCACCGTCATGCCCAGCTAATATTCTTTTCTGAAGTTTTTTTTAAAATTTATTTTATTTATTTCAGAGTGAGACCATGAATGTGCCTGGGCCTTCAGCCACTGCAAATGAATTCCAGACATATGTTCCACCTTGTGCATCTGGTTTACGTGGATCTTGAGAAATCAAACCCGGGCCTTTGGCTTTGCAGGAAAATGTCTTAACTGCTAAGCCACCTCTCTAGCCCCAAAGCACATTCTGAATTGAAATATAATTTGTAAAATTCCTATGAATATCACGATTTATGTGATAATTTTTTATTGTAGGGAAATTCTATTTGAATTACTATTCTACTAACTTTAAAAATTAGTGCTTGAAATACAATTTGTTTATAAGGAAAGGACCACAGTTTGTGCCTATTCTTTTATATAATAATTGCTAGGTTTCTGTTAAAACATATGGCTACTATATGCTAGTATTTTTTATCATTTTGTGAAAGCTATAAATATTCCTACTAGATAGAAGTAATAATTAACATTTAAAAGAAGGAAATTGAAATTTCCAAAAGGTATAATGGTTTATGCAGATAAAAGAAGTATTGTAGCTGGGTGTGATGGCTTACACCTTTAATCCCAGCACTAGGTAGGCAGAGATAGGAGGATCACTGTGAGTTTAAGGCCATCCTGAAACTACATAATGAATTCCAGGTCATCCTGGACTAGAACAAGACCCTACCTCAAAAAAAAAAAAAAAAAGCCATATATACATATGTATATATCGTCTAATTTCTAGCTGAAGTTTTCTTTTGCCTACCCAGATCAACAAGGAACAGTTTCACAGGCTCCAATCCATCAAGGTATGTGGCCAGTGTTATGATGGAACCCTACACTATCAAGTGTTTGCCCCTTATGAAACATGAGGAAGGAGTATTGGTGTGAAAGGGGTCCCAAGTGAAGTGGACATGTAGAAAATACAAAGCATTGTCCATTTTCCATCTAGAATAATAATTTTGATGTACTTAATATTATGGTAAAGTATTTTAAAATGTTTGGTTTTTATTTTTGAAAATCATTTTTTAGGATTCTATACAAAGAAAGTTTTCTTTCTGATTTTTCTAATATGTTGGTTGTCTTAGTTAACAATGAATGATTAATTAATTGATTCACTGATCACTAGTTAAATTTTATTTATATGACAAAATTACAATTTATGGGCTGGAGAGATGGGTCAGCAGTTAAGGTGCTTGCCTGGCTAGCCTAATGACCCTGGTTCAATTCCCCAGTACTCATGTAAAGGCCAAATATACAAAGTGGTGCACACATCTGTAGTTCTTTTGTAGAAGCTGGAGGCACTGACTTACCCATTCTCCTTGTCTATTGCTCTTCTAGTTACCTCTCTCTCCCTTCTTTCTACTTTCAAATAAAATAAAGACAATATTTAAAAAAAAAAAAAACTCTTTACAAAAATCCAGAGAATCGGAATTTGACTTATTACTTCCTTTCATTTATTACTTTACTCATTACATAGTCTCTACCCACATCCAAGAAGATACAAGTAAGAATGAATTTCACCTATTTCCTATTTACATGTCTGGTGCCTATGATATCTATGTCTATGTGTGTGTGTGTGTGTGTGTGTGTATACACACACCATAAGGATCATTTAATATATAATTAATTTTAAGTAGTATTTGAAGGTATTTATGAAAGGTAATATTAAGACAAGTCACTGAAATTGACAAAATTGGCCGTTAATGCTTTAAACATTTGAATATTTCTCCTTTTCAGTACTCTTATATTTTTTTTGAGAGAGAGGATGTGTGGGAGGCTCCAGGGCCTAATGCCACTGAAATGAACTGTAGACACCCACACCGCTATGTGCTTCTGGCTTTATGTGGGTTGCAGGGGAATCAAAACCTGGGCCAGTAGGCTTTATAAGGCAAGTGCATTTAACCACTGCGCCATATCCTCAGCCCCTGAATATTTTTCTGTGTATTATTTAGTTCTTTATGAACACAGGAACTGAGCAGTATCATTAAAAATTGCACTGTTTATTCACATAGCTTTTGAGTTGTCACCTGTGAGATATAAAATATTCCATTTCCTTGCTAATATCTCAAGAAAAATTTGAGGGTATAATTCTGTAAGCCTAAAAGACTCATAAATAAAAGTGCTTGGGCAGATACTCATAGTTGTACTTGTTTAAATACATAGTTCATTTTTGCTTTCTCAATGACTTATCACAAATCAATAATGACCCCATTGTTTACTCTTGTGTGTAATTTATGTACCCAGAACATCTCTTTTTATCTACAAAGTTTTTTTCATTTATATTAATATGTTTTTTTTCTCTCAGATTATTTGTTAAATTGCCATAATACTGAGCTGTTCTGAGTTTGAGATATATTGTCTTAGTAAAAGATAGCTGTTTCCAGAAATAACAAAATCAGACAGTACTGCTAGCTCACAAAATTCCTCATCTAATGTAATTTTATTTGCTATTATGAGTGTCTGCAGAAAGTCAGCCTAGTGTTTCTGTGCGGAACTGGCTGCTCTGATGCTGAAGTCAAATTAACCTGCCTCTTTTCCAGCATCCCTGAAGACTGTCTGATGCTCTGTTCATCAGTGTGCTTCCATTTTCCCGGCCTCCTTTCCAGCATCCCTGAGGACTGTCTGTTACTCTGTTCATCTTTGTGCTTCTATTTTCTTTGCTTCTCATTTTATTTTTCAATGTGTTTACTTGTCAGGTTTGCTCCACCTCCTTGTACAAATATTTCTCCTTGCTGGCTTATGGCTATAAGAAATTACAGTAGATTTTGTGGGGGTTATGTGGAATTTTCTGCTATGTGTATTTGCTTCTATTTTGCTATATTCCTTTAATAACTTCGTAATACTTTTCCAATATGACTGTTCTGTTTTGGTCATTCTGCTGCCTTAAATCTTGTCTCCTGAAATTTTTTTTTCTATTAATGAGAACTTATTTTGAGTTTTACTTTTGATTTTTAATAACTTTAAAGTTACTTTGGCTGAAGCATGCATTATATAAAAAGATTATAAATTATATTATTTGTTTATCAATATTGGAAGGAAGGGATTTCCACATTATACAACATTTTAATGTCTTACAGGATAAATTTGATCTTTGCATATAGAGCAGTTTATATGTTAATTGTAATATTCTATGGCAACATTTTGAAGCTGCCCTTTTAAAAAAATCTCCAAGAAGATAATGCTTAGCCTGTATCACATACTTTAAAATGATGTTCTTTAACTTTTTTCTGTAAGCTAACTCAAATATATCGTCTCATCAATTTTTGCTCAAATTTGATCAGAATTTATAAGTACTAATGAATGGATCTAACATATCTTACTAAATTTTTATTTCATATTTGTTCTTAAACAAAGATTATCTTTTAATAAAATTTTGAGTTTTAATGCAGTATTCTGCTTTAGTTTTTATAATCCCCAGTAATTTGCTTATTTCAATATGATGGAATCATTTTTTAAAGCTTTTTTGCCTCATTGTAAATATATCATGATAGCTTACATTTTTTCATTCATTATTATTGATGTTATTAAATGATGTTATTAAATGCTCCTCATTTCTTTTTCTGCCTCCAAAAGAGAGCAGTATAGACTTAGTTGGTACTTTTGAATTTATCCCCATGAAAGTGTTCTCTGCTTTGCTCATACAATTTCTAATGATTAGTAATCATAGATACATGCAGCAATGGAAATGAAACAGAAAATATATCCAAACTTCCTTAACTTGAAGAATTTTAAATTTTCCTGGTGTTGGTTAAGATTCTTCTTTGTTATCTATCTGCTGTTTAGCAGTTCTATGTCCCTTTTTAGCATAATCCTGAATGGTAAATTCAGCAGTTCTTGGTGCTTTTCTTCTCTTCCATTCCATTCTTTTGATCCTGTGTAAAGTGTTGTAGCATTGAAAAATTTGCTTTATTTTTAGCATTGTAAAAATGTAGGTGGACAATGGTCATTCACACAGTACAAAAAAGAAGATTATGATGTTTGAGTAAAGTAAATGTAGGTGATGTCAGTGATAGTAGACATGATAAAGGACGGCTATTTGTCAGGATAGTAAACACAAGATTTTAAACTGTACTCTACTGATATATGTGAGAAGGGATTAATATTAGAAATTCATAAGTGCGCTGAGTCAGGACTCAAGAGCAGTGGCAGAAACAGAAGATAAGAAGAAGTTGGTATAAACACTAACCTAGTTACAAACTTCTAGAGTGCCAACATTTGGATAGAAGGTCACTCAACAATATACTGAATATTATTTTCAAAAGTAAATTAGTCTTATAAGAATTTCTGGGACACTACCTCAGAGAAAGTTCTTAAAACTGAGATGGCTACTAAAGCTAAGATGAATAAATTATCATTGATCATATCTTTAGTTCGTGATCTGTTTTGAAATCTTTACTGATTGTGAATTTACTAATATTCATATTAATTATCTCAATCCCACATTTCTGCTTTTCTGTGGAATATATTCATTTTTTTCAACTTCAAGTTGTCAATTAGTGATAGCTTCCAAAAACGTTGTTTTTTAAGATCCGGGTGGAACTATTTAGAATTGAAATAATGAACAAGATGCCAGCTTGTTCACTGGGCCCTACCTCTTTTATCTCATTGTTGACTTAGGTTAAATTTACTGTTGACAGACTGTCCATGTGCACATTCTTACTTCTGCGTTTGGTGATACATTCTGAAAAGATTAAAGATGTTTGCGTATGATCATACCTAATGAGTGTGTGTGTGTGTGTGTGTGTGTGTGTGTGTGTGTGTGTGGAGAATAAATGCATCCAGGAATGTATAGAATGAAGGCATTATTTTGGGCCTAGTAGCACATGTTAGTAATTCTACCTCTTGAACGTTAGGGGCTGGAGAGATGGCTTAGTGTTTAAGGTCCTTGACAGCAAAGCCTAAGGACCCATGTTTGACTCTCCAGATCCCACATAAGCTAGATACACAAAGGTGAGGCAAGCATAAAGTCACACATGACCACTAGGTGGTGCAAGTATGTGGATTTCGATTGCCCTGGCCACCAATTCTGTCTCCTCTGTCTCTGTCTCACTCTCTCTTAAATAATAAGTAAACATATATTTTTTTTTAAAAAGTTAGGTACAAGCATTGTGACTTCAATGCAAACCTGGACCATATAGTGAGAAAATAAATATATATACATATATAGGTATGTGTGTGTGTGTGTTTGTGTGTGCCAGGTTCTCTTGCTTCTGCAAATAAAATTCCCATCTGGCACTACATGGATGGCTAGGGAATGGAACCAGGGCCAGACAGCTTTATGAGAAAGCACCATTAACCACTGTGCCATTTTTCCAGTCCCCTCAAATTGATTATTCCAACTGAAAAGATAATTTGTCCATATTCAATTAACATTTTAAGAAAATATTCATGAGGAAGAAAAAGGGAAAAAAAGCATAATGAAAATTATCCTTATTTTCATTAATGAAAATGTTTTATTTGTTGCCAGTATTTTGAAAAGCCTAAGGGTTATCAACTTTCTCAGAGAGAGCTTCAGATTCTTATACTTTAAATATGCTATTTTAGGAAAACCAGATTATATAAAGATGTGGACAAGATTTAGAATTACTTTTTTGTTTTTTCCCTTGGTTTTTCAAGGTAGGGTCTCACTCTCGCCCAGGCTGACCTGGAATTCACTATGTAATCTCAGGATGGCTTCTATCTCACTGTGATCCTCCTACCTCTGCCTCCCCAGTGCTGGGATTAAAGGCATGTGCCACCATGCCCAGTCAAGATTTAGAATTACTTTTGAATCTTTAAAAAAAAAAATTTAATATTTTTTGTTCCTTTTTTATTTATTTATTTGAGAGTGACAGACACGGAGAAAGACAGATAGAGGGAGAGAGAAAAGATGGGCACGCCAGGGCTTCCAGCCTCTGCAAACGAACTCCAGACGCGTGCGCCCCCTTGTGCATCTGGCTAACGTGGGACCTGGGGAACCGAGTCTCGAACTGGGGTCCTTAGGCTTCGCAGGCAATCGCTTAACCGCTAAGCCATTTTTCCAGCCCTTAAAAAAAAAATTTAAGGTAGGGTTTTACGTTAGCCCAGGCTAACCTGGAATTTACTATGTATTCTCAGGGTAGCCTCAAACTCATGGCAATCCTCCTACCTCTGCCTCCCAAGTGCTGGGATTAAAGGTGTGTACCACCATGCCCAGCTACTTGTGAATTTTTCAAAGTGTTAAAGGCACATCTAATAAGGGACTCTTACATTCTTTGTACCAAAAAAAATTGAAAGAGTTGCATCTAAACAAGTAAATAATGGAAGTTTCATTAAAAAGTGACTTGGGGGCTAAAGAGATGATTTAGCAGTAAATGCACTTGCCTGTGAAGCCTAAGGACTCATGTTCAACTGCCCAGTTCCCATGTAAGTCAAATGCATCATGTGACACAAGTCCACAAGATCGCACTTGCACACAAAATGGCACATGCATCTGGAGTTCAATCCAGTGGCTGGGGTCCCTGGCTCACCAACTCTCTCGCTCTCTCTCTCGCTCTCTCGCTCTCCCTCTCTGATTAAGAAAAATTTAAAAAGTAACTTGGAATAAATTAGACTATTGCTACTAATTAGTGGCTTGAATGTGTTCAAACTAAATTATTAACACAGTTGAGAAAATAAGTCTTACAGGAACTGCAACATTAACGTTCTAGTTTTGCTAAAGAAATCTTAAGTCATTAATAAAAACAAGCATTGAAACTGGAAAGATAGCTAATTCAGTAAACTACTTGCCACAAAAACATGAGGTCCTGAATTCCATCCCCAGTATCCACATAAAAAGATGAGCATAGTACTATACCCCTATAATCCCTTCATAGGGGAGGCTGAGACAGAAATAACTTTGGAGCATGCTGGTTAGCCAGTCTAGCTGAACAGTGACATCCAGGTTCCATGAGAGACTATTTCAAAAACTAAGGGCACAATTGGATGACCCCCTGCACATGTGCACATAAACATGTATATCACACACAGGAATCAATAGATAGATGGCTGGTAGATTATATGATTGGAAGATCAACAGATAATAAAAGAAAGAATAATCCACAGAATATTTTTAATTCTTTGTATATTTGATTTCTCTTTAAGTAAAAGACTGACCTTTTATTTTATAATTTCTTGCTGTGATCTATTTTTATTCAATCACAGATAGTGAATTGGAATATTTTTGAAATTACTTATCAGATCAAAATAATAGAATGACAGTTTTGCAAGTTTTTTTAGTTATTTAATGCCATGAAAACAATCGCCTATAAAATTTTCTGACACAAAGTCCTCTAGATTGGGAAAGTTAAAATGCATGATTTTTCCCTAAAATTGCTATATTTTAAGATTTATAAATCTGGTAATATTTAAGCAGGCAGACTTTTCAGAAGAGAAGAGAAATATGCTAAAACCACAAATTTAGAGTTTCTTATTGAGCCATGCTTACGAATGGGACTAGACATAAAGAACATAGCATTTAAGAAGCAAGACTGAGGTTTTTAAGATAAATCATTAGTATCACGGCAGCTTCATTATTTGAATTGCTCAGGAATAATAGAGCTTAAAAAATTAAATGGACACTTTGAAATCATCTTTTTTATAAAAAGAAAATTTGGAAGTAGTATGTTGTGGCATTCTCTTTGCATATTGGAAATATGAAAAGCCTTGCTGAAGGAGGAAGGAAATGAAACAGAATTTAAATGTTTTATTTTTATTTATTCATTTGAGAGAGAGGTAAAGACATGCAGATAGAGAGGGAATGGGCACATCAGGGCCTCTAGCCACTGTAAAAAAATCCAGATGCATGCGCCACCATGAGCATCTTATTTATATGGGTACTGGGGAATCAAACCTGGGTCTGTAGGCTTTGTAGGCAACAGCCTTAATCACTAAGCCAATTTTCGAGCCCTAAAACAGAATTTGATACATAAATTTAATGATGAGGCTGCCAGAGGTATTGAATATTTTAAATTATTGAATGAGGCTTTCAGCATATACCATAGCTGTTGACTACTTGAGTTTGAAACTCAGCTTTGTCCATTCTTAGTGTGGAAATGGGCAAGCTGTTTGACCACTGTTTTCCAATTTCCTTAACTATAAAATACAGAGTATAGTAACACTTCTTAAGATTGTTGTGAAGAAATACTTAGAATATAGAGCTCAATAAATGTTATCTAGTGTTGACTATATATTACATGTGTGCATATTGCATACGGGGGCCAGAGGACATCTGAGTGTCATCCTGAACAATGCAGACACTCCTCTGAAACAGATTCTGTAATTAACCTGAAGTTCACCAATTAAGGTAGATTAGCTAGCCAGTGAGCTGCAGTGTTGCATTTGTGTCAACCTCCTACTGCTGGGATTATAGGTGCTCCACCATGCTTGGTACTTTTATGAAGATAGCGCTTAAGTCCTCATGCTTACAAGGCAATTGTTTTACCTACTGAGCTAGCTCCCCAGATTCCATCTTAGTAATATATATGACAAACACTGGCAGAATTTAAGAAGGTTATTCACCAATTCATTTTTAACTAATTAAAGAGTAATACTGAATTCTTTTTGATGTAGAGTATTGTGTGTGGTTTACAGAACTATTAGTTTTTATTAAAATTGCAGGAAAAATCAGCTTTAATTATAAATAGTACATGGAGCTTAACTTACAGAAACCTCGAGGTAATTAGAAGTGCATTCATGTAAAAGAAAAATTTAACAGTACTTCCAACTATGTAAGTAAGGTAACAGCTCAAATGTAGTTGTAATTTCAGATGTAGTAGTTGTGAGAGTCACTGTCACTCAATTGAATTAGCAAAGTCTCATCCTTCTGTGTACTAGAACTTACTTTTCAGAAGGATACTTAAAGGGTATGCATTATTAATGTTATTTTTACTGCAGGAAATTTTAGATCCCTTTATTAAAATTTTCAAAACTAAAATACTATGTTACTTTGAGTAGGGTGTGTGTGTGTTTTCTAACAGATATTATTACAGACATTTTGTGGAAAGTTAGGGCTAGTATTTTGTGCTGAGATTATGCTGTACAACTTCTTTCCATACCCTGACCCTACTTAGCTAATATAAATAAAACTTATCATCAGGCATGATGACTCACATCCATAATCACAGCACATGGTAGGCTGACATAGGAGGATTGCTGTGAGTTCAAAGCCAGCCTGTGTGAAAGTAAAACCCTGCCTCAAGAAATTAATTCAGAGACATTTAATCCATATGTTTTGTTATAAATGATGTATTAAGTAAAACTTTTAGTATAGCATACAGTTTGCTCTTTTGCCATAAGTATTTTATTGATTATCTAACTGCATAGTTTATTCTGGAGAACTAAACTTACAAAATACATAACCCATAAACATTATTTTAGTTTATTTGTATTGATTCATTTTTGGAATCTTGTTTACTCTATGTTGAAAAATTAATCCAAAACCAATACATCTATAAGCTACTAAGATTATTTTTAGACTAGAACACAAAACCTAATCCAGGCATGGTTGCTCACTACTGTAGCGTATGGGAGAGTGAGTTAGGAGGACTTCTATGAGTTTCAGGCCAGTCTGAACTACAATTATACCTTGTTCAAAAAAAAAAAAAAAAACATACAAAAAGAACTTAAAAGGTATTTTTATAACTTAAAAGGTTTGTAAGAATGTTCATAAATGCTTATATGACTATTTCATTTTTTTGATTAGGGTCTCACACTAGCCCAGGCTATCCTGGAACTCATTCTGTAGTCCCAGGCTGGCCTCAAATTCACGGTGATCCTCCTACTGCCTCCGAATTCTTGGATTAAAGGCATGCACCATCATATCTGGCTAGAATACTATTTTGTTGAAAAGAGGACCTGCTTTATAACCACCAAGGATGTCTATATTAAAAAATGAAATCTAGGGCTGGAGAGATGGCTTAGCGGTTAAGCGCTTGCCTGTGAAGCCTAAGGACCCCGGTTCGAGGCTCGGTTCCCCAGGTCCCACGTTAGCCAGATGCACAAGGGGGCGCACGTGTCTGGAGTTCGTTTGCAGAGGCTGGAAGCCCTGGCGCGCCCATTCTCTCTCTCTCTCCCTCTATCTGTCTTTCTCTCTGTGTCTGTCGCTCTCAAATAAATAAATAAATAATTTTTAAAAAAATGAAATCTAGGTGGGCTATGGTGGCATACATCTTTAATCTCATCATTTAGCAAACTGAAGTAAAAGAATTGCCATGCGTTTGAGGCCAGCCTGGACTGCAGAATAAGCTCCAGGATACAGAATAAGCTCCAGGAAAGCCTGGACTATAGTGAAACCCTGCCACCTGAGCGTAGTTCTTTTCAGTCAGAATCTGGTCATGACTTTTGAGGTTATACATTTTAATGTATCACATGAAGTTCTTATCTGCATTATATTTTTGAGGTTCCCTGCAACTATGTTTACTATTTACATCATGTTTGAATCCATGTAATCTAAGATATTATATGCTTGTGAAAATGCCTGTTTATGTCATAAAATCTTTGAAGTCATATTATATATTTAGAAGCCAGACTAACATCTATCTTGGTTTTTTTTAATATACATCTGTAAATGAAATGGCATTTGGAGGGGAAGGTAGTATCTTCAATGACTTATGTGGGAGATTATTATTTTTCCACTGGAAAAAAGAGGTATTCTTCCTCAAAGCACTTTTAAAATATTTGTTCTCTGGCCCTTCTTCCTAATAATTAAATCAAAATATCTGTGGAACACCAGAGTCTTGTAATATAGTTTAAGAGTTCCTAAGGGCTAGAGAGATGGCTTACTAGTTACTGTGCTTGCTTGCAAAGCCTAAGGTCCCAGGTTCAATTCTCCAGGTTCCATGTAAGCCAGATGCACAAGGTGGTACATTCATCTGGAGTTTACTTGCAGTGGCTAGAGGCCCTGGCGTGCCCATTCTCCCTCTCTCTCTCTCTCTCTCTCTCTCTCTCTCTCTCTCTCTCTCTCTTTCTCTCTCTCTCTCTCTCTCTCCCTCTCTTTGCCTCTAATTAATAAATGAGAAACAATTTTTTTTAAAAAAAAGAGTTTCTAACATGTTTTAATGCACAGCCATATAGAAACTGGGATCTGCAGTAATGATTAAAAGAAATAAGGATATTGCTAAACTAAAAATTATGTGTGTGTGGTTTAACAATCTCTAGTACTCAAAACCATGTGTTAAAAAGCTGACTCAGAGCCTTAGAATCGTGTTTCTTTGGCTGCATGATCAAAATCAAGATATGAAAAAAAAAAAATTCTCCAGATAACCCTATTTTTCTGTTTTTGAACCTTTTCTTTTAAAAAAAATTTTCTGCCAAACATTATCCTAAAATGGGTAACGTATGGGTTAGTAAGTTTAAATGAAAGAGAGAAATCAAATTTTGGCTCTTTCATGAGAACAGGATTTTGAACTTGTTAATTTTTTAGATTTCGGCTGTAATGTCAACTCATATGTAGTCCAAAATATATTTTGTAATAATGATAAAGAAAGAAACTATGTCTTAGATGAGGATATGTTTTGTATAGGACATGAGACTCATAGAAACTAGATAGCCAGTAATTAGTACTATAGAAAGTACTTGGCCTTATGACATGAACCAAACCAAGTAATACACAAAATATCTTGATCCTGCTAAAGGGGAATGTCAGTGTCATTGTTTTGAAAAAATATATACATATATTATATGTATACATATATATATACATATATACATATATGTACATATAATACATATCTACATATATGTACATATAATATATAATGTACATATATATTATATGTATGTATATATTATATACATATATATATAATCCTATAATGTCTACTTCCTACTGCCCAAGAAAAAGTAATTTTTGCGGGGGGCGTTTTTTGAGGTAAGGTCACTGTAGCCCAGGCTAACCTGAAATTCACTATGTAGTCTCAGGGTGGCCTCAAACTCAACATGATCCTCCTGCCTCTGCCTCCTAAATGCTGGGATTAAAGGCATGCGCCATGCCACTATGCTCAGCAAGAAACTTCGTTAATAAGAAAATCTCAAAATCATTTTTTTTTTCTCTTTTAGATGTACTTTGGAGATGTTTATTTCTACATGTGTGACATAGATATTGAAGGCTATAACATGGTTTACAAACAAGAACTTTAGACATTAGACACACAAGGTAAGTAAAACCTGTAGCATCATGAATAATTTAAGTGGTTACCTGAATTTACTTGCTAAATTCACTCATCTTTATTAATAGCTCTGTGTAAATGACTTCCCAACAACATTCACTCATACTCACATATAAGTTCTTATACTCCCTATGAAGGCTGACCTGGAATGCACTATGTAGTCTCAGGCTAACCTTGAACTCACAGCGATCCTCCTACCTCTACCTCCCAAGTGCTGAGATTAAAGGCTACCTTGCCCAACAGAAGCTTTTTATTTCTATGCAGTCATGTTTGTCAGTTCTTACATTGTGTTTGAGCCATTGAAGCCCTTTTCAGAAAGTTGTTGGCTATGTTGACAGATTGATGTACTTTATGTTTACCTAAAGCATTTTCACTTTCTGATCTTTGATCCATTTTGAATTAATTTTTGAATAAGGTGAGAAGTAGAGATCTTGTTTCCTTTTTCTGTGTGTGGGAATTTTCACAGCATGATTTGAGTGGGCTTTTCTCCAGTATATATTTTTGACACCTTTGTCGAAGTTAAATGGCTATAGCTGTTTGTGTTTGTCTGGGTCCTGTATTCTGTTCCTTTGGTTTACATGTCAATTTTTGTGCCAGTATCATGCTGCTTTTGTTACTCCTGCTCTGAAATATAACTGGAAATCAGGTGTAGTGATACCTTTAGCATTGCTCTTTTTACCTGGGGTTTTGTTATTCAGGGATTTTTGTGTATTCATGTGATTTTTAGGATTGTCTTTTTCTATTTCTTGAAGAATGTCATTGCAATTGTATTTTATATATTTGAGAGATAGAGAGAGAATTAGGCATGTCAGGGCCTTCAGTCACTGTCAATGAACTCCAGATGCATGTGCCATCTTGTGCATCTGGCTTACATGGGTCCTGAGGAATTGAACCTGGATCCTTTGGCTTCACAGGAAAATGCCTTAACCACTAAGCAATCTCTCCAGCCCATCATTGCAATTTTTTAAGTGGGAGAGGATACCATGAATCTATAGATCATCTTGGCAATAGCCATTTTCATGGTATTGATTCTGCATACAAACATAGGAGGTTTTTCTATCGTGTCTTAATTTTCTTTCTAAGTATTCTAAAGTTTACATGATAGAGGTTTTTGAGCTAATTGGCTATATAATTAAGGTTTCCTTGTTATTGTTAGCTTTCTTGATTTTGTTTTTTGAAACTATTGTGCATGGGATTTTTTTCCCCCAGATTTCTGTTTTACTATTTGTTTATACTCTTTGCCCATTTTTTCATTTTGATTCCTGTCCCTTGATTAATGTGTTCTGTGTATGTGCTAGATATTAATTTCCTGCCACTTCTAGGTATGGAAAAGTATTTATTTATATTGTTTCAGTTTATAATATAAACAATGTAAGCAACAGAATTTTAAGTATTTATTTAATTAAATACTGCTGACATATAGAAATACTTATCCTAATATTGCTGAATTCCTTTATTCTTTAAATAGATTGCATTTTTTTTTCCTATGGAGATGGTCATACCATTTTCTAGTAATGACAGTTTTCTTTCTACCCTCCCCATAATTGCACATGTACTTCTTTCTTCTCTCCTATGCCTTTGACTGGTTGAACTATGTTCAAGAGTAACATGGAAAGAGGATCATTCTCATCTCATGTCTTATCTTAAAAGCAATACATTTGAAATTTCTCAATCTCTCCATCCTGGGTTCTTCTATTTATAACTTGCTAAGCAGTTTTATCATAGTGGAGCATTTTACCTCATCAAATGGTTTTTATGATCCATATATTAAGATAATCATAATATTTTATTTTTCCTTTTCTTAAATTAAGAATAGACTTTGTATGGACACATCATATGTTGGTACCATCATTTTCCTCCTTCTTGCCCCAATCCACTGAGGGGCCACCTCAGTGGGATTGCTTGTATTCACAGTGAGATTGGGGGTTATGCATTTTTTTCTTCATCTTTTTTCTTTCTTTCCTTCTCTTTTTTTCCTTTATTGAGATAAGGCTTTGCTCTAGCTGAGGCTGACCTGGAATTCACTGTGTAATCTCAGGCTGATTTTGAACTCAGAGTGATCCTAGTACCTCTGCTTCCTGAGTGCTGGAATTAAAGACATATACAACCATACGTGGCACATGGCATTTATTATGTAGCATTAATTTTGTGAATTATATAGTCTTTCATATTAAACTGTCCATGTATTCTTAGATTACATTATGATATATAACTTAATTAGGGTATATATTTTTATTAGCAGTAACCAGTACTATTATGTTTAATCAGCAAATCTTTTATTAAGGATTTTGAAATGAACATTTTAAAATGGAATATACTATGATATGTTTCACTTTTTTGCCTGGTTTTACAATTAAGTTTTTCTAGCCCTGTAAAATGAGAAGGGCAGCTTTACTTATTTGTCTAGCTTCTGAAATTATTTTATAAGCTGTGCATGGTGGATCTCTCTTCTAACTCCAGCACTCTTAGGGCTAGAGCAGGACAATCAACAACATTTCAAGAAAAGCCTGGTTTACATTGTAAAACTCTCTCTCAAAAAAAGAAGAAGAAGGGGGGGGAGGAGGAGGAAATTACTGTTTACTTAATGTGTTAAAACTCACATATATGAGATTCTGTTTCTGGGTATTTGAGTGAGTATGTGTCTTTGACTTCTGTGTACTTCTTATTTTTCTATTAAGTTCCATTTCATCTTTTCCCCATTCCCCTGGATCTGGGTCATATACTTAGATGGTAGAGAACCCTAGGTAATCTCATACCTGGATGAGCTATGAAATGGCCAACACATCAGTCCTTTGCTGGAAATTTATTGTCATAACCCTGACTGAGGCTCTTTGATCAGCTAATCTGCCCTCATTTAAACTCTCACTGTCACATACCAAAATTAATCCAGTACGTTACCAGCTTTCTGCATTTGTATTACAAAAACCAGGCTGCTAATGCCCTGAAATGACTTTCATACAGCTCTAAAGTCACTGTTGCATTCAGGTTCTCATTGCTGACAGAAATCACCCAATTAAGAGCAATTTGTGGGAATAAAGGTTTATTTTGGCTTACAGACTCAAGAGGAAACTCCATGATGGCAGAGGAAAATTATGGCATGAACAGGGGGTGGACATCATCCCCTGGTGAACATAAGGTGGACAATAGTAACAGGACAGTATGCCAAACACTGGCAAAGGAAACTGGCTATGACACTCATAAGCCCACCCCCAGTAATTCATTGCCCCTTGGAGGTTTTAATTCCCAAAACTCATCAGCTGGGAACCTAGCATTCAGAACACCTAAGTTTATGGGGGACATCTGAATCAAACCACCACAGTCACCATACTACCTATTACATGGAAAAAAGGCTTTGGTTAAAAAAAAAAAAAGAGGCACCATGTGTAGGAAAACGTTAAGAGTTATCTGGTCTAATGTCCTTTTGCAAATTAGTTGTCTCTGGAAGATTTTCACTTTTTTCCAGATTTTGAAACTTATAACTTAGTATACCCTATGAGAAGAAAAATTGTGGGTACTTCCACTTACTAATAGAAGAGTAGGGATCCTAAGCAGCCAATTCATGGATATACAAATAGCAAAAATGTAATACCAGATAAAAATTATATTTAATTTTTCTATATTTGAATATTTTCATCACATTATATATTGCATGGTTCCCATAATGTATTTTATCATTTATTTTTAATATTTTCTTATTAACCAAGCAAAATCTTAATATTTATATGTTTCCCCCAAAAGGTGCTTACACATCCTAACATTTTATTGTCCTCTTCCTATTGTCCCACCTCATCATGTTCTCTACTATTCTCATGTTGTCTCTTTTCCTCCCCATTAGCTATTGTAAAATTCAACAGCTAACTCTGCCAAGATGCTGTCTCAGCATTTCTTCATGTATTTTAAGCACCTTTAGTGTTTGTTTTTAAATTGAGTATTTCATTAAAATAAAACTTACTTTCTTGAAAATATATATTGGTGTGTTTCCACTTTGAATGGCTGGATAGCTGTATATAAAATTCTAGATTTCAATTTCTTCCTTTAGTACTAAACATCTGTGAAGTTTTGTTCCATTGTTTTTATTTGTTTGCTTGTTTTCAAAGTAGGGTTTCACTTTAGCACAGGCTAATTTGGCATTCACTACAAACTCATGGCAATTGTCCTACCTCTGCCTCCAGCATGTTGGGATAAAGGTGTATGCCACTAGCCCAGGGAGGTTTTCTTCCATTTATTTCCATGAGATCATTATATCTTCAACTACATCTCATCTTGCTGGGCCCACTGGCAGGTAGAGCTGTAGGAGAGCCAGTCTCTTCCTGGGGCTGAGCAGGATGGTGAGTGTTGGGGACTCAGAACCTCTCCTAGTCACCGGAGAAAAACCACACTGAGTCAGGAGACTTGTCAAAGCAGGATCGCATTTTATTGTTACAGGCGGTTGCCTATATAATGTTGAGAACAAAGGTGGGGATCTCAGGAAAAGATGAGGTGTAAGGGCCAATAGCATATGGCGACTTTTGAAATGATTGATTGGTTCTAAGTGCCAGCCGGAACTCTAACTTTTTTGCAGAAGTAGCAAGCCAGAGGCAATTTGTCGCCATGCTGAGTCATAGCTGGCCAGAGACAGGTCGCCAAACTTTAGCTAGGCTCAGGAAGTTCCACTAGGCCTCACCTCTGGGCCTCTCAAGGCCCAACATTATGTAATAGTTTTTTTCATATCTCTGCATCTTCGTTTATTGATTAAGCTGTTAGCCGTGTCTATCCTTAGCCTTTATTTTATTTTATTTTTTAAATTTAATTTATTAGTTTTCTTTTCAGCAAATACAGGCAGTTTGGTACCATTGTTTAGGCTCATCCATGATCTACCCCCTCCCAATGGACCCTCCTTGTTGATGTAAATGGATCGTGCATTGTGGAGTTAGCCCACAGTTATTGGTACGATAAATGTCTCTGCATAACATGACCCAACATGTGACTCTGACATTCTTTCCACCCCCTATTCTGCAAAATTTCCCTGAGCCATGTTGGGTTCATTTTTGGTCTGCTTCAGTGCTGAGGTGTTGGGGGCCTCTGAGGCTCTGGCTCTCCGATTTGGTAGGAGTTGATTTTTCTCCGTGTTGGTTTCCTTCCCCATTGTGCTGGTATCTGGTTCATCAGGAGAACAGCACCCTTCCTTAGCCTTTATTTTATCTTTTCAATTTCCTTGTCCTTTCTTTAGTCTTGAAGACTTTCTCAAATTACTCTGCAAATTCACTAATTGCCTTCTCAGTATAGTTCAACTTAACCAGTCAGTATACTTCAAATATACCTTTCACAACTAAAACTTCCACTTGCCTCTTTGTTCTCTCAGTGCTTTGTAGTGCTGGTTATGGAACACAGGACCTTATGTACATGAATGAGACTGTGTTTTACAATATTCCAGAGGAAGCTCCAAATTTTGTGTATATGTATATGTCTAGAGAGGAGGTGCACATGTGCCTTCGAGCATGCTTGGAGGTTAAGGGATAGCATCAGCTTTTTGGTTTTCTCTTTCCCTTTGTTTGAGACAAGGTCTCCTATTTTGGTGAGGAGGCCAGACCAACTTGCCAAAAGCTTAGGTATTTTGACTCGGTTTCCCATTACATAATTGTGTTAGTATTACAAATATATAAGGCATGTACCACTCTTCAGCCTACTTTACATGTACTGGAGTATGAACTCTGGTCACAGACTTACAGATCAAGCATCTATAAACCACTGAACAATCACCCTGGCCCTCTATGCTATAACACGTTTAAAACTCAGAGAACTCAAAGCAAGTGTAGTTTTTTTCATCATAAATTAACTCTACTATTTATGCTTTTGAAGTACAGTACTATTAGATATGACCACTAGGTTTTGATTTTGTCATTATCATTTTCCTTTTTGTCTTTTGATATCATTTTATATACAATTTTATAAATATTTACATGATAACTTATTCTTCTTTGTAATAGCAAAATTGCCTTACAACTACCTAGATTAAACTGCCATATGCTTATTCTTTAATGAAAGCACCCTGCTACACTAAGTACAGGAGTCACAGTATGGCATGATGCCTTTCTTCTATAAAACTAGTCTGACAGAGGATTGCCATGGTTCTGCATATAGAGTCAGTATATGAATATATTTATATGTGTATGCATGTTATTTTATGTATATGTATGTGTATGCAGATGCATGTATATGGACACATAGATTTATTTCAACAAGCTGTCTTAAGCCACTGTCAGTCTAGCAAATGCAAATTTTATAGGACATTACTGCATACTGAAAACCTGTATGTAGTGGCTAATTGCCATTCTGAAGTGACTTTTTGTGTGTGTGCTTATGTGCACGTGGTGTGCATGTGTATGCATATTCATATGTGTGTTTGAACATGTGTGCGTTCATGCACTTGAGTGCACATGCACATAAAGGCCAGAGGTAGACATCATGTATCTCACTCAACCTAGAGCTCATCAGTTCCATTACAGCCCCAGAGATACCCTGCCTCTGCCTACTAACACTGAGATTGATTATAGTTGTGTTCTATGACACTTAGCATTTTAAAAGGTCATAGAAGATCAAACTCCAGTTTTCTTGCTTGCTCAGCATGCAATTTACCCCAGACTACCAGATTTTCATCTTTAAGGAAATCTTACCTTTGTTCTGTAAGGTTTTTCAATTCACTGGATGAGGTTCACTCCATCTATAAGATAATCTTATGCACTTAAATCCACTAGTCATAGCTGTTAATATCACCTGTAAGAAGCATTCACAGCAGAAAAGGAGCTGCCCTCTGAATCATTTTCACACTATTTCAGGAGGAACTGCTTCTGAGCTAGGTGAATATGGGACAAATCAACTCCTTCCTACATTCTACTGAAAGTCAGCCCTCAATACCAGGATTTTATACAAGAAAACAAAATGATGGGGGAAAAACTATTTTAATAGAAAAAATGAGAGAAAATAATTAATGCAACAACTAGGTTAGGTTTAACTGGATAACTGGGCCCTATAATCTGACAGGCTTCTAAAAATGTGTTTATTTATTTGAGAGAGAAAGAGAAGAAAAAGCAGATAGGGAAAATGGGCATAACAAGGTCTCCAGCCACTGCAAATTAACTCCACGTGCATGTTCCATCTTGTATATCTGGCTTAGGTAGGTACTGGGTAATTTACCTGGGTACTTAGGCTTCACAGGCAAGGATCTTAACTACTAAGCCATTTCTCCAGCCCCGTAACAGACTTTTGATAGTAAATATAATCATAGTACATCTCAGCACTTCAGACTTATTTCACACTTATAGATAAAAAAACAATAAGATAAAAAAATAAAATAAATGGAAAAATGTACTAAATGGTGAAACTGTCCAATTTAGATTCCATGAAGGTCATTATTCTCATATGTATTTCTTGTGAATTCCTTTTCTACACAAAATGCTGTCATATGTATGTACAAATTATACTGAGTTAAAGTGATTTGCTTTTAAAACAAACCATATATTATCATCTAAATGAGTGCTAAATTCTTCAGAATGATCATTTTACAAGCTTCATGCTTACTTTATGTTACTAAAATTCTTTAAAATATTGAACATCCTTTTTTAAAATATCACTTCTGAGTTGGTATATTTTTTACTATTTTAATATTTCCTTTAACTTCTTTCAATATTTGCTCAGGTGTCACCTTCTAAATAAATCTTGCTCTGACAAAAAAGGCAAAATTTTGCTATATTCCTAGACTAGCCTTAAACTCTTTGGCTTATGGTTTTTCTCCTTCAGCCCCACAAATAGCTGAAACTATAGGGTTATATCACCACACCAAGCTGTTGGTACTCTGCTTTAAATAATATCCCTTTCCTTACTTTCCCACTTTTCCCCATAACATTTACATTTCCCATTACATTGCATTTCATTGTGTAATCTGCATATTTATTGCCTGCCCACACTACAAGCTAACTAATACTGAGGCAGGATATTTTTTCAGTGTAGAACTTCCCTAAAGAGTTCACAGATATAAAAATCTTACTTTTCTGGCAGTAGAGATGGTTTAGTAGTTAAGGCAACTGCCTGTGAAGCCTAAGGGTTCACCCATGTTCAACTCTCGAGATCCCATATAAGCCAGAAGCACAAAGTGGTACATGCATAAGGACTTCATTTGTAGTAGCTAGAGGCCCTGGTATGTACCCATTCCCTCTCCTTCACTTTTTCTCCCTCTTCCCTCCCTCCCTCCTTCCCTCCCTCCCTCCTTCCCTCCCTCCCATCTCTTTGCATGCAAACAAATAGTCAACCCCTATGGAACTTACTATCTTATCTTATTGGGAAAGACAAAATAGTAAATAATTAAACAGTTGTATAATTTTAAAACTATATACTCCAGGAAGGAAAGCATAGTAAGTAAATAGAGGGGGATGGAGGGTGAGAGTTCTGTTTTAGATAAGGTAGCCAAAGAAAACTTTCCTGAGGAAATGTTTATGCAAGAGTCTCTTGAACAACAAAATGAAGAGCCATGTTTGGTAGATGGAACATACAGAAAAATAAAGTAGCTGGTCATCAAAAACTAGTATTTATGCTGGGCATGGTGGTGCATGCCTTTAATCCCAGCACTCGGGAGGTAGAGGTAGGAGGATTGCCATGAGTTTGAGGCTACCCTGAGACTACAGAGTGATTTCCAGGTCAGCCTGAGCTAGAGTGAGACCCTAGCTTGAAAAAGCAAAAAACAAACAAACAAACAAAAAGCTAGTATTTAAGACAGAGGAAAACCAAAAGTGCTGGTTTGGAATAAGTAACACAAAACATGGTTTGAAATGAGGCAGCAAAGGTCAGATACAGAAGTGTCTTATGGATCATATTTCAATTTTAAATTTAATTTTATCTGTGATGGGAAGCCATGTACAGAACTGATACAAAGTTTTAAAATATCTTTGGAATGCATATTTGATTTTTAAAGTTAATAAACTGAATAACTTGATAGAAAGCAAATCTTCAAGGCTGAAGAGATGGCGCAGTGCTTAAGGCACTTGCCAGCAAAGCCTAATGACCTGGGTTCTATCCCCCAGTATCCACATAAAGCCAGATGCACAAATGGCGCATGTATCTGGAGTTCATTTGCAATGACTGGAGGTTCTGGCATACCTATTCTCTCTCTCTCTCTCTCTCTCTCTCTCTCTCTCTCTCTCTCTGTAAATCTGTGTCTCTCTACAAGTGAATAAAAATATTTTTATAAAAAGCTAATCTAGAAAAAAAATAAATTAATTTTTAAAAAAGCTAATCTTAAAAATCTATAAGATAAAACAAGATAAAAATTTTGCTAGAATAAATTTTAAGTAAGTGTAAAAATTCATGAAGAAAATTAAAAGGTATTGGAAAATATAGGAATTAATATTTGGTAGATATGACATAGAATATGTTCATTCTCACCTTTGTAAAAATATTTTATATTTTCTGTGCATGGTACATTGTAACATGAATTTTTTCAAATGGGCTCATATTACATTGAATATATTCTCTCCCATTTTTTCTTCTTTTGAACCCCTCTATTAATTGCCTTTGTTCCTATAGACAATTTCACCTCTGCTTTCATTTCATATTTACATACACGACTACATAACCCATACTAGCTGGACTTGTTTTCATTTCCATAAGCAGTGTATAAGCACTCCTTTTTATCCACATACTTTCCAACATTTGTAATTTTTCTTAATGATTGCCATATTGACTGTGATGAAATGGTATTTCAGTATAATTTTAATTTGCAATTTTATGATAGTGAGATGGTAACTTTTTTCATATGTTTGTTCTTTATTTATATACCGTATTTTTATAGCTTCCTATGCAGTTCATTATTCTATTTATTGATTGTGTTGTTAAATTATTTTAGTTCTTGGTATATTCTGGATATTCTTTGTCACATGTATAGCTAGCAACGATTTTGTGACATTCTGTAGGCTTTCTCTTCACTCTGTTTGTTTTGCTCTGCGGAAATGTGCCTTGATTTCATTGGCGTCTCATTTGTCAATGTTTGATATTACTTCCAGAGAAACTGTAGTCCTATTCAGAAAGGTCTTCACTATGCCTACATTCTGACATACTTTTTTCTGCTTCTGCCTTTTAACCGTATCAGAGTTTTAAAGTTTTCCCTTAAGATTCTTGATTGCTATGAAATTGATTTTTGCTCAAGGATCTAGCTTCATTCTTCCACAGTGGATATACACTTTTCCAAGCACCATTTGTCAAAGAGTCTGCCTTTAATCCAGTGACTTTTGTCAAAAATCAGATGGTTACATCTGTACAAATTTGTATCTAGGTATTACTGTATTCTACTATACATGCACACACACATGTGCATGGACCCCACACAGACACATCTGTTTTGTGAAAGTATTGTGCTAATTTTTTATGTTTCTGTACTATAACTTAAAAGCAGGTGTAATGATACTTCCAACATGATTCTTTTTGCTTAGGATTGCTTTTGCTATATGGGATATTTAGCACTCTGTATGAATCTTAAGAATCTATTCTGTGAAGAATGATTAGAATTTTGGAGGAATTCTATGAAATCTGTAGATTGCTTTTGATATGATAAGCTACTTTTATAATACTGTTACATTCTGTAAGAATGGGAAGTCTTTCCATCTTTTAATATGTTCTTCAATTTATGCCTTTGATGTTAGAAATTTTCATTGTAGCAATATTATACTTCATTTGTTTATTTTTATTCTAAGCTCTTTTGTTGTGTTTTGTTTTGGAAGAAAGCTCTTTCCCTAACCCAATCTGACCTAGAACTCACTCTTTGGCCAAGATTAGCATCAAGCTCCCAGCATTCCTCTTACCTCAGCTTCCCTAATGTTGTAAAGATATGAGCCACCATACCTGACTAAAAAGGTTTTTTTTAATTTTTTTATTGTTTTTATGCAATTGTCTGATTTCCTTCTTAGCATGTTGCTGGCATATATGAAAGCTAAAGATTTTCACAAGACAATTTTGAATTGTGCCACTGTAGTAAACTTGTATATTATATATAAGACTTTTCTGTTATAAACATTAGGGTCTGTTAAGCATAAAATAATATCTGTAAATAAGAATACTTTCACTTTACTTCCAGGTTTCTACCCCTTTTATTTTCTTCTCTTGCCATACTGCTCTAACTAGACTGAGAATTATGTTAAATAGAAGTGCACAAAGTGGTGAACTTCTGGGTAAGATGGCTGCATAGTAGCCATGCCAATGAAGGCTAGTGTAGGAAAATAGCAGAAAAACAGCAAAATATACTCTTTTTTCTGAAAAGTGAAGGTGTATAAGTTATGATCAATCACAATAGAGAAGCAGGAGAGACTCATATCTTGCAGAAAGGAGGAACCCAGCCAAAATCCCGTTGAGGCACAAGCGGCCTTGGTCAGCATGCCCACCCGCCCGGCCAGTGCAGAGTACCAGGAAGAAAAACCAGGTGGAGGGATTTTTCACTCACATCAACCTCAAAAAGTCAAGAAACCTGAAGGGGAAGACAGCAGGGATCAGCTGAGCAGCTGCTGATGAAAAACAAACAGGACCAGCTAAGCAGCTCTGGTACACTTCCAGGCATCTTACACAGTCTCCCATCCCCCTGTGCCTGTACCCCAGGGAACCACCAGAGAATTCATGAATCCCCTGGCCACAGAGCATCCATCCCAGCTGATCAGAATACTGGATCCACAGTGCAACAGACCAGGATTGAGGTGGGCATTCAGCATTGGTGAGATTAGAAATATCCAAAGCCTGTTTACACCAAGGCAGGTACATAGGCCTGCACTGGAAGTGCTAAGCTCTCTTTCCGTGTCAGGCAGGTTATGTGTTACATATTCTTGGTAGTCTTTTCCATTTTTAACTAAACAGTATTTTCATATTAACTCTTGTTGCCTCAGATGCTGCTTGATTTATAAGGCCTTTGTCTTCTTCTTCTGTCATTATTGGGGTCAGGGTCTGGTTTGGCCCAAGGCTAACCTGAAACCCATTTCAGACCAGAAATCTCAACTTCCCACTTGACAGGTGTTACAGGCAGGTTCACATTCATAGTAGAAATAACCCAACCAAAAGAGGCTTGTGGGAGAAAAAAGTGGTTTATTTTGGCTTACAGGCTCAAGGGGAAGCATCATGATGGCAGGGAAAAATGATGGCATGAGCAGAGGGTGGACATCACCCCCTGGCCACCATCAGATGGACAATAGCAACAGGAGATTGTGCCAAACACTGGCAAAGAGGAGCTGGCTATAACACCCATAAGCCCGCCCCCAACAATACACTGCCTCCAGGAGGCATTCTGGGAACCTAGCATTCAGAACACCTAAGTTTATGGGGACACTTGAATCAAACCACTACAACATGATTAAGGGTGTGGGGCAACCTTTTCGCTTTAGTGGATTACCTGTTTTTTTTTTAAACCCCACTCTTGCATAAGTACTCTGAGTTGGTTTTGATTACATGTGTGTATTGCTCAATTCAGTTTTAGAATTTTCTACTAATTTGCTCTAGCCAGTATACTAGAATACTTGAATAACTGTCAAATGCAACACCTAGGGTCATTTCAGCTGTTTCTCTTGGAGTATAAGAGCTATACCTGGCACCTTAAACTCCTACCCTGAGGATATATAAATTTTGACACAACTAAGAACACTGCAGATAATTAGAAAACCCAAGAACCAAATTAACTCAAGATGCAAAAAGCTCTACATTGTAATATAAGAACACAAAAAAATCAAAACAATACAATCCCACCAAGAATTTTAAGTCCATCAGAAATGACCTCCAGTGAGACTGTTTTAGATGAAATGCCTGACACAGATTTCAAAAAATGATTGCACCTGTGCTCCTAGAAATCAAAGGAATCAAAAAAGAAAACAAACTCGTAAAGCAATCCCAAGAGAACACAGGAAACCAACTTAATGAAATAAGGAATATCAATACAAGACATGACTAAGGAAATATGAATAATGAAAAAATACCAATCAGAAACACTAGAAATGAAAAACACAGAAAGTCAAATAGAAAACTCTGTAGAAAGTTTCACCACTAGAGTGGATTTAGAACTGAATATCTAAACTAGAGACCAGGTACAGTACAACAAAGAGAAAGACAAACTAGTAGGAAGGCATGAATGGCAATTTCAAGACATTCAGGTCACTATGAAGAGATGAAAAAAGAATTCAGGGCATAGTAGAAGGAGAAGAATTTCACTCCAAAAGTGTAGAGGTACTTTCAACAAAATCAAAGAAGAAAACTTCCTCCAAGTATAGAAAGTGTTGCTAATACAGATACAGGACACTTACAGAATGCAAAACAGACAAAATCAGGAAAGAACCTCTCTCCATGGTATTATAAGTAAACTACAAAACACAAACCAAAGAAAATATGCTGAAGACAGAGAAAAATCAAGTCACATACAAAGGCAAGCCCGTCAGGATAACAGCATATTATTCAACTTTAACTTTAAAAGCCAGAAGGGCTTGGAATAATGTATTCCAAGTTCTGAAAGATGACAGTCAACCAAGATTACTTTATCCAGCAAAGCTATCCATCCAAGTAGACAGAGAAATAAGGACATTCCCCAACAAAATTAGGCTATAAGAATATATGAACACTAATCCAGCTCTACAGAAAATGATTGAATGAATCCTCTATGCTGAAGAAAAATAAAAACACACATATTAGGAGCTAGGAATAAACAGACTATACTCAAATAATAAGTAAAACAAGAGAGTAAAGAAAAAAACAGAAAAACTACAAAGCAAGAAAAATGGCAAGAATACATACATACCTTCCAATAATAACTCTTTTTTTTTTCCCCAAGGGCAAGGAGCTTTATTTTGGGCTTAAGTTTGGTCTCTTGACTTCACCAACACAGAGGATCTGTACAAGAGCTAATCATAACTCTTAATATCCATGGCCCCAACCAAAAGACACATGTTTGCAGACTGGTTGTAAAAGCAGGATCTTTGTATTCGTTGCCTCCAAGAAACCCACCTTTCCATAAAAGATGAACACTATCTTATGGTAAAAGGATGATAAACAGTATTTCAAGCAAATGGGCCTAGAAAACAAGCAAGTATAGCTATCCTAATCTGACAGGGTAGAATTATTACAATTCTAAGCATATATGTATCTAACATGGGGCTACAAATCTCATGAAACAAGCACTATTAGAGTTAAGGTCACAAATAACACCTAACACAGTTGTAGTGGGTGATTTCAATACCCCAGTCTCATCAGTTGACATACAGGTCATCCTGGCAAAAAAAAATAAATAAAATAAACCAAGAAGCATCTGAATTAAATAAGGTCATAGAACAAAGGGACCTAACAGATGTCTACAGAACATTTCATCCAAATGCTTCAGAATTAACATTCTTTTCAGCAACACATGGAAAACTCTCTAAAATAGACCATATTTTAGGACACCAATCAAATCTTAGCAAATAAAGGAAAATTGAAGTGGTTGCTTGCACTCAATCTGATAACAATGTGATTAAACTACAAATCCACTGCAAGAAAAACTATAGAGCATACACAGAATCATAGAAACTAAGCAATAAATTACTACATGATTATGGGTCAATGAAAAAATCAAGAAGGAAATTAAAAAATTCATAGGATCAAATGATAATGAGAACTCAACATACCAAAACCTTTGGGACACAATGCAGGCAGTCCTAAGAGGGAAATTTATAGCTTTAAGTATGTATATTAAGAAATTAGAAAGGTCGCAAGTAAATAACTTAAGCAACTTAATACTATACCTTAAGGCCTCAGCAAAAGAACAGGGAAAGCCAAAAATTAGTACATGGAAAGAAATATTAATGATTAGGACAGAAATTAATAAAATAAAACCCAAAAATAGCACTACAAAGAATCAATGAAACCAAGAGTAATAAGATTGATAAACCCTTAGCACATTTGACAAAAAGAAAGAGAGATACAAATCAGTAAAATTGGAGATGATAAAGGTCCATTACAACAGATAGCAAAGAAATTCAGAAAATCCTAAGGACATACTTTAAGAATATATACTACTCTAAGTATGAAAATCTGAAAGAAATGGATAATTTCCTTGATTCATATGACCTAACAAAATTAAATCAAGATCAGATTAACCTATAACAAGTATGGATATCCAGGAAAGTATATAAAAAAAAAAATCTCCCAACTAAAAAAGGTCAAGGCCCAGATGGATTCACTGGTGAATTTATCAGACCTTCATGGAAGAATTAACACCAATGCTTCTCAAAAATAAAATAAAGTAGAAAAGGAAGGAATTCTGTCGGATGCCTACAAAGCCAGCATCACCCTGATACCAAAATCAGACAAACACAGAACAAAAGGAAAGAAAGATTACAGACCAATCGCCCTCATGAACATAGATGCAAAAATTCTCAAGAAAATATTGACAAATATTGTATTTACAAGAATATATATATAAAAAAAATTCACCCTGACCAAGTAGGCTTTATCCCAGAGATACAGGAATGGTTCAACATGCACAAATCAGTAAATGCAATATGCTGTAAAAATAGACTGAAGCAAAAAAAAAAAGTCACATTTCATCTCAATAACTGCAGAAAAGGCATTTAACAAAATGCAACATCCCTTCATGATAAAAGTCCTACAGAAATTGGGAATAGAAGGAACATATCTCAACATAATAATGGCTATTTATAACAGACCTACAGCCACCATAATACTAAATGAAGAAAAATTGAAACTTTTCCACCAAAATCAGGAAAAAGACAAGGGTGTCAATTATCCCCATTTTTATTTAACATAGTACTGGAAGTCTTAGCTATGGCAAGAGACACACCCTTTAAGGGAAACAAATTGGAAAGAAAGATACAAAATTATCATGATTTTCAGATGATAAACACTCGACCAGCAAACTCTTACAGCTGTTAAACACTTTTAGCAACATAGAAGGATACAAAATAAATATACAGAGATCAGTAGCCTTCCTACATACTGATAATAAACATGCTGAGGTTGAAATCAGGAATCACTACCACTCACAATCACATCAAAATAGATAAATAAATAAATAAATATGCCTTTGAATAAATCTATCCAAGGAAGTGAAGGATCTCTACAATGAAAAATTTAAAACACTCAAGAAAAATTACAGAAGACACTAGGAAATGGAAAGACATCCCATGTTCATGGATTGGAAGAATCAATACTGTGAAATTGCTAATCTTACAAAAAGGAATGCTCATATTTTAGGCAATCCCTATTAATTTCCAATGGCATTATTCACAGAAATAGAAAAAACAATCCTAAAATTCATTTGGAAGGACAAAATTTGAGTATCCAAAACCATTTTGACCAACAAAAATAAGGCTGGTAGAATCACCTTACCTGATTTTAACATGTATTACTTAGTTATAGTAACAAAAATAGCATGGTACTGGCACCAAAGCAGAAATGTAGATCAATCAAATAGAATAGAGGACATAGATGTATGTCCATGCAGCTGTAGCCACCTGATCATCAACAAAAATGGCAAAAGTTCTTGTTGCAGTAAAGTTCACATTGCTGGCAGAAATCATCTGACAAATAGCAGCTTGTGGGGAAAAAAAAAAAATGGTTATTTTGGCTTACAGACTCGAGGGGATGCTCCATGATGGCAGGGGGAAATGACATCATGAGCAGAGGGTAGACATCACCTCCTTACCAACATCATGTGAACAAAAGCAACAGGAGTGTGTGGCAAACACTGAAAAGGGGAAACCAGCTATAATAGCCATATGCCCACCCCCCAACAACACACTGCCTCCAGGAGTTGTTAATTCTGAAATCTCTATCTGCTGTGAACCTAGCATTCATAACACCCAAGATTATAGGGGACACCTAAATTAAACAACCACATTCTGCCTCTGGCCCCCATAAACTGATAACCATCAATGATGTAAAGTGCAATACATTTAGTCCAACTTTAAAATTCCTCATATTTTTTTTATCAGTCCTAATGATGTTCAAACATTCCCACAGACCTAGAACTTTTAACTGAGCCATAATACTAAAAAAAAAAAAAAAAAAAAAAAAAAAAAAAAAAAAAAAAAAAAAAAAACCGTAATGGCACATAGTAAATATTCACACTGCATTGATGGCATTGGGCATAGCAAAGAAACTTTCAACTAATACAAGATTTAAATGGGTCAAACATCAGACTCTGTAGCTCCAACAACTCCAGTCAGTGACAAATCTCCAAGTTTGATAATTCTAACAAGCAATAATTCTCTGAAATTCCAATTCCACCCCTCCAGCTAGGCTACTCACCATCCTGGATAACTTCATCAGCAACTCTCCTTAGTAGCCATCTCATGGTCCCAGCATCCCCACTAGGTTCATCCTCACAGCTCAATTGGGTCTCCGTGCAGTCATCCAGCAAACCTGCCTCACACTGCCCATGGCTGTTTCCAAAATACAAGACCGTGTGAGAATTTAATGATCCTCTTTTTCCATCATTTCTTATACCCCATAATGCCAGGTGGAGTGCCAATTTGTTAATTCAGGGGGGAAGAAAGCAGACTTTGAAGAACAAGACATTCCTTCAGCATTCAGGCCCTTTCAAAAGACTGCATTCTTCCTGTCATTCCAATGCAGGGCAGCTGGCCCAATCTCAATTGTAACCTCTCAATTGCAGTTGAATGGGTAGCAGTTGTACCCAAAAAATTCATTTTTTCTTTGCTATCTGCCTTTGTTCATACCAGTCTATTTCTACGCAATGCAACCCTACACAAGTTCTCAGCACAGGCATAACAGCAAGCCTCTCCCACACTAGCTACTTTTAGCCCAGTCCACGCAAAGGTCTTTCTCACTCTCATAAGTCAAACCTCACAGTCCTTAGTTCTTACCTCATTCAAGTCTTTCAACTCTGACCAGAATAGTCCATCAAGCTGTACCACAATGTAAGGTATCTTTTAGACCATGGTTTCAAAATCCTTCCACATTCCTCTTGAAAATCAGCTTCAGAAGGCCAAAGCCACACAGTCCAATTATGCCACTCTTGGTACCAACTTTACTGTTTACTTGCTGGCAGAAATCACCCAACCAAGAGCAAGTTGGGGGGGAAATGGTTTATAGTGGCTTACAGAATTGAGGGGAAGCTCCATGATGGCAGAGGAAAACAACAGCATGAGGAGAGGGTGGACATCACCTCCTCACCAACATCAGGTGGACAAAAGCAACTGGAGAGTCTGCAAATACTGGCCAGAGGAAACTGGCTATAGTAGCCATAAACCCACCTCCCAACAATATGCTGCTTCCAGGAGGTGTTAATTCCCAAACCTCCACCAGGTGAGAACCTAACATTCAGAACACCTAAGTTTATGGGAGACATTTGAATCAAACCACTGCAATACTCATTGGAGAAAAGATAGCCTCTTCAACAAATGGTGCTGGGAAAACTGGATCTCTATATGTAGAAGAATGAAAATAGATCCTTATCTCTCTCCATGCACAAGAATTAAGTCCAAATGGCTCAAAGTTCTTAATATCCAATCAGAAACTCTGATACTGTTAAGAGGAATAAGAAGGGGAAAACTTTCAACATTTTGGCATAGGCTATGACTTTCTGAATATAACCTCAGTTAGCCAGGAAATAAAACCACTAATCAAGCACTGGTACCTCATGAAATTACAAAGCTTTTGTATAGCAAAGGACACTGTGAATAGAGAAAAGATGCAACCAACAGAATGGGAGAAAAATTTTGCCAGTTGTATATCTGACAGAAGACTAATATCCATGATATATGAAGAACTCAGAAAACTGAATAATAAGAAATTAAACAACCCAATTTAAAAATGGTCTATGAAACTAACTGGACAATTCTCAAAAGAAGAAATACAGATGGCATATAAACATATAAAAAGGGGGGAGGTTCTACATCCTTAGCCATCAGGGAAATGCAAACTACAAGTACTTTGAGATTCTGTCTCACTCCTGTCAGAATGGCTTTCATCAAGAAAACAAGTAGCAATGAATGTTGGACAGTATGCAGTAAAAGAGAAACCCTTCTACATTGTTGGTGGGGATGCAGTCTCACACAGCCATTGTGGAAATCAGTGTGGAGGTTCCTGAGACAACTAAAAATAGATTTACCATATGATCCAGGTATAGAACTCCTAGGCATGTATCCTAAGGACTCGTCTCACTACCTTAGAGGTTCTTGCACAACTGTTTATTGAGACTTTGTTCACCGTAACTAGGAAATGGACCAGCCTAGATGTCCCTCAACTGTTGCATGGATAAGGAAGATGTGGTACATTTATACAATTGAGTTCTATTCAGCAATGAAAAATGGCATTATGAAATTTGCAGGGAAATGGATGGATCTGGAAAGGATTATACTAAGTGAGGTACCCCTGGCCCAGAAAGCCAAACATCACATGTTCTCATATGTAGATCCTAGCTTCAAATGTGTGTGACTTGAAGTAATATATTGGTAGCAGAGGCCAGTAATATAGGGAATGAGGAGAGGGGAGAATTTAAGGGGATGTAAGTAGGCAAACAGATTAGTAGGGGTGGAATGGCCTATGGAAAATCAGGGCAAGAGATCAAGTAAAAGAAGAGTGAGGGAAGGTTGTTGTAAATTCAAGACATTGTGAATTACCATATGAAAGCCTACTTTTTTGGACAATGGCACACCCAGAAGCCATACACTGTCACTTGAAAAATTTCAGTGCCAGGGATGAGATACCTTCCAGTGAGTTGTTGGCCAGGAGATTCCTGATGCCCCCAAAATATTACAGGCCAAGGCTCTTGTTTTCCCACCAGAAATATATGGTAAGACCCTATTGCTGAAGACTGCACATGCCTGGGCTGTAAGATCACTGAGGAATCAAGCTAGGTTGGAGCTGAAAACCTGTTCCCTGTAGACCACCTGACAGAAAGCTGCACTGCATGCAGCCCTATGGGAGACAGAAGTCATCAGCAGTGAAAACAGTGGACACTGGCAGCCTCAAGTTTGGCCAGCCAGGCTAAATGACTGAACAGGTGCAATAGTGGCATGTCTGTTATGGTGGAAGCCAACTACTCTCTAATTGGACTGGTCACCTGCTCTCTGGGAGGGAATACATGCCTGGTACTGAAATACTAATCAAAACCTATAGTGGGGGAGATCATGAGCACTTATATCAATAAATATCAATATACATTCTGCTTACCAAACTGCCCTGTTAGTGCTTTACTAAATGTTCATACCCATATATTAACACTACTCTCACTTGTGGTTAGAGAAGCTTCTCTTTTCAGATAGCAGTGCCCACTGGGATGACCCAAAAGATACCATAGTGCTGGGAAGTAACAAAGGAGTGATCAGCACTGAAGCATCTCTATCACACCCTCCAAGGCTCAGGGTACATTGCAGAAGAGGTGGCAGAAAGAATGTAACAGCCAAAGGAAGTGGTAAGACTGGTTACCATGCTATCGCCCAGACAGAAATTGGCCTCGATTTCTCTGACCTCACAGTACCTTCACAAGGCCATCATTATAAAAGGAAAAGACAATGACATCAATGTAAAAGAGAGACTAATGGAAAGAGGGAGACAATATGATGGAGAGTTGATTTGTGGAGGGGAAAGTATGGGAGGGGAGGGAATTACCATGGTTTATTTTAAGTATGAAAGCTGTCAATAAAAAAATTCAAGAAAATTAATTTTAAAAATAAGTGAACAAAGTGAACCCCCTGGTCTGATCTGTGATTTTAAGAGAAGTGCTCTGACTTTTTCCCTACTTAGTATAATGTTGGCTATTGTTTTATTGTGAACTACCTTCACTATGTTGATATGTTGATATGATATGATGTTCCTAGTCTCTTCCAGGCTTTTACTATGGAATATATTTTAGATTTTGTTAAAATCCTTTACTGCATCATTTGAGAATATCATGTAATTTTTGTCCTTCAGTTTATTTGGGTGATATACTACATTGCTTGGTTTGTGTACTTAGAATTATCCTTGTATCTCTGGAATGAAACCAACTTTTTCATGGAGAATAATTGTTTTAAAATGTTCTTGAATTTGGTTTGTATATGGGAAGGTTTTTTAAATTTTATTTTATTTGTATATTATAACAGGTTATACTCTTTTATGCCCTCATCCTTGCTTCAGTTTCCCTGGAGGCCTCCTCAGTGCAGTTATGGGATTCACTGTGGGGTCATGAAGGTCTTAGGCCAAATTTGATCGTTGGGCAACAGTACCTCAGAGTACTCTACACATTCTGTGGCTCTTACATTCTTTCTGCCACCTCTTCCACAATGCTCCCTGAGCCATGCTAGGCCTGTTGGTTTTAGAGATGAGTCTCCTTTTCTTTTCCATTGATCCATGTCTGTTTTTGTTTACTATCATGCTGTTTTACTTAATATGGCTTTGTAATATATATTGAAATTAGGAACCGTGATACCTCATTTCTTGATTTGACCTTTGTATTGTCTCTTGGAGTTCATTCGTATATTTGGATGTGTCCTCATTGAATTTGTTCCATTGGCCCATGACCTCACTTATTTGTTGGTGTTCCTCAAATTCTTTTAGTTCTCTTTTGATCTTCTTTTGATTGTCTTCATTAAGCTATCTATGGAGTACTGTTTCCTGATTGTCTTTGGATGCTTTCCTTCATCAGTCTGTTGAGTTGTTCTTATTGATTATCTTTCATTTCCTTCCTCCATCCTTTGCGGTCTTTTTGTTCTCTATTTTCCAATTCATTGAACCAACCTTAAAGATTGGTATGTAGTTTGAATTATTTTTCCCTATTCACTTTTTTCAGTCATCCTTTTTCTTTTTTGATTACTCTATGTCCATTTTATTCCAAGTCAGCCAGTACTTTTTTCATGGTCTCATTAAGCTTATTTAACATGCTTGTTGAACTTTCATTGGCAGCTTCCACTGTGGGACTAGGTGGCAATCCCTTTGCTGGGTATTTGTTGTTTACTTTGTGTTGGGTTCTGTCCTCCTTGAGTTCATTTGTCTCATTGAGGATGCAGCAATAACAACTCTTGCATATCTTGTGTTATGGAGCCTGCTCAAAATTGATCAATGTGGGGATATGCTTGAGACTGAGCAGGATCTACTTTGACTGCTCCACTTTCCTGAAAATCTGGGTAAGACCTTGGGAAATCTGACTTTCCTGGTGTCTAAGCTGGTTATTTTCCTTCTAGTCTTATTGTATATCTGGCTTTCTGAAGGAAAATCAGTTCAATGTTTATCCTGGTGGCTAAGACCAGTGCACATTTGCCCTCTGATTCAGCCCTTCTTCAGATAATTTTTTGGAAGGTGGAGCTTAGAAGGTGAGTGTGAGAAGTAGAATCCAAGTTGGTCAGCTGCTGGCAGGTGACCTTGCCATGGTTGTCCTGTCCCTGGAAGCCTCCCTAGAATGGCATCTACCCTTGGCATGGAACCCCTGCACTCAGCCCACTCTCATAATGGCATGTGATGAGGCCCTACTTGTACCTGACATTCAGCAGATTTTCCCCTAACTGGAAGCAAGTCTGGAATGGCATCTACCCTTGGCATGTAACCACTGTGCTCAGCCCCTAACAACAATGGCATGTGGCATGGCCCAGCATGTAACTGACCTCTTGGTTTTTTTTCCTCCCAGGCTCTGGACTGGTGTCTCCTCTTGACACATAATCTTCATGCTCAGCCCTGTCATACAATGGCCCTGCTTGCATCTGACCTTCTGGAGAATTTTTATATCAATGTTTCTGGGGAAATTGGTCAATAAACTTTTCTTTTAATTTTGCTTATCTTCATTTATCTGGTTTTGTCATCAGTCATACTTTTTTAAATAAAATGTCTGTAATTGCATTCCTTCCTCTTCCCTCTTCTATTTTATAAAACAGTTTGAGAATAATTGATGTTACTTTTACAATAAAGGTCTGTTGTGAATCCATGGGGATTCCATTTTTATATTTGGAATTTTTGATATTTTTATTTATTTATTTGCAAACAGAGAGGAAAAAGAAGAGACAATGGTTAGAGCTGTTGCAAATGAACTCCAGGTGCACGTGCCACTGCATCTGGCTTACATGGGTACTGAGGAATTGAACCCAGATCATTAGGATTTACAAGCATGTACTTTAATTATTGAGCCATCTTTCCAGCTCTGAAATTTTTTTATTACTATTTCAGTTGGGCTGTTTGGAATAGATTTATTCAAAGTATCTCATCTAGGTTTAGTGTTGGTATGCCATCTGCATCCAGAAATTGAAATTGATCTATTTTCTTTTCGATTTGCCTGCTTAGTGAAATATGTGTTATTAATATATATCCTAACAACTTTCTGATTTACTTTGGTATCTGTTTTAATGTCTCCCTTTTTATCCCTAATTTTATTAATTAGGTTGTTCTCTTCCTTTTGGATAGTTTTGCAGTGTTTTGCCCTTCGTGTTAACCTTTTCTAGGATCCAACTCATTTCATTAATTCTTTGTATTGTTTGAGTTTTTTAATTAACTTATTTATTATTACTTGAGGCAGAGAAATTAGAGGTTTCTCAGGGTCTTCTGACACTGAAAATGAACTTCAAATGTATGTGTCACTTTTCCAGGCTTTATGATGGCTTCATGCATCTTCTATCAGGCTTTTTTTTCAATATTTTTATTTGTAAATAATTTGCAAGCAGAGTGAGATAGATAAAAGGGAGACAGAGAAAATGGGCATGCCAGGGCCTCCAGCTGCTACAAATTAACTTCAAATGCATGTACTACTTTATGCATCTATTTGGCTTTACATGGGTACTGGGGTATTGAACCTGAGTCATAAGGCTTTGCAAGCAGTTGCCTTAACCATTGAGCCATCCCTCCAGCACATTCTGTCAGACTTTTTAAGCAAGAACTTTTAACCACTGAGTGATATTTCCAGCCCTATACTGTTTTTGTTTGATTGTTTATTTGTTTTCCATTCCTTTTATTTCTGCCTTGATCTTATTTATGTCTTTCTACCTACTTATTTTAGCTTTGCTTGTTCTTATTTGTTTTCCATTCCTTTTATTTCTGCCTTGATCTTATTTATGTCTTTCTAACTACTTAATTTAGGTTTGCTTGTTCTTGTTTTTTCAAAGCCCTCATGTATATCATTGAGCTATTTATTTGAGATCATTGTGATTGTTAATATAAATTCCTATACCTATTTACTTCCCTCATAAATCTACTTTCATTGTATCCCAGAGGTTTTGGTGGGTCTTTATCATTTTCACTTAGTATTGAGAATTTTGAAGTTTCCTTCTTGATTTCTTCAGTAAGTCACTCATCATTCAATAGGGTGTCATTTATTCACTGTGAATGTTTATGCACTCTATAGTATTTCTTACTGCTGTAATTTGATTTTATTTCATTGTGATTATGTATCATACAATAATTAACTTCACTTATCCTGTATTTGTGAAGTCTTGTTTTGTGTCCCATTATGTAATATTTTCAAGTGTTTCTTATTGCTCATTTGCTTACCTACCATTTCAGTGTGGTTTATTCTTTCCTTTACCTCATGAGTGTACTTATATTTCCCTTACGTCTGAAGAACTCCATCAAAAATCTGTAGAACTAATTTAGGGGTCATAATTTCTTCTATTTTTATCATGCAAAGTTTTCATTTCCTCTTACATTATTATCAAAGGATGTCTATTGTCTTTCACAGCATAAAATACATCATTCCAAGTTCTTCTGGCTTTTTAAATTTTCTGCTGAGAAATTTGCCATTACTCTGATAGGCCTGCCTTTAAATGTGACTTGGAATTTCTTTCAACCTTTATATATTTTCTATATTATTCATAATGTGAGGTCCTTTTCTGAGGTCTTAGTTTGGTTTACTAAATACATTCTATCTTAAACAGCAGCTCTTGAATTATTTGGAAATTTTTCCATTCTTATTGACATTTTTGATGCCTTTAACATTGAATTCTCTTTCTATATCTACTGTTTTAAATTTGAACTTTTCATAGTACTCCACAGTTTTTCCATGTTAATTTTTTTAGGGGGGTCACACAAGTTTATTTCCGCTGTGCCAAATACTTACTCAATAAACAAGCAGAAAAACAGATGTCTCTGGATATATATAATAACCATAGTTTCTCAAAGTGAACTAGTCCTGTTTAACAGGTCAAATTGCTAGTCTATGTAAATAAACTGGAAAAGACTCAAGTATGCAGCTGTACACATCACCAGAGGGCAAGTTCCTTTCACTAAGAATGTCTACAGCCAACCATACATTTGTACAGTCCTCTGCTATGATTCCATGTTAATTTTATTATTGTTATTTTCTTCATTATTGTGTGTACGTTCCTCTATCTTTGCTAGAAGACATCATATTCCATAATCCCCATAATACATTCAGCTGGTGATGCTTTCCACTGAATTTTTAAGTCACTTATGAATTTTTCATGTGCAATATTTCAAAGATTTTTAACAGTAATTCCATTCCTTGTTTTATTCAGGTGTTTGTGTTTTGCAATTTTTTATGAGCTTACATTGCTTCATTTCTTAGATCTACTTAAAATTATTTTGAAATTTTTGGTGTTTTCTGTAGACTATACTGGAAGCCATCACATGGGATTTATATTTTTTGAAGGAGTCATGTTTCAAGTTTCTTGTACTTACATATTACAACTTGTACATCTGGGATTACATCTTTCGTTGGAATTTTTTTTAACCTCCCTTATTCTTTCATTGGATGTATTTTCAGTGTTTAAAAGGGGTTAGATTATAGTAGGGCTGAAGTGTCATTTTATTTTACTAAACTGGTATGGGGTAACCAGGCTCAATACACAGTACTTCTATGCAGGCTGTATACTGTCTGCAAAAATAAGTATTATGAAAGGATATGCTTATTATAAAAATATATTAATAGTCAGATAAATAGCAGTTATCCCTTAACTACTAATCACTTTAGAAAATAAAGGGACAGTGATGATGCTATGTGTAAATTAATAAATTATTTACTAGGAGTATAAGTGAAAAAGAAAAATTAAGGGCTGTGGTTGTGATTAGTGCTTGGCTGATAGAGGGGGAAAATGGAAAAGTAAATAGAAAGGGACAATTGTAGGGACTGGAGAAAAGATGACTCTTGTTTTTTACAAAAAGTATAGTAATATAACTCAGATAACTCAATACTGTCCCAATGTTAAGGATGCTAATATATAGAGACACAGTCTAGGCCTGGAGACAGAGAGAGAGAGGGAGGGAGGGAGAGAAGGAGAAATTCTTTCCAAAGGAAAATAAGAAATGAAAGAAGAAAGAAGAAATATAAAAGATATAATTTATGGGAACACATCTGACCTACAAAATTGGCTTTGTATATTACATTTATTAAGAATAAGTGTGAATAGGCATTAGATGGGGTTATATAGGCTGAATGCAGTTTCTCTGGCTTGCTTGTTTCAGTCTTAACTTTCTCAGCATTCATTCCTGTGAGACCAGATGTTTGACATATCCCTGATTAGTGCTTCCCTAGGTTTGCTAACAGATCCTAGCCCCATTAATGGTAAGTTAGATTACAAATGCTTTTTTCATATCTCTTTGGACATTTACTATGTTTGTCTGTCTTTCTCATATTAGTGTCTTTTAATTATCTAACTCCAGACATGTGTACCATCTATGCACATGTGCAACCTTGCATGCTTGTGTCATCTTGTATGTCTGGCTTATTTGGGACCTAGAGAGGTGAACTTTGGTCCTTAGGCTTCACAGGCAAACACCTTAACCACTAAACTATCTTTCCAGCACCTTTAGTATTTTAAATAGTCCCTGCATCTGAATTGGCAAATCTTTGTCTAGCTTTGGAAATTTTTCTGCTATGGTTTCATTTAAAACATCTTCTCTTTTAAATAGAATATTATACCTTTTTAATGTCAATTATTCTTAAATTTGGTCTTTTGGGAGTATGGAAAATATCTTGAAAATCATGTTTGCAAATAATTAATAGGTCTGTGTTTTTGTTGGACTATTCAAAATCCTTTATCTTTTAGCTCAAATACTCTGCCCTTCACTTGACCTATTTTTTTGTGAGGCTTTCCATGGTTGTTTTTATTTTATTTATCATGTTATACATTCTAAGTATTTCAGTGAAGTTTTGCTTCAGTATCTCCATTGCTTTATTAAATTCTTCATTCATAAATCCTATCAACCTGCTTAATTAATTCAACATTTTGTGCTCCCATTAGATTTGTTCTATACTTTTTCTTCATTTATTGAACATGTTTAAAATCTTTTATTTTTATTTAATTTCATCTAATTTATTCTCAGCATAAGCCACAACTGTGTCACAGTGGAAGTATTGAACCTACATCCTAATCTTGCTAAAAACATGGTTGTATTATTTTTCTTATTGCAGCAACAAAAACCTGATTAAATAATACCAGCTTAAGGAGGCAGATTTATTTTGGCTTTAAGTTACAATCCAACATTGTAGGGAAGGTCTGGTGGGCAGGATCATGATGCACCTAATCACAATACATCCTCAGGAAGAATACAGAGAATGAATACTGGTGCTTGGCTATCGTTTCCCTTTCTATGTAACCTGGGATCTCCAGTCCATGGAACAGCTCTACTTACAATTAAAATGGATCTTCCCAACTCAACCTAATCTAGAACATCCCTTACATACATGTCAGGAGCATGGAAGGTCCTTCCATCTTCTCATGTCCTCCTCAGTTTTTTTTTTTAATATTTTGTTTCTCTTTATTTATTTATGGAGACAGACAAACAGAGAGAGAAAGAGGCAAATAGAGGGAGAGAATGGGCATGCCATGGCCTCCAGCCAGTGCAAACTAACTCCAGATCCATGTGCCACCTTATGCATCAGGCTTATGTGGGTCCTGGGGAATCGAGCCTTGAACCAGGGTCCTTAGGCTTCACAGGTAAGCGCATAACTGCTAAGCCATCTCTCCAACCCTTCAGTTTCTTTCTTGACTGTTTTTTATGTTTTCATTATATAGGTCTTTCACTATCTTGGTTAGTGCTATTCCAAGTTATTTGATTTATTTTGGGGCTGTTGGAAACAGGACAGCCTTGCTGATTTCTTTTTCTGTGTATTTGTCATTTGTATATAGGATGGCTATGATTTTTGTGTATTGATTTTGTATCCTACCACAACACTGAAGGAATTAATCACCTTAGAAGTTTTGAAGATGGAGATTTTTAGGTCACTTATGTATAGGATCATGTCATCTGCAAGTAGGGCTAATTTGACTTCCTCATTTTTAATTTGTATCCCTTTTATATCCTTGTCCTGTGTTATTTCTTGGGCAAAGATTTCCAGTACTGTGTTGAAGAGTGGTGGTGAGAGTGGGCACCCTTGTCTTGTAACAGATCTCAATGGGAATTCCTTGAGTCTTTCCCCATTAAGTATGATTTGGGCTTTAGGTACTTTATATATAGCTTTTATTATGTTGAGATATAAACCCTCCATGCTTAGTCTCTCTAATGTTTTGATAATGAAGTAATGTTGTATTTTGGCAAAGGCCTTTTCTGCATCTATTGAAATGATCATGTGGTTCTTAGGTTTGAGTTTATTTATTTTATTATATTTATCAGTTTCTTTATGTTGAACCATCCCTGCATCACTGAGATGAAGCCTGCTTGGTCAAGGTGGATTCTCCTTTTGATGTGTTGTTGAATTTGGTTTGGAAGAATTTTGTTGAGGATTTTTGAATTTAAGCTCATCAGGGATATATAGGTTTATAGTTATTTTTTTCTTGTTTTACCTCTGTCTTGTTTTGGTATTAATGTGATTCACAGAAGGGGTGAGAGTGCATTCCCTGTTCTCCAATTATGTAAAAATGCTTGAAAAAAAGTGATTTCACTTGTTCAGTGACAGTTTGGTAGAATTTGGCTGAGAATCCATCAGGTCCTGGACTTTTAGATTTGGAAAGATTTTTGAGTACATTTTCAATCTTAATGGATGCAATAGGTTTGTTTAGATTTATCCGCTCTGGACTTAGTGTGGGTAGGTGGTGTGTATCTAGTAATTGGTCCATTTCCTCCATGGTATCCAATTTTGTTGAGTAAAGGTTTTAGAAGTATGACATAATGGTTCTTCTAATTTCATTGATGATTGTTGTGACCTTTCCCTTTTCATTTCTAATTTTGTTAATTTGAGACTTCCATTTTTATCTTTTGATCAAATTGGCCAGAGGTTTATCAATTTTGTTTATTTTTTGAAAGAACCTATTATTTGTTTAATCAGTTTTCTTAGTTTACAATTCATTAATTTCTGCTCTGATCTTAATTATATCTTTCCATCTAGAAGTCTTAGAGTTGGATTGCCTTTTTTCCCAAATCATTGAAATATATGGTTAAGTTATTAATTTGAGATATCTCTGTCTTTGTTATGAAAGCATTTAGTGCCATAAATTTTCCCTTTATACTGCCTCCATTGTGTCTCATAAGTTTTGGTATATTGTATTTTCATTATCATTCAGTTGTAGAATTTTTTAATTAATTTTTTATTAGTTTGAAACTTTGCATGGATCCATCAAGTGTTGGTGCCATAATTTCCCTGTTCCATGCTCCCATTCTACTGAAGACCCTACTTATAGGATTGCTGGTATTGACCATGGACTTGTGTGTGGGTTATGAGTTGTGAGAGCAGCAGTCAGCTGTTGGGGGGAGCAATGCCTCTGTACATTCCCTCCCACCCTATGGCACTTACAATCTTTCTACCCTTTCTTCAGTAAAGTTCCCTGAGCCTTGGTGGGTGTGCCTTAAGTCTACTTTAGTGTTGACCTCTCAGCATCTTCTGGATTTCTGCTTTGGTGCATTTTGAGTGTCCTCAGTGTCTGTGTCCATCACCCTGGCTCCAGATGGCAGGCTCGCCATAGAAGTAGCATTCATGTTCATCTTGCCAATTTTTATGTGTTTTCACCTGGGTCCTTGCTGTTGTGGTAGTGGTGGTTCACCAGCTGAAATGGAGTCAGAGATCCTTGTCTTGTTGATAGATTTTTTTTTTAATTTTATTTATTTATTTGAGAGAGACAGAAACAGAGAGAAAGACAGATAGAGAGAGAGAGAATGGGCACGCCAGGGCTTCCAGCCTCTGCAAACGAACTCCAGACGCATGCGCCCCCTTGTGCATCTGGCTAACGTGGGACCTGGGGAACCTAGCCTCAAACTGGGGTCCTTAGGCTTCACAGGCAAGCGCTTAACCGCTAAGCCATCTCTCCAGCCCTGACAGATTTTTTTTAAAGGGATATTCTTTTATGTAATTTTTTTATTTTTATTTATTTATTTGAGAGCAACAGAGAGAGAAAGAGGCAGAGAGGGAGAGAGAAACAGAATGGGTGCACCAGGGCCTCCAGCCACTGTAAATGAACTCCAGACACATGCACCCCCTTGTGCATCTGGCTAACATGGGTCCTGGGGAATCGAGCCTTGAACCATGGCCCTTAGGCTTCACAGGCAAGCATTTAACCGCTAAACCATCTCTCAGCCCTGTTGATAGATTTTGATCCTCAGTTCTTGCTGCTTTCTGAAAAAGAAGAATAGATTTTCCAATGGAGAGTAAGAATAGAATTTGTTAAAGTGGAAAAGCATTGTTAATTTAGAGAGATTTCAATGTGTGTAGCCTTACTTTTGGCCAAAGGCTAGTAGAAGATTCTCATTGGAGTTCATAATATTGCTCTCCATAGGATCTGACTTCGTTCCCATTTCCAGTTGCGGGTTCCTTTCCACTGAGTGGACTTCTTAGCCTATCAGAAATACATTGGTCACCTACCTAGTGTGGGTAACACTATTTCACAAGTTTGTACATCTTGTCAGGATGTTTGATTGCATATAGCAGGGTCTCCTGCTTGCTCACACTATTTATTGTTAGCCATTTTCACCCGGGATCTCATGTCACAACTTTAAGCACTTATACAGGCTAATCATCTGAGAACTGACTTCCTTCCAGATTCAGCTAAATCTTTTGATGTTCAGTGTCAGCAGCATGTATTGTCTTACACAATAAGTTCTTACCTTTTCCCTCAGGCAGGTTATCAATTGCTTTGATGGAAATCTGTCTTGTTTTGGGGACCTCATACACCTCTCTAATCAGCAGTTCAATGTGGGTTGTAACCCAGTTCTTGTACTTACTGGGATTTACCAGCCAGTTCAAATATTTTAGGATTAGGCTTCATCCCACCCTCCTCAAGACCCATCTTACCAGACTCCATGCTCCTACTGAGGTTATATGTTTTACTCCCCTATCTAGAAGAAAGTTTTTTGTTTTTGTTTTTGTTTTTTTTTACAGTAGGGTTTCACTCTAGCTCAGGTTGACCTGGAATTTAATATGTAATCTCAGGGTGGCCTCAAACTCATGGTGATCCTCCTACCTCTGCCTCCCAAGTGCTAGGATTAAAGGTGTACACCACCATGCCCAGTTTAGAGAGAAGTTTTATATGATACTGATTCATTTTAGATTTTTTTTATAGCTCCCCCCTTCCTATCATCCTAGTCTACTCCCCACAAACCCTTTCATCCTTCTTATCTGACCCTTCCAGTTTAGGACCCACATGATTGAGACCATGCAGCATTTTCCTTTCTTTGCTTGTGTGAGTTCTCTGCCCAAGTGTTTGAGTGGATTGTTTGAATTTTTTTTTTATTGCATAGTTTTTTGAGTTCTTTGTAGATTCTGGATTCTAGACCTTTGTCAGTGGTATAGCTGGCAAAGAATTTCTCCTATTCTGTGGGTAGTCTGTTGGCTCTGTTTATGGTATGCTTGTCTGTATAAAAGTGTTGTAGCTTCATAAGACAAGTCTAGAATTTGTCCAGCACCATTTGTTAAAGATGCTGTCTTCCCCCATGTATGTTGTTGGCAACTTTGTTAGAGATCAAGTAGCTGCAGTTGCTTGAACTAAGGTCTGAGTCTTCAATTCTGTTCCAGATGTCTGTTTTTATGGCAGTACCATGCTTTTTTTTTTTATTACTATGGCTTTGTAGTATAGCTTTAGATTGGGTATTGTGATAACTTCAGAGGTGTTCCTTTGTTGAGGATATTTTTGGATATGCAAATCTTTCTGCTATTCCATATGGATTTTGAGATTTTTTTTCTATTTCTGTGAAGACTGATACTGGGATTTTTATTAGTACATTGTTGAGTCTGTGTATTGCTTTTGGTAAAATTGCCATTTTCACACTATTAATTCTACCTATGCAGGAGCATAGAAGATCCTTCTATCTCCTCATGTCCTCCTCAGTTTCTTTTTGGGGGTTTTAAGCTATCATTATATAGGTCTTTCTCTTCCATGGGTAGTATTATTTTAAGTTATCTGATTTTTCTGTGGCTACTTCAAACAGGGCAGCCTTGCTGATATCTTTTCCTGTATGTTTGTCATTTGTGTATAGGAAGGCTACTGATTTTTGTGTATTGATTTTGCATTCTGCCACTTTGATGAAGGAATTTATCACTTTTATAAGTTTTGTCGTAGAGTCTTTAGGTCACTTATGAATAGTATTGTGTCATCTGCAAATAGGGCTACTTTGACTTTTTCCTTTCCAATTTGTATCCTTTTTCTCTTTTTCTTGTCTTGCTTGGGTTAGGATATATAGCATTATGTTGAAAAGCAGTGGTGAGAGTGGGCACCCCATCTTGTTCCCAATCTCAATGGGAAATCCTTGAGTCTTTCCCCACTAAGTATGATTTGAGCTTTAGGTATTTTCTATGTAGCTTCTATTTTTATTATGAGATATAACCCTTCCATGCCTTATTCTTTCCAATGCTTTGATCATGAAATCATGGTATATTTTGTCAAAGGCCTTCTGTGCATCAGTTATGGGGTTGTTTTCTTTAAGATTATATATGCTCTATTACATTAATTTATTTCTATATGTTGAACCATCCTTGCATCCCTGGACGAATAATGCTTTTGATGTGTTGTTAAATTTGGTTTGCAAGAAAAGCCTAACAAAGCCAGTCGTGTTGGTGCACTACTTTAATTTCAGCACTTGTGAGGCAGAGGATCACTGTGAGACTAGTGCATTCCAAGTCAGCCTTGGCTAGAGCAAGACCCTACTGTGAATAGGTAAGCAAACAAACAAGTCTAATAAAGCTGGTCCATATCATACTATATTAGTAAAAAAAAAAAAAAAATGGTTTGCAAGGATTTTGTTCAGGATTGGTTTATCCAAGTTTATTAGAGATACAGATCTATGATTTTCTCTCCTTCTTGTATCTCTGTCTGAGTTTAGTATAAAGGTGATGGTATCTTCATAGAAGAAATTGAGGAGCTATCCCTATTCTCCAATTATTTTAAAAAGCTTGAGAAAAAGTGTTGGATGAAGGTTTGCTAGAATTTGCCTGAGAATCCTTTTGGAAATGTCTTTGATTACATTTTTAATCTCAGTGGACATAATAGTTTTGTTTAGGAGATTTATCTTTTCTGGATTTAGTTTTTGGTAGGTGGTTGCTGTCTAGGAATTCTTTCATTTCCCCAGATTATCTAGTTTTGTGGAGTAGAGGTTTTGGAAGTATTACCTGATGATTCTTTCAATTTCATTGAAGTCTGTTGTGATCTCTGTTTTGAAAAATTCTGTTCTTCAGTTACTCAGATTTCATAGTTTCCAATTTATTAATTTCTGCTCTGATCTTAATAATTTCTCTCTGTCTGAAAGTTTTAGGGTTGCCTTGTTCTTGTTTTTCCAGTACCTTTAGGTGGATGGTTAGGTCATTAATTTGAGATATCTCTGTCTTTGTTTTGAAAGCATGTAGGGCTATGAATTTTCCCCTTAGGACTGTCTTTACTGTGTCTCATAAGTTTTGGTATGTTGTTATCTCATTACCATTCAGTTCTTTTTTGATTTCTTCCCCAATCCATTCATTGTTTTATAGCATATTGTTCAGTTTCCAGGAGCTGGTTTATTTATTTTGTCTTTCTTGTTATTGCATTGTGGTCAGATATGATGCAGTAAATTACATCTACTTTCCAGAATTTATTGAGGCATGCTTTATGCCATAATATATGATCTATTCTATGGGCTGCTGAGAAGAATATCTATTCTATGGATTTGGTATTGAATGTTGTGTAGATGTCTATTGAGTCTAATTTATCTTTGGTGTTTTTAAAATCTACTATTTTCCTGTTGATTATCTGCTTAGATGATCTTTCTATTGATGCAAATAGGGTATTGAAATCCCTACTGGGAAGGCATGTATTTCTGATTTTCTGTCAAGTATGTTTTGCTTTATTAAATGTGGTGAACCTGTGTTTGGTGCATATGAATTTGATTGTAATAATCCTTATGTTGAATCTTCCTCTGGTTAGTAAAAAGTGGCCTTCTTTGTCCTTCTTAATTACTTTTTGGTTAGAAGTCTATTTTTTCCGATATTAGTGTAGCCATACCTGCTTGTTCATTTTCATTTGATTGGAAAATCATTTTCCATCCAATCCTCCTGAGAAGGTTTTCTTAATGGTGAGGAGAGTTTCTTGGAGACAGATGAAAGGTCCATTTTTCTGATCTACCCTGTTAACTCGTGTCCTTTGATGGGAGAATTAAGACTATTAAGATTTAAAGTTATAATTATGAGGTTCATTCAATCCCTGCCATGCTGGAGGTGTTAAGGGATTTGGTGCTTTCTTTGGCTTTGTATGTTTCCATGCCTAATGTGGTTTTAGTTATTGTGTTCTTCCTCTTGTAGGCTCCTGAAGTTGGTTGTTTGACTCTTCTGTGTAGTCCCTGAAGTTTTCTCTGTAGATTTAGCTTTGTGTTTGTGTACTTATAGAGCTTCCCTTTTCTTCTATTATGAGAGATATTTTCACTGGGTACAGTAGTTTGGTTTGGAAGCTATAGTTTTTTTAGAGTTTAAAGTGTTCCATTCCAAACCCTTCTGACTTTCAGGGTTTCCATTGAAAAATCTGAGGTAATTCAATAGGATTGTCTTTGTGTGTAATAAGTTGATTCACTCTTACAGCTTTTAGCACTCTCTCTTTGATTTTTTTCTTATGAGTGTTAACTATGATGTGCCTTGGAGAATTTCTAATTTCAGGTTGTGGCTTGATTTTCTTGATGCTTCTTTGAATTCATTCTTGCATTTTGTTATGAAGCTTAATCAGTTTGTTATTGAGATCCTCTATTTGTTGACTCACCTTCAATTCAGTTATCTCTCTTTTGAGATTGCTATAGTTTTTCTCAATTATGTTAAGCAGTGTGACGAAAGCTGTTTGCTGCATTAGGTGATTCTGTTGCATTTCATTTATGCAATTGTTGCTTTTTTGATGCCATTCCTTTGGTCAGGGTCTTATTGATTTTATTTAGTTAGTTAGTTAGTTTTTTTTTTTTTTTCAAAGTAGTGTCTCACTCTAATCCAAGCTGACCAGGAATTTACTATGTATTCTCAGAGTATCCTCAAACTCACAGCAATCCTCTTACCTCTGCCTCCTGGGTGCTAGGCTTAGATTCATGTGCCACCATGCCTAGCTTCTCTGGTTTTATTTAATAAGCTTATTGTGCTTTCATTTTGAGATTCTGTTTCTGTTGTCTCTTCTGTGTTTTCATTGGAGACTTCCATTGTTGAACTAGACAATCTTGGTGGAGATCTCTCAGCATGTTGTCTTGTGTGTGTATGTATGTGTGTGTGTTGGGGTGTAAATCATGTTTTGTTAAGGAAGAAGCAAATAGTTACTTTTTAAGGATCTTCGGTGACTGTTATGTTTTGGGTTTAAACCAGATTGACGTGGAATCATGTTATATTCTCACACGTGTAAGGTTACGTGTTCACCAGCAGCTCTGGGGATGGTGACTAAGAGAGCTGCTTTGGAGTTCCAGAATCTGTTCAGCCCGAATCGCAGCCATGCCTTGCCTATGAGAATCAGGTACAATAGCACTTGCCCCTGCTGCCTTACTATACCTTAGCTGAGCAGTTGTGAAGATTACACTGGTGGGCACTTGCCAGATATTCCTGCATTTGCTGTTTGAAGCAGGAGTGAGGGGCCAAGGAGACAACTGAGGGTACCTGTCACAGATGGAGTTGGGGGTGCTCCCAGAAGGAGGAGCACTGTATTCCATCAATGTGCCCAGGCCAGTATGCGGATCCATCAGGGTGGGCTGCAGTATAATGTGGTTCTCAGCTGCTGCAGTGTGTATGTCTAAGTATTCCATCCCAGCATGAGCCACCAGCACAGTAGGATGGTTCTCTGTCTGAGTGCCTGAATTTAGCCAGCCTGAGTTAAGGAGTTACCAGCCTGTCTCAGCATGAGGGGCTAGTGGGGTAGGAAGAGCATGGAGGAATGGGTAGATTCTCTAATGTGCACCCCCATAGCCCCCCCCCACACACACACACTGGTGGTTCACTAGGACCTACTAATACTGGAGTCCCACAATTCTTGCCTGATTTCCCTTCCAGATCCTGGGTCTCCTGTTTTAACTAAAAAAGTGATTTCTGTTATGGCTGTACAAGTTTACATACCTCCCCAACGAGTAAGGGTCCCTGTTTAACCATAACAACCATCTCTCTAGCCCTCTATCAATCTTTTAAGGAAGCTTTAATACCAATGGTGCTCAGTTTCACAAAATAGGAGGGGAATGAATGCTACCAAACTCATTCTATGAAACCAATATCATCTTGATGCCAAAAACAGTATAAAGAATAAAGATACAAGAAAAGAAGTCTACAGATCAATGTGCCTTATGAACATAGATGTGAAAATTTCCCACAAAATACTTATAAACCAAAGTGAAGTACTCATTAAGATCATAAATAATAACCAGCTGGTATTCATGTCAAGGATATAAGGTTGATTCAACACAACCAAATCAATAAGTGTAATATGCCATACAAATAAGGTTAAGAACAGAAATGGCATGAACATTTAATGCAAAAAAGGCACCTAATTTCAACATTTCTTCATGGTAATAATCATAGAGAAATTAAGAATAGATTGAACATACCTCAAAATATTAAAAATTGTATTTGACAAACATGTATAGCCAACATTATATTATAATAAATGGTGGAAACTAAGGGCATTTCATCTAAGATCTAGAACCAGACAAGGGGGCTTGCTCTCCTCTCTTAATCAACATTATGCTTGAAGTATCAGCTAGAGAAATAATGCAATAAAAAAGACATAAATGGAATAGAGATTGAAAAGGAAGAAATTAAACTATCTCTTTTTTCAGGTGATATGATTCTGTCCTTTAAAGATCCTTTATATATTCCACCAGAAAACTCCTTCTTCTAATAAGTACATTCAGTAAAATTGCAGGATACAAAATTAGTTCCCTTTATTCTAATAACAAACTTACTAAGAAAAGTGTGAGGAAAAATTATAATTTTACAATAGCTTTTTAAAAAATCTTGGAATAAATTACCAAAATGGAAGACAGGGAAAACTTTAAGAAACTGGAACGAGAAATTGAAAAACACATTAGATGATGGGAAAACCTATGCTCCAATAGTGGCTATGCTACCAGAGCTACAAATTCATTGCAGACTCCATCAAAATACCAAAGACATTCTTCACAAAATTAGAAAAGCAAAATCATATGGACAGACAAAAGACAGTGGATAACCAAACAATCCTAAGTAGAAAGAACACATGGGTGGTTGGGCTGGAGAGATGGCTTAGTAGTGACGGTGCTTATCTGCAAACGTAAGGAACCAAGTTTGACTCCCCAGAACCCACATAAGCCAGGTGCACATGGTGTGCATGCATCTGGAGATCTTGAAAATCCAAAAAATAAAACTATAAAGAAAGAGAGAACATTGGTGGAAGTATTACTTCAGACTTCAGAGTATACTACAGAGCTATATTAACAAAGAACTTGGTATGGCCCCAAAATAAACATGTAGACCAATGGAACAGAATGGAAGAGCCAAGTCAGGCATAGTGGCACACAGCTTTAGTCGCAGCACTTGGGAGGATCACCATGAATTTGAGGCCACATAGTGATCTGAGACTACATAGTGAATTCCATGTCACCCTGGGCTAGCACGAGAACCTATTCTCAGAAAAAAAAAAAAAAAGATGAGAATAATTTTAAATAAATAAATAAAATATGTGCCAGAAAGATTGCTTAGTAGTTACAGTGCTTGCCTGTGAAGCCTAAGGACCCAGGTTCCATTCTCTAGTACCACATAAGCCAGATGCACAAGGTGGTGTATGTGTCTGGAGTTCATTTGTAGTTGTTACAGGCCCTACCTAGCATGCTCATTTTCTTTGTCTTTCTCTCTGTCTGCCTCTTTCTCTCTCTCTCTCTCTTAAATAAATAAATAAATAAATAAATAAAATATTTTTAGAAAGGAATGGAGGCTTAAAAAATAAGCCTAAACAGATGTGAACATTTAACTTCTGAAAGTGATGTCTGAAACATACTCCATAAAAAAGATAGCCTAGTCAATAAATGGTGCTACAAAATTAATATCCACTTGTGGAAAAATGATACTAGATCATATCATTCATCTGGCTAAAAAAATCAACTCAAAAAGTATCAAACACCTTAATTTGAAAACAGAAATACTTGTAGAGAAAACATAACTTACTTAGTAAGAAGCTGTATATATAGTGTTCTGTACTTTGCTTCATTCACAGTGAAACAGCTAAATAAACAATTATTATGTCACTGTTTATTATAACATCTCATTATAAGTATTTGTAATATATTGTTTTTCAATGGATAGAGTTAGTACAGTACAGTCTTTGCTGTTCTGAAATGCACCAGAGCTCTGAAACTCACAATTTTTTTTGTCCTCAGTTCATTTAGTGCTAAAGCCTAGTATAGAGCTATTAGTACCATAATAAATTTTAAAACTACTTATATAGGTTTTAGTAAAGGATAAATATTCATAAAACATAGGTTAATTAAGTATGAGATGCTGTCCTAATACTTTTGGCTGGCTGGTATTAGATATAATATAGTAAATTCATCAAATTAAATAGCTTATGTCAGAAAACTTTTGAATTACTGAATACCTCCATGTATTCCCAAGAGTTTCTGTGACAAGTGGATAAGATTTATAGATTGAATCATGCAAGAAAATATTAGTGCTGTTTCTGTAAAGAAAGAAGTGATGATACTTTTCTTTTTCTTCTCTACTTTTTGAATTTTACCTCTAGCATGAATTATTTCAAAGAAATATGACTTTAAAGATAAATAAGTTATCAGATGGTTATGCAATAGGAGAGATGGTTTTACATTTTTTCATATGAATTTTAAATGAGAAATATTCTTAATCAAGTGCCTTGGGTTGAGGGATACAGATACCTATGTGCCAGGATGGATAGGATGGCATATTATCTGAAACTTCAGAATTGCTTTTAAGTCTTAAGCAATGCAGAGTAGCTACAAAATGGGAAAGGCAGGGGACAGCTACACCAAAGAGTATGATGTGAGCTTATATGTGCTCCACACTCTTGATCATTTGACTATTGTACAGTTCTTTTATTTTTACTTTCACAGTCCAGATATATTTTCATGCCTGTGTGTATAGAAGGTGGGCACTGTTTTTGGTTTTTAGCTTACCTGAATACCTATTATATACGCTTAAATTTTTATAACTGCTCATTTCTTTTGACCATTTGGTAGTATTTCATTGTACCTAATGCTGGCTTTACATTTTTTCAACATTACCTATAAACATTATTTGACTATTAAAATTATTTGGCCTTTTTTTTTTATTTGTCATTTTGTCTGTTGTTTGTGAGCCAAAATCTCCCTGTGTATCTTAGCCTGTTCTTTTGTTTTTGTTTGGGGTTTTGTTTTTTGAGGTAGGATCTCACTCTAGCTCAAGCTGGCCTGGAATTCAGTATATATTCTCAGGGTGACCTTGAACTCACGGTGATCCACCTACCTCTATACCTCTATCTCCTGAGTGCTGGAATTAAAGGCATTGCCACCATACCCACTTAGGCTGTTCTTGAACTCAGTTCTCCACTGTCCACCTTGAACATGCTGGACTGATATGCATGTTTCATCAGTCCCATCTATTTTTCATTTTTATTTTAACACAGTGTCTTCAGCTCAAACAGTCTTTTTCTAAAAATTTTGTTTATTTTTATTTTTTTATTTGAGTGTGACAGACAGAGGGAGAAAGAGGCAGAGGGAGAGAGAAAGAGAGAGAGAGAAAAAATGGGCATGCCAGAGTTTCCAGCCACTGTAAACAAACTCCAGACATATGTGCCCCCTTGTCCATCTGGCTAACGTGGGTCTTGGGGAATTGAGCCTCTAACTGGGGTACTTAGGCTTCACAGGCAAGCTTTTAACTGCTAAACCATCTCTCCAGCACTCAAACTGTCTTTTAAAAGGCTACTCTTAAACTCTTGGCCTCAAGAGGTTCTCTTGCCTCAGCATCCATGATTCTGGAACTGCAAACACCTGCCAAGACAAGCTAACATTATCTTTAGAGCCCTTGGTTGGTTAACCTTCATTACTTAGTTTCCTTAGAAACTTCAAATCTAAACTTTAAAAAATATTTTTTTTGTTGTTTATTTTTACTTATTTATTTGAGAGCGACAGACAGAGGGAGAAAGAGGCAGAGAGAAAGAGAGCAAGAGAGGAGAGTGGACACGTCAGGGCTGCTTAGTCACTGCAAACGAACTCCAGACACGTGCACCCCCTTGTACATCTGATTTACGTGGGTCCTGGGGAATAGAGCCTTGAACTGGGGTCCTTAGGTTTCATAAGCAAGCGCTTATCTGCTAAGACATCTCTCTGGCCCAAAACTAAACTTTTAATAATAAAATATTTCCATTAATTACATACTAATACAGTGTAACAGAGTAATTATGTTCTATAAATTATAATAAAGGGAATTTATTTAAACCAAATTAAATGTTAAATGTCTCCAGTTATCTCTGCATGGAATTTATTAAGCATCTTTATATTTAATACAATTATCTACCAAATTTAAATGGAGTTTTTAACTTTTATTATTTCCTGTATATTTCTCCAGCATTAGCATAATATATTGCAACTTTTTATCTTATTTTATAATTAATATACAATTTAAAAATTCACAAACTGATTTTTGTCCATATAGTAGTAATCAAAATAGCTGAATTTATTACACATGAGCATTTATTTTATACACGCATACACATGTTTGAGATATTTAGCTCTGTGGATCTTTGGTGTTTTACTCTGATTATTTGTGTTCATCCAAAATTCCCATGTTAAAATCTAATTACCAGTGCAATAGTGTAAGAGGTGGTGCCTTTAGGATGTAACTAGATTATGTCAGGGAAAGCCCTTTTGGTGAGATTAGTGTCCTTATCAGTAATGGTCCAAGAGAACCAAGAGTAAGGGCTTCAGCATGCATCAAATCTGGCAGTACCTTGACCTTTAACTTTCATTCTCCAGAACTATGAATAATAAATTTCTGTTGTTTATAAGTTATGTGGCCTAAGGTATTATTACATAGCATTCTGAACAGTTTAAGGCACTGAACATAGATATAAGGTGAAAGCCAACTATTGAATAATTTTCACTGCTTTTCATTTCCAATTAAAATTTTGATATGGACCTTAAGAGGCTTAAAATACTATGTGAACATAGTATATTACATTAATCTGCCTTAACTTCACTGTCACTTTAAAAAGAGAGGAACTATAAAACTACTTATCAGCCTATGTTGCTCAAATTTGTACATTCTGTATAACTCCAGACTTAAATTCACAGTTTATGTTCAGAAATATGTACCTTATTCTTTCATCTTCCATTGTTAAGGATATAAATTTATGATAGATGAACTTTTTATCATACTCAAGCATATTAAGTTATTTTATATACATTTCTAAAGAAATAGTACATGATTACAAAAAGCTCTTAAATAGCCAAAATTGTCTTGAACAAAACAAGAAGTCTTTCATTGCTAGACTACAATGCCATGCTGCAAAGAACATGGAAAAATGAAAATCCAGATATACTAGTCCAGTGGAACACACAGAATATAAATGTAAACCCTCAACTCTACATCCAACTAATAGACAAAGGTACTGAAAATATACACACTAGGGAAGGGCACTTTCTTCTATAAACATTGCTGAGATTTGCAACTTGATACTGGTAATATGTACTACAGAAGATTGTAGCTATACACCTGCCTTTGTCAAACAAAAACAGTTAAACTGAGAATGAATTAAACATTTATGAATTAAACACTTATGTGCAAAACTCGACATTTGGAAACCACTAGAAGCAAATATAAGAAACACAGGACACTGGACTGAGCATAGATTTCTCTGAATAAGATTCCAAGAACACAAGGCCCAACACTGGTATTGGTGGTGATGGTGGTGGTGGTGATACAAAAGGATGTCTGATTTTAAAGCTAAATAAAAATTTGAAACTTAAAGTAAAACTTAGTTAAAGCAAAAATAAAAGTAATAGCCGGGTGTGATGGCGCACGCCTTTAATCCCAGCACTTGGGAGGCAGAGGTAGGAGGATTGCCATGAGTTCAAGGCCACCCTGAGATGACAGAGTTAATTCCAGGTCAGCCTGGACCAGAGTGAGACCCTATCTCGAAAAACCAAAATAAATAAATAAATAAAAGTAAATTGTGAGTCCAAAACTTCTTTAATGGTTTGATCTTTTGGAATTCCTTGTGTTTTATGCCTTCTAAATAAACTCATTTTCATTTTTGAATAAGATCATCATCATATTTTTCTCATTGCCAATTTTAAACTATTTAAAACTTAGTTTCCTTTTAATTAAACAAAGTAAATTACTTTGAGGCAAATACATATTTCCTAGAGATTTCTCATTCAGTGTTTATCATCAATAATTTTTCTTCATTGACTTAAACCAGCATCTCATATGATAGTAGATTTGAAAATTTAGGACTAAGACAAATAGTTTAAATTTTTCTATAGATTTGCATATAGCAATGATAAATGACATGGTGACCTGGTCCTTTAAATTATCAGCTAACATTGATATGTCTCTTGAGCCCAAAAACTTTCATTCATTTGCCTTGGCACTCTCAAAACATTCCATCAAACTGTAAACAGATGCCATGATTGTTTCAACCTTAACTCTGTAACTTTGCAGATCAGAAACCACATGATTTTTCTACAGTAATTATGCACAGGCTTTGAGGACCAGAAGGCCTGTGTGTATTCATTTCTGCTGTAGTCGTGTATGTAGTAGTGTGAAGCAGTTACAGGCAACACATAAACAAGTGTGGCTGGGTTCCAACTTTATTTGTGCAGAATGAAATTTGAATTTCATATAAATTTAGGTATCATGAAATATTTTTGCCTTTTGATATTTTTGAACCATTTAAAGATACACAACCCATTCTTGGCTCACAAACTACAGAAAGACAGGTGGCAGACTAGATTTGATTCTATGGGCTGAAGTTTGCCAACTCCTGTTCTACATAGTTAAACCCACTGGATGAGAAAATCTATTTTAGCAATGCATTCTTAAATTCTTACAGTAATACTTCTATTACCATACAATACCAAAGGCCTTGCTGATCTGATCCAGTGTCTGGGAAAACAATGTTCAATTTCTTACCATTTGCTTCATAATGACCCTAATAATACTGCTTGTTGGTCATGTTTCACAGTTGGCTCACGAAACGAGAAATTTCAACAGAGACTACTATAATACTACTTGTACTTGGTTGTAATGACATATTGTGATAAAACAGAAATAAAATTAGTAAATGAAGGAAGCAAACTATAACCCTGATTCTACCACTGGTTACATACTCTTATAAAATGGAAATAAACCTGGGAGATGAGGGAAACAAGATTGTAACCCTGATTCCTTCATTAGTCAAAATAGTCAAGTTTCTCACACCTATTTCTTCACCTACTTATCACATGCAAGTATTGAGAGGCTATATCATTGTAATAGTACAAATAGAATCACAAGTGTGGCAGAAACACTTTAACATTGAGAGTGATCAATGTGTTGCCATGTAGTGGTGATTATACCTCATTTTTCTTAAAAAGCAGCATACACTAATTTGTCATAATTTTTAAATATTTACTTATTGTTACTTGGCATTTTTTATTTTGAGACAAGTTCTTGCAAGGTAGCCCAAAATGACCTGGATTTCACAATCATGCTGCCTTCTTGCTGGGAGTACGTGAATATGCCATCATACCCAGAGCCAATATATCACTGTTGAGGACTATATAAAAGTCAAGGATCTCACTTCACTTTCCACAGTCATTTTGGATTTTATTGCCTTCATGCTTTCAACAATTTTATCTTCATGCTTTGTTGAATGTATCTTGCTCATTGCTAAAAATACTTGGAGATTGACAAAGTGTATTATACATTCTTTCATTACCCTGTGAAAGCAGAAAGACATTCTCTGTTCATCCCTGCTATATGCTCAGCTTCCAAAACAGAGTCAGGTCAATGTTTGGATCTCATAAATGGGTTCTGATTAGAATGGAATATTCTCATATATTACTATTTAGAAACTGTAACTTAGAAAGCTCAATAAAATAGTTAAATGCAAAAAAAAAAGGTAGATTACAAAGGGAATCTCCTTTATTTATCATTATTAAATATAATTCTGCTCACAGCTTCCTTACAGGTCCTTGAACTTCAATTTAAAATATGTATGTATGTATGTATGTGTGTATATATATATATATGAATTTTTAAGTAATAAATTAATAAATAATAATTAAAGAATTAAAAGTTATCTTGAATTATTTTGTAAAGCAAGCTTTATTTGATCTCTGAAGCAATTGTCCTCACTTTTAAATGATAACAAAATGATCATTGGATTTTTTTGTTGCTTGTTCCAGTAAAATTACCTGTGGTTGCAATAACGAAAGCAGATTTTTGATAAATTTAGATAGAAAAACATATTTGTTAGGTAGATTCTGTAGTGTCTTGTGGAATTGACACATGTAGGGGGAAGGAACAGCAGTGAAGCTATGTGTCATTATCATTCTCCAGAGTTGAGTCATTGATGGGCCCTCCAGTCATGAATCTGGTACATAGAACTATTTATCTGACTCAAAAAAATTGATTTATATTTATTAATTATTAAGATAAATATTTTAATCCAAATTGCATAACACTTTTTCTTTTGCAAATTACATGGACTTTTAATTGCAAATTTGAATACATACCTGTCTACCCACTGGTATAACCACATTATATAAATTACATAATATAGTGGGTTTATAATGAGATCACAGCATAGAGGTTAAGAGAGTAGATTCCTTTTTTTTTTCATCTTTATTAGTTATGTACATAGTGTGTAAACAGCCATGTTGGTACCATCGTTAGCCTGCTCGTTGTCCTCCCCCCTCCAAAAGGACCCTCCTTGTTGGGGATTGTGGGTCATGCATTGTGGGGGTAGTCATCAGTTATGGGGAAGAAGCAATGTCTCTGTGCATAATGTGCCAACTTGTGGCTCTAACAATCTTTCCATCCTCTCCAATTTCCCAGGGCCATGTTGGGATCGTTTCTGGTCCACTTCAGTGATGATGTCTTGGGAGCCCCTGTGTCTCTGCATAACTAGTTTGATAGGAGTTGAGTGTTCTCTGTGTCTATCTCCTTCACCCTTATGTTAATATCAGGTTCACCAGGAAAGCAGCACTCCTGCTCATTTCCCCAGTTACTCTATGGTTTCAGCTGGGGCCCTAGTGAGATGCAATGGGCTGAATCTCTCCTCAAGTTCTGCGTCCATCTGACAAAGAGAAGCAGATTTTCCAACAGAGAGTGAAGTCTGCACCAGATAAATGGGATAACCATTATTATTTTGAGGGAACTTAATAGGTGCAGGCCCTCTTGTAGCCCAAGATTGGTGGAAGCTTGATATTGGAGAGCTGGCTTGGTTTTTGGATATGGTTCTGACTTGTTTCCCAGCTCCAGCTATGGGTTCCTTTCCACTGAGCAGATCAGTTAGCCAAATCAAGAGCAGTTGGTTACCCACAATGGCTGTGTGCCACTATTGCACTTGGGTGAGCATCATGTCAGGTGGTTTGCTGTTGAGTAGCTTAGACCACAAGTTGCTTGGACATTGTTGGTCATTTTCCTCTAGTCACTCATGTAACACCTTCTGGCACTAGACAGACTAACTGTCTGGGGACTGACTTTCTTCCAGATTCCATCCAGCTCTCTCCATGTTCCACACCAACAGCATATGGTGTCCTTAACAGTAGGATCTTAACATTACATTTAGTGGGTCATCAAGTGCTCTGACAGAAATCTGTCTTCTTTTGGGAAACCTTGTAGGTCTCTCTGATCAACAGCTCATTGTACATGTTAACTGCATCCTGGTACTGGGAGTTATAAGCCAGTACCAAGGGAGAAGAAGGAAGAAAAAGATAGGTAATATAAAAGAGAAAGAGAGAAGAGATGGGAGAGAGAGAGAGAAACAGGAGAAGATTAAAGTTAATCTTCATCATAACCTCTCCAGGGCCTGTTGATTCAGGTGTTCTCTCCAAGGACCTGATGAAGGTATAACCTTTTAGTCTGTCTTTCATGATATAGGATTTTGTGATACCATTTCCATTTGGATCCAGTTTTGTGCCCCCCTTTCCCTTGCCCTCCCCGCACACCCCTCTCTCTATTGTCCTGTCCTTGAGATGCCTAGTGGGTACGTCAGCATCTCAGGTAGATTCAGGATAAGAGCCACAGATGAGTGAAACCATGCAATGATTGTCTTTCTGTGATTGGGTGAGTTTGCTAAGAATGATCTATTCTAAGTTTAGTGGTTTTTCTTCAAATTTCTTTGTGTCATTTTTCCTTACTGCTGTGTAGATATATCACATCTTAGATATCCATTTGTCTAATGATGGACATCAGGGTTGATTCTACCTCTTAGCTATTATGAATTTAGCAGCTATAAACATGGTTTAGCAAATATCTCTGAACTGAAGCATGGAGCTTTTAGGATACAAGCCCAGTAAGGGATCTGTTTGTAACTCTACGGTCAACCTTTTTAGGAGTCTCCATATTGGTTTCCATAGTGGTTATCCCATCTTACATTCCCACCAGCCAACAGTGAATGAGGGTTCCTCTTTCCACATCCTTACCAGCATTTGTTCTCATTTGATTTTTTTGTTGTTGTTGCTTATTTGTTTTTCAAGGTAGGACCTCATTCTAATCCAGGCTGACCTGGAATTCACTCTGTATTCTCAGGGTGACCTCAAACTTATGGCAATCCTCCTACCTCTAACAACTGAGTGCTGGGATTAAAGGTGTGTGGCACCATACCTGGCTCATTTGATTTTTTAATGTTTGCTATGCTTGCTGGGGAAAGGTGGAATCTCACAGTGGTTTTAATCGGCATTTTCCTGATGATTAGGGATGTTGAACATTTTCTTAAGTGTGTTTGCTATTTGTATTTCTTCTCTGAGAACTCCCTGTTCAGTTCTCTACCCCATTTTGTAAATGGGTTGTTTTACTTTTTATTATTTACATTTTGTAGTTCTTTGTAGATTCTAGAAATTAGGATTCTGTCAGTTGTGTGGCCAGCAAAAAACTTTCTCCTATTCTGTGGGAAATCTATCGGCTCTGCTTATTGCATGTTGGTCTGAGAAAAAGCTTTTCAGCTTCATGAGATCCCAAAGATTGAGTGATTGTTTAATTTCTTGAGCTACTGGGGTTTTGTTCAGGAAGTCTTTTCCCATTCCTATATCATGGAATGTTCCTCCTATTTTTTCTTCCAGTAGTAGAAGAGTTTCTGGTCTTATATGGAGGTATTTGATCCATTTGAACTTGATTTTTTATATATGGTGAGATGTGTAGATCTAGATTCATTTTCCTGCATATGGTTATCAAGTTTGTCCAGCAGCATTTGTTGAAAATGTTTTTCCACTCTACATTATTAGGGCTTTTGTCAAATATCAAGTTGCTGTATTTACTTTACCCAAAGTCCGGGTCTTCAATTCTGTTCCATTAGTCTATAATCCTGTTTTTATGTCAGTACCATGTTGTTTTTGTTACTATGGCTTTGTAATATAGCTTTAGATCAGGTATGGTGATGCCTTCAGAGGTCTTTCCTTTGCTGAAGATGTGCTTGGATATCTGTGGCCTTCCTCCATTCCATATGAATTTTGAGATCATTTTTTCTATCTCTGTGAAGAAAAATGTTGGGATTTTTATTGGTATTGCATTAAATCTGTATATTGCTTTTGGTAAGATTGCCATTGTCACAATGTTAATTCAGCCTATCCAGGAGCATTGGAGGTCTTTCCATTTTTTCAAGTCCTCCTCAATTTCTTTTTTTTGTTTTTATCATTGTATGAGTCTTTTACATCCTTGGTTAATATTATTCCAAGGCATTTTATTTTGTAGTTGTTGTTGCTATTGAAAATTGAACCTTGTCACTAGTTTGTTCCTCTGTATTATTGTCCTTTGCATATAGAAAGGCCTTTGGTTTTTGTGCACTGATTTTGTATCCTGCTACTTTGCTGAAGGAGTTAATCACTTTTAAGAGTTTTCAATTGGAGGTTCTCGGGTCACTTATGTATAGAATCATGTCATCTGGGAATAGGGCTAACTTTACTTCTTCCTTTCCAATTTGTATCCCTGTAATTTCTTTCTCTTGTCATATTGCTTGAGCTAGGATTTCTAGTACTATGTTGAAGAGCAGAGGTGAGAGTAGACACCCCTATCTTGTTCCTGGTCTCAATGGGAATTCCTTCAGTCTCTTCCCATTAAGTATTATTTGGGCTTTAGGAGCTTTATAGCCTTTATTATGTTGAGATATAAACCATCCATGCCTATTCTCGCCAATGTTTTGTTATGAAGTAATGTATTTTGTCAAAGGCCTTTTTTGCATCTATTGAAATGATCATGTGGTTTTTGTGATTAAGCTTATTTATGTGGTGTATTACATTGACAGATTTCTGTATGTTGAACCAACCACCTGCATTCCTGGGATGAAGCCTAGTTGGTCAAGGTGGATAATGCTTTGATAAGTTGTTAAATTCAGATTCTGAGGATTTTGTTCAGGATCTTTGCATCTCAGTTCATCAGGGAAGGGGAACTCTAGCCTGCTGGTCTGGGTCCATGCACAGAGTTTCAGTGGGAGGGATTGTGGTAATGCCTGCAGGTTCCCAGTGGCAGGAAAACTTAGGTAGGAAGGAAATGCTAGCCTGCTGACCTGGGTTCTCTTAGCCTGCACTTAGTGCAGGAGGAACCTGGTGGCCCCCGAGACTGGGACACTGGGATGGCAGCTGGGACTGCTGCTGGCATGGTTGTTTGAGGGGATTGGGGGACTGGTGGGCTATTCCAGAGCATGGAAATTGGCACATTCCCTACTTTGCTCTTCTGTGCCCTCCTACTGGAGCTCTACTCAGATCTAAAATCCCCAAGGAATCCCAAAGGTCTTGCCTTTCCTTCCCCACAAGGTGAGGCATGGCTAGGCTGATGCTATCTTCACCAGAAGTCAAGAGAGTTGATTCTTAAGCCAGACCTGCATGGTTTCTTTTCTCATTCTACCATTATATATGTGTGGAAGTTTGTGCAAGCTACTCAGATGCTGCCATTCACTTTCATTTTCTATATAAAGGAGAAGAACTTCTGTAAAACAACCACAGCTCTCACTATCTTGCCACAATAAACATTTAGTTCTTGCTCAGGTACTTATATATGACCTGTTGGCTCAGTTTAACTTGGTTCCAAGTAAAGGATAATGGAGTTCAGTTTCCTGTACTGTGAAGTATGGGAGGTGAATGTCCTAATTGATAAAGCTCTGTCTTTTCATCTATAATTTTAGGACATCATTTGTGTTAAACTAAAATTATATTATTCTAAGTAAGACCTCATATAAATTCAAGAGCTTCTCAAATATGAATTATAATAACTACAGAATAACTAGCTATCTGTTCAAAGTTACTTCATTTACCCTTCTTTCCTTTTGAACAGGACCACAAACAAGAAAACAAGAGCACAGCATATTTTCATCAGTCCACAGAATCCTGATATTTCTCTAATCTCATCAAACACAGAGGAATGACCACCTTAGCAGATGGCCACAGAGGATGTCAACTATTTTTTGGAGGCAAGCAATGAAATATTTATAGCCTTAGTTTTCTGTTGCTAACTATGTAAATACAAGGAGAAATATCTTGGATTTTAATGAAACAAGTACTTTTCAGCATAGCTATTTCTTACCATTATAAATTTTCTTTAGGACTATTGTATCTCAAAATTATATTAACATGTATATACCCCTAATACAAATTATATTCTTTACAAAAATTAAGTATGTCCCTTATACAAAATAGGACATTAACTCCCTAAACATAATGCAGATTTTTTTAAGTATTTTTATTTATTTATCTGACAGAGAGAGAGAGAATGACCATGCCAGGGTCTCCAGCCACTGCAAACGAACTCCAGACATGTGTGCCCCCATGTGCATCTGGCTAATGTGGGTCCTGGAGAATCAAATGTGGGTCCTTTGGCTTTGTAGGCAAATGCCTTAACTACTAAGCCATCCCTCTAGCCCCATAACACAGATTTTAATAACATAATCTAAATACCCAGATTTGGAACTGGAGAGTTGGCTTAGCAGTTAAGGTGGTTGCTTACAAAGCCAAAGGACCCACATTTGATTCCCCAGGACCCACATTAGCCAGATGCACAAGGGGAGGGGGCACATGCATCTGATGATTGTTTGCAGCGACTACAGGCTCTGGCACACCCATTCCCTCTCTCTCTCTCTTTCTCTCTCTCTCTCTCTTCCTTTCTATCAAATAAATATCTATATTTGAAAATAGGGCTCTTAATTACTTCCAGCATTTTCCTCTTACCTTTAAAAAGTATTTAAAAGTGTTCCAGACTATTAGCAAACCATCCAGTTATGTTCCTCAAAGCTTTATATGTTGTAAAAATCCTACACCAAAATACTTTCATTGGCCTTCTAGGTAATTTCATGACATCTATTGCTTTTTGGATTCCGAGGATTTTGTTCAGGATCTTTGCATCTAAATTCATCAGGGAAGGGGAACTCTAGCCTGCTGGTCTGGGTCCATGCACAGAGAGGCAGCGGGAGGGATGGTGGTAATGCCTGAAGATCCCTAGTGGCAGGACCTCCAGGCATTATTCTATAAGGGTTGTAGACTAGTGTACTCTCTTCAGAGTTGAAGTTCATTATGTTACCTTTAACAGGGAAATTTGCCTAGACAAAAAGAAAGATCATATTTAAAAGAAATATAAAAGTATAAGTAATGTGCTACCTTCTTCATATTCATGAAAAAATGAATTCAATTTGGTCAAGGAAGCTTGTTTAGTAGGCAAAATGCTTACTTTTGCCAGCAGGAGGACCTAAGTTCAGATTCCCAGGGCCCACGTAAGATGCTGAAAGTAGTGGCTGTTGCTTCTTATTGCTGCTCCAGGGAGGCAGAGTCAGGGAATTCCTAGGACTCATTGGCTAGCTTGTCTAGACATTTAAGTGAACTGTAGGTTGTGTCAGATATTGTATTGCAAAGAATAAAGTGGAGAGAAACCCAGTTAGATCCCTAAAGCAGAACTCTGCTCTCCACCCTGCATGAACACACACATGCATGTATATACTCTATTACACACAAACCCATGCACATATTAACATGCATATATACAAGCATGCACATCACACACACATACACATGAAAAAAACAAACTAGAGTACATGAAAGTAAAGTGAATTAAAAATAAATCCTTAAAAAAATCAAAGAAAATTGAATGCTTCAAAGGATTTTATATAAGCATAGACACTCTAGATATTCAGATTTTTTTTGTCTTAATTCAGATCACAAATTTAAGGTCAACTAGTAAACATTGCTGCTTCTTAAACTATGCATAGAGAAATGTTTTCTGCAAGAGAAATTCTTTCTATAAGTGACAGAGACTATAAATTCTTTAAAAAGCACAGTGTAAAGCTTCAGAGTTTTGTTTCACTAGATAGAATCAAAATTAGTTTGTGGTTTTCTGTTGAGGAAAATTTCATCTAATTACATCCAGTGTATTCTGAAACTTTCTGGACAGCAAACCCTGTTTAGCAAAGAGAAGCAGCTGTGCTGCCCTTGTCTCAGCTCTAACAATAGTATCATCATGCAGTCACTGGGCTTCATAGAGCCATGCAGTGGTTCCACTGCCTGTCTTCTGGCAGAGAAGTACCTGGACCCTTCTAAATTGCTGGAGAAAGAGATCGGAGGGCTTCCTTCAGCAGCCCAGTTTAGTGTTTTAATGCTCTGGATCAGGGTGTTCTCTTTTAACGTTTTACATACTGCAACCTCTTTTCTCAGAATTCCACATTAAGCATTGTTTATATCTTTTCTTAGTTTAAGTATTTAGATATTTTTACATTAAAACTTGCCTCAGGGCTGGAGAGATGGCTTAGCGGTTAAGCGCTTGCCTGTGAAGCCTAAGGACCGCGGTTCGAGGCTCGGTTCCCCAGGTCCCACGTTAGCCAGATGCACAAGGGGGCGCACGCGTCTGGAGTTCGTTTGCAGTGGCTGGAGGCCCTGGCGCGCCCATTCTCTCTCTCTTCCTCTATCTGTCTTTCTCTCTATGTCTGTCGCTCTCAAATAAATAAATAAAAAATGAACAAAAAAAATTTTAAAAAAAATAAAAAACTTGCCTCATTTAATTAATGAAAAGGGTTCATAAACCATGCTTCTCCATGAACAACCCATGAAATTTATACCTATATTTCTTTTTTTTTGGGGGGTGGGGTTTTTTTTGAGGTAGGGTCTCACTCTAGCCCAGGATGACCTGGAATTCACTACGGAGTCTCAGGGTGGCCTCAAACTCACAGCAATCCGCCTACCTCTGCCTCCTGAGTGCTGGGATTAAAGGCGTGCGCCACCACGCCCGGCTATATTTCTTTTTTAAACACATTGAGATACAATAATTCTTGAGCCACTCTGGCACATCTGTGTCAGATAGCTTTAGCTTCTATTTCCTCCACACTACTAATAATGCAACCCTTTTATTAATTTTATTCCCTTGAGACCCAGAATATTAATTAGGCATGGAGACTAAGGACTCTAATCCAAAGTGTTATTTCACTTATTTTCCACAGTTTTTGGGATCATTTACAATTTGTAATTGTAAAAATTTGGGAGATGACTAGGGAGATGGCTCAGCCTGATCTAGTTTTCAATTTCTTTCCCCCATAATCCTTAAAGTTCATCTTCATACCTTTTCTATACTTTCTCCTTATATGAGTTTTTTTTTTTAAAAAAAAAAAAAAAAAGCTCATGAAGTTCTTTACGGATATAGCATATGTCTTCTTGGGTTATACTTTTACCTCAACTCTAGGGGTCTGTTTAGACTTGTCTGGCTATATCTCTACAGACAAAAATGGATGGGTTCTGAGGAACATCATCACAACTACAGGAAATAAAATTTAATATTGAAGATACATAGTAATGAGCATAGAAAATGATAGGTACTACATATTATGAATAGTTTTCATGACAGTGAAATAACCTGTTCTACTGAAGGAAATAACATTGTGAATAGGGTTTGTTGTCCTCAAATACCTACATTCCTAGAACAAGGATAGAGAATGGAATTGATTGGGTAGTTGGAGGATTTGTCATTAATAGGGATTTTCTAAGAGTAAGGAATAACCAACCATCTGCTGGTAATTGTAGTGATCTAGGGATAAGGTAAAGGTTGTTTATGGAATTTGGTTCTTTTCACCTTTAGTATGTCATTCTTATAATTAATATCTGTATTCTGAAAATGTGTCATGTGACAACATAAACAAAAACAGAAAACACAAGGTTTAATAATCCCTACAGTGGACATAATTAAATGAAGTAATCATATCTTTTATAAAAGCATGGTTTATTTCTATTAACATTTAAACACTACTTGAAAAATATAAAACAAGAATTCCAGTATACTTAACTACTCAGAAGGAAATTTTCTCATGATCCTTGAAAAGCTGCCTTTTTGTTTCTGGGTTTTTGAGAAAAACTTCTTGACAACTCCAAACAATTGGAAAGTTGATTATTACTATGTAGAATAAGTGACCCAAGATAATATTCTTTTTTAAATTTTTTTTATTTATTTATTTGAGAGAGACAGACACAGAGAGAAAGACAGATAGAGGGAGGGAGAGAGAATGGGCGCGCCAGGGCTTCCAGCCTCTGCAAACGAACTCCAGACGCGTGCGCCCTCTTGTGCATCTGGCTAACGTGGGACCTGGGGAACTGAGCCTTGAACCGGGGTCCTTAGGCTTCACAGGCAAGCGCTTAACCACTAAGCCATCTCTCCAGCCCAGTATTCTTAACTGTCAGTAGTACAGGTCAGTTAAATTAATTCTGTGAAATCTATTGGCTACACAAGCTTACTTTAAAAAAAAAAAAAAAGAAAGAAAGAAAGAAAGAAAAGAAAAGGGAGCTGGTAGTTTAACCATTACCTCCTGTCAGTTCTTGTTTGAAGTTTGACCCTGGGGTGCTAGTTCCTTGGTAAAATCCATCTTTCTCTAGGCAAGGACAAAGAATATGTCAGAGCCGGTTGTGGTGGCGCATGCCTTTAATCCCAGCACTCAGGAGGCAGAGGTAGGAGGTATCTCCATGAGTTCAAGGCCACCCTGACACTCCATTGTGAATTCCAGGTCAGTCTGGGCTAGAGTGAGACCCTACCTCAAAAAAATTTAAAAAAAAAAATAATATGTCATAAAATACTATAAGCCAAGTGGCATGTAAATAACAGACATGTGTTGCTCACATTTCTGGGGGTTAAAAAGTGCAAACACTGAGCTCCAGCAGACTCCAGGCCTGGAGAGGGCTTATTTCCTTCTGCGTAGTGGGCCATCTTCCCAGCCTGACATGGAGGGTTGGACAAAAGAGTTTTCTGAGGTCTCGTTTGCAAAGATACTAATCCCATAGGATACTATGAAATGTCCTACTGAAATGTAGGGCCATAGTTAAATAGGGTGGCCACCACCAACTACCATTAAGGCCTCCTTTGTTTTCATGATTTTACTCTTACTTTTGTGATAATAAAACTGAAGAGTATTTTTCAATTCACTGGTTCTTCTTCAGTCCCTAAACAAAGCTGTGTTCTAGAGATAGAATATTCTTGGCACAGGTCCTTTAAAAACTGTTCGTGTACAGTCTGCGTCTATAATTACATCATTTTATTATTTCTTAACCAATAAAAAAGCATATTTTCTGTAAAAAAAATTAATTCTGTGAAATGAGCTTACTTCTCTTAATGTTCCAGCTTCAGTATTATCCTGTTTAAGGAGAAACTGATTGTAACTCAGTAAAGAAAGAGTGAATCACAGAAAGGCTATGTGGACAGTGTTCCAGGCAGTGTCCTTTCACTTTTGGGTATACTTAAAAGCCAGCCAGAAAGGCTGTTGTACTTTTCCCCCCATAAGTAAAAATAAGTCTATTGAAATTTCTAACTTTAAATTCATATGGAATATTTAGTGAGAATTGTCAGCCTCAGTAAAATAAGTAGCATTTTGTATGTAGTCAATATAGTATGTTATAAAAAGAAATTAACTAGTATGTAATAAGCTATTCTATCCTCAGAGGTTCTTTGTTACTCAAAACTAATTTATTTCCTTGGCAAACATGTAATTTCAAAAACTGTTTATTGGATGGACTTTTCCATGAATAGTTAACATCTCTGCCTGACCTATATACTAGAATTATGTTACAAATGTGTGTATGTTGTTTTGTGTTATATTTAAGCATTTCATAGGATTTTGTATGTGATTCCAAAAACATTTTCCTATAGTTAAAGCAATTTTATGTTGAAGATAAAAGGTGAACCTGGTTGGGGTTGTATCAACTGTATGTCTGTAGTAATCATTATTTTAGTTTCTCGTCACATTTATACCTGTTCAAATAAAAACCCATCAATCCGGTAACTTAGAGCCAGATTCTGATCACTGTTGTCCCTATCACAGTGTGGGTATATTATTTAATTCAGGAGGAAGTGTAATTAACTGAAGTGTCTTCAGAGATTGTTCCCTTTTATGTTTGATCAGATTAGGGGTTTTGTGGCACAGGGGCCTGTCTGCCTAGTGGGAGGACTTGTGGCCCCAGTGGAGACCCAGAGACCCAGTGGTTGGGAGAATAGATGGGACACGATGTGGTCTCAATGGCAGGTGGCAGAGCAGGGAGAGGGGACCACACGGACCCAGTGGCAGGTGGCCACGTGAGGAGAGGGGACTGCAGGGACCTGATGGCAGGTGGTGGAACAGGGAGAGGGGTTTGTACAGACCAGGTGGCATGGTGGGACAGGGCAGGGACCCAGTGTCAGGAAGAGGGAGTAGGAAAGGAGGAAAGGCCTGGAAGGGAGGGTGGAGCCAGTGGGTGGGAGGAAAGGTGAGAGGAGCTTGGGCCCTGGTCTGTATTGCAGCGGCTGGAATGGGTGCTTGATGGTGCCTGGGGGGGTCTAGTAGACTTCCTGAGAGTGTGGAAATCAGGAGATTCCCTACTGGGACCCACTGCACCCTCAAGGTAGGGGTATGCTAGGACCTGTCGACTCTGGAACATTACAGTTATTACCACAGGAGTTGAATCATGGTTAGGTAGACACCATCTTGAGCAGAAGCCCAGTTGAATTTTTTTTAAAGGAGTAATTCTCTTAAATTAATTGATTGATAAAATGAATTATTACTTATTATGACTATGAATATTATGACTATGAAACTGTCCTCAGCCCTTTGATTGGATTTTTTATAGTACTGTCTTCATTTTAGATCCTTTTCATTTTTGTTGTTGTTTGCAAATGATTTTTGTTGCTCTTCTGATTGGAGGCTCAAGGGATCTTATATCTCAAGAAATTGCATTAAAATACATTCAGTTGTGGAGTTTTTCTACTTTCGTATGTGGCATGAAGATACTTTTAATCTGAAATTTTGTGGGTTTTCTATCTCCAGAACCTTTTCTTGTAATTTCCATAATCACTTTGCTTCCTTGTTCCTGATTTTTCACTCATTCTGAGATACTTTTGACTTTAAAAATCCTTCACCTATATTTCTCCTTTTTCAAACATACTATCTTGTGGTTTCTATTCTTCCTTTTTAAGATTTTCATAACTTATTTTCCAGTGTGTGTTCAGTTGCTCAATCTTATAGTGAATTTCCAAGAGTCCTTTCTGTTTCTTGTCATTTACAGCATCCTGTTTTTTTTGTTTCTTTTTTTTATGAATGTGATGTTGCTTTTTATTCTGTAGCTGTTCTCCATTTCCTCAGTGGTCGATTTTGTTCCTGATTCTTCTCTTTTCTATTTATCTGATAAATGTAACTCAATAGTCCAGGGATGCTGGCTCCTAGTGTCTAAACACACATAACAAATAGAATAATAGAACTATGAGAACTGTAGTTTATCCATATGTGATCAGATTAGTATATAAGCAGGCATCCCTTGGATTAGGTAGATGTGTATAATGATATATTTTACATTATATTTTACAACCCTAAATATCAACATGCTGGTGGGGCTTGTAATAAGGGGCTGAAGTCTGTATCTTGAGCATTCTGTGGTGAGAATAATTGACAATTTTATCTCTGACTTTCAGTTATTTCAGTTTCACATGACTGCTAGGATCCATCATAGTATGTCTGTGATGTCAGTCTCCCTAGGTTTTCTCTAGCACATTGGTCCTCTGCACCCCTTTCTACTGCTTTGCTTTAGCATTCATCACCACCTCTAGCTTTATTCCTTCTGAAAATGTTATATTCTATTTTCTATGATCAATGACCTCTCAGCCCTTTCCCTCAGTATGCTTTCCTTTAGAAAAAAATATATATATATTTCTGGGTTGGAGAGATATTTTAGTGGTTAAGTTGCTTGCCTGAAAAGCCTAAAGACCCAGGTTCAATTGCTCAGTACCCATGTAAGCTAAATGCACAAGCAACGCATGCTTCTGCAGTTCATTTATAGTGGCTGGAGGCCCTGGCTTGCCCATTCTTTCTCTATATATATCTGCTCCTTTCTCTCTCAAACAAATGAGTAAATAAAACATTTAAAATAAAAGAAGGGCTAGAGAGATGGCTTATTGGTTAAGATGCTTACCTCACCTAAGGACCCATGTTCAACTCTCCAGATCCCACATAAGCCAGATGCAGAAAGGTAAAGCAATCACATGCCCATTAGGTGGCACAAGCATCTGGAGTTCCATTGCATGACTGAACACCTGGCGTGCCAATACCCACTCTCTCACTCTCTCTAAAAAAATAAACAAAATATTTCCTCTGTGCAATTTTAATGAGCCCTCAAGAGGGAAAATAGGAACCAGTCCAAACTATCATTTCATAATAGAAGCTTATTTTAATAGTTTTGGCTACCCTTATTATTTTCTTTAATTTCAAATTTGTAATTGGTGTGGTGATTTCTTCTTTGGAGAATAATCTTTGGTGTCTATGTGGTGTGCTCTGTTTATCTTTAGTGAGAAGTTTTATGACCCCTGGTTAGTAGCTAACCTAAAAGTTTTTAATTTTTATATTTCATTGATAGTTTCTCTGCTATATGGAATGTAGTCAATTTTGGTGAGTATTCTATGTACATTTGCTGAAATTTCTATTCTTTGTTACAAAGTTATATACATTTTAGTTAATAAATTTACTGTAGAATGTTTGACTTGTAATTGAATATAAAAAGTTACTTTCGGGCTGGAGAGATGGCTTAGCAGTTAAGTGTTTGCCTGTGAAGCCTAAGGACCCCGGTTCAAGGCTCAATTCTGCAGGACCCACGTTAGCCAGATGCACAAGGGGGCACACACATCTGGAGTTCGTTTGCAGTGGCTGGAAGCCCTGGCATGCCCATTCTCTCTTTCTCTCTCTCCCTCTCTCTCTCTCTCTCTCTCTCTCTCTCTCTCTCTCTCTCTCTCTCTCTCACTTTCTACTACTCTCTGTCACTGTCAAATAAAAATAAACAAAAAAAATTTTTTTAATTCAAAAAAAGAAGTTACTTTCCCAAAATAATTATTTCCATTTCTTCATGTTCTCGTGGAATTTTAAATAGCTCTTTTAAATATTTAGGTGCCATTAGTTGCAAAAAGTTCATAAAATATATAGCCACAGCACTTATCTATATATTTTAATGAGTTTAATTCATTTTGCCTATGTAATATATTTGGCATTCATTTCACAAGTATACTATTCTTTATTTTATTTGGATTGCTAAAAAAATTATATGTGTTAAAATATATATACATTATGAAATGGTTAGACCAAGTCAGTTAACACATATATTACCCTATATGCTTATTTTTATGATAAGAACACTTAAAGTCTTCTCTCCTAGCAATTTTCAAGTATCCTTTCTATTCCTATATTTTCTATACATATTAAAACTTTGTTTTTTTTCTATTTCCCATTTAACTTTTTGTAATATATTTTCATTCTACAATGTCATTATCATCCTTCAGCTTCATAATAATTTTCCCATTTATACAATGATTACACTTCTATCACTTTTCTCTGATCCCCATACGACTACTTTGTTTAAATAATTTTTACTTTTAGATAAATATTTTATTCTACATAAATTTTGTAACACATTCATTGCTTTAGTACCATGTTAATTTAAGCAAAATGAAAAGATTTGTTAATTTTATTACCAATACTACCCCAGTGTACTGATATTTTCCATATCGTTAATTAACATTTTTCAGGAAGATTCTGGATTGCAAGACTGAAATAGTTTCATGTCTTTAAAAATGAATGCTGAGGGCTGGGGAGACTGCTCAATGGTTAAAAGCATTTGTTTTCAATGCCACTGGTGGCCCATGTTCAATTCTCCAGTACCAATGAAAAGCCAGTTGCACAAACTGGCACATGCATGTGGAATTTGTGTGCAGTGCAAGTGACCTGGCATACCCATACTCTCTCAGTCTTTCTCTCTCCCCTGCCTCAAAAAGAGTGAATGCTGAAGCTAGTCTAATATTATAATTCTTGAGTAGAAATCATTTACTTAAATTAAGTAACATTATTAAATATAAATTAAATATTTAAATTATTAAAATAAGCCAGGTATGGTGACACACTCCTTAATCTCAGCACTTGGGAGGCAGAGATAGGAGGATCTCTAAGAGTTTGATACTACTCTGAGACTACATAGTGAGTTCTAGGGCAGCCTGAGCTAGCGTGAGATCCAACCTTGAAAAACCAAAATATTTATATATATATTTAATTAAAATTAAAGATACACTGCTATCTCCTGTTTCATATGATTGTATGAGACAACTGAGGCCTACTTTTTTAGATTTTGCTTTTCATTTAATCCTTTTTTCAATTTGTATATATCACTATTCTGAATATGTGTTGTTTTTATAGTTCCTCCATTTATTTTGTATCTGCTCTAGTTATATTTTCTGAACCTCATGGATCTATCTTCTGTATTAGTCTGGATTCTCTATAGAAACAAAGTCAATGTATGTGTACACAGAGGGACATAAAGGAATTGTCTCAAGTGACTGTGGCAATTTAAAGACAGAATTCCTTCTCCCACATGTCTTCAAGTAAGGATGAGACCCACCCATACTGCGAGAGGGATCTGCTGTACTCCAAGTCATCTACAAAGTTACTTTGGGTGCTCTATCACCTCTAAACTGCCTCAATATCAGGTGTGGTCATTTGTTTCTGTCTTCTTTTACTTAGCATGTGAAGGTCATTAATATTATTATGATTGGGTGGGTTGTTGTCATAAATGGAGGTCTGGATTGTATTATTCAGTATTTGACATTTGCTAGGACTCATTTTGAGGTTTAGTGTTTAATAAGGTTTCATGAATGGTCTATGTATGTGGACTTGAAAGGAATTCACTAGATTTTGGTACAGATGTCCATATGTAGCCAAAAGCTCAGGGAACAGTGCAGAAAAGAGCAAAAAGAATGTAAGAACCAAATGATGGGGAGAAGTGCTAAGAGATACTACCATACTGGCATGATATGGCCATAGCTGTTACATTCACAACTTCATAGTGACTGTTGTAACCTACATAATACTCTCACAATATTGGACCCACCAACATTCCATCATGGATGATGGATGTAGAAATCATTTCTCCATCCCTCCTGAGTAGTTATTGACAGTTAATGGTGGCTAGGGGAGCAATAGACATTTCCTGCAGTGGTATAGCCACTGGCAAGATCCCCGTTGTCATGGTCAATAGCCCACCCCCCACATTCCCAGGCAACCCTAGTTAACCTCAGTAGGTCACAACCACAAACAAGAAAGAAAAAAAAAAAAGATCAAAGTAAAAGAGGGATTGATTGAGCAGAAGAGTTCAGTAGAAGAGATACAGGAAAAGTGGTCAGTTAACAAAGGAGATTGTGATCAAAATATGCCATAGATGTGTATAAAATGTCATCAAAAATAAATTTGAGAAGAAAAGATAAAAATTAAATTTTATTCAAGTCTATTTTCTTTTTTTATCAAGGTAGGGTCTCATTCTAGCTCAGGCTGACCTGGAATTCACTATGCAGTCTCAGGGTCGCCTCGAACTCATAGTGATCCTCCTACCTCTGCCTCCCAAGTGCTGGGATTAAAGGCATGTGCCACCATGCCTGGCTTCAAGTCTATTTTCTTACTAACTGTGTCTGTGTAGTCTCAGGTTTTGGTGTGGGTGTGTATATGTAGATACATATCTGTTTTGATTTTTTAATTCCTTTTACAAATTTATATTCTTTTCAGTATACTAAAATAAGGTCATATTTTAAGATTTTAATAGTTACTTTTAAAGTGCCACTTCCTCTCTTTTAATGTTTTTTTCACTCTGAATTGTTTTAATTTCATATATTTGTTTTTTCTTAGGCTTTCCAAAGACAAAATTAATTAGCTATAGAGGAGTATATAGAAACTATCTGTTTTAGAAATTGACTCTATTTGGATGGCTTGGGTATAAGTTATATTTTATATCTTTCTGAGTATTTGTTGGTGGTGTTTTCAATGTGAGGTATGTCATTGATACTCAAAATATATCAGATATTATCTGTCCAAATATTGTTGATATGTTATGGCTTCTATATTCTAGTTTTGAAATTTGGTGTTACATGTAAAGCCTCTGTTCTTAGAGACATTTTATGGCTCTTTCAGTTTTCTCCTTTCTGTTATCTCCTCAGTGAAATGCTGAATCCTGTTTCTTTTAATTCATTAATGATTTTTTTCCTACCATATCCAAAATAAAACTTATACTATTTGTTTTTTATAAATTAGTTTTGTACTCAGCGAATACAGTCAATTTGGTACCATTGTTGGGCTCATCCATGACCTACCCCCTCCCCCTGGCCCCTCCTTGTTGAGGTATATGAGTCATGCATTGAAGAGTTAGCCCACAGTTATGGGTAGGAGAAATGTCTCTGCATATCATGACCCAATGTGTGGCTCTGCCATTCTTTCCAACCCCTCTTCCGCAAAATTTCCCTGAACCATGTTGGGTTCATAAAACTTATACTATTTATAAGATTTTCCTTTTAGATTAATACATTTTATTTCTAAGAATTTTTGTAGTTTCTTCTTTTATATCTATTCATTTTAGCTTGCTTTATAATTTCTTCTTATAGAAATTATTTTTTTCCTTTATTTCTTTGTGGATCTAAGCCTGTTCTGTGATTGCTCAGTACATATTTTTTTTCTTTTGTCTTTTTCTTTTCTTCTTTAGTTTTTCTAAGTCTACCCTTCTTTTGTTATTGTTTTACTTTCTTAGCTTCAGTTCTCCCCAAGTGCATTAGAAATTAGATTAAAAGTTTGTCCTGAAGTTTGTCTGTTTATGTGTCTTCTTGGTTTTTTCACTGAGTCAGTGGGAATTTGATTCAAGTTTTAGGAACTAGGATTTGTGTTCCTTTTCTGCTTCCTCATTTTATGCTAAGGTATTATTTTCAGCCTCTTACAGTTTGGGGAATCGTGCCATAGTACACTGTTTACTGTCTCCCCCCCCCCACCCCCCGCCGGAAACACGTGCTTACTATATAACTTAGGCTAGTCTAAAACTCCCTGTGTATTCCAACCTGGGCTTGTTATATCAGTCCTTATATTTTGGCCTCCTGGATGCTGGTTTATAAGCACAGGCCACCAAACCCAACTAGATGTATCTTGATTTTTGTCTTTTTATCTTATCTAATAAATTATCTGTAATATATTTATCTGTAATATATATATCCAAACATATGCATAATTGTTTTAATTAATTTATTTTTTAATGATTAGTTTTATACTCAGTGAATACAGTCAAGTTGGTACCATTGCTAGGCTCACCCATGTCCTACTCCCACCCCCTGGCCTCTCCTTGTTGAGGTATATGAGTTATGCATTGTGGAGTTTGGTTCATGGAAATTCACTAAATATGCACTCCTTGTAATATCTTGACCAAAATTCCTGTCAATAGAACTTTCACATAAGGATTTGGAAATTAGGATCTGAGTATTTTTCAGACTTATCATATTTGGTATATATAAAGGTTTTTCTACTACTTCATTTGATGTGCATATACAGTTCCTCAGAACAAGAAGATGAACATCAGTTCACACTCTGGGGTCTGACTCATAAACTTAAATGGAATAGGCTTAAAATCTGATGGTATTAGTATTGGTTTTCTATGATTCAACTTTTCAAAGCCTTTGTTTCCTCACAGACATGTCTAAAGGACTAAATGTGGTAAAATATAATGTATAGGCATATTATAGAAATTCTGTTGAGCCTTTTTGACTGTTAGCCAGTCTTTGCACAGTAGAGCTATCACTTTTTTGTGAAATACATGCATGTAATTTCACTTAAGCTGTACATCCTGGTATATGTAGCATATTAATTTGGATTCAGAAATGAAATATGAGGACAGTTAACCAGGTACAAACAATAGGTTTTATACTTTGTGATATAAATTGTACTTTGAATATTAATTTCAAAGGAAATTTTGACTATTGAATAGGTTTTTTATTATAGTTTTACTTTTTAATTTCTTTGTTTATATTCATAAGCATGGAAAGACAGAGAGAAAGAGAATTGGTACACACCTTTAATCCCAGCACTCTGAAGGCAGAAGTAGAAGGATCACTGTTAGTTTGAGGCCACATTGAGAATCTAGAGTGGATTTTAGCTCAGCCTAGGCTAGAGTGAGACCCTACCTCACAAAAAACAAAACAATAATAATAATAATGTTAGCACATAAACATAAAGTTTATCTGCTGCCTTTTAACCCCATTCTTAGCACTCTTCCATTTCACATAGGTTACAAAAATCAAAAAAACATTCAAAGGTATATATGAAGCATCTTGCTGGCATTCTGTTCCCATCGGTCTCAACTATACCATCCCTCCCTCCGGTCATTGCATTTACTAATTTCTTTTGGTATCTGCTTATATAAAACACAAATCAGTATAGATTTAGGTGTATTCTCTTCCCTTATATTATTTGTAACATACTTTATAACGCTTTGCACTTTTTTACTAAACAATATATAGAGATGTTTTGAGCACTTTGTTTATTATTGTTCCATTATAGTCAGCACATGGACAGCTTCACTCTTTTGTTGAGCCTCATTACCTTACATTAGAAATCTAAGCTGTAGTTAACCAGCACTGCATGGAGAGACACGTGAGATATTTGTTCTTTAGCCAATAAAAGCACTAGTCCATTGAGTGACCTTGAATATTTTCATTTATATATATGCATTTTATAAAATAAATTTATAAAGGCAAAATGGTGAATCAAATAGTAAGTGCTTCTTAGGTTTTTTTTTTTTTATTTATTATTTGAACCACCTCAAAACAACAGATAGTGGGAACATCAGAAATGTAACTGGAAGGTTTATTGTGCAGTCAAATAAGGAACTGATCTTAGCTTTGCTTGACAAGTGGCTTTGGGCAGGTCATCCTCTCAGTGTACTTCTCTATAAAAAGTAGAAACTAATCCTTATCTCAGTTGAGTGATTTTATCTGATAAAATTGTGTGAAATAATTCAATTTTCAGTTGCCTATCTTAACACCTTGAACATACCAAGATTATTAACTTAAAAATGGTCACACTGATCACATACTAACTAAGGAATGGGAGGGTTTATTTGTTTTTTCTTCATTATTATTTTGAGATAATGTCTCACTGTGTAACCCAAACTGGCCCCTACCTCACAATCCGGCCTTAGCCTCCCAAGTGCTAGGATTACAGGTGTGTGTCTTCATGCATAGCCTTTACATTTTGTTAAATATTTTATTTATTTTTATTTGAGACAGACAGAGAGAAAAAGGATGTGCCAGTTCCTCTAGCCACAGCAAACAGACTTCAGATGCATGTGCCACTTTCTACATCTGGCTTACATGGGACCTGGAGGATCAAACTTGGTTCCTTAGGCTTTGCAGGCAAGTGCCTTAAGCACTAAGCCATCTTTCCATCCCCCTCCTCATTTTTAATTATATAGTAAACTGACATTTTCTTAATTTTAATGAATTAGTCTATAATTTTTTTTGAAGTAGGATCTCACTGTAGCTCAGGCTGCCCTAAAATTTACTATGTAGTTTAAGCTAGCCTTAAACTCACCATGATCCTCCTACCTCTGCCTCCCAAGTGTTAAGATTAAAGGTGTGCACCACCATGCCCAGCTTAGCTTATAAATTTTTATGTACATTGATTTGTGTTACTATTCCCATAGTCATGAGCCAAAATAGTAAATATATTTTGACTTTTGATATAAATTGGCAAGGTACTCTCCATAAAGGTTGTATATCAACCCTGCACTCTCCTAACAAAATATGAATCATTTATTCTTCATAACTTTGGCAAAAGATAAGAGTTAATTATCATTTTGCTATGTTTTGTTCTTACAACATTCCCACTACAGAGAGAGAGAAGTAGTAGACTAGGTTCACAGCAGCTGTCTGGTACCTTCTTCCCATGGTTAAAGTATGCAAGCCTAAAATTTCAAAGCTTAAAAAGAAAAATAATTACTAAATAAAGGCCTCATATTTTAATCACATTTTAAAGAAGCTACTTTTCTCCATCTGCTCTTTCAACAAATGAACAGCTTAGTTTACAGCACTCTGTCATTCAAAGTAACTAAAAGATAGCTAAAAGAAAACACCCATTAGTTGTTTAAGGGGATCATAACTGTTCTGCACTAAGTATACATATAACTTCTCATGTCTATTCTATATCCTACACAATGTCAAAACATTGGAAATAAAAAGTGATTAAGACGGTCTTACATTTCTGAATTTTCATTTGCAAACTTACAAAGAACAAGAATGGTAGAGGGGACTAACAAAAGAAAATTGGATTGAAGTGTTTCAAACATTTTTGATCTTTACTATAAATGTAAATCAAGCATACATAACAAAAACAACATATTTATAAACCATTGGGCTCATATACTCTTCTAAATGTGAGAAATGCTACAGTAAAATCCAAATCCCTGACTTCTCTTGCATAATAAGAATGCCTGGACAATGTTGCATGTATCTTCACATCCCAACTGTTGAAGGCCATGTTGCCTGTTTATATCAGGCATTTCATGTTTATATCTGGCATTTTTTCTTTTCTTTTTTTAATATTTTTTGTCCATTTTTATTTATTTATTTATTTGAGAGCGACAAACACAGAGAGAAAGACAGATAGAGGGAGAGAGAGAATGGGCATGCCAGGGCTTCCGCCACTGCAAACGAACTCCAGACACATGCACCCCCTTGTGCATCTGGCTAATGTAGGACCTGAGGAACCGAGCCTCGAACCGGGGTCCTTAGGCTTCACAGGCAAGCGCTTAACCGCTAAGCCATCTCTCCAGCCTGCATTTTTTCTTTTCTGATGGTACAGAATTTAGTTAAAAGTTTTAATAATTTAATTTAAACAGAAGTAAAGAACTGTCTTATCAGAGTATTTTGAAATAATAATATTTCATTTAAAATTACAGTATTTTAACATGGCTATAATTTCTCTTTGTATATTTAGTTTTACCATCTTATTTAAGTATGGTTTGAGGAACAAACACATTTTTTTCACATGGGAATCTAGGTGTCATAGCACCATTTATTTAAAAGACTAGTTTGGGCTAGAGGCATGCCTTTGCATTAAGGCATTTGCCTGCAAAGCCAAAGGACCCATGTTCGATTCCCCAGGACATGTTTGACAGATGCACAAGGGGGCGTAGGTGTCTGGAGTTCGTTTGCAGTGACTGGAGGCCCTGGTGTACCCGTTCTCTCCCCCTCCTTCTCTTCTTCCCTCCCTCCCTTTCTCCTCTCTCTTTGTCAAATAAATAAATAAAAATAAAATATTTTAAAAGATTAGTTTTTCTCCAATGAAATATCTTAACAATGTTGATGGAAATAAGTTAACTATAAATGGACTCATTGCTGGACTTCCAATTCCATTCCATTTGTTTGCATAATTACCTTTGTATTCATTGCTGTAGCTTTGCCAAGTTTGACAAAAGGAAGTATGAGCCTTCCAACATTGTTCATGTTTTTCAAGACTTTAGCTCTTCAGAGTCTCCTATTTCCAAGTGAATATTAAGATCAAATTGCAAACTTCTGAAGATGTTAAGTAGGATTTTGACAGATTGCATTGGCTTAGTAGATTGATTTGGGGAATACTGAAATTTTAACAGTATTAGGGCTGAAGTCCATGACCATGAAATTGATATCTTGATACTCATTTGAGTTTTTAATAACTGTTAATAAAGTTTTAATTGAAGATTTGCACATCCTTTGTTAAATTCATCTCTATGTATTTTCTTTTGATATGATTTCAAGTAGAATTGTGTCATTTCCTTTTGAGTGATTTATTTTTAGTTTAAAAAATACAACTTGAACATGTATTTTTCAAATTTGCTCATAGTTCCTTTATTCTTTTTGTTATATAAAATCATGTCATCTGAAAAAGATAAAATTTTATGTCTTCTATCCCTATATGCATTAATTTCACCTTCTTTTCTAGTTTCTCCGGCCAGAAACTCTAGTACAGTATTGAACACTCTGACAGAAGTAGGCTTTCTTTTTAGTCCTTCATTCAACATTCTCTTTATCAATATTTTATATCTTGAAACATTCTAATTGTATTTTCCCTTAGTTATTGCAGCACAGCCTCTTTTAGTTTCCTGAATATAATATATTACATTTATAATCAATCCATTAAAGTCCTTATTAAGTCTAACATCTGGGGCTTTTCTTAGGCAATTTTGGTCCATTAGTTTCTGGGGTGTGTGTGCATGTGTGTGTGTCTTTCTATACATGAGTAATGCTTTCTCATTCATTTTTCTTTTCTGTCTTTGAATCAGGGTTTCCTATACCCTAAATTGATGTCAAACTCAATATGTAGCCAAAAATTACCTTGATCTGTTCTGAGACCACAGGAATGCACCACCATGCCTGGTTTATATGATGCTGGTGATTGAACACAGGGCTTCATACATGCCAGGCATTCTCCCAACTGATCCAGATCCCTAGCCTCGCTTTGTTAGGTTTTTTTTTTCTTGGGTGGGGGGATATTTTATGTATTTATTTGAGAGCAATGAGAAAAGAGAAAGAGAGCACAAGAATGGGCACACCAAGGCCTCTAGCCACTGAAAACAAGTTCCAGATACATGAGCCACTTTGTGCATCTGGCTCTATATGGGTACTGAAGAATCAAACCCAGGTTGTTGAAGTTTGCCTGCAAATACTTTAACTACTGAGCCATCTCTCCAGCCTCCTTGTTTTTGTTTTTTGTCCTATACTATTTTCTTAAAAATTTGACTATGAGCCAGGCATGGGATTACACACCTTTAATCCCAGTACTCAGGAGGTAAAGGCAGGACAATCAATGTGCATTCAAGGCCACCTGAGATTACCCAGTGAATTCCAGATCAGCCTGGCCTAGATCAAGCCCTTCCTCAAAAATAAAATAAAAATCTAACCATACTGGTTAGTCTTTTTATATTTCCATTAAAAATGGGTTTCATTTTGACATTTTTGTACATACATGTCATTATACTGGTTTTGTTTTTTTTTAAATCTGTTTGCCTGAAGGCCCTCTTCCATCTTTCCTACTCTTTCTTGCTGGGCCCCTTCATGTAATTCTATTTGTCAGCTCTTGGTATTATATCCTGTGTCACTGGAGTCCTCTTTAGAAAATAATTGCCTGTCTGAGTCTTGGGAACATTCATTATTATATCTTATATTATATCATATTATATTATATATTACTCTAGCTGTTTTCAAGATTCCAGGTCTTACATTAATTTGAAATCAGATATCATGATGCCTTCAGCATTGCTCTCTCTGCTTATGTTTCTTTGGCTCTTGAGTCTTTTAGCTTTGATATGAATTTTAGGATTTTTTTTTCTATTTCTGTGAATAATGTCATTGGAATTTTATGAAAGTTGTGTTGACTCTGTAGGTTTCTTTTGGACATGTTATCATTTTTACAATATTAATTGTGCCAATGAGCAAGGTAGGTCTTTCCATCTATTACTGTCTTCTTTAATCTTATTTTTTCTTTTTTTTTGCAGTTTTTTTTGTTGTTGTTGTTGTTTGTTTGTTTGAGTCAGAGTTTTACTCTAGTCCTTTACAAGCTTGAACTCAAGTTATAGTCTAGGCTGGACTTGAACTCACAGTGATCCTCCTACCTCAGCCTCTAGAGTGCTGAGATAAGAGGAGTAACCCACCATGCCTGGCTCTCTCCTTCAGTTTCTTTATTTCGTGTTTTAAAGTTTTCATTCTAGAAGTCTTTCACCCCATGTTTAAGTATATCCCTCAGTATTTTTAAAGTTATTATAAATGACATGTTCTTTCTGGTTTGCAAGTTGGATATTGATATATAGAAAGATACTGATATTTGTATGTGATTTTATATCTTGCTACTTTACAAAAAGTTGTGGGGCTGGAGAGATGGCTTAGCAGTTAAGTGTTTGCCTGTGAAGCCTAAGGACCCCGGTTCAAGGCTCGATTCCCCAGAACCCACGTTAGCCAGATGCACAAGGGGGCACAAGCATCTAGAGTTTGTTTGCAGTGGCTGGAGGCCCTGGCTCACCCATTCTCTGTCTTTCTCTCTATCTGCCTCTTTCTCTTGCTATCTGTCCCTCTCAAATAAATAAATAAACATATTTTTTAAACAATTTGTTATATCTACAGTTTTCTGGAGGAGTCATTAAGATGTTTTAAGTATTGATTCGTAACATTTCTAAATAGGGATTTTTTTGCCTTTCCTATTTATATCTCTTTTATTTTTTTCCCTTACTGCTTTTAAGACTTCAGGCACTATATAGAATAAGAGTGGTAAGAATAGACACTTGTTGCACTCAGTTCCACATCTCTGGGTTGAGCATTCAAACCAGACACAGCTTATGGGAGGAAGGATTTATTTCTGCTTATAGATCCAGGGGAAGTTACATAATGGCAGAAGAGGCTGGTCCTTTTTCACAGATTCAAGCAGAAAGCAAAACACCAGTCAGCACCACAAGCAAGCACAAACAAGTAGCAAACATGAGGAAATCAGGCAGAGCTCAGACTGCTCTGCATACCTTTAAGCTTTAATCAGTCTGCCCTCAAACATACCTTAGGGCTGGACCAAAGGATCTGCCCCCAGTGTCACCTCTTCCAGCCAGGCAGCTGGAGATCCACGTTTTAATAAAACACCTTAGTCTATTGGGGGATATACATTCAAACTACTGCAACATCCTTGTCTCATTCCTGATTTTAGAGGAAATACTTTCAGGTTTTCTCTGTTTAATGTTATATATATATATATATATATATATATATATATATATATATATATATATATATATATGCACACACACACACACACACACACATACATACATACATACATGCTTTATAATGGTGGTATGTTTCTTCTACTCATAGTTTCTAGTTTCTTTAGGGCATTTACTGGCAAATAGTACTGACTTTTGTAAAAGGCCTTTTCTGCATCTGTAGAGATGATATGATTCTGTCCTTATGTCTATTTGCATGTTATATTACATATATTAATTATAGTAAATTAAGCTGGTATCCCTGGGATGAAAACTTGCTTGGTCATTGTGTATGATGTTTTTAATATTTTCTTGGATATGATTTATAAGAATTTTATTGGTTAATTTTATTTTATTTGCATCTATGTTCATCACCAACACTGGTCTATAGTCCTTAGTTTTCTTTTACTGTGTGTGTGTCCTTATCCAGTTTTAATCTCAAGGTGACCATGCCTTCATAAAATGAGTCTGATATTCCTTCCCTTTCTATTTGGTAGAACAGCCTACTTATTGGTTGGTGTTAACTATTCCTTATATATTTGATAGAATTTAGCAGTTAATCCTTCTGATCCTGGGCTTTCCTTTGTAGGAAGATTTTTTATGATAGTTTCATATCTTGTTGCTTATTACAGATCTAGAAATTCATATATTTATTCTAGATTTCCAGATGGTGTTTGATTGTTTGCTTATTAGCTTCTGTGTTTGTTTTTGGAATATAAGTTAACATGTATTCCCTAAAGGTCTACTGAATTTCATTGAAATCAAACATTTCCTTTTTTGTCTCTAGTTTTGTTAATTTTCATATTCTTGTTCTTTTGGTTAAGTTGGCTAAGGGACTATTAATCTTGTTTTTCTTTTTTTAAAAATATATATTTTCAAGGACAGAGAGAGTGAGAAAGACAGGCATGCCAGGGTCTCTTGCCTCTACAAATGAACTTCAGATGCATGTGCCATTTTGTGCATCTGGCTTATGTAGGTACTAGGGAATTGAACCCTGACTGTCAAGCATTGCAAATAAGTGTGTTTAACCACTGAGCAATCTCACTAGCCCTTGTTTATCTTTGTTTTTTCCAGAAGCCAACTTTTTTATTTCACTACCGCTGTCATTTCATTGTTATTTCTTTCCTCCTACCACTTTGGGGTTTGGCTTGTTCTTTTTTAAGACTTGTGTTGCATTGTTGGGTTATTTGTTTGGGCTCCCAGAATTTTTAATGTAAGGACTGGACTGATAGCAATAAGCTTTCTTCCTATATCTGCCTTATAAGTATATGCTCCTTTTTCAAAGCTTATCCAATTTCTTCAGCGATGTACTATTCATTTGAGTATTTTGCCCAGTCTTCAATTATTTGCATACTTTCTGCAGCTTATCTTGCTATTGATTTTTAGTTTTATTTCACTATGATTTGATAAGATACAAGAAAATTTGATTCTTTAGTAGTTGTTAAAACTGAGCTAAAATACGGTCTCTTTTAGAGAATGTTCTATGGCTCCTAAAAGCATCTATATATCATTTCTGTTAGATGGAATATTCTATAGATATCTGTTAGGGCTATTTGATCTATAGTGAAATTTAACTTTGAAGTTTCTTTTTAACTTTTAGTTTGAAGACCTATCTGAAAAAACAGAAAAGTATTAAAAGTACCTGATACTATTGTATCAGGTCCTATAAAACATTTACTTATTTCTTGTTTTATCAAATTATAGGCCCAACCTTCAGTACATATAAATCTATACTTCTTATATATTTGATTTTTAATTGAGAACTGTATTAAATGAATATATTACAGTTTGGTCATATTCTCATTAGGATACTCTCTTATGTTCCCTCCCCACCCTCATGCCCATTGCACTGAGGACTCTCCACCATGGGGATATAGTCAGTCACTTTTGGGTCAGTCTGTGTGGCAGAGCAGTGCCTCAGAGTATGCCTTCCCCACTATGACTCTTGCCTTCTTTACACCTCCTCTGCCATAATGTTTCCTGAATCTTGGAGGGCATGTTATAAGTCTCGTTTAGTGTTGAGTTCTCAGCAGCCCCTGAATTTCTGTTTTGATGCATTTTGAGTTTCTCAGTGTCTACTTCCATTTCTCTAGAAGTTCTTGGGTTAGTACTGAGGGCAGCTCATATTTAATGTCACTTCCTCTGTAGTCTTTTATTGGTGTTGGCAGATATGATAGAGATAGGTCATCTTATGCTAAGCATTTGCCTTTCTTGTCATACTAATGGGTCTGGTTCTCCCATGTATTGTTCCCTTTATTAATATGCCAAGACCTGCTTGATTTCTAATGACTAAGTTTGGTTGGAAATCAGTTTTATCAGATATCAAGATAGCTATGCAGACTTGTTTACGGTTTTCATTCACTTGATGTGTCAAGTTCCATCCTTTGACTCTCAGTCTCGGGATGTCTTTGCCAGTGAGGTGTAGTTTTTGGAGGAAAAAGTTTCCTGGATCTACTTTTGTTGTTGTGGTTGTTGTTTTTAATCTAGCCAGTCTTTCTATATCTTTTTATTAGTGAGTTGAGTACACTTACATTTAAGGTTATTACTGAAAAATACATATGGTAATTTTAATGTTTTTCCTTTCAACTGAATTATTGTTTGTTCTATCCATCCCCCTATTAACATCAGATGTGTGTTATTTTACTATGTTAAATATGATTGATTTTATTTCTCTCTGCTGGCCTTCTATTTGTCTCATGAAATTGATTCTCTCCTATGCTCTTGTGATGAAAACTTTCTTTTGCCCATGTGCAGATTATTCCTATACCTTCTACAGTTTTCCTTGGTAATCTTCTACTTCTTCAATCATGCTTGAAATGTCCTTTATTTATGTCAGCTTTTAAATTTGGTTTGCTGAACAATAGCTATTTTGGCTGGAGTTATTTACTTTAAGTACCTGAAATGAATCATTCCATGTTTTTGTGGGTCTTGGAGCTGTTGTTGAAAGATCTGATGCTACTGCCTTTTTAAATTAGTTGGTATTTTTCCTTTCCAGGTGTTTTTTTAAATATTTTATTTATTTTGATTTATTTGCAAGCAGAGAGAGACAAAAAGAGAGAGAAGGCATGCCAGGGCCTCCAGCCACTGAATGCAATCTCCAGATTCTTGCACCAATTTCTGCATCTGACTTTATGTGGGCACTGGCAATGGAACCCAGGTCATTTGGCTTTTCAGGCAAGCACTTTATCCTCTGAGCCATCTCTCCAGCCCCCCTTTCCAGGTCTTAATAATCTTTCTTTGATTGGTCAGTTTGACATCTTGGCTATAATATGTTTATGGAGTTGTTATTTTCTGGATATTTCTACTTGGAGTTCTAAACACCTCTTGTATTTGGATGTCTGTTTCTTTCTCTATATAGATTTGAAGAGTTTGCTGCTATACTTTAATTAGGTTGATCCTTTGTACTATTGGATTTCATCATAGTTTTTTTTTGTTTTTTGTTTTTTTTTTTCTGTACCACCAATTTTAGGCTTGTTCTCTAAATCATGAACCAGAGTTCTTGGACATTGTCATGCATGTTTGTTTTTCCCTTTTAATGTTTGAACATAGTATTTCTTGAATCTTATTCTTCATCCTGAATATCCTGTCTCCTGCTTGGTCATTTCTATTATTTCAACACTCTTTTTTACTTGGTTCATTGAGTTTTATTTCCAGCATTTCTATTTGTTACTGTTCTTTTGAAAAATTTAGGGTTTTTTGTAAGATTTGTCTTTCATACCTATGTTTCCAGTCTGTTTGTGGAACATGGTGTATATGGTTCATGTGAGTGCATGTGTATGCAGGATGGGGCAGGGTACATGTGCACGTGTTGAGGCCAGAGGTGAATGTCAGGTGTATTCCTCAGTTGTTCTCCACATTATTTTTTAAGACAGTGTCTGTCTGTAAAACTGGAGCTCATCAATTGGGCTAAACTAGAAGCAAGCACCAGGGATCCTCCTATCTGCATCCCCAATGCAGGAATCACAGGTGCACCACTGGCCCAGCTTTTACATGGGTGCAGGTGATGGGAACTTAGATCCTCATGTCCACAGTAAGCACTTTGTCAGTTGAGCCAACTGCCTGCCCTTTATATTGCTGATCTTCTCATCCATTTTCTGACTTTTTCTCCTATGTTGCTGATCTTCCTCCAGATTTGGATTGAATTCATCTGCTTGTTTCATGTCTTCTCTGAGACCACTGATCAATTTTACTCCTTCTATTTTGAAATCTTCACTTGACATTTTACCTGTTTCATTCTCTTTGTATTCAGTACTTAAGGAACTATGATATTTAAAAGGATTCAACCTGCTTTCCCTCTTCATAGTTTCTGTGTTTCTGTGTTACATTTTGTACATCTGTTGGTTTGAACATTTCTTCCAGCCTACTCTTTTTTTATTAAGAACATATTTTATATGGTTACATCATGTGTTGATACCATCTTTTCCCTCCTCCCTGACCCCCATTCCAGCACCCCACTGGGGGCCCTCTTCAGTGGGGTGCTGGCATTCCCCATGGGCTTTGGGGTTATGCATTGTGGGAACAGCAGTTATTGGGGGGAGGCAGTACCTCTGGGCATGATATCCCAACCTGTGGCTCTTAAAATCTTTTTCCCCCATCTGCCACAAAATTCCCTGAGCTTTGGTGGTTGTGTTTCAAGTCTACCTCGGTTATGAACTCTTAGGAGCTTCTGGATCTCTGCTTTGGTATGTGTTTATCATCAGTGTCTGTCTCCACCATGGCACTGAATGCCAGGTTCAACATGGAGTAGCACTCTTATTCATCGCTTCTTCTATGGTTTCACCTGGGCATTAGCTGAAATGCCAGGGGTGGTTTATCTCCTCTCATCTTGGTACCTTCTGAAAAAGAAAAAACAGATTCTCCAGTGGAGAGTAAAGTCAGCATATGTTAAATGGGATAAGCATTATTCATTTGATGGATGTAGCCACTCTTTTAACCAAAGACTAGTGGGAATTTGACATTGGAGAGCATAATCTTTGTCTCCATAGGATTCTGATATGGTTCCCAGTTCCAGATATGGGTTTCTTTCCACTAAGAGGCTCTCTTAGTCAATCAGAAAGCCAATGGTTACCGACCAAGCCTGTGTTCCACCATTGCACTGGTTTATACTTCTTGTCAGGATGATCACTTCTGAGTAGCTTAGACTCCTGCTTGTTCACACCATTGTTGGTCACTTTCCCACAGTACCTCACATAGCAGTTTCTGGCACTATATGGGCTTTTGTGTTTATTCTTCACAACCTTCCCCTTCCCCTCCTCCCACATAAACCCTCCCATTACTATTGTCTGTCCCTCACATTGCCTATTTGGTATGCCAGCAACTCAAGCTGATCCAGGTTCGGAATCTCAGATGAATGAGAACATGTGCATTTGTCTTTCTGTGATTGTATGTTTTTGGTAAGTATGATCTGTCCTAAATACATCCATTCTCCTATAACTTTTATTGTATCATTTTTTTCTTACTGCAGAGTAGAATTCCATTGTGTAAATACGCCTCAACATCATTATTCATGCTTCCATTGCTGGGTACCTGGATTGATTCCAGTTCTTAGCTATTATGAGTTGAACAGCTGTGAACATGGTTGAGGAAATAACTCTGTCGTGAAACATGGAGCATTTAGGGTAAATACCCAGTAAGTTCATAACAGGGTCTATTGATAGTTCTATATTCATCTTTTTCAGGAATAGCCATATTGATTTCCATAGTGGTGGTACAAGTTTGCATTCCCACCAACCGTGAATTAGGGTACCTGTTTCTCTACTTCCTTGCCAACATTTGTTCTTCTTTGATTTTTATTTTTTAATGATTTCCATCCTTGGAGTAAGGCGGAATCTCACAGTTGTTTTAATTTGCAGTTTCTGATGGTTAGGGATGTTGAACATTTTCTTAAGTGTGTGTTAGCTATTTGTATTTCTTCCTCTCATTATCCCATTTTTTAGTAGGTTATTTGGTTTTTTTTGTTTAATTTTTTGAGTTCTTTGTAGATTCTAGATATTAGGCCTTTGTCAGTTGTATAGCTGGTGAAAATTTTCTCTCATACAGTGGGTAATCTGTTGGCTCTGCTTATGATATGTTTGTCTGTACAATAGCATTCTAGCTTCATGAGATGCCATTGGTTGAGAGATTGTTTAATTTGTTCAGGAAGTCTTTCCCTACTCTTACATTGTGGTGAGTTCCTCTTAATTTTTCTTCCAGTAGGAGAAGAGTTTCAGGTCTTATATTGAAGTCCTTGATCCATTTGGACTTGAATTTGTGCATGGCAAGATGAGTGGCTCTGCTTTCATTTTCTTACACATAGTTATCCAATTTGTCTAGCACCATTTGTTGAAGATGCTGTCTTTTCCCCAGTCTATGTTATTGGCACCTTTGTCAAAGATCAAATAGCTGTAGCTACTTTGGGGCTTCAATTCTGTTCCATTGATCTATATTTCTATTTTATGCCAGTACCATACTGTTTTTGTTACTATGGCTTTGTAGTATAGCTTTAGAACAGGTATGATTATACTTGCAGAGGTGTTTCTTTGGCTGAGGATATGTTTAGATATCTGAGTCCTGCTGCCATGCCATATGAATTCTGAGATAATTTTCTCTATTTCTGTGAGGAATGATACTAGGATTTTTATTGGTATTGCATTAAATTTGTATATTGTTTTTGGTAGGCTTGCCATTTTCACAACATTAATTCTACCTATGCAGGAGCATGATAGGACTTCCTATATTTACAAGTCCTCTTCAATTTCTTTCTTGAATTTTTTTTGTTTTCATTAATAGGTCTTTCACATCCTTGGTTAGCATTATTCCAAGAACAGCCTCACAGATTTCTTTCTCTGTATATTTATCCTTTGCATATTGAATGGTTTCTGATTTTTGTGTATTAATTTTGTATCCTACGACTTTTGTGAAGCAATTAATCACCTTTAGAATATTTGTAGATGGATACTTCAGGTCAGTTAGCTATAGGATCATGTCACCTGCTAAGAGGGCTAATTTGACTTCTTCCTTTCCAATTTGTGATTCTCTCTCTCTCATTGCTTGGGTTAGGACTTCTAGTACTGTGTTAAAAATCAATAGTGAGAGTGGCCACTCCTGTCTCATTCCTGATCTAAGTGGAAATTCTTTGAGTCTCTCCTCATTAAATAGTATTTGGTCTTTATGTGCTTTATATATAGTTTTTATTATATTGGAATACAAACCGACCATGCCTGTTCTCTGCAGTGTTTTGATCATGAAGTGTTGTTATATCTTGTCAAAATCCTTCTCTGCATCTATTGAAATGATCATGTAGTTCTTGTGATTACGTATTCATGTGATGTACTATATTGACCAATTTCCATATGTTGGACCATCCCTGCATCCCTGGGATGAATTGAATCCTGCTTGATAAAGGTAGATAATGCTTTTAATGTGTTGTTCAATTCAGTTTGTGAAGATTTCATTGAGGATCATTGCATCTAAGTTCATCAGAGATATAGGCCTATAGTTTTCTTTTCTTGTTGTATTTCTGTCTAGTTTGGATTTTATTTCATAAAAGTAGTTGCAGAGGATTCCTTGTTCTCCAATTATGTGAAACCACTTGAGAAAAGTTGGTTTCATAGACTCAGCTGAGAAGCCATCTAGTCCTGGGCTTTTCTTTTTGGCAGAGGATTATAATTATCTTTTCAATCTCAATAAATATGGTAGGTTTTTTTTTTTTTAGGAGATTAATCTGCTCTGAGTTTAGTTTGTGTAGGTTGTATGTGCTCAGGAATTCATCCATTTCTTCCAGATGACTCAATTTTGTTGAGTAGAGGTTTTGGAAGTATGTTCTGATGATTCTTCCAATTTCACTTATGTCTGTTGTGATCTTTCCTTTTGCATTTCTAATTTTGTATTATTATTATTATTGAAGCATCTCTTTTTTTTGTTTGATCTAATTGAACGAAAGTTTATCAAATTTTTTCAAAGACCCAACTCTTTATTTCCTTAATATTCTTTTTTTTAAATTTTTATTTATTTATTTATTTGAGAGAGACAGACACAGAGAGAAAGACAGATAGAGGGAGAGAGAGAGAATGGGCGCACCAGGGCTTCCAGCCTCTGCAAACGAACTCCAGACGCGTGCACCCCCTTGTGCATCTGGCTAACGTGGGACCTGGGGAACTGAGCCTCGAACTGGGGTCCTTAGGCTTCACAGGCAAGCGCTTAACTGCTAAGCCATCTCTCCAGCCCGCCTTAATATTCTTTTTTTTTTAATTTAATTTATTAGTTTTCTTTTCAGTAAATACAGGCAGTTTGGTACCATTATTTAGGCTCATCTGTGATCTACCCCTTCCCATTAGACCCTCCTTGTTAATGAAAATGGGTCGTGCATTGTGGCATTAGCCCCCAGTTATTGGTATGATAAATGTCTCTGCAAATCATGACCCAACATGTGACTCTGACATTCTTTCTGCCCCCTCTTCCGCAAAATTTCCCTGAGCCATGTTGGGTTCATTTTTGGTCTGCTTCAGTGCAGAGGTGTTGGGGGCCTCTGAGGCTCTGGCTCTCTGATTTGGTAGGAGTTGATTTTTCTCTGTGTTGATCTCCTTCCCCTTTGTGCTGGTATCCGGTTCACAGGAAAACATCACCCTTGCTTATTTCACCAGTTGTCCTTAGTTTCAGTTGGGCCCCTTTTGAGAGGTATGTTGGGGCAGCTCTCTTCTTAGGATCTGCATCTATCTGGAAAGGAGAAGCAGATTCTCCAACGGAGAGTAAGTTAGCACCCGGAAAATTGAGTTAAGACTTACTTTTTTGATAGACAGTATGGTAGGTTTAGGCCCTCTTATACCCCGTGATTGATGGTAGCTTAATATTGTAGAGTGGGCTTGTGTTTGGGTATGGTTCTGACTTGTTTCCCAGCTCCAGCTAAGGGTCTAGTACCACTGAGTGGATCAGTTAGCCAAATCAAGAGCAATTGATTCCTCACCATTGCTGTGTACCAAACAGAAGCTCAACAGGGAAGTAAGAGAGCTCAACAAAACCATAGAGCACTTAGACCTAACAGACATCTACAGAACTTTCCATCCCAAATCCACAGACTACACATTCTTCTCAGCAGCCCATGGAACATTCTCTAAAATAGACCATATACTGGGTCACAAAGATAGCCTCCACATATTTAGGAAAATCGACATAATTCCCTGCATGATATCAGATCATAATGCTATATTCCTAGAAATCAACAACAAAAAAACCAACAAGAACCCCAATGGCAACTGGAAACTGAATAGCACACTTGTAAACAATAAATAGATAGTGGATGAAATAAAAAATGAAATTGCAAAATTCCTGGAATTGAATGACAATGAGAACACATCATACCAAAACTTATGGGACACAATGAAGGCAGTCCTCAGGGGAAAATTCATAGCACTCAATGCCTTCATAAAAAAGACAGAAAGATCCCAAATCAATAGCCTAACCATCCACCTAAAGGCATTGGAAAAACAAGAAAAATCCAACCCAAAGAGCTCCAGAAGGAAAGAAATAATTAAAATCACAGCAGAAATTAATGAATTGGAAACCAAGGAAACAATTAAGGCAATTGACAAAACAAAGAGCTGGTTCTTTGAAAAAATAAATAAGATTGACAAACCTCTGGCCAATTTGATCAAGCAAAAAAAGGAGAGACTCCAAATTAACAAAATTCAAAATGAAAAAGGAGAGATCACAACAGACATCAGTGAAATCGGCAGAATCATCAGGACTTATTTCAAAAACCTCTACTCCACAAAACTGGAAAATGTGGAGGAGATGGATAAATTCCTGGATGCATATCATCTACCAAAGCTAAACTCAGAGCAGATCAATCACCTCAATGAACCCATCACACTCATGGAGATTGAAAAAGTAATAAAAAACCTCCCAAAAAAGAAGAGTCCAGGACCAGATGGATTCCCAGCCAAATTTTATCAAACCTTCATGGAAGAACTTAATATTCTTAATTGCTTCCAATTCATTAATTTATGCTCTGATTGTGATTAACTCTTTCCACATGGAGCTCTTAGGGTTGGATTCTTCTTGTTTTTCCAACATCTTTAGGTGGATGGCTAGGTGACTAATTTGCGATCCATCCATTTTTGTTATGAAAGCATTTAAGGCTATGAATTTTCCATTAACAACTGTCTTCATTGTGTCCCATAAGTTTTAGAAGATTTCATTATCATTCAATTCTAGAAATACTACAATTTCTTTTTTTATTTCTTTGACTACCCATTTATTTTTTTAAAGTATGTGGTTTGGTCTCCAGGAGCTGGTGGAATTCCTGAAGTGGCTCTTGTTGTTAATTTCTAGGCTTTACAGCATTGTGATCTGATATGAAGAAGGATGTTAAATCAGTTTTCCTGAATTTATGGAGGCATGATTTATGGCCCAATATATGATATATTTTGAAGAATGTTCCATGAGCTTCTGGGAAGAAGGTTTAATCTATAGAACTGGATGGAAAGTTCTGTAGTTGTCCATTAGGTCTAGCTGATCTGTGGTGTTGCTGAGCTCTGTTGTTTCCCTGTTGATTTTCTATTTGAATGGTCTGTTTATTTATGACAGTGCAGTATTGAAGACCCCAACTATAATGGTGTTGGTATTTATTTCTGTTTTGTTGTTAAGTAGGTTTCATTTAATAAACTATGATGCACCTGTGTTTAGATTTGTAATTGTGATGTTCTCATGTTGGATCATTCCCTTCAAGAGTGGCTTTGTTTGTCCTGTTTGGTAACTTTTGTTTTCAAGTCTATTTTATCAGATATTAATATAGAAACACTTGCTTGTTTCTTATTTCCATTTGCTTAGAATATCATTTTACATCCTTTCACCCTGGGGAAATATCTGTCTTTAGTGTTGAGGTGGGTTTCTTGAAGATAGCAGATAGAGGGTCAATTTTTTTTTTTTGATCCACCCTATTAACTTGTGTCTTTTAATGGGTAAATGAAGACCTTTAATGTTGAATATTATAACTGCTATGAGGCTTGATTTAATCTCTACCATGATAGGGTGTCTTATGGCATTTGATGCTTTCTTGTCCTTTGTTATGTTTTTAACCTCCTCTAGTTTTTTGTTATTGTTATCTTCTTCTAGGCCCTTAAGATTGGTTGTCTGGCATTTCTGTGTGGAGTATTCCCTGAAGTATTCTCTGTAGGTTGGGCTTTTTGTTCATATCATCATAGAGCTGACTTTTTTCATGGAGAGTTTTCTTTTCACCACCTATTATGAGGGCTGTTTTCCCTTGGTACAACAGGTTGGGTTGGACATCATAGTTTTTAGACTTTGAAGTGTTCCATTCCAGGCCATTCTGGCTTCCAGCATTTCCATTGAGAAATCTAAGGTAATTCTGACAGGATTGCCTTTGTATGTAGGGAGTTGTTCCTTTCTTGCTATTTTTATCTCTCTTTCCTTGTTTTCATTGTTAAGGGTTTTAACTATGATGTTCCTTGGAGAGTTTCTTCTTTGATCCTATCTGTTTAGTGTTCCATGAGCTTATCTCTGTATAAGCCTCTCTTTTGCAAAATTGGGAAATTTTTCTTCACTAACTTTTTGAATATATTGTCTAGGCCTCTGGCCTGGATTTCTTCCCCTTCTGTTATATCCATGATCCAGATGGTTGGTCATTTTAGGGTATCCCACAGTTCCTTTATATTCTGTATGCATAAGTTTTTGAACTTAGCAATGTTTTTGGACTCCCAATCAATTTTTTCTGTTCGTATTCCAGGTTAGTGATTTTGTTTTCCACATGAGTGATTCTGTTAAGACAGATTCTAGAGACATTTATTAAAGCTCTATTTGGTTTTTGTTTTCTGTTGTGTTATTTTTCTTTACATCCTTTTCATTTTTGAAGTACAACTTCAATTTGTAGTCTGATTTTCTTGATGCTTCCTGGAATTCATTTGTGCATTTGCTCAAGTCTTCATTTAGTTTAATCGGGTGGTTATTGAGATTCTGTATTTGTTGTCTTACTTCAAGTCATTTTTATCTTTTGAGATTTCTGTGGTTTTCTTAATTAAGTTAAGCCTAATGACAAAATATGAGTGCTCTAAGAAAAAATTCTGCTCAATTTCATTTATGCAATTGTTGGGTTTTTTTATCCTTTGCTTCCAGTTCAGCAATTCATTTGATCAGGGTCAGATAGTTTGTTGTATTTTTATTTTTGGATTCAATTTGTGTTGTTTTCTCTTATGATTTCATTGGAGGCTTCCATTGGTGACTAGGCATCCTTGGTGAAGATCTCTCAGTTTTCTAACTTTTGTTGGTTTTTTTGCATTGTGGTCTACTCATCTTAGGAAAAAAGTCTTATTTTATTGAGGAGGAAGGAAATATTTTTCCTTGTAGAATCTTTCACTAAGTGTACTGTTTTAAATGTGAACTGGATTGGTGGAGGGTGCGGTTATAACCATAGATGCACAGATTGTGGCCAGTGCAAAGGTACCAGTTGTAAGGAGAACAGATTCTTATTGGAACTGTATAAACTATATTACAATGAACATCTAATACTGGTAACTGTGATGAAAAGCCTAGCTATTCTTATTAATCTAACAGTTTTAATCACTCTTTTTGTATCTTACTTATTTGAGAGAGACAGAGAGAGAATGGACATACCAGGACCTCTAGATGCTGCAACAAACTCCAGATGCATGCACCACATAGTGAAGAGTAGAAAAATGATATTTATTCAATGTGAACACAGTGCAAAGAACAAAGAAGTCTAGTGTGTTTCCCTTAAATCCTTCAGGTTCCTGATGTGAAATGTAGGTTTAGATATAGAGCAAGAGGTGTGCATTTCTAAACAGTTCTAGTCAAAGTGTGGTCCTTCTCATGGTTATCTGGTCTCCAGTTTCCTACTCGGAGTCTGATAAGTTGCCAGTACTATATAAAATCTCATTCAAGAAGAGAAATTCCTCCTTTTGTTAGCACTAGGATTCAACTTTCTCCTTCTCACCATGAGGTTTGAGAGAACATTCAATTCCTTGTATTTTTTTTCAGTTGTATGATAGAGGCACAGTTGTCTCTTTAGAATTATCCTTGATTTTTATCTATACAGTTGCAGTTTTTCACTTTTTTTAATACCTTAATCTTGAGGTAAGATCTTCCTTGGTCTGAAACAAATATCAAAATAAAATACAAGTAGGAATTGAAGTTAGAAGACAAGTAATCAAACTTGCTTTTGTTAGCTTTTTGAAGGGCAAGCACAAGCAACTCCATTTTGTTGTTAGAAGCAGGATCACACTTATGAAGGCCAGGTTGTCCTCAAACATACTATCCATCTGCTTCAGCTTCCCAGATGTGGAATTACAGATAGGCCCTGCCATGTAGAATATGTCTTCATTTCAATTCTGGCTACATTCCTTCTTACCTCTGAGCATCATTCTCTAAAGTCATCATTGATGAACCAACTTGTGGTTTGATCTTAGTTGTCCCCTGTCACTGGGATGAGAGGTGCCTTGGTTGTACTGGCCCAATGTTATAAGGGTAATAAATGTCAAGGAGATAGTGCCAGCAAATACTGATGGCCAATTTTAAGCAACTAACACATATTGAAAGGGGTTGCTTTTAGGCAAAACATTCGTGGGTCCCATTATACCTATGGGTAATGTCTTACCATCTCAAAAATATTCTTCAGCTTCTTTTGTGAGAAGTTGTTTTACTGCACACCTGTCAAGATTCAGGGATTGTTGCCAAAGAGGAGGCAGGAAGCTTGTCAGAGCCACAGGACCAGTAGAAATATCCTGAGATATACACCCCTAAACTAAGTGAGTATATAATAGCCACATGTAAACACCAATTATCCTACTGAGGAGGGCCTTCAGGGAAGTGGGGGAGGAGAGTAGAGGAGATATAAGAGTATAACCTATGTTTAAAAAAGAAGCTATTTGCTGGGCATTGTGGTGCATGCCTTTAATCCCAGTACTTGGGAAGCAGAGAGAGGAGGATCACTGTGAGTTCGAGGCCATGAGACTCCTGAGACTACATAGAGAATTCCAGGTCAGCCTGAGCTAAAGTGAGACCCTACCTCAAAAAAAAAAAAAAAAGTTATTTGTCTGTATTATGTTACCAGATAATACTTAGTTATAAAGCTTTACAAATACATGACTGTCAAGAGCAAATACTTATGTGGAATGGAAATATACAACAACTGAAAAGGGTTTCAATAACACAACCAACAAGAGCAAATATTGTCAAAAAAAACACTAGTTTAAAACTTAAGTACTTTTTTTATAGATTTACTCCATAAGTGACCAGTACTCAGTACTTTTTCATTATTTGGAGGCATTGCTTGGAGGACATGGTATTGGAGCATGTCCAACTAACTTTGCATGTAGAAAATCACTTGGAATTGAAAATATACAAAGGCAGACCTTGGAAAGGCAAGCATGAATTTAGCTTTGACTTTGGAATCAAAATTTAGACTCTTTGGTGCAGTAGGATAAGTCTACAGCAATGACAACAATCAAAACTTTAGAGATTTCAGAAATTAGGGAACACTGCTAGTTATTTTAAACATTCACTTTCTGGTGTACAAATGTTTCTTATATATACGCTAACAAAATGCTTATTAATTCAAGGAGTAAAGATATGGACCTGGTTTCAAATATTAAGTCTGCTCATATGGTAGGTTGTTACTATTTTTTATTTGAAGATACTAAAAACAGCACTTTCTGGTCACTTTACATTTATTAAAGTTATTTGCCTTTAACTCTACAAACTTTTGCATAATTATTAAAGTTCACATACAACTGCACATTTTAGTCACAAACACATAGGACATTAAATGTCCTAAAAGTGTTTTAAAATAGATGTTTATAATGTGATCATTGAAAAAGACTTTAACATAAGCAGATACTTAAAGAACATTGACTTTGTTGGAACAATTTCCTAAGCAGTCAAAAACCTAAAGCAAACGTTAGGAAACAAACTTTTTAAAATCTTGCTCCCAATTCCGTGAATTTCCCTGAGCCATGTTGGGTTCATTTTAGGTCTACTTCAGTGATGAGGTCTTGGGAGCCTCTGTGTATCTGAATATCTGGTTTGGTAGGAGTTGAGTGTTCTCTGTGTCTATCACCTTCACCCTTGTACTGATACCAGCTTCACCAAGAAAGCTGCACTCATGTTCATTTCCCCAATTACTCTGGTTTCAGCTGGCGCCCTGGTGAGATGTGATGGGCTGATTCTTTCCTCAGGTTCTGCATCCATCTGAAAAAGTGAAGCAAATTCTCCAACAGAGAGTGAAGTCAGCTCCAGATAAATGGGATAACCATTATTATTTTAGAGAGAATTTAATTAATAAGTGTAGGTCCTCTTATAGCCCATGACTGGTAGGAGCTTGATAATGGAGAACAAGCTCATATTTTGGATATGGTTCTGACTTGTTTCCCAGCTCCTGCTATGGGTTCCTTTCCATTGAGCAGATCAGTTAGCCAAATTAAGAGCAGTCAGTTACCCACCATGGCTGTGTGCCACTATTGCACTTGGGTGAGCATCATGTCAGGGGGTTTGCTCCTAAGTAGCCTATGTATATGTGTGTGTGTGTGTGTGTGTGTGTGTGTGTGTGTGTGTGTGTGTGTATGTATACATACATACATACATATATATATAGTTTTCTGCTAGCTCATGCCTTAAGGATTCGACCTGTGTATTATTGAGTTGTACACATTTTACTATATCTAACCTTACTTTAAGAACCTAGAATACACTCAATAAATGTTCGGGTAGTTAAACTAATTTCTAGGAGTTGCTCATTTTTATAAAGTTTGACCACATAGCCTATAACTTAGTATATCTGAATATTCTTTCCCCTCTCTTTTCCTGGTCAAAGATGTACTTGTGAGGAAAGAGATAATATAAAAACCTAAAACATCTAGATTATTTGTACTCTCAGTAACAGTTTGGTAACTATTGCCTCCAATATTGTCTCAGTGAAATAGGTAGAAATAAAGTAGAAAAGAAATAGAGGAGAACACCTGATGTCTTCTACTGCCTCTGTATGAATGTACACGGTACACACACCTTCATACACATAAATAATAGAATAAAAAGTTTAGGACTGGAGAACTGTCATAGCAGTTAAGGCACTTGCCTGTGAAGCCCATTTTTATCTCACCAGGTCTCACTTCAGCCAGGCATGCAAGGGGTTACCAGCACGCAAGGTTGCACATATGCATAAGGTGGCACATGTGTCTGGAGTTCAATTATAGTGGCTGGAGGCCCTAGCACGCCAGTTCTCTCTCTCTCTCGTTCTCCCATGCACATCCATGCTTTCACTCTTACTCCCTTTCATTAATAAAGGGGGGCCAGTCTGTTGGGCTTGCCTCAAAATAGAAAGTTTAATTGGCATGATGAAACACACCTGCAGTCTCAGCAGTCTCAGCACTTAAGAGATTGAGGAAGGAGAACTAGTTCTAGCTCAGCCTGAGCTATAGAATATGTGTCTTGATACATATTCTTTTATAATGCAAAGCTAATGTACTGCCTCCAAAAGCATATATGCCTTTCAGGTCAAAAAAAGAAAAGTGAACACAATTATTTAAAAAAAAATTGAAAAATGGCCAGCATTATTTTTGAGAGAAAAAGAGGCACAGAGAGAGAGAGAGAGAGAGGGAGGGAGGGAGAATGGGCACACCAGGACCTTCAGCCTGCTGCTAATGAGCTACAGACATGTGTGCCCCCTTGTGGTGCATTGCAGCATTGTGTACTTGCATCACTGTGCATCTGGCTATGTGAAACCTGGAGATTTGAACATGAGTTCTTAGGCTTCGCAGGCAAGTGCCTTAATACCTAAGCTATCTCTCCAGCTCAGTTCCCAGCATTTTGTTTTGTCTCAGCTAAATCCTCCCAAGATCAACATTCTTGAGAGATGGAAATAAATAAAATATATAAATATAAAGATAGATAAATAAAATATATAATAAAATAAATAAAACTGTATTCATTTAAATATCACTTTCATTTTGAAACTCTAGTTTATTCAGAAGAATTATTATTTTTATTTACCTGGAATTTAATCACTAACTTGTGTTTCTTGGCAGGTAATTGATATAATATAGTTTAAAATTTGCTTTAAACTTTGACCAGTGTCCCTGAACTACCACCTTTTTCCATTATTTTTGTTCTTTTAAAAATTCCACTATAGCTCAGTCTCCTTTTATTTTTCTTGGATATTTTTCTTTAAGGAGAAAAATGCCTGTTCTCATAATGATGTAGTATGAAACCAAAATCAATCTCACTATCAGATTATCTGATCTATCTAAAGGGCTTAAAAGATGGTGCAAACACCATGAAACATCATTTGTTTCAGCTCTACTTATTTAGCTTCTTAAAGTTAAGCAGGAGTTGAGCTGAAGTTTGCTTCTTCTGAACCAAAAAGGAAATAATTATCATCAACATTAATCCTGTAGGCATGAAGAAAAAGCCTTTGTAATGCTGTTGCAGTCAGGTTCACACTGCTGGCAGAAATCAGCTGACCAAGAGCAGCTTGTGGGAAGAGAGGTTTATTTTGGCTTACAGACTCAAGAGGAAGCTCCATGATGGCAGGGGGAAATAATGGTATGAGCAGAGGGTGGAAATCACCTCCTCGCCAACATCTGGTGGACAACAACAACAAAAGAGTGTGCCAAATACTGGCAGGGGGAAACTGGCTATAATACCCATAATTCCCAACCCCAACAATACACTGCCTCCATGAGGTGTTAATTCCCAAATTGTCATCAGCTGGGGATCTAGCATTCAGAACACCTAAGTTTATGGGGAACACCTAAATCAAACCACCACATTCCACTCCTGACCCCCATAAACTGATAGCAGTACATGATGTAAAAAATAATGCATTCATCCAACTTTAAAAGTCCCCATAGTTTTTATCACTCGCAGTGATGTTCAAACATCCCCATAGTCCAAAGTCTTTTAACTGAGCCACAATACCAAAAATAAACCAAAAAAAAAAAAAAGAGAGAGAGAGAGAGAGAGAGAGAGAAAGAACATAATGGCACATAATACACACTCACACTGCAAAAGATGACATTGGGCATAGCAAAGAAATATTCAACCAATACAAGATTTAAACAGGGAAAAGAAACTGTAGCTTCAAGTCCAACAACTCTATAGTCGACAAGTCTCCAGGTCTGATAATTCTAACCAGCGACAAGTCTCTGAAGTTTCAACTCCACCCCTCCTGCTAGGATACTCACAGTTCTGGAAAGCTTTGTCCAGGGTTGGCAGCTCTCCTTAGTAGGTGTCTCATGGTGCCAGAATCTCCTCTGGGTCTCTACTGCAACCCACAGTCCATCCTCATGGCTCCATAAGGTCTCCATGTAGGCAATCCTGCTTCACACTGCCCATGGTCATTTTCAAAACACAAGATCATGCTGCAAATTCAATGACCCTCTCTTTCCTGCATGTCTCATATACCACAATACTAGGTGAGGTGCCAGTTTGTTAGCCAGGGGGGAATACGGCAGAGTTTGAAGAGCAAGACATTCCTTTAGCATTCAGTCCCTTTCAAAAGACTGCATTCGTCCTGTCATTCTAAAGCAGATTAGCTGGCCCAATCTCAATTGTTGTATTCTCACATACAATTGCAATAGAACGGGAAGAAGTTTTGGCCCAAAGATTTCATGTCTGTGCCATATCCCTGTGCTCACACCAGTCCATTTCTATGCAATGCAACCCTGCACAAATTCTTAGGAAACAGGCATAACAGCAAGCCTCTTGCACAAACTGCTTCTAGCCCAGTCCTGCCAAAGCTCTTCCTCACCCTCATAAGCTAAACTTCACAGTTCATAGTTCTTACTGTATTCAGGTCTTTCAACTCTGACCAGAATAGTCAGCTCTTAGGCCATGATTTCAGATTCATCCACATTCTCCTGCAAAGCAATTCCAAAAGGCCAAAGCCACACAGTCAGGATCCTAGAAGGAACAATCCCCCTCCTCTGGTTCCAACTTTACTGTTACAGTCAGGTTTGCATTGCTGGCAGAAATCACCCAACCAAGAACAGCTTGTGGGTAAAAAGGCTTATCTTTGCTTACAGGCTCGAAGGGAAGCTCCATGATGGCAGGGGAGAATGATGGCATGAGTAAAGGGTGGACATCACTCCCTGGCCAACATCAGGCAGACAACAGGAACTGTAGAGTGTGCCAAACACTGGCAAGGGGAAACTGGCTATAATACCCTTAAGCCCACCCCCAACAATACACTGCCTCCAGGAGGCTTTAATTTCCAAATTGCCATTAGCTGGGGATCTAGCATTCAGAACACCTAAGTTTATGTGGAACACCTGAATCAAAGCATCACAAATGCCTATGAGCTTATTTAGAATATCCATTTTTATTCTTCCAATTTTTTTTACTTCAAAATATTTTGTTTTATAACTTCATATAAAAATGAACTTTCAACCGGAGAGATGGATTAGTGGTTAAGGAGTATGTCTGTGAAAACAAAGGACCCAGATTTAATTCCCCAGGACCCATGTAAGCCATGTAAGGTGGCATATGCATCTGGATTTCATTTATGGTGGCTGAAGGCCCTGGCGTACCTATTTTCTCCCATTCTCTCTCTCCCTCTCTTAAATAAAATTCAAAAACATAAAGTGAGCTGGGTGTGGTGGCTCATGCCTTTAATCCCAGCACTTGGGAAGCAGAGGTAGGAGGATTGCCATGAGTTCAAGGCCACCCTGAGACTACAGAGTGAATTCCAGGTCTGCCTGGGCTAGAGTGAGACCCTACCTTGAAAAATCAAAAGAAAAAAAAGTGCATTCCTTTAAAAAATGAACTTTATGTAAATCAAGTAATTATTACTTTTCCTTTAAAGGTTTGTGTATAAGTAATAAAATAATTGCACTGCTCCCATTTTTGCTAATTAAGCGTGACAAAATTTACTTGAAAATAATTGGGTGGTGGCACACACCTTTAATTCCAGCATTCAGGAGGCAAAGGTAGGAGAATCCCCATGAGTTCGAGGCCACCCTGAGACTACAGAGTGAATTCCAGATTATCCAGGACTACAGCAGGACCTTACCTTGAAAACCAATAAAAAATAAATACGTATTTTTGGAAGATTCGGTTTAGAAAAAAGTTTGGAGCTTACATATCAACAGGTCTAGTGCGAGGGCTCTAACCTGGTCTTTTATGCTCAGTAGAGAAAGAAGCCAAATGAGCTCATCTTCGTGCACAACCTAAAACCATCTCAGCAATTGTGTATGCTTCCATTTGTAACAATGTTTACAGAAAATCTGTCATGACGCTTATAATGCCATATTCACTGCATGAAATAGTTGGACTTGAAAATTATAATGGAATTTATCACTTGTCTACTTTCTAAGTTTGTCAGCTATTTTTATATCTATTCTATCAATTACCTCAGTAATGTTGGAGAGAGGAGGCTGGGGAGATTGCCCAGTGGTTAACAGCTCTTGCTAAGCCAGTCTGATGACCCAAATTCTGATCCCCAGAGCCCGTGTAAAGCTGGATACTGGTAGCATTTGTGTCTGTATTCCTGTCATGCCTACAGCAATGGGAGATGAACTCAGGAGCATCCCAAAGCTTGCAGGCCAGCTAGCCTAGCATTCCCATTGGCTAACATTGAAGAAAGACCCTGTCTCAATAAAGGAGGAAGGCTAGGACCTGCACCCTGACGGTGACCTCTTGCCTATACATGCACACCATGGCACACACACACTCATACTTACATATACTGTGCATACACATTACTCAACACAAATATTGGAGGTATACCTACATGGTAATTGGGAGTCCATCTCTGCCTGCCTCCCTCCTGACACACACACACACACACACACACACACACACACACACAAGCACACACGCCAAAGTCTAGGTCAAATACTTTATCGTAGATAGCTCACTGGATGCAACAGTGTTCAGATGGACTAATTTGGGATTCCCAGCAAATTTCCTTAGAATTGGCTGTAGTATCAGAGCCACACTTGGTAGCCCTGATTATTTTGAGTGTCTCTGGCTTGCTTTGGTTGTATATTTTTCCCTTGACTTACCAGTGTGGCAGAGAGTGAAGTGAATATGTCATTGTTTTGGTGGATGGACCCACCTTAGCAGCTGGGGTGAATTGTCCAAAGAACAGTCTGTGTACAGATATCAAAAGTAGCAGGAGAAAAATGACCAAAACACCACAGCAGGTCTTAGCATCTCCACTTTGTACATGAAGAAGTAGACACTAAATGATCAGAGTCCAAGCCTAGCTGTCCTTGTATAAACCCTGTTTAGCCTGTCTTAAAGGAAAAGGCAGGCAACAATAATGGATGAGAGAAGTCATAGTTTATTTCTAATCTATCTTCTGAAGTGGAATCAAGCGTGAGTGTTTGCAGACAACATCTGAACCTGCCCTCTGTGTTGTAGTCAAACAAGACATTTGTGGAAAATACAATATTGTAAACTTTCCATATGAGATTGGGAAAAGGTGTTGTGTACTTAATCCTCTTAATCCAAAATTAAGAACTTAGAATTACTAAGGAAAAATAGTTGTCATTTATAGCTATTGAATGTGTCTGATATTTTGCTGTCTTTGACACTTAGCTGTATTCATTTAAGCTTTCAAAATTCCTGTGAAATAGAGATTTCATGTATAAATTGTAAAAGCATAAGCAAAGAAAAATTTAATGTCTAGTCTTAAAGTATACACTAGAAAGGAGGGGAGTCAAGATTTGAACATAGGAAATCTAATGCTCTTACCCACATAGTACCTGGTTTTGTTTATTGTTGCCACTTGAAGTCGTAATGCTTGTGGAACTGTCATGTGCTAACTGGCATAGCAGATGTCTGTCTGCTACATTGTAAAATTACTTAATAGCGATTCATGTGCAGCACATAAGAACTTATGAAGTCTAGTTTTTTGGGCTGGGGAAAGACTCAGTGGGTAAAGAGTTTCCACATAAGCATGGGGACCTGTGTTCAGATCACCAGCACCCACATAATCTGAAATTGCAGTGCAGGGAGAGTGAGACAATTCCTAAGGCTTACTGGCTGGCTACTTTAACCAAATTGATGAGCTCTCAGTTTAGCCAAAGGCCCTGTCTCAAAGAATAAAGTAAAAAGAAATGGAGTAAGACACCAATGTCAACTTCCATCCTCCACATATTTGCTCACTACACACATAAGTAAATGCAAAAATAAATTTGCACAAAATCATTGTGAAAGTTATTTTTGTACTTTTGTTTTATTTTGTTAAAATTACACATACACATCATTTTACAAATCAAGTAATCCTACTAGGCCTGTTACAAAAAAAAAAATCTGTCTTCTTTCTGTACTTCTTTCAACCAATACCCATCCTCCACAGGCAATCATTTCCAAATCTCTTCATCTTTTGCTTTTGGCATTTATTGCTATAACTTTAGATCTTCTATACCTGATATTTCATCACAGTAATCATGCATTCTTCTCAATATACCATTAGTGCATGATAAACATTTACAGTTTTTTTGTCTTTCCCTAAACAATATGGTATAAGTGTTTGCTTACATAGTATTTACATTGGATTTTGTATCATAAATAATCTAGATATTATTTGAATTTTAATAGAGGATATACATCATTTACATACAAATGCTATGCCATTTTACATAGATAAGAGAATTGAGCATCTATGGGTTTTTCAATGACACAGGAACCTGTCACTATACTGAGGTGTCATGATGTTATTAAGTTTAACATGCATAGTATTATAATTACATAAGTCTAGTTTTATGGCTAAACCATATCATGTTACTGCTTTCCCTAAAAATTAAGAATTTTCCTATTTTTTAATTTACGTGGTTCCCCACAAATGTATTTCTGATTCAACTAACAACTATGTCCCACAAGGTACAGATCTTTTTTACTGTCACCTGGGCTTTCTTTTGTCCTTGCTTGAGTTGGACCTCTAGTTTTTCATGTATTTTCATTCTTGATTTACTCTCTAATTTTGAGGAAACATTTTGTACTATTAGCTTTGATCTTATATGTTAAAAATATCTATTCATTACTGATATTGGATTGATGTTGTAACTAAGTGCAGAATTGTTTGGATGAAATTTTCCCTCTGAATTTGTGTGGCCTTCTTCCATTGTCTTTTAATTTCAATGTTGAAAAAAATCAAAGATGCTATAACTATTGTTTTATCAGTTTTTCCTTTCTGGAAGCATTTAGAATTTTCTGGTTGCTCTGGAGTTTAGATATTGTAGTAGATATGCTTTGATATTGCAGTACATTTGCTTTGTTGAAAATCTGTTTTCATTTATTTTGCTCTGCACTCAGTGATCCCACTTAATCTAAAGCATTATGTTCTTTGACTCATGAAATTTGTAACTAGTTATATCTTGGATTATTTTTCTGCTGTATTTTTCTCTATTATCTTTCTGCTAGATGTCAATTACTTAGACCAGTCTTCTAGTTTTCTTTGTCCAGTTTTTTATCTGTCTTTTTACCTATTGGGGGATCTCTAGTCTTCCTCCTAGACTAGACTATTCTTTTATATTATAATGATTATTACTATTAGTAGTGTATGTGTAGATGTGTGAATGAGCACGTTCATGTCACTGAATGTGTGTGAATGTCAGAAGACAAGGTGTTGGTCCTCTCCTCCTACCTTGTTTGAGACAGGGTCTCTGTTGTTTTGCTGCTGGGAAGGCCAGACTAGCTAGCCTGTGAGCTTCAAGATTTTCCTGACTCCACCTCCCATTGCTATAAACTCATTGGGATGACAAGCACAACACACTTTATGTCTAGCTTTATACCAATGCAGGTGATTTTTCTTGTTTCATGGATGCTGTTCTTTTATCTCTTTGAAGGAATCTTTCTAAAAGACTAGGAATTACATATCCTTGAGTAGTTCTATTTTTTTGCTTATGTGTTTATTTTTGTTTGTATGTTAAGGCTTTCCTAAGATAGCTAACAGTCTTCAGCTGTCAGCTTCTATTGAAAGTAGAATGGAAGGGGGATATCTAGATAACACAAAACTGGAGACTAATCATTATGAGTTCCCTGAACTATTGCATTTTGTCCAGGAAGGCCCAATGTCACTTTATTGAATATCTTTCTTTCTTAACAAATTAGATTTACCAAAGAAGACTCCTTTGCTCTCCAACCTAGAGGCTATAAGATGGTCATAAGCATGCTAAGCCAAGTAAGAAGGTTTGAGGTATCTCAAGATGCAGTATATCAATTTCTTTATCTTGTTTTTTGTCCTCCAGTATTCTCCAAAGTTCCATAGTTCAAGAGCTTTCTGTTTTACCAACTCCAAAGAATAAGCATTTGGTCTTTTGCTAGGATAATCAGGTTAGATTACCTGGACAGTTCTAAATTATAATAACTAATTAGGTAATTTTTTCTTTTTCTTTTCTTTCTTTTTTTTTTTTTTCTTTTCTTTTTCAATGTAGGGTTTCACTCTAGCCGAGGCTAACCTGGATTCTTTTTCTTTTCTTTCTTTTTTTTTTTTTCTTTTCTTTTTCAATGTAGGGTTTCACTCTAGCCGAGGCTAACCTGGAATTCACTAAGTAGTCTCAGGGTGGTCTTGAACTCATGACAATCCTCCTACATCTGCCTCCCAAGTGCTGGGATTAAAGGCATGTGACACCACACCCGGCCCTAGAAGTCAATTTTTCAATAGACTTCCAATAAAGCTTGCTTTTTTGAAAGACAGAGTTTGGCATCTTATTAAATATTTTAGTTTTATTTATTTATGAGTGAGAGATAAAGAGAATGGGCACAACAGGGCCTCTAGCCACTGCAAATGAACTTCTGTTGCATGTTCCACCATGTGCTTATAGCTTACATGGGTTCTGGGCAATCAAACCTGAGGATTGTAGGTCCTTAGGCTTTGCAGGCAAGCGCCTTAGCCACTAAGTCATCTCTCCAACCCAAAGCTTGCTTTTATTCCCACTTTCATCTCACTTATAAAAGTAGCTGGGCATGGTGGCATATGCCTGTAACACTAGTACTCAGTTGTTTGGCAGAACAATTATTAATTTTAGGCAAGTTTGAGGTCAGCCTGACCTATATAGTTCTCCCCTGTCAAAAATACCAGACCCACCTCAGACTCCAAATCCCTTGTATAAACCATTGTAATAGTTGATACAACTCATACATGTGTGCCTGTATACTTTAAGCAATACCTAGATCACTTCTATCTCTAAAACAATGCCTAGGTAAAAGTTGTCACATGGTACTATTTAGAGAATAATGATTTTAAAAGAAAGAAGACTGTGTATATATGTTCAGTACAGATATTTCTTTTCCCAAATGTTTCAATCTCAGGCAATGTGCATGTGATTTGATACTTAAGATAGAATTGGTATTTGTAAATAGTGAATAATCCTTTTTAGTTTCTTTTGAGTTTGTTTAGAACAATTAGTTAAGAAAATCAAGTTTCTTACTTTTGAAGCTGAAAGCCAGGTAACCGTAATGCCATAAAGTTGAGATGAGAAATATTTGAAATGTTAGTAGGAATGAAAAAAATGACAGTGTTGTGCTCTGTGAAGGGGCTTTATTAGTGTAAATAATTTCATCCAGGTATTTATTTAAAACATAAAATATAGCATTTAATGCTGTGCCTGGTACTAAAGGTGCTTTATCAATTTTTATCTTAATAAAAACTAAATAACAACTGAGGTAGGGCTACTATTATCCCATTTTTAGCAATTAGGATATTGAGAACCAAAGATGGTAACATTTTCCAGGTCATACAGTGAGCAGGTGGTAATGTTCCCTGCTGTTTTTTGGAAGACCATACTTAAAGCAGGCTACCATCGTATCTACCATATATGCTTGAGGTGATTTTAACTCCTTCCTCTTTCTGCCCTTGTCTCCATATTTCTCACCACACCATGGTAGGTCTTGATTGTGACAATACTACAAGACATGCATATGTGTAACTCTGTGTAAGTGTTCTGTGTATGTATGTGTGTGTATGTATAGCAGAATATTTAAAAGAGTTTCTATTCTTATCACTTTATTTTTTACTATGTTTTTCCTTTAAATATGACTTGGAGAGTTAGAATTACATAATCACAACCTCTGTAGGATACAATGTTCTCATTTAAGCAGTGAGAATACTAAAATCTGTATTATGCTTCACAGAGGCATAAGGTTCATAATGGCTATATAAAATACTTTCCATGCAATTCATACTGCTGTTACTATTTTTGACTTGGTATTTTATCTTTATTTTTACTCTTTTGGTTTTTTGGTTTTCCAAGGTAGGCTCTTACTCTAGTCCAGGCTGACCTGGAATTCACTATGTAGTCTCAGGGTGGCCTGGAACTCACAGTGATCCTCCTACCTCTGCCTCACAAGTGACTGGATTAAAGACATGTGCCACCATACCTGGCCTTTTATCCCTTTAAACATACAAGGTTTGGAGACTTTTTTTTCCCTGTCTTGGTATAGTGATAGTAAAACTTGGAACATGGCACTCTTAAATGGATTATAACAGAAAGAAACTGCACTGAGTATTTAGGATCAAGTCCCAGTACTGAGTGGCTCCACTGCAAAGTAGGGGGTTGCTGGTTACTGACCTATAGTTGTGAAGACACTGAATTTCAATACTTTACATTGTGCCTGGTATAAAGTGAGAACCTAATGAATAAATATCATGATCACCTTTTGAATAAATAGCAAGTAAAACAATGTTGGAAGAACTGAAGAAGATATAAAGGATCTAACACTTTGACCAGTAGACATCAGAAATACAAAAGTTATACCACTGTTCTTAGCATCAATTTTAAAATTATTAAATACATTTCCTAGGAGCATGTTAGCAGCCATGAAAACAGATTGTTCTAGAAAAGATGATATTCTAAAGAATGAGGATAATGATGCCCTAATCCTTTTGTTCATCATCCAAGGCTCATTGATGATTAGAAATAAAAAATATTAGCAGTCATTATGGAATGATTCTGAGCCTCAGTCTCTTAATCAACATGTAGTGTCCATGTTATTACAGAGAGAAGTGACACTCCCTCATTGAGATGCACAAAGGCATAGAGCCTCTGGAGACTTGCTGCCTCCTTTACATTGCTGGATCTCACAGTATTTGTGAGTTGTCATAGCTTCTCTCTGAAAAGTAGGCCTAGTGCTAGCCCTCACTCTTGTCTGTGGACTTGATTGTCTATTACATATGGAAAGTATATGATGTTTCTGACATCTGTAGTTCAAAATTTTAAGTGTGTTTAAAAGTTAAAATGTTTAAACATGTCATCTTTAAAGACTATTTCTATTTTTTAAAATTATAGAAAATACCAGCTTTAAAGAATATACTGAGAAGAGGCAATTGTTGCCCATCAAACTGGGTTTTTTTTGTTTGTTTGTTTGTATTTGTTTTTATTATAGGATCAATATATTTCTCAGTCTTTTTTTATTGAAAACTTCCATAACTATAGACAATAATCCATGGTAATTCCTTCTCTCCTCCATCTTACCCCTTTGAAATTCCACTTCCCCTCCCAATCAGTTTCTCCTTTATTTTGATGTTATCATCTTTTCCTCATGTCATGATGGTCTTGTGCAAGTAGTGCCAGGCACTGTGAGGTCATGAATACCCAGTCCATTTTCTTTCTGGAGGAGTACATTGTAAGCAGTCCTACCTTTCCTTTAGCTCTTATATTCTTTCCGCCACCTCTTTAGTGATGGATCATGAGCCTTAGAAGGTGTGATAGAGATGTTTCAGTGATGAGTATTCCTCTGTCACTTCTTCTCAGCACCATGGTGCCTTTTGAGTCATCCCAGAGTCACTACCATCTGAAGAAAGAAGCTTCTCTAACCAAAATGAGAGTAGCATTAATATATGGGTATGGATATTAAGAAGAGTGTTTACCAGGCAGTTTGGTGAACATAGTATATACATTTAACCAGACACCTGCAGACATTACACCCCTAAGGTTCATGACTACCCCTGCTGTAAGTTTTTAGTATCAGGCATGTATTTCTTCCCAAGGAGTGGGCCTCAAGTTAAATTAGAAGGCAGTTGGTTTCCCCCATAACAGACATGCTACTATTGCACCCATTGGCTCATTTGGCCTGGCTGGCCAAATTTAAGGCTTGTAGTGCCCACTGTTGATTATCTCTCTCTCCTATTAAACTGCATGCAGTGTAGCTTTTTTCCAGCTTTCTGTCAGCTGGCCTACATGGAGGAGGTTTTCAGCTCAACTCCAGCAGGGTTTCTCAGTGACCTTGCAGCACAAGTATGTGGAGTCTTCAGCAATAGGGTCTTACCATCTATTCCTGGTAGGAAACCAAGAGCCGCTGCAATGACCTGTAATGTTTTGGCGGCATCAGGGACCTCCCTGGCCCATAACTCACTGGAAGGTATCCCATCCCTGGCACTGAAAATTTTCTAGTAACAATCTATGGCTTCCAAGTATTCCATTGTCCACATAAGTAGGTTTCCATATGGCTTACTTATATCCTCTTAGATTTTGATTAGCCTTCCCTCCACCTGTCCTTTACTCAATCTCTTCTCCTGACCTTACTTAGGCCTTTCCACCCCCATTAATATGTTTTTCTACTTACATATATACAATACCATCCTAATAAGTCCCTCCTCCCTCCTTTTCTATTAATTTCCTAGTCTTGGATTTCAGGTTATAAATCAGTCATCCTCTCCTAAAATTCTGAGGTATTTAGGGTGTCTTTTCTGGGTACTAGCCACTGCAGGAAGTGAAGAGTCCCTCAGTGCTAGACCCCAGAGCTATTCTTGCTCTGCTGTTGATATTTTCCAAGACAGATGCTTTCATATTTTGTTGCAGTAGATGGAGATGCTTTTCCTCATACAGACATTGCATTTATTTCTCACTTCCCAGCCTTGCTCCACTTTGTGAGGGGTGGGGGGATTCACATGTGTATGTGTATTTACATGTATATGGAATTGTGTGTATGCATGCACGCACAGGTGCCTTTGGAAACCAGAGGTGGACATTAGGTGTCTTCCTCAATCACTCTACACCTTGTTTTTCAAAAGTGGAACTCAACAATTAGGGTAAAATAGCAAGCCAGCAAGCACCAGGGATTCCATCTCCTCTGGGTGCTAGCATCTGAATTCAGATCCACATGCTCATACAGCAAGCACTTTACCTACTAAGCCATCTCCCCAGACCTCTTACTGTTGTCCTCTTAAAAGAAGGCTCTAAGCCCCTTCCAGATTTATCTTTCTTTTCCAGGTTATAGTATTTATTTTAATTTCTCATCCAGCCGGGTGTGGTGGCGCATACTTTTAATCCCAGCACTCAGGAGGCAGAGGTAGGAAGATCACCCTGAGTTTGAGGCCATCCTGAGACTACATAGTGTTTTCCAGGTCAGCCTGGACTAGAGTGAGATCCTACCTCGAAAAAGCAATATCAAAAAAACAACAACCAAAAAAAAACTCTCATCTGTTAGTAGCCCATCTTCAACTTGTTGTGGTATTACTTATTTTTTTAACCCCTGTGATGTCATTTTAGTGGGTTCTAACAGAAATAAAAATGTGTGCATTGTATATTTCATCTGTAACTGAAGTCATTGAAAATTTTAAAGTAGAAAAAATCTATCATGTATCATTTTACAAAGATCCCTCTGGATGCAGTTTTGATTATGGCAGTATCAGCTAAAATACTAGGTTTACCTTTATTTTCCTAGCATTTCTCCTGCTTTCTTTTGTATTAAGTAGCTTCTTTGTATATTTTACTGAAAAGTTTATCATTGAAGAAGCATGTATTGATTATAGACACTTGTGTAGAAATCATTCATAATGCAGATCATGTTCTTATGAAGTTTTAGCTCTACAAATTTAAATTATAATGTTATCCATCTTAATTAATGTGCTAGCATATGTAAAATACCCTTTTCATATAGATTTGCAGTTAAGACAAGTTGTTTATATTTGTCTCCCTTAAAACATAACCTGGCATATATGGAACTTATATACAGTATGGGTTATTAGGGGCCCATGTTTTGCTGAGGAACATATTTAATTCTTATCCTTCACATCCAATTTTGTTATCCTTATGAGAATTTTTAAACCCATATCCTAATATATACAATAGATATCAAAGAAAGAAATATACTTGTGGCAAAGTCTAGTTGAGGTTTCAAATATCTATAACTATATGATTATAAATATAAGAAATTATAAAACTAGTATGCATTTTCCATAATTAAAATACATTTTAACCTTTCATATAAAAATGATTATAATTTCAGATACCAGTATTATCATATCCATTTGCTGTTACTGTTAATGGAATTTGTAATTTCTGATTACTGCTAAGTACTATAGGTTGTCTTCCTAAATTACATTTGCTTTTGATTTATTTTCAGTATATGTCATTTTTATCTATTCCTGACTATTTAATAAATAAAATAAACTAATACATATATACATATATACATGTAACAGAACAGTGAAAACAAAAGACATTTTATTAAGTAAATAACACTTCTGAAAGGTGTTTTTCAGTTTATGTAAAAGAGAAGAAGTTCTTATTTAGGATATTTTTCTTTAAATTTTTAACATAGGAATTATTTTTAAAACCATGTTATACTGTCTTTTCTTACATAATTTGAATGTCATTGTGATTTCTTGGTGGCTCTGTGGAAATTTTCATGCTTTTTTCTTCCTATTCACAGTATTCAAAGTACTCTATGTGACCTAGATATTGAAAATCAAGGTAGAGTGTGTGCTGCATTGCTGATATTTACTGGGGAAACTCAAAAACATCCTACTTCTACATGCTAGAATTACAGAGTGCACACTCCTTTATATTGCTGGTATTTTCAAAGTACTCTGATAGTCTACACAATCACTTCAAAGGCTAGTATTAAAATATTGTTGAAATTAATTTCAAATAATCATATAAATAATGCTTTGATATTCTAGTTAGAATGCAATAATTATTCTTGCATTGCTTCGGTATCTTCCAGATGAGACTCATTATAACTTTCTCATTTTTAACATATATTTAGAATTATAATCTGGTAAATTTAAATATCTAACTCCAACAAAGAATAATTACACTGCTGCCATTTCTTAATTTGGAGAGAGCTCTGTTATATTATAAAAAAGAAAATGTGGTCTAGAGCTTACATTATAAAATTATATTCAGGTTAAGTTACTTTTGCTATATTTCAGACTACTGGAGAGTCTCTCTTGCAAAAAAATTTTTTTAAATATTGTTTTCATTCAAGAAGCCATATGCTTCTCAGTATCTCCCACAGTATCTTCCAGTATGAAAGCTATTTCATTCTTTAATACTTCTATGGGAAAATGAAAGAAAGAAAACAAAAAGGAAAGCATAGAATAGGTTAAGACATCTGCACAGGTAACTACTTTGAGGTATAATTATATATGTATTGAAAGAATTATTTTTATTTATTCTTTACCTGTGGCAGAAAATTCTAAAATACAGGAAGTGGTATTGCAACACAATCCCTAGCAAAGAAAATTAAAATATAGGAATACTGAAGGTCAAACCTGTAGTTTTATGTCCTTTCATTGATATTGTGCACCAAACTTATTGATAGGTTTCTTTGTACAGCTAGAAAGAGCCACCAAGTTATAGACAGACCAGTGCTTGGAATCAAATCTAAAGAATGGAGAGAAGCCAAAATAAGTAATAAATGATTTGTCCCTAGCTCCCAGTTCAACTTATTCTTTATTTCTCCCATATGAATGTTTCTCAATTAGTGTTCAATAGAACAGTCTTCTAAAAGGTATATCATGAAGATACAGAAAAGATAGTAAGTGCTATTTGAATATAAGGAATTAAGATATACATATACTCAGTTACACACATACATTCTTTCTTTATATTTGTCTTTTGAAACCTTTCAATATCCTAGGGAAAATTTCTGGTGAGTCTTAAATAAAAGAAATCTTTAAATCCAGTTTTCCCAAACTTGTTTGACCATCAAACCCTATTTTACAACTAACAAAATCACATGTTTTGTAGCATTGTGCTCCAGGACACCAGGCTGAGTTGTTTCATTATTACTTCAGTATGGAAGAGTCATGCAAAGAGATTTTCAAGAAGTAGGATATTTGTTGAATGATCTAATGAATGAATTTGTCTGATGTTTAAAATACTTACTAGTGTAACTATTAAACTTTGCATAGGATCAAGACTGTGATATTAAAGTACTCACATTAATAGCCAGACTAATAGGAATTTAACCATCTGTCTTCTTCAGTTTCACAACTCTGTGACAAAATATCTGAAAAATACAAACTTAAAAAGGAGAAAAGATTTATTGTGCCTTGGAGGTATCAGTCCATGTTCAGGTTGGTTTGTTAGTAAAACAGCATGGTGATGAGAGGACATGGTAGAACAGGGCTGCTCAGTTCATGGTGGCTGGAAAGCAAATGTTTGCAGTTACAGGATTTTTGCCTTTATTCCTTCTGGAGGCTATCCTATAGATCCTGCCCACCTTAAAGGTGTGTAATCCCATCCCCTTAGCTAATCCTCTCAGGAAATGTCCTCACACACACCCAGAAATATGCTTTATTAATCTCCTAGACATTTTTCAATCTAATCAAGTTAAAAATTAAAATTAACCATCATAGTATACTTACATTTAAACCATTCACTAATCCTATATTTTAAGCAGTAATTACCAGACATTAAGAGTATTGAGGCATGTTTACAGCAATTGTATTCTACTCTTATCACTTCTTGATAAACAGTAACCCATCTGAAAAGGTCCTGAGGTGTTCTTATCTTAATAAATGAAGCAGTATATTGTGACAAGAGGCACAGAATTACCAGTTGCCAGGAGAACTACATTTTCGATTGCTGATTGACCATCAGATAACTACAATGTTAAGAAAAGACCATTCTCTTCTGAAGGATGAGACAACTTTCGTTTCACAACTAGATTATGAATAACTTTTTTTAACTTAGCAGTTCTATGATAAGACTTGGGAAAATCTGGGCTTAAAAATTTAAACCTTTTTTTGTTGTTTTTTCAAGGTAGGGTATCTCTAGCCTGGCTCACCTGGAATTCACTATGTAGTCTCAGGGTGGCCTCAAACTCATGGCGATCCTCCTACCTCTGACTCCCAAATGCTGGGATTAAAGGAGTGCACCATTACGACCAACAAACATATTTCTGTGCTCAGTGTTAGAGCCCTGGCCACTCAGCAGTTACTAAAACTGTCCAAACCAATAGCTCTTTCAAACTGTCCAAGTGACTCTCCACTTCATTATTTTGCAACCCACAAAGAATAGCAAGTGCAGACACCTCAGAAAAACAATTTAAAGAATAAACAAGAGTTTATTAGAAACAAAAGTAAAAGTAAAGCTCAATTGCTCCTGAGCTAGGAGAGGCCCAGAGTGGGTTAGCTGCCTAGTGACTTGGACCCAGGCTTTTTATACCCTTGGGAGTGTAAACTATCCCTTCAAGATGGATTGGATTGGTTACTCTGAATGTATGTAGGGCTGCTTATATAGGCTGATGAGTTAGACAAACTATTAATGACTTTGTGTGGAGCAGCTAACAAGCTGGTAAGTCTGTATGAAATCTGAGCTTTTGACCTGTTGGAAGTCAGGGCTTTTTGGATTTTAGTTCCTTGATACAGCTTTCTGGACATATAAAATCTCTGCCTATGTACTTATTAAGCCATAAAGATAAGTACTTATTTGTTTAGTGCCTATAACCTTAACCAGCTGCCTATAAAACAGGGACTACCTTGCTCCTAATCCATATCAGTATGGAGGTTTCTGTGTCTCTGCCGCATACATTAACTGACCCTCAGAACACAGGACTTATAATTCTGCACAATGGACCCTGAGCTTTGGAAGGTGTGGTAGAAATGTTTTTGACCTTTGGAATGGGTGACAGAGATGTTTCAGTGCTGAGCACTCCTCTGTCACTTCTTTTCAGCTCTATGATGCCTTTTGAGTCATCTCAGACATCACTACCATCTGAAAAGAGAAACTTCTCTAACCAAAAGTGAGAATAGCATTAATATATAGGTATTAATATTGAGAAATGCTTACAGGGCAGTTTGGTGAACATAATATATGCATTTAGCCAGACACCAGCAGGTGTAACATATACCCTAGGGCTCATGACCTTCACTGTCATAGGTATTTAGTATCAGGCATGTACCCCACCCCCCCTTTAGCAGGCCTGTAGTCCAGTTAGAGAGTGGCTAGTTTCCTCCATAACAGACATGCCACTATTGCACCCATTGGCTCATTTGGCCTGTCTGGCCAAAGTTAAAGCTTGCATTGTCCACTGTTGTTATCTCCACCAATGACTTCTCTCTCTCCCATAGAGCCTCATGCAGCATAGCTTTATCCAGCTTGTTGTCAGCTGGTCTACATGGAGTTGTTTTTCAGCTCAGCTCCAGAAATATTTCTCAGTGACCTTGCAGCCCAAACATGTGGAGTCTTCAGTAATCTTACTGTCTATTCTTGGTGGGAAACCAACAGCCTCAGCAATGGCCTGCAATGTCTTGGGGGCTTCAGGGAATTCCCTGGCCAACAACTCACAGGAAAGTATCCCATCCTTGGCACTGAAATTTTTCTAGTAACAACCTATGGCTTCTGGGTGTGCCATTGTCCAAAACAATAGGTTTCCATATAGATTATTCATACCCTCTTAGATTTTGATTTACCCTCTTCCCACCCTTCCTGTACTCAATCTCTTCCTCTGACTCAGTTAGGCCTTTCTACCCCCAGTAATCTTTTCATCTACTTACACGTATAAACATTTTTTAAAAGAAAGTAATTTGACATTGGGCAAACCAAAGATTCTTCCTCTGGTCATATTATATTTAATGTAACACCCATTTCATATGCTTCATGATGTTATGTTATGTTATCTTGTCTTGTCATGTGATGTAATATGGTGTTAGTCTGGTAAAAGAAACAACAGTGGCTCTGTAGTATTTCTACCAAAATGCATTCCTAAATCTAAAAATTAGGAAACATTAAGCTCAAAATGAGGCATACTTAACAAGTCATCCTATGTCTTTAAAAATGGTTAAGAAAAACTAAAGCTGAGTAGAGGCTCCATCTTAAAGGAAACTAAAGATATTTAACAATTGAATTTAAAATGTGATGACAGACTTGACTGTAGATGCAGAGGGTTGAAATAAATTGTATGAATTATTTTAAAGGGCATTCTTTGTGCAGCTATGAAAATGGAGCCTGGTCTGTGGATTTAATATATTTCTTGATATTTATCATTGTGTTGTGATTTTGAAAAGAATGTCCATGTTCTGAGACATATAAACTAAAATGTACTATGTAGGGGTAAATTGACACATTGCTTTAATTTAATTTCAGAAGAGCAAAATTGATTATAGAGGAAGAATAGATAGAATTGGCTATATAAGTCATTGTACATACATGCATACATAAATGTACAACATATATACAGGAAAAATCTAAACATCTGAGGAATCTGGATGATGAGAAATGAAAGTCTGTTGTCTCATCTTTGTAACTTTTCAGTATATTTGAATTTATTCTAAAATGAAGAGTTGTAATGCATTTTTAAACCCACTGCAAATCAAAATCTATTTTACTGTAGTAGGCTATATTATGCTATACATTCAAGGAAAGTCATGCAGATACATATCTTTACATATCTATTCCTGACTTTATCCAAATAAAAGCAATAAACATAAAAAAACAGCACTGGAATAATAACATATTTCCTTTCCTTTTTATTTATTTATTTATTTATTTATTAGAGAGAGAGAGGGAGAATGGGCATGCCAGGATATCTAGCCACTGTAAAGGAACTCCAGATGCATGTGCCCCCTTGTGCATCTGGCTTACGTGGGTACTGTAGAATTGAACCCAGATCCTTTGTCTTTGCAGGCAAATGCCTTAATGGCTAAAGCATTTCTCCAGCCCTACTTCCTTTCCTTAAAGAAAAGATTATTTATAGTATATTTGTGAGCCATATTAATTTATTTACATTAAAAGCCCCATGTGAAATCAGGCTATTAATGTTTTAAGTGAGTGAATTTAGAAGATATACAATAGACAGCTACTGCAAAAGGCACACAAAACTTCTATCTCTATTCTCTCAATATCCACATTAAGTCATCCTTAATTTCCTGGTTTATTTAGGTATAATATAATCCTTATCTGGGGTCATTTTTCTATATTTTATACTGATTTCCTCAGGAAAAATTTAGTATCTTTTTACAAATTGGTAAATGTTTAAGCATTTCCAGAAATAAATTATTTTTGCTGTTTTTAAAGTCTTTCAAGAGCTGGGTATACTGGTATACATCTTTATTCCTAGCACTCAGGAGGCTGATATAGGAGGATCCCCATGTGTTCAAAACCAGCCTGGACTACAGAGTGAGTTTCACATCTGGGCTAGAGTGAGACCCTCCCTCTAAAAAGTAAAACAACAATAACAAAAGTTCATCATAGTCTACATTTATATATTGGATAAAACTTGTTAACAATATTATTCTTTCTTAATGACCAGATAGCTTCTAAGGAAAATAGCCACATGTCATCATGTAAAATTATGTTATAGAATTAAATCAGAGTTTTTATTTACAGTAGAAAGGATTCAGCATCAATATTGGCCTATTTTTTTCCAAGCACTTTTTTTAGCAATCAAATAATGTCTCACACCAGGATATGAAGCTACATTTGTACGTAACATATTTTTGATAGAGACACTCATTTTTGCTGTTTCTATAACCTGAATATAACGGTACTCTATACAACAACTAGCAGATGGAGAAAAAGAACACTCTAGGAAGCTAACTATAAATACTAGATTAATTCAAGAAATTCAAGATTTTACTAAAGCTTCCTATTATTTTTGAAAGAAATTTACAACTCAGAATTTAAAAAAGAATACAAAATTTCGAGTTGAATTCTGTCTATTGTATCACAGTTTTATCATCCTTCTATATTTAATATGAGGGCCTTTTGTGGTTCTCTGAACTCCTAACTTAGAGAATTTTAAAAGTAATTACATCTGGAATAGAAAAGTGAATATTTTTTCCTCAATCAATATGTAAGTCACATTTGACCTGCCTATAAAGCTTTACATATTAAATTTGTCCTTGTGTTGGTTGGTTGAATGCTCTGTTGAAATGATCCAGCATTTGTACATATATCCTAGATACTATAGGTGATCTAAAGTTATAGACATAGAAAACATCATATCCATCCTCAAGTTGTTTCAAGGCAAACACATTGAACCCATGACAGCATACATACCTCCATGTATTATAATGGAGATATGTAATAAGAGCACCAGACACATACTAGGTAGTTGTAGAAATCAGTGGTTTTGACAACCAAAGAAGATATTATAAAATAAGAAATGAATTTTATGATCCAAATAAACTTATTCCTAATCAACATAAATCTTTTTAACAATATCAATTTATTAAATGTTTATGACAATACTAAATGTTAATAAGTACAGTCATCTATATTAGATATCCATAATAATCACAATTTTATTTTTTAGAAATTATCTTATTTCTTCCCATTGTTGGGCTCTGTATGGTTTACTGAGAGTACCAATTCAGGCCACACAACTCACATGCCACTGACTTTCAGAAGGACTCAAGGAAAAGTATGGGTTTGTTACCAGTAGAAATGCAACTCAAATTCATAGTGTACTAATGAATGATTTCAGTCATTGGCTCCATTCTTATGTGTCAAGAAGTAATAAATCATAATGATGAGCCCTCATCAGTAGGAAAACAGCATGACATGTGGCTTGTGAAAAGTACCACAGGTGAATATGAAGTCAACAGAGAATGGGAATTGCCAAAATGGGGGTCTGGGGAGAAAAACCTGAAAGTGCAGCATAAAGATGAAAGTAGTTAAGGAAGGTTAGCAGAGATGGGAGTTAAAAAGAGGTGATTGAAAGATGGTGTACTGGATTCAAGAAGTTTGCAAAGTTTGATAGTTAATTGTTAGAAAAGATAAAAAAAACTGAATAGAAAGCCATTTATACTTGAAGTTGGGGTGTTGGACATCATTCTTACTTTCAATAATTCTTCTTCTGATTTGCTGCCAACTCTGTTAGGGGAAAATAATTTAATCTAAGCTATTGTACTTAGTTCTCAGTACTTTAATGAAGACTTATGCCCTTACTTTTACTTACCTTCTGGAACAAACATATAGCTATATATACTCTTAGTATTTATCCAAATTTTGAAAGTTGGATGTGCTGAAGTAGCAACAGAATTGATTTTTTTAAGTTCAGTAAGAAAGTTTTTTTTAATTAAAAATCGGTTCCATAATGCCACAAGAAAGCCTATTTTTAAGTGGACTTCAAAATTCAAAGATTTCAGAGACCAGAGAGGCGAATTAAATTTACTTTTGTTTCCACTCATGATTTTGGGTGATTCCAGCCAATTCAGAGTATAACTCTTGAACAGTAAGAACATTGCAGTATGGTGAGAAGTACGCATTGAACAACAAATAATAACCTAACACAGTGATGATCGTGGCAGATTTGGATCATTTACAGTTGTAAATCAAACATGTTGTCTTATGCTCACTATTGACAGGACATGCTTTACAAATATCATTTTTGCTCTCGATTATCTTACATTATAAATTTCCAAGAAGAGTCCATAATACTGGGTCATATAGTTAGGACCTGCAGGATTTTGAAATTTTAAAATGGATAGGTTTCTATCTATATGCAAACTACTTATTTTTGAGACTGCTAACTTACATTTATTAGAAGACTATTATTGAAAGTAAAATAAGGCAAATAAGCTATTTTCATCATCAATGACTACATTCCTTTTCTGTATATTTACTAGCTGGAATTATACATAGTACTGTTTAATTTTTGGGGGCCCTTTCTATAAACATTCACCTTACTCCAAATATTCCTTTTAAGTTATGAATCTAGTTTTATTTGTTTTCAGTACTGATATAATATACTGTAATGGTTGGTAGGGCTTGAATGGCTTATTAGATGCCAACTTGCCAAACTGAGAATGTGCCACAGATTAATACATTATATACAAGCCCATGTTCTCGTTCCAGGCTAAATATGTATATGGGTAGACATATATAAACACGGGTGTGGTAGTTTGCTTCAGGTGCCTCCCATAAACTTACAGGTTCTGAATGCTAGATCCACAGCTGGTGGCAATTTGGGAAGTGGATCCTCTTGGTGATGATATATTATTGGGGGCAGGCTTATGGGTTTTATAGCCAGCTTCCCCTTGTCAGTGTTTGGCATACTCTCCTGTGGATGTTGTCCACCTGATGTTGGCCAGGAGGTGATGTCCAGCATCTGCTCAAGCCATCATTTTCCCCTGCCATTATAGAGTTTCACTTCAAGTCTGTAAGCCAAAATAAACCCTTTCCTCCAACAAGCTGCTCTTGGTCAGGTGCTTTGTGTCAACAATGCAAAGCTAACTGCAACAATGGGCATGAATGTTTCTGTGTGGTTTTTACTACACAGTTTTGGGGTTATATTAAGTTCTGATTATGTATTGCCAAAACTTTGACAATCCCCATTCATGCTGTCTTTCAAGATGCAAAAGACCCTTGAGCAATATTAAACAATATGAGTCCAGGTTCTGTTTTTCTAGTTATGGTCTTTAAGTTTTTGACTTCATGTTTTGATTTGTTTTCTATGGTTTTGTTTTTCTAACTGCTGTAAAATATAGTGAGTTAAAAAATGCCTATTGAACACTCTCTAAACATGGCATAAAATCTAAAATATGGGCTGGGGAGGTGGCTCAGCTATTATATGCCTTGCTTTCAAAGCCTGCCTGTCTGTGTTGAATTCCCCAGTACCTATAGAAATCAAGATACACAAATTAGCACATGTATCTACAGTCCATTTACAGTGGCAAGAAGCCCTGGCACACCTCTCTCCTGTGCCCTCTCCCTGTCTCTCTTTCTTACAAATAAATAACAAAACATTTAAAATCTGAAATAGTATTACATAGAAGAAAATTGGGGCCTATTTCCTATTGCTGACCTTCCATTTAAATTTTTTCCCACAGTTGTACAGCCTAAATTTTATCCATTTGTTCCATTTCTCTGAAGGTAAAGAGGGCTGAATATCTCTTCTTAGAACTCTTGGGATACTAAGTGTGGTGATTTGATCCCCCATAAACTCATATGTTCAGAATGCAAGATCCCCAGCTGGTGGCAATTTGGGAATTGAAGCCTCCTAGAGAAGGTGTGTTATTGCCAGCTTCCCCTTACCAGTGTTTGGCACACTCACCTGCTGCTTGCTATTCTCTACCTGATGTTTGCCAGGAAGTGTTGTCCATCCTCTGCTCATGCCATCATTTTTCCCTGCCATCATGAAGCTTAACCTGAAGTCTATAAGTCAAACTAAACCCTTTCTTCCCAAAAGCTGCTTTTGGCTGGGTGCTTTGTGCCAGCAATAAGAAGAAAACTACAAAACTGAGGAAAGATGATGTGTCAATTGGTACAATAGATACAAAATAATAGTAGTACAGGTCTTACCATCCTCTTGAGCCATGCATGCCTGATACTCTCAAAGACTCTGGAAATTATTACATGGGAGAAACTTGAACCAACACAGTAAAGAACAGCTTGGGAAATATAGCAAACCCTACCTGTCAAGCAAACCTCTCTTTTTGAATTGTTGTGACTAGCCTCCTGCCTGCCACATATACCAATGACTGTGGGATTTTTAGGTTGGGGGAAGGGGTACTGGAAATCAAACCCAAGGCCTAGTCCATTGTAAGCAAGGACGCTTATTAGACTACATCTCCTAATATGTTTCTTCTTTTCACTCCTATTTGTGCATGTCCTCAGTATCAAAGGATTACTGTTTAAAATAATTAATTATCCAAATTAGTGGTTTTAGATATAATTTAACCTCTTAGCTCATGTCATTTAATACCTTATGTGCATACATATGATGATAAATATTCATTGTGATGGTCACAACCTTGGACTTCTCTCATTTTAACATCCTTTCCAGGGTATAATACATGGTGTTAATGAAAATACTGTAAGCACCAAATCCAGCACACTATGGTTTGATAACATGTCATAGACCTAGTGCTGAATCTTCAGTCACTTTATACAGAGTTTGAAGAAGATATACTGCTTTATGTTGTCCATTCTTCTATCAATCAAAAGTCCTCATTATAAACAACATAATCGCTTAATAATAAAGGGACATGTTAAAATTATTAAGAAGTTAATAGACATCAGCAGGACCAAAGCGTCCCTGAAATTGTACAGTTAGTAACCTTATGCAAGCACATATACCAAAACCACATGGAATCCATTAATCTTAAAACCACTATAATCTCCAAAGGCCCTGGTATCTTTTTTAATATTTAATTTATTTGCATGTGTACCTGTATGTATGGGCATGTCCAGAGTCTCTTGCTACTAAAAACAAATGCCCATCCAGCTTAATGTAAGTAGATGGGGAAAGCCAGGGAGGCTTCACAAACAAGCATCATCTCATCTCCCAGCCAGGACCTGGTATCTTTCCCAGCAAAAGAAGTCTCCCAAGAAGAGTAGCATTCTCATGTTTCTTACTTGAAACTTCTAAAGCATTTGATTACTATTATCCTCTCTTTCTTCCTTAATTTCTCAGTGTTTTTTATAGTCTGTTTACTAGTGTTATAATTTTGTGGGTTTTTTTCACTGCTTCCCCTAAATTATTTTCATCAAAAACAAATTATGTAAACTTAAAAAAGACTGAAAGAATATGCCTTGGTAAGGCCTACAGTCATTGATTTGGCTTCCATCATCTGCCTTTGATGTCTGTGTACACATATATAAATGCTCTACATATGTATATACATATACACAGATATACAGTGTCTTCCTTCTTCAAGAAGAAACTCAACAATAAAGACCTACAGGAAGGAAGGGAAGATAAAGATGGCTTGTACTTTGAATTAGAACTTTGCTTCAGAAATTTGATGAGTTGAATGAATACATATTTCTTAAGGCTATCATGGGAGTAAATGAAAATCTATCACTTTATCGTTAGACTTGAAAATATGTTCTCCCTAAGGAGCAATAAGCTATTATTAAGTTCAGTTTGGAAGTGTATCTTTGAATAACCTTCCTATATTTTCTTTTGTAATTTAGAGTATATGTGAGGAACTATATAGATAAGCATGTGAATTGGCTTTTTCTTTTAATGCACTCTCCAGTATTCATTAATTTATGCATATTTTACTTTGAAAACATAATGACTTATGTGAATAAAATGGTTTATATGTTAATTATGAGCTATTCTAAGCAGAGATAAAAATAGTCAGTCAGTTTAATGAAATTTTGGTTTCTTAATAAACTTCAAACTTGACCTGGATCATATTACTATTTTACATTAATTTCCAACTTTGTTGCTCTGGTTTAAGAGTTAAGGAGAAAGTCTCTCCAAAATTGGAGAGTAACACCTCCATTTACTTACTTTAGGCTTCTCTTTTACTGCATAATAAGTTACTTCTTTACAAGTATGAAGGCATAATTAAATTTTCCCTCTTACTTTTAAGTAGATTGCATAATTAAGTTCTTTCTTGGGGAAGTTTCAATTTTTGTTCTATATCATAAATAGTACATCAGCTGTTAAATAAAACTTTTTTCCTTAGTAGAAATACTGAAGAATTTTCTATTCTTATAAATAAGAGACATGACTGCTCCTGATGGCATACACCTTAATCTTAAAACCCAAGAGACAGATGTAGGATGATCACCTTGAATTCAAGGCCACCCTAAGACTACATAGTGAATTCCAGGTCAGCCTAGGCTAAAACGAAACCCGAGCTCGAAAAAAATAATAATAATGAGAGAGATTTTATTTTATTCTGTCTTGAAATAAATTACTAGCTTTAATGGACACATTTTTTCAAACTATTCACTTTATCTAAGTTTGTCTTAATATAGCTCCCAAATGCTCATTATTATAATAAAGTTCACTTAGAATCAGGTATAGCCTAGACATGTGTTATAAACATACATAGGAAAAGTATTTAGAAATATGTAATTAGGTAATTGCAAACACAATTGTTGGTTTTCCCCACTGGAAAACAACCATTTTTTTTGTAGTTGAACCTACCTGTATATGATATTAGTGCACTTTAAGTTGTACATCTTATTTTACCAAATAAGAGGAATTTGGAGACATTTGAAATTATAAGATATGAAATTTGTATTCTTTACTTTTTATTGCTAACACTAAAGAAGATATGTCCTTGGGAAGGGTGGAATAATACAGTCTGATTGACATCTGTTTTACTACATTTTTAGAAACTACTAGAATTTTCCTTATATAAATATTAATATTCAATATAAAAATCCTCAAAACAGAAATAGAATGAGTAAGAAATCATTATCAAGATATCCATATCCAGTAGTATATCAGATTAATTACTTTGATGGACTGTGGCAAGACAAATATGATTTGTTTTGCTTAGAGATTATATCAACAATGTGGGTTCACAGAGACCAACAAATACATAAAGAAAAAAGACTTCTGGTTAAGATGGCTGCTTAGGTACCATGCCAAAGCAACCTAGCAGGAGGGAAAAAGACCGAAAAAACTCAACAAAATACACACTTTAAAAAAGTGAGGTGTATAGGTAATCAAAACAGCAGTGGAGAAGTGGAAGAGATCCAGAGCCCACACAGGCCAGCAAAAGTGGCCCTGGCAGGTCTGCCGACCTCAGAGGCAGCAGCGCACCAGAAAGCCACCAGCAGCAGGAAAAGCCAGGTGAGGGGAGCTTCCACTCACACTGAAGCTCTCCATAACTCAAGAAACATGAAGGGAGAGCAGCAGTGAGCAACAGAGGAGCAGATCACAAGGTAAAAGAACACGTGGAACAGTGAGAGAACTAGAACAGCTGCGGCTTCCTCCCCTCCCCCAATGCCTGTGCCCAGCTCCAGCAAACAGAGCAGTGGTCCCACGACCCAGCCACGCCAATTTGAGTCAACAGTGGGACCCAAGCAGGAGCAGAATCCAGCAGCAATATCAGCGGCTCTGGCACCAGCAGCAGTGGCCCCAGCAGCAGCAGATCCAGCAGCAGCAGCATAGGATCCAGCAGTGACAGCTAAAGCAGTAGCAGCAATGGCAGCAGCAGCAGTGGACCCAGCAGAGGCGACAGACCCAGCAGCGGCAGCTTTAGCAGCAGTGGCGACATATCGAGCATTGGCAGCTTCAGGAGCAGCAGTGGCAGTTGCAGCAGTGGGGGTGCTAATCTGCAGGGCCACAGTTGCCAGGCTCGGTTTGCCCCACAGGAAAAGCCAGTGCCCAGCTCCAGAAATCAGAACAGCAGCCCAGTGACCCAGCCAGCAACTTGACTGAGACCAAAATCATCCAAAAAGGTCACTGGGATTGCACCAGGGAAGGGTCTTACTTGGTCACAAACTGACTTGGATCCCTCAACGGAACAAAAATCTTAACATCTTTGTTGATAGAGGATCTGGTTGTTATAATAACTACTCTTACATAAATATTGGTGCTGTTTTTGATTGAATGTGCACAGTGTTTAGTTAAATTTTACAATCTACCCATATTTTATTCCACTCAGCCTACTTGAATACTCCCATACCAGGGAAACTCAACCACTAGGAACACCTTTGTAGATACTCTGAGAGTCTTAATAGCCACACCTAACACCTTAAGCTCCTACGCTCAAGATACATAACATCAAATCAATTGATACAGCTAAGAATACCCAGTAGCTAGAAAATCAAAGTATTAACTCAATCTAAGATGCAAAAATATATACATTATACCACAAGAAAGACTAAAAAGAAAGACAGTATAAATCCACCTAACAGTATTAATGCATCAGAAATGACCTCCAGTGAAAACGAGTTAGAGGAAATGTCTGAGAAAGATTTCAAAAAAAATGATTGTAAACATGTGCAAAGAAGTCAAAGAAAAAATCAAAGGAATCAAAGAAGAAATCAAAGAGGAAATCAAAGAAGATGCAGGACACCAATTTAATGAAATAAAGAAGGCAATACAAGACATATATAAAGAAATAGAAATAACAAAGAAAAACCAGTCAGAATTACTAGCAATGAAGAACACAGTTAATGAAATAAAAAACTCTGTAGAAAATCTCACCAGTAGAATGGATAAAGGAGAGGACAGAATATCTAAGCTAGAAGACCAGGTGGCTGATCTAATACAGTCCAACAAAGAGAAAGACAAACTTATAGAAAAATATGAGTGGGAATTTTAAGATACTCAGGACCCTATGAAAAGATCAAATATAAGAGTTCAGGAAATAGTAGAAGACTTCCACTCCAAAGGCATAGTAGGCATCTTCAACAAAATCATAGAAGAAAACTTCCCCCAAATTGGGAAAGAGGTGCCAATGCAGACACAGGAAACCTTTAGAACCCCAGCCAGACAAAACCTGGAAAGAACCTCTCCTCCTCATATTATAATCAAATTACCAAACACATAAACCAAGGAAAAAATGTTGAAAGCAGTCAGAGAGAAAATCAAGTTACCTACAAAGGCAAGCCCATCAGGATTACAGCAGATTATTCAACACAAAGTTTAAAAGCCAGAAGGGCTTGGAGTGATGTATTCCAAGTTCTAAAAGATAACAACTGTCAACCAAGGTTACTTTATCCTGCAAAGCTATCCATTCAAATGGACAGAGAAATAAGGACATACCATGACAAAAGCAGGTAAAAGGAACATTTGAAGACAAAACCAGCTCTACAGAAAATATATGATAGGATGTTCCATGCTAAAGAAAAGGAAAAGCACACATACAACGAACCTGGAAAAAACAAGCAATACTCAAATACTACTTAACACAAGAAAGCAAAGGTAGAACCGGAACCACAAAAAAAAAAAAAAAAGAGAGAATGGCAAACATAAATACATACCTTTCAATAATATCTCTTAATATCAACGGCCTTAATGCCCCAACCAAAAGACATAGGTTTGCAGACTGGGTTAAAAAGCAGGATCCTACAATTTGTTGTCTCCAAGAAACTCACCTTTCTACAAAGGATAGACATTATCTTAGGATGAAAGGTTGGAAAACAGTGTTTCAAGCAAATGGACCTAGAAAACAAGCAGGGGTTGCTATCCTAATATCTCACAAGGTAGAGTTCAGTCCAACATTGGTCAAGAATAGATTAGGAAGGATGCTTTATATTGATTAAGGGCACACTCCAACAGGAGAACACTATAATCCTAAACATATATGCACCTAACATGGGTGCTCCCAAATTCATCAAACAAACACTATTAGAACTAAGGTCACAGATAACACCAAACACAGTAGTGGTGGGTGACTTTAACACCCCACTCTCATCAATTGACAGGTCATCCCGGGAAAAAAATAAACAGAGAGGCATCTGAACTAAATGAGGTCATAGAAGGAATGGACCTAACAGATATATACAGGACATTTCGTCCACAGGCTGCAGAATATACATTCTTTTCAGCAGCACATGGAACATTCTCTAAAATGGACCATATATTAGGACACAAAGCAAGTCTTAACAAATAAAGGAAAATTGAAATAATTCCTTGCATCCTATCTGACTACAATGGAATTAAACTACAAATCAGTAGCAAGAAAGGCTATAGAACATACACAAAATCATGGAAACTAAACAATACACTACTAAATGATGAATGGGTCAATGAAGAAATCAAGAAGGAAATCAAAAAAATTTATAGAGTCAAACGATAATGAGAACACAACATATCAAAATCTCTAGGACACAATGAAGGCAGTTCTAAGAGGTAAATTTATAGCGTTAAGTGCCTATATTAAGAAATTAGAAGAGGATGAAATCAGAGAATCACTCCCATTCACAATTGCATCAAAAAAAATAAAATACCTTGGAATAAACCTAACCAAGGAAGTAAAGAATCTATACAATGAGAACTTTAAAACACTCAAGCGAGAAATTGCAGAAGACACTAGAAAGTGGAGAAACATCCCTTGTTCCTGGATTGGAAGAATCAATATCGTGAAAATGGCAATCTTACCTAAAGCAATCTACACATTTAATGCAATCCCTATCAAAATTCCAAAGGCTTTCTTCATGGAAATAGAAAAAACAATCCAAAAATTCATTTGGAATCATAAAAAACCTCGAATATCTAAAATAATACTGAGCAACAAAAAAGAGGCTGGTGGTATCACCATACCTGATTTTAACCTATACTACAGAGCCATAGTAACAAAAACAGCATGGTACTGGCACAAAAACAGACATGTAGATCAGTGGAACAGAACAGAGGACCCAGATGTAAGCCCAAGTAGCTATAGCCACCTGATATTTGATAAAAATGCCAAAAATACTCATTGGAGAAGAGACAGCCTCTTCAGCAAATGGTGTTTTGAAAACTGGATAAATATCTGCAGAAGGATGAAAATAGATTCTTCTCTCTCGCCATGCACAAGAATTAAGTCCAAATGGATTAAAGACCTTAACATCAGACCGGAAACTTTGAAACTGCTAGAGGAAAAAGTAGGGGAAACCCTTCAACATATTGGTCTTGGCAAAGACTTTCTGAATACAACCCCAATTGCTCAGGCAATAAAACCACAGATTAACCACTGGGACCTAATGAAATTACAAAGATTTTGCACCACAAAGGACACAGTGAAAAAAGCAAAGAGGCAACCTACAGAATGGGAAAAAATCTTCGCCAGCTATATATCTGATAGAGGATTAATATCTAGGATATACAAAGAACTCAAAAAGTTAACTAATAAGGAATCAAACAAGCCAATCAAAAAATGGGCTAAGGAGCTAAATAGAGAGTTCTCAAAGGAAGAAATACGAATGGCATATAAGCACCTAAAAAAATGTTCTACGTCACTAGTCATCAGGGAAATGCAGATTAAAACTACATTGAGATTCCATCTCACTCCTGTCAGATTGGCCACCATCATGAAAACAAATGATCATAAATGTTGGCGGGGATGTGGAAAAAAAGGAACCCTTCTGCACTGCTGGTGGGAATGCAATCTGGTCCAGCCATTGTGGAAAACAGTGTGGAGGTTCCTAAAGCAGCTAGAGATTGATCTACCATATGACCCAGCTATAGCACTCCTAGGCATATATCCAAAGGACTCATCTCATTTCCTTAGAAGTACATGCTCAACCATGTTTATTGCTGCTCAATTTATAATAATTGGGAAATGGAACCAGCCTAGATGCCCCTCAACAGATGAGTGGATAATGAAGATGTGGTACATTTATACAATGGAGTTCTACTCAGCGGTAAAGAAAAATGAAGTTATGAAATTTGCAGAAAAATGGATGGACCTGGAAAGTATTATACTAAGTCAGGTAACCCAGGCCCAGAAAGCCAAGCGCCACATGTTCTCCCTCATATGGGGATCCTAGCTACAGATGACTGGGCTTCTGTGTGAGAATGAAAATACTTAGTAGCAGAGGCCAGTAAGTTGAAAAGGAGACATAAAGGGTGGAGAAAGGAAGGGAGGAGGATACTTAATAGGTTGATATTGTATATATGTAATTACAATGATTGTAATGGGGAGGTAATATGATTGAGAATGGAATTTCAAACGGGAAAGTGTGGGGGTGGGGAGGGAGGGAATTACCATGGGATATATTTTATAATCATGGAAAATGTTAATAAAAATTTAAAAAAAAAAAGGAAAAAAAAAAGAAATTAGAAAGGTCGCAAGTAAACAACCTAATGCTTCACCTTAACTCTTGGAAAAAGAAGAACAAGGCAAACCAAAAATCAGTAGATGGGAAGAAATAATAAAGATTAGGGCAGAAATTAATGAAATAGAAACAAAAAAAAAAATCCAAAGAATTAATGAAACAAAGAGTTGGTTCTTTGAAAGGATAAACAAGATTGATAAACCCTTAGCAAATCTGGCCAAAAGAAAGAGAGAAAGACACTAATTAATAAAATCAGAGATGAAAAGGGTAACATCACAACAGATTCCAGAGAAATTCAAAAAATCATAGGGACATACTATAAAATCATATACTCCACAAAGTATGAAAATCTGAAAGAAATGGATGATTTCCTTGATTTATATGACCTACCTAAAGTAAATCAAAATGAGATTAATCACTTAAACAGACCTATAACAAACATGGAGATCCGAACAGTTATCAATAATCTCCCAACTAAGAAAAGCCCAGGCCCAGATGGATTCACTGCTGAATTTTACCAGGCCTTTAAGGATGAGCTAACACCATTGCTTCTTAAGCTTTTCTAGGAAATAGAAAAAGAAGGAATTCTACCAAACTCCTTCTATGAGGCCAGCATCACCCTGATACCAAAACCAGGCAAAGATAGAACAAAAAAAAAAAAAATTACAGATCAATCTCCCTCATGAACATAGATGCAAAAATTCTCAACAAAATATTGGGAAACAGAATACAAGAATTTATCAAAAAGATCATTCACCCTGACCAAGTAGGCTTTATCCCAGAGATGCAGTGATGGTTCAATATGCACAAATCTATAAATGTAATACATTACATAAACGGGTTGAAGGACAAAAATCACATGATCATCTCATTAGAAGCAGAGAAAGCATTTGACAAAATCCAACATCCCTTCATGATAAAAATCCCACAGATACTGGGAATAGAAGGATCATATCTTAATATAATGAAAGTTATTTATCTAGAAAGTGGAGAAACATCCCTTTTTCCTGGATTGGAAGAATCAATATTGTGAAAATGGCAATCTTACCTAAAGCAATCTACGCATTTAGTTCAATACCTATCAAAATTCCAAAGGCTTTCTTCATGGAAATAGAAAAAACAATCCAAAAATTCATTTGGAATCACAAAAAACCTCGAATATCTAAAAATAAACTGAGCAACAAAAATGAGGCTGGTAGTATCACCATACCTGATTTTAAACTATACTACAGAGCCATAGTAACAAAAACAGCATGGTACTGGCACAAAAACAGACATGTAGATCAGTGGAACAGAATAGAGGACCCAGATGTAAACCCAAGTAGCTATAGCCACCTGATATTCTATAAAAATGCCAAAAATACTCATTGGAGAAGAGACAGCCTCTTCAGCAAATGGTGTTTTGAAAACTGGATATCTATCTGCAGAAGGATGAAAATAGATTCTTCTCTCTCGCCATGCACAAGCATTAAGTCCAAATGGATTAAAGACCTTAACATAAGACCTGAAACTCTGAAACGGCTAGAGGAAAAAGTAGGGGAAACCCTTCAATATATTGGTCTTGGCAAAGACTTTCTGAATACAACCCCAATTGCTCAGGCAATAAAACCACAGATTAGTCACTGGGACCTCATGAAATTACAAAGATTTTGCACTGCAAAGGACACAGTGAAAAAAGCAAAGAGGCAACCTACAGAATGGGAAAAAAATCTTCGCCAGCTATGTATCTGATAAAGGATTAATATCTAGGATATACAAAGAACTCAAAAAGTTAACTAATAAGGAATCAAACAAGCCAATCAAAAAATGGGCTATGGAGCTAAATAGAGCATTCTCAAAGGAAGAAATACGAATGGCATATAAGCATCTGAAAGCTATTTATGACAAGCCTACAGTCAACATATTACTAAAACGGGGGAAAACTAGAAACTTTTCCACTAAAATCAGGAACAAGACAAGAGTGTCCACTGTCCCCACTTTTATTTAATATAGTTTTGGAAGTCTTAGCCATAGCAATAAGGCAAGAGACACACATAAAAGGGATACAAAATGAAAGGAAGAGATCAAGTTATCGTTATTTGCAGATGACATAATTCTATACATAAAGGACCCTTAAGACTCTGCTAGCAAATTGTTAGAGCTGATCAAAACCTATAGCCATGTAGCAGGATACAAAATAAGTACACAGAAATCAGTAGCTTTCATATATGCTAACAACAAACACACTTAGGATGAAATCAGAGAATCATTCCCATTCACAATTGCATCAAAAAAAAATAATAAAGTACCTTGGAATAAACTTAACAAAGGAAGTAATCTCTACAATGAGAACTTTAAAATATCCAAGCAAGAAATTGCAGAAGACACTAGAAAGTGGAGAAACATCTCTTGTTCCTGGATTGGAAGAATCAATATTGTGAAAATGGCAATCTTACCTAAAGCAGTCTATACATTTAATGCAATCCCTATCAAAATTCCAAAGGCATGCTTCATGGAAATAGAACAAACAATACAAAAATTCTTTTGGAATCACAAAAAAACCTCGAATATCTAGAATAATACTGAGCAACAAAAATAAGGCTGGTGATATCACCATACCTGATTTTAACCTGTACTACAGAGCCATAGTAACAAAAACAGCATGGTACTGGCACAAAAACAGACATGTAGATCAGTGGAACAGAATAGAGGACCCAGATGTAGGCCCATGTTGCTATAGCCATCTGATATTCGATAAAAATGCCAAAAATACTCATTGGAGAAAAGACAGCCTCTTCAGCAAATGGAGTTGGGAAAACTGGATATCTATCTGCAGAAGGATGAAAATAGATTCTTCTCTCTCGCCATGCAGAAGAATTAAGTCCAAATGGATTAAAGACCTTAACATCAGACCTGAAACTCTGAAATGGCTAGAGGAAAAAGTAGGGGAAACCCTTCAACATATTGGTCTTGCAAAGACTTTCTGAATACAACCCCAATTGCTCAGGCAATAAAATCACAGATTAGTCACTGGGACCTCATGAACTTACAAAGATTTTGCACTGCAAAGGACACAGTGAAAAAAGCAAAGAGGCAACCTACAGAATGGGAAAAAATCTTCGCCAGCTATATATCTGATAGAGGATTAATATCTAGGATATACAAAGAACTCAAAAAGTTAAATAATAAGGAATCAAACAAGCCAATCAAAAAATAGGCTATGGAGCTAAATAGAGCATTCTCAAAGGAAGAAATATGAATGGCATATAAGCATCTAAAAAATTGTTCTATGTCACTAGTCATCAGGGAAATGCAGATTAAAACTACATTGAGATTCCATCTCACTCCTGTCATATTGGCCACCATCATAAAAACAAATGATCATAAATGTTGGCAGGGATGTGGAAAAAGATAAACCCTTCTACACTGCTGGTGGGAATGCAATCTGGTCCAGCCATTGTGGAAATCTGCATGGAGGTTCCTAAAACAGCTGAAGATTGATCTACCATATGACCCAGCTATAACACTACAAGGCATATATCTGAAGGAATCATCTCATTTCCTTAGAAGTATGTGCTCAACCATGTTTATTGCTGCTCAATTTATAATAGCTGGGAAAGGAACCAGCCTAGATGTCCCTCAACTGATGAGTGGATAATGAAGATGTGGCACATTTATACAATGGAGTTCTACTCAGCGGTAAAGAAAAATGAAGCTATGAAATTTGAAGAAAAATGGATGGATCCGGAAAGGCTTATACTAAGTGAGGTAACCCATGCCCAGAAAGCCAAATGCCACATGTTCTCCCTCATATGTGGATCCTAGCTACAGATGATTGAGCTTCTGTGTGAGAAGGAAAATACTTAGTAGCACAGGCCAGTAAGTTAAAAAGGAGACATAAAGGGAAGAGAAGGGAAGGGAGGAGGGTACTTAATAGGTTGATATTGAATATATGTAAGTACAATGATTGAGATGGGGAGGTAATATGATGGAGGATGGAATTTCAAAGGGGAAACTGGGAGGGGGAGAGGGAGAGAATTACCATGGGATTTTTTATTAGTTTTGTATTCAGTGAATACAGTCAAGTTGGTACCATTGTTAGCCTCCTCCCTGTCCTCCCCCCTCCACCTGGACCCTCCTTGTTGGGGTATATGGATCATGCATTGTGGGGTTAGCCATCAGTTATGGGTAGGAGGAAATGTCTCTGTGTATCATGACCCAACCTTTGGCTCTGACATTCTTTCCGCCCCCTCTTCTGCAAATTTCTCTGAACCACGTTGGGTTCATTTTAGGTCTGCTTCAGTGATGAGGTTTTGGGAGCCTCTGTGTCTCTGGATATCTGATTTGGTAGGAGTTGATTGTTCTCTGTGTCTATCTCCTTCAACCTCGTGCTAGTACCAGGTTCACCAAGAAAACAGCACCCTTGCTTGTTTTGCCAATTATTCTTAGTTTCAGCTGGGGCCCTTTTGAGGTATGATGGGGTGGTTTTCTCCTTAGGATCTGCGTTTGTCTGAAAAAGAGAAGCAGATTCTCCAGTGGAGAGTAAAGTTAGCACCAGATAAATGGGATAACCATTATTTTTTATAGAGAATTTAATAGGTGTAGGCCTTCTTATAGCCTGTAATTGGTGGTAGCTTGATAATGGAGAGTGGTCTTATTTTTGGATATGGTTCTGACTTGTTTCCCAGCCAGATGGATATCTTAATCAGTGTCTAGTTAGGAAAGCAAATTATTCTGGGTATTTTATGTTATGGTTTGATTGTAAAATGTCTCGCATATTCTCATATGTTTTGAATACTTGTTCTATAAAGGGTGGCAATTTCAGAAAGTTGTGGAACAATTGGGAGGTGGAACCTTAATGGTGTAGGTATGTCATTGAGGGCATGCTTTATGGTAATATAACCAAACTCTAAACCAAATACATGGAATTTGTCCTTCCTGATGCTGTAGAGATGTGATACCCTCTTGGCTATTTGTTCTTGTGCTTTCTTCACCATGATGAAGCGTCCCCTTGAAGTAAGCCAAAAAACCTTTTCCTCCCATAAGCTACTTTTGAGCAAGTATTTTGTACCAGCAATGAAAAGTTAGCTTCAGGCTGTATAGATGGCTTGGCATTTAAAGGTGCTTGCTTGCAAAGCCTAATGGCCTAGGTTCTATTCCCTAGCACCCATGTAAAGCCAGATGCACAAAGATAGTGCATGTATCTGGAATTCATTTGCAGAGGCAAGAGGCCCTGGTGTGCCATTTCTCTTTCTCTCTCTTCTCTTTCTCTCTGCTTGCAAATAAATAAAATATTTTCTAAAAGTTAACCACTAGCTGGGCATGGTGGCATACACCTTTAATCCCAGCACTTGGGAGGCAGAGGTAGGAGGACTGCTGTGAATTCAAAGCCACCTTGACACTAATGAGCAAATCCCAGGTCAGCCTTGGCTAGAGCAAGATCCTACCTCTTAAAAAAAATAAAATTAACCAATACATTTATGTATTTATTCATTCAATTCATTAATTTTGGGGTTTTTTGTTGTTGTTGTTGTTTTTGGTTTTTTGAGGTAGGGTCTCACTCTAGCTCAGGCTGACCTGGAATTCACTATGAAGTCTCAGGGTGGCTGGGATCAAAGGCATGCACCACCACGCCCGGCTCTCATTTCGATTTTTTTTAAGCAATGTCATTAGCCCACACTGGCCTGGTGACAACAGACTTCTTGGCAGCGATGATGGGAGCTAGGAAAAAATGAAATGTATTCTTTTTAAATTTCATTATTTCCTTTTAATCAACACATGTTAATTGTACATTTGGAGGTACAGTGTGATAAATCAATATATGTATACAGAGTGTAGTGATTAATCAGGGTAATTAGCATTTTCTTCTACTAATCATTTGATTATGGTTGGAGCTTTCTACCTCTTATAGTCCTTTAAAAATATATGTTCTGTGATTATAGACATCCTACCATGCTAGAAAACACTAGAATTTATTCTTCGTATCTGTAGTTGTGATGCCTAACAGCCTCTGTCTAACCATCTGTCCTTCCTATCCTATACTAATTACTGTTGTTCTACTTTGAGAGTAAGTTTTTAATTACAAAAATGCAGTTTTTGGCTTTCTGTAGATTATGTCACCTAATATAATGCTTTCTCTTTCAGTATATTTTGCCACAAATGACAAGACTATTCTTAAATTATTCTAAAATTTGAAAGGAAGAGAATTCTTGAAATTTCATTGTAGGGGCTGGAGAGATGACTCAGCAGTTAAGGCACTTGTCTGCCAAGCCTAACGACCCAAGTTCAGTTCCCCAGTACCCATTTAAAGCCAGATGCACGAAGTGGTGCATGCATCTGGAATTGGCTGGAGGCTCTGGTGTACCCATTCTGTCTGTCTCTCTTCTATCTCTCTCTATTTGCAAGTAAATAAGTTAAAATATTTTTAATTCTTTAAAAAATATATTTTAAAACTCATGGTATATGGCCTTTCAAGTTTTTGAAATACTTAAAATAGAATTCGTGTAAAGCTTGATAAAATTCCAGCAGTTAAGTCATCCAATCTTCAGCTTTTCTTTGTTGGAAGAGTTCTTATTACCAAATGAATCTCATTACTCATCACTGGTCTATTCATATTTAAAGTCCTGAATTCTCTCTAATTTCCACTTGTTGGCTTATTATTGTTCATAATAGTCCCGGGTGATTCTTTACATTCTGTGTAAGTTTTAGCATCTCCCTTTTCATTCTGTTTTCCTTTATGCAAGTCTCTTTCTCCTTTCTTGTTTCTTCTCATGTTTTCTTGTTTAGTCTACACAAAGCTTTATGAAATTTCTTTTCAAAATAAGCTGTTGATGTGGTCTTTGGTAATTTTGTCTTTTTTCATTTCTGAGGTTTTTCTGTGTTTTCCCTTCTAATTTTAGACATGGGTTGATCTTGCTCCTCTAATCCTGAAGATCCACTGTTAGCTAATTACTTAATATTTTCTGTTCTTTTTAAAAATCAGATATTTATTTATACTATAAATGTTCTCCTAGTACTGTTTCTACCATATGTCATAAATTTTTATATATTATGTTTTATTTTCATTTATTTCACAAAGTTTTAAATTTCCTTTTACATTTCCTTCATTACCTACCATTTGTTCAATAACATGATGCTTAATTTCCATTCATACATACAAGTTCTAGAATTCCTTTTATTTTAAATTTCTAATTTTATACCATTATTCTTAGAGAAGACACATGCTATAATTTTACCTTTTTTAAGTGACTGAGTCTTATTTTATGCTCTAACATATGGTCTGTCCTGTAGAATTTTCTATATACTAATGAGAGGAATATGTATTCTGAAGCTAATATATGAGATGTTAGGTCCATTTTTTCCATAAGATAGTTCAATTCCAATATTTCTATGCTTATTTTCTCTCTCTCTCTTTTTTTTTTCCTGTGGTCTGCATGATCTGTCCATTGGTGAAAGTGTAATGTTGAAGTCCAAACTATTAGTGTATTAGCTTCTCTCTCTCTTTATATTTAATAATGTTTCATTTATAAAAGTGAGTGTTCTGTACCTCAAAAAACAAACAAAAAAAAAAGTGAGTGTTCTGCATTACCTAATCTTACTGTTTGTTATATCCCTTGTTGGCAGGCCCTTTGATCTTTGTGGCCTTTGTCTCCTCAGAATTTGTGTTTGTTTTGCTTTATGAAGTAGGGTCTCACTCTAGTGCAGGCTGACCTGTAATTTACTATGTAGTCTCAGGCTGCCCTCAAACTCATGATGATCCTGGTACCTCTGCCTCCTGAGTGCTGGGATTAAAGGCATGCAAGAACCAGCTTCACTCATAATTTTTTATTAAAAGCCATGTTATATGAAATAGTGTAGCTGCTCTTACTCATGTTTTATTTCCATTTCTATGAAAATCTTTTCCTGTTCTTTCACTATCATCCTATATGTGTCTTTACTGGTGAATTGTTTGTAGGCAGCATATCACTGGGTCTTATTTTTAATCCATTTAGAAAATCCACTTTTTAAATTGGAGGAGTGAATCCATTTGTGTTCAAGACAATTACTGACCTAAAGACTCTCCCATCATTTTGTTAATTTTCCTGTAGTCATCATGAGTATCTGTTTCTCTTCCCTTATTCCCTATCTTTGTGATTTAATGGTTTTTCCATGTGGATAAAATTTGATTCTTTTTCTCTTTGCCAATCTATGCTAATGAGTTTTATTTTTTGCATGTTTTTTAAAATACTTTTATTTTTTTTGAGGTAGAGTTTCACTGTAGTCCAGGCTGACCTTGAATTCGCTATGTAGTCTCAGGGTGGCCTTGAACTCACAAGTAATCCTCCTACCTCTGCCTCTCAAGTGCTGGGATTAAAGGCATGCACCACCACATCTGGCTAAATACTTTTATTTATTTATTTGCAAGCAGAGAGAAATGGAAGAGAAACAGAGAGAATGGGCATGTAAGGGCTACCAGCCATTGTAAACAAATTCCTGATACATGTGCCACTTTGTGCATCTGACTTCACAGGGGTACTGGGGAATCAAACTAGGGTCACTAGGCTTTTATTTTAGTTTTTATTTCTTTAACATTTTATTGACAACTTCCATACATGTAGAAAATATACCACAATCATAATCCCCTCCCATTACACTATCTTCTCCCCCTCCTCTATATGTCCTCTACTGAATCCCTTCTTTCCAAATAGTCTCTCTTCTATTTTAAGGTCAATTTTTTTCTCTCCTGTTATATGGGTCCTGTGTAGATAGTAGTATCTGCTACTGTGAAGTCATGAATACCATGACCAATTTATGTCTAGAAGGCAGTATTACAAAGCACTCCTCCCCATCTTTTTGCTGTTACATTCTTTCTGCCACCTTTTTCATAATGATCCCTGAGCCTTGGAGGGCATGACAGAGATGTGTCACTTATTACTGAACACTACTGCCATTTCTTCTCAGCACTTTGGAAGATTTGAGTCACCCCAGTGGTCACTGCCATCTAAAAAGAGAAGCTTCTCTAAATAAAACTGAGAGTAGCATTAATGTGTGGGCATATACATAAGTATTTAGTTGGCAGTTTGGTGGGATAACATGCATTTAGCCAGATAGCAGTAGTAGTTTCCTCCCTTAGTTTATGACCTCCCCAGCTATGGGCTTTTCATTAGGTTTTCAGTACTGGGCAGGAATTCCATCCTGTGTAGTAGGCCTCATAATCAGTCAGAGAGCACTTGACATGCCACCATTTCACCAGTTGGTATATTTGGCCTGTATTTCCAACCATAAAGCTCACAGTACTTTTCCTCTTGAAAAGAAAAATTTCATTTGTTATGGACACACTCATATAATACTTCATTAGATCCTGCTTTTGTCCAGCTGTGTTCACATCCCCATCTCCCTATAACTTTCATCTTGTTACTAGACTGATATTGCAGCTTTCTCCTATGCTCCTGGGACTGCTTTCACCATGGCTCCAGGGATCCTTTAAGTAGCATAGCAATTGGACATCTTTTCGATCCTATGTATATTGACTGCTCTTTCTTGAGCATCTCATATTCATTACAGCTTTCTTCTACAGATAATTCTATTCCTTTGTTTTCTTGAACCTGCACTTTTACAATTCTGGTTATAATCTTCTGGCTATTCTTGGTCTTTCTGTTTTGGTTTGGCTTGGTTTTTCAGGCATTTTCTGCACCCCTTTCTTTTTGAATGTTGTTGTTCCTCACAGTACATATTTACCTACTATTCCTTTTACCCTGTACTTTCCAATGTTAATGTTTCAGCTATCACATGGAAAGTATTGATTCCATGATTCCAATCATCAGCTTCATCTTTCACACTGAACTTCAAATTTCTATAGCCATGAGAGCTGTGATGGCTAGTCTGCATTGTCAGTTTGACTGTAGTAAAAAAAAAAAAAAAAAAAAAAAAATACCACTATGGAAACATACTTCTGACTGTATCTATAAGGACATGTTTAGAAAGGTTTAACTAAAGAAGAAAGGTCTACTTAGACTATGGATGACAGCATTCCATTGCCTGGGACCCTAGACTGACTGAGTAAACAGGAAAAAGTGAGTGGAACAGCAGCATTTCTGTCCCTTTTCCCACTCCTCAGTAATGTTAACATTATTGGCATTGAATGTGCAGTTTGCCAAAGAAAAGTCTTATTTATATTATATGTTATAAGTTATATCTGTACTATTTTCCATTTAATTCATTCAATCAATAAAAGTATATTGACTTTTGAATTATCACCTAGATCATATTTTTAATCTAGTTCACAGTAGGTTTTTTAACAACTTTGTCAGTGCTTTTATTTACGTGTGTGTGTGTGTGTGTGTGTGTGTGTGTGTGTGTATGTGTATGTGTGTGTGTGTGTATACACTGGTATTTTTTCAGTACTGACAACCAAGTAATATTGAGATCAGCCTGCCATGACTTGTTTTTGTGAAACCAAACTAGCTGTCACTGACTTCCTTGCTAAGCACATGTACAATCACCTGTTCATAAATGTTTCTGAGGGTCCTCGCTATCCCTAGAGGTCATTGGCCACCAACATCCCAGGTGCAGGAGGAGTTAGGGGGAGCAGGGTGAGTGCAACAGGCAGTGAACCACCCAAGAGACAGTCTGATGAGTAGTGCTTTGTCTCGTTTATTTATAAACATTTGGGAAAGGTTGAGAAGGCACACACAGATTAGATACATAGGTTTATGGGTTGCTATCTAATGGACTGGTGTTGGAAGGCATAAGTTGTGAGGCAGAAGTTGCAAGTGAGATAACAGAAGCAAAGGGAAAAGCTACGTGACTTCAGCCACATGTTGTATGGCTACAGCAACAGGGAGACTGTTTACTACCATATAAGGGTCTCTTGGGCAGCTGGCCACAAGGTCAGGAACTGTGGGGGTTGCAGAACCTTAGACTATGGAATGCTCAGGTGCTTTGGAATAGAAGGGAGGGCCTGGTCCCTTTTCCTCTGGGCAAAGATGAGGCACAGTATGACCTCCTCACAAGAGGGGAGGGCCAGCTCCAGCACCAGAGTGGGTTCTTGGTGATAAGGCTGGCTGCAACTCCCACAGCCCAAGGTTCCCAGCCATGTCCGACAGCCCAGGCCAACTTTCTCACAGTCCCAGTCCATGGTTAGCAATGCCCGACATGTTTCTTATAAATATTGATGCTCTAAAACCTAATTAGTTTGTGGTCTCTACATTCTTTTCCTTGAATGTTTCTTCAATTACTATATTTTCTGAAAAAAATATATTGTCTATTAAAGAGTTTATGTGTATAATGGACAAACTACTAACACAGATTTTTATTGAAGGATCTGTCTTTAAGTCATCTGAAATATCACAAACATGCTTGTGGACTTTTTGATTATTGCTACTAACAACCTTAACATCTAAAGTTTGAGGGATTTAGGATTATTTTCTTGTTAATTTTGTGCCTTCCTTTTATTTGTTCTTGTTTTTAATGTGAAAATTTGCAGTTATGTCTTGTAGTTGCATGCTGTGTTTAATAGATAATTTGGGGCTGGGGAGAATGGTTGCAAACCCAAAGAACCCAGTTTTGATTGCCCAGTACCCACTTAAAGCCAGATGCACAAGGTGGTGCATGCATCTAGAGCTTGTTTGCAGTGGCTGTAGACCATGGCATGCCCGTTCTCTTTCTCTCTCTCCTTTTCTCTCTCTCCTTCTCTCTCATAAATAAACAAATAATTTTTTAAAAATAATTAATTTGCAGGTCAACATCTATTTTTTATTCCCTTTGGTATATCTTTCTAATATAAATAATGAATTAATACCAAGTCATACTGCTTAACCATGAACAATACATGCTCCCAAACATTATCTAATTTATTTCAGAGGTGTTGACTGTATAGGTCATTAGACAGGCTTAATAACCAGTTGGTCAGTGTGACTCATGAGTATCCATCTTGAGAATTATCAAAATTAAAATAATAGGGCTGGAGGGATGGCTTACCAGTTAAAGTGCTTGCCTAGATAGCCAAAGACCCAGGTTAGATTCCCTAGGACCCACATAAGCCAGATGCACAATGCACAATGTGGCACATGCATCTGGAGTTTATTTGCAGTGGCTGGAGGCCCTGGAGCTTCTATTCTCTCTCTCTCTCCCCTCTTTCTCTCTGTCAAGCTAATTATTTAACTAATTAAAAATAATAAAATATATCCCAGTTAACCATTAAAACAAAAGCTATAGTAAAGTCTTCAGTTGGTGCCAGTAGTTAGAAATAAATATTATTCTGTATTGGTTACCATGGATATTTTTCACTCACTTTAGATTGATTTGCCCAGAAAAAAAAAAATTGCTTATGTCATTATTTTTCAATGTCCTTAAAGCCTCTGAAGATAACTTCAGTATTTTGACCTCAAATTCATTCCCAGTTTCTAAGAGTTTCTCTCTGCTAAGGATTCTTGAAACCCAGATGTAACAACCTGATATATTCAGTGTCAGTGTCAAGGTCATCATCATGTTTTTCTTTCTTTTTTGGTGTTTGCGTTCTCTTTTTAAGTACTTTAAGTCATCAAGGAAAAAAACTAAAGAATACGAAGCATCTTCACATTAAAAAAAAATTGCAAATGTCAGATGCTTTCATAAAGGTTTTTTGAAACCTTTATGAAAACTCCATAGTAGTGAACCTAGAAAAATATTATCTGATTTGACTAATTAGGTTTTGTATATCTCGATGTTATGTGTGAATGTTTGTGCATCTAAGTTAAATATTCAACTAATGAAGACTGCCCTAGAATATATATAACTTGGTCCTTCTTAAGTAGTCTAACTTCTTCATGCCACTTATGTGAATCTCCTAACACTGTCCAAAGTTAATTCATACACTATAAGGAAGCATGCTATACATTACTTAGTTTTGAGCCTCTAGATTTATAATATAAGTTTAGGACATGTTTTTTGAATTAACATTTAATGTAGTACCTGAAGATAAGATAAAAAGAACATGTTCACTATGTCACCTAGTTAAAAAAAAAAAAAACCTGAAAATTGATGGTACTTTGTGTGAAAAGGAAACTAATTTTACTATAATTTCTAGACATTAACATACTACAGTCATAGCTGTGATATTTAAATATCATTTACAGTGAGAAAAACTTCTTCAACTCCCTTTTCTTTGCTTGACATTGAGAAACATCTCACAGTCCTTCCATATCACCATGAAACTACTTTATTCATCTAGGTTTTGTAATCTCCATAATGTAAATGTTTATAATTCATTTGCTCCTTTCTAGTTAATAGGAATTTACCTATTTTGTAATTTTCACCCTAATGATCAATAAATACTACAGGGACTAATATTTTACTTAACTCTTCCTTTGTGTGTTTGATTACTTATCCTATATGTATTTGATTATTTTTTTAATTTTTTATTTTTTATTCATTTATTTGAGAGCGACAGACATAGAGAGAAAGACAGAGGGAGAGAGAGAGAATGGGCGCGCCAGGGCCTCCAGCCTCTGCAAACGAACTCCAGACGCATGCGCCCCCTTGTGCATCTGGCTAACGTGGGACCTGGGGAACCGAGCCTCGAACCGGGGTCCTTAGGCTTCACAGGCAAGCGCTTAACCGCTAAGCCATCTCTCCAGCCCTGATTATTATTTTATGAAAATGTTTGTTTGTTTGTTTGTTTGTTTTTGAGGCAAGGTGTCACTCTAACCCAGGATGACCTGCAATTCATTCTGTAGCTCCAGGCTGACCTCGTACCTCAGCATCCAGAGTGCTGGGATTATAAGCATAAACTATCTTGTTAGGATGGAATTTACTGTTTGAAATGATACAAATGTTTTTGTTTGATATAGATATTGATTTTATGAGTAAATGAATACTTTCATCCTTTTATTTGTATTTTCTGATTGCTATTAGGATTATTTCTTTTGCTTACTAGCCTTTGTACATATCTTTTTCAGTCTTTGGGGGGGGGGTTGTGGAGAACCTTTGATATTTTTCCAAATAATTTGTGGGTGTTATATATTCCAGATATTAATACTTTTTTGACTCATATATTGTATATCTGTTCTCCCAGACTATGACCGTTAAAGGATATATATCTATATATTTATATTTATTTATATATTTGCAAGCAGAAAGAGAAAGAAAGTTAGTATAAGTATTTGCCACTGCAAATGAACTCCAGATACATGCACCACTTTGTGCATCTGGCTTTAAGAAGGTACTTGGGAATCAAACTTGGGCCCTCAGGTTTTGCAAACAAGCACTTTTAACCAATGACCCATCTCCCTAACCCCTGAAGCCTTCTTTTAAATATTTTATTTCTTTATTTTAGAAAAAGGAAAAAAGAGAGAGAGAGAGGGAGAAAATGGCTGTACCAGAGTCTCCAGCTACTGCAAACAAACTCCAGATGTGTGTACCTTCTTATACATTTGGCTTACATGGGTCCTGGGAACCAAGCCTGGGTCCTTTGGCTTTGTGTTTGTTTGTGGTAGTACTCTTCTGTTAAACTATTTGCCTGTTTCTCCACAGTACTAAAACTTTTTAATATATTTATATTAATAATGGAAGAACAATTTTCTTGATTTTGTATATTAGCATTATGTTCAGCTAACCTCCCCTTTCTCACTGGTTCTAACTTTTCATTTTGAAGTTTCTGGATAAATGATCTTAATGACTTTAAGTCCTGACCATCTTTTCTCTTTGTTTATATAAGTATGCCTATATAAGATGCATATTCGAGACCAACTGAATTACACATAAACATCTGTGGACGAACCCGTTTGTATCAACTTTTTCAGATTTTATCTTTCCCTACTTGTTGCCCATCCAAATTCAGTATGTACCCTTCCACATCAGGTAGACTTGAGATATTTTCCACAATTTCTATTGTACTCTTCCTTCCATGCTTTAAAAATGTATTTATGAGCAGTCCTTTGCCTTAAACTTGATTCACTCTAATTGGTATGTGAGTCTGGGGAAAGTTTTGAAGGTACAATATCTCTTTGTGACATAAATCTTTTCTGATCTGTTATATAGTTACTGTTCTTTCTCATTTATATGAGCATTTATCAGTCATTTTATTTTATATAAGTCTGTGTTTGTGCCTCTCACATATTAAGTCTTTAAGCCCAGATTATTTCTGTTATTTCTCCTTCTTCCTCTTAATGCCTGTGCTATACATTTTTTAACTTCCTACAGAGCTTATTACAATTGAGATTCTGTTGTTCATATCTGCAGTACCACTCACCTCGTGTCTTGTACCCACAAATCCTCAGAACCTTTGCTCTATTTTACATTGATTTTCTTACATGTTTAAAAACTTTTAATTTTGAAATAATTTAAAACATTCATAGTAGTTACAATAGTACAAAGAAGTTGTTGTACAGATTCAGCCATTGTTAGAACTCTGCCACAGTTACATTGCCTTTCTCCCTCTTTGCCTCCCTCGGTGTGTTAGGTAGAGAGCATGTGTGTGTGTGTTGTGTATTTTTACAATTTGACACTAAATTGTAAATGTTACGTGATCTGCTTTGCTTTTGCTTCTTATGCTCAATAAATTAGATAAAATGTCCAACTCTAGCCAGGTATGGTGGCACACGCCCTTAATCCCAGCACTTGGGAGACAGAGGTAGGAGGATTACCATGAGTTCAAGGCCATTTTGAGACTACATAGTTAATTCCAGGTTAGCCTGGACCGGAGTGAGACCCTACCTTGAAAAACCAGAAAAAAAGGTCCAACTCTATCCAATGTTCACTTGTCTGATAAGTCATGTTCTGCTCCATAAGGTCCCACTTTGTATTGGGCCATAAAATCATGACCAATGACTTCAAATTGCCATTCAATACTATCTGTCTGTATGAATAATCACTTTTTAAATCTGTAAACACATATTGGGGGGTATAACATATCTATGGTGCCTTAGTACCACAGTTTAATCAGGTGATCTATTCTTTATGATTTTAAGTGTTCTAAATCATTAAGATTTTCTTGAGGACTTCTGAGTAAAAATGGCAGCATAGGAGCCATACCAAACCAGCCTATGAAGGGATTTAAGCAAAATCCACTCTTCTTCCAAAAAATGAAGGTGTATAGGTTTTTTATTAGCCACAGTGAAGAACCAGAAAGAAGGAAATGGCCAGAATCCCACTGAAGCAATTGCACCTTGATCTGCACTGTTAACACAATCTGCACACCTGCCAGACACTGAACTCCAGGAACAAAGACCAAACAAGGGAATTTTCCAACCTCATAAGCCTCCTTGCAAAGTCAAGAAACTTGAAGGGGAGAACGTGGAGATTAGCTAAGAAGCTGCTGAAAGATACAAGTGAGACAAGCTAAGGAGTTCCAGTCCAAATCCAGGCTTTCTTCACTCTCCCATCCCCTGGACATCAGAACCATGAATCTCCAGAGATCACATTCAGCCACCACTCCCTTCACCCCACCTCAAGGCATTCAGCACAGCTGATCAAAACACCAGCTTCACAGTGCAACATGGAGGGATCAAGGTGAGCACTTAGCATTGGTGAGATTGGAAGCCACCCCTAAAGGTAATGAAGCCAACTGACAAAAAAGTAGGTACAGAGACCTGCACTGGAAGTACTAATCTCTCTTTCATTGTCAGGACAGGTTATAGGTTACAAATTCTTGGGTTGGCTTGCCATTATCAATTAAGCTGTATTTGGGGGATGGTTATTATTGCCTTGGATGCATTCAGATGTATAGGGCCTATGTCTTTTCCTTCAATAATGATTTATTGGGGGAAAATCTGATTCAGATCCAGGCTGAACTGGAACCTATTTCAGAATAGAAATCTTAGTCTCCCAGCTGACAGGTTAAGGGTCTTGAGCAACAAACTCTTAGGGATTATGACTTTATAAGGTTATCTGTTTGTTTCAATCCCCACATTTGGATACTTTGTGCTGGTTTTTATTGAATGTGTATATTGCTCAATTGAATTTTAGAATTGGCCAGTAAATTGCTCCACCCAACCCACTAGAACACTTGAATAGCAGGAAAACTCAACACCTAGAATAACTTCTATGGTTGGATTAGGGTACAGGAGCTACAAACTTGGCACCTTAAACTCCTACTCTTAAGGTACATAAAGTTGGATTTCCAAACCTAAAAGCACTACAGATTATTAGAAAACCCAAGCATCAAATTAACTCAGGATGCAAAAATCATAATATTATAATATAAGAAACACAAAGAATAAAGATAAAACAATCCCACCAAAAATTATAAAACCATCAGAAATGGACCCCAATGAGACTGTTTTAGATGAACTGCCTGACAAATATTCATTAAAAATGGGGCCTGGATCGGGCTGGAGAGATGGTTTAGCGGTTAAGCGCTTGCCTGTGAAGCCTAAGGACCCTGGTTCGAGGCTCGGTTCTCCAGGTCCCACGTTAGCCAGATGCATAAGGGGGCGCACGCATCTGGAGTTCGTTTGCAGAGGCTGGAAGCCCTGGTGCGCCCATTCCCTCTCTCTCCCTCTATCTGCCTTTCTCTCTGTGTCTGTTGCTCTCAAATAAATAAATAATTTTTAAAAAATGGGGCCTGGAGAGATGGCTTAGCAGTTAAGACATTTGCCTGAAAAGCCAAAGGACCTCAGTTCAATTCCCCAGTACCCACATAAGCCAGATGCACAAGGTGGCGCATGCATCTGGAGTTTGTTTACAGTGGGTGGAAGTCCTAGTGCACCCATTTTCTTTCTCTCTTCCTCTTACCATCTCTCAAATAAAAATAAAAATATTTTTAAAAGATTTCAAAAATGGTAATTTTATCTATATTCAAAAAAATCAAAGAAAAACCAAAGGAATTAAAGAAGAAAACAAACTCCTGAAGATATTCCAAGAGAACACAGGAAACTAGCTTAATGAAATAAAGAGGTCATTAGAAGACATGAGTAATGAAATAGAAATACTGAAGAAAAACTGGGCAGAAATTATAGCTCTGAAAAACACAGTCAAATAAAAAACTGTGGAAAGTCTCACCAGTAGAATGAATGAAGAAGAGAACAGAATATCTAAACTAGAAGACCTGGTGGCAGATCTAATACAGTCCAACAAATAGGAAGACAATCTAATAGGAAGGTATGAATGGGAATTTCACGAGATCAGGACACTGTGAAAAGGTCAAACAAGAATTCAGGGTGTAGAAGAAGGAGAATTTCAATCCAGAGGCTTAGTAGGCATTTTCAACAAAATCATAAAAGGAAATTTTCCCCAAATTGGGAAAGAAATGCCAAATGCACATAGAGGAAGCTTTTAGAATACCAAACAGAAAGAACCTCTCCTCACTATGTTATAATTAAACTACTAAATACGCAAATCAAAGAAAATATATTGAAAGCAGTTTGAAAAAGTAAGTTACCTACAAAGGCAAGCCCATCAAATAACAGCAGATTACTCAACACAAACTTTAAAAACCAGAAGGGGGCTGGAGAGATGGCTTAGCGGTTAAGCGCTTGCCTGTGAAGCCTAAGGACCCCGGTTCGAGGCTCGGTTCCCCAGGTCCCACGTTAGCCAGATGCACAAGGGGGCGCACGCGTCTGGAGTTCGTTTGCAGAGGCTGGAAGCCCTGGCACGCCCATTCTCTCTCTCTCCCTCTATCTGTCTTTCTCTCTGTGTCTGTCACTCTCAAATAAATAAATAAAAAATATTTAAAAAAAAAAAAAACAGAAGGGCTTGTAATGATATATTCTGAAAGGTAACTGTCAAGCACATTACTCTATCCTGCAAAGTTATCTATCCAAATTGATGTAGAAATAAGGACATTCCACAACAAAAACAGACTAAAGGAATTTATGACAACTAAGCCAGCTAGAGAAAATACTTGAAGGACTCCTTCACACTGAAGAGAAAGCAAAACATACACATGAGGAAATAGGAAAAAATAAACCATACTCAAATAAGAGTTAAAACATGCAAGTAGGGCTGGAGAGATGGCTTAGCAGTTAAGCACTTGCCTGTGAAGCCTAAGGACCCCGGTTTGAGGCTCAATTCTCCAGGACCCATATTAGCCAGATGCACAAGGGGGCGCACGAGTTCGTTTGCAGTGGCTTGAAGCCCTGGCATGCCTGTTCTCTCCCTCCCTCCCTCCCTCTTTCTCTCTCTCTCTCTCTCTCTCTCTCTCTCTCTCTCTCTCTGCCTCTTTTTCTCTCTGTCGCTCTCAAATAAATAAATAAAAATGAACAAAACATGCAAGTAAAGAGAAAACAGGAAGCACTACAAAACAAGAAGAATGGAGAGAATAAATACATACCTTTCCATAATAACTCTTAATATCAATGGCTTCAATGCCCCCACCTGAAAACATAGGCTTGCAGATTGGACTAAAGGGCAGGATCCTGCTGTTTGTTGCCTCTAGGAAACTCATCTCTAAATAAAAGATGGGCACTGTGTTGCGGTGAAAGGATAAAAAAAAATGATCTTTCAAGTAAATGGGCCTAGCAAACAAGCAGGGCTTGCTATCCTAATATCTGACATGACAGACTTCAAACCAACATTAGTGCAGAAAGATAAAGAAGGTCATTTTATACTAATTAAAGGAACACTCCAACAGGAGGACATTATAATCCTAAACTTACATGTAACTAACATGGGGGCTCCCAATTTCATCAAACAAATAATACCAAACACAATTGTAGTCAGTGACTTCAATACCCTACTCTCATCAATTGACAGGCAAAAAATAAACAGAGAGACATCTGGATTAAATGATGTCATAGAACAAATGGACCTAACAGATACCTACATAACATTCCATCTAAATGCTGCAGGATAGATATTTTTCTCAGCAGCACATGGAACATCCTCTAAAGAGACCATATATTAGGACACAAAGCAAATCTTAACAAATACAGGAAAACTGAAATAATCCCTTGTGCTCTATCTGACCATGATGGGATCAAATTACAAATCAGCAACAAGAAAAACTACAGAGCGTACACATATTTATGGAGACTAAACAGTACATGATTGACTAATGAATGGGTCATTGAAGAACTCAAAAATGAAATCAATAAATTCATAGAATCAAATGATGATGAGAATACAACATACCAAAACCTTTGGGACAAAATGAAGGCAGTCCTAAGAGGGAAATTTATGGCTCTAAGTGCCTATATTAATAAATTAGAGGGCTGGAGGGATGACTTAGCAGTTAAGGCATTTGCCTGCAAGCCAAAGGACCCAGGTTTGATTCCCCAGAACCCAAGTTAGCCAGATGCACAAGGGAGCACATGTGTCTGGAGTTCATTTGCAGTGGCTAGAGAACCTGGCATACCCATTCATTCTCTGTTTCTCTCTTTGTCCCTCCCTCTTTGTCAAATTAATAAATAAAAATAAAATATTTTAAAAAATAGAGAGTTCACAAGTAAACAACTTAATGCTTCATGTTAAAGTACTGGAAAAAGAAGAATAAGGCAAACCAAAATACAGGAAGAAATAATAAAGATTAGGGGAAGCCAGGTGTGGTGGGGCACGCCTTTAATCACAGCACTCGGGAGGCAGAGGTAGGAGGGTCATCATGAGTTTGAGGCCACCCTGAGACTACATAGTGAATTCCAGGTCAGCCTGAGCTACAGGGAAACCCTACCTCAGAAAACGGGGAAAAAAAAAAAAAAATCCAAAGAATCAATGAAACAAAGAGTTGGTTCTCTGAAAGGATAAATGAAATTGATAAATCCTTAGCAAATCTAACCAGAAGAAAGAGAGGAGAAGCAAAAATTAATTAGAGATGAAAAAAGGCACCATTACAACAGATACCAAAGAAATGCAGAAAATCATAAAGATATACCTTGAGAATATATATGCCTCTATGTTTGAAAATTGAAACAAATGGATGATTTTCTTGAGTCATATGACCTACCAAAATTAAATGAAAAAGAGCTAAGTCAATTAAATAGACCTATAATAAGTACAGAGATCCAAGTATTTATAAAAAGTCTCCCAACTAAAAAAATTTCAGGAACAAATGGATTCACTGGTGAGTTTTACCAGACCTTCATGGAAGAACTAACATCACTGCTTCTCAAACTTTTCCATAAAATAGAAAAGGAAGGAATTCTACCAAACACCTTCTATGAAGCCAGCATCACCCTGATACCAAAACCAGACAAAGAAGAAAAAAATTACAGACTAATGACCCTCATGAATGTAAATGCAAAAGCTCTCAACAAAATATTTGCAAACAGGGCTGGAGAGATGGCTTAGCAGTTAAGCGCTTGCCTGTGAAGCCTAAGGACTCTGGTTCGAGGCTCGGTTCCCCAGGTCCCACGTTAGCCAGATGCACAAGGGGGCGCACACATCTGGAGTTCGTTTGCAGTGGCTGGAAGCCCTGGCGCGCCCATTCTCTCTCTCCCTCTATCTGTCTTTCTCCCTGTGTCTGTCGCTCTCAAATAAATAAATAAAATATGAACAAAAAATAAAAAAAAATATTTGCAAACAAAATATAAGAATATATCAGAAAGATTATTCATCCCAACCAAGTAGGCTTTATCCCAGAGATGCAGGGATGGCTCAACATACACAAATCAATAAATATAACATGTATAAATGGACTGACAGACAAAAATCACATGATCATCTCAATAGATGCAGAAAAGGCATTTGACAAAATCTGACATCCTTTCATGGTAAAGGTCTGGTGAAATTGGGAACAGAAGCAACCTATCTCAACAAAATAAAGACTGTTTATGACAAACATACAGCCAACATAATACTGATTGGGGGAAAAGTTGAGCTTTTCCACTAAATTCAGGAACAAGACAAGGGTGTTCACTGTCCCCACTTTTATTTAATATAGTACTGGAAGTCTTAGCTTTAGCAATAAGGCAAGAGACACTCATAAAAGGGATACAAATTGGAAAGGAAGAGATCAATTTATCATTATTTGCAGATGATATGATTCTATACATAAAAGACCCTAAAGACTCTACCAGCAAACTGTTAGAGCTGATAAACACTTAAGCCACATAGCAGAATACAAAGTAAAGACCCAGAAATCAATAGCTTTCCTATATACTAACAACAAACATGCAGAAGATGAAATCAGGGAAACTCTTCCATTCACAATTGCCTCAAAAAAATAAAGTGTCTTGGACTAAACTTAACCAAGGAAATGAAGGATGTCTATCTACAATGAGAACTTTAAAACACTTAAGTGAGAAATGATTTTTCCAATCCATGAACATAGGATGTCTTTTCATTATTGTGAAAATGTCAATCTTACCAAAAGCCATCTACACATTTAATGCAATCTCCACTAAAATTGTAATAGCATTCTTTACAGAAATAGCAAAACAATCCTGAAATTCATTTGGAAGTACAAAAAATTCAAATAGCTGAAACAATTTTGAGCAACAAAAATAATGCAGGTGTTATCACCATGCCCAATTTTAAGCTATATTACAAATTCATAGTAACAAAAACAGCATGGTACTTGCACAAAGACTCATAGATCAATGAAACAGAATAGAGGGCCCATCTGATTTTTGACAAAAATGCCAAAAATATTTATTGGAGAAAAGACATCCTCTTGAACAAGTGGTGCTGCAAAAACTGGGTATCTATATGTAAAAGGATGAAAATAGATCCTTGTTTTTCTCCATGCATAAGAATCAAGCTCAAATGGATCAAGGACCATAATATCAGACCTGAAACTCTGAAATTGCTAAAGGAAAAAGTAGGGGAATCCCCTCAATATGTTGGCATAAGCAATGACTTTCTGAATATAACCCCAATTGCTCAGGAAATAAAACCACTAATCAACCAGTGGGATCTCATGATATTTCTAAGCTTTTGTGCAGCAAAGGATGCTATGAATAGAGCAAAGAGACAACCTACAGAATGGGAGAAAATCTTTGCCAGCTCTACATCTCACCAATTAGGCTACACTGGATGACCTGTAACCTTCAAAGACCTGCCTGTCTCCATGTAATGGTATGAATGTAAAATGTCTCCCATAGCCTCATGGGTTTGTGATTAAGCCTCATATTCGATCTTTGGCTTATAGAGCTTTTGGGAGGTGGAGCCCTGCTGGAGGAAATGTGTTACAGGGAGCAGGCCTTGCTGTTTTATAATTTATCCCACCTTGCTAAAGCTAACTAGTCTTTTTGCTTCCTTCCTGCTGATAGGTGATATTGTGAACCAGCTTCCTGCTTTTGCCATGCTTTCCCCATTATGAACCTTTCCCTTGAAGAAACTAGAAGTAAAATAAATCCTTTCATTCTAAATGGTACTTTTGGTCAATTGTTTTGTCCCAGCAACAAGAAGGGAACTGCTACACTCTACCTCAGCAGCACAGTCACTAGAGGCATATGCCACCTGCCCAGTTTTTATGTGGGTTTTGGTGATCAAATTCAGATCTTCATGCTTGAAATTTGCTACACCCCTGCTTCTTTCTTTCAATTTTTATTTATCAGTTTCAAATGAAGAAATATTTGCTATGAAACTGACCATTTTCTTTCTTACCATGATTCTCTCACTTTGTGACAGGTATTATTAGGATATTATTCGATATATCTACTTGAGAGTTTTAAGTGTTCCATTTAATAATTTTTAAACTAATAAAAATAAAATTCTTCAGTGACATCATCATTTCAATATGAAATTCAGACTCCCAGTCATAGTATTTAAATACATATATGTTTTATCCAATATGATCTAAACTGATGGCCCATTGATAGAAAAGATTAATTAAAGCAGAATAACAAAAAAAGTATTCATAATTAAACATTTGTCTTAACTTGGGGAAATATATAAGTCAAGGCATTTATCTACTCTGTTGATTTTCATTAAGTTTATAAATTGGTATCAGTTGACTTTATACCAATAAGGTGATATCAAATAATTCTCTTTTTTATTATTTATTTATTTATTTGAGAGCGACAGATACAGAGAGAAAGACAGATAGAGGGAGAGAGAGAGAATGGGCGCGCCAGGGCTTCCAGCCTCTGCAAACGAACTCCAGATGCGTGCGCCCCCTTGTGCATCTGGCTAACGTGGGACCTGGGGAAGCATGCCTCGAACCGGGGTCCTTAGGCTTCACAGGCAAGTGCTTAACCGCTAAGCCATCTCTCCAGCCCTCAAATAATTCTCTTAATTTTACTCACTTTCAGTAATAACAACAAGTTAGGGAAAATTGCAATATGATCTCAATGCAGAACTACTTAAGATTTTAAGGGTTCTCTAGATGAGAACCTCATTGTTAGTTCTTAAGAGACTGATATTAAGCACTGGGGAGATGGTTTAAAACATTTATCCTGCAAGCGTGTTTTCCACTACCTACATAAATCAAAATGCCTAAGTGATGCACACATCTGTCATTTAAGCATACTTATGGCAATAAATAGCCTCTGTCTCAAACAAGGTGAGAGAACCAACAGTCTAAGATTGTCCTCTCACTTGTAGACACATGCAGTGGCAGGTTCTGCATAGATATAAGCATCCTTTTATATAGTCCTTTTTCATCAGCTTATCAAGTATTAAGTTCCTAAACTAAACCAAGAAAGTATGACTGACAGAATGATTGGTTGGGGGAATCATACAAGAAATAAGAGCAGAAATAATCATCCCATCTGCTTTCAAGAGGAAATGCAATTTGATTAATCTAGCAATTTAAGTGGAGGCAAGCTAAGAAAGTTTTTTTTTCTGTAGTTTATATCACAGTATGTTCTTCAAGTAAACAAAGGCAATATTGCTGGAAAGTTATTCTACATCTGGCAAATGTCATTATCAGAAAGTAACTGCTTAGGAGTAAAGTGGCTTTTACAACTTAACATATCTATATATGAGCAGCCCTTACGTCAGAGGTGCTATGTATCTGTGGCACCAAGGCTGTTGTCACAGATGCATTAGGATGTACTCTGCTCTGGGAACATTGTCAGGATTTTTATAAGCTGTATTCCTGATACTTTCTAAAACAAGTTTTCTCTAATCAGTCTGTTACCTATCCCAAGAGTATATAATCTCAGTAAACATACTCACTATTGAACTGAAAATTATAAAGTCAGTTTTATAAAACTTTTCTTGTTTTTCTAGCTTGTAGAGAAATAATAGGACCAGGAAGAACGTCCGGTTCACAGGAGACTCTTATAGGATTTCCAAATATTACACACAGCATTCAAATTTTCCAAAATCTATTTTAAAACTCTATCAAAAATAAACATGCACACCCAACAGTGCTACAACAAGTTGTAAAACCTTCAAGATCACAAAACAAAAAGCTAGGTTACTAGTCTATATTTTCATGAACTGATGACTGAAGCTTCCCTACTAATTTTCATGTGAATAAATATTTCTTTTGTTTTTAAGTTTATGGTTTGTCTTTTTTTTTTTTAAGGTAGGGTCTCAATCTGGCTTAGGGTGACCTGGAATTAACTATGTAGTCCAGGGTGGCCTCGGAATTTACAGCGATCCTCCTATCTCTGCCTCCCAAGTGCTGGGATTAAAGGTGTGCACCACCACACACAACTATTGCCTTTTAAAAGCTTACACCCAGTATTACATACCCAAATGAAATTAAGTGAACAAGAATACTGTTAGAGCCTATGTATATCAGATTGAGTAAGTGCATGCAAGATGTGTCAGCATCTGTCTGCCATGAATCCTTACCATTCCTCAAAAATGTTGCAATGACAAGTTATTCATAAAATATTATATTAAAGGAAATTTTTTACTTAATTTAAGTTTGCCTATTTTTATATTCACGAACATAAAGTTGAATAATGACTGGATACAATCATTCCATTTTGGAACAAGGTTTTCTTTTCCTTCAGGCTTCTGGACAATTTTAGTAGCAGAAAATATCAAATTAGCAATTTTAAAAAATTATTGCCATGTACAATAGGTTCTCTATAGTAATATGATTCCTATCAATGATATAAAGGCAAGAAGAATATAGAAATTATTAACAAAGATGATTTCCAATGGTAATTGTCATGAAAATCCTTTGATGTCTTGCATTACAGTAATCAAAATAACTCCATCTTATTGATGAATTTAACTAAGAAATATTATGATTTGGCCTTTTAAAATAATTTTTTTACTGGCAAATAGCATTTTGTGTTTAACATATGAGAAAGTTCTTTTTTATTAAACTTTTTATTGACAACTTCCATAAATATAGACAGTAAACCTTTTTATACCTCATTTTCAGTGGAAACACTGATAAAATAATTGGAAACCAGTAATCTGGTCCAATCTATTACAAATTGAAAAATTAAAGCTCAATCTAAGTGTGTCATGCTCAGTCATATAACTAGAAAATTGCAGGTACTAATAAACTCTCTGACTCTGAGTTAACTGCTCCTTCCATGATATGTTAAATCAGGAAATCCTTAAGAAAAATGGATTCTATTCGACCTCCAGTCAGTTTTGGTTGGATAAACACCTGAGGTTACATACCTTCTATATGTTTGTGAACTAGTCTGTAGTTTGAAATATTAGTAACAATAACTTCTACTTATGATTATATTTCATTCTGAAAGGTGAGAAAAATGAATTCATGATAGAGCACATTACTTGTAAATCATATATCTGATTAATACATTTGGCAATTATAAACATAAGCTATAAACAAGGAATGTATGTACACTGAAGTAGAGTGTAAGAACTGGTATGGCATACGTGTAAACAGAATTTAGGGAGATTAATGAACAAATAACTCTTAAGCAGAAGAACAGATTACTCTTCTTGTTTTATGCCCTAGGAATTCCTCATGCTTCTACCTTATTCTTTTCCTGAATGTTCTTTAGAACAAGGACTATACTTTATAACTCTCTATCTTTGGTGGTGGGTGTATATGTGTGTTTGTGTGTGCATGCATGTGTGTGTGTTGCTAGTGATTGTACTCAGGGTCTTCAGCATGCTATGCAAGTGCTCTACCACTGAGTCTGTAGAACCAATCCTAACCCTTATCTCATGATGACTAAGTACTGAGCCTGGAAAGTAGTCCATCCACATTTTCATTATCCTTTTACCTGTTGCATCTAGGCCATTTATAGTTCTTAACTATCATAAATAGAGGTAAAGTAAACATGAATTTGTAAGTATCTTGACAATAGAGTATGGAATCCTTAGGGTATTATACCCAGGAGTGATATGACTGAGCCCTATGGGGTGAGGCAGATGCTCTTGCTGATCCCAGATTTTACTGTTTTTCTTTGTTTCAGAGCTCCAGAGATTTTCTGGTCTCTGCTCCATTACAAGATTGGGGTTACTAACAATGCACGGCCCTACCCAGCTGTTTGATATGGGTCCTGGGAATGAAACTCAAACCATCTCTCAGGTTTCATTGGGCCTTTCTGCTTGCATTGAAGTGCCCTTAATTGCTGAGCCATCTCTCCAGCCCGAAGCAAGAATTTATGTATGTTGTAATGATTGCTACATGCCCTGTGCACACAGAGTTTACTTTCTTTTTATAGAAGATAAATACCGGAAGGATAAGCAGTAAAATATAAAGTGTGCTAGATAATGATAATACAGAGGAAAAGGCAAAGGGACTATAAATGAGCAGACATGGCAAGAGAAGATAAAGTTACTTAATTTCTCCTGCACTAGTTCTAATTCTAGAATTAAAAAAAAAAAAAGAGGAAGCCTTAAAGGGCTGTAGTAAAGTATAGCTAGATGAGTTAATAACATTTGTATGTATAAAGTGTTCAACATGGTTTCTAGAAGATAGTAACATAGCTTTAGTAGTATTCAGACATTTGGCTAAAATACCAGCACTATAGACATCATTTTAAATATTTTGTTTTTATTTGTTTATTCATCTGACAGAGAAAGAGAAAGAGCAAGAATGGGTGTACCAGGGCCTCCAGCCACTGCAAACAAACTCCAGACATGTGCACCCCTTGTGCATCTAGCTAATGTGGGTCCTGGGGAATCGAACCTGGGTCCTTCGGCTTTGCAGGCAAACACTTTAACTGCTAAGCCATCCCTCCAGCCACTTAGACATCATTTTAAATGTTTTTTGTTTTGTTTTGTTTTGTTTTTTGGTTTTCAAGGTAGTGTCTCACTATAGCCCAGGCTGACCTGGAATTCAGTAGGTAATCTCAGGATGGCCTCAAACTCATGGCAATCCTCTTACCTCTACTTCCCAAGTGCTGGGATTAAAGGCATGCGGCACCATACCCGGCTCATCTTAAACTTTTTATTGATAATTTCAGACATATGGACAATACCCTGATCACAATACCCTCCTATCACCTTCCCTTTGCCCCCCCCATACTTCCTCTGCTGAATCCCTTCTTTTTTCTAATTAGTGTCTCGTCTATTTTGATGTCATCATGTTTTCCTCCTATTATGCAGGTTTTTATAGGTAGCATTGGCCACTATGAGGGCATGAACAACATGGCCACTTCATGACTGGAAGACAATATTGCAAAGCAATATTAACAGATATAAAATCTTTTATATTAATCTTCTGGAATGGAGATCTTTTTACATGGATTTGGTGAAACTCCAGGTTTCCTGGTATTCTTTGCCTCTTTAACTCCTGAGTGCTGAGATTAAAGGTGTGAGCCACCACATACAGTTTCGATTAACTCTAAGCTAATTTAGCATTCTATGCTTACTTCTGTCATAGTCAGTACCATTCAAAGTTAACCTGACTGCCCAACTTCCTACTCTCTTCCCTTAATGCCTGTGCAGTAAGTTCCTTGAGTGTGGGAGGAGTTCTCCTCATGTTTCAGTTTTCAGGGATCATCACAGTGCTTGTTCACACAATTGGTGCTCATAAATATTTAAGTCATTAAATATGATGTCGGGAGTGCCTTTAGTATGTTAAGATTATTGACACAGTCATTTAACCTAGGTCCTTCCTCCCTTCAGCTGCTCTTTTGTCTCTCCTGGCCCCTCTTGAGGAACAGAAGCCTTCAAGGATATTGTCATTCTTTTGTTCTTATATATCCCCAAATCATTTCTGGTTTCAAAGTAGTAACATTGTTGAAGAAAAGTGGACCTAAACACAAACAAAAACTCACTAGGCTATCAGGAAGACCTACAGGTATAGTAGTACCCTGTAAAATAACTGTGGTCCAGGATGTGGAATTTGCTTTTACTTTTTGGTCTAAAACAATCTAGAATTATAAAAATGTAATATCCATGCCAGGTTGCTTATTTTTGTTTGTTTGTTTTCTGTGACTGAAATGCTTAACACCTGCTGTCCAGATCACAGTGCTTATGAAATACACCAAAAAATTAGAAAGTTGTACAGTGGCTATGGGAACAGAATAAAATAAATTAAATGACTAAGCAGATTATTTTACCAAGGCTGAAAAGAGCCATGTCGCAAAAATGGTTAAAGCAATGCCTCTCTGAAAGCCAGGGGAAAGATGCCGTAAAAGTTATAAGGTATCAAATAGACCCTATGAAAAACCTTGTGAAATTTGTTTACTTATTTTCTAAAAGAAATAATCTTTTAAATCCAGGATGGGAGATAATTAGTGGCATTTTGTATATTTTTATAATGATTAATTCTTTGATTCCAAGATGAATTCCTGAGACAACAGTAACATGATATTGCCACCAGTGGTGCTAAGAAAGAAGGCAGAGGATTGGAGTTACTTGGGTTACATCTACTAACTCAAGAATACTACCATCTCAGGGCCAACACAGATTTATTAACAAGAAAATGACAGTGGGGGGAGGGGTTACCTGTGTGCTTGGGATTTTAAGTGGTTTGCTACTGCTCCTACACTTACTAATAAAGCATGCCAGTCTGCTTACCTTTTGCTATTCTGAAGAAACTGAAGTATAGGATAAATGATGAATAAAAATGAGTTGTACCTCTAATCAATGGTGCTGTGAGTTCTGAAGGCCTTATCTCAAGATCCTTTCTATTCCAGAAGTTGGAAACCCAGATGCCTACAGAGGCCAGACTGGTGGGATGAAGCAGGAGGCCACTGCAGTGAACCGGAAATCCAAGTCCTGTCCAGAGGAGCAGCTTCTGCACTGCTCCAGATAATTGTGGCAGGGCAGGAATGTTGACGTAGTGTTACCACATTGTCTAGTTTCTCAGGTAAAGCAGGAAATTTAAGTTTTCATGTCAAATTTTTAGATTTAAATATTGTCAATTTTCTTATATTATTATCTATAATCCACATACAAGGCAAATACATTTATAGATGGGAGTTGGTTTAAAGTTCATTTTACAACTAGTGATATATATGTACATATATATGTATTATTTTTATTATGTATAATATATGTAATTAAATAAATAATGCTATATTTATTATATTAAACATATCACATAATAATATCAGGACTTTTTTATTTTCTGCAAGCTTTGTTATTCATTAATACTTCCTTTAAGATACTTTTTGATTCATTTTGTGATTTTAAAATTTGCTTCCAAATGTCCACGTTCTGTTTTCTTTGGTTACACTTTCTCTACCACCCTCAGCATTCCAGTGAGTGGTAATTCCCATGCTAAATGCAATCTCCACAAGATACCACATGTGATTCCTCACAACAGCTATAGATATTACTACTTACTTATTTTGTTTCTTATGTGTCAGTTCAATAACAGATCATGTATTGCTTGTAGCTTATATACTTTATGGACTCCTCTTTTCAAAATCTATATAAAAACACACTCTTCTTACTCTTGTTTCTTGGTAAATTTTACAGGTATTTTATTAGGCCATAGCTATCCTTTACATATAATTATGTTTGATGTAGATTGATTGAATTTGAGTAATCCTAATTATTTATACATATTCAGAGATCATGTCTTTGGATGAGTTTCTCAATGGCTAAACAAAATAAATAAATAATCCAACCTTAAAAGGGGCAATAATCTGTCTCAAAAGATGTCTACACACCAGAAAAATAAAAAATGAGATAACACTTCACTCCAGCAGAGTATAATTATTGGAAAAACAAACAATACCAAATGCCAGGGTAGATATAGACAAAAGAGAACCCTACACAGTGTTAGTGGGAATGTAAATTAGTGTAGGATAAATGTATGTGAGTCCTCAAAGACACAGAATTGCCTTATGCCTCAGCAATCTCACTAGGAGGTATATATATCCAAAAAAAAATGAAATTAGTGTGTTAAAGAGATATTCCATAGAATGTTCATTGTAGCACTATTCACTGTAGCTCAGATATAGAATCAACTTAAGTTTATATTAGAAGATGAATGAATTAAGGAAATGTGTTATGTATGCACAATGGAATATAATTCAGCCTTTACAAAGAATGAAATACTGCTATTTGCAGCCACATGGAAAAATCTGGAGGATATTATGTCAAGTCACATAGTAATATCATAATAAAGACAAATACTGGAAAATCTCACTCATGTGGACTCTAAGAAAGATGATTGACTTCATAGACATAAGTAAACAGTTGTCAAAGGTTGGAGTGGCAGGAGAAAGGGAAGGACGTCAGTCAGAAAGTACCTAATGACATTTAGATGGGAGGAAGAAATTTGAAGATATTATGCAAAAAAGTGACTATAGTTGATAAAGATAAATTTCATTTTTGAAAAAATATAGACATTAACTGTTTTATGTTCTCAATACAAAAATGATAATTATGTGAGGTAGCATATTTGTTAATTAATTCCATAATGTATGTAATAACTTCAAAAAACCATGTTGTATATGATAAAAACAGATAGTATTTTCTATATGTCTAAAAATACATTTAAAATTTTAAGAACAGGGCTGGGAAGATGGCTCAGCAGTTAAGGTGCTTGTCTTCAAAGCCTAACAACCTGGGTTTGATTCCCAGTACCCACATAAAGCCAAATGCATAAGGTGGCACATGTGCCTCGAGTTCGTTTGCAGTGGCTAGAGGCCCTGACATACCCATTCATATCTCCCCCCCCCCCTTTGCTTCTTCCTCTATCTTTCTCAAATAAAACATTTTTATAAAGAAATGAAGCTGGTTGTTGTGGCACACACCTTTAATCCCAGCACTCCAGAGGCAGAGGTAGGAGAATTGCCATGAGTTCAAGGACAGCCTAAAACTATGTAGTGAATTCCAGACCAGCTTGGGCTAGAGCAGGACCATACCTTGAAAAAAAAAAAAAACACAAGAAAAAGGAAAAAGTCAAATTATTAATAAAAAAAAAAAGAACAAATAATCTAGAAGTCAGGCATGGTGTCTCATCCTTGTAACCCTAGCACTTAGGAGGCTGAAGATCACTGTGTGTTAGAGCCCAGCCTGGGCAATATAGTGAGTTCCAGGTCAGCCTGAGAAAGACCTAGCAAATATATATATACTTTTTTAATTTTTTTATTTACTTATTTGAGAGTGACAGAGAGAAGTAGAGAGAGAGGAAAAGAATGGGCATGCCATGGCTTCCAGCCACTGCAAATGAACTCTAGATGCATGTGCCCCCTTGTGCACCTGGCTAACGTGGGTCCTGGAGAATCGAGCCTTGAACTGGGGTCCTTAGGCTGCACAGCCAAGCGCTTAACTGCTAAGCCATCTCTCCAGCCCTATATTTTTTTTTAACTTGATGTTTAAGGTTGCTGGGGAAAGGATAATTTAGGAATTTGTATGCACTATCAAATTAAAAGTACAAAACTTTTTTCATAAATTTATTTATTTACTTAAGAGAGAGAAAGAATGGGCACACCAGTTCCTCTAGCCACTGCGAATGGAATGTCAGACACATATGCCACCTTGTGCATCTGGCTTATGTGGGTACTGGGGAATCAATCAAACCTGGGTCCTTTGGCTTTGCAGGCAAATGCCTTAACCACTAACTGGGACAACCTTGGCTCTCATGGAAGGAAAGATGTACTTTGGATCATATCCTCATATACTTGCATTAGACAAATATAATTGTGCTAGTGGTAGATTGAAGGGATGAAGCCTGACATGTGTTTCAGGTCTTTTACAGAGGAATTATCTGAAATGTGTATTTTGGAAGAAGTTGCCTGGCCATCCAGCAATGACAAGAACCAAGTGGAAATAATAACTGGTGTAAAAACGGGGTTATCCAATCTCAAACCTTTTTTTTTTTTTGAAGGAAGTTAGTTAGTTAGTTAGTTAGTCAGTCAGTCAATTAGTTGAGACAGAGAGAGTCAGAGGGAGAATGGATGCACCAGGGCCTCTAGCCACTGCAAACAAACTCCAGATGCATGTATCACCATGTGCATTGGCTTACATGCATTGGTTCTGGGAAGTCAAACTTAAGTCCTTAGGCTTCTCAGGCAAGCACCTTAGCCACTAAGCCATCTTGACAACCCTTATATCATAATTTCTTGAGGAGATAACATCTGATTTAAATTGAGCGGTCAGAAGAAGTCAGTGCAATAAAAGAAAAGTCACAACTCGAGTCATCCAAAGCCAATTTGCAGAGAATAATTTTCACATTTAAAAAAAGCAAGAAAAAATTAAAACATTCATTTATCAGTCATATCCCTCAAAACACACATAATGTGCAAAAACATACTTCAACCTTCCTTTTTTTCTTTTAAAGGGAGGAAAGGTTTATTTGAGTTTGCATGTCCAAGTCACACTCCATCATTGCTGGGAACACATGGTAGCAAGATTCTGAGGCACCTGGTCATAGTCCATCATAAGGAAGCAGAGGTGTATATGTATATATGTATGTATGTATATATTTATATTCCAGGACCATCACCTATAGAATCGTGTAGTCCACAGTTGATAAGGATATTGCCACCATAGTTAATATAATCATGATAATTCCTCACAGACTTGCATAGAAGCTAACCTAATCTACATAGTTCTTAGCAGGTGATGCTAGACCCTGTTGACAGTCAGCATAAACCATCACATTCAGCCTGGTCTGACCCAGCATAGCACACAAAATCCAGAGAGGAGTCCTTACATACATATCATGATTTATACAAAAGATATTAGAGCTACCATTTTTTGTGAGAAACAAGATACTGTTTTATGTACAGATTTCTGTGTAGTTTTGTTTGAAAATTCCCATGTGTGCATATGTGTCCTTATGTATGGAGGTCAAAGAATAATCTCAGGTATTATTCCTCAAAAACCACCCCCCTTTTTATTTCATTTTCTTTTGTTGTTGTTGTTAGTTGAGAGCTTTGATGTATGAACATACTATTGCATATTGGTCTCATTCCCATCAGGCTATGCTTTTATGTCACTCTCCCCCACTCCCATGTCATTGAGGTCCCTCTTCAGTGGGGCTATTGGAATACAACAGTCTCTATGAGGTGGGGAACCGTGCCTCAAAATACATCTTCCCACCCTGTGGTTCTTATATTTTTTTCCACCGCTTCTTCCACATTGTTCTCTATGCCTTGGAGGGTGTGTTATGTCTCTTTTAGTGTTAAGCTTTCAGCAGCCTCTGATTTTCTGTTTTGATAAGTTTTGAGGCTCTTGGGGGATAGCTACCACCATCTCCCTGAAGGAGGTCCTCAGGCTAGCATAATCTGCAACTTCCTCTGTAATGTTTTCTGGCCCTGACAGATGTGATACAGATGACCCCTCTTGAACGGGGCAAACAGCTTTCTTCCTTGTGGTACTGATGGGTCTTTGGTATCCCCCCTATTCTCTGCTATCTGTTAAAAACCAGATCTCTAGCCAGGAATGAGAGTATCATGGATCAACAGGGATAAGCATAGACATTTAGAAAACTTTTTTTATGGGCATATCCTCTCCATTTTTTTTTTTTTTTTTTTTTTGAGTCAGGGTCTCACTTTAGGCTGGCCTGGAACTCACCCTGGAGCCCGTAGTTGGCCTCGAACTCACAGCAATCTTCCTACCTCAGCCTCCTGAGTGCTGGGACCAGAGGTATGCACCACCACACCCTGCTTGGTTTTCATTATTATCACTGCAGGACTGTTTGTGAAATAAATACAAATTAAGTCTGAAATATAAGGTCTGTCCTGGAACTCTGGTATCAGTGAGATGGAGATAGTTTTGGTATCACAGTATCTTTTCTGTTTTAACCTGGTTATATCAGGCTTTAATGATACCACATAAATGAGAAGGGTCTCCAGGAGACAGGAGGGAAAGATGTGCAATACACCACAAGGAGTAATATTAAAATGCTAAATCTGAAAAACACAAGAAAGTGTTCACTACTTTTTACAATAAAAACTATTAAAAGAAACCATGACTGCATGATAGATTTCTATAAAAGAAAAAATTATCAGAATCTTGGAAGCAAAAGAAACTTTACTGTTTTTCAAAAGAAACCGTACAAGAGTTTCTGAAGTTTAAGAAGCACACATTAAAGAATGTACCAAGGGACCTAAAACTGGGAGAATTATCAAGATGAGTACAGCTTTATTAACTGTAATATTTCTCTCCAATTTATTTTATATTTATAAAAGTTTTGGAGAAAAACTATATACACAGAAGGAGTTAAAGTAAATAAATTAATGCATGGCTTTTCTCCCAAACTTTGTGTAGAAGGTGTTGTGTATGTATGTGTGTATTTGTGTTCATGTTAGCATGCACATGTATGTGTGTCTAATATACCATAATTACAAATCTTTCTCTGGGAGTTAGGGAGTTGGTTGAAGTAAAGAGCAAGTAAAATGGTTTATGTAGAGTAAGTGGGTCAATTTGGATGAAAGCAAGTTTAGTATGATGTATGGTTTTAACGGTAGAGAACACCAAATCATTGGGTATACCTAGTAGTTTATTTCTGTTATAAAATTATGCAGCTTCTCAGGTTTCTATATTAAATGTACAGTTTACATATTTACTTATGTTTCAGGCTACATTATTGGAATTTTGAAGTCATGAAAGCTTCAGATGAATCAACCTACAACACCGTGGATTCATATTGGAAAATAAAGAGAAAGTTTAAAGAATGTGGCCTATAAATGCGGGTAGTACCTGAAAGTATTAACTGACTCATGCTGTAAAAATAAGACCAATTCTAAAGAGTAGAGATTATTATAGTCCAACTTCAAGTTTCAAGACAAAGTAAAGACTACACTCCTCCCTCCCCCACTTCAGACAGGTACCAGCATAGGTGAATTATGATCTTCCCTAGTTGGAAATACTCATTTTTGCCCATGTAAACCATGCCTAGGAATTAAATATTGGTTATTTAATGTAGGTTATAATGGAAAACTGATTTTCGCAATGGCAGATTTCAAGGACTTAGTTCCAAACTGAGCTGAAGCTTCCCAATGCACTTGGTACAGGCTGGGGAAAGCTGTGCTGCACTGGCCCATTTTTGAAGGCCATCATGCTCTTTACTATAAGGATATCATCTTACTGCTGATATCTTTGGAGCGTCCCAAGCAGACACAGAAAATGAATGGAGGCAAAGAGTGTGACGGAGGGGACAAGGAAGGAGGTCTTCCTGCAATACAAGTTCCTGTGGGTTGGCAACGACGCGTGGATCACAATGGAGTACTTTACATCAGGTGAGCTCTTACCTGTTATGTGTGAGACTGCCAAGCTGGCAACCTTAAGATTAAGGAGGTGGAGACTGTTTCATTTTGAGGGAACAAAATATTGTGACTGACAGCACCTGATGCAAATTTGAACAAATGAACTCTGTGATAGAATTACACAAGTATTTTTATTCTATATTGTTTTGCAACATCAATTGCCTTAGATTGCCAAAGAGAATTTTTATGCATTGTTTGGATCTACCTACATAATGTATCATTTTCATTCTCTGTAATAAGGATTTGAAAAAAATGAAAATGTTTAAAAGAGACAGACAAGCAACAAAATCACACTAACAGCAAAATGGAAAGCACTGACAGTGTCACTCTGTCTTCAGTGTGCTTCCACTTGCTTTTCTGATACTCAGGTTACCTATATACCTATCCATATGTAGTTTTAGTTATTGGACTTTTTAATGCCTGGTCTTAACTAAAAATAGCTTCCTTGAACTTTTGGAACAGTTTTTAAAGAACTTTCTTGAATGTAACAGTAAAAACAAAAATGTTGCAATGCAATGTTTGGAGACTCAGATTTCTGGTTTTAAAAAAAAAAGGTAGATGGAATAAATGAACTGCTACCAAGAAGTTTTAGAGCTTTAAGTAATCGGCGCCTAATGTATTTCTTTGTAGTTTTTCAACAAATACATGAAAGATTTGAATATCATAAATCTTACTTTGTGATGTAATTTTTAAAACTAGGAAAAATAGAATTTTTAAAAAAGATACTACATTGCATCATTAAATAAATGCTACTACTTTCAGCATGGCTTTGTATCCCAGCATCATCAGAATTCTGCAATTTTTAAGCATAAATTTATTTGCTAGAAATGGCAGAATATGCTTGTCATCCCAGTACTTGGGAGCTAGAAACAGGAAGATCAAGAGGTCAAGACCAGCATAAGCTATATAGTGATTTTGAGGCCAACCTGGGCTACATTGAGACCCTGTCTCAAAAAAAATTTAACAAAATAAATAAAAGCCCAAAAGAAGGATTTGTGAGATGACTCAGTGGGCATAGCACTTGCCACACAAGAATGAAGACTTGAGTTTGGATCCCAAATACCCAAATAAAAGCCAGGTTCAGAAGTACATGCCTGCAATCCTAGTGCTGGGAAAGTGGAGTCTGGAGGAATTTCTTTTTTTTTTTTTTTTTTTTTTGGATCACTAGTTTGGTTGACTTTAGGACCTCTGAATTCCACAAGAGACCCTGTCTCAAAAATAGGGTGGAGGGCTGGAGAGATGGATTAGTGGTTAAGGTGCTTGCTTGCAAAACCTAAGGACCTAGGTTTGATTTCCCAGGACTTGTATAAGCCAGATGCACAAGGTGGTGCATACATCTGGAGTTCATTTGCAGTGGCTGGAGACCCTGCCATGCGCATTGCCCATTATCTCCTCTCTCTCTCCCTCTCTCTCTTCCTCTCTCTCTCTCTCTCTCTCTCTCTCTCTCCCTCCCTCCCTTCCCCCTTCCCCCCCTTCCTTACTCTCTCTCAAATTTTTTTTATAAATAAAACGGGGCGGATAACTACTGAGGAAAACAATTGATTTCATCCCCTAGCACATGCATACATATACACCTGCATACTTGCATGTGTACACACTATACATACCTATAGAGACAAAAAAAACTACATTTATATGACTGAGATATTTTTGTTTTATAAACACAATTGATTTCATGCCATATCTCAGAAAGTCAGTTCAGATAAGGGGCTATTTGTGTGTGTGTGTAAGATTTTTCTTCAAGTAAATTTAACTCCAGTTGAAATTCCTTTGTCACATAAATTTCTTGTTTCTGTAATTTGAAGATGTTAACTGTGGTTCTAGGATAGAAGAGTAGAGAAAGTGAAGCTCTCATGGTAAATAAATGGACAGTGACTTGGGGGTTAATCTTCTTAAAGTCTGCTTACTGCCAGCATAGTCAACAGTTGCTAGGAATACTTTGCCATTAGCATAACATTACAAGATACCAATGATACATGTTCAAGTTCATAAAGAGAAAATTTATGTTAAGCCTGGACAAGTGACTCAAAAGTTCTTTACTTCAGTTTTATCCTTAGGAAGGATTATGGCTATGAGCAAAAATTAAGTTAAACAATCAAAACCCAGGTTAAGGTCTAAGAACCTGTCAGTTACCCTTATCATGATGTTCCAAAGTTTCAGTAGAAACTTGACTGCCTGATATTCCTGTTAGTTAGTATGTTAGTAGTTAGTAGTTCTCCAAATCTGAATTTATATATTCAGCTTTATTATTATCATGAACTAACTTTTACAGGTAAGAAAAGACACTTTCAAATTAAATATAGCAAGCCAGCATGGATCTGAATTTTTTTATAGTTAATCAAATTACTGCTTGAACATTAGCCTACCTTCTATTCCTTCCTCTTCAATGTAGTTTACTTATCATTTTTAGGGTGGCCCCCAGCTGTCCCTGCCTTTCAATGGCATTTAAGTCAAACATGAGACTTTCCACCTGCTTCAAATCTTTTGAGCTTTATTTATACTTTAACACTAGTAACTGTTCTTCAAATTGTTACCCACAAGTTAATCAAAGAACTACAACTGAAGGAAAGAATCTAACAAAAAATTGAAAGTATTTTTTAAAGTATCTCATGTACTCTTAATGGGATTTAGGAATTCTTGACTTCAGTTTAAATTTTGCAATTAAATTCATCTAGGAGTCTATCCATATACTTTGTTTGAAGGAAAATATTGAGTGATTCTTTCCCTCAAATTCATTGATTGTTCTTGTGAAAAGATGAATAGTATATTTTTGTCACCTATTTTTTTAAATTTTTTATTTATTTATTTGAGAGCAACAGACACAGAGAGAAAGACAGATAGAGGGAGAAAGAGAGAATGGGCGCGCCAAGGCTTCCAGCCTCTGCAAATGAACTCCAGACGCGTGCGCCCCCTTGTGCATCTGGCTAACATGGGACCTGGGGAACCGAGCCTCAAACCCGGGTCCTTAGGCTTCACAGGCAAGCACTTAACTGCTAAGCCATCTCTCCAGCCCTGTCACCTTTGTCTCATTAAATTAATCAAACTTCCAAAAGCAGCTTGTTGCCCTCTCTGTCATAGCAGAACTCATCTAAAAAGTAGCCTATGTAGGTCATGAGGCCACATTGAGCGTTTTCTTTTGTGCCCAAGTCACTTGCTCATAAACAAATTATGAATTGCACTTAAAATATGGTTCATTTCTAAGTTCAAAATAAGAGTATTGTTTCAGGGTGGATTTAACCAAAGGGCATAAGTGGGTTTTATAATCATAAATGAAAGATTTTTCAAATTAATTTTTCAAATTAAATCTAAGTATGATGTTCATTTAAGTTATAAATTCAACCTGTTAATGTTAAAATGTCCTAAAATGTAAACTGTCAATTTTAAAATAACCCCCACTGTAAGTAAAAGTCAGGCTTGTATTTATTGTCTAAAATAAGACCTAATCAGTAGACCTGAAGTTAATTACTATGTAAAGATTTTACTGATGGAAGAACCTGCCCAGTTTCCAGCCCCACAGCTTATAGGTACCTTTTGACCATCTCAAAAGTCAGAAATATTCTATCTTCTGTCAGCTCTACTTGACTCCTCTCTCCCTCTGCAAAACTTGGCTGCTTAGTATAATTTTGAGTTGGACCACACTCATCTACCTTCAAAGAAACACACTGGTAGATTGGGGTCAAGAGGAAAAACATTATTTCACACAGGAATAGCTTGGTTTTAGACTCCAAGAAATAAGGGAAATCCTGTATGTGCTAACTTTTCAGATTTACCAACTGTCTAGTTGGAACTTTGACATGCTCCTAAATTTCACTTTCTCTTTGAAGAGTCTTAAAAGCAAATATTATAGTTTAAGATTGATAGCAATTACTTCTATGTAGTTTTCTTGTTCCTTTCTTTCATATTTCTGTCCTTACTTAAGAATAGTGTTTTTCCCATCATTAGTCCATCCTTGGTTTTCAAAATACTTTTGTTGAATTTTCTATGAAAATCTGTATTTTTCTGAGAAATATCTTGGTTCAAAAGAAAGAATAGCATTAAAGGCTATAATTTAGTAGCTAGCATAATATTGACAAAGAAAATGCTTTCCCTAGTGGAAAAATATCCTGTAAGGACAGTAAGACTATAAATTACACCTTTTCATATAATATGTGCAATCAAAATTATTTCCTGATGTTTTTTCAAACTATTTTTACAGTCCCAGTGGTTCTTTGTTATCTTGCTTGGAGCAGGTTAAAACATACCTGCTTACTGATGGAACATGCAAGTGTGGCTTGGAATGTCCTCTTATTCTTCCCAAGGTAACCATTTCACAATAGAGCTACAGAATTTTTTCTTTTTTATTATTTAGGTATTTTATATATTTCCTTTTCTCATTTGGCATTTCATTTTTATATTAGTTTTCTAATCATATATTCATTTCAGTTCTTTTATTAGTAATCTTTTATATATACATATAGAAATACTTAAGGACTAATGTGATTCATTTTGAAAGGTGCCAAGCCTATATTCATATTAAATATTTCATTGTACCTTTTGCTTAGAGCTCTGTCTATGGTTAGTGTTTTACAGTACAATATTTTTGTTCACTAGTATAGTTGTTCAAATCTACTGTGTTCCTCTTAGCATGGATGTTGGTAAATCTTTCACTACAATCACAAAACTCCACCCTCATAGGAAAAATATGAAACTGTTTTACTACTTTACAATGTAAAGCAAATCATTTTAAAATGGTGGAATATTATTTACTATGGAAATAGATTATTCTCTGAGTCTATACTACAGTGCTATTTTTAAATAAAGATTAAACACCTTTTTCCTTTTTATTTGTATGTCACACTTTAAAAATAAGATTTGCATAAGTAAGATTTTCTAAACAGATAATACATTTTCATACCTATGAAGATAGTCTAGTAACAGAAGGAAATGAAAAGTAAGCATGTGTTAATATCATAGCTTTTCATTTTATTCTTTTAAACTGTGCTTCATATGTTTTGTAGTATTTTAACATCAAGAAGTATCTAAAATTAGAAATATCCCATATTATGTCCTTCCACATTTTTTGGCTATTTTAGAGTTAGTATAATTTTCATTATTTATTATGCCACTAAAAATTGTGAGCTCAGCAGAAGTATTAAATTATATGAAGTTGTTTTCCTTAGATATAAAACTGTGAGAAAGTTTTATTCACATTCTTGGCTTAACCTTTTTGAAAAAAAAAACAAGAAGATCTTTTGTTAATGTTTTCACAGACATATTCTAAATGAATGCTGTGCTTTTTCCAGGTATTTAATTTTGATCCTGGAGCTGCTGTGAAGCAGAGAACTGCAGAAGATGTTAAGGCAGATGAAGATGTCACAAAGCTATGCATACATAAGAGGAAAATCATTGCAGTGGCCACGCTCCATAAAAGCATGGAAGCCCCACATCCTTCTCTGGTCCTTACCAGTCCTGGAGGAGGAACAAGTATGTTAATATGGCTATCGGGTTAGGAATCTTCCTCTCACTCCACTCTGAGGGAAGGAATTGCCAAATATTTTTCCCATTCCACATTTCAAGCATATGTAGTGCTTTTAAGGTTTTGTGTAATGTATCATTATTTTTTTACAAATAGCAAATTTGTCCCAAAAAATTACCATGGAGCTATTTTTCAACATCTCTTGTCCAGGTTACCTAGTTACAAAGTCAAAATAAATATTATTTAGCAAATAAAAGTGTTATGTAGGTGAGTGGAGCCTAGTTAGCAAGAAAAATTGATAATTGGTTTTTAGGAAATAAATATAGCCGTTTTATGAAGGCCTGGATTTCATTGTGTAATATCAAGTCCTAAACATACCTTGACAACTTTTTTTTTTTTTTTTTTTTGAGGTAGAGTCTTGCTCTAGGTTAGGCTGACCTGGAATTCACTATGTAGTCTTAGGGTGACCTCAAACTCAAATGATCCTCCTACCTCTGCCTCCTTAGCAATTCTGTTAGAAGTTAAACCTGTTATTCTTTTAGTCATTTGACAGCTATTTATTGAATATCCACCCAAATAGGAATCATGTGCCCAACAAACACACTTTTTTCCTAAAATATTTTCAATGCTGCAATTAAAAAATGCACATATAGCTCATTGAATATTTATCTATGCTTAAGTTTGATTTACCAATTAACATGTTATTATAGAAGTTGCAGATAGTATCATAATTCACCTTTAAATATTTGCTTTGACATCCATTAATTCTTTGTTAGAAAGGCTAGAACATCATTATGTGGTATATCACTAAATGTATAGAACTGAAGGATATTCTACTTTATAACCACCATCTCATAATCACATTCAGAAAATTTAATATTGACCTAATTCTGCTTCCTAATATTCACCCTATATTCAAATTAATTCAATTTTTCTAACTTTTTTTAAAGTAGATTTTTTAAAAAGAATCTGGGATGTAATCAAAGATTGTACACTGTAATGAGTTGTAACATTTCTTTAATCTTCATGAGTTTCCCAGCTTTGCAGGTCATTCCTTAACTTGGATTTACTTGGTCGTTCACTCATATTACATTTATGCTCAGGTGAAACATATGTTATTGGGGAAAATGTATGGATAATGTGATACCTTCATCAAGAAGCTCATCATGGGCTGCGTGTGGTGGTTCATGCCTTTAATCCCAGCACTTGGGAGGCCAAGGTAGGAGGATCACTATGAGTTCGAGGCCACCCTAAGACTACATGGTGAATTCCAGGTCAGCCTGGCCTAGACTGAGACCCTACCTCAAAGCCTCCCCTCAAAAATCATCTCATCATGTCAGTTAACCCCATATTGATCATATTGATGGCATTAAGTTTGATTACGTAAGGTTGAGCCCATCCTGTTTCTCCCCTAATGGTTCTTGTGTACCTAGAATTGAGGCTGAGGAACTTCTGTTTGTAAAGGTTAGAATATGAGTTCCCTTCAAAAGAGTACAGTATACTTAACACTAAAACAACAATTCAGAATAAAATGCACATAAGTACTAAAGCGTTTGTTGATGAAGGACAAATGATGCTGTTCTACAAAGTTCTGAAAAAATAGGAATGAAAAATGTACAGTAGTCAAAGATGGCTTTCTGGAAGAACTCACAAAATAGTACAATTTAGATATAAGAGAGATGAAGAAATTATCTTCAGTATAAGTCTAGATAATTAAGATATGATGTGGTGGGCTGGAGAGATGTCATAGTGGTTAAGGTGCTGGCCTGAGAAGCCTAAGGACCCATGTTTGACTCACCAAATCCCAGACCCACAAAGGTGAGGCAAGTGGAAAGTATATTCTTTGAGTGCTGTGGCTGAGGCCCTGGTGAACCAATTCTCTCTTTCTCTCTCTCTCTCTTAACTATTTCTCTCTCGCTTTCTATAAAATAAAAATTAAAAAAAAGATATGATGGGGAAACTAATCTGGCTGAAATGGGAGATTAAGTAAGTGTAAGTAGAACAGCTACACATCATACAGATATTTAAAGATTCACGCTTAGAATTTACATGAAGAGGGCAGAGAAAGGCAGATTTGGTAATTGTTAACATAGAGTGTCTTTCTACTAACTCATTAACCTTGAAGCTTCAACAGGAATCATTCAAAAAAATTGCCCACACGTGTAATCCCAAGCATTGAGGAAGTGGAAGCAGGAAAATCAGGAGTTCAAGGCCAGTTCCAGCTGCATGGCATTCATGAGACCAGCATAGACTACATGAAACCATGTTTCAAAAAAAAACAAAAGATGTCATGTACACGGTACCACATACTATGAACTAACCTCTTGGGACTGACTTTTTGGATATAATGCATGAATAGTTTTCTCCTTGTTATTGCTAAGTACAATCCAGTGGTAGGGACATACTGCAGTCTACTTAATCATTCACCCCCTGAAAGATGTCTGGAATGTTTCTAGTTACAGGCTATTACAAATAAAACTGCTGTCAATGTAAAAAAAAAAAAAAAAAGAAATTGTCCCACTAGGATAAGTGAGAATAAAAACCTTTAAGGAAATATTTCTTTTGACATAATATGGTTTTATTTTATTTTCTAGGCATATATAAATTTACTTCAGTGAAAACACATGCAAATCTGGCATTATGTGGGCATTGGAGAATTAACCAGGGCTGGTAGGCTTTGCAAGAAAGTGCTTTTAACAGCTGAGCCATCTCCCAGCCCTAATTTTAATTTTTAATTGACAGTGTTAATGCTTGAATATAATTTTATTTGATCATCATTCCCTCTTAATACCTTCTTTTGTTCCCCCTCCCCTTCTCCCCTTCCACTGAACTCCTTCTTTCTAACTTAATCTTCTATTTTGATGACTTTTTTGTTCTTGTTTTGGCCAACCTCCATCATCCACATTGAAATGTTTATAAACTCAATATTGTGTACGAGTCAGTAGAGGTCAGGGACTTAGAAAGGAACCATGGGAGGAGGATGGGAACATAAGGGAAGGGTACAATAAATATGTAAGCAGCAAGACAGAATACTGTAGAAGACTAAAGTGAGTCTCAGGCAAGGGAAATAGAGAAGAGGGGAGGGGACAAGGAGAAGAAGGGAGGAGGGAATGAAGGAGAAGAGGGATAGGAAAGAGCTGACCAAACCTAAAGAAGTTATGAAAAAGCCATGGGGAAACCTGCTTCTTTGCCAAATAAATAAATACAATTAAGAAAAAAAATATAAGAAAGCTCTGGTTTGGGCAGACTGTGTGGAGGTGGATAATTCTGCTTGTAGAAGCTATAAGTTAGTACAAGGTACAGTTTTTATTTTCTTTTTTTAACTTCTTTATTAATTAGTTTTGTATTCAGCAAATAGAGTCAGTTTGGTACCATTATTAGGCTCACCCGTGACCTACCCCCTCCCCTTGGCCCCTCCTTGTTGAGATACATGGGTCATGCATTGTTGAGTGAGCCCACAGATATGGGTAGGATAAAAGTCTCTGCATATCCACAAAATTTCCCTGAGCCATGTTGGGTTCCTTTTTGGTCTGCTTCAGTGATGAGGTGTTGGGGGCCTGTGGGCCTCTGGCTCTCTGATTTGGTAGGAGTTGATTTTTCTCTGTGTTGATCTCCTTCACCCTTCTTCTGGTATCTGGTTTACCAGGAAAATAACACCCTTGCTTGTTTTGCCAATTTTTCTTGGTTTCAGCTGGGGCCCTTTTGAGGTATGATGGTGTGGCTCTCTGCTTAGGATCTGCATCTATCTGAAAAAGAGAAGCAGATTCTCCAACAGAGAGTAAGTTAGCACCAGGACAAATGAGATAACCCTTACTTTTTTTTTTAATAGAGGATTTAATAGGTGTAGGCCCTCTTGTAGCCCATGATTGATGATGGTGGCTTGATAATGGAGAGTGGGCTTATGTTTGGATATGGTTCTGACTTGTTTCCCAGCTCCAGCTATGGGTCCCATACCATTGAGGGGATCAGTTAGCCAAATCAAGAGCAGTTGGTTCCCCACCATGGCTGTGTGCCACTATTGCACTTGTGTGGGCATCACAACAGGCTACTTGCTGCTAAGTAGGTTAGACCATGAGTTGCTTGGACAGATATTGGTCATTTTCCCCCAGTTGCCCATGTAGCACCTTCTGGCACTAGATGAACTGACTTCCTGGGGACTGACTCTCTTCCAGCTTCCAGCTTCCAGCCATGCCATTCCATTTTACATGTCAACCACATAAGGTGTCTTCAGCAGTTGGGTCTTACCACTAACCTTTGGTGGGTTATCAAGTACTCTGACAGAAATCTGTCTTCTTTTTAGGAAACCTTGTAGGTCTCTCTTATCAAAAGCTCATTGTGGATGTTAGCCACATGCTGGTACTGGGAGTTACAGGTCAGTGCCCACTGAGAAAAGGAGGAAAAAGATAACTAATATACAAGAGCTAAAGAGAAGAGAGAGAGGGAGAGGGAGGGCAGCAAGCTGTAGAAGATTAAGGTTAGTCTTCATCATACCCTCTCCAGTGTCTTGTGGTTCAGTTGTTCCCATTAAGGGCCTGGTAAAGGTTCAGTCATTTGGTCTTTTAGGAAGTAGAATTTTATGGTACCATTGCTGTTTCAGTCTGCATTTGTGTTTCCCATCCCTCTGTTATCCTTCCCTCCCTCCCCACCCATCTTAGTGTCTAGTCCACAAGATGCTTACTGGGTATGTAAGGTATCTTGGGTAGATTCAGGTTAGGTGTTATAGATGAGTGAGACTATGTGGCGCTTTTTTTTTTCTGTGATTGGGTAAGTTCACTGAGAATGATCTGTTCCAGGTTCGACCATTTTTCCTCAAATTTCATTGTGTCATTTTTTTCTTACTGCTGTATAGAATTCCATTGTGTAGATATACCACATCTTAGTTACCCATTCTTCTAGTGATGGACAAGGTACAGTTTTTAAAGTACAAGCTAGCAGCCACAAAGTAAAGGAATATTTGATAGTAATAAATTATTAAATATAAACCACTGACTTGACTTCTAGGTGTAGCTATTTCCCATGTTTTTTTCTACCTACCTTTCCAGTGTTCTTGTACATGCTCTTATATGTGCCAATGTCACATCATTGCATATCAAAAAGTTTTGCTCACCAAGTTGAGGTTTATGTATTTAAAGTTTCAGAAATATAGCAGAGTAAGTTTGCCTCTCCTTAAGTAAGTGCATAAATATATATTGCTTCTGTTTATTCTTTTAGAATATCCATTTTAATACATGTGCAAGTATCTGGTGTGTGCCTAGCACAATGTCCTATGTATTTGAATACATTACTTCTTTAATTAAAACCTTGTATAATCTCCCTTAACAGGAAATAAGCTTCAGCTCAGTTTATCTTATCTTCTATTGTTCATTCCCAACATTTCATGTATTACACACAATCATTATTCAATCAAAAAGCCTCTACTGGGCTGAAGATATGGCTTAGCAGTTAAGCACTTGCCTGTGAAGCCTAAGGACCCTGGTTCGAGGCTCAATTTCCCCAGGTCCCATGTTAGCCAGATGCACAAACGGGGTGCATGCATCTGGAGTTGGATTTTAGTGGCTGGAGGCCCTGGTGTGCCCATTCTCTCTCTCTCTCTCTCTCTCTCTCTCTCTCTCTCTCTCTCTCTCCCTCTCTCCCTCTCTCCCTCTCTCCCTCTCTCCCTCTCTCCCTCTCTTTCTCTCTCTCTCTCTCTCTCTCTTTCTCTCTCTCTCTCTCTCTCCCTCTCCCTCTTTCTCTCTCTGGCTGTCACTCTCAAATAAATAAATAAAAATAAATAAATAAAATTTTTAAGCCTCTACTATACTAGAATCAGAAAGTCTACATTTCCCAAAGGAAAAATAAATATTCATTGCTTTCTGATACTGCTTGACTTCTGTTGAGAAACACTATCTTAGAAGTTTATATGATTTAACCTGTATACTGTCTTGCAAGTAGTAGAAGTATATTCATCTTAAAAGTGTAATTATCCTTTTAAGTATATATGCCTCTGATTGCAAATGGGTCTAACTGCTAATATGCTTTAAGTCTCAAAGTGGGCCTGAAAAATATACAGTGTGATTCGTGCTGCTTTCCTCTCCAGTGCTTTAGTAGACTCATTGGCATTTTCTCAGAGAGCCCAGCTGGAACCTAGCATTCTTTTCAGTACCACTCTGGATACAGCCACCACAAATTGATGGGAATTGCAATATGAAACCAGTATTATTTGCTATCTCTGTATTAGAAGGCACAACTTCATAAAATACTTAAACATCCTTAGGGGGCTTAAAAAAAAAAAACTTAAGCCCAAGATTCTGACATGATAGAATGAAAATTCTGTATGATGAGCCAACTTGCTTTTGTTACCTATATTCTGTCTGATCTCCAAAAGAACTGAAGGGATTCTGAAATGGGAGAGAAGGAGAAGTGTGGTACTGTCAAAAGAGAATACTCAACTGGAACTAGTATTAAAGGTTTTAGCACCCCAACTAAATTTTGCATGAGACGTCTGTACTAATAAAAGAATTGCAGCCTCTTACCTAAACTACCTAGCCAATCCAGCCAAAGCCAGCTTTATAATTAAGAAATTCTTTTAGAATGAGTAAGGATAAGCATGGTTACTATGATTACATTTATGCTTGTTATCACTGCTACTATAAAAGATTGGGAATCACATTCATTCAATTCACAGAAATAAAGATTCTTACAGTGAAAATGTGCGAATAAGGAAATGTACTGTAACTAACCTAAGAAAGTTTTAATAAGGTAACAGTGTTAAACCGTTAGAAGATAACACATTTTCTTGTAGAAATAGTAACTCATTTAAATAACATAGAATAGATGCCACACAGATTGATTTTTTTTAAGTCTTTCAAGTGAGTCTACACTTTTTCATTTTCTTTTTATAAATATTTTTTGTTCATTATTTACTTATTTATTTGAGAGTGACAGACAGAGAGAAAGACAGATAGAGGGAGAGAGAGAGAATGGGCACGCCAGGGCTTCCAGCCACTGCAAACGAACTCCAGACGCATGCGCCCCCTTGTGCTACTGGCTAACGTGGGACCTGGGGAACCGAGCCTCGAACCGGGGTCCTTAGGCTTCACAGGCAAGCGCTTAACCACTAAGCCATCTCTCCAGCACACAGATTGATTTTCTATTGCAATGTAACTGTGCTCTTAAAAACTTCAGATCCAACAAAATAGTAACATTACCATTTTTACCTGAGTTTCAGTCTTAATTTTGTGTATTCTAAATATTAGTATATTAGAATAATGTCAGTATATAATGATTTATATGCCCATGTTTTCCCAACAGATAAGAGGTAAGACCAACCAAGGATAAATAATGAACATAATACAACTTACAGACCTTTTTCCAATAGCATAGGCTCACATCTTTTGTTTACAAATTTGTATTCCCAGATGCCCTACTTGATTTCCTCATTTTCCTCCCTCCCTGCCAATAAAAAAAGAATTGAGACTCATAACAATTTTTTTTTCTCTTTCACATCAGATGCAACTCCTGTAGTACCTTCACGGGCAGCCACTCCAAGATCAGTAAGAACTAAATCTCATGAAGGAATTACAAATTCTGTAATGCCAGAATGTAAGAATCCTTTCAAGTTAATGATTGGGTCATCTAATGCCATTGGAAGGCTGTATGTACAAGACCTGCCAGGAAGCCAACAGCAAGAACTCCACCCTGTCTATCCCCGGCAGAGATTGGGCAGCAATGAGCATGGACAGAAATCTCCATTCCGTGGCAGCCATGGAGGCCTGCCCAGCCCAGCATCATCAGGTTCCCAGATCTATGGAGATGGCTCAATCTCTCCAAGGACTGATCCTCTTGGAAGCCCTGATGTCTTCACAAGAAATAATCCTGTTTTTCATGGAGCTCCCAATTCCAGCCCTATTCACCTGAATAGGACTCCTCTTTCTCCACCTTCAGTAATGCTACATGGTTCTCCTGTACAGTCATCCTGTGCAATGGCTGGAAGGACTAATATACCTCTTTCCCCAACCTTGACTACAAAGAGTCCAGTAATGAAAAAACCAATGTGTAATTTTTCAACTAACATGGAAATACCACGAGCAATGTACCACCACAAACCACCCCAAGTCCCACCTCCCCCTCCTCCACCTTCTTGTGCTCTTCAGAAAAAGCCATTAACATCTGAGAAAGATCCACTTGGCATTCTTGACCCTATTCCTAGTAAACCAGTGAATCAGAACCCTATTATCATTAATCCAACCAGTTTCCATTCAAATGTCCACTCTCAGGTACCTGTGATGAATGTAAGCATGCCTCCTGCTGTTGTTCCTTTGCCAAGTAATCTTCCTTTGCCAACTGTAAAACCTGGTCACATGAATCATGGGAGTCATGTACAAAGAGTTCAGCATTCAGCTTCAACCTCCCTGTCCCCTTCTCCAGTGACATCCCCAGTGCACATGATGGGGACTGGAATTGGAAGGATTGAGGCATCTCCCCAAAGATCACGCTCATCTTCCACATCTTCAGATCATGGAAATTTCATGATGCCACCTGTAGGACCCCAGGCCACTTGTAGTGGCATGAAAGTTCCACCCAGGTCACCAAGGTCAACAATAGGTTCCCCAAGGCCATCAATGCCATCAAGCCCTTCTACCAAGTCCGATGGACATCATCAGTACAAGGATATCCCTAACCCATTAATTGCTGGAATGAGTAATGTACTAAATCCCCCAAGCAGTGCAGCTTTTCCCACTGCACCTGCTGGAAATGGTTCTGTAAAGAGTCAGCCTGGTTTGCTGGGAATGCCTTTAAATCAGATCTTGAACCAGCACAATGCTGCCTCCTTTCCAGCAAGTAGTTTACTCTCAGCAGCAGCCAAAGCACAGCTAGCAAATCAAAACAAACTTGCTGGTAACAACAGTAGCAGCAGTAGCAATTCTGGAGCTGTTGCCAGTAGTGGCAACACCGAAGGACACAGCACTTTAAACACCATGTTCCCTCCTACTGCCAACATGCTTCTCCCAACAGGTGAAGGTCAAAGTGGTCGAGCAGCATTAAGAGATAAGCTGATGTCTCAGCAAAAAGACTCATTACGGAAAAGAAAACAGCCACCTTCCACAGTGTTGAGCTTGCTCAGACAGTCTCAAATGGATAGTTCTGCAGTTCCTAAACCTGGACCCGACATGCTAAGGAAGCAGGGTCAGGGTTCTTTTCCTATCAGTTCAATGTCTCAGTTACTGCAGTCTATGAGTTGTCAAAGCTCTCACTTGAGTAGCAATAGTACCCCAGGTTGTGGGGTCTCAAATACTGCTTTGCCTTGCTCTGCTAACCAGCTGCATTTTACAGATCCTAATATGAACTCCAGTGTTCTTCAGAATTCACTGACCCAGAACATACCTTTAAGAGGGGAAGCTGTGCACTGCCACAATGCAAACACTAACTTTGTTCACAGTAACAGTCCAGTCCCCAACCACCATCTTGCAGGTTTAATAAATCAGATTCAGGCTAGCGGGAACTGTGGGATGCTCAGTCAGTCGGGCATGGCTTTAGGAAACTCATTACATCCCAATCCACCTCAGCCAAGAATTTCAGCGTCCTCCACTCCAGTGATACCAAACAGCATTGTTAGCAGCTATAATCAAACAAGTTCTGAAGCAGGTATGGTCGTATTAGAAAAAAGTACCCAAAGGTACTAAACTTTTCTACATTTAAAAAAATATGTACCAAAATATTTATTATAAGAAATGTTCCTTTCCCCACTGTGAAGATTCTCTTCATTTCTTTAGTATTTATAATTTTATTTACAGATCTCTAGGGATTTGTCCATTGGAAAGAATACCAGTAAAGGGGATTACATAGGTTTCTGTTATTTGTTGTCCATCTGTGTCATACTAAATATGGTCTGACTTTCAATTGGTTCTATAACCATTTGACTACAAACTGCAAAAGCAAGTTTCCTGGTTTAAGGGGCATGTCTATGATCTATACCAGCCGAAAAGCCATTTCCCTCAGCTTTTGTCTGTATTCAGGTAAATGAGAAGGTCATCTTGAAAAACACAAAAGGGCAAAAAGAAATGGATGCTATTTTTCTTGCTGCTGAACAGAAAGAGATGAATGGATAGGAAAGGGTGACTGATGTTGTATGAAGCAGGAAGCTATCTTCTAATGTGTTCCTCATCTTAGTTTGCTCCTCTTTATTATTTGTTTGAGAAAATTCAAAAAATGCTTATTGGCTACTTCCTTTAAAAGATAATAATTTAAGTTTTCTAATAAAAAAGGCTTGAAAACCTGATTTCCAGAATTTTGCTCTTGAAATTGTTTAAATTTTCTTATAGAACTAAACCATGATTTTTGTGCATTGACTTTTAGGTTTTGAACTCAAACTTAGTTTAAATATTCATGTCTACTATTAATGTAGATAAATTTATTTTGAAGTAGACACATTAGAAAATGAAGCATGTTTTGTGCAATAAAACCCTCAAAATTGTTATAAAAAATGAACCGAAGTGCAAAAGAGGTAAATTCATTAAGACATTTGGAAAGTTTACCATAAACCACTAGAGAGAAAAATACTCAAAATTGACACTGAAGATTTCAGATTTATGGAGAAATGTCAGGGAGAAAATAAAAGATGATTTCAGGGACACTATAATTCATATAATTTGAAACCATCAGAATTTTAAAAGTAGATTGTTTGGGGCTGAGGATATAGCTCAGTGGTGGATCCTTTACCTACCATATACAGAGCCCTGAATTCAGTCACTAGCACCACAGTATAAATTGACAGAAATAGAATTGCTACTAGTAATGAGAAGATTGACCAAGGCTTTTACCAAGAAGTTATCATGTAGATATGTATAGGCTGTTACACCACTGTACTGGATGAGCTTTATAATCTACATGTCTATTGCTGATAGTAAAACCAAGGGTTCTCCTTCCTGGTGTTGCCAACTTATACCTGCCATGCTTCATAATTTGCCTTATGTGTTGTTTTGATGTCAGTATGTAATGAAATGCATCTATAAGCTTAGAAGATATTTGAAATGATTAGTGCCTTAATATTCTTAGTTTAAGGAATCTCAAGAAACTTTATGTTTCTGAGGGCAATTAAAGGATGCAAAAAGGGCTTCCAATTTTCACTGCCTTGTATGTCATTTTAGATAATATCACACAACAAATAAACACAAAGTTTAATCATATGCACTTAGAAGGTTAAAGCTACAGGAAGTCTTTTAACTGTTTTAAAATGTATAATATTTATTAGCACCACACCGTCAATCACTTTAGTGAAACATTTTAGTTTCATTATATAGTTTTGATACCCTTTACCTCTGTTTACATTATGTCAGGTCTAAGTTCATATATGCAAAGTATATATATTCAATAATGATATGTTTCAGTGCATTTAGGATGAAAAAATGCAAACGCTTATTTATATTGTTTCCTTTGTCAGATTTTTAGACTAATTTCAATGGTCTTGGTCACTTATTCTCTTCTTCCATTTATCTGTGTAAAACATATGACCTGGACTGCTAGTGCTGGGGGTATCAAAGCACATGAGTTAAGACTTTATCAATATAAGAAAAACTTTATCATTACAAGTAACTAAACAGAATAAGAGCAAGTATCTAGCAGTGTTGTAGATGTAACCAGTCATGTGTAAGCTAACATGAAGCATGTGCTTAATAAAAGTCAAGGTCAATGGTAATTTTGAGAATAGTGGATGTCATAAAATTAAATAATAATGGATGTACTTAGATCTCATTGCATCTGGTTATGAAACGGGATTGATCTATTAATGAACTCTTTTGATGAGGTAACTGTTAAGGAGGTCTTCAGTGCCATGTTTCTTTTTGCTTTCATTGAATTATGTCATCTAAATGTACTGTTGAAATTGCCTAGCTTAAATACCTGTTTACTTTGACATTTGTTCATTCATCATATAATCATTCAACAGTGAAGTTGGTCATTCAGAATGAGACAACAGAGGATAGTGACAACTATCCCTGTAAGAGTGAAGGAAGACACATTTTAGTTGAGTTGTTTTGTTTTTTGGTTGTTTAGTTTTGAGGCATGTTCTCACTACATAACCCAGGCTGGCCTGGACCTCATGATCCTCCTGCCTCAGGCTCCTGAGTGCTGGATTATAAGATGCACTACCACATTTTATTCTTAATGTGTTGCATATAGCTATCATGGAGTAATTACTATGTGCCAAATTGTTTTCCCGTATTATTCATAATCCATGCAGTTTTCTAGGGTTTAAGGTATTATCCTCATTGTATGGATGAGGAAATCAAACTTCCAAAATTCCAAGCATATGTAACTTAATCAAGATAAAACTGAGGTTTATCTGATATGAAATAATTTTCATCACATATATCTAAAATATTTATCTAAAACATTTAGTATCCAAAAGTGCTGTTTTCAATTTCAAAATTGTTTAAAGTGTTTAATAGAGCACAATTAAACACAATAATATATATGATAGACCCACATTTGTAAACATTTAATGTATATTTAGATTAAAGTCAATTTTTCGTCCTCTTTTTGGACTCTTATAGTATATAATAATTAGAATGTCTTGGTCAGAGCAGATGAAATGTTCAAAATATCAAGAAAACTGCACCTTACGTTTGAAACACATTTAGTGGCCTTTGTGTTAATTAACTGTCACCTGACTCAGTTAAGAATAAATTTTGTAGTGAGTGATATGACAGTTGGCCTTCAAAAGATGTGATTGTGCTGGTTATGTCTTTGCAAGCATGGCATCATGGTAACGATGACACACCTATAGGTAAGATGGTCCAGATTTTTTTTGCCAACAGAGCCTAAACACAGCTCAAATGACCTGCTCACCCCAGTGCCTTGCCATTGTCCTAAACAGCAATTCAGAAATACTACATGACACACAATTAGAAGAAGAAATGATTTTCTCTTGTCATTTTAAAGCGCTTGATTCAATAGGTAACTAATGTTCAAAATCTCTTTGAAAGAGCACTTTTCTGTCTTAGTCACAAATACTGATTTTTTTAAAGCCTGTGAATTCTTTGTGTTCACACTTAAAATGTGCTATAACTCAAGTATACAAATTGAAGGCAAAGATTGTAATAATCATATAAAAGATACTATATACTTAGAAAACATTTCTTAAACTTAAGATTACACAGTCTTTACTAATTCTGTTCATTTTTAAATTGTCTTTCCTCAAATGCTTCTGAATACTATGTATTAGAATATTTACAGGTGTCTAGTAGCTTTTTGAATATCAACTTGCAAAGCAAGCTTGGTTATTCCATTAAAATATTTACATCCTAGAAGTGCCACTTAGTGATGTTCTTCCCACGGTAAAGCAATGTTCCTGTGGACCTGGAAATCCATCAGTAGTGTGTATTTAAAACATGTTAAGTTTTTTAAAGAAGGACAAATTTAATTACCTCCTAATTTCCAGTATGATGAAATCATGAAAATATTTCACTATATTTTTCTACTCCTTTTTCTAATACAAAAATAAGACATTCAGCCAACTCTGTTAAGCATATGATATTATCCTCTGAGGGAAAAGAATATGAGCTTGTGACAGAAAAGAAAATAATGCATTGACTAATAAGAATAGAAATAAATCTGTAAATAAATATATGTTCATGAGTATATATATATATATATATATATATATATACGTATATATATATATATAATATATATGTATGTATGTATGTATGTATAGTTTTTAAGCTGCAAAAGAAAGTGTTTTCTTTCTGTCACAAAATATGTTTGAAACTCAGGATAGCCAATGAAATGGTAGGTACGAGACAATAAAATAGAGAAACCACAAAAGAACACTTTGAGTAAAAGACTACAAAGTACTGAGTTTGGTAGTTTTGCTCCATGTGTTTACTTATTCTTAGAACATATCACTGAAGAAAACAAAGAGAAATTATCATCCCCTGCATTTCCTAAATGATGTGACAGGTGCAGAAAGATTAAAAATGAAAAGACTACAGAGCAGACAGTACTAAGCCACCCTCTTGATGTAGGAGGTTTGTGCAGATATTGCAATACCACCCTCTTAGGATGTGGGAGGTTTATGTAGACTAAAGGAAACAGAGGCTCGCTGGAAGTTGTAACCACATTACTTAAAGTTGCTAGTGAAAGTACTTCTATCCGAATTTTTTAAAACATAGAGTTTTATCCTCTTATGATGCACAGGGTATATAGATCAAAATTGTCCTTTGTTCCTGTTATATAAACAAACAGTAAAACTTTATAAAATTATGGACTGGTGATTAAAAGTATGTCTATACTTTCAGTTAAATTTTTGCAAAATGAGCTGTTGTTTCTTTGCTGTATGATATTTTTATTATAGACAATGTCTTGCTCTCTAAGGTCTCCTAATGGGGCTACAATATTTGTTTACATATTCCAGGTTTAATGTTTCATTGTATACAATGAAGTTAAAGTATATTTGACTTTAGACACTGAGTCTATGTAATCAAGAATGATAACAGAACTCAGAGTGATATATGTTTGCTGATTAAATGATCTATTTTGTACCTTGGAAAAAATAAATGGTCCCAGTGTACAAGTTGGGAGAACTTTATTCCACTATAATACATTAAGTTCACTTATACAATCACCATAAATTTTTCTGTTCTCTAGGAAATGCCTGAATTGTATAAACTAGAAGCACATAGTCCAAAAGGATTTAAGCAGTTTTGAAAGTATCCACATTCAACTCTCCCAAATTTTACTCATAAAAAAAGAGTTATAGGGGCTGGCAAAATGGCTCAGTGGGTAAAGTGAGGACCTGAGTTTGGTCCCACTCCTCATGTAAAGTACCCATTGTGGTGGTATGTGACTTTAATCCTGGTGCTAGGAGACTGAAACAGGGAATCTCTAGGGACCTCTAGCTGGCAAGTCTTGAAGCAGAATTGGTAAACTCCAAGCTCAGTAAGAGACCCTGTATCAAAGAATAAGGTGGAAAGTAATTTAGGAAGACATCTGACACTGTCCTCTGTTGCCCACACACACATGCAAACATAGCCATAAACATATGGACATGTATGCATGCATGCACACTACATGAAAATGTTTTGAAATATCCCTATAGTCTTCAAAATGGATTTCATTTCCACATGCATGTAGTACTAAATAATTCAAACCTGTAAAATTCTCACACTCTAGGAAATTAACATTAATGCCAGCCAAGCAATGAGTAAACTAAAAATTTATTGTTCATTATGATTTCAAATTCAAAATAAAAACTCACCTTTTACAGATCAGAAGTGAAACTAGACAACAAAAGTCTTAAGGAGTTGCTAAAGGACTCCTGAGGTTGGAAGTAGTCCAGGGAAGCTTAGAGTATCTATTCAGGCCCCACGGGCACAGATGTAAGAGAGCACTTATCACAGATACCCATGAGCAGGGCGTCTATGCTGCACAACTCCCTAGGGACCCTTTTTCTACCACAATTTAACAAGCATTCCTTCAGCACAACGCCACAGACCATCCCCTGGAGAATAACAGTTCTGAGACCTGATCCTAAATTGGTGTTTTTCAACTCTTTTTATAAAACTTTTCCCACATTAAGAAACTCGCTAGCATAAAAAACCACTAGAAAATTTTTTTCCTTTTAAATTTTATCTATTAACAATTTTTATACATGTTTATAATGTATTTATCTCACAATCCCCTCCCATTACCTTCTCTTTCCCACCTCCTCATCAACCTCCAACTGAAGTCCATTTTCCTACTAACTAGTCCCTTTTCTACTATGCTGTCCTTTTCTAACTTGCGTGTGCAAGATCTACTGAATTTAATTAAGGTTGCTTGTATGAGTATGGGTGTAGGGGGAGATGCAATTTACCAGAGAGCTCATATAACTTATCAGTGTCTACATCACTGAAGAAAATTAGTCATATTGTTAATTTTTTATTTATTTTTTTTATAAAAAGATTGTACTCTTGGACCCACTCACCCCTGCCCCACTTTTGCTGAGGGTCCTCTTCAAGGGGTTATTGGTCATTGTGGAGAACAAGAGGCCTCAGTCAGTCTCTGGGGGGAGGGAGCACAGTGTTGACATTTAAATATATAATAAGTTTTAGTAAGAAAGACTACATATTGTGTACTTTGGCATTTGCAATCTCAATCTTTCTTATCTCATCCTGTTTTGCCTAATTTTTTCATCATAGTCATGACACATAAAATTATTTCAACACCCACTTACAATTCATGACCAAGCACTTATGTATATAAGCTATCAGGAACAGTTTCCATTCTAGGAATTTAACACAAAATACCTGAGCCATACAGTAGCCTATTTTTCCTTTCTGTTTTACTTGTTTAAAAACACTGGTTGTAGCAAGTTAAATTGATTTTTGCAGCCCACCAATATGTCACAATAGTGTTAGACTTCATGAAGTAATTAATTCAGCATTTATTATGCACCTGGGATATTGTAGTCAGTCTTAGCACTACAAATAAAATAGAACCTAATGGGATACAAAGTTGACTACATTTATTACAAATTCAGCACGCTGTTCATTAAATAAGGTAAAACTATCACTTGTGATATTGATGAAGCATTTCAGCTCATCTCCACACAAATATTAAGAAAAACATGATGAAAAAGACATTTATTTGCCTAATAGAAAAGAGCTTTGTTTGATCTGATACTTGTAAAGTCTCTTAAAATTAATTCCAGTAGATTCCAAGGTATTTCTGTGTTGAGGTAATGAATATGATCAGTCACAAAAAAAAAAAAAAAAAAACTTTCCTGATTTTCATTCCTTTACCACCATCAGACTGACCTAGACATAGACGTAACTCATAGACGTCCACCATATCCCTTTCTGCTTTCCTTTCTCGTCTCTAGCAGCTTGTCCTGCTACTCTCTTTTCCCATCCAACTCGCCTTCTTTGTGCTTTTGTGTTGGGTGCTTTTCTCCCTTCATTGTGGAGAACAAAATAGCCACTGGTCCTTAGCTAGAGCTTCCTTTCAATTGCGTAGAAAGAAATGCTAAGAATTTGTATCAGAATTCAAAGCAAAAACTAGAAGTTAATATATTTTTGTAAATGTACACTATCATATCCTATTACCAAAGTTTTAAAGTACTAATAAAGTCTTGTTGGAATACTTGGATTTCTTACAAAAGTCATCTTTTAATTTATTATGCTATTTGTATTAAATCAGACCTTTAATAATGAGGAAATTTCAGTATTTCAATGGGATTAAAAAGTAAAATATAGGCTGGGCATGGTGGCACATGCCTTTAATCTCAACACTCAGGAGGCAGAGGTAGGAGGTTTGCTGTGAGTGAGAGGCCAACCTGAGACTACAGACTGCATTCCAGGTTGTCATGGGCTAGGAAAACAAAATAATAAAGTAAAATGTATTGTACTCAATACTATGTTTTATCTCCAAAGGGTCTATTTTTATTAAGGATTACCACTAACCCTGTGTACAATGAAAGTACACTTAGCAAAGCAAATTATAAAGTTTCAATGCTGATGATATATTTTTGAGACTTACTTATATTCTTAAATTTTATGGATAAATTCTCGATTTGGCCACATTAATTTTTTTTTTTTTTTTTTTTTTTTTTTTTTTTTTTTTTTTTTGGTTTTTCAAGGTAGGGTCTCATTCTAGCCCAGGCTGACCTGGAATTCATTATGTAGTCTCAGAGTGGTCTCGAACTCATGGCTATCCTTTTACCTCTGCCTCTTGAGTGCTGTGCTGGGATTAAAGGCATGCACCACCCCTAACCTGGCTACATTAATTTTGAAAAATCCTTACCCATAGTATTGTGTTTATTCAAAATTGGAGATTAAAGTAAAGTGATGACATTTTTAAACTTCATTAGTCTTCTAGGTATAGGCTTTTTGGTCCTTTTTGTACATATAAGATGTGTACCAATATCAACATTTAAGAGTGAGCCATGTAAGAATTTAGCATGATATGGACTGACTTCTCAAGGAATGCTGGTGCTCCAAGAGGCAAATTGAAACTAAAGCAAATAAAAACATGTCCACAACTTAATAGTAAGAAATAGCCTTCAAAAACCCTTTCAGAAATTTTGCTGATGCTATTTCTGTATACACACCCTTGTACATTCACATCGGAGTTGTGTGTGCCCTAAAATGTTTTTATGCAGAAGTCTACCCACTAAGCAAGGTAGCAGGGTCATTTCCTTGTTGATCCAGACCCTCTCAATCTTGTAGGGGGAGACTTGTGGTTTTACAACAGCTAAGTTTATTTGAGCAGCTTTCTTACCAGTTCTTCTCTCCTAGTCTGAAAGCAACACAAGGAGAAAGAAACTGCCAGTTCATGGTGCCTGTGGTGAAATCATCTTTTTCTGATTAAAGGACTTCAACCTCCTAACTTGTTCAAGTATCCTGGTTGCCTTTTGATTATTTAACTGCAAATGTTTAATGAATAATTTACTCTTTAAATAACTTTAACTGTCCCTTTTGTTAGATCAAGATTAAGCATCTTGACTGGGAAAAAAAAAAACACTTTCTTCAAGTATTTCAATGTAATATAAAATTTTTATGCAGAACTATGCAATGGGTTCGCCACATAGTGCCTTTTTATGGTTAGTGGTTCAGAAATAAGACATCTCCATGATTCACTCCAGCTATAACAATTTATATAAATTCACATTCTACTTTGACTGACTCCAGACATTAATGCATGACTTTAAGAACTCAGAACTTTGGGAAGGGCCTTTCCCACTGTGAAGTAACTTTTGTACATTTTATAATTTTCATAAATGTTTACAATACATTTTCATAAATGTGTATGTTTTATTATAAGGCTCTTGTTACTTTCTTTTATCTCTTGTTTCTCTTTCACTGAATCACTCTTGCCAGCTAGTCTATGAGGTGATTTTTTTGGGGGGGTGGGTGGTTGGGAGGGTTAGTGTTTTGAGGTAGGGTCTCACTCTAACCCAGGCTGACCTGGAACTATGTAGTCTCAGAGTGGCCTCAAATTCACAGAAATCCTCCTACTTCTGTCTACTAAGTGCTGGGATTAAAGGTATGCACCACCAGTGCCCTGCTGATTTTTTACTTTTTAAAATACTTGGGAGCATTCTAAAGTAACTTGTCATCTTTTAACCATCTCCTGTCCAATGTCCTTATTTCCTCACACTGAACTAGTACATTGGAGAGTTTTCATTTCATTCATATCCACCCGCACCACATCAAGTTTTCTTATTTCATGAAGTTGAATGCAAAGTTCATCTCAGTGAATTCATTCAACACACACATTGAATATCAACCATATGATAGATTGTGTTAGTTTTTGGAAATATAGAGGGAAGTAAGTAAGTGGCTCTTGCCTTTAATGAATTCAAATTGTTCCCTGCTTGTTTAAAGTGAAAAGTTTTTAAAATATTTTTATTCATTTGTAAGGAGAGACAAAGAAGGAAAAAAGGAAAGACAGAGTGGGGCATGCCAGGACATCTTGCTGCTGCCAGCAAACACCAGAGGTATGCATCGCTTTGTGCCTCTGGCTTTATGTGGGTACTGGGGAATCAAGCCCAGGCTGTCATGCTTTGCAAGCAAGCACCTTAACTGTGGAGACATCTCTCCATCTCTAAGTGATAAGTTTAACCATGACAGGGAGCCAGAGATTGTAAGCCATACGCATATTTTCAGTCATATTTCTTTGTTTTAGGGAAACACACAATTTTATTCCCCTCCATGAACCTTATTATCTCCTATTTTTAAAAATTACTTATTTCTGGGCTGGAGAGATGGCTTAATGGTTAAGGCACTTGCCTGCAAAGCCAAAGGACCTTGGCTCGATTCCCTGGGACCCACATAAGTCAGTTGCACAAGGAGGCGCATGCATCTGGAGTTTGTTCGCAGTGACTGCAAGCCCTGGTGTGTCCATTCTCTCTCTCTCTCTCCCACTCTGCCTCTCCCTGTCTCAAATAAAAATAAATAAAAATTAAAAATTACTTATTTCTACCTAGATGTACATCAGTCAAAAAAATTATTAGACTGCTTAAGCATTTTCATGTAGAATAAACTATTAAAGTTTATATAGTAAGTGTTCTATTTATATTATACCATCATATAGCTATTTGTTTTTTAACTTTATATTGACAACTTCCATAAATAAAAACATAGCATGATCACAATCCCCCAACCAATCCCTTTTCCCCCCACCCAAGCCCCCTCCAATGAAACGCTTCTTCTTTACAACTAGTCTCCTTTCTAGTTTGATATGAACATTATTTTTCTCCTATTATGTAGGTCTTGTGCAATTAGTGTCATCCACTGTGAGGTCATGAATATCAAGATCACTTTGTGACTGTGTAATTCTTAACTACTGGTTTATTTATATGTGTATGTAAGAAAATCTTGTTATTTTGAAAGTTGTGTATGTCAGACAGAGACAAGTGAAATGCTAATGTTGGCTTTTAAAATATTGAACATTTTGAAATTATTTTGTTTCACAAAATTAACTTCATAAAACATGTAAAATTCATAAAGGGTAATTATAACTTTCATTGACAGCTTCCATATATATACACAATGCACCATGATCAGATCCACTCTCACCACCCTTCTTTGTCCCCCTTCACACATTTCCCCTTCACTGAGCCCCTAAGAAGCACTTTCTGTCTCCTTTGTATCTCTACAAATGCCAGGCCAAATGTTACCATTTATGTGGTTTTCTCTAACACCATCAGTTTTATAATTGTCCCTTTATTATGTACATATACACATATAGATGGATGTATAGCTTTTAGCATGCTGCATTATAGTAAACACTTGCTAGTACCTAAAAAATAATTTCAAAATTCCTAGTTTATAATAAGTTATCAATAAATGTATATTTGAGAGAGCAAAAAGAATAGAGATTTCTGTATTATCACTTTACCTAAATGAGTTCCTATAAGGGAAATAGCTATGCTTTTTTTTTTTTTAACTTGTATCACCTTTTCTATCCTGTTGGCCAACAGAATATAACTGTTTCCTGAATATATTTATTGGAAATTAAAGAAAATAAGTGTCTTGATCTACATATTATTTTTAGAAAGCTGATACTATTCAACCTTTCTTGCTGGCAAGGTGAAAACGTACCCACAGTAACTGTACTTTGTATTCTAATTTCTCAAGAATATTTTGATGGATAGCTTTTAAAATAATGTCATCCCCAAATGGCTACTTCCTTGAATCATAAATATTGATGTTTCTCTGTTGCAAATTAAAGTAATAAAAATAATCTCTAAGGAAAACTTTCATCTACAAAGGCTTACCACATATAAGTTACTATTCTGAAAATATGTTCTTCCTATGTTCAGAAGAATGGTGAACTCTATGTTTAAATATGTCATTATTTAGCAGGCAGGAAAAATTGACAGGGATAGTGATTACTAGTGAATAGATTTTCACTAGCTTATTTAAAAGATTGTTTCCAGATACAAATAATACACTTTTGTAGGTATGGAAATAGCAGCAAAATTTTAAAAACAATGCAATATTTAAGATGTTGATTGTTTTGTGAAAAAAATCTGAATTAATATTTAAAGAATTGTATACCATATGCCTACCTCAGCATTTGGTATGTCTTCTTATCCTAATCTTTGTGAACATAGTCATTATTTCATGATAATGTTTCATAAATATTTATATATTTTCAAAGGGTTTTTTAATGTCAGTCCTTAAATAAAACAGAGATTTGAAAAAGCCAACTATGACAGATGGGAAAAATACAATCCTTGCTATAGAGATGCTCTGTAAGGGGTGATGGTATGTTGAGTTGACTGACTAGTGTTACCACAACACCCCTACTATTGATTACTAATGTTTATATATATACTTACTTATTTGTAAGGACTTTCACACTTTGAAAGCCTTTTACTTATTTTGATTCTCACAATAATCATGCCAGTGATAGAATTTGTTTTCTAAGGATGTCCTGGAAAAATTTTTCTTTAGGAAAAATTCAGAGGTAGTTGGGTGTGGTAGTGTATACCTGTTATCCCAGCATTTAGAAGGCTGAGGCAAAAGGATCATAAACTCAAGGGCGATCCTGGAAATTGGGCAAAAGCCTATATAAAAATAAAACGTTCAATGATATAATTACAAAGTCTAATCAAAAATTAAAAATGTTCACTATTGAATGAAAATAAAAAAACATCATATCACTACTACTATTACAATTATGGAAAATTCCTATGTATTTGGATAAAACTTAATGCCAGCATGCTCAAGTGTAGTTTATCATAAGAGCACAGCACAGAAGTAAAGTGTTTCAATGATTTTGGATTTTGGGTGACACTTATTCATTATACCATGTATAAATTTAATAGCATAAAAATTTTAAAGGTTTAGCAGTATTATTCAAATGCATTTATTACATAAAACCATGAATCTCTTTTACGTATGTGGGTGTTTTTAGCTTCTTTTCAATAGAATATTGTTTTTTATCCTGTCACACTCTGAACATCTGGATCACTGAGGGTGATTTCAAAGACTGTATGTGCCCAGGCTTATAACCCAAGAGGTGAATGTTTGGCTGATCTGGGTTAGGGCCCATATTTTGGTTTGTTTTGGTTTTGTTTTGTAGTTCATTTCTGCACGTAATCCTATTGTATAACTTGAATTCAGAACCATTAATACAATTATAAATAACAGATGAAATTGCATAATAATTATATTAAATTCTCTCAATTTTAACTTTTAGCATAGACTTTAAAGAATAAGGTTGCTATTTTGGATGAAGACTGATTTAATTTAAAGAACTTTAAATGCAAATTATCTTTATACTATTAAGATGACAATAATTATTAATCATTACTTTTATTCACTCTTAAAAATAATGATAGGGTGTTGGTGAGATAAGCACTATTGTGCATTGTTCATGGAAATGTACATCAGGTGTGTATTGGTGTATATCCCTTGAGAGTAGCTTAACAATAAGTATTTAAAATCTTATAATATGTAAGGATTTGTGTCTCTGGAGTTCCACATTCAAGAATTAATCCTTAGAAAATACTTGGGCAAAATGACAAAGATATATTAATAACAATGCTAATCATATTGTTGCTTACAATAGTAAAAGATCAAAACAATCAAAAAATTCATTACTGGTTTGGTTAAATTATTATGGTAATATATAAACCTAGTAAAATTATGCTTATGTAGCTGTATCAAGGGAAGATATTTACAATATATTGATAGATGAAGAGTTATAAAATGATTCTGCTTAATTTTAAAGCATATATGTAAGCCTAAATGTGTGTATACATACAGGTGGGAAAAACCAAAAAGCTACCAGTAAAATATTTGTTATCAACATAGGTGCTTTTCATTATCTGCTTTATGTTTTCAAGCACCTTCTAGTTAAAGGGGTTTCTTTTATTCAATAAAAGAAAGTGATAGTCTAATAAATAAAGGCCAGAAACTTCCTTTATAAAATCTACCCAGTTGAATGAACAAACCACAAAGCCTTCTCCTGTGTTCTTTGCCTTGGCCAGCTGTGAAAAAGAAGCTGTGTAGTATGAGTATGCCAAACTTTTTCAAAACATTTAGTTGAAAGTAAGTTAAGTCTTATTAGCAGATGCAGAGTCATCTATGATACAGTTATTGCACTTTCAATGAAGGTGTCATGTAACAAACTGAAATATAACTCGAGAAATTTAGGAGTATTCTTGCTTACTATCCATAATAAGTAACAGGGTTTCTTTTCTCTCATTTTAGGTGGTTCAGGCCCATCGTCCTCCATAGCTATAGCTGGCAGCAACCACCCTGCCATCACAAAGACAACATCTGTTCTCCAAGATGGCGTCATAGTCACCACTGCAGCTGGACCCCCACTTCAGAGTCAGCTGCCCATTGGGAGTGATTTTCCTTTTGTTGGCCAGGAGCATGCACTTCATTTTCCATCCAACAGCACTTCAAACAACCATCTTCCACACCCCTTGAACCCCAGCCTCCTCAGTTCTCTACCTATCTCTTTGCCAGTGAATCAACAGCATCTCCTAAACCAGAATCTATTAAATATCCTCCAGCCTTCAGCAGGAGAAGGCAAGTCTGAGATCAACCTCCACCCTTTAGGTTTTCTCAACCCCAATGTAAACGCTGCTTTAGCTTTTCTCTCCGGTGACATGGATGGGCAGGTCTTACAGCCTGTCCACTTTCAGCTTTTAGCAGCCCTGCTGCAGAACCAAGCCCAAGCAGCTGCCATGCTTCCCCTGCCATCTCTCAATCTGAACATCTCAGATCTTTTGCAACAGCAAAATACCCCGTTACCCTCATTAACGCAGATGACAGCCCCACCAGACCATTTGTCAAGTAATCAGTCAGACAACAGCCGAGCTGAGACCCTTTTAACCAGTCCCCTGGGGAACCCCTTACCGGGCTTTACAGGCAGTGACACTACTTTTAACCCCCTACTCCTCCCAGCTGTCACTGGGGCCTCAGGATTAATGGCCTTGAATCCCCAGCTGATGGGAGGTGTCCTGAACTCGGCATTGGCCAACACCGCTAATCATCCAGAGGTTTCCATAGCAACCTCCCAGGCAACCACTACCACAACCACTACATCATCAGCAGTGGCAGCACTGACTGTCTCAACACTTGGTGGGACAGCAGTGGTGTCAATGGCAGAAACAATGCTGAATATATCTAATAATGCTGGGATTACACCTGGTCCAGCTAAACTCAACAGTAACTCTGTGATGCCACAGCTACTTAATCCTCTACTGGGGACAGGTCTGCTTGGTAAGTTAAATTTTTTTCACAAATTTTTTAAAAGAAACGTTTTTCTAATTCTAATTTCTCCTTTTTAAAAACTCAATTTTGTCACACTATTTTTTAGAAGTGTTTTTGTTATGTCACAGCTATCTTAAGGAACTAAATAGGACAACTACACAAAACCATAGTTATACAAACATGAAAATGACTTTTTCCTTTACCCTATTCTAGCAATACTAAATATCATTTTAATCTGCTTTCTCTTATCTTCTCACTCTGATGCCACCTAAAACCTAAACCTAGCCTACCATCATTCTCTTAAGCCAAGTAGAATCATTTTTAAATAATAAAGCATAGGTATATCTTAAAAAATAAATTTTATTTCAATATTATTGGTGTGGCATCACAGGGTTGGTATGAGCAGCTGCACTGTGGATGGGAACAATTTGTAAAAGTTTTCCAAGTGAACCTTAAATAAGTAGAATTAAATACTTGTCCAGCAAAGCAAGAACCAAGGTGTCAAAACACTCAAAGCCAAAGTGTGCCCAAGATCAAGTTTCAGGTCCCTCTTGGTGATGCTAGATTTCTTACATCAGAATTGTGTGTTCATTAGACCTTTGTGACTTTAAAACAAAGCCTTTCATGTATATTACCTTTAAAAAATATTAGAAAAAAAACTCAAGTAGATATAACTGATGTGTACAGGTAACTGCAAAGTATAGAGATGGTATCCATAAAGCCTAGGAAGACAGGATACTGTTCATGAGGTTGTCAAAGGCACCTCCATGTGTTAAAAACAATAATTGTTCACTATCCTACATTTTATGAGCATCTTTAAAAAATAACATTATCTACTTTTCAAATAATTGTGGTAATCATTATAGTTAGATAACCTAAAAAGTATTACAGGTTAATATGTTTCCAGCTATAGAACAATTTCTATGATATTGTTCTCAAAATAATGTCAGCACTTTTAAAACAGTTCTGAAATTTAAATATAAACTTATTTATCAATGCTGTTCTTGGATATAATTAATAAAATAATATTTATAATAAGTTCACAATGAATTCTAATATATTATTAGCTTCTTTTAAATTTTGATATGAGGTGGCCAACCTTTTCTCCAAAGCAAAATGCATAATTCTAAAATCCTTAATTTTATTTAGTAGTACTTATTATAATTATGACTTGGAACTAAAATTTTGAATGAGACCATATACCTCCTCACTTTAATCATCTGGTCAAGTATTTATTGCTAAGGAGATATTTCAACCTGTGATTGTAGATATTTTCGTAAAAACAAAGAGAATTATTAACTCTTAAGTTCAACATTAATGAATAGAGGAAAGGCTAAATAGTCTTTATAGAACATAAAACAAAGAAAGCTATACAAGATAAAACTAAATAACAAAGCTATTCATTTCTTACTACTTAGTAAGACTGAAAAAAGATGAAAAAATTACCCACCTGAGTTCAACTTGTACTTTTTTTTTTTTTCAGGAATTCTCAGGTACAAATATTAGCATGGAATCTCTGAAGAATCACTGACTTACACTTTATGTTTTTCCAACTGTAGGTGATATGTCATCAATAAACAGTACTTTGAATAACCATCAGTTGACTCATCTGCACTCACTGTTAAACAACAATCAGATGTTCCCTCCAAATCAGCAACAACAACAACTTCTCCAGGGGTACCAGAATCTGCAGGCCTTCCAAGGACAATCCACAATGCCTTGCCCAGCTAACAATAACCCAATGGCTTGTTTGTTTCAGAACTTCCAGGTACTTTTCCTTCTTGGGCACCTCTAGTAGAAAACAATGTTTGGGTTTGTTTAAATGCTTGAGTTAGGAGAAAGAGTGAAAAAAGTAAGTTATATGGTCTTTCATATCTATTTACTCTAATTTCTCAGTGTTAAATATTATTAAACATCCCAGTCTTATATAAAGGTAATTTTGTTTTGTCTGAAGAAGTTCTACCTTTGGTCGTGTTACCCTCTTGAGCCTTCTTGTGTTTCACTTTTCTCTCATGAGTAAGACTCATTTTCTTAACATGGCACACTGACCTCTCTCTTCAGCCTTAGTTCTCATCCCTCTTCTACTGGCTTAAGAACATGGACTTTTGGTTCTACAAAGCAAATAAATTCCTAGTAGATTAAAGGATTAGATGGAAAGAGTAACATTAAATGAATATAGAAAAAATAGATAAGACTTTTAATAAGATACATAATATCTTTGGAGTCTCATTGCATATTCTAGGTTGGCCTTGAACTTGCAATTCTTTTCTTTGACCTTCTAAGTCATGGTGTTACAAGCATGCAACACCACACACTATAGATAATGATAAAATAGAGAAACTCCTTAAGAAAGACCCAAAACCTAAATCAAAGGGAGAAGTACAAACATAAAACCTTTCACTTCTATATTGTCAAAGATACTCTAAATACAAGTCAAAGGGAAATACAAGATTTCAGGAAACATGTGCATAGTGCATATAAAACAATTGGCACCTATAACATAAAGACATATGAATTAATAAGAAAAGGCATAATTAGCATGATAAGCAATAGACATATACGGTCCACAGAAAATGAAAGATTAATCATTATCAAACATACAAAAATAATAGTTCTATACAGCATTGTATATCAAATTGATGATATCCATGGCTGACAAGGCTATAAGAAAATAGTTCCTCTCAGATTATGTTAGTCTGTTGAATACTAGTTCAGTTGTTTTTTTTTTTTTTTTTCCCTGATTTTTCCTTTTGTGCCAAGGCCTCAGGCCTTGTCCGTGCTGGACAAGTTAGCCAAGTGCTCTACCACTGAACATTCCCAGCCTGGTTCAGTTCTTTTGGAAGATAATTTTGTAGCATGTTTTATCTATTAGCCCAGAAGTTCAACTCCTGTGTGTGTACTTAAGAGACATCTTCAAATGTGAATGAAAGAGCATATGCCATAATGTTCCTCACAATATGATTTATGGTATCCAGAATTATGAATCATTTAATTTTCAGTTAAGAGGGAAACAGTTAAGTAAGATACCATATGCAGCCTCCTAGTAGCTTAAAACATTATATAATCTTACATAAACCAATATGAAATATATAAAATATATATTAAAAATTCTAATACCATTGCATCAGCAGAACAGAACTGCAGTACAATTCCACTTATGTTGAAGAGGAAGAGGAAAGGGCAGGTGGGCAGGAGACTAGGTATCTACCTACATGTTTTACCACACTGAAAAGTGTCTCTAAGGATGCTCAATGGCTCTGGTAACTTCAGAGAAAGGAAATAGGCTTGTAGTTGAGTGGGAAAGTATGAGTCAAAGTGAAAAGCAGTGATGATGACTTCTCTTTTGTGACAATAATAAAATATTCATGCACATCATATGTAGTGAAATAATTCAGAAAGGAAGATATTATACATAACTATGTTAGCAAGAAATGAAGCTAAAGCTTGAAAACAGTCTACCAGACTTGGGCATTAGGAAATGGCAGTGACTTGGTAGAATGCCATTTAGTGGGGAAGGTAGATGCTGTAGCCAGACTGTGATGGTAGAATGGTGAGTAGGATTCGGGGAATTAAAGAGTGGGGATTATTGTTTCAAAAGCTATACTATGAAGAATATAAGAAAAATGGGGCAGTACTCCAAGGGAACCATCAGGTTAAACACAAACTTAAAATGTGGGACCAAAAAAAAAATGTGGGATCGATTCACATAATCATTGCTAAAAGGAAGACCCAATGAGGCATGATCCCTGAGAAGTCTTGAGATCAGAGCCTAAGTGGAGAACTTTTAAAACAGGCATAATTGCTAAGAAATGCATGCTATCAGAGAGCAGGGAATCAGAGTATAAGAAACAGTGGGAGCTCTTACCAGGAGCTGTTTTGTGTTAAGATCATCTCTCAAGATTATAGTGGGAGATGGTCTGACAATCATCTTGAAGAATTAGAGAAAGATTTGAGCAGTTGTGGAGAAAATGATATCTAACCAGAAGATCACACAGTTACAGATGGGCAAGAAGAGGCTCTAGTACATGATAGAAAACATAAACTGCTGTTCATAAGACACCCATCATGTGGATATAGACAAGGCAAGCAGTTGAAATAATCCCAGATTAGAATTGTGTCTAGCAAGTTATCTGTAACTTGAACCCCAAGTTTCAAAGACCTATAACACCACTATGTCAGTGGAGTCATACCTAACCACATCCTGTGTCCAAACACTCCAAGTGTAATTTTTCTATAGAATGTTTGCCAATGATAACTTTTTTTAAAAAAAATGTTTAATTATTTCAACCGAAGAAATCAGACAAACATACTTAAGATATAAGGTTTTTCATATCAGAGTGACTTTTTATTTTATGATGATTGGCTTTTCTTCTTTCTACTTCCTTCCTTATTAGATCATTTTATCTCTTTGTAAATCTTCAAAATTATAGTCTTTCTCTTTACAGTCCCTCTCTCTCTCCCTCTCTCTCCCTCTTCCTCCCTCCCTCCCTCCCTCCCTCCCTCCCTCCCTCCCTCCCTCCCTCTCTCTCTCTCTCTCTCTCTCTCTCTCTCTCACTGTTTCCTGTCTATTTATTTAAGGTGAGAATGCAAGAAGATGCAGCTCTTCTAAACAAAAGAATAAGCACTCAGCCGGGGCTCACTGCACTTCCTGAGAACCCCAACACTACACTTCCACCTTTCCAAGATACACCTTGTGAATTGCCACCGAGGATTGATCCATCTCTTGGTCAGCAGGTGAAGGATGGCCTCCTTATGGGTGGCCAGGGGGATGCCTCCGTAGATGCCATTTACAAAGCAGTTGTCGATGCAGCCAGCAAAGGAATGCAGGTTGTCATCACCACTGCTGTCAACAGCACGACTCAGATCAGCCCTATTCCAGCCCTGAGTGCCATGAGTGCCTTCACTGCCTCTATTGGTGACCCATTGAATCTCTCCAGTGCTGTCAGTGCGGTCATTCATGGACGGAACATAGGAGTGGACCCAGACAGCAGACTGAGGAATGCAAGAGGGGCTCGGCTGCCCAAGAATCTAGACCATGGGAAAAACACAAACGAAGGAGATGGGTTTGAATATTTCAAGTCAGCAAGTTGCCACACATCCAAAAAACAGTGGGATGGGGAGCAGAGTCCCAGAGGAGAAAGAAATAAGTGGAAGTATGAGGAATTCTTAGATCATCCAGGCCATATCCACAGTAGTTCTTGTCATGAAAGGCCCAACAATGTCTCTACACTGCCATTTCTACCTGGTGAACAGCACCCAATACTGTTACCACCAAGAAACTGTCAGGGGGATAAAATTCTGGAGGAAAATTTCAGGTATAATAACTACAAAAGAACTATGATGAGTTTTAAGGAGAGACTAGAAAACACTGTGGAAAGATGTGCACACATTAATGGGAACAGACCTCGACAAAGTCGGGGCTTTGGAGAGCTCCTGAGCACTGCAAAGCAAGACCTAGTCCTAGAGGAGCAGTCTCCAAGTTCCTCCAACAGTTTGGAAAGTTCTCTAGTCAAAGACTACATCCATTACAATGGAGACTTTAATGCCAAAAGCATGAATGGGTGTGTGCCTAGCCCTTCAGATGCTAAAAGCATTAGTAGTGAAGATGACCTAAGGAACCCAGACTCCCCCTCTTCAAATGAGCTGATACATTATAGACCAAGGACGTTCAACATGGGCGACTTGGTCTGGGGCCAAATCAAAGGACTAACTTCCTGGCCTGGGAAATTAGTAAGAGAAGATGACGTTCACCATTCATGTCAACAAAGCCCGGAGGAAGGGAAGGTATACCAATCTTTACTCATTGTCACATACTAACCTTTGTTGAAATACCAATTATTCTGTTTTGTTATCATCACTTTGGATTTGAATGTAACATTCTTCATGACTCTGAGGTCTCACAAGCTTCTGGAGCATAAAAATAAAGAGGGGATGGTTATAGTCAACAAAATGTCCTATTGACAAGGAATGAGTTGTGAAGCACCTGAGATCCCATTAGGCTTGGGGTCTCTCTAACTCAAGAACCAGATTTCCAATATTTTATCAACTCTACTTTCTTCTCTGTTTTTACCTAGTTCTTTATTCCATAAACAGAGGAGAAAGGCAAATATTTATGAGTGGGAAAAAATATAGCTGGAGGAAATCCAGGAATTTGGCAGAAGTAGGAGTGCTCATAGGTGGCAGGAAATGCCAAGGGACAGCTCCCCTCCATATGCTTACACGTGACATTTGGCACTGAGGAGTGGGCAAAAATCTAGGCAGAGCTGGAGCCATTTCTGACAGCAGAAGGTAGCATCTGAGTTTAGAGTGGTATTATTTCAGGGCAAGTTCTAGGCTTTTGTAACATGTGGAAATGTTTAAGCTCACAGTCTGTTTCCACTTGATGCACTCTGATCACATAAATTAAATGAAAGCTTCTCCATAAAACTACTATTCAATTTAGAAAAATTAGTAGGGGTTTTCTGGCCTTCCCTCCCCTTTCTTACAAATGGTAAGACTGGCTTCAAGAAATATGCAACATGTTTAAAGTTAATAGTAACAGTTTTGTTTGACCAGGAGAAAATTATGACAATTTCGTTTATATGATGAAGAAATATACTTTTTCATCTTCTTAGATAATAAAAAATGGTGTATGTTGTTCTCTGAAAGAGTGTGTTGTGTAGAGCTATTTCAACTCTGCTCAAACTTTCACTAGTGCTTAGATTTAACAGCAGGAAACCAAAAGCATTTTTGCCAACACAATAAAAGGACTGTCTTTCTCCAAAGGACCAGGAGGTCCTTAAACCTTTGCTTACAATACTTAATATATACTTATCAAAATGCACACTGGGCCTGATGTTTCTACTTTTGATAAGAAAATGAATTCCATACTCCTAGTCACAAAACATTTTCTTCTTATGCTCTCTAAAGCCAGACAAACATCAGTTAGGTTGATAAAGCTAAATGTTTTTGACAGTTTGCTCAAGAAATAATTAGAAACAGCAGAAGTAGGCTTTTGTGATATAAATGAATTGTTACAAATACTAGATACAGACATTGAATGCCTTACTCTTTCTGTACCAATTAACCAAGGTTTTTTTTCAGGCACCATTTTATAAACATCTAAAGAAAGCTCATGCACCCCATTAACCATTTTTCCTGTGCTAAGTTCTGTGTCTAGTTATCTTTGTACATTCCTTATGAGAATAAAATAATGCATTTTGAATACACTTCACATTAAACATTGTTTGTGATTCATCTGTATTTGAAAACTGCTAAGATTGAGTTTTTTAAAACCATTATCTAAGACTCTAAGAAACATTTATTTTGGGTCATTTAAAAAAGCAACTAGTTTTTATTCCTATAATAGTGTTTTAAAATCAAGAACTTGCTTCTAAAAATTCAACAATCTTACCCTCATTGACTGTCATCAAAATTGTGTGTTCTTAAGTTAAAGCCTTTAGACCAAGATATACATTAGAAGCATTTGTTGGTAATCAAAACAACATAATTTAACATATTCATTGTGAAGTTAAAACTGAAAATATATAATAAAATAATAATATATGAAATATTTATTCATTATTAAAAAGCAAAATACAATAGCCTCAAAAGCTTCCACGCACTTAGCATTTTTTAAAATGTCTGCTTTTCAGAGACTACCTCACTTTTACATACAAAAAAAAGAAAGTATTACTTTACAGAACTCATTTTTCTTCTGTAGTTCACAAAACAAAGGAAGGACTTTCTCACCTCATTTACTGATGCCCATGTCTCTGATAGGAAAGGTAAAATTTCACACAGATCTGTTAGATGTCAAGCTCAGTGGCCTTTGCCTAATTTATCAGTGACCCTGATTCATGACAGAAAGATTAACCATGTTTGACATATATATAAGGGAAGGCATATCTATTTGAGAAATATCTCTAGTAGCACACTTTTTAAAAATTGTCCTTTTGGGCTAGAGAGATGGCTTAGCGGTTAAGCGCTTGCCTGTGAAGCCTAAGGACCCTGGTTCGAGGCTCGGTTCCCCAGGTCCCACGTTAGCCAGATGCACAAGGGGGCGCACGCATCTGGAGTTCGTTTGCAGAGGCTGGAAGCCCTGGCACGCCCATTCTCTCTCTTTCCCTCTGTCTTTCTCTCCCTGTCTGTCGCTCTCAAATAAATAAATAAATAATTTAAAAATAAATAAATAAAAAATAAAAATTGTCTTTTTATCCAAGTGAAACAATTATGATGGGAGTTTTATTTGTGTAGAACCCCTTGGTGCTCAGCAGTGTTGGATAAGTAAAGCCTTGAGCATTAATAAGCAAACTTTTGCTTTCAGGAAGAGAAGCAGTACCTGAGATTCCCTTCTATGTACTAAAATGCATGACACTTTAATAAAGTCTGCAGAGAAAGAGACTTACTCATAAACAATTTGTTTGTTATAGTAAAACTTTATTAGTTTCACCTTGTTGTAATGGAAAGTAAGATCATTTCCCCTGGTGTCTATCTTTGTAGTCTCTCAAAGCAGTATTACCTCAAACTTTTTTGTCTTTCATAGTATTTGTAGGTCCAGCAAAGTAAATTAAGCCAAGATTACGTGAGATACCACCAGATAAAATCTATCTTAACTCAAATTTTTAAGTATTTATGATCTCTGCACTTCCACCTCCTCCCTACAACCAGTCATTTATTATTTTCAGTTATAGTCTTTTCCTAAGAAAGCCACTCCCAGCTCTTCCTGGAAGCAGACAAATAGAGCAATCAATAATTAATAGATCACAGATTACTGTATTCAAACAAGCTAGGCAGATCTTGTGTTTCATGTTGCATGCACAGCCTCTGATCTATATCAGGACACTAGTATCTGCCAATGTCTGATAGTACATTGTCCTTCACTAGTATTCTAGCAGTATAGTAAATAATTTAGTCAGTTGATTATCTTCATGTTTGGTGAGGTATAGTAGGTATCAGAATTATTGATAATTCATTAAATCAGTCTTTAGATTTCTGAGATAATTTTCCAAGGTATACTGAATGACTACAGCACAGAGAACAAGAAAGAAAGCAGAGCATTGCAGAAGGAAGGATGGGCCTTGGACATTCTGATGTGAGCATAATCAAGGGCTACCATGTTTCCACCCCCGTCAGTGCTGCAGCTGTAGGCATGAATGGCCATTCCCAGTCTGTTATGTGGAATCCAGCTCCAGTCTTCTTCTGCAGCAAGTGTTCTTACCCACTGAGACATCTCCCATCTCCCTTTATTCTCTATTTAAGACAGTTATATTAATTTGGACTCTACTATTATGATGTAGTTGATCTTAGTTATTTTTTATACATTATCTGTGAATAGAGATTTACTAACCAGACTATGGGTGAAGGATGTGATAGGATAGGTACTCAATAAAGAAATAGTTTGTGACTCTTTATGAATTTTAGCACATAGCATACGAATTGTATATCTGAGTATAAATTAGTGTTAACTGTCAATGTCAAGCAGTGTTCTACCTGGAAATATTTTATTTTTAATTTTTTTATATATTTGCAAACAAAAAGATTAAGAATGAGAATGGAAGGCTGGAGAGAAAGCTCAGCAGTTAAGGCAATTGTCTGCAAAGCTTAGTGACCCACGTTTGAATCTTCAGGACCCACACAAAGCCAGATACTATAGTACATGTGTCTAAACTTCATTTGCAGTGGCTACAGGCCCTGGCATGCCCATTTTCTCCCTTCCTCACTGCCCCTCTCGCTCACTCCCTCACTCTCTCACTCTCTCTCCTTGAAAATAAATTAATAAAAATATTTTAAAAGTTAAAAAAAAAAGAATGAGAATGAACATACCAGGGTCTCTAGCTGCTGCAAACAAACTCCAAACACATGTGCATGCCACTTTGTGCACCTGGCTTTACATGGGTACTGGGGAATCAAACCCAGACCATGATGCTTTGCAATTAAGTGCCTTTAAACACTGAGCCATCTCCCCAGCCACAGCAAGTATTTTAAAAGTTTCTTGAGTGAAAATTAAAGTCTTTGTTTCATCAATATTTCTAAAACGTATCATTCAAGCTTTCTTCCTCTACCTTTCAACCCCCTGTCCACAATCAATATTGACCAGTAGCAGGGCTGGAGAGATGGCTTAGCGGTTAAGCGCTTGCCTGTGAAGCCTAAGGACCCTGGTTCGAGGCTCGGTTCCCCAGGTCCCACGTTAGCCAGATGCACAAGGGGGCGCACGCGTCTGGAGTTGCAGAGGCTGGAAGCCCTGGCGCGCCCATTCTCTCTCTCTCCCTCTATCTGTCTTTCTCTCTGTGTCTGTCACTCTCAAATAAATAAATAAATAATTTAAAAAAATAAAAGTAAAAAAATATTGACCAGTAGCAATTTTTAGCAGTATAAGAAGCAAAGTTGGCCTGAATCTTATGTGTATTCCTATTCCAATATGAAAGCTTTGTGACCTCACTGGGAGTGTTGTGTGCCTTGTATTATACTGTTCAGGAGGTGGCATCTCCTTTTTCTCCTGGTTAGTTTGTTGTGAGGGGCAGTTATAATTGTTCTAAATGTACCTGTGCAAGTTTCTTTCTGAACTATGAACTTTAGTTCCTTGTGGCTTAATGACCATGAATAAAACCTGCTGTGTATCCATGACCAGATACAAGCACTTCCAGATCTTACAGATCATAGAAAAGGAAAATGGTACCCCTGGTATCACATATATCTGTCATAATGTGTTATGATTTTTTTTAAATCTATGCAGCCCTCAGAGAATATGATGATATGGTTATCATTTTTTTTTTTTGAGGTAGGGTTTCGCTATAGCTGAGGCTGATCTGGAATTCACTATGTAGTCTCAGGGTAGCCTTGAACACATGGCACTCACTCCTCCTACCTCTGCCTCCCGAGTGCTGGGATTAAAGGTGTGTGCCACCATGCCAGACACAATTATCTTAATATACTTATTTTAGTAATTGTTTTAAAGTTAAGAAGATATGCAGTTTTTTAAAGATATGATAAAAATTTTCATATGCCCTTTTTGATGTTACATGACCTAGCCTAAAAAGTTGCTTCAAATTTTTATTTTGTTTGCATAGATCAAATGCAAATGAAATATTTCTTTTCAATGAAATATTTGTTATTAGACAGGTAGAGAGATATTTCTTAATTGCCAGGAAAAACATCCACATGGAGCACCAATGGGAGAAAGCCCCCTTCTGATACCACACTTTGACTTTTTTCTACATGGCTGTATTTGGCAAGTAGTAGTAAAGTGCCTTTATGAATAATTGTTCAGAACTGACAAAACATTATTATTAAACTCATAATCAGAGCCAGAGGGATGGCTTAGCAGTTAAGGCACTTGCCTGCAAAGCCAAAGGACCTAGGTTCAATTACCTAGGACCCATGTAAGCCAGATATACAAGGTGGTACTAAATAAATAATTAAATAGAAAAAAATTTTTCAAGCTCATAATCACATTTATTTTCAGGCAGCAGTTTCTTTCTGTCCATTGAGCAGCAGCATGGACAGTGGGGTACATGACCAAAAAGGCTGTGTTCATGTGCTGGGGTTATACAGTGCAACTTAAGAAGCTGAGTCTGAAAACCCACTTTGGGAGGAGTGGCCTCCTGTGAAGTTGGAATAGTTCACTGTTAAGAGCGTTCTCTCTATGTTTGATTAGCAGTGGGACATAATTTGTGTTCTTTGGCACTAGAATCCTATGTCAAAAGTGTTCTTTGTGCATTCGCTTTGCCTTACCTACCTTCCCAACCACTGTCAGAAATGAATCCTTTCTGTATTCAATCAATATCCGTAATATTTGGGCTGCCTGTTGGCTGGTTGTGTGACAGGGCAATCAATACTCTGTAATATCAGGGTCTCCTTCAAAAGGAAGAAGAACCATTTTTAGAAGTAATAAGATAAAACCCAGCCCAACAAAGTCAGTTCCTAGCCAAAATTTGAAAGATAGTAAGAAAGAAAACCTAGGTAAGGCCAAAGATGCTGAAAACTAAGGAAAAAAAAAAAAACTCAACTGAGTGATAATCTAGGGTAAGGCGATAAACTTTGCTGGAGTGAACTGCGGAATATCATGACCTTTTTTTTTCTGAACAAGATTAAGCAGGATGGGCTGGAAAGATTGCTTAATGGTTAAAGCACTTGCCTGTGAAGCCTAAGGACAAAGATTCAATTCCCCAGAACCCATGTAAGCCAGATGCATATGATGGTGTGTGCATCTGGAATTTTCAGTAGCTAAAGGTTTGGTGCACCCTTTCTTTCTTTCTTTCTTTCTTTCTTTTTTTCTTTCTTTCTTTCTTTCTTTCTTTCTTTCTTTCTTTCTTTCTTTCTTCCTCTCTCTCTCTCTTTCTCTCTCTCTCTCTCTCCCTTTCTCTCTGCCTCATAATTAAATAAGTAAAAATAAAACTACTTTTAAAATAATTTTTTAAAAAGATTAAGCAGGAGTCAGAGGCCTGTCCTCCTTTATTCAGGTACCTAGACTTAGCAGTTCACAAGCTGTAGGTGCCAATTTTCTGTAGAAGCAAAAATAGAATTTCAAATCTGAGACAAAAATATGCTTCAGTGACATGAATTTGAAAATACTGTCTCCTAGAAATTCAAGATTGCCCCAAACTTTTCTTCTCTTATATAGTATGGCTTTATAAGAAATTTGTTATCACATTAGAGTAGACTTACTCTCCTACTATAATATAAAAACACTGCTGTCTCAGTCAAACAGGAAAGGCAACAGCAGAAAATGCCAAGGTGCCACTGGCTAAGGTTGAAACACTGAGGATGTGCTTAGCTCATCTGCATCATCAGGGTTTCGTGTATGAGTTTCCTTTAATGCTATTGGTGTTCTGTTGTTTGGAAAATTAGGTTTATCCTTGCTTTTACAAATAAATCAACTTTTTAAGCCTAAAAATTGATGTTTATCACTAGTTCTAATTCCTTCAAAAATATTGAATGTCAGCCGGGCGTGGTGGCGCACGCCTTTAATCCCAGCACTTGGGAGGCAGAGGTAGGAGGATTACTGTGAGTTCGAGGCCACCCTGAGACTCCTTAGTGAATTCCAGGTCAGCCTGGGCTAGAGTGAAACCCTACCTCAAAAAACCAAAAAAATAAAAATGAAAAAAAATATATATATATTGAATGTGCTGGGCGGGGTGGTGCACGCCTTTAATCCCAGCACTTGGGAGGCAGAGGTAGGAGGATCACCGTGAGTTCAAGTCCACCCTGAGACTACATAGTGAATTCCAGGTCAGCCTGGACTACAGTGAAGCTCTACCTCAAAACAACAAACATATATATATATATATATATATATATATATATATATATATATATATATACACACACACATACATACACACACACACATATATATATGTATATATATATGTATATAAATATATATATACACATATATATACACACACACATATACACATACACACATATATATACACACACACACACACACACACACACACATATATATATATATATACACAATATATAGTGTTACACTTAAGTTAGTAGTTTCAAAAGATGAATTTTTAGGGCTGGAGAGATGGCTTAGCAGTTAAATGCTGGCCTGTGAAGTATAAGGACCCCAGTTCGAGGCTTGGTTACCTAGGACCCACGAAAGCCAGATGCACAAGGTGATGCATGCATCTGGAGTCCGTTTGCAGTGGCTGGAGGCCCTGGCACACCCATTCTCTCTCTCTATCTGCTTCTTTCTCTCTTTGTCTGTCACTCTTAAATAAAAATAAACAAAAATATTTTAAATAAATTTTTTAACTTACTACAAATATGAGTGTTAATACATAATATTTTTCAAAATAATGAGCCCAATGAATACTTAATACTTGCTTATTGCTTCAAGTCTTTGTTTTCTAGACATCAGCTAAAGGTACATATTACCTATATTACTATTTACATTTTTTCTTCCAATTCACTTATAAATTTATTTAGTCAACAAATATCTTTGAGCATTTATGTACTAAGCACTATTTAGGCCACTTTTTAAATTTAAACTTTTTTATCTTAAAGTATCGTGTGTGGGTATTTTGCTAATATAAATTTACATAATGATTTAAATTTTGTAAAGGTTTGCTAATGTTCCACTGACAGTAACTTCACTGTTGGTAAGCAGTGGTACTTAGGGAAAGACTACCTTGGTGTTTGTAAAGCAGTTTAGTGTTCATGGTCTTCTGAGATGTCGGCAAACTGTTACCATGTGCATCTTCACCTTCACTTTACAGAGGAGAGAACTGGAGTTCAGAGAAGAGACATTGCTGAGGACACAGGTCACAGGTAGTTCAGGCAGACCCAGCCCTGGTCTTCCAACTTAATCAGTGTCCCACACTCCCAGAACACTCCAGAAAGAAAAGGGAGGTTGAAAACAGATGTTTCATCTCTGTCATGAAATCTGTGGTGTGGCCTCGCTCCATCCTTTGTCTTTAGTATGACAGTTTTACCCCAGCACTGAGTAGAAGAAAAGAATCAAAAAAAAGAGATGTTGTCAGAGGCTGGAGAGATGGCTTAGCCATTAAGGCATTTGCCTGCAGAGCCAAAGAATCCCGGTTTGATTCCCCAGGACCCACATTAGCCAGATGCACAAGGGGTGCAACACCTCTGTAGTTCATTTGCAGTGGCTGGAGGCCCTGGCACGCCCATTCTCTCTCTCTATCTGCCTCTCTCTCTCTCTGTCACTCTCAAATAAATAAATAAAAATAAAAAATTTAAAAATATTTTTACTTATTTATTTGCAAGAGAGAGAGTGCACATGGGCATGCCAGGGCCTCTTGCCCCTGCAAACAAATTTGAGATGCATGCACCAGGTTTTACAACTGGATTTACATGGGTACTAGGGAATTAAACCTAGGCCAGTAGGCTTTAAAAGCAAGTGCCAAGCCAAATGTGGTGGCACATGCTTTTAATCCCAGTACTCTGGAGGCAGAGGTAGAAGGATTTCCCTGAGTTAGAGGTCAGCCTGAGACTACATAGTGAATTCTAGGTCAGCCTGGGCTGGAGCGAGATCCTACCTTAAAAAAAGAAAGTGCCTTTAATTGCTGAGCCAACTCCCTAGCCCAGACTTTATTACTTCTGGAATGTGCTATATGCTACTATGTTGACCTTAAATCAAAATTAAATTATCAAATGTTTAATATGTGCCTTTTGAACAAAATAAACAACTAGAGATTCAACTTTGTTCAGAAAAGCTCTTTTGTTACCATATAATATTATCTAGCTTTATGAGTCAATAACCCCACTAATCAAACTCTGAGACTATACATTGGAAAATTATGTCTAAAGAAATTGAATAAGCCAGGCATGGTGGCACACGCCTTTAATCCCAGCACTTGGGAGGCAGAGGTAGGAGGATCGCCGTGAGTTCGAGGCCACCCTAAGACGACATAATGAATTCCAGGTCAGCCTGGGCCAGAGTGAGACCCTACCTTGGAAAACCAAAAAAAAAAAAAGAAATTGAATAACTGAAAAAGTTTTCAGAATCAAAAATATTTACCATTTATGTATTTATACATAAGGTAATATGTGAATTATAAATACATATAAATTCTAGATACTTTTATAATCTTTAGTCACATGCAGAGTTATGCAATTATTAGTGACAGCATTACTATTAATATGAGGCTGTGTAGGCAAATTATGACTATAAATGAATTATAAAGTCCTCTACTAATTTCTCACTAAGTTAAGAATTAAATAACTTAGGAAGTCCTGGCTGATAATCATTACAAGAAACTAAGATTATAATTACAGGTAAAAGTATTAAATGTGAAAATTACTTGCTACTTTGGTGTAAGTTTAATAAAAATATTTGTATATTTAAACTTTTAAATATTATCTTTATATAGTTGATTTCTTCCTTCCTTCCTTCCTTCCTTCCTTCCTTCCTTTCTTTCTTTCTTTTTTTTTTTTTTTTTTTTTTAGGTAGGAACTTGTTTTAGTTCACACTGGCTTAGAATTCACTATGTAGTCTTAGGCTAGCCTTGAACTCATAGTGATACCCCTACTTTTGCCTTTCAAGTACTGGTATTAAAGGCATAGACCATCATTCCTGATTTCCCAGTACTTTCTTGATTTACAAGGTTAATTTATAAGGGAATGTTCATTGAATGAGTAATCATGATTTCCATTTGATAAGAATTTGAATTTACCTTATTCTCCTCTGATATAAATTTGGGAGGGTTTTTTAAAGAGTTTCTTGAATGTTGTGCACGTATGCCAATTTTTACCTAGAATTATTATGTATATATAAAATTATATGTGCATTTCACAATTGAGAAAAATACTAAAGTTCTGAGAATAATCATATGTTTTTCCTCTGTATATGTATATCCTGTCTTAGCAGAAATGCACAATGATATATGACTTATTTACGTCTAATTTTAGAAACTGCTGTCATTGCTTTCTCTTTCAAGGCCAATGAATCATTTATAAATAATATACTTCATTATGACAGTGCCTTGGAGCTTCAGAGGTAGATATGAAGAAACTATAGTAGATGAGTATTCCAAAATAAATTTTATATTTCTGGAAAATCATTCAAGTATTTAAAAACTGAAGGTGAAATTGGGTTTTTGTCACATAACATGTTATGTTGGCACATAATAATTTCTATAAAACTATATTTTGATTTAAATAATTTGACCTAGTTTCCATACATGTGTGTATGCTGTATAAACTACATATATACTTTTCATATATGAAATGACTATGTATTTCAGTGTAGGGTCGAATTAGTATGATGAAAAGAGGTTGAGTGTTCAGGGGTCAGAGCTAAGTTTCAATCATAGCCATACTGCTTAAACTCAGTCTTATCTGCAGTACAAAATAATATTACTTTGCAATATTGTCATATTAAATGCTAAAACAATGTCTTACACATAAAAATGCACAAAAAGTAGCCAGGTGTGGCAGCACATGCCTTTAATTCCAGCACTTGGAAGGCAGAGGTAGGAGGATCACCATGAGCTCAAGGCCACCCTGAGTCTACATATGAATTCCAGGTCAGCCTGGGCTAGAGTAAGACCCTACCTCAAAAAAACAAAAAGTTTTTATTGTCACTTATTCCTTATTTAATTTAAAAATAAAAACTGAGGATTTAAAAATTAATTTGACATAACAAGTTTTTAAAATTAAGACCAATAGGGTAATGTTGCATCTTATTTTGTTTCATGTGAACCTAAATTCTGTGACCTGATCACTCTTTTGAGATCTTTCATAGCAACAGAGATCTAATAGATGCAAAATGGCTTTCTTTCACCTGACAAGAAATTCATTTAAATAGAAATGGAAGCCTGGCCTGACAACCCATGAGCTACATAGTCAAAGTCTGTCTCAAAAAAGATGCAATTACTCAATGATTACACAGTGTGTATAGCATCGTCTACATTCCCTCCATGTGAGTGAATTCAAGGTAAAAATCTCACTTCTAACATGAAATATGGAAAATATATTCAGAAACATTTATTTCTTTTAATGTATGGATACATTCTGCTTACTTAGGCTCTTCTACTCCTCCAAGAGGGCATGGAATGTGAAGTGTGATGGGAACAAAGATGTCCCTTGTCCTGGCACATACTGGATCATGTTTCCCTAAAGAATTTGTGTGTATGAGATATTTGGATTCTTTATGGTAAAAAACCAGACTATGATAAAGAATACATCTCCATTACTTGACTGAACAATTTGAAATGCCTGCAGTCGGACATGACAATGGAACATTTTATTTTTATTGTGTGAGTTTGGAGACGCCACAGAGAACTTATTTATAAATGATATTCATGAGTGATTCATGAAGGTTTAAAGATAAAAGTCAATAATACATTCTTTGCTTATAAGTGTTTATTTTCTTACCCATCAGGCATTTTCACAAACTCCAAGTTTTTATATAAAAGTGCTCAGTAATGAGGAGCAGACAAATAAGGGATCGTTTGGGTACTTGCCTTGAAGCTGTGTTTACACAGCAAGCAACACTGTTTTCCTTACATTGATTTTTTTTTTTTTTATAGATCAATAAAAATAGCAAAGTTTTTCTAAAGGCATTTTTATTCAGTGGTTGAAAACAAGTTGTCCTCTTTATTGTTTATCTTGGGATAGAGCAGCAAAGGCCACACACACACACACACACACACACACACACACACCACAGCCCCACTGTGTGGTAAAACTGTGAGGACGGAGCAGACTTTACAGACTGGCAGTGATAAGGCAGGAATACTACACACCCACCAGTATCATGAGGTCTTACCATCTTCCTGTGGCAGCAAGGACTACACGAGGATGCAAGCCCACTTGTTTCCTGGCTTCTGCAGAGCCTAATGTATCCTATGGAACAGTGGCTGTCCACTAGGCTGTGTCTAATATGATGTTTCATTCTAATGTTCACAGCAGGAAGGTAGACCACATAGCATTTTTAAAGTGGGGGAGGTATGAGACTTAAGGCCGGGATTTATAATATATAAGATTTAGGGAATTGAAGTTTATTTCAATTCCAGGTTCTGAAAACAATATTTTCAAAATGTTGTTGATTTCAAAGCCAAAGTATCTTTCATTTCTACTGAATCTACAGACTCAACCATTCATTGAACAAGGACAGAAAATGTAACAGGATACTAAAGATTAAATGTCCCTTTCCCAGTTCATCACCCACTGTCCAGCAAGAAAGTAAAAGTCATGTTTAATAATTACAGGTCTGGGTAATGTGGTTTGGTCTTCATACCTTCACTCAGGTGGAGCCCGAGAAATTGAAGACACTCACTGAAGGTTTGGAAGCCTACAGCCGTGCCCGGAAAAGGAACAGAAAGTAAGCACAAAATTTTGTTTTCCACTTTGATTTCCAAGGATATGATTCACTGGTTTTCCTTCAAAGGGTCAATGAAATCTCATTGATTTGGTACATGTTGTGACCTAAGTACCATTTGATAGTTATCATCAAAGAGCACCATGAGAGACATGCTGTGTTAGCTATTACAAAAAAATTTTTCCTTAATAAGTTATAGTTACATGGTATGTGAGATATGCCTACTCATCAAGTCTCCCTTCCCTCCATACTCATCCCCCTTATTTGTTGGGAATGAAAATGTGATTAATATTTCTTTGAGTGGTAAATATGCTCTGGAAGTTTAGTGAGTTCTGTCATTTTTTGTTTTTCGAGGTAGGGTCTCACTCTAGCCCAGGCCAACCTGCAATGCACTATGTAGCCTCAGGGTGACCTTGAACTCATGGTGATCCTCCTACCTCTGCCTTACGAGTGCTGGGATTTAAGGCATGTGCCCCCATGCCCGGTCAGATTTCTGTCATTTTTAATTCAGATAGTTTTGGGGGGATTGTACCCAGCTGCAAATGTAAAAATTTTAGTAGATTAACCATGAAAGTGATGCTAGTGATTTTTTAAAATTTATGTTATTTACTTGAAAGAGAGAAAAAAGGCAGAGAGTGAGAGAATGGGAGCACCAGGACCTTCAGTCACTACAAATAAACTCTAGACACATGCACCACCTTGTATATCTGTCTTACATGGGTCCTGGGAAATCCAATCTGGATCCTTTGGCTTTGTAGGCAAGCACCTTAACCTCTAAGCCATCTCTCTATCTCATAATGCTAGTGATTTTTTTTATGTTGTTGAATGTAAGTTGTCTTTGGAATTATAACAAGAAATTGAACTTTGTGTATTATTACTCAAATTTTCATGAGTTCTCATTTTCTAAATAAAGTATATAGATAAGTAGATGATATTAGAAGCTATTTGGATGCAATGTGGTTTTATGTATCCTAATTATTAAGATGTCATAAAAAGAAGTAGAAGGAAGGAGTCTGTCTTAGATCTAAGTCTGGCACATCACATAGTTATTATCCAGACTGAGATGGAGTGTGTGTTATGGGACAGTGTTTAGATAAGGTCAGAAGTGAACTGAGGGAAAGCATTATATAGGAAGTTATAAGAGATATGACCAGAGGTATAATGAGTAGCAGCTATATCTGAAGGGCTTAGTAGGACCAACAGAATCTTTATTTGAAGAGGCTGAAGGAGTTTGATAATGAGAGTTTTCATGTGATGTGTGGCTATGGAGGCAGATAAATTTTAAGAGAACAGTCTTGGAGATGGAAGGACATGTAGTAGAGCATACTACAGTAGACAAGGGAGGATGAACACAGAAACTACAAGGGCAATAAAAGGAATAGAAGAGAAGGCCTGGAGAGATGGCTTAGCAGTTAATGTGCTAGCCTGCAAAGCCTAAGGACCCAGGTTCAATCCTGTATAAGCCAGATACACAAGGTGATGCAAGCACACAAGGTCACACCTGTGTACAAGATGATGCACATGTCTGAATAATTGCAGTGGCTGGAGGCCGTGGCATGCCAATTCTCTCTCACACACGAGTGTGGTAGCACACACCTTTAATCCCATCACTCAGGAGGCAGAGGTAGGAAGATTGCCAAGACTTCAAGGCCACCTTGAGATTACATAGTGAATTCCAGGTTAGGCTGGGACAGAGTGAGACCTTACCTTGAAAGAAAAAAGAAGTCTGTTGGGCTTGCCTCAAAAATAAAATATAATAATAAAATAAAAGGAATGGGAGAGAAGAAATGTGGTCAGGAAATATTTAAGAGGTAAAATTAACAACATGGTGAGTGATGAAACTATGAAGACAAGTAACCAAGGACATATAAGAGACTTTAGCCTGCATAGCTGGGAAGGGGAGTAGAAACAAAGGCTAAAATAGGAAGATCGAAGGAGCTGTTGTATGCATTCAGGGTATTTTTGGGATAGCTGGATACAAGTCTAAAAATGGAGACATGTCATTTGACACACAGAGATACTCTGACCCATTTGAAAACTAGGGAACTCATTCCTGAATGTAAGGAGAAGTGGATATTGAGTAGAATAAAGAAGACATGAAGAGTGACCCAGCATTAAGAGGAGAACCAGGAGAGAAAGTAGAATCTTAGAAAACAACTATGGAGAACTGTGGTAGTCACACCTGTCATCCCAGCATGCGAATGAGATGATGCAGGAGGATTACTGTGAGTTTGAGGCCAGTCTCAGCTACAGAGTGAGACCCTTTCTCAAAAATTAAAACAGGGCTGGAGAGATGGCTTAGCGGTTAAGCGCTTGCCTGTGAAGCCTAAGGACCCCGGTTCGAGGCTCGGTTCCCCAGGTCCCACGTTAGCCAGATGCACAAGGGGGCGCACGCGTCTGGAGTTCATTTGCAGAGGCTGGGAGCCCTGGCGCGCCCATTCTCTCTCTCCCCCTCTATCTGTCTTTGTCTCTGTGTCTGTTGCTCTCAAATAATAAATAAATAAAAAATGGACAAAAAAAATTAAAACAAAAATGGGTGGAGAGATGGTTTAGTGGTAAAGCACTTGCCTGTGAAGCCTAAGGAAACTAGTTTGAGGCTTGATTCCCCAGTACCCACATAAGCCAGATTCACAAGGTAGCACATGCATCTGGAATTTGTTTGCAGTGGCTGGGGGCCCAGGTATGCCCATTCTCTCTTTCTCTCTCTCTCTCTTTCTCCCTCTTTTTTTTTTTTTATCTCTCTCTCTGTCTCTCTCAAATAAATAAATACAAATAAAAAAAATTTTTTAAAGACAGGGCTGAAGGGATGGTTTAGTGGTTAAGTGCTTGCCTGCAAAGCCAAAGGACCCAGGTTCGATTCCCCAAGACCCATGTAAGCCAGATGCACAAGGAGGCAAATGCATCTGGAATTTACTTGCACCTGGGTTGATTCCAGTTGTTAGCCATAATGAATTGAGCAGTTGAGCAAATATCTCTGCAGTGAAGCATGGAGCACTTAGGATAAATGCCCAGTAAGGGAATGACTGGTCTGTTGGTAGCTCTATGTTCATCCTTTTCAAGAGTCTCCATATTGGTTGTACAAGTTTATATTCCCACCAACAGAGGATGAGGGTTCCTCTTTCCCCGCATCCTTACCAACATTTGTTGATGTTAGGTTTTTTAAATGATTGCCATCCTTATTGGAGTAAGGTGGAATCTCATAGTTGTATTAATTTGCATTTTCCTAATGGTTAGGAATGTTGAAACTTTCTTAAGTGTGTGCTAGCAATTTGTATTTCTTCCTCTGATATCTCCCTATTCAGTTCTCTGTCCCATTTCTGGAGTGGGTTGTTTGATTGTTTTTTTAATGTTCATTCATTCTTATTTATTTATTTGAGAGTGACAGAGAGAGAGAGAGACAGATAGGGAGAGACAATGGGCGCGCCAGGGCTTCCAGCCACTGCAAAAGAGCTCCAGACATGTGCGCCCCCTTGTGCATCTGGCTAACATGGGTCCTGGGGAATCAAGCCTTGAACCCAGGTCTTAGGCTTCACAGGCAAGCACTTAACAGCTAGGCCATCTATCCAACCCTGATTTTTTTTTTTTTTAGTATTATCAGTTTTTTATTCAGCAAATACAGGCAGTTTGGTACCATTATTAGGCTCATCCGTGGCCTACCCCCTCCCCATTGGCCCCTCCTTGTTGAGATATAGGGTCATGCATTGTGGGGTCAGCCCACAGTTATTGGTACAGTAAATGTCTCTGCATATCATGACCCAACATTGGCTCTGACATTCTTTCTGTCCCCTGTTTCACAAAATTTCCCTGAGCCATGTTGGGTTCATTTTTGGTCTGCTTCAGTGATGACGTGTTGGGGGCCTCTGGGTCTCTGGCTCTCTGATTTGGTAGGAGTTGATTTTTCTCTGTGTTGGTCTCCACCCTTCTGCTGGTATCCAGTTCATCAGGAAAACAGCACCCTTGCTTGTTTCGCCAGTTTTTCTTAGTTTCAGCCAGGGCCCTTTTGAGGTATGATGGTGTGGCTCTCTCCTTAGGATCTGCATGTATCTGAAAAAGAGAAGCAGATTCTCCAACGGAGAGTAAGTTAGCACCCAGGACAAATGAGATAACCCTTACTTTTTTTATAGAGAGTTTAATAGGTGTAGGCCCTCTTGTAGCCCATTATTGATAGAGTGTGGGCTTATGTTTGGGTGTGGATCTGACTTGTTTCCCAGCTCCAGCTATGGGTCCCTTACCACTGAGGGGATCAGTTAGCCAAATCAAGAGCAGGTGGTTCCCCCCCATGGCTGTGTGCCACTATTGCACTTGTGTGGGCATCACAACAGGCTGATTATTTTTTATTGTTTAGTTTTTTGACTTGTTTGCAATGGCTGGAGGCCATGGCATGCCAATTCTTTCTTTCTCTCTTTCTCTTTCTCTTTCTCTTTCTCTTTCTCTCTCCCTCTCCCTCTCTCCCTCTCTCTCTCTCTCTCTCTCTCTCTCTCTCTCTCTCTCTTTCTCACACACACACACACACACAAATAAAAAAATAAATTTAAAAAAGAAGACAGAGTCTGAAATTTTCGTTGGGGGTGGGGGGTAAACAATCAAAAGAGGTCCAGTAAGACAAAAACAGCAACTTCTCCATGGGGCTGCCAATTTAGAGTCCCAGTGATTAAGTGATTAAGCAGAGTGCTCATGAAGGAAAGAAGATAGGGACATAGAGAGGGAAGGTAACAAGTTATTTACTCTCCTTTTTATCCAATATGAAAACCTGGAAGATCACAACAGAAGAATTTTATGAAAATGACTTACTATTTTGTAGACTAAGGGGCAGAAGAGGAAAAGGCCAAAACCAGAAAATGCTAATTGGTGCAAGAAAATTAAGAGATTGATTTTTGGTTCAAATCTTATATCTGCCACTTTTTAGCTATATGCCCTTAGGTGTGTTGAACTTAAACTCCCTGAGCCTAAATTTTTAATTTCTAAAATAGGATATTAATTCCTTCCTAAGGACTGTTATGATATAGATAATACAGAGATCCTTATATAGAGACCTGCATATATAAAAGGTGCAAAAACCCACAAAATTGTAATATTTTTGCCAGCAAAAAATAATCTAGGATCATATTAAATATTTAGAACTTTGTGCAGTCATTTTAATTATTAAGATTTTAAACTCTACTATACAACAAATACATATCTGTAAACTGACAAACTAACTACATCCCAATCACATAAGAATTGCTAACTTAATTATTTAACACATTACTCAGAATAATACTTAAAATAATACTTAAAATCAGACAGAGCATAATTAGAAAATATTCCATAGCTTTTTGATATGTTACCATTTTTACCTAAAGAGAAGTAAATCTTCTGTTTATATCTACAATATTTTTAGTCACCTGATATCATATAAAGCTGGAAAGTGATAAAGACATACTTTAACTTTGAACCCAATAAATACTCCATAGCTTATTAACTTTTTAAAATTTTCATACTTTTTAATGGGTAATATTTTTCTAAAGTGGCCATCTTGAACAGAACTATGCAACTTCTCAGTCAGTGCTCTCTCCTGCTATCATTCTGGCATTTGAGATATGTGTATGTGAGTGTGTGTGTGTGTGTGTGTGTGTGTGTGTGTGTGTGTGTATATATATATATATATATATATATATATATATATATATATATATATAAATTTTTATATGAGGAAGGAGGAAGAGAGGGAGAGTGAGAAAACTGTCACACCAGGGCCTCCAGCCACTGTAATCAAACTCCAGACATGTGTGCCACTTTGTATACATGTGCAACCTTGTAGTCTTGTGTCACCTTCTGTATCTGGCTTACGTGGGACTTGGAGAGTCAAACATGTGTTCTTAGGCTTCTCAGGCAAGCACCTTAACTGCTAAGCCATCTCTCCAGCCCACATTTGTTCTTTATAATTAGTGAATAATGTGTGACAACATTGTTAGTGGAGATAAGAAGGTGCAGTTATCTCCATTAAAAACTAGAAATGTGATTATACTAGCATCTATTGCTTAATCAAGTATGGTTTACAGTATGTATAAGTAAAATATTTGTTAGTAAATGTCAGCAGGGAATGGAAAATACTAACAAAAACTCCACAGGGTGGCCCTCAGGGCAGGAAAACTGAACTTTGGCTAATGGTTCATTTCCTGAACTCACAAAGCATTCTCTTCTCCTCTGGACTTCATTCTTCCTCAGCACAAGACAGTGTGAAAATTGGTCAGTGCACTGATATATAGGGAAGTCAGTGTTTACTTCCTGATTCTGCCTGTGTCCTCAAATAATTCCATGCTCTACATCTGTGCACTTCTTTACCTTCCAAATAGTCCTTTATTCATCTATGAACTGTTTATTACAGGCAAAACATTTTGCTATGTATCTTAAGTTAATACCTGTTTTTACAAATATTTTCAGTAACTTACTGAACATCAAGATGACAAAATTCCTAAAATTCGAATTTTTCATGTAATAAGTAATGATGTTGAATCATTTTTATACTTTCATGGCAATGTTATATTTTTTCATAGATAATTAAAATTTATTGAAGTTATTTGTAATTAAATGTTTTCTTAATTATATAATTATAAGTGATTTTACTCATTATACCTAAAAAGTCAGAGAGTATTATACAGTTGTTACAATGCCTACATCATACGATTGATATAAATATTAAATGAGATGCTATATGCAAAAATTACCACAATTCTTGGCACATGGAAAATTTTCAATAAATACCTATTTTGTCATTAAGATTGAAGATAAGAGAAACATGTTCTCTGATGATTTTTATTGAAATATTTTAGCTTTTTTTTTTTTAGCTATTTGGGACTTTTTAGGTATAATCGATTTCAAATCCATAGACTCATTATCAAAATGCACAAAACTATCTTTAAACTATTTTATTTTATTTTATTTTGAGAGAGAGAGAGAGAGAGAGAGAGAGAAAGAGAAAGAGGCATTGAGAAAACTTAAGTCTAAGCCAGGCATGGTGGCTCATACTAGGGAGGCAGAGGTAGGAGGGTCACTGTGCACTCAAGGCCACCCTGAGACTGTATAGTGAATTCTAGGTCAGCCTGGGCTAGAGTGAAACCATTCCTCAAAAAAAACCTTAAGTCTGGCCAGGCATAGCGGCGCACGTCTTTAATCCCAGCACTTGGGAGGCAGAGATAGGAGAATTGCTGTGAGTTCTATGCCACCCTGAGACTACATAATGAATTCCAGGTCAGCCTGAGCTAGAGAGAGACCCTAACTTAAAAAAAAAATTATATAAAAACCTTAAGTCTAACAGTGATTAACCAAAATATATCTAAGCAGAAACCCCAGAAGCTACAGAGAACTTAGCACTAAACTAGACTGCTAACAGACCCAAGGCTCAGGGACTATTGCAGAAGAGGGGTTGGGAAGAACTTCAAGGGAGTAGAAATTTCCTGAAGCACAGCTGCCCCCAATGTGCATGCACATGCGCACACAAATTGATGTTTTAATTGCCTTACACTGAAAACCAATAACTCAACCTCTGCCAACTTTGATGACTGGAGTATACTGGGCTTGAGTTTCTTCCCAGTTACCCAGGATCATGCTTAGTAAACTCCTCAAAGTAACTCCACATGATGACCATAGTGCCTAAAACTGGAATGGGTAGGTCAATACATGGATAGGTATATTTATGATGATATGCATACTGTGCACAAGGCAAAAGGAATGATTAGCTTATGTTATGCCAACTTGACTAATGCTCAGAAATGGTATGGTAGAGCTAGTGCATACCTTTAATCCCAATATTTGGGAGGCAGATTCAGGAAGATTGTGAGTTGTAGAGCAGCCTGGGCTACAAAATGCTGTCTCAAAATAATAGTAATAATGATGGGAAAAGATGAGATGTATATCATGACACTCTTTGTATGCACATAAAAGGACATGAAATAATACTAGGTCTTGCTCATGGATATGTCATATACAATATAAGAACAACCTACAAGCTGGGAAGGTGTGTGGGAGAGAGTGTGATTAGAAATAGTACACAAATAGTAATAACAGATTTATGTTTTAATTCTAAAAAAGACAACAGAAACCTGTAAGCTATTTGTAATTTATGTTGGGATTGTTATTTTATTTTGTGAACTTCTTGGCATTTTTAACTTTCTAAGAATGTAAATAACATAAAAGATAGAGGCTAGATTATGTAGCCAGAAAAAGTGGGGGAGAATAGTGTTGAAATTATCTTTAGAATTTGATTAAAACCAACATAATAATCTTTCAGTTGAACTGACTTAAATGCACATGTGTTTCCCAAAAGCCATAGTGTTTACTTTGGGTGATATATTTAGCAAGTAAATGCACACTCTATGTGCTTAGAAGTGTAGTACTCCGAGGTGGAAAACTCAGAGTTCTGTAATGTGCAGAAAGAAACAAAATGAATTGTCAGGTCACTGCGTATAAAACCTAGTAAAGCCTATATGCTGAGAAGTGTTATCTAAAGGCATTCCACTGAGGTTCAGAAAGGTTCTAACTACTTATGTAGCCACACTAACTGGAACTGTGAGCCAAATTCTCCAAGAGTTTTAAAATTTCCAGCCTCTGTGTAGATGCGGAGATTGGAATTAACTTTTGGAAGGCAGAGGCAACAGGCTGTGGTTAAAAAAAAAAAAAGTTTGCCTCTGTAGCTTTTCTCTTAATTTTCCTGATAGGATAAATGGCCACCTTAGTATTCAGAAGATTTGAGAGTAATTACTTATATGTACAAAAGAGGAAATCAAGTAACAACTCACAGTGAGAAAAGAGTATATGGCCGCAGAGAAGGGCAGTGCAGATTTACTTGATTGCAATAGTTGGTGGCATAACAGCCTCATAGAAGACACGTTCAGAAATGACATATGGGGCTGGACAGATGGCTCAGTGACCAAGGTGCTTGCCTGAAAAACCCAAAGACCTAGATTTGATTCCCCAGTTATGTTTTCACATAAAGCCAGATGCACAAAGTGTCACATGCATCTGGAGATCATTTGCAGTGGCTAGAGTTCCTGGAACACCCATATTCTCTCCTCTCTCCCTCTCCCCTCCTTCTCTCAAATAAATAAAAAAAAATTTTAATTTTTGAGAAATGAGAGATGCATTGTACATTGTTCATAACAAACATATAATGGTATGTTGAGTAGCGAACAAAAGTAGAAGAAATGATAAATACCCTGAGATCATTGCTGTTTATTAGTCCAAATGGTCACACCATTTAAGTTTGAAAATGGTGTGGACCAAGCTTCCAGCATTATGCATGGCAAGGTAATAAGCTGTTCCTCACATGTAACCTAAAGTGCCCCACAATTTCCGCCTTCGCTTGCTTAATTCCACAAGCCAGGTTACTCCAGAGAGGGCCGAGGGAGCACCCTAGTGGCCATAGCCTGTAATTCAGTCCCTCTGCCCTCCAGCCGCACAGCCTGCAGACACCATATGCAGCAGACTGAACCTGGGAGGATATATTGCGTTCCAGGGCAGAGACACCTGGCCCAAGTTTCTCTCAAATTCACCAGAATGTGGAAGCGTGTAGCAGGTGGTAGGATCCATTTCCCCGCTTCATGTGTTCAGTTGTTTTAGTTTTGTTACTTTACTTATCTGTATTCAGTGGAGAACTTCAGAGTGATGTTTTTGTCAGCTGTATTGTTCAAATGTGAATATAAATTGAATTTCTCTGATGGAATTAGTACTTTTGTTTTCTAGTTAGGTAATTAAATTGAGATTTTTTTGTTAATTTATTAATCTGGTATGTTTTCATTAATTCCAGAAGTGGAAAACTGAACAACCATCTAGAAGCTGCTATTCATGAGGCCATGAGTGAACTGGACAAAATGTCTGGGACTGTAAGTTGATTTATTTTTTCATTAGTCTATGCTTCTTTGAAAATGAATTATATTAAAATTTCTTTAGCAAATTCTCTTGCATACTGTCAAGAAACTTACAAATCAATACTAAATTACTAGGCTAGACAGAAAGCCTAGCAGTATTAACTATGTCTTTTTTCTGAGATAAGTAAATTTTGTTTGCCTATATAATATTCTTTTAAAATGTAAGCAGCAGTATTCTGTATTTGGCTCTGTGAACACCAGTGGCCTTTCCTTTTACCAAAATAGTCAATAATGTAAGTTTTATTCTATCCATTGTGCAAGGGAAAATGAAATAACATTTTGCTTAAAAATCAAGAGTATGTTGAATCCCCATTTTCCTTCTGCTACCTTAAAAATAAAATAATTGGTACAATATCCTGTTGTTCATATATACTATAAATTCTGAATTTAAAGTAGTGTCAGAGCCGGGCATGGTGGCGCACGCCTTTAATCCCAGCACTCGGGAGGCAGAGGTAGGAGGATCGCTGAGAGTTCGAGGCCACCCTGAGACTACATAGTGAATTCCAGGTCAGCCTGAGCCAGGGTGAGACCCTACCTCGAAAATAATAATAATAATAATAATAATAATAATAATAAAGTAGTGTCAGGCTGGAGAGATTGCTCAGTGGTTAAGGCACTGATGACCTGAGTTTGATTCCCTAGTACACATCTAAAGCCAAATGCACAAAGTGGCATATACATCTGGAGTTCATTTGCAGTGGCTAGAGGCCCTGGTATGCCCATTTTCTCTCTGTGTGTGTGTCTCTCTCTGTCTCTCCCTCTCTCTCTCTCTTTCTTCCTCTGTGTATGTGCCTGTGTCTTCTCTCTGTCTCTCCCTGCCTGTAAGTAAAATTAAAACATACAAAAAAAATGAAGAAGTAGTATCTACTTTACATTTTTTATTAAACTATTTATATCTTAGTGTTGAGTGTAAAAAGTTTTATCGTTGTCCTCTAGTTCACACATGGGTCCATATGAACACATAAAACATAATTTTATCAATCTATAAAAAATATGAAAGAGCTGACTTATAGTCTTAATAAATACTTCATAAAAAGTCATTTCTTTTACCTGACTCTAGTTAAAGTTAGCTGAATTCTAACAACCCATTAATAATGGGTTTACAAAATGTTGGGATTAGTGTTGGCCTTCTCAATTTTGTGATCCAGATTATCATTTCACAGAAAGATTGACTGAGTCCCTAAAACACTGAATTCCTGATGGACTTATAGGAAAAGTCTAGACCAGAGATTATAAACTCAATGTCTTTTAAGGCTAGACAAATTGGGTGTCAGGATAACTGCACTTTCAGTGAGCTAAGAATTGCCAACTAAGATGCACTGGTTAGAGTAGAAGATCTACCAGCTCCCAGGCTCAGATACTAGCGCAGCAAAGGCCATTGCTCGCCTGAGTCTGGTTGAGAAAGGGATTATCCATATAATCACTCAGGGGCCTAGATTCTTTCTGTGTCTAGAGCCCACCATTTCATAGGACCTTGTAGTATTCTATATATCCTTTGGTCCGGCTTGGTAAGTGAAAAGGAGTACGCTGAAGGCTGTCAGTACAGTTTCTATGAACTCATCTCAGAAACTTATCAATTTTGACTTCCATTGACCTGGACCAGTTAAATTACCATTTTTACTCCATTGGGTTATAGTATGTACTATACAATGTGTCTTACCATAAAAAAAGGAGATGGGTTTGGCCATCATCTACTACTCTCTGCCCCAGGACATTTAGCTTTTGTGGCCATCAGGCACTGGAGAGTGACAAGGCAACCTGGACCATGCGCTCCATCCAGAGGCCCATCCTCCTTCATGCTGCAGCAGAGTTGAGCCTTGTGGGAGGCTAGGCTGATACTGCAAGATTTCCCCAGCTTTCCTGAGAACCCAGAAGTACAGAACTAAAACCTCTCGTGCTACAGTTACCTTCTTGGTACTAGACAGAACAGTTGACAAGAAGCAATTCATAGAAGAAAAGGTTTATCTTACAGTGTTGAGGAAAAGTTTCATCATGGTGAAAAAAAGCTGAAAGCTGGCTTGCATCATCACATACAGCAGCAGCAAGGGAGTAGCAAAAGTGAACTAGCTAGCAAGGGGGCAGGGCTGTCCAGGCCCAAGGTCTGCCCTAGTGACAAACCTCCTGCAGCAAGGTTCCACCAACCATAGGTTTTACCAGCTGAGAACCAAGTATGAAGCTTAATTACAAATACATGAGGCTATGGGAGACATTTCACATTCAAACCACCACATTTCACTTTTGCAATTATTTGAAAAATATTATACACTATATGGCTAAATTAAAAACCTTTTTAGGCCACATTTAGTCCACAGATTACTAATTTGTAGTTATAGATGAAAATACCATTCTTCAATTATTTAAACCTTTTCATTTATGGAATTTAGTTATGGTTGTTTTAAATATATTTAAATATATTTAGAAATGTTTTGGGGGCAAGAGACAATTTGAGAGACTCAAGAACATTATCTTAAATTTTTAAATACTGTTTTTATAAAGCATTTTATATTCAACTCAAAACTATTAGCTTTTGCTATTGTCTAAGGGGGTGTGTATATGTGTGTGTGCACACACATGTGTGTATGTATAAACTATGTATGGGGTGTGTGGCATTTGCACACGTGTGTGAAGATGCACGAGCCCAGTATACGCATGTACAAGACCAAATGAGAACTTCTTTCTCTATGGCTCATTTGAATATTTCCTTTGGACTGAGAGGTCTGCAAGCCCCAGCAATTCTTCATTCTTCACCTCTCAACAGGGCTGGGTTTACAGACACACAAAGCCATAACCACCTTTTAATATATGAATTGACCCCAGGTAGTCTCACACCCTAATACCTAAGTGGCAAGTGCTGTTAACCACTGAGCCCTGTTCCAGTCCCCGAAAAACACATAATTGAGACAGCTGATGGTAGACCTCAAGAACTATTCATGCATATCTCTTTTTAAATCTAAGTTCTGTGATAATACATTGGTAGGCTGAAACTGGCTTGGCAGAAGTGTTTATACCATGGAAATTGGCAAATGCTACAATGAACTTGTATCCTAACATTGATTGTTAGATATTTGTTTGCCTTGAGTCCCTTTATTCTTCTGGGTCTTACTTTGTTACTTCCCAGTAGTAGCCATGTTACAATTTGGAGCACCTGATTGCCTTTCTCCTGTCCCCCACAATATGTCTACTATCTAGTGCACGGGTACTGAGCACAGCCTTGGTGCTACTCATTCTTGCATTAGTATAAAATAATGGGTCATGTCCATTGTTCTCTTGAGCTCACATAAGCTGAGACCTGCCAACTGATGGTAGTAGTATTCTGTTTTCCATGCAGATTCTTCTCCCATGCAAACATCTTGAGCTACATGTGCATTGTCCTAAGATCTCTGGCATTTCCTTGTAGCTATAGTGTGAACACATGAGAAAGCAAGCGTGTTTGGCATGTGCGCACCTTCCAGGAGGTGGTAAGATGGTGACCCAGGGGTCTCTGGCAGGAAAGGCTCTATATTTGTTTTAAGTAGGCCACAGCTGCTTCTTGCTCTCCCCTCCCTTGCTTTTCTCCAGTTCCTCCCTGTGCTCCACTGTTCAATAGCATCCCCAAAGTGCTGCCCTGTTTAGGTTCTACTGCTGCTCATGCCTGTCGGCAGACTGGGGTTTGCTAAAAGAAAATTTTAATGTCTTAGGATATCAGTGATAAAATGTGAAGCCACAGTGCTTCCTACCCTGCTTATTTGTCAGAAGTTTTATGATGTCCGTGATTTCAGCCTGACTTGTTTTTTTTCCCCCACCTTTTCATTTCCAGGTTCACCAAATCCCACAGGGAGACAGACAAATGAGACCCCCCAAGCCCAAGAGGAGGAAGATCTCCAGATAACAGAGACTACTCCTCTAACACGCAGTGTTTATCATAGGAGCATTCACAGATACATCTGTATATAGGTGTGTTGATATGGCCACTGTTATATCAATATTTAGACTATGGCAGATTGCTACCCCATGACAGGGTGCTAAAAGGGACAATGATAGAGAAGTATTTTGATCAGGAAAGGATAATGAATGCTGGAAAAATCTAATCAAAACCCCTGTATGATGAGAGTGATAAATGGTCAAGAGATTGCTGAGAAACTTTTTCTATAATACAAAAATTGTGATTATAAGAAATAGTCCAAATGTTTCTGAAGAATTTTCAATGTTGTAAATAGAAAATACAGAATTTCATGGTGATATAAGAAATGTAAATATTGTATAATATTGTCATGTACAAGCGTACCTAATGCACACTTTATCTTTTATTGTACAAAGAAATAGTGTACAAAATTCTTTGGTTTCTATGGAGTACACCTACCAGAGACTACCAGTGTAAAGTGATAAATAAAAATACAACCTAAATGCTTTTCTATGATAATGTAAAAGATGCTGTTTTTGTATTTAACAGCAGAGAGAAGGCATGATGATATAATATCTGAATCATGACACACACTTCACACCACTGAGTGTTCATTTATATTGTCTCTCTTGAACAAACCTTGCCTGGAAGCACTGGACTCAGTTTTGGGTATATCAGAACTTTCAGCTTTGTAAATTTTGTAAGGGATGAAGGCTCACAGTTCTAAATTAAGAATTCAGAAACTGCAGCCATTTGTGACAGAATAGGCTTTATTAAAAAAAACTTATATGAACCATTTTACTCAATCATTTATGTAGCTGATATTTAATTTTATTCAATCATTTATATAATTAATATTTGATAGCCACCTATTGAACTAGATAGCTTACCACCAATGATTCTCAAAATTAAGATTTTTTTCTGTGAATAATATCTGACAAGGCAAAACTTTCCATCTCTACACATGGAGGCAAATGCTGCACTTTGAAACCATAACAGAGGCAAGCCTGATTATAGTTAAGATTTTTTGTAGTGGCAAAAATAAATACATAAGCAAATTTCATATCCATATTAATTCATCAGTATTTCTTAACCCAGAAGTTAAGGTGGCTTATAAAATTAATAGTAATGGTAGTTTTTATCAGTATTATATAACATATCAGATTTATTTTATTTAAAGAATTATTTATATCATTCACAGATTCTTATATATATCATTGTGGCTGAAATATACAAATTAAATACATTCACAAAGCTATTTATGTTAAGAAAAATGTGAAACAAACATAGAAAAGTACTACATTACAATTATACAAACCCAAAACTGTGAGCCTTTTAAAGTACCAAGTAATTAACAAGAAATGTAGCACAACATAATTTTCCATCTTTTTTCACAATTCTTGTAGTGGTGGTATTCCTTATCTTCCAGACAGTTGGCAGAGTTTTAGGCCATGTGAATTAGAGATTGTTAAAGAAGGGATCCATTATTCCTTCTCTTGAAAACATCAGCTCTCACCCCAAACCACCAGAGAGTACTGCCTGTCCTTTGGCCCAGGCCTCCTCTGCTGCCCAAAACTTAGCTGCTGGGAGATTTTCCTGAGAAGGCTCTGGACCCCAGATACTACCACCTTCCCACTTCTCTCAGACTCCTCAGTCCAATCATGTGGCAGAGTTCTGGTTACTGAGGAAAAAAGAAAACCAAGGTCATTACTCAAATAGTTTCTTGGGCTATAGCAACATAGCACACCATGTGGGCTGGCTTTTGATAGTAACAGTTCTGAGTTCTTCTCCCAGGTTTCCTGTGTCTCTCTGTCCCTTCTGCTCCCACACCGCCCCTTGCCCTCAGACCCTGATGGGATACAACCAGCTCTATAGGTCTCAATGGAAGCTGGAGTAATTCCTTCAGGGGGTAAGTCCACTTCCTCTTCTGTGCACTGGTGATGGGGTGCCTGCTCAGTCCTTCCTAGAGTCACATGAAATAATCTTTTGTGTAATTCAGTGGACATGTTTTTGGTACAAGTTGATATGTTTGGTATGTTTAAGACATTTTTTTTTGCATCAACCTGCTTTCCTTTTATTTTATGTTCATATTTGTATTTATTCACAGACATGTATGTGTCTGCATGTATTATGTATTGGTTTACAGAAGACGTTTTCATCTTTTGGCTTTCCATCTTCAGACGGAGTTAGCCATCCCTTCTTTTGGGCATTTTGAGTGAATCTTGTTTGTATTTCTTCACCATTATGCATGTTACATCAGCAACCATGTATAAAGTAGGTGTCTACCCATGATCTCACAGGTCGCTTATGGCGTTGCTGTGAGCGCTAGGTGCATTTGTCTCAATCCACTCGGGCTTTCCTCTCTCACAGTGGATGGGTTCATGTAAGCAGTGAATGTAAATATTGTCAGTATTTTAGGTCGTGCAGTGCTGTGATATTTTTTAAGTGTTGCATCTCCTTTACAATTAAAACATTGGTCACTCATGCTTCACTTCTGCCCATAGAGCCATTTCATTCTCATTGTACTGAAGCCAAATCATTTTTAGTGAAGGCTAGACTTTCTATGTTAGTAATTTTTTTTTTATTTCCTAAAGTAACCTTCTTAAAAGAAGAAAAACCCAAATATGAAAAGAGAAGGATTTTTGTGTTTTTTTGCTCCTTTAAAGACCATAATTGTCTCTGCTAGAAAAGGAAATCTAATTTATTTTGTGGCCCTGGACAGTTGTAGGGCACATAAGGAGAATAACTACATATTTAAGTAGTTTATGAGTAAAAATTAACTGAGAGGCTCTTCAGAGTGTGATTTATCCTGTTCATAGAATTACAAATAATCCACAACTTTTAAAATGTCTATTTAAAGGAATATTTTTGGCTTGTACTTTTCAGTTGCATTGTTAATGAAGATGCTTGAAGAACAATCATCCTCATGGTGCCATGAGCCGCAGCTAGTCATTTATTGACACTTTGACTTGGAGTCTTGCTGGGCCTGTTCTTTTAAGTAAATGTAGTCTTCTTACAGGAACATACAGCTACAGAATTGTGGGAGGAGCAGAAGCCTCTGTTGTATGTTAGCTTGTTTTTGTTTTTGTTTTGTAAGTTTAGTAAAGATTCCCTTATCGTATTAGTTGATTCTTTTTCCATTGTAGACCATGATGGCACATTGGTGTGAACTTTGGTTCTTCCATGCAGTTTGCAGTGTCCCCTTATAAGTCAGAAGCAATTCTACATTAGGATCTTAAAATCCAAGCTGCTTGGGATGGTGGTGGCACAGCTCTTTCTGGCTGAAAGCCAAGATTCTAGACCTCACTGAAAATCTAGTGTATTGTTTTTATTTGTTGGTTTATTTGTTTGTTTGTTTGGGGTGGGTTGACCATTTATGTCCAAATAATACCATGAGAAACTCAAAGTTTTTCAGTATAGTTTGCAAGTTTTACATTACTCAATCCATTCTGAGGATATGAACAAAAGATGTCAACCAGTCATGGCTGTAAAACTGAATGAATTTATCTTTTTCTTTCATTCATTCTTATCACATTTGCATTAGCCAAAGAGTTAATAGCATTAGGAATTCATATGTGTAAACAACCCAGAAGTGAGTATTAAGTCAGTGAGCCAAAAAGCAATAAACAACTCAAGCATGAGAAATCTTGCTAACAGTGGGGAGTCTGATATAGAAAAAAATATATAAAAACTATTATCTTCAAATATGAAAAATTAATTTGTATCTACTGTAAATGTGTATGATCAGCCTTATCTGCTTTATACACACTGTGTGTGTGCCTCAGTGACCTTTTATAAACCTGAAAAGTGGTTGATTTATTAATTTGTTATGTAAATATAAAGTTGTCTATAAATTGGAAAGTTTGATGCCATATGGCTTCATAATATACAATGTGTTTTGTAACATCATGCCGTCATGGATTAAGTATAAATACACTGGATTGTCTGTGTAGAAGAATAGCAATTTACATTTCACTTGAATTTCAAATGGATGTTTTTGTCCAAATGGTTTTACTATTAGAAAAAGAAAATGACTTGAATATTTTCAATGTGAACAAAAATATGGTTTTGATTTAACCAAAACTCCTTTTCACACTCAAGACTGTTCACGTCCATGCTAAATGCTTTGAATGATAAGATTTCCACAGGAATTCTATGCCAGGGATCTACCTAGCAAACTTCCCAAGCTGAATCATTTTACTTAACAGGAAAGCTAGAAACCTTTCTTTTGAATATTAGCCAGAGAAGGTGCCCCACCCTTCCTACTGCTTTTCAACTTATTCATTTCTACTGTTTCTACGTATCTTAAAAAGCATGACATCAATAAATACAGCCTAGTTCTTGTGAACTCCTGGGCTACCAAGTATCACCTCCACCCAGGACTTCTCAGCCTTGGGTCAACTGAAATTTTCGGTCAGGTCATTTTTGTTCAGGGGGATATCCCTGGCCTCAACCCACCACATTCCAGTAGCCCTCTCTCCCAGATCATAATAATCAAAAGTGACTGCAAATAGTGTCAAGTCTCTCTTGAGGTAAGGAGGGTAAGGGGTTCAAAATAGGATTTGATAAACACTGCCTCAATTGAGCCAGTTAGGGTGCCTGTGTAACATACAGGGAGATTTGCACACTATAATCAGCAGGAAATGGATTTCTAGAAGCAGCAAAAAATAGTGCCAAAGGTGTGTTTCTCAGCCCATGGTTAAGTAAGTGAATATATTAACATCAGCTCCACTTTAAACTGGTTACTCAGATCCTAAGACCAAGTCAATCATGTCTGAGGCAGTGGCTAGGAGAGTTAACCTAAGTATATGTAGTGCAGAGTTTGCAAGATGACTGAGTGTCCACTTGGAGAAATACACGGAGCTGGGGAGGGGATGGGGGGAGGTTTCCATATGGTGATGTAGCAGCCTCTCTTGGGACAAGATAAGAAATTTTCTCCTGGGGACCATGTTATATGTATGTTTTAACAACTCTCTACTGCAGCCTGGTTCTGGAGTCAGTAGTTTCTGGATAGTCTCATCACAATTCTTAAAGAAGCAATTCATAAGATCTTAGAGGAATCACTGATGTATGTATCCACTTAAATCTTTATTGAGTACCATTGTGAGTGACATCCTGTGAGAAGTAATGAAGATTCTAATAAGCAAGACAGGCCCATTTTCTGCCCTCACAGAACTGATGGAGGGGATAGCTAAATAGAATAAATAGAATCAATGATAAGGGGCATGTTAGGAGAGCACATTACATGGATACTGTTCTTATCTAAAGGTATTGGGAACTTAAAGGAGTATCAATCAAAATGAATTAGGCAAAGAAGAGGATGGGACCGGAAAATGCTGAGTGAGAAGTGTTAGAGACCATGGAAGGGCAAGAATGTATTAAGCTGTGGAGGTTTAGGGAAGTATGAAGGAGAATGGCTAAAGAGCCAGGGGACTCGGGGTAGGTCTTGCCAAGACTTTGCACTTACCCTGGGAAGTTACTGTAGGCTTTTAAGGAGTGATATGTGTAAGTTCATTTTAATGCAGTTTGAATATTCTCAATCTGACATCAAAATCCTCCAAAATGTGAGCCGGGCGTAGTAATGCACGCCTTTAATCCCAGTACTGGGGAGGCAGAGGTAGGAGGATCACCCTGAGTTTGAGACCACCCTTGCCGGGCTCTTCCCCGGGCAGGTAGTGCTGTGGAAGGACCAGGCCTGCTGGTTCCTCCCAAGGTGTTGAGGAGGAAGATGAGCTTCAGACGACTCAGAAATCTCTCCTGGCCACCGGAGAAAAACCACACTGAGTCTGGAGTCTTTTCGAAGCAGGAACTCACAGAAAAAAAAACTCGCTTTATTACTCTGAGCAGTTGCCAATATCATGTTGGGGACGAAGGCGGGGATTTTAGAATGTGGGGAGAGGTAAGGGCCAATAGTAAACTGTAACTATTGAAATAGTAATTACAGTTGCCAAGCAGAGGTAGCAGGCAAGAAGCCATTAGGCGTCTTGCTAAGTCCTAGCTGGCCAGAGACAGGTCGCCAAACTTTAGCTAGGCTCAGGAAGTTCCACTAGGCCTCACGCCTGGGCTTTTCAGGGCCCAACACACCCTGAGACTACATAGTGAATTCCAGGTCAGCCTGGGCTAGAGTGAGACCCTACCTTGAAAAAAAAACACAAAAATATCCTCCAAAATTTATAGCTTTTTTATTGCTATGATAATGTCTCTAGAGGAAAATTCCACACCTGATTTCATAGGATGAGTCATAGTCAAAATGCAAACACACTAAAAATTTATATAAAATTACCTTCAGTATAGGTATAAACTATATGTGAAACAATTTCATTTGGGGTTTATACTTGGGTCTGATTCCCAAGATACTGCATTATGTATATGTAAATATACCTAAACCCCAAATCAATCCAAAATCTGAAACACTTCTCATCTCAAACATTTCAGGTGAGGGATACTCATGAGGCCTGTAATCATGAAGAAATACTACTTAGTACACCTACAGTTATAACCTAGAACTTCATTTCTTCTACACAATTAGGAAAGCACAAGTGTTTATGTTTTGATGATCAAAGGTTGAAAAGGTTTAAATTCCAGAGCATTTTGCTAAAGCAGTGCAGGGGAGGGGGGCAGCAAAGCTTTCTGAGCAGAATGCGAGGTAAGTGTAGGTCAGATGTGGGCCTCTGGAGTGAGCACCTCATGCTGCACAAGCTCCTGGGAACTAGAAGCTGCAGTGAAAGGTGTGAGATGCTGAAGCTTCCAGTTGAGCACTGAGTATTAAGGAAGCACAGGAAAGCCAGATCACAGAGTCAGAGCCCACAACCAGTCATCTGGCTACCGGATCTCTGCCCCACAGCAGGGGAGAACGCATGGCCTTTCATCATTCCATCCCAGCCTGTGATTATATACATGTTCTTCCCAACCACAAGTAGTCACCTTTAGACTCAGTGAGCAGTGAACTTGGGGGCTTTTGAAAGCTGGTTATTGTTTTGTTTTTTTTTAAGGCAATATTATAGCATGTATCCAATCCTGAGGTCTGCAAATAACCTTTCCCTCCAACACAAGGTCCTGTACACAGGAAATACACCCCCATATGGAGGCAGTCCATTATAGTGGTTACAAACTGGGACGTGGAGGGTCCCAATTGATAGGCATTCAAATCTAGTTCTGCCACTAGTTTGACTTTGGACCAGTCCCTTAGCTTACAGCTTTCCTTATCTACAAAATTGGGTAATGCTAGGACTTGCCTTGTGGGTATAAGGATTGAATGACATTACACAGGTACAGCTCTTAGAGCTGATCACTATTTTTTTTTTATTTTTATAAAAAATTAATATTCAAAATTCATTTTTAAACAACTATTCTTATTTATTTATTCATTAGAGAGAGGGAGAGATCGAGAGAGAGAGAGAGAGTAAGAATGGGCACACCAGATGAACTCCAGATGCAAGCACCACGATGTGCATCTGGCTTGTGTGGGACTTGGGTTCTTAGGCTTCGCAGGCATGTGTCTTAACCACTAAGCCATCACTCCAGTCCTCAAAATTCATTTTTAAAAACTCATATAACTCATTTTTTAAAGAAAGCAACTTGACTGTATTAGTAAGCTTTCTATCACAATAGTTAAAAAAAAAAAAAAACTGAAGCAAAGAGAAACTTTTATTGGGCCATGGTTCTCGAGGTCCCAGCTCAAGAACATGTGACTCACAACTTGGACCCCTGGTAAAGGCACCACATTATTGAGAGAGCACTCACTTCCTGACCCTGGAAATGGAAATGTGATGACTCAGTGTCCAACAATCCACTTGAACTTATATCAGTGACCTAAGGACCAGCCCCAAGTTTTGTGTCCCAAAAGTTTTACAACGCTTCCCAATAGTGCAGCTCCTGGGACCAAGCATTTATCGCATTATCTTTGGATAACATGATCCAAGCTACTACTACACTCATTTAAAAAATGGAAAAAAATAATAATAAACAAAAAAAAATGTGAAAGAGGCCACTTAGGACAGGCCACTGGTGAGCACCTGACAGGCTTCTGCCTGGGGCCAACAAAGATATATGTAGGTTACACACTTAGAGCCAGGTGGACCAGGCAGGCCACTTGGCACAGGTCCCTGCCCCTGACTTGAGTAGACCACATGGAGAAGCCTAGGTCCAGTGAGTTGGTCATCCAGATGCTTGTCTGTTACAGGAGTGGTCCCAGCCACAGTCTACCCTTGATTACCTTGGTAGAGCCACTGTTGCTCTGTTCATCCAAGGCTAAGGGTTTATCTCTCAATGTGCAAGGCAAGTAACACAAGAAATTAAGGCAACATATCCCCATCAAAAATGTCTAATCCAAGCCAGGAGTGGAGATGCATGCCTTTAATCCCACACTTGGGAGACAGAGGTAAGAGGATTGCTGAGAGTTTGAGGCCACCCTGAGACTACACAGTGAATTCCAGGTCAGCCTAGGCTAGAGTGAAACCCTACCTTGAAAAAACAAAACAAAAATAATAATAATAATTAAAAACTAAAATTTAAAAATGCCTAGTCCAAGATGGGCATTGTGGAGCACACCTTTAATCCCAGATCTCAGGAGGCAGAGCTAGGAAGATCACCATGAGTTCAAGGCCACCCTGTGACTACATAGTACATACTACAGCCTGGGCTAGAGTGAGACCCTACAAACAAACAAAAAATGCATAGTCCAATATTGGAAATCACTATTGATAACTAATTAGAGGGAATTCCAGAAAATGCATTCTTAAACATAGTTATAATAAACATGTAAAACAAACTTAAGATGTAAGGAGGACATGAATAAAAGCTTGAAAGAAATGCTAGAGAGTCATCTAAAAGAATTGAATAGACATCTGAGTGAAATCAAACAGGTCATGAAAAATTGCCTGAATGAATTCCAAGCAAACACAAACTATTAATTAAATGTAATTAAAAAGTCAAACCAAAGAATGAAACTAGAACTCAGTGGAGAGATAGAGACACCTAAGAAAAGCTTAACAGAAATCAAGAATGAAATAACTCAATTAAATAGCTGCCAGAAAAGCCATATCAATAGAATAGTTCATGGGAAGGACAGGACATCAGGACTTGAGGACAAGACAAAGGAAATAGATCAGGAGGCAACAGTTCCTGACAAGTTTTGAAAAAAGAGCGGGACATGAAAGAAATGTGGACAACTTAAAAAGAAATGTTTGAATCATGGAAATACAAGAAGAAACAGAACTTCAGGTCAATGGCATAGAAAATGTTTTCGATAAAATTACAGAACAAAAATTTCCAAACATTATAAAAGAGAAGCTCATCCAGGTATAAGAGACATACAGAACACAGTATAGACAGAACCAGAAGAGGAATCCCCACATTATATTATAGTTAAAAACTAAACACTTAAGGTAAAGAAAAAGCAACAAAACTGGAGAGAAACAGTTTGTCATTTATAAAGTCCATAAGAATTACATGTGATTTTCCAATGAAAAGTCTAAAATCCAGACGTTCTTGGAATAGTATTTCAAATATTGAAAGATCATGGCTGCCTATCAAAACAACTATATCAAATAAAATAATATAAAATAAGGGGAAAGAAAGTATTTCCGTGATAAAAGCCAGCTGTATAAATATACAGGCACTAAGCCAGCCCTACAGAGAATACTGGAAAGAATACTGACTGAAGAGAAGAATAAACCTATCAATCAACAACAACAAAACAATTAAATAATTAAATCAGAACAGTTGTTACAAATTGAGATCAAGAAAACACCAAACTCCACAAAAACATTGACAGGACAGGTATCAAGCTTTAAATAACAACCAAATATCAGTGGATTGAATTCTTCAATCAAGACACAGGTTAATAGGCTGGATCAGAAAATAGAATCCATCAATTTTCTTTCTTCTAGCCCACCTTACCATAAAAGATATATACCAACTTAGGGTTAAAGGATAGAAAAAGATATTCCAAGCTAAAAGAAATATGAGGCAAGCAGATCTGGTTAAACTAATATATGACAAAACTGACTTTAAAACAGAAATATCCAAAAGGCATGCAGGACAATAGAGGGAGCAATTTGTAAATGTAATATTCTTAAACACATATGCACCAAGCATAGGTGCAGTTAATTTTTTAATTTTTTTATTAATTAGTTTTGTATTCAGCAAATACAGTCAGTTTGATACCATTATTAGGCTCATCAGTGACCTACCCCCACCCATTGGCCCCTCCTTGTTGAGGTATATGGGTCATGCATTGTGGAGTTAGCCCACAGATATGGGTAGGATAAAAGTCTCTGCACATCATGACCCAACATGTGGCTCTGACATTCTTTCCGCCCCCTCTTCCACAAAATTTCCCTGAGCCATGTTGGGTTCATTTTTGGTCTGCTTCAGTGAAGAGGTGTTGGGGGCCTCTAGGTCTCTGGCTCTCTGATTCGGTAGGAGTTGATTTTTCTCTGTGTTGATCTCCTTCACCCTTCTGCTGGTATCTGGTTCACCAGGAAAACAGCACCCTTGCTTGTTTCACCAGTTTTCCTTAGTTTCAGCCAGGGCCCTTTTGAGGTATGATGGGGTGGCTCTCTCCTTAGGATCTGCATGTATCTGAAAAAGAGAAGCAGATTCTCCAACGGAGAGTAAGTTAGCACCAGGACAAATGAGATAACCCTTACTTTTTTTATAGAGAGTTTAATAGGTGTGGGCTCTCTTGTAGCCCACAATTGATGGTAGCTTGATAATGGAGAGTGGGCTTATGTTTGGATATGGGTCCCATACCACTGAGGGGATCAATTAGCCAAATCAAAAGCAGTTGGTTCCCCACCATAGCTGTGTGCCACTATTGCACCTGTATGGGCATCACAACAGGTTATTTGCTTTTAAGTAGATTAGACTATGAGTTGCTTGGACAGATATTGGTCATTTTCCCCCAGTCGCCCATGTAGCACCTTCTGGCACTAGACATGCTGACTGTCTGGGAACTGACTCTCTTCCAGAGCTGATCACTATTAAACTGTAGTGTGAAAGAGTTTGATTGGCAAAGCTCTCACCCAACCCCCACCTCCTGCCCTAGTCATCGTCAGTGGAAGGGATTGCCAAACATATGCGTTGTATTTGTAATATTGGGAAGCTGCTGAAGGGAGGACAAGGTCTCCCTTTGCAGAGGTCTTCTGAGTTCCTCCTCCTTAGCCCTAGGTGTCTGGATCTGCTAATCCAGTGTGTCTCCTGTGTGAATTCTATCATTCATGATACTGAGTACATAAATGGATCCACAAAATTATTACCCAACAAACTAATCTAGAAAATTCTTCCTCTAAGAAGTTAAGTGAATTTGTTGAGGTAAACAGCAAAATCAGAATTTGGTGGAATTTGAGAACCTTTGACTTTCAGCCTCAGAGTGAAGTTGAAAAGAGCTCTACAAATAACTAGCTAAAAATTTTAAAAGTGTCAGCACCTAGAATCAGTCAAAACTGCTTAGTAAGGGTGATTATGTATTTAATTTGAGAGAATGACATTTGGAATCTGAAGTTCTTTACACCCAATGCCTCTGTGCCTTAGGACCAATCACTAAAAAAGATCTGAAGCCAGACACCCAGAATGTGAATGCAGTTATGCAGGAGCTGTGTGACCTTCAGGCTAATGACCTAGTCATTTCCTTAGTTTTATCACCTGAAAATGGGCTTGAAAATAGAAGCTACCTCATAAAACTTTTTGAAATTTATGATGTAGATGAGCACTTAAAAGGCAAGTAAGTGTTATGTAAGTTTAATCGTTGTTACTGTTAATAGCTGTGTATGTAATATTTAATTATATCTATGTTAATATATAATAGAAGCTGAGCTTCTCTTCCATGCACAAATGAGAATGACATGTGTCTCTAAGAAATAATCAGTCTTCCATGGAGTGGCCACTTAAAAGGGTCTAGCTGTTCACATTTAACCGCCTGTTTCTCTTCTCTGATTTAAACACAAATACTCATATGATTTTAAGCAAACATGAGTCAGGAAGTTACTAGAAGAGTTGAGTATGAGAGGGGTGGGTGGGTGTATGTTGCAGTGGGTGGGTTTCATAACTCCTAGGATGAGTTATACCCAAAAGATTAGCATAAAAAAGAAAAGAGATAGTGAGAAGTGCTTTTTAAAACAGAAGAAAACATAAAAAGCATAAAGTAATATTTTTAAATGCTACAAAAGATTATCATTTATTTTTTATTAGAAGTTTGTATTCAAATGCTGTGCCTAGACTTTGCATACTGTGACAACTGTGGCATATCTTGCTAGGAGAAGTTGCAGAAATGTCCACCAGGGGTAGAAAGAGGTGTAGCTGACCACTTAGCTGCTAGGGCATCTGTAGAGTTTCTTGTCTGTGGAGCTCCTGGGGAGTGAGGAAGATTACATGTGGGGAACAGCATGCAGGGATTGACTATGCAAAGATTTGGTCCTTGGACAATGACTGAGTGGGAAATCTCCAGTGACCTTTTGCAGGTTTGCCCCCTTTCCAATCAAATAGGGATTATTTTGAATCAGTAAACATCTTCAAATTTCATAATAAGAATGGAGGCAGGTGCTTTTGATTTCAGGCTGGTTCTCACTAGTTCTGACTTACCTGACAAAAAAAAAATGAGATGACAAAATAAATGAAAGCATGGTTTCACAGGAGCTGGACTGAAGAAACACTGCTGCCTCTGGGCAAGCCATCTGTGTGGGCAGAAATCACCAATGGCCAGCAGACCTGAGACACCACAGATCCCAAAGGGATTGAAGCATCATGGAAAGAGGGACAAGAGAAAGCATTGTGCTGGGTGGGCTAACAGAGACTATGTTTGATGATCATGTCATGAGCTGATAGATTTCTGAGCAAAGAACAAAAGCAAGAAAAGTGGTATTGTATCTACCTCCAGCTGTAGCTTTCCTTTTTGTTGTTAATTTGAGACAATGCCTCACTATGACCCAGGCTGGCCTCCAGTTAATTATCCTATTGCCTCCACATCCCAAGTTCTGCATTTACAGGTATGTACCATATGTCTGGTTAGCTTTCCTTTTTCTATTACAATAGTTTTCAACAATTTTACCAGCAATTTCTATCAGTAAAGTAAAATTGAGGACATACTTCATATGTATGTGTGTGTACTATTATGTATTCTACTGAATTAATATACTTTATATTATAGCCAGGTGTGGTGGCACATGCCTTTAATCCCAGCACCTAGGAGGCTGAAGTTCAAGGATTCCCATGAGTTTGAGGTCACCCTGAAAATACAGAGCAAATTCCAGATCAGCCTGAGCTAGAGCAAGACCCTACCTCAAAAAAAAAAAAAAGTGAAGACTGTATATTATAAACACAATAGAAATTAGGAAACACTGAGATAAGTTGATAAAAGAGTTTTTGTTCCTTCCCTTCAATATATGAGCCTGCATCATGCCCTGGCTGTGTGCATACAACTTTGGAGATCCCTAGTCAAAACAACAAAATACTAGAAGGTTATCATATGTTGCTTCTGGGAGCATAAGCAGCTATGGAAGCAGACCATCAAAGAGGACTCCTGGGAGTGAGATCTCACTTTTCTTACTCAAGTTTGCATGCTTAGTACTGTTAATGCTGATAGAGAGATGAAAGGAAGAACATTCCTGAAAGTCTGATAACTGACATGGGATATCTGATTTGAGAATAACTTTGGCATCTGTATAAACCTAAGAACTGTGCAAATGCATCTCTATGGATCTGACACAGGCCACTACCAGGTTCTATTACCTGCTTAGGAAAGTCACCTACCCAGTATGCAAGGGAAGGACCACAGGCCCAGTACTTCCTGTGTCACACTTGGTAGAAGTGAAAAGATACACCAAAACCACTATAGAACTTCTAGCTCACAAACCTGGACCAGGCACCCTAAATTGTCTACTTGTGTAGTCTGCTCATACTCAGCCTCAGGATAGTTTTGGAACTTCCTGGACAAGTTCCAAAGATATTCCTATTAGCTTGTCCTTGCTGGGGAAATCATCTGACCAGAAGCAGCTTATGGGAGGAAAGGGTTTACTTTAGCCTTATAGATTCCAGGGGAAGTTTCATCACAGTGGAGGAAGCTGGCTCACTCCATCATACATGCACAGAAGAGAGAGAAAAACCAACATCCAGCATACATGGCCAGAGTTCAAGATGGCTCTCTACACACCTAGTAGGGCTAAACTCAAGATTAGTCCCCAGTGACATGCCTCCTCCATCAGCTTGCTAAAGACTAAGTAGGAAGCTTAATCTTAAATTACCTGAGGCTATCGGGGGGTATATATTTGCATTCAAACCACACAAACAATATATGGAAGTTTGTTCAAAAGGTATTGTGGGAAAGAAGCTGAACTGAAGTAGGTTCTAGTCCTACCTCTGCTGTTTGCTGTATGTCCTTCAGTCTTGACATTTGTGAACTTGGGTTTTCTCATCTGCCCCCAAAGGCACCGATGTTACCTTAACTACCACACAGGGTTACCATAAAATCCACATGAGCATGCCTATGAAGTTGTTTAGCAAATATTGTGCAAATGAAGTCAGATAGTATCCAGGCCTATGTATTAAGTTCTTTTCAAGGTATAAAAATTAGGACTCCTAGAATTAACCACACTGAGAAATTTTCTCTTGAGGAGCTTGAGTCTGAACCCAGAGTTTGAAGGCTTTCTGAGCATACAGAATAAAGCAGGTAGGAATGGGAGGTAGCTTACTCAGCAAAGTGTTTGCTGTGCAAGCATGAGAACCTAAGTTTCAACCCCAGTTTGTATATAAAATGTCAGGAGAGGTGGTATGAGCCTATAATTCCAGAACTTTGGAGGTGAAGACAGTGGATCCCTGGGGCTCACTGACCAACCAGTCTAGTTAACTTGGTGACCTCCAGGCCAATGGCTCTGTCTCAATAAAAGTGGACAGTACCTAAGGAATAGCACTCAAGGTTATATTCTGATCTATACACACATACACAGGTAAACAATGAATACTTCCATGTAGTAGTTTGGTAAGTGTCCATGCTTCCATGCTGCCAAGGTTGCTAGGAGATAGTGTTTGCTTTTTCATTCATTCATTCATTCAAAATACACATCATAGCTGTGAGATATAGTGAAAAAGGGTATTTAAGAGCTCCAGTTCCACTAGACAAGAAAGCATAAGCAATAATTATAATACTCTGACAAGAGCAAAAGCCAGCTGTGCATCACAAAGAGCTCTGGAACCTTGGGAGACTAAAATATTGAGGAATGGGGTTAAATGGCTTATAGAAGAGTGGGAGTTCACACACAGCTGGTAGGCACAAGGACATTTAAAAGAGAGGGAAGGAGTTGCAAAGGCCAATGGTGGGCCTTCTAGGAAACAAAAAGGATTCTATAAGTCTTAAATGTAATGTAAGGAGGGTGAACTGAAGCTATACTGCAGAGGACACAGGGTTGGCTGCTCTTCCAGGCCAATAGAATATGGAAAGCCATCAAAACATTTCCCTTTTATTAGTTTTCTTTATTATTATTATTATTATTATTTTTTTTTTTTTTTTTGGTTTTTCGAGGTAGGGTCTCACTCTAGTCCAGGCTGACCTGGAATTCACTATGTAGTCTCAGGGTGGCCTTGAACTCATGGCGATCCTCCTACCTCTGCCTCCCAAGCACTGAGATTAAAGGCATGCACCACCATGCCCAGCTTTTATTATTATTTTTAATATGCACAACATGGTGTCTTCATGATATTTTCATGGCATTAATATATTTTTTTTCATATTCACCCTCCTTTGTCCATCTCCCTGCTCCTTCTGGTCCCCTTTCTTCCCCAGAAAGACTAGTATCCAAAGCAGATGCCAAGTACTACCAGGTAATGATTCTATGGCAGCATATAACTTTGATTTAGAAAGGTTACCCTGACCATAGTATTAAGATGGGTAAATTTTCCTATCCTTCTAGGAAAATGCTCCCCTGACACCAGAGTAAAAAAAAAATCCAGCTGTCTTCTGAGAGGCTCAGTCAAGATAGCATTGACTGGGCTGGAAAGATTGCTTAATGGTTAAGCACTTTCCTGCAAGCCTAAGGACCTATATTCTACTCTCCAGATCCCACTAAGCCAGATGCACAAAGGTGAGGCAAACACAATGTTACACATGCCCACTAGATGGCACAAACATCTGGAGTTCGATTTCAGTGGCTGAGGCCCTGGCATGCCAATTCTCTCTAAAATAAAATTTATTTAAAAAAAAGCAGTGACTTCCAAAATTAGGGCCTGAGTAATAACCAGCATACAGTCAACAATGTAATAGGCTATAGTTGGAACTGAGTGTGAGGAAAGTGTACTTTCAAGTCTGTCTGATAATACATGTGACTCTGAGCAAGTGCACTACTCCCCTCATGGTCCTAAGGAGACATAAGTGTTGTCTTCAGATGAATATTGTGAGATTCTAACCAAGGGGTGGAGGTAGTAGCTCAATAAAGTGCTTGCTTTGTAAGCATGAGGATCCGAGTTTGATCTCCTATGTCCATATTAAAAAGGCTGGCATGGTGGCATGTGCCTGTGTTGCAGTAAGGTTTGCATTGCTGATGGAAATCACCCAATCAAGAGTACCTTGTGGGAACAAAAGGGTTGCTTTGGCCTATAGACTCAAAAGGAAGCTCCATGATGGTAAGGGAAATGACATGAACAGAGGGTGGATATCACCTCCTGGCCAACATCAGATAGACAACAGTGACAGGAGAGCATGCCAAACCCAGGCAAGGGGAAACTGGCTATAACACCCATAACCCCAACAATACACTGCCTCCAGGAGACATTAATTCCTAAGTCTTTCTATCAGCTGGGAACATAGCTATCAGAACACCTAAGTTTATGAGGCACACCTGAATCAAAGCATCACAGCCTGTAATCCAAGCATTGAGAAGGCAGAGACAGGAGGATACCCTGCACTCACTGGCCAGCTAGTCAAGCCTAATTGGTGAGCCCCGGGTCAATGAGAGACCCTACTTTGAAGAGGCATATAGTGTTCCTGAAGATGATATCTGATGCACACACACACACACACACACAAACACAAACACACCACAGTTAAGAAATTCTGTTCAAGAAGACTAGTCATTAGTATAACAATCCTTGTTTACTAAGGAGACTTCTGGGTTTTTCTGTGTTGATGTTTATAAAAATCTATGTACTAGTATGAAACAAGGTATTAGGAGTTCAGTAAAGTCCTTGAACCCCCAACCTTGGGTTTATATCTATTTTTAACCAAGGAATCGAATACGATTGAGAAGGATAATTATTAAATTATTATATTCATTGAGGATAGGAAAGAACCAAGGAAAGGAGAATGAATACACCCATGTGGCTTAAGAGCCCATGTGGAGGGCCTGACAAAAGCCATGGAGAGGATAGAAAAGAAAGTACAAGAGCTCCTGTCATATGGAGAAAGACTCCAAGTGGAAACTAGGGGCTGGGGGCTCTCCCCCTGACTAGGCCCAGCCAAGCCGGGCCAAGGAGAAACTCAACAGAAGTTGGAGGCTCACCAGTGGCAGGAAGCCCAGAGACCTTGCTCTCCCCTCACAAATGTACTCATAACTACAGTGGTGGTGGGGCCTACCTTCCGGCTCAGGTGAGCCCGAGGAACAGCAATTGGTCTGGGATAGGGGCTATCTCAGGAAGAGGCTAGCCATGATGCCAAGTTCTGGGATCTAAGCTTGTCCAACCACAATGTTAGGATTCTAGAAAAAGACCTCCCTCCCAGGGAGGAGCTTAGGTATGGAAAAACAGGTCTAGGGGACTAGGCAAGAGATAAGAAGTCAGATCATCCTTTGCTCTCTAGTAAGTGCAGACTTTCATGCCATTTTACTTTCAGGAGCTACCCTAATTGCCTGAATCCCTCTCAAGTAGTCTGACAATACAATGACAATCAGAAGCATTTTTTTTTTCATTGTAATTGTCAGTTCTCACCCCCTTGCACTTAACATTGTACTTTATGTTAGACTGAATTAAATAAAATAGATGAAGTAAAAAGGAATAATCTGATTTGTGGATATATAGAATGTTATCTTCCTCTTAATGGACTTGCTTTTAATTTTACTACAGTAGGTGATGTATCAGTTGCTTTCTTAGTGCTGAGAAGAAATGAGCAGCCAGAAGTAGCTTACTGTAGTGTTGAAGGCCATCCATCAGAGCAGGGAAAGCATGGCAGGAGCAGGCCGCTGTCTCACATCATCACACCCATGGGAAAAGAGAGAGATGAATGCTGAAAACTCAGCTAGTTGTCTCCTTTTTACGTTAAACTCCAAGAACCCATCTCATGAGATGGTGCCACACACCATTAAGGTGGGTCCTCCCACCTCAACTCACCTAAGGAGGGAAATGTATTGAAACAAACATACAATGTTGTATAGAATAAGCTTTGAGGGGCATCAAACCCCTTAGCAGTCATCATGGTCTGAAATTTTCTTGGCCAAGATTTTCAAAAACTTGACAGTTGTGGCACAGATGGCAGGAGTGAGGTGTCCCAGGGCCACAGGCTTTCACCCAGAGGACAGAAAGGTGGTACACCTGTCATCATGCCTCACATGAAGAACACTTAAATGATGACATGTAACTCATGGGTCATTCTCCAACTATCATGTTCATCCATCATTGGGATCAGAAATGGGAATCAAGAGCCTAAGTCATAACTTCTGCTGGCTTTCACCACAGCTGTGTGCCCTCCCCTTGATCAGCAAGGTGACTGTGGCTGAAATCTCAGGCACAGTCAGTCAGGTCTGAGGAGTCACATTGTAGGGTCACATTACAGTATGATTGATGTGAACTGCTAACTGAGCGGCACTGCCTGGCCAGAAAACCTTCCCATGGCCTCACAGTAGACTGGGTTTCACCACAGCACATTGTCTGGGTTCTAAGAGAAAATGATCCCAAGGAGAACCCATGGAGAAATAAAATTGCTTCACCTGGCCTAGCCTCAGGTCATTGCTTTAACAAATTCTCATGATTAAAAGCAAGATCCCACAACTGGCCAATAATCTAGAAGAGAATTAAACTCTGTATCTTGATAGAGTAACCACAAAAAAAATAAAAAATAGACACATTTAAAACCACCTCAAAAGTTTTTAACAAAATATGTAATGGTGTTACTGATTTGCTAAGATAAAGTAATTGCTAATATTTTTCCAGTCAAATGACAGACAGCTATCTCATTCTGCTTTATGTCAGGAAATCTAAAGCTTAAAGATGTTAGGCAATTTGTTAGGAGCCCAGGGAGATCAGGGTCCAAGCCCCTAGCCACTAAGCTAAAACTCTCACATCACTTTGGGAAGATGAAGTTCAGGTACCTGAAATGTATTTCTCAAAGTTAATAACTATGTATTTTATTCAGCATCATATGAAAAAGTATTTGTATAGCCCATAATAATGTTGGGAAAAAGTTCCCAGTCATAATATGTCAAGGTTTATATAGGAAGAAGGCTAGATTTGAAGAAAAAAAGTCTATGACAATCACTTTGTAAGGGGCTATAGTTTGGACTTTGAATGTCCCTCCGAGGCCCATGTACTAGTCTTGGTCCCTAGAGTTTTGTTGGGAGGTAGTGAAGCCTTTGGGGGCTTCATGGGGAGTTGTTGGTCAAAGGGGTAGGGAGGCTAGGGAGATGGCTCAGCAGTTAAAGGCACTCACTTGCAAGCCTGCTGGCCCAGGTTCAATTCCCCATCAACTATATATAGCTGAACACAAAGCAGTGCATGCATCTATGATCCCAAGGTACCTACAAAAATGGGAGGCAGAGTCAGGAGAACCCAGAAGCTCAGTGGTGCACACGCAGTGGCAAAATATCAAAAGACCCTATCTCAAAAACTCAAAAAGGTGGAAGGAGAGGACAAACATCCTGAGATTGTCCTCTGATGTCCACACATGACTATGGAACATGTGTCCATACACATATGCAAAAGAATCAATAAATAAAAATTTTAAAAAGAGGATTGTGAGACCCACTTCCTTTTTTCTCTCACTCCCTGGACAGGAAGTAAGTGGATTTACTCCTCCTCACAATCCCACTGACAGGTGCTGCCTCACCACAAGCCCACAAGCAACAGGGCCAACTGACCACAGACGAAAACCTCTAAAATGAGCCTCTACTCCTCATACATCATTATTCAGGTACTTTGTCATAGTAATAGAAACCTGACTAACACATGGGTCAAAAGAGAACCTCCTTGATGGCTCACCTTCACTTCCAATAGCTGTTAATGGTCAAAGAGGCCTATGAGCCCCCAAACTAATGCAGGCCATTGTCAAAGCACTTGGTTCCCCTCCATAATGATATGGTAAGACCCTACTGCTGAATACACCACAGACTGTGATACTTTGGGGCACTGTCCTCCTGACATGAACTATCTGAGGAACTTATGGCCCCACAGTGGTTATAGATACACCTACAAGGTGAGCACTGTTCTGAGCCCATCAACATTCTCACATGGAGGCAGAGGAATGAAGGAGATAACAAAGCTTCAGAAGATGGACGACCCTGAAAGGGGAGGGTCTTCAAGGGTTGGGGACTGGGAAGAGGAGACCAAAAGAAAAGATGAAGGGATAGATTATTGTATGTCCATATAATAAAGTTCTGAATTTAAAAGGGACAGGGAGACTCCTTAGCAAGGTTGTAGGGAAAGGGGAGAGTTTCTTAGAACAAGGCATTACTGAGTGAAGGAAGGTAAAACTGGAAGTAGTTTCCCTGCCCTCCAAACACTGTCTCCATCCCATTTTCCACTAGTGGATCAGGAAGAATTTTAGGGAGAGTAGACGGTTCTAAGAGAAGATTTATTTCTGTGAAGAGAGTTACAAGAAAGATGCCATGAGCTGTGCAACATGAACTCTCCCTGGACCTCGAAAGTCTTCATTGAAATTGAAAAAAAATCACCATGGATTCAATATAATTGAATTTCTTGTTACAGCTATTTTAGAAGCTAAGATTCTTTTTTTCCCCAAGGCTGGCTCAAAATCAGCCCATGCTGATCAAGGGGAACTGACATTGGGTCCTTAAATCATAGCCTGAAATGGGTAGTTTACGTTCCAAACAAAGTGATCAAATTCATTAACTAGTTTCAGTCACAATAGAAGCCTTTTCATCCTTCCCAATAACTGGCATCAGGCCCAATTTATTCCAGGAGGAATGAGTCTCCATCAAGCGTGTGTTCCTGAGTGCCTATGCCACATTCAAGGCAGACCTGAACAATCCTCAAGAAGAATGAATTTCCTTCTTTACCGTCATTTGCCCAGTCTGGAGAATGGGAATTTAGTAAGCAGGTAAGTCTCATCCAACCTAAATAGGCTACATAAGAATTCCTCAGCTGGGCATGGTGGTTTATGCCTGTCATTCCAGCACTTGGGAAGCTGAGGCAGGAGGTTTAACCATGACTCCCACCTTAACCTAATCTAGAAAATTCCTCACAGGCATGCCCAGGAATATGTTACAATGGGAAGGATACTAAATCCTGATGAGGTGACAAGTGAGATCAGTGGCAGAGAGCTTGTCTAATGCACATGGGGTCCTAGGTTCAATCCCTAGTACCACCAAAAAAAAAAAAGAAGAAGAAGAAAATTCATTTCTTCAAGAGGCACAAATAAAGATGCCCTTCACTGATATGTCCTTCCACTAAAACTCAAGTTGACTATAATAAAGTAGCCATTGCTAGATTAAGTGCATGCCTAAGCCATAAGTATCACAAGTTTAAGCCAGTCTGGAAAGCCCTTGTTGCAAGAGGAAGAAGAGAGAGAAAGAGAGAGAGAGAGAGAGATACAATGACAAAAGTGGAGAAGCCAAGAATATGAGAAAATAACTTACAGCACTCCCTGTATTTCATATGCTGTACTTTCCATCTGTACATTATACATAACTTCTTTATTTCTCATCCTGTGAGATGAGTACTGTGAGGCCTCCCTACAGACTTCTACAGCAGAGGAAACCATGTCCAAGCTGTGCCCAAGATGACTTACAGTAAAGCTATGAAATAGGCTGGCTCCTAGGTCCTCAGCCATCTCTGAAAGGGCACTTCCTGAAGCCACCTGGCATCCAATGCCTTCTAAACTCAGGCACTCAGTTCTATTGGATTTTCCCTAGATCATCTGAGCTGATTAGCATTCATTATCCTGAACATGTTTCTAGCAAACAAAGGAGCCCTGTCTGAAGCTGGGAAGCCAGGTGAATGGAGCAAGGATTGAGAAGCTGGACATACTAATGTAGGAAGGTCAAAGTATTAGAGTTTGGTCAAGTTTGACCTTAATTTCCAAAGGTCAGGGAGGTCCCTGGCATTCACTGGGTTTTAGGGCTTCAGAGCTCAGCCTGCAGATGAAAGGCAAATGTTCTCTGCTGCTTGTATGGTCCCAGCTGGTGCCTGGAACTGTCCGGGCCACTAGGAGGTACACCAAGCCCAATTCAGGACTTGCAAACATACGAAGAGTTATGTGAGAGTAAGCTTTCAGCCACAGCACCTCCACATCAGGAGGTTAATAGAGAGCTACAGGATGAATTGTACCCTCCCAAAATTCATATGTGAAAGTCTTAACTCCCAGTGTGACTGGAAATAGGATACGTGAAGAGTGATCTAAGTTATGTGACGTGATGAGTAGGGTCCTGATCCAATTGGATTGCTGTCCGTTTAAGAAGAGTAAGAGAGAAGGCTCAGCAGGTCTGAGTCTTTTACATACAAGCATGTGGGCCTGAGTTTGATCCTCACCACCCATGTAAAAAGCCGGACATGGCCACACATACCTGAGCCCCCAATTCTAAGCAGAGCAGGAGAATCTGTCCAAGGCTGGAGAATCTGTCCAAGGCTTGCTGGTTCTCTAGTCTGGCCAAAAACAGCAGTTTCAGGTTTGGTGTCAGACTTCATCTCAAGGAAACAAAACAGAAACCAACAAAAGAGGGCAATAAGGTTTTCTTCTGGCCTCTGCCCAAGTGCACACACCAAAACAAAAATCAATCAATAAGAAACACCAGGAATGCAAACGTACAGAGGGAGAAACAGCAAGGCACAGCAAGAGAGTGGCCATCTGCCAGCCATAGGGAAAGGCTAGGTAATACCGTTCTTGCTCTTGGACTCCTGTCCTTTAGAACTGTACAAAATAGATGTATATTGTTTAAGCCACCCAGTGTGGAACATTTTGTTATGATAGCTGTTGTAGTCAGCTCCACATTGCTGGGACAAACATCCAACCAGCAGGTTACAGGAGGAAGGGATTTCTTTCAGGCATGCAGAGTCCAAGAGAACACCATCAGCGGTGGAAGAAGCTCCCTTCCTTTCACAGATCCAAGCAGAGAGACGTCACCCACAGCCAGAACCACAAAATGCGACCACCACCACCAGAGCACACAACCACCAGAGCTCAAACTGCTCTTTCCACCCCGGAGGGCTGAGCTCTGGCCGTTAGGAGCTCAAGTAGGAAGTTTAATCAAAAATGACTGAGTTGGGCTGGAGCAATGACTCAGTGTTAAGGCACTTGCCTGTAAAGCCTATGGACCCAGGTTTGATTCCCCAGAACTCATGTAAGTCAGATGCACAAAGTGCTGCATGCATCTGGAGTTTGTTTGTGGTGGCTAGAGGCCTTGGCATGCCCATTCTATCTCTACTTGCCTCGTCTTCTCTCTCTCAAATAAATAAAAAATATTTTTTAAAAAATGAATGGGTCTAGCTGGGCATGGTGGCACACACCTTTAATCCCAGAACTCCGGAGACAGAGGTAGGAGGATTGCCATGAGTTCGAGGCCACCCTGAGACTCCATAATGAATTCCAGACAAGCCTAGGCTAGAGTAAGACCGTACCTCAAAAAAAAAAAAAAAAAAAAAAAAGAGTCTATGGGGCCATACATTTAAATCAGGAAGACATGCAACCAGCAGCTGTGGTGGTTGGTGCAAAATGGACTCAAGCATCCTCATGTTTTTATCTTTCTTCTGGGTCTGGAAGGACTGATGAATCATGGAGGGACACCTGGAAAGGTCATGTGTCCAAGATGCTTGTGACCCCCAAACACACAGACTTAAAGCACTGGAAAGCCAGACCTTTTAGATGCTTCACATCAGCAAACAGCAGCTTCCAGTTCCGTGTTCCAGGCTGCTGTGCTGGAGGGAGTAAAACAACTTCACTGTGTCTTCTCCTTTCACAGGTGCTTGTGGGCCAGTGTCAATGTCACTGAGCTGAATTCAGCTCAAAGGAAATTTGCTTCTCTCTAAACCTTTTGGTTCCAGTTGAGAACTTAACAGTAAAAAGTATGATCCTGTTTATGGAAATGCCCAATGCTCAAGTCAAGTTATAACAAGAATGGTGAAAGTGTTGACTCCGGCTGTCCTCATCTGACTTGTGGGATTTTCTTTTCTTCTCTAACCACAAGAAAGCTTTCTTTAAAAAGAAATCTCCGAGGCTGGAGAGATGGCTTAGAGGTTAAGTGCTTGCCTGTGAAGCCTAAGGACCCCAGTTCGAGGCTCAATTCCCCAGGACCCACGTTAGCTAGATGCACAAGGGGGTGCACATATCTGGAGTTTGTTTGCAGTGGCTGGAGGCCCTGGTGCACCCATTCTCTCTCTCTCCCTCTTTCCCTCTCTGTCACTCTCAAATAAATAAATAAAAATGAACAACAACAAAAACTAACAAAAAAAGAAATCTCTGGCTGGAGAGATGGCTCAGCACTTAAGGGACTTTCCTGCAAAGCTTAATGACTTAGGCTTGATTCCCTAGTACCTATGTAAAGCCAGATGCACAAAGTGGCACATGTATCTGTTCATTCACAGTAGCTAGAGGCCCTGGTATCCACTCTCTCTCTCTCTCTTTCTCTCTCTTTTTCTCCCTCTCTATCTCTCTCTTTTTCTCCCTCTCTTTCTCTTTCTCTCTCTCTCCCTGTCTGACTGTCATGAATGAATAAATAAATAAATACTTTAAAAAAATATCTTACCATGAAGCAGAAACAAAAGAAGTGAAATAAGCCAGGCGTGGTGGCGCGTGCCTTTAATCCCAGCACTCAGGAGGCAGAGGTAGGAGGATTGCCATGAGTTCAAGGCCACCCTGAGATGACAGAGTTAATTCAGGTCAGCCTGGACCAGAGTGAGACCCTACCTCGAAAAACAAAAAAAAAAAAAAAAAAAAAAAAAAAAAGTGAAATAAGGGACAGGGGGAAAAGGGTGGTGAGAGAGATTATGACATATTGTCTATATTTATGCAAGTTGTCAATAAAAAGTTACAAAAAAAAGAAGTGCAGAAGGGCTAAAATTCATATATTGTAGAGGAAGGATGAGTTCAGACCTCTCCCTGCAAGGCAAGGCATTGCAAACCACATCTGAGGACCTGTCTGATATCATCTCCATGTGCTCCTCCATGCATCATGAAGAGTTAGTTTCACACACATTCCTGGCTATGCTTCAGCCAGTCACCAGACCAGAACTCAAGGACCATGGGACACCCCTGCACTCAGGAGCTAATGAAGGGATTCATCACAGAGGAGAGTCTGGACCCAGTGAGCTTGCTCAGCTCTCTCCCTCCAAATCGCCACACATCAGCAAAACTCAGCCCAGGGGTGACTGGCTCACCTTGAACATCCTGCTGCACAGAATGCAGAAGCAGCTGGTGAGATTTACGCAGCTCTCCAGACCCTAACTACCAGGAGCCTCTAGGTCCGTCTCCTCCAGGAGCCTTCAGCTTCTCCTCTACCAGCCATTCCCAATCAGCAGGCCAAGGCATTACTCTCCTAAAAAATCAAACAGGATTCAAACTAAATACCTTATTGCAGCCTTTTACACTCCCTCATCCACTTTCGGAATGTGTGACAATTGTTATTTCTACCTCCGTGTTTCACATACGTGTTTGAAATGTTCTTTTCATTTGCATGTTGTGATTCCTTGCTCTTATCATCATTGCCTTGTGGGTTCCCTCTTGAATCAGTCTTTCTTTCTTTCTTTCTTTATTTTTTGAATCAGACATTCTTGTGGATGCGTCTCTGGTGGAGTACAGGTGCCTTGATCTTACCTGTGTTCCTCTGCAGGGTGGAAGACTGAGCAGCACCCTCAAGGCTCACATGGCACCCTTCCAGTCAAGCCAAGAGTTGCAAGCTCACCTGTAGTTTTACTGATACTGGGTGCATTGGTTCATTTCTCATTTCCTACCTGCCCAGCAATGCCTCAATTCCAAACACACACTAGGTGCCCACGATCATGCCCTAGCCTTGCCTCTGCTGCCTCCAGAAAGAGCAGCTTCCACCATGTCCACTACCCCTACATCTGTCACCAGGACCCTAATGTCTCTTTTCAGTCCCATTTCCACTGGTTTTTTGTTTAGACCGCCATTACTGTCAACCTGCGTTATTGGATGCACTTCCTGGCTCGGCCCTGCTCTTGCTCACTCCTCTCTAAGAATCTGATTACTACCACTGTGGACTTTCAAAGCCTGTTACCCTGCTGAGTGACCTCAGGAGATAAAACACCAACCCCCCTCTGATGGTTAACTTTGATTGTCAATTTGATTGGATTAAGAAATTCCTAAGCCATCTCAAGGTCACTAACATCTAAAAAGAGAAGGGTCTCTAACCAAAAGTGAGAGTAGCATTAATATATGGGTATTAACAGTGCCTGACACTACCTACTCAAGAGCATCATAATAGGAAGAAAATATCATGACATCAAAATAAAAGAGATACTGCTTGAGAGGGAGAGGGGATATGATGGAGAGTGGAGTTTCAAAGGGGAAATCAGGGGAGGGAGGGAATTACTGTGGGATATTGTTTACAATCATGGAAGTTGTTAATAAAAAATAAAATAGAATAAAAAAATAAATGGGAGGGAGCTGGAGGGATGGCTTAAGGTTAAGGTGTTTATCCACAAGACCTAAGGACCCAGGTTCAATTCACTAGAACCCATGTAAGCCAAATGCACATGGTGGTGCATGCATCTGGAGTTTGTTTGCAGTGGTTAAAGGCCCCAGCAAGACCATTCTCTCCCCCACCCTCCCCTCTCTCTCAAATAATTAAAGAAAAAGAAAGAAAATGTCTAGAGCAGTAATAGGTCACTTCCAGATGTGTCTGTAATGTATTTCCAGAATTGGTTTAACTGAAGAGCGAAGACCCACCCTGAATACAAGTGGTACCATCTCTCTGGTAGAGACCAAGACTGAATAAGGAGAAAAGGAGAAAGCTAGCTGAGCCTCAGCACTCATCTCTCTCTGTTTCCTGGTCTGATGAGCTGTGAGCAAGAAGCTGCTGCATACACCTGCTGCTACAAACCTACCCAACACCACTGAGCACACTGCTGCCAAGGAGCCACCCACCATCATGTCCTCCCTGCTGGGATAGACTTGCATCTCTTTAACCTGTGAGCCAAGATATATTCTTCCTCCCTTAAATTGCTCCTTGTCAGACATTTGGTCACAGCAATGACAGAAGTATCCAATACACTTGCAAATGTGACTTTGGAGACTGGCATGGACTGAATTTCATTCCCCAAAATGTATACAATTTAGCTGTGCACTCAGTATATCTATATTTGGAGATGAAGCCTCTAGGGGGGCATTGATGTTAAGTGGGGTTAGAAGATACAGCTTTAATCCCCAACCCTGGTGTCCTTATAAGAAATGAAGACAAAGGGAAGAGAAAGGAAGGGAGGGGGTACTTAATAGGATGGTATTGTATATATGTAAGTAGAAGAATAGATTAATGGGGGTAAAAAGGCCCAAGTGAGGTCAGGGAAAGAAATTGAGTAAGGGAAAGGTGGAGGGAAGGCTAACAAAAATCTAAGAGGACATAAATAAATCATATGGAAGCCTATTTTTTTGGACAATGAAACACTCAGGAGCTGTAGATTGTTGCTAGAAAATTTTCAGTGCCAGGGATGGGATAACTTCCAGTGAGTTGTTGGCCAGGGAGGTCCCTGGTATCCCCAAAACATTATAGGCCATTGCTGAGGCCTTTGGTTTCCCACCAGGAATAGATGGTAAGATCCTATTGCTAAAGACTCCACATACTGAAAAATCCTGCTGGAACTGAGCTGATAACCTCCTCCATGTATACCAGCTGACAGAAAGCTGGAAGAAGCCATTCTGCATGCAGTTCAATGGGAGAAAGAGAAAATACCAAGGAAGATAATCAACAGTGGATACTGCAAGCCTTATATTTGGCCAGCCAGGCCAAATGAGCCAAAGGGTGCAATAGTAGTACATCTGTCATGGTAGAAACCAACTGCCCTCTAGTTGGACTGGAGGCCTGCTCCATGTGAGGAAATACATCTTTGATACTGAAAACTTAAAGTGGGGTAGTCATGAGCCCTAGGGGTGTAATGTCTACGGCTGTCTGGCTGAAAGTATATATTATCTCATCAAACTGCTCAGTATGTACTTCTCCTAATGTTCATATCCTTATATTAATGCTACTCTCATTTTTGGCAGAGAATCTTCTCTTTTCAGATGGCAGTGAGCTTGGGATGACTCAGAAGGCATCATGGTGCTAGAAAGAAGTGACTGGAGTACTCAGCATTGCAATATCTCTATCACCCCTTCCAAGGCTCAGGGTCTATTGTGGAAGAGGTAGTGGAAGGAATGTAAGAGCCAAGGAAGGGTAGGACTTCTTACAATGTGCTCCTCACAGACATAAAATGTCCTGGGTATCCATGCCCTCATAGTGCCTGACACTACCTACATAAGACCATCATAATAGGAGGAAAAGATCATGTCATCAAAATAAAAGAGAGACTGATTGAGATGGGGAGGGGATATGATGGAGAATAGAGTTTCAAAGGGGAAAGTTGGGGGAGGGAGGGTATTACCATAGGATACATTTTATAATCATGGAAGTTTTAAATAAAAAAATGAATAAAAAGAAATGAAGACATCAGCAGTGTGTGTTGGCAGAGGCCTTAGGAAAGATAGCCATTTGCAAAAGGGAAGCATGCAGGGCCTAATAGCATGGGTCTGTAAGCCCAGTTACTGGCAGGTTGAAATGGAATAATCAAAACTGAGATCAAGGATCAAGAATCAAGTCCAGCCTGGGCAACTTAGAGAGACCCTGTCTCAAAATTTTAGACAAGGAAGAAGACAAGCCAGATATAGTGGAGTATGTCTATCATCTTAGTGCTTGGGAGATGAAGGCAGGATGATCAGAAGCTCAAAGTTATTCTCAGCTACCTAACAAGTAAAAGTCAGCTTGTGTTACCTGAGACCTTGTCCCAAAAACAAAATAAAGCCAGGCATGATCGCCTTTAATCTCAGCACTTGGGAGGGAGAGGTAGGAGGATCACCATGAGTTTGAGGCCACCCTGAGACTACATAGTGAATTCCAGGTCAGCCTGGGCTACAGCAAGGCTCTACCTCAAAAAACTAATAATAATAGCTTTTGAAAAACATCAAAAAGAGTAAAAAAAAAGGTTGGGGGTATAGATATAGCTCAGTGGTGGAGTACTTAGTATTTCCAAGATCCTGGGTTCAGTCACCAACACCAAAAAGAGAGAGGGAGTGAGAGAGAAAACCTGTGACTCAAGCCAGCACTGACAGGCTTTACAAAACCACCAGGGCTCCTTTTGCCTGTTGTCCTTGGCTCCTTGCTGCCCTCCAAGTTGGACCAAAGACAGCAGCCCTCTGGGAATCCTCCAGGCCTTCAGCACCAGATTGGGACTGCTGTGCACCCAGTCTCCAGGACCAAGCAACTATTAGGCTCTTAGCCACTCAAGCAGAATCCACTGTTGGACTACTCAGCCCATGTTAGGTAAGCCAATCTAATCAATGCCCTTTGTTATATATATTCATTCTATTATTTCAGTTCCTCCAAGAGAACCCTAATACAAATCCTATTTCACTTAATTTTTAGCTGATCTTTCTTACATGCTTATCATCACTCTCACATGTCTCCTGTGCTATGCACTCTTCCTCTTCAAACTTACATCCAGGCTTCCCTCACCCACATGCTAAAATAACCCAAAAGAGTAAAGACTCCTAGAAGAAAATGCAGGACTAATCTTTTTAACATTGGATTAGGTTGTAGTTTGAGAATAGTTTTATCTTTTTTATCTTTTAGATGATGCCAAGTCAACAACAACAAAGGCGGAGATAATCTTCCCATCACCAAATTACATTTTTTTGTGCGTGTTTTAAAGTACATCATTGAGAAAAGAAAAGGCAACTAACATAATGGAAGAAGACTTTGAGAACAATGTACCTGTTAAGGATTTTGTATCCAGAATATTTAATGAACAATTAAACCCAGTTAAAGAAAAGCAACACACTAAAAATGGGCAACATATCCATATAGACTTAAAAGATATATAAATGGCCAATGAGCACAAGAAAAGGTGTTTAATATCATTAGCTCTTGGAGGAAAACAAACCAAAAGCTCAATGAGAAACTGCTTCAGACCCATTGGGAGGAAGAGAGTAATTAATAATAAAAATAGGACTTCTGGTTAAGATGGCAGCTTAGGAACCACACCAAAGCAGCCAAGGGGAGAAAAAGCCAAAGAATACCCAGAAAAATACACACTTTTACTAAAAAGTGAGGTGCATAAGAAATTAAAACAGCAGCAGAGAAGTAGGAGAGATCCAGGGCATCCAGAGCCCACATAGGAAGGCCTAAGCGGCCCTGGCAGTGGTGGCTTTGGCAGTGGCTGCTCCAGCAGCAGCAGAAGTGGAAGTGGCGACTCCAGCTCCAGCTCTGGCAGCAGCAGCAGCAGCAGCAGCTCTGGTAGCAGTGGATCCTGCAGCTGCAGCAGCAGCTTCAGCAGCAGCACAGGGGCTCCAACAGTGGCAGCTCCAGCAGCAGCTCCAGCAGTGGTGGTGCCAGGTCTGTGGGGCCACAGCTGCCAGGCTCAGCTTTCCCCATAAGAAAAGCCAGTGTCCAGCTCCAGAAAACAGAACAGCAGTCCAGCAATCCAGTCAGCCTACTTGAACCCACAGGGCGCCAAAGAAGGATGCATAACTAACACCAAAATCATCCAAAAAGGTAACTGGGATTGTACCAGGGAAGGGTCTCACTTGGTCACAAGCTGACTTGGAACCCTCAATGGACAGAAATCAACCTCTTTGTTGATAGAGGATCTAGTTGTTATAATATCTACTCTTGCATAAATACTTAGTGCTGTTTTTCATTGAATGCATACATTGTTTAGTTATACTTTAGAATCTATCTGTATTTTGTTCCACTCAGCCTACTTGAATTCTCCCATAGGAGGCAAACCCATTCCCTTGTAGATACTATGAGAGTCTTAAGAGCCACACTTAACACCTTAAGCTCCTACCCTGAAGATATATAACATCAGATCAATTGATAGAGCTAAGAATACCCAGCTAGCTAGAAAATCCAAACATTAACTTAATCCAAGATGCAAAAATATATAGATAATAACATAAGAAACACTAAAAAGCAAGACAATATAAATCCACCAAAAAGTATTAATGCATCAGAAATGACCTCCAGTGAGAATGAGTTAGAGGAAATGCCTGAGAAAGATTTCAAAAGAATGACTGGAAATATATTCAAAGAAGTCAAGGAAGAAATCAAAGAAAAACTCAAAGGAATCAAAGAAGACACAGGAGACCAATTTAACGAAATAAAGGAGTCAATATAAGACATAAATAAGGAAATAGAAATAATAAAGAAAAACCAGTCAGAATTATTAGCAATGAAGAACACAGTTAATGAAATAAAAAACTCTGTAGAAAATCTCACCAGTAAAATGGATGAAGGACAGGACATAATACCTAAGCTAGAAGACCAGGTGGCAGATGCAATACAGTTCAACAAAGAGAAAGACAAACTAATAGAAAAGTATGAATGGGAATTTCAAGATATTTGGGACACTATGAAAAGATCAAACATAAGAACTCAGGTCATAGTAGAAGGAGAAGAATTTCACTCCAAAGGCATAGTAGCATTTTCAACAAAATCATAGAAGAAAACTTCCCCCAAATTGGGAAAGAGGTGCCAATGCAGATATAGGAAGCCTTTAGAACACCAGCCAGACAAAACCTGGAAAGAACCTCTCCTCACCATATTATAATCAAACTACCAAACACACAATCCAAAGGAAAAATATTGAAAGCAGTTAGAGAGAAAAATCAAGTTACCTACAAAGGCAAGCCCATCAGGATTACAGCAAATTACTCAACACAAACTTTAATAGCCAGAAGGGCTTGGAGTGATGTATTCCAAGTTCTGAAAGATAACAACTGTCAACCAAGGTTACTTTATCCTGCAAAGCTATCCATTCAAATAGATGGAGAAATAAGGACATTCCATGAAAAAAGCAGGCTAAAGGAATATTTGAAGACAAAACCAGTTCTACAGAAAATACTTGAAAGAATCCTCCATGCCAAAGAGAAGGAAAGCATACCTATAAGGAACCTGGAAAAAAACAAACAATACGGGCTGGAGAGATGGCTTAGCGGTTAAGGCGTTTGCCTGAAAAGCCAAAGGACGCAGGTTTGACTCCCCAGGACCCACATAAGCTAGATGCACACACATCTGAAGTTAGTTTGCAGTGGCTGGAGGCCCTGGCATGCCTATTCTTTCTCTCTGTCCCTCTCTCTCTCTCCCTGTTTCTGCATCTCTCAAACAAACAGACAAATAAACAATACTCAAATACTAGTTAACACAGAGCAAAGCAAAAGTAGAACCAGAACTACAAAAAAAAAAGGCAAACATAAATACGCACATTTCAATAATAATCTCTTAATATCAACGGCCTCAATGCCCCAACCAAAAGACAGGTTTGCAGACTGGGTTAAAAAGCAGGATCCTACAATTTGTTATCTCCAAGAAACTCACCTTTCTACAAAGGATAGACAATATCTTAGGGTGAAAGGTTGGGAAATGGTGTTTCAAGCAAATGGGCCTAGAAAACAAGCAGGGGTTGACTTCAGTCCAACGATAGTCAAGAAAGATAAAGAAGGTCACTTTATATTGATTAAGGGCACACTCCAACAGGAGGACATTACAATCCTAAACATATATGCACCTAACATGGGGGCTCCCAAATTCATCAAACAAACACTATTAGAACTAAGGTCACAGATAACACCAAACACAGTGGTAGTGGGGGACTTCACCACCCCACTTTCATCAATTGACAGGTCATCCAGGGAAAGAATAAACAGAGAGGCATCTGGACTAAATGAGGTCATAGAAGGAATGGACCTAACAGATATATACAGGACATTTCATCCAAATGCTGCAGAATATACATTCTTTTCAGCAGCACATGGAACATTCTCTAAAATATACCATATATTAGGACACAAAGCAAATATTAACAAATTCAGGAAAATTGAAATAATTCCTTGCATTGTATCTGACCACAATGGAATTAAACTACAAATCAATAACAGGAAAAGCTATAGATCATACACAAAATCATGAAAACTAAACAATACATTACTAAATGATGAATGAATTGAAGAAATTAAGAAGGAAATCAAAAGAATAAAGAGTTGAATGATAATGAGAACACAACATACCAAAATCTCTGGGACACAATGAAGGCAGTTCTAAGAGGTAAATTTATAGCTTTAAGCGCCTATATTAAGATATTAGAAGGACACAAGTAAACTACCTAATGCTTCACCTTAAATCTTGGAAAAAGAAGAACAAGACAAGCCAAAAATCAGTAGACAGGAAGAAATAATAAAGATTAGGGCAGAAATTAATGAAATAGAAACAAAAAACAAAAAACAATCCAAAGAATCATTGAAACAAAGATTTGGTTCTCTGAAAGGATAAACAAGATTGATAAACCCTTAGCAAATCTGACCAGAAGAAAGAGAGAAGAGACACAAATTAATAAAATTAGAGATGAAAAAGGTAACATCACAACAGACACCAGGAAATTTAAAAAATCACAGGGACATACTATAAAAATGTATACTCCTCTAAGTATGAAAATCTGAAAGAAATGGATGATTTCCTTGACTTATATAACCTACCTAAATTAAATCAAGATGAGATTAATCACTTAAATAGACCTATAACAAGTATGGAGATCTGAGCAGTTATCAAAAGTCTCCCGAATAAAAAAGTCCAGGCCCAGATGGATTCCACTGAATTTTACCAGACCTTCAGGGAAGAACTAATGCCATTGCTTCTTAAGCTTTTCTATAAAATAGAAAAAGAAGGAATCCTACGAAACTCCTTCTACGAAGCCAGCATCACCCTGATACCAAAACCAGGCAAAGATAGAACAAAAAAAGAAAATTATAGACCAATCTCCCAAATGAACATAGATACAAAAATTCTCAACAAAATATTGGCAAACAGAATACAAGAATATATCAGAAAGATCATTCACCCCAAACCAAGTAGGCTTCATACCAGAGATGCAGGGATGGTTCAACATATGCAAATCAATAAATGTAATACATTATATAAATGGACTGAAGAACCAAATCATATGATCATCAAAGTCCAACATCCCTTCATGACAAAAGTCCTACAGAGACTAGGAATAGAAGGATCATATCTCAATATAATGTAGGCTATTTATGAAAAGCCTACAGCCAACATATTACTAAATGGAGAAAAACTGGAAGCTTTTCCACTAAAATCAGTATCAAGACAAGGGTGTCCACTGTCCCCACTTTTATTTAATATAGTACTGGAAGTTTTAGCCAAAGCAATAAGGCAAGAGACACACATAAAAGGGATACAAATTGGAAAGGAAGAGATCAAGTTATCATTATTTGCAGATGACATGATTCTATACTTAAAGGACCCTAAGACCTCTACTAGCAAACTGTTAGAGCTGAAAAAACCTATAGCCATGTAGCAGGATACAAAATAAATACACAGAAATCAGTAGCATTTCTATATGCTAACAACAAACACACAGAGAATGAAATCAGAGAATTATTCCCATTCACAATTGCATCAAAGAAAATACAGTACCTTGGAATAAACCTAACCAAGTAAGTAGAGGATCTCTACAATGAAAACTATAAAACACTCAAGCAAGAAATTGCAGAGGACTCTAGGAAATGGAAAAACATCCCTTGTTCCTGGATCAGAAGAATCAATATTGTGAAAATGGCAATCTTACCAAAAGCAATCTACACATTTAATGCAATCCCCATCAAAATACCAATGGCGTTCTTCAAGGAAATAGAAAAAACAATCCAAAAATTCATTTGGAATCACAAAAAACCTCAAATATCTAAAATAGTACTGAGCAACAAAAATGAGGCCGGTGGTATCACTCTACCTGATTTTAACCTATACTACAGAGCCATACTAACAAAAACAGCATGGTACTTGCACAAAACCAGACATGTAGATCAATGGAACAGAATAGAGGACCCAGATGCAAGTCCAAGTAGCTATAGCCACCTGATATTCGATAAAAATGCCCAAAATACTCATTGGAGAAAAGGCAGCCTCTTCAGCAAATGGTGCTGGGGAAACTGGATATTTATCTGTAGAAAGATGAAAATAAATTCTTCTCTCTCTCCATGCACAAGAATTAAGTCCAGATGGATTAAAAACCTTAACATCAGACCTGGAACTCTGAAACTGCTAGAGGAAAAAGTAGAGGAAACCCTTCAACATATTTGGTCTTGGCAAAGACTTTCTGAATATAACCCCAATTGCTCAAGCAATAAAGCCACAGATTGACTGCTGAGAACTCATGAAATTACAAATATTTTGTACAGCAAAGGACACTGTGAATAAAGCAAAGTGGCAACCTACAGAATGGGAAAAAATCTTTGCCAGCTATACATCTGATAGAGGATTAATATCTAGGATATACAAAGAACTCAAAAAATTAAATAATAATAAATCAAACAAGCCAATCAAATAATGGGCTATGGAACTAAATAGAGAGTTCTCAAAAGAAGAAATACAAATGGCATGTAAGCATCTAAAAAAATGTTCTACATCCCTAATCATCAGGGAAATGCAGATTAAAACTACGTTGAGATTCCATCTCACTCCTATCAGATTGGCTACCGTCATGAAAACAAATGACCATAAATGCTGGTAAGGATGTGGAAAAAGAGGAACCCTTCTACACTGTTGGTATGAATGCAATCTGGTCCAGCCATTCTGGAAATCAGTGTGGAGGTTCCTAAGACAGCTAAAAATTGATCTACCATATGACCCAGCTATAGCAGTCCTAGGCATATATCCTAAGGACTCACCTCATTTCCTTAGAAGTACCTGCTGTACCATGTTTATTGCTGCTCAATTCACAATAGCTGAGAAATGGAACCAGCCTAAATGTCCCTCCACTGATGAATGGATAATGAAGATATGGCACATTTATACAATGGAGTTCTACTCAGCAGTAAAGAAAAATGAAGTTATGAAATTTGCAGGAAAATAGATGTACCTGGAAAGGATTATACTAAGTGAGGTAACCCAGGCCCAGAAAGCCAAGTGTCAAATGTTCTCTCTCATATGTGGATCCTAGCTACAGATGATTGAGCTTCTGTGTGAGAAGGAAAAAACTCAATAGCAGAGGCCAGTAAGCCAGAAAAGAGATAGAAAGGGAAGAGAAAGGAAGGGAAGGGGGTACTTAAAAGGATGGTATTGTATATATGTAAGTAGAAGAATAGATTAATGGGAGTGAAAAGGCCCAAAATGAGGTCTGGGGAAGAGATTGAGTAAAGGAAACGTGGAGGAGGACTAAACAAAACCTAAGAGGATATAAATAAAACATATGGAATCCTACTTTTTTGGACAATGGAACACTCAGGAGTTGTAGATTTTTGCTACAAAATATTCAGTGCCAGGGATGGGATAGCTTCCTTTGAGTTGTTGGCCAGGGAGATACCTGATGCCCCAAAACATTATAGGCCATTGCTGAGGCCCTTGGTTTCCCACCAGGAATAGACGGTAAGACCCTATTGCTGAAGACTCCATATACTTGGGCTGCAAAGGCACTGAGAAATCTTGCTGGAACTGAGCTGATAACCTCTTCCATGTAGACTAGCTAAGGCTGGAAGAAGCCATTCTGCATGCAGTTCAATGGGAGAAAGAGAAATCACCAGTGAAGATACTCATCAGTGGACACTGCAAGCCTTATAATTGGCCAGCCAGGCCAAATGAGCCAATGGGTGCAATAGTGGCACATCTGTTATAGGGGAAACCAACTGCCCTCTAATTGGACTGGAGGCCCGCTCCATGGGAAGGAAATACATCCTTGATACTGAAAACTTAAAACAGGGTGAGTCATAAGCCCTAGGGGTGTAACGTCTGCTGTTGTCTGGCCCAATGTATATACTATGTTTATCAAAGTGCCCAGTAAGCACTTCTGTTAATGTTCACACCCTTGTATTAATGCTACTCTCACTTTTGGTTGAGAATCTTCTCTTTTCAGATGACCTTGGGACAACTCAGAAGGTATCATGGTGATGAAAAGAAATGACCACAGTGCTCAGTACTGCAATATCTGTATCACACCTTCCAAGGCTCAGGGTCTAATGTGGAAGAGGTGGCAGAAAAAAATGTAAGAGCCAAAGGAAGGGAAGGCCTCCATACAACGTGCTCCCTCCAGACACAAAATGGTCTAGATATGCATGGCCTCACAGTGCCTGATACCACCTGCATAAGACCATTATAAGAGGAGGAAAAGATCAAGACATCAAAAGTAAAAGAGAGACTGATTGAGATGGGGAGGGGATATGATGGAGAGTGGAGTTTCAAAGGGGTAAGTGAGGGGAGGGAGAGTATCACCATGGAGTATTTTTTATAATCATGGAAGTTGTTAATAAAAAAATTTTTTTATTTAAAAAAATTTTTTTTAATTGTAAAAAGTGTGAACAGTAACCATATAAAAAATAATAATAAAAATAAATTTCAGGGATGGAGAGATGGCTCAGTGGGTAAAATGGCCTGGGTCAATTCCCCAATACCCATGTAAAGTCAGATGCACAAAGTGTCACATACTTTTGGAGTTTGTTTGCAGCAGTAAGAGGCCCATTTCCTCTCATTCATATTCTCTCCTCCCTCCTTCTCTCTCTCCTTGCAAATAAATGAATAAAAAGAATTTTTAAAAAACTTTCAGTAAAGCTGGGTTTTTTTATTTTATTATTTATTTGCAAAGAGAGAGAGAAAGAGAATAGGCACACCAGGGCCCCTTGCCTCTGCAAACGAATTCCAGATGAATAGGCCACTTGGTACATTTGGCTTTAAGTGGGTACTGGGGAATTAAATCCGGGTCATTAGGCTTTGCATGCAAGCACCTTAACCGCTGAGCCATTTCTCCAGCTCCAGTAAAGCTGTTTTTAAGAAAAATCCTGCCTACTGTGATCCCTAAGAGCAAAGGCATTACTTACTGTCATCCAGGAAAACATGTCATAACTGATTTATAGAAAAGTGTTGGTGACTAATCACGACCTGTTCTGCCTTCCTTTGAGGTTTTGTTTGCAGCTATTAAAACATGCCTTCCCTAACAGGAATACATTTACAATTGAACACTCACTGTTAAGAAGAGATAATTTGGATATTTTGACTTCTTCCTAGACCTTTTCAATATATTTTTAAGTGTAATTTTTTTGATGTTATCTCCTGACAACATCATAAATGATGACTTTTTAGCAGAGCAGGGGCCTAGTTTGTCTTGTTCTTCATTGTGCCTCTGGCAGAAACAGTGTCTATTTTAGAATAATCTTTTCATAAATATTTGCTAAATAATATGAGATATATATATATGTATGTATGTATAGCTAGTGAGAGCTAGTAAGAGGGAATCATTTCTGATGTCCCTAAAATATCACACAAAGGCAGCCTTCAGTATGTAAATGGTCAAGTCTGAACCTGGGGAGAAATTGGGGAAACAGAAGCATCTGCTGTAGCATGGAATGCAGTCCCAGTGTCCTCTGAATGGGAACCTTAGGACATTCCTTCTGTCCTTGCTCTAAGCAGCCCCAGCAGAGGCTACAGAATGGAGAACTTGTACTGTAGGACCACTCCTTGTCTGAGTCCACCTACATCATACACTTCATTCACCAGGCCTGCCCCTGAGTGACCTTCAGTCATTCCTAAGCCTAAACTGAAAGTGTGGATAAAGATTTGCCCTGAGGAGATGGCTCAGCAGCTAAGTACCTCAAGCATGAAGGCCTGAGCTCAATCCTCAGCATCAGGGTACAAAGCCAAGCATGGCCTACAACCCCAGCACTGAGCGGGCAGAGACAGGAGGGTCCCTGGGACTCACCGGTTAACCAGTGTATCTGAAAACAGGTGCCAGCTCCAGCTCCAGAGAGAGACTCTATCTGAAGGAGAGAAGGGGGAAAATCAAGGATGCCTAACATCCTCCACTGCACAAGCATGTGTACAGGGCACACACATCTGCCCAGTGGGCAGACCCACATGTCACACAATAAACAATAAATGTTAAAAATAAATTACAAGAATAAATTTGATGTGACCAAGCTTCCCCTAAGAACTGTGGGTGAGAGAACTCTGCAAGGGGTGCCAGGAGCGTGAGCAGCGGCCCAGCACTGAGGAGAGAGCCCCTGTGAGAGAACCCTTCACTAGCCATGACCTCCAAATGTGTGTACATAAGGGGGTGACCTTGGAGTTACAGCAGTGTGTCCCTAAACAGATCAGGTGGCTCAGGAGGCAGGGGCTGGACATGCTGAGATACCCTCCCAACAAAGAAAAGCTCACCATGAGTAATTAAGAAAGAAATAGAAAATGATTCATTTTCCAAGAAGGCAATTGTAAATGTGGTTGGAGATGAAGAGTGAAGGGCACGCTGTGGACAGCGCTCATCATGATGAGCTGAGAGCCGAGGACAGGCAATGCAAGCAGTGACATCTAGACTGCTTTTGCCACATGACCATCTCAGCGTGGACCCATGGGACCAAAGATCTGCGCATTTACAGCCCTAATTTCCATTGACAGCTTTTTTTTTTTTCTTTAAAGTTTGTCTTTGGTACCAAATCCTAAAAGAAATGTCTTGGGTATGCCTCATTTACAGCTCTGAAGGCAGCAGATGTCACAGCAACCACTGGAAAGTGGTACGGGAAACTGGAAGTGACCATGTGCCTCACAAGCCCAAGGCCCAGGGTTCCATCTCTTAAAAGGAATAGAAATTACTTGAAAGCGATACAAGATAAATCCTTCTGTTCTCTGGAGTTGGTTAGCCAAAGCCACATTCACCCTCTGTCCCTAGTGCTCCTGCTACACATAGAGCAGACAGTCCTCACTTTTGACCCTTCTGCATACAGAACAGTTTCAAGCCGTGGAAATGTGTCCAGGACTGAGGGCACAAGGAACCACATATCCAGATTCCTCTGACCACTAATCTGAGCTCACCATTCATTTTAGGGCATCATTCGGTCTTTAGTAGATAAAGAGAACCTGCCAGGAGAAAATAAACCATCTGACCTCACCATGGATGTCTGTGTGCCCAGTGAACTTTCAGGGCTCTTGTGCACTCTTGATCATGTATTCTCTTGACACTTACATGGGTAAGGTTGGGGACACATGTCCCTTCTACAGAGAAAGAGACAGAAGAAAGAGTTTGCTTTCAGAGAACATGGGGCCTGTGCCTGGCCAGCTTCCTTGCCTTCACTGTTATCCCTCATTTATCATGGCTCATGTATTCCTCCGTTTCATTGAGGCACTCCCTGTATGAGCCCCTGTGCTGAGCACCAAAAGGCAACAGTGAGCAAGACAGCTTTGTCTCCACAAGGCCGTTACCTCTTGATCCCTACTTCATGCTCATTCACCTCCCTGCTTGTGAATGTGTCCGTTCAGGGTCCACAGACCCCCTCCTCCCCACTGCTACTCTCTTTTCCCTGTCTTTATTAGCCAAATTATTTCTTTTAAATATTTATTTATTTACTTTTTTTTTATTTATCTATTTAAGAGGGGGTACAGTTAGGGCGACTGGGCCCCTGAAGGTGAAAAGGACAGAAAAGTTTTCACTTGCTAGAAATCAAAGATGATCTGACTTCTTAGTTCTTACCTAGTTCCCTAGAGACCTGTTTTTCCACAATCAATCAGGACTTCTCCTGGGAGGGAGGTCTTTCATAGAATTTAAACATTGTGGCTGGTCAGGTTCAGCCCCCCGAACTTGGTGCCAGAGCTAACCTCTTCCTAAGATAGTCTGCAGCCCTGAACAACCAGCCGGCCCTCTGGTTCACCTGCGCCAGAAGACAGCCCACCACCCTAAAGCTATAAATACCTTTGCAGGGAGGGCAGGCTCTCTCTGATCACCTGGGAACTTCTGGCTGCGGGTGAGTTTTTCCCTCTGCTGGGCCTGGGCTGACTTGGTCAGCCTGGGAGGGCCCCCTAGCCCTTACTCTCCACATGGGTTCTTTATCCCCTTCAACTCCCCACATGGCAGGAGCTCCTTGAACTTTCTTTTCTCTTTTCTTTCCATGCTTCTTTCCAGGTACTTCACGTGGGATTTCTAGCCACGTGGTGCATTTCCTTAACCACTAAGTCATCTCTTCAACCCAAGCCAAAGAGCCATAAGAAATGCTGCCATTAGCTAGCTTTGTGACGTTGGAGATATCCCTGTGTCCCTGTTGCTCATTTTTAATTTTATATTTGTTTATTTGTAAGCAGGGAGAGAGAGAAAAACATGAATATGAGCATGGCAGGGCCTCTTGCTGCTGCTGACAAACTCTAGATATGTGGGCCACTTCATGAAGCTCGCTTTACCAAGGCCATTAGGCTTTGCAAGCAAGTGCCTTCAATCTCCAAGCCAAGAGGTACCCTGATATCCATGTGAGTCACTAACTGTGGAAGGGGTGGAGTTGCCTGGGCAGAGTGACACTGGGGTAGCAGAGAGCTAAGCGGGGTTTTGAGGGCCCGCTGAGTACTGACTACAGGGAAGGTACCACTGCCAAAAGGTGGGTGGAGGGGGTACGGGTCCACACCCACTTTCCTGCCATCCTTGTCTTAATGAAGCTTGCCAGCTATACTTCTTATGGTACAGTCTGGCGTCTTCAAGTCCTCTCATACCATGCCCTGAACAGATGCTTCTTGGCAGAGCACATTCAGTAAGTAGGTCTTTGGTTGCCTATCTGAGGAGTCAGAGCCAAAGTTGGTCTTATCTGTGGGTTCCATCCCCATGGATAGAACTGATTTTTACTGAACACAAATAGTCCTTTCCTCAATCCATAGAGTATAGCAACTATTTACACAGCATATACAGCGTGATGGGTATTGTAAGTAACCTAGAGATGTTTGCAGTATACAGGAGGATGTTCTTAGGGTACACACACACACCGCGTCATTTTATTTAAGGGACTCAGCATTCACATGAGCGACGTTTGTGGATCCTTGGAAAGCTCCTGGGAAAGGGGTGCTCTATGGCTCCCTCCAGTGGCCCAGCCTGGGAGCGTTAGCTTCCTCTTGCTCTTGTAGAATGGGGACCTAATTTACCCCATAGTGACTGACTTTCAAAAGAGAAAAGGTGGGAAGAGAAAAGAGAGAATAAGGGAAGTGAGAGGGAAGAAGGAAAGGAAAGAGAGAGAAAAGGAGCAGGAATTAGAAAGAAGGGAAGGAAGGAAAAGGAGAAAGAGACAGAGGAAGACAGGAAGAAGGAAGGAGAGAGTCTCAAAGGGCCTAGTTGAAGGGATTTGTGTCTCCTTTGGGCCTAGGCCTGGTTAAAAGAAGGAAACTTAAGGAAATACAAGCACAGGTTGGAGCATTCCCATGCCATGCTAACCAGTTATTTACTGAAAGAACCAGAATGAAGTCCTTTTCAGTCTCACTGTCCAAGGCCCGTCTCCTTGCCAGGCATAGGGTGACACTGATGAATGTTCTCTGAGCCAGGCAGAGACTTAGCCTCTTATGCAGCTCACACCATCACTTAGCCAATATTTGTTTGATGTCAACTGTGTGCCAGGCTCTCTGTGGGTGCTCTCAACAGTCACAATGACTGTGATCATGTAAGGGTCACAGTAGGCAGCTGCTGAGCTACATGCCTTGCATGCATCATCTCATTCGAGTCCACAACTGCCAGAGGCAGCTGGAACTGTTATTATACCAAGGGGACTCTCTGTGACTTCCATGGCCCAGAAGGGTGAGTGGCAGAGTTGGCATGGAGCCCAGACTACCAGTGAGGCCTTAGCCTCATACCTGCTTCAGAGGAAGGAACAAAGCTCCCCATGGCTCAGTGCCAGCAGCTTGCAAAAGATTAACCAAGCTTTTGAGTGTGGGAGGCAGGATTTGAACTTGAAACTATGATGCCAACACCTGGCTCTTATGTTCTGCCCCAGAAGTGTGTCTGCCTAAAGTGGGTCTCCGAAGACAGCTGTGGGCTCTTCTGGACTCAGGAGAGCAGAGTCCTGTGCACGAGGTGTCAGGAGGACTCGGGCGGGCGGGAGGCCTGGGCCTAGCACTGCATGCAGGCCCGGCAAAGGGGAAGCTCCGAACCCCGCCCTGACTGTCTCACTCATGCACTTCTGGCCCCTGTTGCAGAAATAGGGTCTAGGATGGCCATAAATAGGCCTTAGTCCAGGCTTTCTCTAGAAGCTGGAATTTTTCTTTTTAAAACATATTTTTATTACGTATTAATTTATTTGAGAGAGAGAGAGGCAGATGAGAGACAAAGAGAATGGGCATGCCAGGGCCCCTAGCCACTCCAAACAAACTCCAGATGCATGTGCCACTTTGTGCATCTGGCTTACATGGGTACTGAGAAATCGAACCTAGGTCCTTAGGCTTTGCAGGCAAGCAACTTAACCGTTAACCCCTACCTTCAGCCCAAAGTTTTCTTTTTGAGACCCTGAATCTGAAGGCTTCTTCTGCAGGAAAGAAAAAGGCAACTAGCTCAAAGATGAACCACACTTACCTGTGAGTTTTGCCTGGGCTGATGCAGCCCACTACCCCACCAAGCCTCCCAGGGTCATAGCCTTGCTCAGGATCAGAGTGGGAGAGCGAGTCAGCCAGCGATCCGCCCATGTGCTCCCGGGCTTCCCATACCTTTGTCCACTCGGCTCATGCCTTGGCTGATAGAGGAAGAGGGGAGAAAAGGGAAGGGCTTTCCATGTCGGTGTGGGCAGTCTCAACTGTGAATGGCTGGCAATTAATCTAGGCTAATGTTCTCAAACATTTCTGTTAATAACAACCCCTCAATGGGGCTCAAAGAAAGGCCTGTTGGAATAAACCACTAAACAGAGAAGAAATGCAGTCGTAAGTTGCATAATACATGTAGTCCCACTCTACAGAATGCCCCCAGGAGATGCACCTGATAAGCCCTCACATATCCTTGGCCCAAGAAAGATGAGAATGAGGTGGAAGAGGATGGGGGAATGAATCCAAGGTCACCTATCTATTGGCAGCCTCATGGCCTTGATCAGCACTTCTATTAAGGAAGTGGCTAGGGGACAGACACAGGAAGTTGTATTTGTAACTGGTCTGGAGGGAAGATGTGTTACTCTGCTCAGGCCGTAACTATAAAGTCCTGATGGCTTAAGCAACAGAAATTAATTTTCTCACCATTCTGGAGGTGAAAAATCAAGACATCAGAGAGTTGGTTTCGTCTGAGGCCTCCCAGTTTAGGGATGGCTGGCCTTCTCGGCGTGTCTTCACATGTTCTTCCCTCTGTGTGGCTCTGTGTCCTAATTTCTTATCAATCATATTATATGGATTAGAAAGAGAGAGCCCAGACCCAAAGAACATGGATGTCACCCGGTCCTAGAGAAACTCCAATCTGATTCAGTCATAAAGATGGTAATAAAGGGCTGGAGAGATGGCTTAGCGGTTAAGTGCTTGCCTGTGAAGCCTAAGGACCCTGTTTCGAGGCTCGTTTCCCCAGGACCCACATTAGCCAGATGCACAAGGGGGCGCATGCGTCTGGAGTTCGTTTGCAGTGGCTGGAAGCCCTGGCACGCCCATTCCCTCTCTATCTGTTTTTCTCTCCCTCTCTCTCTGTCACTTTCAAATAAATAAATAAAAATGAACAAAAAAAAATATTTTAAAAGTATTTTAAAAAAATGGTAATAAAGAGCAGCTTTCTGCTTCTTCCTTAGCAGTTCAGGGCTCCGTGCCCTTCTCCACCAGAGTGGCCAGTATCCTTGTGGCAAGTTGTCCCAAGCTCATACACAAAAATAAGAGTGTTCCTTGGTCCCATGTGCAGTTTGTCCCTCATGGTGAAAACATCTAAACCCAGTGGCTGACCTTCATGCAGAAGTTCCACTGGGTGGGATCTTCTACTTCTGCCTGGGGAAAATCCCCTCCATCTAGTGCATGGCTCTCAGATGCCACTCTGTCCAGGCTCAAGTCAGCTATCACCACACTGCCCCAAAGCTATGGTAGAGGGACAGAGTGGCTCCTTCTGCTCAGGTGCTGATACCAGGAGGCATCTGTAGAGCTGCTATCCTTTCTGAGAGGCTCACACAATGGAGTCATTTCATAGCCATAGAAAGCCCTGGGAAGAGGGGCTGTTTTATTCTATTATCAAAGATTTGCATTGATGTGGGAATAGCTAATGCTAAAAGCATTGTTCTTTGCGTCTGCCATATATTTAGTTATTTATTATAATGCTGGGGTATCTTAGCATAATCAGCATTAAAAAAAAAGAAGAAGAAGAAGAAAGGGCTGGGGGGATGGCTTAGCAGTTAAGGTGCTTGCCTGCAAAGCCAAAGGACCTAGGTTCGATTCCCCCAGGACCCATGTAAGCCAGATGCACAGGTGGCGCATGCTTCTGGAGCTCATTTGCAATGGCTGGAGGCCCTGGCATGCCCATTTTCTCTGTCTCTCACTCTCTCAAGTAAATCAATAAAAGTTTAAAGTATTTAAAAAAAAAAGAAAGAAGAAAGAAGAAAGAGAGAAAGAAAAGAAAGAAAGAAAGAAAGAAAGAAAGAAAGAAAGAAAGAAAGAAAGAAAGAAAGAAAGGAAGGAAGAAAGAAAGAGCCAGGCATAATGCTGCACACCTTTAATACTAGCACTTGGGAGGCAGAGGTAAAAGGATCACCACAAGTTTGAGGCCACTCTGAGACTACATAGTGAATTCCAGGTCAGCTTGAGCCAGAGTGAGATCCGACCTTGGGAAACCAAGCAACCAAACCACCACCACAACAAAAAACACACTCAAACCCGAATCCCTTGTTCCATTCTTCAGATAAAGACTAAATGAATGGATACTAGAGCATCCATGGATGTTTCTTGCCTCCTCCCTGGGAAGAGAGTCTCATGAACCCTGAGTTCCAGTCTGGATGTAGCAGCAGGAAGTAGGTAAATGTATTCCCTAGCATGAGGCTCTATACACAGGAATTTTCTTCTACAGTTGATTCCAGCCCAAGGGAGCAGGATTTGAGTCAATAATTGATGGGCTGAACTGCAAGGAATCTGCTTAGACCACTTCTTGGCCTTGAGTTTAGGCTTCTTCATTTGCAAGAAGGAAATGATAGTACTTGACCTTCCCCCATTTGTGGTACCTGCATGAAAATCTAGTGGAGTAATGTGGTGAAGGCACTTGTGAATGATAAAGCCCACGTATCCTGCAGGAGACATTTCTTGATTTGTCCTTCAGCATTTTCACTGATTTTTCAAAAACAGTATCAAGGCTATCCTAGAACCTGTTTCATCTATCAATGATCAACTTGCTCTCACTATTAGGCCATGGACTAGAGGTGGACTGGATCTTTTCCTAGTCCTAGGAGCTTAGAGTGTGGTCCAAATCCTGCAGCTTCCCAGCCTCCTCCCACCAGGGACTGGCTCCCAGACATCCCTGCATTCGCTCCATCCTGTGTTGCAATGTTTGCAGGGCTGTGGACCAGAGACTCCCCTGGAGCTCCTGCATGCTGTGATCTGAATGGCACTTGTCCCAGAGATTTGAAAAGCAGACATGTGACAGACGATTTTCCTGTGGCATTTCTGTTTCACACATATTTGTGAAGATGTTGCTACAGCAGTGGTCCAATGTAGAGTCAGTTGTGTCCTGGGTTTGAGTAGTTTGGTGGCAACTGATCTTTCGTGAACTTCCTGGCCTCCAAAACTCTGAATCACATATATGGTCTGCAGGCTTTTTGTTTTAATATGTTTAAAAAAATGGTTTATTAAGGAAGGGTCTCACTTTAGCCCAGGATGGAATTCACTATGTAGTATCAGGGTGGCCTCAAACTCACAATAATCCTCCTACTTCTGCCTCCAGAGTGCTGGGAATAAAGATGTGTGCAAAAAATTTTATTAATTAATGCAGTGTGTGTGTGTGTGTGTGTGTGTGTGTGTGTGTGTGTGTGTATACCAGAATCACTTGCAGCTGTAAACAAACACCCATCTGGCTTTACATGAATGGCTGGGGAATTGAACCCAGGCCAGAAGACATTGCAAAAAATGCCTTTAATCGCTGAGCTGTCTACCCATCCCCTGGCTTGCAGTCTTTAACTCAGTCATACCCATGTGGGCTTCCTGATTTCCCCCTTGCTGAGTGCCAGCTGCCCACAGAGCAGCTTTGCTGAGCTCTTGGATTCTTTCTGAAGAGTTAAGCTAGAACCCACACACATCCAGTGGTTGTGTTAAAGTGCTCCCTACTCTAAATACCTAGAGCCGCACTATATTGTACAAATAACACCTGTGCGGCACAGACAGCGTGGACACTAGGAGCCAACCTAAACCAGTAAGAGTCAGAATTTCATTCCAGAACTTGAGAAATAGAATCTGACTTACTGGCAGACTTGACGGTTGTGAGCCCAGAGCAGCTGGAGGCCTTTTTATTTTTGAAGGTGGCTTGTCTGGGGGAAAAAGCCAATATGAAAAGGGACAAGTCAAGATAGGCAGGAAGCCTGATCATCACACCATTTGAGGATCTTAATCAAGTGACACCTATGCTAACCTACCCTGGACTTGCCATTTACAAAAGCTAACAACTTCTCCCTTCGAAGGCAGGTGGAGTCAGTCTGCTTATCATGTGACCCAGCTGTACTCTTTGAGGCATAGTGATAATAACAGGAGAGAAAACACATGGCTGTGGTGGAAAGACGTCCTAGAGCCCATCTCAGCCAGAGGCTGCCAGGATCTTTCTAAGACTAAGTTGAAGTCTGGCCTGGGTCTCCCTGATCATGAGAGAGCCACATGTGAGTAAAATAGAAAACTCCCTCCATGGGAGGCTGTTTCCACATGTACTCTTTTTTTTAAGCTATTTTGTTTTTATTTATTTATTTGACAGAGAAAAAGAGGGAGAGGGGGAGAGAGAGAGAGAGAGAGAGAGGGAGGGAGGGAGGGAGGGAGGGAGAATGGGCATGCCAGGGCTCTATCCACTACAAATGAACTCCAGACATGTGCGCCCCCTTGTGCATCTGGCTTACATGGGTCCTGGGGAATCAAACCTAGGTCCTTTGACTTTGCAGACAAATACCTTAACTGTTATGCCATCCCTCCAGCCCTCCATTTGCACTCTTATGGTTCTATTGGCCAACTTAGAGGAAGAAGAAAGCAATGGCATTCTTTGGGAATGTTCGGATAGGCTGAATCACACAGTCATCTTGAATCCCAGTTTGAGGCACTAATTTGTCTTCTTTTAAAAAATTTTTTATTGACAACTTCTATACTTACAGACAATAAACCATGATAATTCCCTCCCCTCCCCCACTTTCCCCTTCACAGCTCCACTTCCTGTCATATCCCCTCCCTCTCTCCATTAGTCTCTTTTTTATTTTGATGTCATCATCTTTTTATCCTATTATGAAGGTCTTGTAAAGGTATTGCTAGTCACTGCAAGATCTTGGATATTGAGGCCAATTTCTTTCTGGACAGTTATATGTAAGGAGTGGTACCCTTCCTTTGGCTCTTACATTCTTTTTTTTTTTTTAATTATTTATTTATTTATTTGAGAGTGACAGACACAGAGAGAAAGACAGATAGAGGGGGAGAGAGAGAATGGGCACACCAGGGCTTCCAGCCTCTGCAAATGAACTCCAGACGCGTGTGCCCCCTTGTGCATCTGGCTAACGTGGGACCTGGGGAACTGAGCCTTGAACCGGGGTCCTTAGGCTTCACAGGCAAGCACTTAACCACTAAGCCATCTCTCCAGCCCATGGCTCTTACATTCTTTCCACCACCTCTTCCACAGCGGACCCTGAGCCTTGGAGGTGATAGAGATGTTTCAGTGCTGGACACTCCTCTTTCACTTCTTCTCAGCACTATGGTGCCTTTTGGGTCAGCCAAGTAGTCACTGCAATCTGAAAAGAGAAGCTTCTCTAACCAAAAAAGAGTAGCATTAATATGTGAATATGAACATTAAGTGTAGTGCTTTCAGGGCAGTTTGGTGAGAATATGCACTAAGCCAGACAAGAACAGGCTTTATACCCATAAAACTCATGACCTCCCCTGTCATAGGCTTTTGATTAGGTGGTCAGTCCCAGGCACATATTCCCTACCATAGAATGGGCCTCCAGTCCAATTAGAGAGGAGTTGGTTTCCCCAAAGGCAGACATGCCACTATTGCACCCATTCAGTCATTTGGCCTGTCCAGCCAAACTTGAGATTTCCAGTGTCCACTGTCTGTCCCGCTGATGACTTCTGTCTCCCTTAGGGCTGCATAGAGTACAGCTTTTTCCAGCTTTCAGTTGGCTGGTCTACAAGGAGAAAGTTTTCAGTCAGTACCAGCTTGATTTCTCAGTGACCTTGCTGCCCAGGCATGTGAAGTCTTCAGCAACAGGGTCTTACCATCTGTTACTCATGGGACACCAAGGGCCGTGGCAATAGCCTATAATGTTTTGGAGGCAATAGGGACCTCCACAGTCAACAACTCACTGGTAGGTATCACATCCCTGGCACTGAAAACATTTTAGTAGCAATCTATGGCTTCCTGATGTGCTATTATCCAAAAAGGTAGGGTTTTATATGTCTTAGTCAGAATATCTTGAATTTTGATAGACCCTCCCTGCACCCTGCACTTACTCAATCTCTTCCCCTGGCCTCACTTAGGCCATTCTACATCCTAGAATCTATTCTTTTTTTTCTAACTTTTTTTTGTTCATTTTATTTATTTGAGAGAGAGAGAGAATGGGCACACCAGGGCCTCCAGCCACTGCAAACAAACTCCAGACACGTGAGCCCTCTTGTGCATCTGGCTAACATGGGTCCTGGCAAATCAAGCCTCGAACTGGGGTCCTTAGGCTTCACAGGCAAGCACTTAACCACTAAGCCATCTCTCCAGCCCCTGTAATCTGTTCTTATACTCATATATATTCTATACTATCCCCTAAAGTCCTTCCCTCTTCTCTCTCCCTCATAGCCTTTTTCTAGCTTACTGGCATTTGCTAATGATTTTTGGTTCAAGCTCACACACAAGTCTAAACATTTATAGCTAGGATCCACATGATCTGAGACAGAGCATGCAACATTTGGCTTTCTGGGCTTGGGTTACCTCACTTAGTGTAATCCTTTCCATATCCATCCATTTCCCTGCAAATTTCATAATTTCATTTTTCTTAACCACTGAGTAGAACTCCACTATGTAGGTGTACCACATGTTTACTATCCATTCATCTATTGAAGGACATCTACACTGGTTCCATTTCCTAGCTATTATGAATAGAGTAGCAATAAACATGGTTGTGTAAATATCTCTAAGGTAGTGAGAAGAGTCATTAGGATACATGCCTAGGAGTACTATAGCTAGATCATATGGTAAATCTATTTTTAGCTGTCTCAAGAACCTCCACACTGATTTCCACAATGGCTGTACCAGATTACATTCCTACCAACAGTTTAGAAGGGTTCCCCTTTATCTGCATTCTTGCCAATATTTATTGTTATTTGTTTTCTTGATAGTAGCCATTATGACAGGAGTGAAATGGATCTCAAAGTAGTTGTAATTTATATTTCCCTGATGGCTAAGGATGTAGAACACTTTTTTAAATGTTTATATGCCATCTGTATTTCTTCCTTTGAGAATTCTCTATTTAGTTCCATAGCCCATTTTTTAATTGGGTTGTTAGATTTCTTATTGTCTTATTTTTTTGAATTCTTTGTATATTCTGGATATTAATTCTCTGTCAGATATATAGTTGGCAAAGATTTTCTCCCATTCTGTAGGTTGTCTCTTTGCTCTATTCACAGTGACCTTTGTTGTACAAAAGCTTTGTAATTTCATGAGATCCCAGTGGTTGATAATGGTTTTATTTCTTAAACAATTGGGGTTATATTCAGAAAGTCATTACCTATGCCAATATGTTGAAGGCTTTCCACTGCCTTTTTCTCTAGTAGTTTCAGAGTTTTAGGTCTGATATTAAGGTCCCTGATCCATTTTGACTTGATTCTTGTGTATGGAGAAAGACAAGATCTATTTTCATCCATCTACATATAGATATCCAGTTTTCCCAGCACCACTTATTGAAGAGGCTATCTTTTCTCCAATGAATATTTTTGGCATTTTTGTCAAAAATCAGGTGGCTGTAGCTGCCTGGATTAAGGTCTGGGTCCTCTATTCTGTTCCATTGATCTACATATATGCCTTTGTGCCAGTACCATGCTGTTTTTGTTACTATGGCTTTGTAATATAGCTTAAAATCTGATATGGTGATAACACCAGCCTTACTTTTGTTGCTCAAAATTTTTTTGGCTATTTGAGGTTTTCTTGTGCTTCCAAATGAATTTTAGGATTGTTTTCTCTATTTCTTTGAAAATGCCATTGGAATTTTAATGGGGATTACATTAAATGTATAGATTGCTTTTGGTTAGATAGACATTTTCACAATATCGATTTTTCTAATCCAAGAACATGGGATGTCTTTCCATTTCCTAGTGTATTCTGCAATTTCTCACTTGAGTGTTTTAAAGTTCTCATTGTAGAGATCCTTCACTTCCTTGGTTAGGTTTATTCCAAGGTACTTTATTATTATTTTTTGAGGTAATTGTGAATGTGAGAGAGTCCCTTATTTCATCCTCTGCATATTTGTTGTTAGTATATAGGAAAGGTACTGATTTCTGTGTGTTTATTTTGTATCCTACTACATTGATAAAACTGTTTATCAGCTCTAACAGTTTGCTGGTAGAGTCTTTAGGGTCCTTTATGTATAGAAACATATCATCTGCGAGTAATAATAATTTGATCTCTTACTTTCCAATTTGTATCCCTTTTATGAGTGTTTCTTGTCTTATTGCTATAGCTAAGACTTCCAAAATTTTATTAAATAAAAGTGGGGACAGTGGACACCCTTGTCTTGTTCCTTAATTTGGTGGAAAAGGTTCAAATTTTTCCTCATTTAGTATTATGTTGGCTGTAGGTTTGTCATAAATAGCTTTTATTATGTTGAGATATGTTCCTTCTATTCCCAGTTTCTGTAGGACTTTACCATGAATGGATGTTGGATTTTGTAAATGCCTTTTCTGCATCTATTGAGATGATCATGTGATTTTTGTCTTCCAGCCCATTTATGTAGTGTATTACATTCATCCTCTTATATATTTTAAACCATCCCTGCATCTCTGGAATAAAGTCTAGTTGGTTGGGGTGAATAGTTTTTCTGATATAGGCTTGTATTCTGTTTGCCAATATTTTGTACAAAATTTTTGCATCTATGTTCATGAGGGAGAGTGGTGTATATATATATATTTTTTTTTGTTCTGTTTTTGTCTGGTTTTGGTATCAGTGTGATGCTGGCATTGTAGAAGAAGTTCAGTAGAATTCATTCCTTTTCTATTTTATGGAAAAATTTTAGAAGCAGAGGTGTTAATTCTTCCATGAAGTTCTGGTAAAATTCACCAGTGAATACATCGGGGCCTGGACTTTTTTTTTACTTGGGAGATTTTTTTTTTTATAACTACTTGGATCTCTCTACTTGTTATAGGTCTATTTAAATGGTTTATCTCATCTTGATTTAATTTTTGTTGTTGATATGAATCAAGGAAATCATCTATTTCTTTCAGATTTTCAAACTTAGAGGTATATATATTCTTAAAGTATGTCCTTATGATTTTTCTGAATTTCTTTGATATATGTTGGAATGGTGCCTTTTACATCTCAAATTTTATTAATTTTTGTCTCTTTTCACTTTCTTTTGGTCAGATTTGCTAAGAGTTTATCAATCTTGTTTATCCTTTCAAAGTACCAACTCTTTGATTCTTTGGATTGTTTTGTTTGTTTTTGGTTTCTATTTCATTAATTTCTGCCTTAATGTTTATTATTTCTTCCCATCTATTGATTTTTGGTCAGCCTTGTTCTTCTTTTTGCAAGGTCTTAAAGTGAAATATTAAAATGTTTTCTTGTGAACACTCTAATTTCTAAATACAGGCACTTAAAGCTATAAATTTTCCTCTTAGGACCACCTTCATTGTGTCCCAAGGGTTTTGGTATGTTGTATTCTCATTATCATTTTATTCTATGAAGTTGTTGATTTACTTTTTGATTTCTTCCATGGTCCATTCATCATTCAATAGTGTATTCTTCAGTCGCCATGAATTTGTGTATGCTGTATAGTTTTTCTTGTTGCTAATTTGTGGTTTAATCCCCTTCTGGTCAGATAGAGCTCAAGGGATTATTTTATTTTCTGTATTTGTTAAGATTTGCTTTGTGTCCTAATACATGGCCTATTTTAGAGAATGTTCTATGTGCTGCTGAGAAAAATATATATTCTGCAGCATTTGGATGCAATGTTCTATAGCTATCTGTTAAACCCATTTATTCCATGGCATCATCTAATCCAGATGTCTCTCTGTTTATTTTTTGCTGGGATAACCTGTCAATTGATGAGAGTGGGGTATTGAAGTTACCCACTACAATTGTGTTTGGTGTTATCTGTGACCTTAAGTCTAATAGTGTTTGATGAAATTGGGAGCCCCTATGTTAGGTGCATATATGTTTGGGATTGTAATGTTTTCCTGTTGGAGTGTTCCTTTAATCAGTTGAAAGTGACCTTCTTTACATTTCCTCACTAATGATGGTTTGAAGTCTATTCTGTCAGATAATAGGATAGCAACCCCTGATTTTTTCCTAGGCCTGTTTCCTTGAAATGCCATTTTCTATCCTTCACCCTAAAGTGGTATCTATCTTTTATTGGGAGATGAGTTTTCTGAAGGCAACAAACAGCAGAATCAGGATCCTGCCTTTTAATCTAGTCTGCAAGCCTATGTCTTTTGGCTGAGGCATTGAGGCAATTGATATTAAGAGCTATTATTGAAATGTATGTGCTTATTCTCACCATTCTTCTTGGTTTGAAGTGCTTCCTGTTTCCCTTTATTCTCTTGTTTTAATTGTTATTTTAGTGTGGTTTATTTTTCCCTGTTTCCTCATGTGTGTGCTTTGCTTTCTCTTCAGCATGAAGGATTCCTTCAAGTATTTTTTGTGGAGCTGGCTTAGTTGTCATAAATACCGTTAGCCTGTTTTTGTTGGGGAATATCCTTATTCCTCCTTCAATTTGAATAGACAGCTTTGCAGGATAAAATATTCTTGGTTGACAGTTGTTATCTTTCAGAACTTATTCCAGGTTCTTCTGGCTTTTTTTTTTAATTTAATTTAATTTATTAGTTTTCATTTCAGTGAATACAGGCAGTTTGGTACCATTATTTAGGCTCATCTGTGATCTACCCCCTCCCATTAGACCCTCCTTGTTAATGAAAATGGGTCGTGCATTGTGGAGTTAGCCCCCAGTTATTAGTATGATAAATGTCTCTGCAAATCATGACCCAACATGTAACTCTGACATTCTTTCCGCCCCCTCTTCCGCAAGATTTCCCTGAGCCATGTTGGGTTCATTTTTGGTCTGCTTTGTGTTGAGTAAACTGCTGTGATCCTGATGGGCTTACCTTTATAGGTGACTTGCTTTTTCTTCCTAACTCCTTTCAATATATTTTCTTTGGTCTTCGTGTTTAGCAGTTTAATTATAACATTGTGAGGAAAGGTTCTTTCAATGTTTTTTCTGGTGTTCTAAAAACTTCTTGTATCTGCACTGGCATTTCTTTCCCAATTTGGGGAAATTTTTCTTCTATGATTTTGTTGAAAGTGCCTACTAAACCTCTGGATTGAAATTCTTCTCCTTCTACTATACCTACTATACCCTGAATTCTTATGTTTCATCTTTTCCTAGTATCCTGCATATCTTGAAATTCCTATTCATACCTTCTTATTAGCTTGTCTTTCTCTTTGTTGAACTGTATTAAGTCTGCCACTGGTCTTCTAGTTTAGATATTCTGTTCTCTCCTTTGTACCATTCTACTGGTGAGACTTCCCACGGAGTTTTTATTTGACTGACTGTGCTTTTCAGTGCTAGTATTTCTGTTGGATTTTTTTTTTTCTTCAGTATTTCCATTTACTTATTCATGTCTTATAATGACCTCTTTATTTCATTAAGCTGGTTTCCTGTGTTCTCTTGGAATTCCTTCAGGAGTTTGTTTTCTTCTTTGATTCCTTTGTTTTGTTTTCTTTGATTCCTTTTATTTTTTTTTCTTTGATTTGTTTTTGAGTATAGATAAAAGTCATTTTTAAAAACTCTTTGTCAAGCATTTCATCTAAAACAGTCTCATTGTGGGCCATTTCTTGTGGATTTATAATTTTTGGTGGGATTGTATTGCCTTGATTCTTGCATTTCTTGTATTATAATGTAGCCGTTTTTACATCCTGAGTTAATTTGATGCTTGGGTTTTCTTATTATCTGTGGTGCTTTTAGATTTGGAATTCCAACTTTATGTACTTTCAGAGTAGGAGTTTAAGGTGCCAAGTGTAGGTCTTATACTCCAATCCAACTGCAGAAGTAACCCAAGGTGTTGAATTTGCCTACTATTCAAGTATTCTAGTGGGCTGGGTAGAATAAGTTACTGGAAAATTCTAAAATTCAACTGAGCAATATCCACATTCAAAAAAAACAAGCACAGAGTGTGTAAGTGTGATGACTAAAACAAACAGCCTTATAAAGCTGCAATCTTTAAGGGTGTGTGTTGTTCTATACCCATAATTCTTGTCAGCTGGGAGGTTGAGATTTCTGTTTGGTAATAGGTTCCAGGCCAGGCTGGGTCTGAATCAGACCCTGCCCCCAATAATGACAAAAAGAGGGCTGGTGAGATGGCTTAGCAGTTAAGCGCTTGCCTGTGAAGCCTAAGGACCCCGGTTCAAGGCTCGGTTCCTCAGGTCCCACGTTAGCCAGATGCACAAGGGGGCGCACGCATCTGGAGTTCGTTTGCAGTGGCTGGAAGCCCTGGCGTGCCCATTCTCTCTCTCTCACCCTATCTGTCTTTCTCCCTGTGTCTGTCACTCTCAAATAAATAAATAAATATAAATAAATAAATAAAAATAATGACAGAAGAAAAAGACAAGGGCCCTGTAAATCTAAAAGCATCAAAGGCAACAATAGTCATCAATTAAGTCATCAGCTTAATTGAGAATGGCAAAGCCAGACAAGAATATATAACCCACAACCTGCCCTGACATGTAAAGAGAGATTAGCACTTCCAGTGAAGGACTGTCTACCTGCTATTTTGCCAGTTGGCCTTGTTACCTTTGGGGGTGGCTTCCAATCTCACCAATGCTGAGTCCCCACCTTGATCCTCCTTGTTGTGCTGTGGGTCTGGTGTTCTGATCAGCTGTGCTGGTTGCCCTGTACCCGGGAGCTGAATGTGTTCTCTGGAGGGCCGTGGTGCTGTCAGTTGGGGAATGGGGGAGTGCAGGAAGCCTGGAGTTGTACTGGAACTGTTCAGCTAGTCTAGCCTGTCACCCCTTCAGCAGCTCCTCAGCTAATCTCTGCTGTCTCCCCTTCAGGTTTCTTGACTTTGCAAGGAGGCTGATAAGGTTGGAAAATCCCCTTGTTTGGTCTCTGCTCCTGGTCTCTGCTCCTGCAGGTGAATGCTGGGTAGGCACACGGATCCTCATGGATGGGGTCCAGCTCCACAGGCACCTCAGTGGGATTCTGGCTGGTTTACTCCTTTCTGGTAGATCTTAGTCTCTCCAGTTTCTCTGCTGTGGCTGATAAAAACCTATACACATTCACTTTTCAGACAAAAAGTATATTTTGCTGTGGTTTTGCTTAAGTCCCTCCCTAGGCTGAATTGGTGTGACTCCTATGCAGTCTTATCTGGAAGTCTTCCTAAAATCCTGTTTTCTTCTTTGGAGTTAAAAACAAACACACACATACACACAATTTCACATTCATGCATACACAATGTTAGAACCAGCAGGTAAGACTATTGAGTGATTTTTTTTTTATCCCAGCTTGTGTATGTATACCCAAGCCATTTCTTTAAAAATTGTAATAGGGAATGGAGAGAAGGCTTAGCAGTTAAGGTGCTTGCCTACAAAACCAAAGGGCCCAGGTTCGAGTCCCCAGAACCCAAGTAAACCACATGCACAAGGTAGTGCATGCACCTGGAGTTCAGTTGCAATGGCAAGAGGCCCTGGTGCACCCATTCTTTCTTCCTCTCTCTCTCAAATAAATAAAAATAAAAAATTGTAATAAGCAACTACATGATCAAACTCTCGAGTGTATACTCTGTGATCTGTATTCTTTCACCTCCATGTGTGTCCCACAAAGAAAAGCAATGTAGCAGAAAATGTTGACAGGCTGTTCTGTGAATAACTAATAGACAATGAAATGCCCAGTACTCTTTCCACAAGGCACACTTACCATAAGTTTTGGTGGGCAACAATCTAAAACTATCTTTCTGGAAAAAGTATTAACTGTTTAATACCCCAAAGCCACTGGAGTAGAGAAAGCAAACACTGTGAAAGTTGGAGTCTATAGCATGTGAGACAGCCCTGTGGAGGGGAGAGGCAACCCCAGAAACAAGTATTCATCAAGCATTTCTGAAGCACCTGGCCAGAGTTTAGATGGCCAAAGATAAAGCAGACATGCTCCATCAGTTCAAATAATTTATAGCTTACAGAAAAACAGCTTTCTAAAAGATCATACCTATTCAACAGAGGATGTATCTCTGGAATCAAACAAAAATCATGAAAAGACAATGCTGAAGAGTAAGTAGGCAAGCTGACTCTCAAGCATGACTCAGAGGGCAGGTCTGAAGTCAGCTCCACACTGATTTCTGAAAATACTGTCAGCATCTTGTAACTAGTGCATAGCCTCCCAAGATACCGCTTTGAAGGGACAAATTTATTTGATATGCTATATAAGTTCTAGGTTGTTGTGTTTTGTATTTAGAACCATACATACATGAAAAAAAAAATGCATGATTAAATGCTTGGTTGATGCAATTTTCCTCTAAATCCTCCTCGGCCTCCTGAGGATGTGGGCATTTGTTAGACCACATTCATGGGAACATTAGATTGTACTGGCTCGTTGCCTCTGCCTTTGCATCACCTTTGAGCCTCACCTCCCAGTATTGCTGAAGTCTCCTATGTATAAAAGAACATTCTCTGGCTGAGGAGATGACTCAGCAGTTAAAGGCACTTGCTTGCAAAGCTTGCCACCCTGGGTTGGATTCCCTAGTACTCACATAAAACCAGATGCTCAAAGTGGTACATGCATCTGGAGTTCATTTACAGTGGCAAGAGCCCTGGCATGCCCATACAGACACTCTCTCTCTCACATATACACAAAAATAAGTGAACAAACAAACAAATAAGCAAGCATCCTCTTTTAGGATGTTCTCCCTAGATTCCTACCATGAGGCCACTTGGGGCTATTTTGGACAGGTTCTCTGATAGCAGTGACTTCCCTTTGGGACTCTACCCTGTAAACATGAGATCATAACCTTGCCCCCGCCTGCATTGTACTGCATCCTCTGGTCCTCTACTATAAGGAGTTCACTGACTTTCTGTCTGCAGTATCTTTCTAATGCATTCTGTTAACTCCACACACAGACGTGGAAACAGATATCACGATGTCCAACTCCCTGGTTCTGACTTGAAGTCCTCATGACCTTCTATCTTTATGTACACAGATCATTGAGCACATGGTTCCACAAGACAAAGAATCTGCCATAAAATTTAGCCATGACCTCAGCTACTTATAAAATAAAGATTAGGCCGGGCGTGGTGGTGCATGCCTTTAATCCCATCACTCAGGAGGCAGAGGTGGTAGGATCGCCATGAGTTCAAGGCCAGCCTGAGACTGCATAGTGAATTTTAGGTCAACTTGAGCTAGAGTAAGACCCTACCTCATAAAATGGGGGAAAAAAAAAGAAGAAGAAGAAGAAGAAAAGAAAAAATAAAGATTAGGCCAGGGTTTTAAGAGGTTGTCTTCTATCATGTCTCTGGTTTCTTAGAGAGCTGCATTCGAGCCAAAGCTTACACATAATTAGCAAAATAAAGCTGGGGAGATGGCTGAGCAGTTAAGCGCTTGCCTGTGAAGCCTAAGGACCCCAGTTCCAGGCTCGATTCCCCAGGACCCACGTAACCCAGATGCACAAGGGGGCACAGACATCTGGAGTTTGTTTGCAGTGGCTGGAGGCACCCATTCTCTATCTATCTGCCTCTTTCTCTCTCTATCACTCTCAGATAAATAAAAATAAACAAATGTTTAAGAAATAATAATTAGCAGAATAAGATCTGGCAGGAGACTGCTGTTCTCTGTGCACAGCATAGGGCCGTTGTCTGCAAGTGACCACATAATGGAGACACAGACTGCAGGGACCAGACGCGGTCAGCACCCGAGCAAGGGCGCTGGGGAAAACAACAACATAGACAGACCTGCCAGTTTCTTTCAGAGAGGCAAATTTTAGAGATGTTCACATTTTGCCTTATAAAGTCTTTCAAAATGTCTTAGTTCTTTCACAATAAATATTTTTTTTAAAAGAGCTATTGCCCAGAGGGGTACAGGGAGAAATAACGAAGGTGTCAGTGTGAGGGGCCAAGTTCACCCTCTGCTTCCTGGACACCCACCGCCCTTCTCCTGGCAACTTCCTTGAACTATACATGTTAATTGAATCTTTGAAAGTAAGAATATATTTATATTAAAACAAGCATGAATAGATTATGGAGCCAAATGCAAAATTCACATGAATTTTTAAGATAGGGCAAGGGACTTAAAAGAAATTTTATATCTGCTGCTCAGGGGCATGCATTCACTCTTGTTAGATATACTTCAGTGGAGAAGTTTGAGAAGTTCTGATGTGAGCCCCAGAAACCACCAAACACATCCTCCGGAATGGCTCTGAAGACTGTGGAGCCGTAGAAAGAGCAGGGCCATTCCAGAGTTGGTCCCCTGGGTAATGGGCATACAAGTTGCCTCTTGATCCTGTCAGCCTATGTGCTGGGGACCCCACTGCTCTCCTCTTTAGGCCCACACCACAGGGCAACCCTAGAGAGGTAAAGTGCATTGTCACATGGCCGAATTCAACTGCAGCCCAGCTGAGCCTTCCAGCTTCTGTCTCCACACTTCCTACTTTTTGCTCCCCGCCCCATCTCCAGGACAGCAGGCCCAAAGCCCCTAAGGCCAAGTTCACTTGAAGGGAGCCATGAAGCCTTATTCCTCTCTTTGACAGAGCAGTGTTAGCCATTCCACATATACTGCGAGGATGAAAGGACTGTGGCTTTTCCAAACACCAGAGCACATAGAAATGAGATTCAGGGCACGTAGGTGACTTTAAAGAGAAGGGTACCTCTTCTCTTGATCCTCCTGTGGAGTAGGCTCCCCTAGCCTTTTGTAGGAGAAGGTGCACTTCCTTGTGGTCACATCTCCCTTCAGGAAGTTGAGCTGTTCCAAATGCCCAGGTACTTGCTAGTGGAAGAAAATACAGGTTCCAAGCTGGGGAGATTGCCTAGTGGTTAAAGGCACTTGTGTGCAAACCCTGACCGCCTAAGTTCAATTCCCAGCACCCAAATAAAGCCAGATGCACAAAGTGGTACATGCATTTGGAGTTCTTCTGCAGTGGTAGGAGGCTCTGGTGTACACACACTCTCTCTTCCAAGTAAATAATTTTTTAAAAAATTGTATTTATTTGCAAGCAGAGATAAAATAAGAATCCGCCAGCACCTAATAAAAATATATTTTAATTTTTTTGTTTTTATTTTTATTTATTTGAGAGTGACACAGAGAAAGAAAGAGGCAGAGAGAGAGAGAATGGGCCTCCAGCCATTGCAAACGAACTCCAGACACGTGCGCCCCCTTGTGCATCTGGCTAACGTGGGTCCTGGGGAGTTAAGCCTAGAACTGGGGTCCTTAGGCTTCACAGGCAAGCGTTTAACTGCTAAGCCATCTCTCCAGCCCAAAATATATTTTTAAAAAAGGAAATAAAAGGGCTGGAGAGATTGCTCAGCACTTAAGGCACTTGTCTGCAATGCCAAAAGACCCAGGTTCAATTCCCCAGTACTCAGATAATCTAGATGCAGAAGATAGTACATGTGTCTGGAGTTCGTTTGCACAGGCTGGAGGCCCTGGTGAGTTCATTATAGAAAAATAAACATAGAGAAAAAAGGAAATGCAAGTTTCAGGCCTTCATGTGGCACTCAACTCCTGGGCATCAGAAGCATGGCATCTGACCCCATACCTCTCCCTGAAGCCCAGGAAAGAGCGCTGACATGGGGGTTCAATGCTTCCCATGAACTATGGAGAAAGCAAGCACTCTCTCTGAGTGGGATGGCTTGCGAACAAGAAATGGCTCAAGCCTTTCTTCTCAGCTTTTGCTTTCTGTTTCAAGCTATGGATATCTTTGATTCACACAAACATTTAAAAACAAACAGTAAGAAACAAGTCAGCTTGTGAGGGGAATATCCTGAACTCCAGTGAGCTCTTTTCTCTCTGGAAGGTGGTAGCATCGAGCTTGCTGCAGGGAGCGGCTACAGACGCCATTACAAGATGGCGCTGACTTCCTGCTGAGAGTGGTGACGAACAACCCCCTACTTGGTCATATCCTGGCGACAGTCTTGCTTGATGCTGCGCGTGCACATGATGTAATGCATCCTGGGCCTATCCCGTGGCCCTGGGTGATGGGGGAGCAGGTAACAGCCAATCCGTAGGTGTCTAGTAGTATTACACCCTATAAAAGCAGCTACACTCCTGCGCCCCGGCCCCCTCGCCATCAACCTTTTTGTTAACCAAGAGGCTCTCCAATAAAGTGTGATCGAGAAGGATCTTTGTTTGCTGGTCGTGCTTTTCCTGCGGGTCAGGGGGCTCGCAGCAGCTTGCTTTGGTCAACATCTGTACTTCATGTGATCCTTCCTCTTAGGCAGGAGCTTGGGAGGTGTGAAGCCCTGTCTGTGCTTAAGAAGCCAAGTAAGGTCTTGAGAGGAATGATGAGAGATGGCACTTTTGGGAGACCTCAGAAATACTCCACCCCACAGCAGCAACCAGTATTTACTCACAAATCGTTCAGTATATGCCTGGCCTGGTGACAGGTGCTTGGGATGGAGTGTGGAGCACTGTGGTCAAAATCTCTGTGCTCTTACTCTTGAATTTTAATGAGAAAACAAAGAAATTCTACTGAGATTGGCTAGCAGTAGGAGTCAGAACTCTCGCCCCTCCCTCGCTCAGATGTGGCGTTTAAAATACAATCTAAGAGCAAAGCAACCCAGACATGACTTGGGAGATCCAAGCTCCCAAGTGAGGGATCAGCTGTGCTTAGAGCCTGGGGCGAGGGGTGGAGTGTGACTAAGGAGCTTAACCTGCGTCTTAGGAGAAAGAGAGGAGAAGGGCAGAGCATGGTGCTCATGGTGGGCAGGGGGAAGCAACTGATAGGGTATAGGGAAGGAAAAGACAAGACCAGATCTGTATGTTTAAAGGTCATTTGAAAACTGCTGTGGGAATCCATTCAGGGAGACCATTAGGCTCTAGTGCAGTGGTCCATGTGAGAGATGGTGACATGCACAGGTGATGGCAGAGAATCCACCAAGGGAAGGATGGTCAAACAAAGTGAAAAGTACAAAGGTGGAGAGTTCGGATTGGCTACATCTAATGGTCATGAGAAAGAGAGCCTAGGGTGACGCTTACTCTTAGGTTCTTCACATGTGTATGGGGACTGCTTCCTGACATGTGTAGTGTTAGCATCCACTGGATAAGCAGAACCTTCTGCCTCATGAAAACTCCACCCTTCCCTCAACTCACTTATTCTGTGCAGGAATAACGGCTGTGTCCCTGGGAGCCAGGATCAGCATGATGGTGTTGGGGGACTGCAGCTCAAGGCTACAGTAAGCTTCCCTGCTGCCTGTGTGGGATCAGGGTGGGCAGCTTTTGGCCAGGTCCTCCAGGAAGTTCTACCAAACCCCATGCCACCCACGTCAGCCTCATTGTGGGTTCTCAGCTCAAGCCTAAAATGAAAAGACCTGGACTTTTCCCATGTTGTCTTCTGCCCTTTAAACAAAGTGAAGCAAGACCATCAGCTTGATAAGCAGAACGCCCACTGCTCTTCTCATGCAAGAAGCTGCTTAATGAACTCTGAAGTAGTGGCCTGTGATGACCAGCTTTCCTACACTGAGCTAGCTTCCTGCCCTCCCCTCTCAAACATCTCCCTACTCAAACATCTGCTTGCACTCAAGTGACACCTCCCCCTCAGCCTTCTCCCACCTCGCTCTTGCCCCGCGTGTCTCCCAGCCCTCTTGCTCTTTAATTGAGAGATTTATTTTCTTCCTAACTCCGACCATTATTCTCATTATTGCTTGGCTGCTTCCTGAAAATACTTCCGCTTTTGAGGAATTTCTTAACTACCTCTTTCTTTCTCTCCTGTGATAATCCTCATGCCTAGAAAATACCCTTCACTAATCCCTACTTCATTTCTCCCAGATCAGTTGATGTCACAGTTGATTTGCACCTCCTGGAAAAGCTACATTGAAGTCCTAATCCCCATAACATCCAAGTATGATGTCATTTGGAAATAGGGTCATTGCAGATGTTACTCCTTAAAATGAAGACACACTGATGGAGAGTGGGTCCCTAGTCCAATACAACCTTACAAGAAGGCACAGGGACATGCATAGAGGATGCCAGGTGATGATGCAGGGAGAGATTAGTCATGTGGCTGCAAGACAAGGAGGACAGAAGCTTGCAGCAACAACCTTTGAAGCTAGGAAGAGTGAGGAAAGAGTCTTTAGTTTCCAGATGCATACTGGCCCTGTTGACATGGAATTTGAACTTCTAGTCTCTAGAACAGAAATATAGTAACTTTCTGTGGCTCTAAGCTCTCCACTCTGTAGTATGTTGCAATGGCCATCTTGGGAAAGTAATATAAATGCCATATGGAGTGTCCCAGGACTTTGCTCCTAAGGGTCTCTTCCACTTCCACCCAGTGAGCTTCACTAGGCTCTCAGTGAAAATCTCACCTGAAAATCTCTCTGGCACTGATAAAGGTGGTGTTTCCATGAGAGAAAGAGTTCCCTGTGGAGCTGAATTATGGGACTCAGCATCTGAAGTGGTTTGTGGACCCTTACTGTGTTACCATGTTGCCCCCTACCCAGAACCTTTGCTGATTGCCTCTCAGCGTACTGGATAATGCTGCTACTGCTGCTGTGTACTATTACCCATGCTCTCTGCTACAATGTGGGCCCCATGAGGACTGGGGTTTATTTTGCTCAGTGGTCCATAATAAACAGTTAATACACCTTTGCTGAATCAAAGAGGGTATGAGGACCTTTTGGCCTCAACATGGAACAGCAGGGGCTGGGGAGAGGAGTGGCAGGACTATAAATAAGAATACAGTGGTCAAGTGCTTGAAAATGAAGAAAGGGCATTTTTGTGTGTGTGCAAGAAATATGAGAGAGAGTGAAAACCGTGCCTACCTTGGTTCTGGTCTATCTTGTGACCTCGAGTTCTCTGTGGTTTGAGGACCTCACAAACCTGATTTTCCATGTGCCCTCACCTGGAGTGATGGAGCTCAGGCAGGTGGTTGCTGTCCAGCACTCTAAAATGGGATCCCTAAGAGCTTCCTTGGCCAGCACAACCAGGAGGTGTGATTGTTTTAGCATGAAACAGTCAGGCTGGGCAAGAGTGTGAGAGGGACTCATTAAGTTATAAGTCTGGAGGCCAAAGAATTTTCCTTCTAGGCCAAGGCTTGAATAGTGCACACACATCAAGCTCCATCAGTAACAGAAACCCTTCTATTACAAGACAGAGCTGAGACTTGTCCATATAAACATTCGAACAACTCCAAGACAGAGTAAGTACCATGGGGTTGTGTTCCTTGGGAGAGTGATTGGGACTTAAAGAAAGACAACAGTATGGTTAGGCTAGAGGATAATGACCAGATGCCAAGAGACCTAGAACTAGCCTTTGAAAGAAGAGGGAATGTAGAAGGATGTCATATGAGCAAGGGCTTGGGCATCGGAACACAGCTAGAAGATAGTCAGGCTCTGATTGTGCATGAACAGAGTTCACTGACTAATTCCATTGCTAAAGAGGGCAGTAGTTGAACCTTCTCACCTGGGAACAAGTGTGTCCTGATACCTACAGAGGCATAGAAGCTCTGGGATCTGATTTAAAAAGGAAAATACTAACAGCTTTTTTTCTTCCTAGATAAATAACATCTTGATAGTTTGGTAATGGGCACTTCAAATAAAATATAGTGACAGAGGTAATATAACATCAGTCACTTTACCATTAAAACTAACAGAAGGTGGCTGCTGGCAGTATCGTGTCAGAATTATGATTCCCTGAGGAGCTGATGTCGTCTACAGCTGGTAGAGGAGCGCCTCTCCTGCTCCGTGCTGCTTGCTTCCTCTCTGGCATGTGATGGGCAGTGGGATATTGGGATGGCTGATCAAGAGGGACACTGCTGACAGCTCACTTGCTTCATCATACCCTCCCACAGGAGCTTCTGGAGATGGGCAGTGAACATTTAATGAAGAGACTGTGATGGGAGAAGAGAATTGGCATCATGTGAATATCTTGTGGCAATGCTAATGTGGAATCCGTCTCTAAGAAGATGCAAGTGGATACAAGTCTTAAAGACTGCTAAACCCATCATTTAACAGCAGGCAATTGCTATTCTTTATGACAATTATAGACAAATTAAGCACATGCTATGGAAGTTATTAATTGATGTTTTAGATGGCACCCCAAGGCAGAAAATTAGAGAGAACACATTGCTGGCTAAGTGTCTTCTACTGAAGATCATCAAGATCTTGTCAGATGAGGAGCATTCATTTTTCTGAGATTTAACTCATCCGTCTCCCCTGCCCACTGCACTCGTCATGCTGCTGTGAATCTCTGGGGCCCTTCTGCCATTCAGACACCACTCACACTCCTTTGACCCTGAGGTGTTTGCTGCTTCTATTGCTACTTCCCAGCATTTCTAGTGCCTCATTGTGAGGAAATGAGCCAAATGTGTCTGCCTTCATTATCATCTGTATCTTTCATGACTCTACAAGTAGACAGACATGTGGGTTTGAAATGGGGAGTGAAGTAGGGTATAGAGGTCTCTGTGCTAAATCCTGTTTGAAACATGTGTATAGACTGCTCATCACAGAACCTGGCAAGGAGCAACAACTGATCAACACCTGCTACTTTCTGGAGGTGACCAAAAGTGGTGAAAGGAGTGAATGAATGCAGTATACAAGGCCCACAGGCAAATGGAAGCACATAATTCAACTACAAATTCCTGAGCCTAGGAAAAGGGCCAGGGGAGGGTTTGTATGTGGTGATCAAAATGATCTCGGGGTCTCTGCCCATCAGTACATAGATGCTCTTTCATCTAGTTTTTTTGTTTGTTTTTTGTTTTTCGAGATAGGGTCTCACTGTAGCCCAGACTCAGCTGGAATTCACTCTATTCCCAGGTAGCCTCACGACAATCCTCCTACCTCTGCCTCCCATGTGCTGGGGTTAAAGGCGTGCACCACCACGCCCAGCTTCTTTCATCTAGTTTTGATATAGTTGTACGCTCTGTGCCACTTTCAAGGCTCAGTCCCCTGCAGGCTCTCAGTGTGAATATCTCATGTACTAAGACTGACTTGTGGGGTTAAAGGAATATACATTATTACAGTAATGCTCTTAGATGCAAACCATCTACCCATCTACTACTAAACCACAGCAACAGTAAAGGGGCAGAAGAAAACAGCATGTATGGGACACTTTGACAGATGGTACTGGAGTTACCTTTGTGTTTTTGCACAAAGCTCCCAACCAAAAGCAGTTGGCGGGAGGAAAGTTTATTTTGGCTTACAGTCTTGAAGCGAAGCTTCATGACAACAGGGAAAGGCATGGCATGAGTAGAGGCTGACCAGCACCTCTGCCACAGCAGGTGAAACACAGCAGCAAGAGAGTGAGTTGAAGTATAGCAAGAAGCTGGCTACAACAGCCCCAAGCCCACCCCCAACAACACTCCTCCTCCAGCAAGGCTCTATCTCCCACTTTGCCATTAGCTGGGGACCAAGCAATCAGAGCATGTGAGTTTATGGAGGGTCACAACCATAAACTACTTCAATACAACACAGATGGCATATTGGTACCCAATACAGCACATTAAAAACACTCTGAGAGGGGCTGGGAAGATGGCTAAGCAGTTAAATGTACTTACCTTCAAAACCTGCCAACCCAGGTTCAATTTCCCAGTATGCACACGAAGCCAGAATCACAAAGTGGCACATGGGTCTGGAGTTTGTTTGCAGCATCAAGAGACCGCCAATGTGCCCATTCTTATTCTTTGTCTATGTCAAATAAATATTTTTTTAAAAATCTGTGAGCAAGCCAGGCATGGTGGTGCACGCCTTTAATCCCAGCACTCAGGAGGCAGAGATAGGAGGATCACTGTGAGTTCAACACCACCCTGAAACTACATAGTGAATTCTAGGTCAGCCTGGGCCAGAGTGAAACCCTACCTCAAAACAAAACAAAACAAACAAACAAACAAAAAACTCTGTGAGCTACTTTCATGGTCAATTTCAGGGACTTTTAGGGACAATTTTGACCACACGCAGGTTGCATAGTATGAGCAACTCTGGGTTTGACATTACAGTTCCATGTGTGATGAGGACACTGCAGTCTTCTCTAAGTTCCTCAGAGGACTAGCCACTGAGGCGTCCCTCGTCCTTGCCCTGGTGAGCTGTGATTCTCTACACTCATCTCTGTATTCAACCTGACGTCGTGGGGAGGAAGGAAGGGGTGATGGTGGTCATCGCTAGAGCAGAGTCCAGTGTAAAATGACTGCGTCTTCTGATGTCATGGGGTCGATGGAAGGAGTGATGGTGGTCAGTGCTACAGCAGAGTCCACTGTAAAATGACTGTGTGTTCTGACGTCATGGGGAGGGCGAAAGGGGTGATGAGGGTCAGTGCTAGAGCAGAGTCCTCAGTAAAATGACTGCATGTGGTTCTCCTGATATTTTCCAGGTTCCACAAGAAGGCAGCCCTGTGTTTGCCTCTCTCCACTTGGCCCAGACAAGAGAGCCATGGGTGAAGCCTGTGGTGACACTGACAAGGCCACTCTGCCCCTCCCTCCCAGGAACTATCTCTCTTCTTTCTTCCTTTGCATGTTTTAGTTGAAGCTGCAACAACTGGTGTGAGCCCCACTGTCCACCTCTCCCAGCAGCTGCCTCACACGTGAGAGAAAGCACACCTAAGGGTGGAAGCTCACCTGGGGTTATGCAGACCATTCAAGGACACAAATGTCTACAGATGAGTTACAGGGAATCCACTTCACTTCCAGAGTCTTAACTCCCAAGATATATTCGACTGCTAAAAGTTCTCATGCCCGCCTCACCCATGGTCATCTCAATGCCTTGCTCCAGGTGTAAAAAATCTCCTCAATCCAGAAGAGAGAAGATGGGTATGTTGGTTTCTTGAGACTCCTTTAATGATTCATGGGAGCATCTTTCTTCCTCGGGGCTTCCTGACTTTTGCTGGATGGCTCCTTTGTATGTCTGTCAAAGGTGATGCATGGCCCACATTGAGATGTTCTAAATTTCCAAGGACTGAATCACTATAGGTTGGTGATGGTCGACTTTTTCACATGATTTCTTTCAGAATCGCTCTGCATTATTTAGTAATTAAAACTTATTTTATCAAACCAGCTCATGAAATATTTATGCCAGTTATAGCTACTCCTCATCTTATTTCATCTCATGAAATGTTTAATCTTTTATAACTCCAAACAAAAATAAACTTTCAAACCAAGGATGAAGCATTTAGATGTCATCTTTGATTTGTGCAAAGGGGAATATAGGTTGTCTAAGATTATTTTAGGCCGTACTTGAGCAAAAGTGTTTGGAAAAGGAGATGCATGTTCTTCACTGTTGGCCCCTGTTCACATTATTCCTTTCCTTCTCTAAACCCATGCTGTCTGGAATGTTTAAATTTTGTTTTTAATTTCTTAACCATAGTAGACCAAATACAGAACATTTCCATCATCAAGAAAGCTTTGTTGGACAGTACAGGCCTGCTGCATGCTGGGAACTGACCTACGCTTGAGGGGTCAGAGCAGCTCCAGGAAAGGCTGTGATTTTGTCAAAAATACTTAATTATTCAATCTTATTAAAAAGGGTTCAAGCTCATGATGCAAAATTCAAACAACACAACACAGTTCATTAAGGAAAAGTCTTTCTGTCTTGGTCTTTAGTGACCCAGTTTCTCTTCCTAAAAATTTATTGAAATTTGCTCTAAAATAGTCTACTCATATGTGTGTGTATATGTGTGTGTGTGTGTGTGTGTGTGTGTGTGTGTGTGTACGCACTTTTTGGCCATTTTAAACCATGGCTACAAATCTTCTGTGACATTCCTCTCACACATCAAAGAATACTATGTTCCCTTCTCTTCCACTAGGGTAGAATCTAACAATATGGTGGAAATGCCACAAGATTTACAAGTAGGGGATAAAATGACACAAGTCTCCCACCTTGCTTGCTAGAACACTCAGGCTTGGAGTCCTGAGTTCCATGTGAGAAGTATGGTTTTGTAAGGGAGGAAAAAATCTACCCACTTGTTGCAGTCAGTTTCACATTGCTAGAAGACATCACCCAATCAAAAGCAGCTTCTGGGCTGGGGGGAGGATTTATTTTGACTTACAGACAGGAATGGAAGCTCCATGATTACAGGTGAAAACAATGACATGAGGGTGGACATCACCTACTGGGCAACATCAGATGGACAACAGCAACAGGAGAGTTGCTAAACACTGGCAAGGGGAAACTGGCTATAACACCCATAAGCCCACCCCCAACAATACACTGCCTCCAGGAGGTGTTAATTCCCAAATCTCCATTAGCTGGGAACCTAGCATTCAGAACACCTAAGTTTATGGAGGACACCTGAATCAAACTACCACATTGTGCCCCTCACTCCCATAGACTGATAACCATACGTGATGTAAAATACAATGCATTCAGTCTAACTTTAAAGTCCCCATAGTTTTATTAATCCCAATGATGTTCAAACATTCCTGTAATCCAAGGTCTTTTAACTGAACCATAATACGAAAATATACCCCCCCAAAAAAAAAAACCATAATGGCACAGAATAAACATTCACACTGCAAAAGATGGCATTGGGCATAGCACAGAAATATTCAACCAACACAAGATTTAAACAGGGAAAACATCAAACTCTGTAGCTCCAAGTCCAACAGCTCTAGTTAATGACAAGTCTCCAAGTCCAATAATTCTAACCAGCAACAAGTCTCTGGAGTTTCAATTCCACCCCTTCAGCTATGCTTTTCACAGTCCTAGAAAACTTCATCCGGGGCTGGCAGCTCTCCTTGGCAGCCATCTCATGGTCCCACATCTCCACTGGTCTCCACTGCAACCCATGGTTCATCCTCATGGCCCCACGGGGTCTCCATGCAGGCATCTGGCAAACCTACTACACACTGCCCATGGCCATTTCCAAAACACAAGACCACATTGCAAACTCAATGACCCTCTATTTCCTGCATTTCCTACACTCTATAATACTAGGTAGGGTGCCAATTTGTTAATCCAGCAGGTAATAAAGCAGACTTTGAAGAACAAGACACTCCTTGAGCATTCAGATCCCTTCAAAAGAGTCTACATTCTTCCTGGTGCCCCAGTCAGGTCAGAAGGCTCAAACTCAAAGGATTGAAGGTACACACCACCACTCCTGGAAAATGTTATCTTTTTTGTTTTTTTCCACACCAACATTTCTGACAAGTTCTCAGTGGTGTGAAACTTCTGGTCCACAGAACTCACTTTGAATAGAAAAATTTTACAACAAGCCCTTAGATCAGTCTCTCCTTCCCTCCCTCCCTCCCTCCCCCCCCCTCTCTCTCTCATAATCTAAAATACTTGGTCTTTGGGGGATTTCCAGACAACATTCTGAATATCTAGTTACATCTGTGATGACTTGATTTGAAATATTTTCTGGCCTGTAACAATAATAGTTTCTCCTTAGAGAGAACTTTGGGCTTTCTCCAAAGACGACATAGTTTTGCAAAGGAGCATGCTAAGAAGGCTACTGCTTTAGAGCAGGCCAAGTTTTGCTGAGAATAACTCAGCAGAAGCCAACTTCCAAGTTTCCAGATTTATAGAGAAAAGAGAATGCAGATTATTGTATTCTGTGGCAGATCTACCAATGGCAAAGAGAGGACTCCTCTCACTCTGTTTCCATCCACATCACTGCATGGGAACTCCAACAAAACCTGTTAGTGTCCAGGCCATGTGCCACCTCTTCTCCTCCACTCTCACATGTCCCCCAAACTTCACCTGTCAGAAATTTAGTCCCCACATTCACATTAATAATAGGGGCTATGGAAGGTTGTTAGGGTTAAATGAGGTCATGGAGGTGAGCTCCCATGGTGGTATCAGTGACTTTATAAGAAGGAGGGAGAGGGCTATGAAGGTGGATCAGTAGCTAAGGGAACTCCCTTGCAAAGTCTGCGAACCCAGGGTTCAATTCTCAAGCCATCCACATAAGCCAGATGTAAAATGTGGTGCAAATGTCTGGTATTCATTTGAAGCAGCTAGAGGCCCTGCCATATCCTTACACATACACACATTAATTAAATATGTTTTTAAAAAGGAGAGAGCCCTGAGTTAGCCACATGCTTTATCTCATCTTGTGATGTCATCTATCATCATCCTGTGATACAGTGAGAAAGCTTCAGCAGACACTGAGCACATACCAGCGCAATACTCCTGACTCCACAGCTTCCAAACCCACAAGCAAAATACACTTCCATTGTAAGTAACTTGCTTCAGGTATTTTATTACAGCAACACAAGATAGACTAATATTTCTTCTCTACTCACATCTACAGATTGGCAGTTAGCTAGAAAGAAAAGAGAAATATTGGAACTATACAATCAAAAAACTCCAACATTGGCTATAGGGACACACACCTGTAGCCCCAGTATTCAGGAGGCAGAGGCAGGAAGTTGTGAGTTTGAGGCTACATGGTGATACCCTATTAATACAACAACAGCAACAAAGACCATATATAACCAGTACTCTCATCAGAATCCCTGGGCATCAGACCAGCAATTCTCAAAAGAGTTGTTAAGAAGTAATAATTTGGGCTGGAGAGATGGCTTAGCAGTTAAGGCACTTGCCTGCAAAGCCAAAGGACCCAGGTTCAATTTCCCAAGGCCCATGTAAGCCAGATGCACAAGGTGGCACATGTATCGGGAGTTTTGCAGAGGCTAGAGGCCCTTGCAAGCCTATTCTTCCCTCACCCCCTCTTTGTCTTTCTCTCTCTGCCTCTTTCAAATGAATAAGTTTACAAAAATAAGAGATTATTCACATGCTCCAAAGAATTGTTTGATAAAAAAATTGCAAATAGCTTGCATACAAATGAGTATCCCAGATTATAGGACCTCTGAGGCATTCATTTGTAAACTAGCATTCTTAAGCCTATTAGGCTGCTTTGGGAAACCTTTTTGATTTGATGTGATCAGAATGGCCTCAGCTGAAGCATTTCTCAGAAAAGGAAGGTTTAAGGGGAGGTGAGAAATATGACCAAGGAGGAGTAAAAGTCCATGTGTCTCCAGACCTGCCAGGATCATCCTCAACTTGAATATCTTGTCTATAGCAGTCTTCTCTTCATCTCTCTCTTCTTCCTTTGCCCTCCTCCATTTCTTGTAGAACTCTACTGAAAACTAACAGAACCACCATTGTTGTGAATTAATTGGATCTTTCCCAAGGGATTTAGTATTTTCTACAGGTTCTGTGGATCCTGCCTAGCACAAATGGGATGGCTTTCTGCATTGAATTTGTATACTGCCATTTCTGAAGGAATTCATCACCTTTAGAAGTTTTGAGATGGAGCTTTTGGGTCACTTATGTACAGGATTATGTCATCTGCAAATAGGGCTATCTTGACTTCTTCCTTTCCAATTTGAGTACCTTTTATTTCTTTCTCCTGTCTTGTTACTTGGGATAGTACTTCTAGTACTATGTTGAAGAGCAGCGGTGAGAGTGGGCACCCTGTGTTATTCCTGATTTCAGTGGGAACTCCTTGAGTCTTTCCCAATTAAGTATTATTTGGGCTTTAGGTGCTTTTATATATAGCCTTTATTGTGTTGAGATATGAACCCTTCATGCCTATTCTGTTTGATCATGAAGTGGTGTATTTTATCAAAGGCATTCTCTGCATCAATTGAGATGATGATATGGTTTTTATGGTTAAGTGTATTTATGTGTTGTATTATGTTGGCTGACTTCCATATGTTGAACCATCCCTGCATTTCTGGGATGAAGCCTACTTGGTCAAGGTGGATAATGCCTTTGATGTGTTGTTGAATTTGGTTTGCAAAGATTCTGTTCAGGATCTTTGCATCTATGTTCACCAAGGATATAGGCCTATAATTTTCTTTTCTTGTTGCATGTTTGTCTGGTTTTGGTATTATGATGATACTAGCTTCATAAAAGGAGCTGGAAAGGATTCCCTGGTCTCCAATTATGTGAAACAGTTTGAGAAAAATTTGTTTCCGTTCTTAAATGAAGGTCTGATGGAATTTGACTAAGAAGCCATCTGGTCCTGGACTTTTCTTTTGGCAGAGGTTTTTGATTATCTTTTCAATCTCCATGGATGTGGTAGGTTTGCTTAGGAGATTAATCTGCTCTGCCTTTAGTTTTGGTAGGTGATATGAGTCTAGGAATTCATCCATTTCTTCCAGATTATTCACTTTTGTGGAGTAAAGGTCTTGGAAGTAGTCCCTGATGATTTTCCAATTCACTGATGTCTGTTGTGATCTCTCTTTTTTGTTTCTGATTTTGTTAATGTGAGATTTCACTTTTGTTGCTTGATCAAATTTTCCAGGGCCTTGTTAGTCCTTTTTGTTTTTTTTTTTTTTTCCCCCAAAGAACCAGCTCTTTGTTTCATAAAATTTTTAAATTGTTTTCATAGTTTCCAGTTCATTATTTTCTGCTGTAATTTTGATTATTTCTCTCTGTCTGGAGTTCTTTGGGTTGGATTCTTCTTGTTTTTCCAATGCATTTTAGGTGGCCAGTTAGGTGATTAATTTGGGATCTCTCTGTCTTTGTAATGAAGGCACTTAAGGCTATGAATTTTCCCTTAGGACTGCCTTCATTGTGTCCCCTAAGTTTTGGTATGTTGTGTTTTCATTATCATTCAATTCTAGGAATTTTATAATTTCTTCCATGACTCATTCATTTCTCAAAAGTGTGTTATTTAGTCTCCAGGAGCTGGTGGAGTTCTTCATGTGTCTCTTGTTGTTACTTTCTAGATTTAAAGCATTGTGATCTGACATGATGCAAGAAGTTACTTCAATTTTCCTGACTTTTTTGGATACATGCTTTTTGGCCTAATATATGATCAATTTTGGAGAAGGTTCCATGGGCTGCTGAGAAGAATGTGTATTCTGTAGAATTGGGGTGGAAAGTTCTGTAGATACCCATTAGGTCTAGTTGATCTATGATGTTGTTGAGCTCTACTATTTCCCTGTTGATTTTCTGCTTGGTTGATATGTCTATTGATGATGGTGTAGTATTGAAGTCTCTGACTATGATGGTATTGGTGTTTATTTCTGTTTTATTGTCAAGTAGATTTTGTTATATAAACTGTGGTGCACCTGAGTTTGGTGCATATGTATTTATGATTGTAATGTGCTCATTTTGGACCATTCCCTTGATGAGTAAGAAGTGGCCTTCTTTGTCCTCCTTGATTGCTTTTGGTTTGAAGTCTTTTTTTAAAAACAGATATTAATATAGCAATACCCACTTGTTTTTATTTCCATTTGCTTGGAATATCATTTTCCATCCTTTCACCCTGAGAAAGTGTCAATCTTTAGTAGTGAGGTGGGTTTCTTGAAGACAACAAATGGAAGGGTTTGATAACCTGTGTCCTTTGATAGGTGAGTTAAGACCATTAATATTTAAGGTTATTACTGTGAGGTTTGAATTAATCCCTGCCATAAGGAAGTGTTTTATGGGGTGTGGTGCTTCCTTGTGTTTTGAGCTTGGTCCTTTTTTTTTTTTTTCCAAGGTAGGGTTTCAATCTAGCTAAGACTTACCTGGAATTTACTATGTAGTGTATTTAGTGTCAGGGTGGCCTCGAACTCATGGCAATCCTCCTACCTCTGCCTCCCAAGTGCTGGGATTAAAGGCGTGGGCCACCATGCCCAGCTGATGCTGGTCTATTTTTAGTTATTGTGGTCTTTTTCTTATTGGCTATTGAGATTCATTGTTTGACTGTTCTGTGTGGAGTATTCCCTCAAGTATTCTCTGTAGGTTTGGCTTTGTGTTCATGTAATCATAGAGCTGACTTTTTTCCTGTAAAGTTTTCATTTTACCATCCTTTATGAGGGATACTTTTTCTGGGTAGAGTTGTTTGGATTGAAAGTCATAGCTTTTTAGATTTTGAAGTGTTCTATTCCAGGCCTTTCTGGTTTTCAGGGTTTCCACTGAGAAATCTGACCTAATTCTGATGTGACTGTCTTTGTATATTGTGAGTTGTTTCTCTCTTGCTGCTTTTAACACTCTTTCTTTGTTTTCATTGTTAAGAGTTTCAACTATGATGTGCCTTGGAGAGTTTCTTCTTTGGTCCTTCTGTATGGTGTTCTGTGGGCTTCTTGTATCTGGATGGGCCTCTCTTGAGAGATTCGGGAATTTTGTTAAATATGTCCTCTATGCCTCTGGCCTGTATTTCCTCTCCTTCTGGTATACCCATGATCCAAATGTTTGGTCATTTTAGGATATCCCACAGTTACCTCATATTCTGTTTGCTTGATTTTTTTTTCTTTTTTTCTTTTTTGAAGTAGGGTCTCACTCTAGCTCAGACTGACCTGGGATTCACTATTTCATCTCAGGGTGACCTCAAAATCATGGCGATCCTTCTACCTTTGCCTCCCGAGTGCTATGATTAAAGGTGTGCACCACCATGACCAGTTTCACTTGATTTTTTGAACTTAGTGAAATTTTTGGCCTCCTGACTAATTTCTTCTGTCATGTCTTCCAGTTCAGAGGTTCTGTTTTCCACATGAGTAACTCTGTTCCTGAGGGGTCCTAGAGAAGTTTTTATAATTTGTATTTAATTTTTGTTTTCTGTTGTGTTATTTTGCATGTGTCCATCTCTTTTTGAGGTATAATTTCAGTTTGAGTTTTGATTTTCTTGTTGCTTCCTGGAATTCATTCTTGCATATTTAATCAAGTCTTCATTAAGCTTAGTCAACTGGTTATTGAGATCCTCCATTTCTTTTTAAAAAAAAATTTTTTTAATTAGTTTTGTATTCAGCAAATACACTGTTTGGTACCATTATTAGGCTCATCCGTGACCTACCTCCTCCCTATTGGCCCCTCCTTGTTGAGGTATATGGGTCGTGCATTGTGGATTCGTTCATATCTCTTTTGAAGGTTCTAACATTTTCTTCACTCAAGTTAAGCCTACTGTCAAAAGCTGAAAGCTCTAAGAGACGATTCTGTTAATTTCATTGGCACGATTGTTGGTTCTTTGATGGTTTGCTTCCAGTTCAGCAATTCTTTTGATCAAGGACCCATTGGTTGTTGTGTTTTCATTCTGGGAATGAATTTCTGTTGATTTCTTTATGATTTCATTAGAGTCTTCCATTGTAGAATTAGACATGCTTGGTGGAGATCTCTCAGTTTTCTGACTTTCATTGCCTTTTTTGCCTTGTTGTCTACCCATTTTAGGGAGACTATTTTATTGAGGAGGAAGCAAGTTTTTGTCCTTTGGCCTGTTCACCCTCTGACTCAGGTGAACAGGGATGTTGATGCCCAGTGGCCAGTCAGGATACCAGAGCAAAAGGCCTGTTTCTGTAGCTCACACCGGGACCAGGCCTCCCTGAGCAAGGCACAATGGGTCCTACCAGGACCAGGGAACTGGGAGGAACCAGGGAACAGAGATCTAGCCTACACACTCCTCACAGTGCCTGCCCGCACACCCTCCCATTCAGGGAGCCTAGACCAGGGAGCTTGGAGGAGCCAGAAACAGGGATCTAGCCTGCTTAGTCCATGCTGCTGTGCCTGCCAGAACACAGTCCCTTGAAGTGAACCCCGACCAGGGAACTGGGAGGAGCCAGGAAGCAGAGATCTGACCTACTCACTCTGCTCCTACCCATGCACCCTCCTTCAGGTGTTCAGGGTGTTTTTGTTGTTGTTGTTTGTTTGTTTTGTTTTTGTTTTATTGATGTTTGTTTTCTATCATCTATAAAATCCTCAAGGAAGATGACCATCCAGTCCTGTGCTACTGGCTATTTTGGGTTTTTTAACCTTTTAGTTCTTTCTCATAAATAATTGCATGCTATTTTATTGCCACCCTTTGCTTTACATACTAACAATAAAGTCCTGTATCTCTTAGTCTCAGCTCTCTTGTGATCAGTTGAGGTGGAAAGGCAGTAACTTCTAGGCTTCTCTGTATCTTTCAGTATGTTCATAAATCACATCTAAACTGACAGTATGACTTTCCATTTAAGTATGAGTCAGAGGAGCTCAAGCATCTCTGACTGTGTCTAAACATTATTTTTTTTTAAGTTGAAACACTTTGGCCACTTCTGCCTTATGACAACATATGGATAGCCTTACTTCTCTAGTATTTAGCATGACATAACCCCAACTCTAAACAAAATGAGTAATATATAAACACATTCTCTCACAGGACAACAGGACAGCATAGCCAGATTAGGACTGTTCCCAGGACTGGTGGATTCACTGAGTGCAGCTAATAGCAAATTGGCACTGTAGTCACTGACACTGTGCTCAGCTACGCTGGTGTCAGGTGAAAGCAGGAGATTAGGCCCGTCTCTGCCTATGGTTCTGTCTCATGGAATTATCTCAGCAGCTCCCCAAGTTTCCCTCTGCTTTGGCCACAGCTGTGACAGTGCACTCTTAGACCAAACCCTTAGAAAGGGAATAGGATTGCTGAGATTGTGTGGACAAACCAGGCTTAACTGTAGATGTTGGCTTAGCTTGCACCAGGACATATGCTACACAGGGCTGAGATAGGTGGATACCTATCACTTCCTGGCAGGAAGTAGGAGGTTCATGAAACTCAACAATTTGAGGAGAGTTTCACAGTGACAATATTTGCAAAAGTTAGAGCAGGAGGAAGAAAGCCACAGAAAAACACTACAACTCCCCAGGGCTGGTAACAACCTGCCATGCTGTTATCACCTGTGTTTGCTTTCTGTGGCAATGTAACAAAGCCGTGGAAATTAAATAAATTTACTCTCTCCCAGCTCTGGAGATTTGTAACCTAAAAGTTGCTCCACAGCCCAATGAGAGGCTCTATTCTTTGCCTATCCAGCTTCTGGTGGTTCGTGGCTTTCCTTGACTCAAGGCCACATTGTTTCAACCTCTACCTCCATCATTGCATTGCCTCTTCTTCTGCAGGGCACTACTCTCTGGGCCTCTAATGAGGACACCTGATAATCCAGCACAGTCTCATTTTAATGTACTTTAACTTTACTGAGATTTTTTTGGTGTATGTATGTGTGTGTGGTATGCATGCATGTGTTTTTATGTCCACATGTATGTGGGCACATATGTGTGACCATGCATTACTTTAGATGTACTCTTCAATCTCTCTCCACATTTATTTATTTATTGTGGGGTGAGTTGAGGCAGGATCTCACTCTAGCCCAGGCTGACCCAGAATTCACTCTGTTGTCCCAGACTGACCTTGAATTCACAGTAATACTCCTATCGCTGTCTCCTGAGTGCTGGTATTAAAGGCATGTGCCATCACACCTGTCTTCCTGGTTTTTTTTTTTTTTTTTGGTGAGGCAAGCCTAACAGACTGGCCTCTTCTGCCTTCCTTCCCCCCTTCCTTCCTTCCTTCCTTCCTTCCTTCCTTCCTTCCTTTCTTTCATGGGAAAGAGAGAGAGAGAATTGGCATTCTAGGGTCTCCAGCCACTGCAATCAAACACCAAATGCATGTGCCACCTTGTACTCATGTACAACCCTGTGTGTATGTAATCACCTTGTGAGTCTGGCTTACGTGGGACCTGGAGAGTAGAACATGGGTCCTTATTCTTTGCAGGCAAGTGCCTTAACCATGAAGCCATCTCTCCAGCCCATCACCTTTTTTTTTTTTTTTTTTTTTAAATAAAAGACAAAATCTCTCACAGAACCTGCCACTCTGCTTCAGCTAGACTAGCTGGCTAGCAAATCCAGGGGCTCTTTCCCTAGCTCTAAGATCACAGGAACCTGCCACCATGCCCAGAACCTATGTGGGTGCTACAGATCCAAACTCAAGTTGTCATGTTTGTGCAGCAACCACTTTATTTACTGAGTGATACCCTCAGCCTTTGGTTTTTGATTTTGAAGACAGGGTATCATGTAGCACATGCTGCCTTTGAACTCACTCTGTACCAAGGATGACTTTGAATTCTTGATTCACCTGCCTCCACCTTCCAAGTGCTGGAGCTCTAGGTGTATCTTCCCACACCCTATAAGAGACCCTCTTTATAAATAAATTCATATGCACTGGTTCTAGGTATTAGGGCATGTTTGGGGGGACATCATTCACCCCATCTCCATATCCCAAAGGTGGCAGGAGTAAGGATGAGAATCAGAATGAGATGTCTGTAGAGGTCTGTGGGGACCAGATAAAGGAATGGTCCCCATAGGAGGATGACCTGGGACCACTGGGAGGAAGGAAGAGGGTGGTCTTCTGCTCCTGCCTTCCTTTGACTTTCTGCTGTCAGCCAGAGCTGTGGACAGTCTATGGCGTCAGCCTCCATCTGGGGCCACAAAAGCAAGGGAGAGAAAAGTGGATGGTGGCATCTATAGAGATAGTTGAAGATATTGCTGCAAAATTGAGGCTGTGGCAGGAAGGAAGAAGGAACAATGGATGCTGAGAGACAAGTCACAGTCACCATCTGCCATTGCTCCCTGACTGACAACTTTATCAGACCTATAAGTTCAAGAAGAAGCACCACGTAAATAAGCAATTACCCTCCTCTGCTTACACATGCAAGCTGTGCTGACTACAGAAACTAAGGAGCATACAGAAAAACTTGAAGAAAATTAATATTACCCACAATGCTCCAACTCAGAAGTAATCAGTGTTGATATTCTGTGTCCTTCCATTGCAACACTTCTTGCATGGATGTGAATGCACGCAAGGAGATGGAGGGATTTAGCATTTCTTAATGCTAGCTTTTTCCACCTACAAACATATGATTAGATTGCCAACATACTAATACTTTTGAAAGATAATAGTATTTTTTTAAGGTATACTGTATCCTATGATATGACTGCACCATACTTGCTGGGGTTTCAGGGTTGAAATTACCTGGGCCTCATTGTCACCCTGACCCCTAGGGAAATAGGTCAGTCAGTCCCTACAGGTCTTAGCAGTTTGGAATCCAGCTCAAACAACAGGGTTTGCATCCTCTTAGAAGGAAGCAGGAACAAGTACCTGGGCTGGAGCCGGAATAACCTGGCAGCTTTGAGGTTCTTTGCTCCCTTTCTCCATTCTGTGGTCACCTTACTTGGCATGTTGCCCTAGGAATTCTGACATACCCTCATCTTTGCTGATTGAAGCACAACCCCTCCTGTGGCACCCCATAAATGGATGAATAAGAACTCACCCCCACTCCCGTTTCTCTCGACATCTCCATCTACTGAAACTACCTCACGCGTCACACCATGCAGAAGTTCACAAAACTCATGCTTCCCAGAAGGTGTTTTTGGCTTAATTTTATCCCTTCCTGGGTTTTTGCAACTTCCATAAAGTTTCTTAAAATCCTGGAAGAGTAAGTTTCAGGTATCTGGGGACCCTCTGTTGGGGTGAATTCCTTACACTGAGATCTTTTCCTGAGGCGCAGATTTTGTGCCTGCAGTAGCGCCAGGAAGCCTTGGGAAAGGACACAGAGGCAGGAACTTTCCGGTTTCTCCCCAAGAAAGCCAAGACTTGGCTTCCTAGCCCTTGCCAGATGTCCTGGGACATGGGGTAGCCCACCACAGGGACCGCAGCACAAGTGCCTAGTACAGGGTTCAGGTTTCAGGGCCCTTCTTCCCAAGTGTCTTAACAGACTCAAGACTTGCACAGCTGGGAATCATTAACCAGGAACCAAAGGGCAACATCAAGGAGAGGCAGGGCCCCAAGCTGGCCCAGAAACCCCACACTTGGCCTCCCAGACAGAGTTCGGGGGCCCCGGTTGGATGTCAGTACATGCTCTGAGCGGGTCTGGGCAGGAAAAGGCATCCCAGTCGCTAGGCACCATCTCTAGGAGATGGCTCAGGGTGGCCCTGAAGAGTTGGGGTGGCTGGCCCTGGCACTTTCCCTTCATCCCTTGGACACTTATCCTTTTAGGAGATTTGGGTTCATTTGAATTGACTCAGACACCCCTTGGGCCTCTCAGAAGTCAAGAGAAAGCTGACCCTATGAAGATTTCTAGAGAAATCAGAACTGATCAGGAGTTCCAGTGGGAGCGAACACTTCAGGCCACCAGCCAAGCTGCGGACCCTGTGTCCCAGTGCACCCACGTGGTCTGTGAAGGACTCTGCGGACACACAAGGCTTCGGTTACCATTCTCAAACAGATCGGCTGATTCCCCGTTCAACCAAGGTTTCTCCGCTGCTTGACTGGCTGCCTGTTAGTGGTTTCTACTGCTCTCAGGGATGGAGACAGCCTCCTTTATGCAGCACCTCCCCCCCACCCAACAGGTTCCAGGGAAGCGTTTATCTCAACATCTCTCCAACAAGCCCTCCTAGCAACCTGGCCCCTCCCGGCTGAGGTTAGAAGTCTGTTCTTTATCCAAAGCCTGGCTCAAGGGGAGCGAGGGTCAGTCCATTTTCTCCTGCCAGGGTTCCTGAGGGCCTGTAAACTCGGGAAGGACTCCAGCAACTGCGAGTGGCCCCTCCTCTGGGCTGCTCAGGACCAAGACTCTGGGAGGGCCAAGAATGTGCTGTTACAGACCAGACTTCCTGCCTCGGGTGCCCTCTGACCTTTGGTAATTACAGCTTCGGAAATGGTTGGCTCCCCATCTAGAAATTGGAGATAATGAGCCTCAACTTCTTGGGGCTATTGACGGTTTAATTGATTCATGGTGGCTAAGTGGTTGGCAGTCCCGGCCTGGAATTCTGCGGAGGCCCCTCTGTCAACAAGGTAAGCAGGCAGCCCTGCACGAGGCTGCTCCCAGCTACAAGGCCCCCTCCTCCTCTAAATCCTTCCAACTCCACCCACGCTCAGCTTCTAGAACGTTCCCTCTGGAAAGGTTGTTTGTCCTCAGGCCTTCTTTGTCACCTGGACCCCACCACAGTATATGCTGGGTCATTTGACTCGTGTCCTACAGAAATCCCACGTGCTGGCAGCCCTGGTTCTGTTGAAGAGCCTTGAAGGTCTCTGTTCTGTCAAGCCCCGCAGACCAGAACTCTCAAACTCTAATGGGAGTGGGACTGTTGAAATGCAGGCTCTGATTCAGAAAATCTAGGCTGGACCCTGGAGCTCTGCACTGGTAGCCAGCCCCTGAGGTGGCGCGAATGTGGGGAGCAGCCTTGGAGGCTGAGGCTGTGGGTCTCGTTTGTACACTCAGTAGCTGTGCGCAGGCCTTTGTTTTGGTTTGACTGTTTGCTCGCTTTGAAGTAACACAGGCTATTTTCTTTCCTCCCCAAATGAGAGGTCCACGCGTATAAGTTCAACTTCACATTTTCTTGTGCAGTCAATTAGGCTGTTTGATATATGCAAAAATATGAAATAAAGTCTTCGTAGGTGATTATTGTCTTACATCAACTGCAGCTTCCAATTTATTTCAATATGTTGTTGAAAACTCCCCGACTGCTGATGGGACATAGTGAATTTTTAAAAGAATGATCCACCTGGGAACTTTAGGGTGCTCTATCAGGGGGTTACCTTACTAGACGGTGCTCTCCATAAGTGCAGTGCTGAGAGGATTTAACTCAAGTTCTCCAGGAAACTAGTTAATTTAGTAGCTCAGCACATTTATTTTTTTTTTTTTTTAATTTTATTTGAGAGCGACAGACACAGGGAGAAAGACAGATAGAGGAAGAGAGAGAGAATGGGCGCGCCAGGGCTTCCAGCCTCTGCAAACGAACTCCAGACGCGTGCGCCCCCTTGTGCATCTGGCTAACGTGGGACCTGGGGAACCGAGCCTCGAACCGGGGTCCTTAGGCTTCACAGGCAAGCGCTTAACCGCTAAGCCATTTCTCCAGCCCAGCTCAGCACATTTTAAGCCTTTGAACACAGTGTGTTAAAATCCATTACATAATTTTTTCATTATATTTATTATTTTATTAATATCTATAAATAATGTGTATTTTCAAAACATAAAATTCAAGTGAAGTCATTGTACTATCCTGGGGCAGCTTTCTCCACCTCAACAGGATTTCCGTGTTGAACGAGCTAATTCCTTGATGTGGCTTTTGTCCCATAAATGACAGAATATATAACAGTTTCCTGCCTTCTAGATGCCAGTAAAACAGACCCTTTCTTCTCTCTCTGATATGATAGTAAGGGATTTGTCAGAATTGGAAATATTTCCAGACGTTGTCAGATGCCCCCTAGAGGGCAAAATCATCCCACCTTTTGAGAACCATTACTTTAGAGGCACCAGGATTTGGGGTTTCCATGGAATACCATTTGAAAACTAACAGCTAACATTTAGCGCTTGGCATGCAGACCTTATATAGTTCCACTGCCTCCTATAGCGACACTTGAATAGACTGCAAACTCCGTGTGAGCAGAGCCACAGTGACTGGCTCCTTATGAGACCCAACAAATACTTGTTGATTGATTACTAGAGACATGAGCATCTGCCCAGGCTACCTTGTAGAGAGACATCTGAGAGAAAGCATGTGACCATGTCTTGGAAGTTATCAGCATATCATAAATGTAAGGTGATAATAAAACTGCCAGAGTACATTTGTTCATCCACATTTCTTTTCCACCTGTCTTCCTACAGCCAGAAATAGGAATGGTGAAGACTTCTTTTTCCTTTACCAAAAGTTTCTTTATTCTCATCGACTGGTATCAGTGTTGTCATTTGTTCATCGTGAGGTTCTTCACACTTAATCCTTTTGATTCTCAATTTGCTCATCCATAAACTAGAAATGATAATATTCACTTCCTAAAACCATTTTGAGGGCAAATGAGGGAACATAGGGAAAGTGCTTAACCACTCAAGGAAGTCACAAAGGAAATATCTAGTAAACAGTTGTTTGCTCCGTCTTTGAGGCAACTTTAAATATTCCCCCTCCAAAGAAGAAGAGAGGCAGTAAAGGTAATATGAAACAGCCGATAAGCGAAATGTCTTTTCCATTTAACTCTGGAAAGAGCTTGTCACTAAAGTCATTCCTTGTGCACATTCTCATATGTACTCAACCCCTTGCCTGCACCCAGCATCCACAGGAGTTATCTTCCCACATGCCGGAACTCTTGTCAAGCACGTCATCCACTCTAAGTACCCAAGCCAGAAACAAGTAGAGTCATCCTTCTCCTGTTGATAAGGTCTCCAAGTTCTAGTGATTTTGCTTCCAAAAGGGGATTCCTTCCATTTTAGCTCACCAGGCCTTCACCTGTCTAACCTCAAGTACTTCATAGTCTCTAATGGTTTTCTCACTGTGTAATCATAGTTCATTGAAACTGTTCTCTACTGTGTCCCTAAGTGGAATTCAATGGTCAAGTTCAAGTGCCATAGCAAGACACACACCGTATGGACACATCCTTCACTCTTGTACTCAGGTAATGGCTCCTGCATTCTGTACTAACCATGCTGCTCCTCATATGCAGGTCTTAGAAATATTCTTCCCCCTGATTGGTATGTCCATCCCTTTCCTGCTTCTGTGTGGACACTACTCTTCCCTGAGACATGACAGTGATCAGTGGGATGCAGTATAATAAAATTATGTGGTCCTCCTTGCCTGTTTCTTCATGACACCAAGCATGTATGATACATACATCTGGAGTTCATTTGTAGTGGCAGGGTCCTTGGTGTGCCCATTCTCTCTCTCTCCTTGTGAATAATAAAAATATTTCAAAAATAAAAAAGAATATATGATGGACTGACCACTTATCTCCATACTTAAATTGAGAAACATTAGCAATAGAAAATTCTTTATAAAATAAAATGAACCCTACAACAATAAATGTTATGTGTGGAGACTAACTTCCTTCGGAGTACACACACATCTCACTCATCTGCATTTCCTGGGTTGACCTGTGAAACTTTGCAGGTATTTCTTCTACAGGAGTGGGCTTGCTCAAAAGTTCTCAAGGTACTCTCATTCTGGTTCCCCTAAAGCCCTGGAAAATGCATCCTTGGGAAATAGATAACTCATTTCTTTTTCACACGGCACCCAGAGGTGTGGGGGTATGTGAGAGAATCTCCCATCCCCTCCCACTTCTCCCCTTCACTCTATCAGCCACATTATTTTTCCTCCTATCTTCTCTTTTCATCTCTTGGCTCTGTTTTCGGTGTTTTTTTTGTTTTTTTCACCTTCACTTTTATATCTGCTGGGAAAAATGAAGATTCCCATTCAGAAAGGATAAAAGCAAATGTTCTAAGGTAATCTTCTAGCTGATTTTATTGCATGCTTACATCCCAGGGAGTGTGCTACAAACTTTCCATGGGTTTTCTCATTCAGTTCTCTCAATGAGCCTGCAAAACAGGAACTTATGCTCTCTGATTTTTATAGGTGCGAAAAACACCACCTGGTTAAGTTGTTTACCCAGGCTCCGCAGCTAGCAAGGAGCAGAGGCAGAGTTTGACCTCCATGTGTGACTCTGGGGCCCATACTGCCGTACCCCACAGTGAGTTGTCCAGCAGTTTTGTGAGCTGCATGTCAACCTCCTGCTCAGCTTTTTGCTCAGTAGGATTTTTCCTGACTGCCTCTCTTTCAAAGGGGAAAACATTGTTTTGGAAAATTGAGGGGAAAAAAGAGAAAAAGAAAATTGTATTTCTTCCTCTACTTTTTCTGTACTTGCTTTTTTTTTTTTAAACTTTTTTTTTTTTTTTAATTTATTTGAGAGCGACAGACACAGAGAGAAAGACAGGTAGAGGGAGAGAGAGAGAATGGGCGCGCCAGGGCTTCCAGCCTCTGCAAATGAACTCCAGATGCGTGCGCCCCCTTGTGCATCTGGCTAACGTGGGACCTGGGGAACCGAGCCTTGAACCGGGGTCCTTAGGCTTCACAGGCAAGCGCTTAACCGCTAAGCCATCTCTCCAGCCCTCTGTACTTGCTTTTATTGCTGCATGTTCCTGACTTCAGTGGCCTGACTTGTAACTGTGCCTCCAGCACCTTTGTATCCTGAGAACCTAGCGTGGGCACAAGAGTAGATGGAGGAGGTATTTTCTAGAAAGAAACTAACCACAGAGCAATACTAGCTGGCTCACTCCACGCCAGCAACCATCTTACCTCACATCCTCTGGGGCCCGCCGGCTGCCACTGCCCACAGGTTGCTGGACCTGCAGGTGGTAGAAGGCTTCTGATGAAAAGACATGGCACCTGACATACATCTGTAACAAACCACTCAAGAAAAATACGTGTCCATGGCTGAGTACAGTCCTCATTCCATGAAAGAAAGGCTTCCATGTCTGAGCGTGGGCAGGGATCCCTGCCCATGGGCTGGCCTCATTGATTAAACTTATTTCTAAATAGAAATGAAGGAAGAGCTCTCTGAACTGTGGTGAACACTGTTTTCTACAGGGCCACTGTTTAGTTCCGGGAGTGAGCCAGTGACAGCAGTGTGGGTAAGAGTAAATGTGAGTTGCCCTGCTGACGTGCCACACTGCACACCCCGTCAGCACACATGTGCATTTCTGAGCATCACCACATCCTGGCTCGGGGGAAGTTCAGAGAGCAATGAGGCACTTCTGTGGAGCTTGCTTGGTCTAAGAAGGCTCCTGGGCCTCACCTCAGTGCTCAGAGAGTCAAGGGGTGGTGGCAGGGAGAACAAAGGGTGACACTGGAGATTTCTTCCCCAGAAAAGGACAGGGGACAGAGCAGGGCTGCACTGCGTCTGTGCCATTCATTCCTGTTTGTGCACGGTCCAGTCTGGAGCACGATGCCCCACTAGCAGATAGGCGTGCTGGGCAGCACGGCCTCTGTGCCTGCGGAGAAGGCAGCATCGCTGGCCAGAACAATCTCGGGCCATGCAGGCAGCTTCTGCCTACAGCCTGACGTGTGAGATGGGGAGCCAGGGAAGGGCCACAGGTAATGGCTCCAGCATCTCTTTATGCCTCTCTGAGCACTCACATGTCTGCTTTCTGTGCTGGGGTGAGGGTAACGGAGAGGACACATTATAATACCAGCCAAGTGACAGTCTCCTGCTCCTGCTTCCTCGGAGCTGAGAGTGAGCACCAGAGAATGCCTTGGCTGGGGTGGGGACAGAATGCTGCAGCCCTGTGCTTGTCCTGCACTTCCTTTGTCACCTTCTCCAGTCGCGGCACTGGAAACGCAGAGTTGTCTACATATGGGGCTGTGGAAAATACCAGTAAAGCATACACAGCTAAAGCGTCACTCTGGGTTGGACTTGAAAACCACAGGGACTGCCATTTCATTCGCTCTCTGATTTGTTTCCCATTGACGCGCACTGCCTGGGTGACTAACAGATTGTGATAGGGCCCACCAAGGAAGTTGAAGAGAATTGAACTAGGAAGGACTAAATGGTTTTGAGGTGGCTGGACTTCTTTAAGATGAAGCTGCCTCTCCCCGCAGGCTAATAAGAGTGTAATTTAAAAGAACCGTCCTGCCCACTAAAAGTCCCCTTGCCTCTCTTAGAGGAGACATGTGAGAGCAGAGTGGAAGTTCTTGCATTCTCCTAGTGCTAGTTAGCTCTTTTGCTGGTTAACAAGAGGCTTCTCAGAAATGCCTTGAAAGGCAGAATTAAAACTAAGGCAGAAGAGTAAAGAGAAGAGTCTTCTGGTTTTTGACTCTGAAAGAACCCTTGAGAGAAGAGGAAAGTGGGCCATCCCCAAAACCCATAGAACACCTGGCTTTGCTCCTGCCACTGCTGTTGCCCTGCAGAGCCAGCCATCAGTCAAGGTGGGGACTGTGTGTACACATAGGACCAGTGTCTGGAGTCCTCTCTTCAGACATCCCCATACCACAAGACAGGCATCTCTTCCTCTCTGACAGGTGAACAGGAACTACCTCAAACAGGAAGCAGCACAGCTAACTCAAGGTGGAGGCTGGATCCACTCACAATTTCAAAGTAGGAGAAACCGGGTCTGTAAATGAGGGGACAAACCCAGAGACTGGGTTTTCTGACACCCTGTGACTTTTCCACATCTCCTTGGAGGTCTGCAAGGTTGGGAGTGGGAAAGCTATGTGAAGGTGAGTACAGTGGAATGATGGTATAAACAGAAACAAGTTCTGGATGATTCTGTCTTCCTCCTGAGCAGATTTTTAGATTCCGGAGGGCAGTGAAACTAGGCTTTTTGTTTTGTTTTTTTGTTTTCTTGAGGCAGGGTCTCACTCTAGCCCAGGCTGGCCTGGAACTCATAGTAATCCTCCTGCCTCAGTCTCCCGATTGCTGGGATTAAAGGTGTGGCCATCACACCCGGCTAGGGACTAGGCTTTAAATCTAGCCTTGAACTGAGCTCATGTGAAGCCAGATTTCCATCTGCCTGAGGACAGAAGTATTTCTGGATCTTCCTTGCTCATACCATGTCACTCTGTAGAGATCCCACCTGAGAGTCTATGGTCTTCTTCACTTATCCCTGGGGTATCTGCAGCTCTAGTTTTCAGGTTTTCAACCCAGTGCGACTCCTGGGAGCTCCATTCAGTTTAGCGCTTAGCCGTCAGCCCTCAGTGCTATCCTTCCAGAGAGTTGGCAGATGCCTGGGAACTTAACACATGGTCCCCATACTGGCTCACCTCAGTATACTTCCTTGCTTCCAGGACTTTGCCCCCAGTTTCTGTCTGCCTTGGAAACTCTCTGATGACTTTAACCATATGGATTTTTTTTGTTTTGGTTTGGTTTTCTGAGGTACGGTCTCACTCTAGTCCAGGCTGACCTGGAAATCTATATAGTTTCTGATTGGCCCGAGACTCACAGCAATCCTCCTACCTCTGCCTCCCACACGCTGGGATTGAAGGTGTGCACCAACATGGCCGGCAGCTTATGGATTTTTTAAAATCTAGATACTTTGGGCTGGAGGGATGGCTTAGCAGTTACAGTGCTTTTCTGCAAAGCCTAAGGATCCAGGCTTGATTCTCCAGGCCCCACATAAGCCAGATGCACAAGGTGGTGCATGTGTCTGGAGTTTGTTTGCAGTGGTGGAGGCCCTAACATGCCATCCTCTCCTGCCCTCCTTCTCTCTCTCTCTCTCTCTGTAATAAATAAAAATAAATTATTTTTTTGAAAACCTAGATATTTTGGTTGTCTTAAATGTCAAACAAGTTACACTGCCAAGCCAGGGTGAAAATCCAGTCCATAAAGCATCTATTGTCTGCTTTTTAAAATATTCTTTTATTGGCAATTTCCATAATTATAAACAATATCTCATGGTAATTCGCTCCCTCCCCCCATTTTCCCCTTTGAAACCCCACTCTCCATCATATCCCCTCCCCTCTCAATCAGTCTCTCTTTTGTTTTGATGTCATCATCTTTTCTTCCTATTTTGATGGTCTTGTGTCATGGCTATCCAGGCCATTTTGTATCTGGAGTAACACGTTATAAAAAGTTCTACCCTTCCTTTGGCCCTTACATTCTTTACTCCACCTCTTCCTTAATGGACCCTGGGCCATGGAAGGTATGATTGAGATATTTCAGTGCTGAGCACTACTCTATCACTTCTTGGCAACATGGTGCCTCCTGAGTCATCCCAATGTAACTGCCATCTGAAAAGAGAAGATTCTCTAACCAAAAGTGAGAGTAGCATTAATATATGGGTATGAACATTAAGAGAAGTGCTTACTAGGCAGTTTGGTGAGCATAGTATATACTTTTAGCCAGACAGCAGCAGACATTACACTCCTAGGGCTCATGACTACCCTGTTGTAGGTTTTCAGTATCAGGGATGTATTCCCTCCCATGGAGTGGGCCTCCAGTAAAATTAGAGGGTGGTTGGTTTCCCCCATAACAGACATGCCACTATTGCACCCATTGGCTCATTTGGCCGGGCTGGCCAAATATAAGGCTTGCAATGTCCACTGTTGGGTATCTTCACTGGTGATTTCTCTCTCTCCCATTGAACTGCATGCAGCATGGCTTTTTCCAGCTTTCTGTCACCTGGTCTACATGGAGGAGGTTTTCAGCTCAGCTCCAGCAGGGTTTCTCAGTGACCTTGCAGCCCAAGTATGTGCAGTCTTCAGCAATAGGGCCTTACCATCTATTCCTGGTGGGAAACCAAGGGCCTCAGCAATGGCCTGTAATGTTTGGGAGGCATCAGGGACCAACCTGGCCCACAACTCACTGGAAGCTATCCCATCCCTGGCATTGAAAATTTTCTAGTAACAATCTATGGCTCCTGTGTCTTCCATTGTCCAAAAAGTAGGTTTCCATATGACTTATTTATATCCTCTTAGATTTTTATTAGCCCTCCCTCTACCTTTCCTTACTCAATCTCTTCCCCTGACCTCACTTAGGCCTTTTCACCCCCATTAATCTGTTCTTCTACTAACATACATACAATACCATCCTACTAGGTTCCCCCTCTCCCTCCCTTTCTATTCCCTTTATATCTCCTTTCTAGCTTACTGGCCTATGCTATTGAGCTTGGTATCATGGAAATGCATTGCATATAAAAAATAAAAGGGCTGGAGAGATGGCTTAGCCGTGAAGGAGCTTGCCTGAGAAGCCTGAGAATGCTTCTTTCAATCTCCAGGTCCCACATAGTAGCCAGACACAAAAGTGATGCAAGTGTACAATGTCACACTTGTGAACAAGGGGGCACATGAGTCTGGAGTTTGTTCACAGCAGCTGAAAGGTCCTGGCATGACCATCCTCTCTCTCTGCCTCTCTCTCAAAAAAATAATAATAAAAGTAATTTTAAAAATATGTGGGCTAGAAGAATGGCTAAGCAGTTAAGGCATTTGTCTGCAGAGCCAAAGGACCCAGTTCAATTCTCCAGAACCCACGTAAGCAAGTTGCACAAGGAGGCGTATGCATATGGAGTTCATTTGCAGTGGCTAAAGGCCCTTGCACACCCACTTTTCTCTCTCTCTCTCTCAAATAAACGAATTAAACTAAATCTTCTTTCCTTGCCTTTCTTTCATATGGGGAATGAAACACACCTGACATGGTGGCAGCACACTGCACGAACAGCCAGAATCAGGAGAAAGAAGACATTAGAGTGAAATGCACTCTTCTTTGTTCCCTAGTACTATACACCAGAGTAACAGTGAGTTCTTGTAGTCAAGTCGTGAGGAAATGTGTACAGAAATCCACATGCAGAAGGAAACCTGAGCCTGGGCTGGAGTTTGAGGCCCGAGGACAGCCTCTGGTGGGAACGGGTGGGTTAGTCACCTGCTCCAGCTGCACCTGAGGAGGAAGCAGAGGCATGGGCACCCAGAGCCACAGTTCCATAAGCTGCCTCTTTTGTTTCCTAGCTTCGGTTGTCCCTCGTTTCTCTTGTCCAGTTCCTTAGAATCAGGACTATATTGAGGAATGTCTAGGGAAAGAGACAAGAGAACATAGCTTCAAATGACCTGCAGAGACAAAAATGATATAATTCTTCCCATCCCACTCAATGTCCACCTTTATACAGGAGATATTGCCTTGTTTGACAAGTTTAAAAGGCAATTATTGAACTACAGAGGGGCTAAGGCATGAGAGGTGTTTTCACTCCATAGTAGGTGTCCTTCTGGCCCTACCCATTGGGTTCTTTTTTTTGCAACTTTTTCTTTTTATTGATAACTTCCATAATCGTAGACAATAACCCATGGTAATTCCCCCCTGCCCCCCACTTTCCCCTTTGAAACTCCACTCTCCATCATATCCCCTCCCCTCTCAATCAGTCTCTCTTTTATTTTGATGTCATGATCTTTTCCTCCTATTATGATGGTCTTGTGTAGGTAGTGTCAGGCACTGTGAGGTGGACATACATCCAGGCCATTTTGTGTCTGGAGGAGCACGTTGTAAGGAGTCCTACCCTTCCTTTGACTCTTACATTCTTTCCACCACCTCTTCCACAATGGCCCCTGAGCCTTGGAAAGTGTGATGGAAATATCTCAGTGCTGAGCACTCCTCTGTCACTTTTTTTCAGCACCATGGTGCCTTCTGAGTCATCCCAAGGTCACGATCTGAAAAGAGAAGCTTCTCTAACCAAAAGTGAAAGTAGCATTAATATATGGGTGTGAACATTAAGAGAAGTGCTTACTAGGCAGTTTGGTGAACATTATATATAAATTTAGCCAGACACCAGCAGACATTACGCCTTAGGCTCATGACTAACCTGTTGTAGGTTTTCAGTATTAGGGATGCATTCCCTCCCATGGAATGGGCCTCCAGTCCAATTAGAGTGGTTCCCATTGGGTTCTTTACCAAAATCTTCTCAAACCCAGTGCAGTTTCCCACTGTGGTCACCTCTCAGTTTCTAGAATTTTCCTCCTGAGTGTCCCTTTTGAAAGATATAATGTGGGCTGAAGAGATGGCTTAGCAGTTAAGGCATTTGCCTGCAAAGCCAAAGGACCCAGGTTCGATTTCCAGGACCCACATAAGCCAAATGCACAAAGGGCACATGCATCTGGAGTTTGTTTGCAGTGGCTATAGGCTCTGGTGTGCCCATTCTCTCTCTGTCTGTCTTCTCTCTCTTTCTCTTTCTCTCTCTCTCTTTCTCCTTGAAAATAAATAAATAAACTTTAAAAAACAGATATAATGCCCACATATATTTGTAGATAACCTTTGGTAAGCTTTGGGTACCTTATAAAAGTTTCCCTGTGGCAAAATTCCTTCTTATTTTGATTGATATCAGAGAATCAAGAGACAACAATGACTGTAAAAAGTTCACTTGTGAGCAGAATACTAGATGTAAAATAATGATACTAATAATAATGATGATAATGATAATCCAAAAGAACCACAGAAAACACTACCCAGCTGACAGCTTTGCTGCCAGTCTGAGAAATGGCTGCAGGTTTGTTCTCTGTAGCCAGCGGACCAATAAGAGCCATCAGGGGTGGGTAGGAAAATGAACCAGAGCTTCACTTGGTGGGATTGTTTTTGTTTTTTTTTTTTTCCAGGCTGATTACATTGACACTGCCATGTATTTTCTGCCTCATTGCATCACAGTTCCCCCAGACGTGGTATTTCAGATCATCCATTGACCTCTTTGCCAGCAGATAACGCCCATCACTCATCTCTGGGTCATGATTGTCTTCCCCCTGTGGCTGCTAAGAGGGACAAAGATCTCACAGCAGGATGACCCAGTACTCGGGCTATTTGATGAAGAGACTTAGATTAGTGGCTTCCTGCAAAGCAGCAGGTAGCGACTTAAGCCCAAGTGATTTCAGAGAAGGGTCACTAAAAATGCCAGATGGAGTGACAGCTTCCAAGAAGGTGTAGGAAGCTGGGAATGGGGAAGAATGAGGAGAGACAGGAAAATGATACAGAACACAAGTGAGTTTTTATTCTCCTTTGGGATAATGGGTAGGTTCTTTAAGCCAAGCGGCTGTGCCCTATCTCTCTAACAGTGATTGTTCTTTCCAGGGGAAGATGATAATAAGTGACACCAACACCATGAGGTCAAAATCAAATGACCTGGATGGAACTGCAAACTGAAGCCAAGCCAGCTGTTGAGGTAGCAAGACATAGATAGCTCCGTGCTGTGTAGGTAGACATGGCAGAAAACAAGTTATGTCCTGTGACAGGTTGAATTGTTGTCCCCAAATTCCAAGTCCCGACTCCAGGACCTCAGAGTGTAATCAATGGGGCCATTCCAGAGGCAAACATGTTAAAATGAGATCTTTAGGACAGACTCTAATCTAACATGACTGGTATTCTTATGAGGGAAAGGGGGGGGTGGTTAATGAAATTCAAGGATCAGAGTGACACTTTGACAAGGCAAGGAACACAAGAGGCCTCCATCTCCAGAAGCTAGGGGAGGGGCTCAGAGCAGATTCTCCCACAGGTCTTGTACTCCTGCCTTCCACTGAAAACACACACACACACACACACACACACACACATTTTGTTGCTTAAGCCACCTAACTCATAGTATTTTGTTACAGTAGTCCTAGAAAATGACTATAATCCCTTCTGGTATCCAATTCTAATTCTCAAACACATTTCCCTGGGTGAATGCAAATGTTTCTTTTCAGTAAAGGAACTGACAAAATGGGGAATGTGAAGGAGAAAAAAAAAATACATGCAACTGTGCATAAGTAGTCCATCTTTCATGAATGAAACCCCAGGGAAGTTTCTGTCTCAAGAAAATGAAGACAGTGTGGTTGGCACCTCATGGAATTTTCTTAATCACAGTTATTCTCTAGTACTTAAATATTAATAGGGGCCAAGAGTTTATTGATAATGAGGAACTGAACATCTGGGGAATGCTGAAACACTAAGAGAAAAGCTTTTGCCAAATCACAGGAGGAAGGAGCAAAGAAAAGTTGATAAAGAAGCCATTAGACTGCAGCTGAAATGAGGTGGCCTCCAGTAACAGGAAGGGAGGAGGTATTTGGATGTATGTTGTATAGTACACATACATATACATGTATATGTAGACAGGTAGGTGGATAGAAATAGATGATAAATGGTGATAGCTTAGCTCCTTAGTCTAGAAATCAGGTGATTCAAATATACTCAAGGTCATAAACTGAAAGTGTGGGGAGAACAGCAGAAAGAGATGAAATGAGGAGGAGGTTAATTTGTTTGTGGAATCTTTCTGCAAGTACGCTGTTATGCAGAAGTCAGCCCTCTTCCTGCCAATGTCCTCATTTATATGTGTTGTCACAGAAGAGATCTGTGTATAAACCTGTTACAGAATTATAAGGAACTTCCTGCTGTTCTGTGTGCATCCCTGTGACCATGATGCTATTCTGAAAGCAAGAAAGGAGACGCTTGGGCCTACACTTTTGCCTTATTTCTTACCCACTTGCAAAATTGCTGTGTTTAGTAGGAATCCAAGAGTCTGAATCTTGAAACTGACTTCAAAAAAAAGATTAAAAAGGGGCCAGGCGTGGTGGTACACACCTTTAATCCCAGCATTTAGGAGGCAGAGGTAGGAGGATCACAGTGAGTTTGAGTCCACCTGAGACTACCGAGTGAATCCCACGTCAGGCAATCAAAAAAAAGATGTTAAAAAGGTTTCCACTCTCTGCTAGGCCTGGAGTGGGTGGGGGTCTTATACCCTCACAAAAACCTGAGGTTCTTTTTTTCCTTGTTCAAAAATGGGGAAGGAAACATGGTGGCACATACCTGTAATCTCAGCACTAGCAATACAGAGACAGGAGGACCACAGCAAGTTCAAGGCCAGTCTGGTATATACAGCAAAATCTTGTCTCAAAAAAAAAATTTATATATGATGGAGAATGGAATTTCAAGGGGGAAAGTGGGGGAGGGAGGGATGGAGGGCATTACCATGGGATATTTTCTATAATCATGGAAAATGTTAATAAAAGTTTGAGAAAAAAAAATTTTATATATATATGAAAGAAGGATCTTTAGAAGCCCATTTTCTACCACCTTAAAAAATGTCTCAGACACAACCTGGGGCCCAGGTCCCTTTCCCCTAGTAAAAGATTGAGTAACTTATCTCATGATTAAATTTATACATGCTGTAGCCTTTATTCCACAGCTTCCTACAAATGTTAAGATGGCCATAGGCATGGTTGGGAAAAAATTAGATTGCCCTTCCCTTTGGCCAAACTCTTATTTTTAAAAAATCAACTTTCCTTTATCAATTTCAGTTTCTTAATTTTTGTAAAATATAGGGGGAAATGGGGCTGCAGGTATGGCTCAGTGGTTAAAGATGCTTGCTTGCAAAGCCTACAGGCCTAGGATCAGTTTCTCAAGGACCATGTAAAGCCAAATACACAAAGTGGCATATACAACTGGAGTTATTTTGCAGAGACAAAGGCCCTGGTATGCCCATTCTCCCCACTCCTCTCTGCTTACAAATAAATAAAAATATATATCTGTGTCATATCTGTGTGTATGTGTGTGTGTGAGTGTATGGAAACTACACACGGCTTTATAAACCTAAGTGCAGGACAACAGCCCCAGGGTTTGTTCTTTATATGTCCCTATAAGGAATTGTGGTCATTTCCATTTGCACTAGAATTTTCCCAGGTGAAGCACCTGGGAACTCTAGTTACACTCTATAATTGGAACCCTGGTAGTGCTCTCCTCTTAGAACAGCCCCACAGAGCTTACACACAGGGCCACAGACTCCTGTGAAACAGAGAGGCTTTCTTTACCCTGCTGACATTGGAGAAAGAGACCAATCACCAAAGAAGTTGGTCATACCTGGCATGTTTTTCATAGTATTATAGGCTCCATGAAACAGTATGCTTTCCAACATGTCTAAATCTATATAATAAAAGATTATATTTTAGTGGCAAAATTTTGTGCTAAGAACACAATGTAGGCTGGGGATGTAGCCGGGCTCAAGTTGCAGCACCTTATAAACCAAGCCTAGTGAAACATGTCTATAATTCCAGAACTCAGGCAGTAGAGGCAGGAGGATCAGAAGCTCAAGGTCATCTTTGACTACAGAGCAAGTTTGAGGCCAAGCTGATATACAGGAAACCCTATCAAGGGAGAGAGGGGAAGAACGCAATACATTACATTCTGTATAGCATATACCATGACACTAAGGTATGCTACATAGACACAGGTATCGCAAGCTGTTCAAAGGACTTCTTACATAGAAAAATGACAGTTGAATGCAAGATAGACACACAAACACATAACCACATGCATACTATGCCTCCATCATAAGAACTCCATCTAACCCTATGAATTTGGTCTCGCTACAGTTACTTGTATCACAGAGGGCATATTTTAAAGGTCAGTTGTTTGGCATTAATCAAGGAGAGTAAGTTAGTAGCATAGGAGTCAGCTGCTAGCTGGGAGGGCTCGAGGACCTCTTTCTTCTACTGTGTTGCTGATGTCCTGTCTCATTCTCTCTCTGATTTCCTTTCTGATCCCCTCCCAGCTCTGCTGTATAGCCAGGCTGGAAACCCACTAATTAGAATTTCTGCCTTAGACGCTTAAAGTCCAAAGCAATATCAAACCCACAACAGACTCATATTGAATGTATTTTAATCTAGTTATCTGATCGGTCTTTATTTCTGAGCAAGCCATTAGCATGTGCCTGGCATAGAACAGGGGCATATGGAATGGCTGTCTGGTTCCATTCTTCCATCTTGCTAGAAAGTACATGGAGAAAACTAAAACACATCAATATATAGAGCTTAAAATATGCTTGTCAAAATGTGCACGTTGAAGTTTCTATAGATGCAAATAAATGATCCTATTGTTGCTTGTGTAGATTTATCATCATCCTTTATTATGCATAATTATATGATATTATGTTCCAGTAATATTTCTTCAGCCCATGAGCTGGGAGATGACTCAGGGGTTAAGGATGCTTGCTTGCAAAGCCTGCAGGTTTAGATTTAATTCCACAGTAGCCACATAAACACACAGATGTATAAGGTGGTACATATGTCTATAGTTCATTTAGCAAGACATCCTGGCACACACATATTCTCTCTCTCTCTCTCTCTCTCTCTCTCTCTCTCTCTCTCTCTCGTTCTCTCAAATACATAAATAAAAATATTTTAAAATATTTCTTCATCCCTGCTAGCAATATTGAGAAAGTAGTTGGAAAAGTTTTTGAATCTACTGGTAAAATATGACAGAGATAAAATGGTGGAAATATCAAGGCCTGAAGTGTTTCAGTTCAGAATGGAAACCTGGGGTAGGAGTGAATGCACTAAAGACCCAATGATTTTATCTTATACGTAAATATTAGATTGTGGCCCATGGACCAATTTCCTTGATTAGGAGCACTCATGGCTCTTTATGTTGTTTGCATGTGTACTGAGCAGCTTGTTTTATTTGGTCTGCTTTATAACCAGTTTCTTCTTAATCATTCAAAATTTCTTTAATGCTTTTGAATTTTTTAAAGATATTTTTATTCATTTATTTATTTATAAGTGTAGAGAGATAGAGAAAAAAGCAGATGGACAGAATGGCCTCTGGTTTTACATGGATACTGGAGAATTGAACCCAGATCATCAGGCTTTGAAGGCAAGTGTCTTAACTGCTGAGCCATCTCTCTAGCCCTGCTTTTGATTTTATTTAGTTGTTAGTATGGCACAAAATGTGATATCAAATACCCCTTGGCAAGAATCCAGCATTTCTACTAGTGCTGAGAAGAAGAAAAGGTTTTCTGCCCCTGGCAAGCAGTGATTTCCTTCATTCAATAAATTCAATAAATTTGAATATTGAAAAATGAAGGAGGAAGCAGGGATCCTGAGAGCTGTAGGGAGGCCTCTGGGCAATGCTTCCCAAGGAAGGTACTTCCTCCACGAAATGTAAAAAGGGAATCTTTCTTTTCTTTCTTTTTAAGAAGGCTTCTTTTTTACTTTATTTATTTATTTGAGAACAACAGAGAGAGAGAGAGAGAGAGAGAGAGAGAGGGAGGGAGAGAATGGGCGCAATAGGACCTCCAGCCACTGCAAACGAACTTCAAATATGTGTGCCACCTTGTGCATCTGGGTTACATGGGTCTTGGGGAATCAAGCCTTGAACCGGAGTCCTTAGGTTTCACAGGCAAGCGCCTAACCATTAAGCCATCTCTCCAGCCCCCAAATTTTCTTTTTTAATGTGAATAAAGTCTTTATAATGATTCTGCATTTCAGGTTCACTCAGATGCACTTTACCCCTTAGGACAGGGGTGTTTCTGGGCCAGGATGAGAGGATACTACTTATCAACTAAAGGACCAGAAGCTATGGCTCCTCAGACGTAAATCTCCCAGGGCCAAGAAGCGTACTGGTTTCAACTCACAAAGTTGTAGTTAGGACTCAAGAGCCTGCATTTCTCACAAGTTCCCAGGCCTTGCCAATGCCTATCAACAACTCTTCTGCCTGGTGGTAATAAAGGGAAGAAGATGTATAATTTCTGAGATCTTTTCTTCTCTAGCAGACTGTTCAGAACAAATCCACTTCTCGAACTAAAAAATTTTAGTTAAGTTTCCAAATATCAAGAAATCTGAAGCTTTTGCCAACATAAAGTTCACTTGCCTCAAACTTCATACTTTAGTAGTTCCAATGTGATTACCTTACTAAAAATCCATTTAAGAGCTGGAGATGTAGTGCAGTGGTAGAGCTTTTGCTAGTATACTGAAGAATGTGGGTGCAAACCCCAGTATCAGGGTAAGTGTATAAGACATATAAATGGTCTGTTTTTATTTTTTTTATATTTTTTTGTTCATTTTTATTTATTTATTTGAGAGCAACAGACAGACAGAAAGAGGCAGATAGAGGGAGGGAATGGGCACACCAGGGCCTCCAGCTACTGCAAACGAACTCCAGACGCGTGCGCCCCCTTGTGCATCTGGCTAACTTGGGTCCTGGAGAATCGAGCCTCGAACCAGGGTTCTTAGGCTTCGCAGGCAAGCGCTTAACCACCAAGCCATCTCTCCAGCCCCTGTTTTTATTTTAAAACACATTTATATATACATATACATATATTTTTTTTTTCTTTTTGTCCAAGTTAACCTTGATCCTTGATGCTTAAAGGGACAGATAACCTTTGGGAGACAGAATGTGCCTCTGACTTAGAAGCACAGAACATAGGAGCTAAAAGGATACTGAAGGATCAGCTTGTTTCATGTTGTCCAAGCATGACTTGGGTACCACTAGGGTGGGGTTTTTTTTTGTTTCTTTTTTTTTTTTTAAATTTTTATTAACATTTTCCATGATTATAAAATATATCCCATGGTAATTCCCTCCCTCCCCACCCCCACACTTTCCCGTTTGAAATTCCATTCTCCATCATATTACCTCCCCATTACAATCATTGTAATTACATATATACAATATCAACCTATTAAGTATCCTCCTCCCTTCCTTTCTCCACCCTTTATGTCTCCTTTTCAACTTACTGGCCTCTGCTACTAAGTATTTTCATTCTCACGCAGAAGCCCAGTCATCTGTAGCTAGGATCCACATATGAGAGAGAACATGTGGCGCTTGGCTTTCTGGGCCTGGGTTACCTGACTTAGTATAATACTTTCCAGGTCCATCCATTTTTCTGCAAATTTCATAACTTCATTTTTCTTTACCGCTGAGTAGAACTCCATTGTATAAATGTACCACATCTTCATTATCCACTCATCTGTTGAGGGACATCTAGGCTGGTTCCATTTCCCAGCTATTATAAATTGAGCAGCAATAAACATGGTTGAGCATGTACTTCTAAGGAAATGAGATGAGTCCTTTGGATATATGCCTAGGAGCGCTATAGCTGGGTCATATGGTAGATCAATCTCTAGCTGTTTTAGGAACCTCCACACTGTTTTCCACAATGGCTGGACCAGATTGCATTCCTACCAGCAGTGCAGAAGTGTTCCTTTTTTTCCACATCCCCACCAACATTTATGATCATTTGTTTTCATGATCACCATCATGAAATCTGACAGCCAATCTGACAGGAGTGAGATGGAATCTCAATGTAGTTTTAATCTGCATTTCCCTGATGACTAGTGACATAGAACATTTTTTTAGATGCTTATATGCCATTCGTATTTCTTCCTTTGAGAACTCTCTATTTAGCTCCATAGCCCATTTTTTGATTGGCTTGTTTGATTCCTTATTATTTAACTTTTTGAGTTCTTTGTATATCCTAGATATTAATCCTCTATCAGATATATAGCTGGCGAAGATTTTTTCCCATTCTGTAGGTTGCCTCTTTGTTTTTTTCACTGTGTCCTTTGCGGTGCAAAATCTTTGTAATTTCATTAGGTCTCAGTGGTTAATCTGTGGTTTTATTGCCTGAGCAATTGGGGTTGTATTCAGAAAGTCTTTGCCAAGACCAATATGTTGAAGGGTTTCCCCTACTTTTTCCTCTAGCAGTTTCAAAGTTTCCAGTCTGATGTTAAGGTCTTTAATCCATTTGGACTTAATTCTTGTGCATCGCGAGAGAGAAGAATCTATTTTCATCCTTCTGCAGATATTTATCCAGTTTTCAAAACACCATTTGCTGAAGAGGCTGTTTCTTCTCCAATGAGTATTTTTGGCATTTTTATCGAATATCAGGTGGCTATAGCTACTTGGGCTTACATCTGGGTCCTCTATTCTGTTCCACTGATCTACATGTCTGTTTTTGTGCCAGTACCATGCTGTTTTTGTTACTATGGCTCTGTAGTATAGGTTAAAATCAGGTATGGTGATACCACCAGCCTCTTTTTTGTTGCTCAGTATTATTTTAGATATTCGAGGTTTTTTGTGATTCCAAATGAATTTTTGGATTGTTTTTTCTATTTCCATGAAGAAAGCCTTTGGAATTTTGATAGGGATTGCATTAAATGTGTAGATTGCTTTAGGTAAGATTGCCATTTTCACGATATTGATTCTTCCAATCCAGGAACAAGGGATGTTTCTCCACTTTCTAGTGTCTTCTGCAATTTCTCGCTTGAGTGTTTTAAAGTTCTCATTGTATAGATTCTTTACTTCCTTGGTTAGGTTTATTCCAAGGTATTTTATTTTTTTTGATGCAATTGTGAATGGGAGTGATTCTCTGATTTCATCCTCTGTGTGTTTGTTGTTAGCATATATGAAGGCTACTGATTTCTGTGTATTTATTTTGTATCCTGCTACATTGCTGTAGGTTTTGATCAGCTCTAACAGCTTGCTAGTAGAGTCTTTAGGGTCCTTTATGTATAGAATCATGTCATCTGCAAATAATGATAACTTGATTTCTTCCTTTCCAATTTGTATCCCTTTTATGTGTGTCTCTTGTCTTATTGCTATGGCTAAGACTTCCAAAACTATATTAAATAGAAGTGGGGACAGTGGACACCCTTGTCTTGTTCCTGATTTTAGTGGAAAAGCTTCCAGTTTTTCCCCATTTAGTAATATGTTGGCTGTAGGCTTGTCATAAATAGCCTTTATTATATTGAGATATGTTCCTTCTATTCCCAGTCTCTGTAGGACTTTTATCATGAAGGGATGTTGGATTTTGTCAAATGCTTTCTCTGCATCTAATGAGATGATCATGTGATTTTTGTCCTTCAACCCGTTTATGTAATGTATTACATTTATAGATTTGCGTATGTTGAACCATCCCTGCATCTCTGGGATAAAGCCTACTTGGTCAGGGTGAATGATCTTTTTGATATACTCTTGTATTTTGTTTGCCAATATTTTGTTGAGAATTTTTGCATCTGTGTTCATGAGGGAGATTGGTCTATAATTTTCTTTTTTTGTTCTATCTTTGCCTGGTTTTGGTATCAGGGTGATGCTGGCCTCATAGAAGGAGTTTGGTAGAATTCCTTCTTTTTCTATTTCCTGGAAAAGCTTAAGAAGCAATGGTGTTAGCTCTTCCTTAAAAGTCTGGTAAAATTCAGCAGTGAATCCATCCGGGCCTGGGCTTTTTTTAGTTGGGAGATTATTGATAACTGTTCGGATCTCCATGTTTGTTATAGGTCTATTTAAGTGATTAATCTCATTTTGATTTAATTTAGGTAGGTCATATAGATCAAGGAAATCATCCATTTCTTTCAGATTTTCATACTTTGTGGAGTATATGCTTTTATAGTATGTCCCTATGATTTTTTGAATTTCTCTGGAATCTGTTGTGATGTTACCTTGTTCATCTCTGATTTTATTAATTTGTGTCTCTTCTCTCTTTCTTTTGGTCAGATTTGCTAAGGGTTTATCAATCTTGTTTATCCTTTCAAAGAACCAACTCTTTGTTTCATTAATTCTTTGGATTGTTCTTTTTGTTTCTATTTCATTAATTTCTGCCCTAATCTTTATTATTTCTTCCCGTCTACTACTTTTTGGTTTGCCTTGTTCTTCTTTTTCCAAGGCTTTAAGGCGAAGCATTAGGTCGTTTACTTGCGACCTTTCTAATTTCTTAATATAGGCACTTAAGGCTATAAATTTACCTCTTAGAACTGCCTTCATTGTGTCCCAGAGATTTTGGTATGTTGTGTTCTCATTATCATTTGACTCTATAAATTTTTTGATTTCCTTTTTGATTTCTTCATTGACCCACTCATCATTTAGTAGTGTATTGTTTAGTTTCCATGATTTTGTGTATGCTCTATAGCCTTTCGTACTACTGATTTGTAGTTTAATTCCATTGTGGTCAGATAGAATGCAAGGAATTATTTCAATTTTCTTGAATTTGTTAAGATTTGCTTTGTGTCCTAATATATGGTCTATTTTAGAGAATGTTCCATGTGCTGCTGAAAAGAATGTATATTCTGCAGCCTTTGGATGAAATGTCCTGTATATATCTGTTAGGTCCATTCCTTCTATGATCTCATTTAGTCCAGATGCCTCTCTGTTTCTTCTTTCCCTGGATGACCTGTCAATTGATGAGAGTGGGGTGTTAAAGTCACCCACCACCACTGTGTTTGGTGTTATCTGTGACCTTAGTTCTAATAGTGTTTGTTTGACGAATTTGGGAGCCCCCATGTTAGGTGCATATATGTTTAGGATTGTAATGTCTTCCTGTTGGAGTGTGCCCTTAATCAATATAAAGTGACCTTCCTTATCTTTCTTGACTAACGTCAGACTAAAGTCTACCCTGTCTGATATTAGGATAGCAACCCCTGCTTGTTTTCTAGGCCCATTTGCTTGAAACACCGTCTTCCAACCTTTCACCCTAAGATAATGTCTATCCTTTGGAGAAAGGTGAGTTTCTTGCAGACAACAAATTGTAGGATCCTGCTTTTTAACCCAGTCTGCAAATCTATGTCTTTTCGTTGGGGCATTGAGACCATTGATATTAAGAGATATTATTGAAAGGTGTGTATTTATGTTTGCCATTTGTGTGTGTGTGTGTGTGTGTGTGTGTGTTACTGGTTCTACCTGTGCTCTCTTCTGTTAACTGGTATTTGAGTATAGCTTGTTTTTTCTAGGTTCCTTATATGTGTGCTTTTCCTTTTGTTCAGCATGGAGGATTCTATCAAGTATTTTCTGTAGAGCTGGTTTTGTCTTCAAATACTCCTTTAACCTGCTTTTGTCATGGAATGTCTTTATTTCTCCATCTATTTGAATGGATAACTTTGCAGGATAAAGTAACCTTGGTTGACAGTTGTTATCTTTCAGAACTTGGAATATATCACTCCAAGCCCTTCTGGCTTTAAAAGTTTGTGTTGAATAATGTGCTGTAATCCTGATGGGCTTGCTTTTGTAGGTAACTTGATTTTTCTCTCTAACTGCTTTCAATATTTTTTCTTTGGTGTGTGTGTTTGGAAGTTTGATTATAATATGGCGAGGAGAGGTTCTTTCTGGGTTTTGTCTGGCTGGGGTTCTAAAGGCTTCCTGTATCTGTATTGGCACCTCTTTCCCAGTTTGGGGGAAATTTTCCTCTATGATTTTGTTGAAGATGCCTACTATGCCTCTGGAGTGGAGTTCTTCTCCTTCTACTATGCCCTGAATTCTTATATTGGATCTTTTCATAGTGTCCCGAATATCTTGAAATTCCCACTCATACTTTTCTATAAGTTTGTCTTTCTCTTTGTTGGACTGCATTAGGTCTGCCACCTGGTCTTCTAGCTTAGATATTCTGTCCTCTCCCTCATCCATCCTACTGGTGAGATTTTCTACAGAGTTTTTTATTTCATTAACTGTGTTCTTCATTGCTAGTAATTCTGACTGGTTTTTCTTTATTATTTCTATTTCCCTATTTATGTCTTGTATTGCCTTCTTTATTTCATTAAATTGGTGTCCTGCCTCTTCTTTGATTCCTTTGATTTCCTCTTTGATTTCCTCTTTGATTTCTTCTTTGATTGTTTTCATGTGTTCTTTGACCTCTTTGAACATATTTATAATTATTCTTTTGAACTCTTTCTCAGGCATTTCCTCTAACTCTTTCTCACTGGAGGACATTTCTGATGCATTAATACTTTTAGGTGGATTTATAACGTCTTGCTTTTTAGTGTTTCTTGTGTTATAATGTATATATTTTTGCATCTTGGATTAAGTTAATGCTTGGATTTTCTAGCTAGCTGTGTATTCTTAGCTGTATCAATTGATTTGATGTAATATATTTTCAGGGTAGGACCTTAAGGTATTAGGTGTGGCTCTTAAGCCTCTCAGAGTATCTACAAAGATGTTCTTAGGGGTTGAGTTTCCCTGCTATAGGAGTATTCTAGCAGGCTGAGTGGAATAAAATACAGGTAGATTCTAAAATTTAACTAAACACTGTACACATTCAATCAAAAACAGCCCCAAGTATGTATGCAAGAGTAGTTATTATAATGACCAGATCCTCTATCAACAAAGAGGTTTAGATTTCTGGTCTGTTGAGGGATCCAAGTCAGCTTGTGACCAAGTGAGACCCTTCCCTGGTGCAATCCCAGTTACCTTGGGTGATTTTGGTCTCAGTCAAGTTGCTGCCTGGGTCGTCGGGCTGCTGTTCTGATTTCTGGAGCTGGGCACTTGCTTTTCCTACGGGGCAAACCGAGCTGCTGCTGCTGCCTCTGCTGCTGCCGTAGCTGCCACCGCCGGAGCCACCACCGCTGCTGAAGCTGCCGCTGCCGTGTCCACCGCCGCTGCTCCCCCCGAAGCCGCTGCTGCGGGATCTGCCGCCATTGCCGCTCCTGGGTCCGCTGCTGCTGGGGCTGCTGGTACCGGTGCTGGAGCCGCTGATGTTGCTGCCGAACTCTGCTCCTGCTTGGGTCCCACTGTCAGCCCAAGTTGGCGTGGCCGGGTCCCGGGCCGCTGCTGTGTTCGCTGGAGCTGGGTTCAGGCGTTGGGGGAGGGGAGGGAGCCGCGGCTTCTCTGGTTGTCTCGCTGCTCCATGTGTTCTTCTACCTCGCGGTCTTCTCCTCCGCTGCTTGCTGCCGCTCTCCCCTCACGTTTCCCGAGGGAAAATCCCGCACCTGGCTTTTCCTGCGGCTCGAGCCGAGAGTCTGTCGGCTTTCTGCTGCGCCGCGGCCGCGGCGGTTGGCCGAGCTGCCGGAGCCGCTTTTCCCGCCTGTGCAGGCTCTGGATGCTCTATAACTCTTCTAGTTCTCTGCTGCCGCCTCAATTTCCTATACACCTCACTTTTTAGTAAAAGTGTGTATTTTGCTGAGTTTTTTTGGTCTTTTTCCCCCCTAGGCTGCTTTGGCGTGGTACCTACGCCGCCATCTTAACCGGAAGTCTTTTTGTTTCTTTTTGTGTCTTGTTTTGTTTTTGAGATAATATCTTGCCATGGAAGCCTGGCTACTCACTGTGTAGCTCAGGCTGGCCTCAACTTTGAACAACCCTCTAGCCTCTGCCTCCTAAGTGTTGGGATTATAGATGTGTACCACCACATCTAGCCTTACATGTATTTTAATATTCAAAGTATATCTTGTGTATTAAGATAAGCAATAATTAGCAATATTTTGCCTGGGATTTCATGAATATTGTTAAGAAACAAAAGATTCATGATCTTAATTTTCTTTTTAGTTCTTGGGATTGATCCTAGGACCTTGAACATAGTAGGTAAGCAATGTCACTAAGTCCCAGCCCAAGATCATTTTAAATTTTAAAAATGGGTTGTTACTAAGAACAAATATATGAGTATCATTATTGTAGTACATGCATGCAGTAAAAGTTATAAGAATTATTTGCAAATAACTGATGTTTGGGAAATATAATCTAATATATTACTAGAACTCACACTTGAAAAAACTGAATCTCAGAAATATCATCATGTTTCAAAGGATCTAAGATGTCATGGACTATCATGAGCCTTAATTTCAGAAGTCCTAGAATGTGAGGAAAATTAGAAAATAAATAAAATTGAAGGTGATTATTCAAAGTGCTTAAAGAGGAATTTTTCTAAAAGCATTTTGATTTCAATAGGTGATAGCATGTTGACCTAAAGAAACAGCATTCTAATCATGGAATTTCAGGTACTACCTGTGGCAGGTAGGTATGTGCAGTCATCTCAAGTATCTTTCATAGTCCCTGAAATCACCCTTGTAGAAGATGACCTTGTTCCCCATCAATGTCCTCTGTTATTATTTGAATCTGGAATGTTCCCCACAGACTCATATTTTGAACACCTGGTCCCCAGCTATTTTGAAGGCTGTGGGTTCTGTAGGACCCTAGCTGGAGGAAGTTGGTCACTAAGGGTGGGCTTTGGAAGGTAATACCCAGCACTAGCTTCTCTCTAGCTCTCTCTGCTCCCTGGTCACTTTGTGATCCACTCCATCTCACACTCATATGGCCACAGACAGAGCTGCTCAGCTAATGCCTTCCCAGCCAGGTGGACTGTAGCCCCCTGATGCCACAAGTCAAATAAACTTCTCTCTCTTTAGGTTGCTTCTGTGATGTATTTTTGTCACAATGACTCAAAAGTAACTAGTATCCTTTCACCAAAAACAACCAAGGAACACATGTAGAGGAGTGAGTCTCACTCTGCAATGAGGAGGACACTTTCAGTAAGAGATGGTAGGAAGGACCTATGGTAGGACCTATGATGTGCTTTTGAGGAGGACTCAAGGAAGCTGGAGTTTGCTCCAGGTTAGATGCTGGCAACTTAGATCTTATCTAGGTGAGAAGGTAAACTAACGCTGGGGTTGATATGCATGACCATTCATGACTACTATCCAGGATAAGGAAACATTTGGGCATTTTCATGTTTTGGACAAGGTTTGCATTTGGTCCATGTTCAGACACTATGAAAGTGGGCTGGTCTTCATTTCAATCCATCAAGGTCACAGAGTGGCCTTATCTGAAGTTAGTGTTCAGTAATACTGCTTATGTTGGCTAGAACAAGACCTACCTATGTGTGCTATGAAAACTATGAGTGTGGAGTTGCTTTTCTTCCCACACCTCCCAACACATCTCTCTCCTCATTTCCAGACTAAATGGCCGACAATTTTTAGCACTTGTTAGCACACTAAGAGTTGAGTCACACCAGTGCATTAAGTAAGACTCCATCTTGGACTTCAATGACAGATGACTTTGTGTAGCTGGGAAAATAACTGCCATGCTGTTTTTATCTCTAAAAGGAAGCAGTCTTCAATCTCACATGACAATCAGTATTCTACTTCAAGAAAGGCCTCGGGCTGGAGAGATGGCTTAGCGGTTAAGCGCTTGCCTGTGAAGCGTAGGACCCCGGTTCGAGGCTCAATTCCCCAGGACCCACGTTAGCCAGATGCACAAGGGGGCGCATGCATCTGGAGTTTGTTTGCAGTGGTTGGAAGCCCTGGCGCTCCCATTCTCTCTCTCTCTCTCTCTCTCTCTCTCTCTCTCTCTCTCTCTCTGTTGCTCTCAAATAAATAAATAAATAAAATAAACAATTTTTTTTTTTTTGAAAAAAAGAAAGGCCATGCGTGATCCAAGTGTTCATGAACTAGTCCTATCCCAGCCATCTCACACATATCCGTTCCTTAAATGACAAAAAACAATTCACCTACTACATCTTTCTTGGGGTTTCTGAGCTTGGGAAATAGCATATACTGAAGGTGTGAGAGAGGGAAGTTTCCAGAGGATGTGATGCTATTGGTCACTGCCTGCCTGAGGCCCCAGGCAGTATGAACTGGAGAGAGGTAGTAAGAAAATGAAGGCAGATTAGGGCTCAACAAGGAGTTGGAGACAGGAAGTTTATTTGGGGAATAATGGAAAAATTTTGTTAGTGGTGATGGTAGAACAATCTAACTCAATTAACTCAGGGTTAATTTTATAGAATGTGAATTATATCTCAGCTTTTAAAGATTTTTAAAGGAAGTGGATAACAAGAAAGGTCAGATAATACTTCAGACAGACCTCTCTTATTGGATATTGTTGGTTTTCTGTCTCCTAAGTTGTGGAGTCTTCAAGTTCATCAGTAATGTGATATTTTTTTGTTGTTGTTGTTGTTGTTTTTGTTTTTTTTTTTTTTTTTTTTTTTGAGGTAGGGTCTCACTCTGGCTCAGGCTGACCTGGAATTCACTATGTAGTCTCAGGATGGCCTTGAACTCTTGGCGATCCTCCTACCTCTGCCTCCCGAGTGCTGGGATTAAAGGCGTGCGCCACCACGCCCGGCTAGTAATGTGATATTTGACTTGACTGATTCACTTAGTAAGAGTTACTAACAGTAATTCTATCATTCCACTTCTCATTTCTGAGACAAATATACCTCATAAAAGTCAGCTTAAGGGCTAGAGGGATGGCTTAGTGGTTAAGGCATTTACCTGTACAGCCAAAGGACCCAGGTTCGATTCCCCAGGACCCATGTTAGCCAGATACACAAGGGGACACACACATCTGGAGTTCATCTGCAGTGGCTGGAATCCTGGCATGCCCACTCTCTCTCTCTCTCTTTCTTTCTCCCTCCCTCTCTCCTCTTTCTCTGCCAAATAAACAAATAAATAAATAAAAATAAAATATTTTAAAAATCAGCTTAAGGGAGGGAGGGTTTATTTCTGCTCACAGTTTTGAGAAGAAATTTTATCATGACAGGCAAGGCATGGCCAGAGAAGGAAGTCTGTATCTCATCTTCACATCATCAGGGAAGAAAAGGAAAGAGAGGCAGTGGGCCTGGATTGGAACACTTTATAGTTCACTTCCAGTGACACACCAGAAAGACTCCATATCCTAAAGGTTTCACAACCTTCTCAAACAGTTTGCCAGCTGTGGATTAAGTGTTCAAACACATGAACCCACTCGACACAGTTTGCTCTCAAACTACCACAGTAATCAAAACTTTCTTCTCTGGTAATAAATAGACTTGGTAGTAGAAGCCTTTTTAAAATCAGTCAATTATGTCTTCAGAGAGAAGTTGCACTAAGCTTATAAAACATTTTTTTTCATCAATTCTGGCAAAAACCTCTATCAGAAACACCTATACCAGTAGTTTTAAAATGATTTGTCCAAAGGGCCAAGCTCAGTTGTTGCAGTCAGTTCCTTTTTGCTGGAACACACATCCACCCAGACACAGTTTATGGGAAGAAGGGGATTATTTTAGGCTTACGAAATCCAGGGGAATACCATCAATGGAGGAAGAAGCTGCTCACTTCCATAGATCCCCGCAGAGAGAAACAACTGCAGCCAGCAAACACCAGCACCAGCAAGCATGACTGTCAGAGCTCCAGCTGCTCTGAATGCACCTAGTGGGGACTGGATTCAGATCTACCCTCAAACACACCTGTGCACACCCCCTGGTGGCAGGGATCTGCCTGCTAGGGGCTCAAATAGGAAGTTTAATTTTAAAAAAATGAGTCTATAGAGTCATAAATTTAAACTATCACATTCAAAACTACGACACCAATTAGGAAAAATAATTAGAAAGATACTAGAACACATGTTACCCTGTGCAAGTTTCTAGGACATATAAGGATGCTCTCTGCTGGTTCATTCCCACACCTGACATTCTTCCAGGCACTGGGGGATGTGAGGATGGATTGTGTAGTCTAACATCAAAGAACTTCAACTGTGGTGGCACAGCAAAGATGTTTTCACCGCATCCAGCCACATGGGCTGAATGACATTTTGTGTGTGTGTTTAAGGTGTTGTCTATTTATGCTGAATCTATAGGCAGATTGGTACTCATCATTGAGTGGGATAAGTTTCAAGTTCATATGATACTGATGGGATTTTGGAAATTACCTTCATTTATGACCCTTCCCTCATCCTCCTTCCATTTAATCCTTTCTCTGTTCAAGCTAGTTCCCATCTATTTTGATGTCTTTTTGTTTTGTCTTTTGTTTTTTTTTTTGTTTTTTTTTTGCTCTGCTTCATCATCCATAGGCTTTTGAGTAGGTTTTCAGTTCCAGGTACAAATTTTCTCCCATGGAGCAGTCCTCAACTCCAATAAGAGAGCCATAGGTTTTTCCAATAACAGTTATGTCACTATTACACCAGTGGATACATCTTGCCTGGCTGGTCAGTTGTACCTTGCAGAGACTACTGCTGGATAAGATTGCTGATAGCTTTTCTCCCCTGGTAGCTTGCATAGCACTTTTCAGCACCATGACAGCCAGCTAGCAACAGCTAGAGGAGGCTTCTGGCTCAGTTTGATCTGTATTTCTCATTATCCTATAACCAAACCATGTGGAATCTTCAACAATACTGTCTTATCCATCTACTTCTGAACATTGACAATAGCCTATGTTGTTTTTTGGGGCTCAGGGGACTTCATGACCAAAAATCTCAATGGGAGGTATATCACTCACGGCACTGAGGTTTTTCTGAGACAACTTATAGCTTTTGGGTGCAGTATTATACACCCCTGCAGGGTACTTCTGCCCAAACTCTTTATTTTAATTATATTTTTAATTAGCTAACAAATAAGTAGATTTCTATATACCTTTTTAAATAATACCTTTGGTTTTAGTTAACCTCCAGAGTCCCTCATCTTCTCCATTTATTTCTTATTTAGGTGGAACTTCCCTCAGAGGAGGACCTGTTCATTTTTTGGTACATCTTTGAGTCCAGCAGCAGCTGGGATTGTACTTGTGTCAGTAAAGAAAGCAACGGCTGCTGCCAGGGCTGCCTCATTCTGGCCTGGCCTGCCATTTCCTTTGGGTGGAAGGAGATTAGGTAGAATTCTTATGCAGAGAAGAGCTTCCAAGTGATTGCAGGCTTCCAAACATTTAAAAATGTGAATACCGAGCTGGAGAGATGGCTTAGCAGTTAAGGTATTTGCCTGCAAAGCCTAAGAATGCATATTTGAATCTCCAGATCACATGTAGCCAGACACAAAGTAATGCAAGCATACAATGTCACACATGCATGCAAGGGGGCATATGAGTCTGAAGTTCATTCACAGTGGCTGAAAGGCCCTGGTGTGCCCATTCTTTCCCTCCCTCCCTCCCTCCCTCTCTCCCTCAATCCGCCTCTTTCTCTCAAAAAAAAAAAAAAAAAGTGAGCCGGGTGTGGTGGCGCACGCCTTTAATCCCAGCACTTGGGAGGCAGAGGTAGGAGGATCGCTGTGAGTTCAAGGCCACCCTGAGACTCCATAGTGAATTCCAGGTCAGCCTGGGCTAGAGTGAGACCCTACCTTGAAAAACCAAAAAAAAAAAAAAAAGTGAATATCTCCTTTAGAAAGAAAAAGAATCACAAGGGCTAGAGAGACAATGGCTCAGCAGTTAAAGTTTCTAGCTCTCAAAACTTGATGGCCTAGGTTCAATTCCCCAGTAGCCACATAAACCCAGACACATAGGGTGGCACATGCACTGGGAGTTTGTTTGCAGCAGCAGGAGGCCCTGGAGTACCTGTTCTCTGTTTCTTAAATAAATGGATGCTGGGTGTGGTGGCACACACCTTTAATCCCAGCCCTTGGGAGGTAGAGATAGGAGGATTGCCATGAGTTGGAGGTCACCCTGAGATTCCGTAGTGAATTACAGGCCAGCCTGGGCTAGAGTGAAACCCTAGCTTGAAAAACCAAAAATAAATAAATAAATAAATAAATAAATAAATAAATACATAAAATGGATGCATGAATGAATGAGTAAATAAGATCATGAAATTCATAGTAGCTACTGATTAGTAAACTGTATATAAGGCTGGAGAAGATGGCTTAGTGGCTAGTGTATTTGCCTGCAAAGCCAAAGGACCCTGGTTTGATTCTCCAGGACCCAGGTAAGCCAGATGCACAAGGTAGCATATGCATCTAGAGTTCGTTTGCAGTGGCTAGAAGTCCTGGCATTCCCATTTTCTCTCTCTCTCTCCCCCTTTCTCTCTCTCTCAAATAAATAAATAAAATATATTTAAAAAATAAACTGTATGTACTTAATAAATGGATTAAATGAGTATGTTAACACTTTGAAATTATTTTATATTTCAACAATAACTGAAACATTTGAATATATTTGAAACAAAGAATAATGTTCACTTACTTCACTTAGATAAAATTCTTAGTTTTCAACTAGTAGATTTCCGAAGACTCAGAAGTTGTACAGTACCCATGTTACTGAGAGCTTGGCAAGCTTCTGTGCTCTCCAGGGGTCAGGAAATTGATGTGGCTCTTTTGGAAAACAATCAGGCAATGACTATCAAAACTATGAGTGTGTATTCACTGGCCTCAGCTCCTTAGCTTCTGTGATATTAGCCACCACACGTTATAAAAAGAAAACGGGATTTTCACTGCAATATTTCTGAAGAGAGTGTGAAATCTGAAATGCCCAGCATTGGAGAGTGGCTAGCCACTCATGGGACACAATACTCTGCAGCATGAAAACCATAGCACTCTCTGGTATATGATTAAGTGAAGATTCAAATCACAAGAAGGAAATAATATCTGAATCTGTTTCATTTTTTTTTGGCAGGTGCTGAAAAATACACAATTTTGACACAGAGTTCATGAATTTTGGAAAGAAAATGATAAAAACTAGAAACAAGTCACTTATGTCATTTAGAAAATCATTATAATAGATCTTTTCTTAATATTGTTTCTATTTTGTCTGCAATAAAAAGTTCAAATTACTTCCAGCACTGTGTGCCTGTGGCTTTCAGGAGCCCAAATGTATTTTCACATTAAGCCAGCCACTGGCCTTTCCTCATTATACCTCATTAATTAAACTAGTGCATTGCTCATTTTAACTATGCTAATTTTCAGGATGTCACCATGAGTTCTTTCTGTATTACATGACTTTAAAAACTCAAGCCTTTGTATATGAACTTGCCACTCAATTGCAAATATTATAGCCAAAGAGAAGCTCTGTCTTGATAACTAGAAAAAATAAAACTCAATCTAAAAATGACAGTAATAGTTTCATGTTAGCACCTACCAACTTTGTGACAGAGTTACTTCCTGACTCATACTAGGTTAAAAGCCAAACAAAGATAGTTAAAATGTTTATAACATTGTTCAGGGTTTTGAGCAATATGTGCATTTCCCTTGACCTTTCATGCATTATTTGAAATATTTTAAATGATCTTGATTATCCACATACACTTAAAAATAAAAAATGAAGGCAATTTTACAGAAGAAAATACTGTCATGTAAGTGACTCCCAGAGACGACATCACAAATGGAAATGCAGGTAATAAATGGATGTGTGACATGAAGGTGGATGTGGTCTTCTTCTAGAACCTCTTCAAGTCATTGAGATGGCTTTTCCCACGACTAAATACAGCTAAAGAAAAGTCTGTGCAAAGAACTTGTGGTTCTAAGACAAAATGTCAGAACCTGTAGGGGCTCCTTAGAATTAGTTGAAGACATATTTTATGTCTCTTGGGTGGCTTTATGTTATTATAAAAATTATAATGGAGGCTAGAGAGATAGTTTAGCAATTAAGGCACTTGCCTGTGAAGCCTAAGGATCCATGTTCAATTCTCTAGATCCCACATAAGCCAGATGAGGTGACACAAGTGTTCAAGGTTGCACATGCGCACATGTGTCTGGAGTTCTATTGCAGTGGCTGGAGATCCTGGTGTGCCAATCCTCTCCTCTCTCTCTCTCTCTGTCTCATGCACGTGCTCTCTCTTTCTCATAAAAAATATAAAAAGCATTATAAAGGGCTAGATAAAAATGAAACGGTGCCATCTTCCAATCACCAACCCTCAAGCCATCCTTTCCCCCTCCCTTGTATGTCAATCTCAGCCCTCTCCTAGTTCCCAAGAAAATGCATGGGTACCTTGATAGACTGATGGAGCATAGACTATGAAGCACAACCAAGATAGAAAGAACAGTCACAGGACTGAATGTCAAGCCAGAAGCTCAGTAGAGCAGAATCCAGGCTGACACTAAGGGTGGGGGAGAGTGTGGGTTTGTAAAGCCTGAAACCACACATTTCCCAAGACTACGACCTCACCCAGGTTCAATTCCCCAGAACCCACATAAGCCAGATGTGCAGGTGGTGCATGTATCTGGAGTTCGTTTGCAGTGGCTGGAGGCCCTGGTGTGCCCATTCATTCTCTCTGTGTCTGCCTCTTTCTCTTCTGTATCTCTCTCAAATAAATAAATAAAAATAAAAATATTTTTTGAAAAGAGAAAATTTTTTTCTGCAAATATGATAAATACATGAAGCTTTGTGGAGTGGCCAGTGTCTGTTTCAACTTTTCCAAAATGTCTGTAGACAAGACATAAACAAGTGGATGTGGTTGCATCCAATAATACTTGGTGGACACAGAAATTGAATATTGCATTATTTCCACATTATACTTATATTTTCTCACTATATTGTATTTTCTTCTCTTGAATGTTTTCAACATCTAGATTTATAAATCTGTTCCTCACTTATGCTTTATACAGACAATGTGAGTTGAATTTGTCCATGTACCATGGCTTGCCAATTTCAGCTCTAGGTAAGTGGCTTTCAGACTCTTGACTATGAAGAGAGGCATCTGATCTTATATCAAACCTGGACCTTGCACACACATGTGATTAAAACTTGAGCTTCTTAAAGCAGTCCTATCTTTTCCTGTGAACTATAAATTCCGTTTTCCTTTTATTCAGCTTGATTTTATTTTTAAATGCTGTTGTGATCCACTGAATTGCTTTTCCAACTTCTCTGTGAGTTAGGTCACACCTCTAGCTTGAAAGGATGCTCGAGGTCAACTGACATTTATGTTCTGGGTGGTGGTGGCATCAGTCACAGTGGCTGTTTCATATTCACCAGACGGACTTGGAATTTGTCAGTAAATACGTAAAGACCAAAAAAGATACTATCACAGACCTGTCAAAGACAGAATGACAGAATCTTCTGCCTAGACATGCCTGGCACCAGGTGTCTCAGAAAGTTTCAGATGCTTCCTGTCTCTCTTGATGTGTGATGCACAGATTTTATTAGAACTGAGCAGAATTCACAGCAAACACAATTTAAAGCAAGTGCAAGTCCTGGCCTGAAACTTCAGGTTTAGCATTTCAGAGACTTTTTTGGGGGGGGAGGGTCATTTGCACTGTAGCCATGTTGTCACCAGCTGAGGTGTTAAAAACTGTGACAATTTCAAGTCATTACCTCCTGGAACAACTCAACTAAATATTAAAATAGAACAGACCATGAATGGCTTTTAAAGAAGTCACTATAATTGGAGGACAAAAAATGGAATGGCTGGTGCTTTGTGCTAATCCAGGACAGCTTCATACTCTTCCCTCTGCAGCCTAGGAGTCAGGACTGGCCTCTGCCAAGCAGGCCTGAGATGTGTCCTGCCTGTGCATTCTCTTATCTATCTCCCTCTTCTCGATCTCCTCAGTCTTCTCTGCTATCTGATTGATAATTGGGACATAATATAGTGCATATTTATGGAGCACAGTGTGATATTTCAATTCATGTGATCAGATACAGTGTGACCAGGTCAGGGCCCCAGGTAGGTATGAGAGAAGCAAGGTGGGACTTCACGCTAAGCCAAGTGTGTGGCACCTGACTGTAATCCCAGCACTTGGCAGTCTGAGACAGAAGGATTGCCACGAATTTGAGGCCGTCCTGGGCTACATAGTAACTCAAAATTAAAATAAAACAAAAAAGTGCTGGGTAGATGGCTCAGTAAATGACGTGCTTGCTGCACAAATATGAGTACCTGGGTTTGGATCCCCAGGACCGTGTAAAGCCAGGCCCTGCAGCATGGGCGCCTGTCAGCCCGGTATGCCTCACTGAGAAGTGAGGCCGACACAGGAGAAGCCCCTGCAAGCTCACGGGCCAGAGGACTAACCTGAAGCCTGAAGTTATCCTCTGACCTCCACGCACATGCACTGCGGCACTATGCCACATTCACACATATGAACAAGCGGATGTACACAGATACTCAGACATCGTACACCCACACAGCAGAAAAGTGAGAGATTTCATCCTTACCTCTGTTCAACATCCTCTTCCTCTCCATTCTCCTCATAATCTCAGAAAAGCATGTGGGTGATTGGGGATCTTTCTGCCCTTCCTGTACACAACTTTGGTTCAGGTTAGAAAACAACTGCATTCAAGTATAACAATATAGTATCTATTTTTAACCATTCAAAGTGCTGTTCAATAGTTGAAATTTAAACTATTTGATGATATTAATAAAGTGTCAAAAAGAAAACAACTAGTGTGTGCATTGCCTGTGCTTGTTCATGGGGACACTGTACTCGATGAAACGGGAACCTGCTCTTCAGGAGCACAGAGCAGTGCCCCCCACCCCCGGCTCAGTGAGGTGGTGTGTGCACTTCTCTGGCAGCTGTGACATTGCTGACAGTCTCAGGGTTCTCACTTCTCACAGGCACAGCTGTCCTGAACAGGAGATGGTCTGCCGAACAGGCCTTGCACTCCGCAAGTCCAGCTCTTTCTCCCCAGGAGCAAAAAGATATAAACTTTTAGTAACTACATGGGAGAACTTTTTTACATGTGTGTGAGTGTGTGTGTGTGTGTGTGCACGCGCTCACGCGCATGCATGTGTGTGTATATGAGAGGGTGTGTGTGATGTGAAAGAGTGGTGTGTGTGCATGTCTGTGCATATGTGTGTGTACGAGAGGGAGGTGTGTGGCGTGTGTGATGTGAAAGGTGGTGTGTGTGGGTGTGTAGTTGTCCATGTGGCACAGGGTTCTTGCTGTGGTGGTCAGAGGAGCCATCTCCCCCTCCACATTCTTCTTTCCGTGAGTACTTGAGCCAGAGTCTCTTACTGATCCTGGAGCTTGCTGTTTGTTTTTGTTTTTGTTTTCACAATCCACTCTCTCCACCCCATGATTTCATGGCCTCTACTCCCCACAGAACTGGAGTTACAGACATGCAGAGTTACAGACATGCATGGCCATCCCCTGATGTTTCTGTGAGTCCTGAGAATTGAATTCTCCCAGGCCTCCTCAGGCCCTCCTGCTTGCACAGAAAATGGTCTTAACCATTAATCCATCTCTCCATTCTGTGGGAACTTTTGAAAAGAACCACTGCATTATCCAGGCATGGTGGTGCATGCTTTCAATTCCAGCACTAAGGAGATAGATGTAGGAGGATCACTGTGAGTTTGAGGCCATCTTGAGACTACATAGTAAATTCCAGGTCAGCTTGGACTACAGTGAGACCCTATCTCAAGAAAGCAACAACAAAAATTACTGCATGATAAACACATATATTAAATGCCATATGATAACCTACTTTTTTGGATAATGGTACACCCAGAATTCATAGATTTTTAGTAGAAAAATTTCAGTGCCAGGGATGGGAGACCTTCCAATGAGTTGTTGGCCAGGGAGGTCCCTGATGCCTTCAAAACATTACAGGCTATTGCCAAGGCTTTTGGTTTCCCACCAGGAATAAATGCTAAGACCCTATTGCTGAAGACTCCATATGCCTGGGCTTCTGGGTCACTGAGAAACCAAACTGGGGCTGAGCTGAACACCTCCTCCCTGTAGCCCGGCTGACAGAAAACTGGAATATGCTGTATTGCATGTAGCCCTATGGGAGACAGAAGCCATCAGTGGACACTGCAAGCTTCAAGTATGGCCAGTCAGGCCAAATGAGCCAATGGGTGAAATAGTGACATGTCTGTTATGGGGGAAACCAACTGCTCTTTAATTGGACTGGAGACCCACTCTATGGGATGGAATACATACCTGGTGCTGAAAACCTACTCTCAAAGGTAACGGAGAACAGAAAAAAAAAAAAAAAAAGAAAGAAAGAAAGAAAGAAAAAAAGCCAGGCGTGGTGGCACATGCCTTTAATCCCAGCACTTGGGAGGCAGAAGATCACTGAGAGTTCAAGGCCACCCTGAGACTTCATAGTTAATTCTAGGTCAGCCTGGACCACAGTGAGACCCTACCTCAAGAAAAAAAATAATAATAAGGTAGAGGAGGTCATAAGCATTAGGAGTGTAATGCCTGCTCTTGTCTGGCTAAATGTATATCTTATGCTCATCAAACTACCCTGTAAGCACTTTACTTAATGTTCATACCCATATATTAATGCTACCCCCACTTTTGGCTAGAGAAGTTTTCTTTTCAGATGGCAGTGACCACAGGGATGGCTCAAAAGGCACCATAGTGCTGAGAAGTGATGGAGGAATGTTCAGCACTGAAACATCCCTATCACACCTTCTAAGGCTCAGAGTCCTTGCAGAAGGGTGGCAGAAAGAATGTAAAAGCCAAAAGAAGGGTAGGACTGATTGTAATGCAATCAACCACACAGACACTGGCCTTAAGATCCATGACCTCACAGTGCCTAGCACTACCTTCACAAGACCCTCATAATAGGAGAAAAAGACAATGACATCAAAATTAAAGAGAGGCTAATGGAGAGAGGAAGGGGATATGATGTAGTGTGGATCTGTGAAGGAGAAGTGGGGAAGGGGAAGGAATTTTCATTATTTATGTTTATAAGTATGAAAGCTGCCAATAAAAAAATAAAAATCTCAAAAAAATACGAGCTATTAATCATGGTGCAATGGCACATCTAAATCAAAGAAGCTCATAAAATAAAGAATTATGGGCTGGAGAGATGGCTTAGCGGTTAAGAGCTTGCCTGTGAAGCCTAAGGACCCCGGTTCGAGGCTCAGTTCCCCAGGACCCACGTTAGCCAGATGCACAAGGGGGCACACGCATCTGGAATTCATCTGCAGAGGCTGGAAGCCCTGGCGCTCCCATTCTCTCTCTCTCTCTCTATCTGTCTTTCTCTCTGTGTATGTCACTCTCAAATAAATAAATAAAAAATTTTTAAAAAAAAGAATTATATGGCCTCTTGTGAGTGGTTTTTTTCACTTGCATAATGTATTCAACCTACTATAGTATATAGCAGACTTCATTCCTTTTTCTGGCCAAATAATGTTTCATTGCACAAATAAGCCACAGTTCCTTTATCTGTCAGTAAATCGATGGACGTTTAAGGTGTTGTCACCTTTTGTCTAAATGAATAACATCCAGATGCACATTTTTATAGGAATGTATGTTTCAATTCTCTTAAAGAATGGAATTACTGGGCCACACAGTAACTGTATGTTTAACATTTTGAGAAGCCGCCAGCTGTTTTACACAGTGGCTGAACCATTTGCTTTCCCATGAACAATGCATGAGAATAGAATTCTACCCAATCTCACAATACTTGTTATTTTCCTTTTAAAACTTTATGACCACATTAGTACATATGAAGTCATATCTCACTGTGGGTTTTAGTTACATTTTGCTAATAGCTAATGAGTTTTAGTGGCTTTTCATGTTCTTATTGGCCATTTGTGGTTTTTCTTGGAAATCTATTCAAATTTTTACTAATTGGAACATTGATTTTCATTGGTGAGTTGTAAGCATCTTTGTATATTCTGAATATTGGGGTCTCAGCTGATAATGATTTCTAAATATTCTCTTCTATTCAGTGCATTGTATCTCCATTCTCTTAAGTATCCTTTGATATATAAAAGTTTTCAAGATTCATATAGTTCAGATACATTTGTTATTATTATTATTATCGTTATTACTATTATTGGTTTGGTTGCTATGCTCTGGTGTCAGTTCTAGTCAAGGTCACAAATATTCTCACTAACATTTTCTTTTAAGAGTTTTATAACTCTTAGCTTTTATGTTTAGAATTTTGATATTTTATATAGTCAGGGTCCAATTTCATTCTTTTCCATGTCACAAACTAGCTGATATGCCATGCACTGATTTTTTTTAACCCAATAAATTCTCCATATCTTTCCTCCATTCCATTCTATTGTGCTATTGTAGAGTGTTTGTAAGGATTTTTCAGGGTCCCCTATCTGGTGAGAAAGTTAGTCACATGAATTATAAATATTTTTCTGAATTTATGATTAACTTGCTTATTCTCAGTTGCTTTCCTGGGATTTTTTTCCTTTTTGTCATTTCTTTATTTGTCATTTAAACATGTGGGCAGTTTACATTTCAAGCCAGCATGTTTATCAGTGTTTCCCTGGTGGCTTGGAGTTGAGGCCAAGCTTTCCCTTGTGGCATCATTTCCAAAGTGGAGAAAGTGATAGAGATGGACAGCAACAACTATGCACAGGTGGTAACACAGGCTGTGAGCACAGTGAGTCCTCTGGAGGGAAGTGCAGAGTGTGGGAAGAGGGCCAGTGCTGTGCCTTTGGGAGTATCCAAACCAGAGGGCAACAGGTGGACATGGAGTAGGGAGAGCAGAGGAAGTGCATCATTCTCAACAGGGGAAGCTGTTGACAGGGTCTGTGGCAGCAGCCATTTCAAGATAAAAGTTTTCTGATGGCGGGGGTCCGGGGACAGGGGAGACAGGCCAGGAACATGGCACAAATGTCCAGGGAAAGAATGGGGTCAGCATGATTTAGAAGGGCAGTGAAAAGACAGAAAATAAGAGAAGACAAAGGGGCCTAAAAATTGTGTATTGTCTTTCCCTAGATCTATTTTTCCATCAACAACCTGAGCCCCTCCTGGGAGGAAGGTCCTCTTTCCTAGAATGTAATTCTCGTCCTGCAAAGTCAAGAAAGCTGAAAGGGAAGACAGCAGGGACCATCTCAGCAGCTGATGAAGGAGATCACAAACAGGATCAGCTGAGCAACTCTGATACAAGTCCAGGTATCCTGCATAGCCTCCCTTGCCCAATCCACCAGAGCATTGAACCACCAGTAAACTCATCCACCCCACCCCCACTCCCAAGCTACACAGCATCCAGCACAGCCAATCAGAACACGAGATCCAGTGGCCCAAGCAGCTTAACCAAATCCACAGTGCAACAGAGAGGGACTAAGGTGGGCACTTAGCATTGGTGAAATTGGAAGCCGTTTCAAAAGGCAACAGGACTTACTTACACAAAGCCAGGTGTATAGGCCTGCACTGAAAGTGCTATGTCACCTTCCATGTCAGGGCAGGCTATGTTAGATTTGATTCATATATTCTTGGTCAGCTTTACCATTCCCAAATAAGCTGCATTTTGGTGTTGACTATTGTTGCCTTTGATGTTTCCTGATTTATAGGGCCTTTGTCTTTTTTTTCTGTCATTATTGAAGGCAGAGTCTCACTTGGCCCAAGGCTGACCTGGAACCCATTCCAGACCAGAAATCCAAGCCTCCCAGTTGAAAGGATTAAGGGTGTGGGGCAACCTAAGGAATTTTGACTTCGTTAGATTATCTGTTTGTTTTAATCCCTACTCTTGATAAATACTCTGTGCTGGTTTTGATTGAATGTATATACTGTTCAGTTGAATTTTAGAGTTTGCTACACCCAGCCTACTATAATACTTGAATAGCAAGCAGACAAACTCAACATTCTGCTATTACTCTGGGAGAGTAAGAGCCATACCAGGCACCTTAAACTCCTACCCTGAAGATATATAAAGTGAGATTTACATGGTTAAGAACACTGCAGATAATTAGAAAACCCACACATCAAATTAACTCAAGATGCAAAAATTTCTACATTATAACACAAGGAATACAAAAATAATTCAAGATAATACAATTCCACCGAAAATTATAAATCCATCAGAAATGACCTGGATTGAGACTGTTTTAGATGAAATGCCTGACAAAGATTTCAAAAAATGATTATAGCTACACTTAAAGAAGTCAAAGGAATCAAAGAAGAAAAAAAAAAAACAACAAATGCCTAAAGGAATCTCAAGAGAACATAGGAAACCAACTTAATGAAATAAAGAGATCAATACAAGGTATGAGTAAGGAAATAGATATAATGAAAAACTACCAATCAGAAATACTAGAAATGAAAAACAGAGTAAGCCAAATAGAAAACTCTGTAGAAAGTCTCACCAGTAGAATGGATCAAGGAGAGGACAGAATATCTAAACTAGAAGATCTAATACAGTGCAACAAAGAGAAAGACAAACTAATAGGGAGTCATGAATGGGTCAAGACATTTTAAGACACTATGAAGAGATCAAACATAAGAATTCAGGGAATAGTAGAAGAGGAGAATTTCACTCCAAGGTCATAGTAGTATTTTCAATGAAATCATAGAAAATGCCCCCCAAATAGGAAAAGTGATGCCAAAATAGATACAGGAAGTCTTTAGAATGTCAAACAGACAAAATCAGGAAAGAACCTCTCACCACCATATTGTAATTAAACTATAAAGCACACCAAAGAAAATCTATTCAAAGCAGTTAGAAAAATCAAGTCTCACACAAAGGCAAGTCTATCACGATAACAGCAGATTACTCAACACAAACATTAAAAGCCAGAAGGGCTTGGAATGATGTATTCCAATTTCTGAAAAATAACAACTATGAACCAAGATTACTTTATCCAGCAAAGCTATACCAAATTGATGGAGAAATAAGGCCATTCCAGTGCAAAAACAGACTAAAAGAATATATAAACACTAAGCCAGCTCTACAGAAAATACTTGAAAATATCCTTTATGATGAAGAGAAAGAAAAGCACAAAAATAAGGAAACATAAAAAATACACTATACTCAATAGCTAATACAGGAGAGTAAAGGACAAACAGGAATAACTACAAAACAATAAGAATGGCAAGAATAAATGCATGCCTTTCAATAACAACTCACTGTCAATGGCCTCAATGCCCCAGCCAAAAGACACAGGTTTGCAGATTGGGTTAAAAAGAAAGATCCTTCTATTTGGTATCTCCAAGAAATTCATCTTTCTGTAAACAATGGACACAATCTTATGCTGAAAGGATGGAAAATGTATTTCAGGTAAATGGCCAAGAAAACAAGCAGGTATAGTAATATCTGACAAAGGAGACATCAAACCAACATTAGTTAGGAAAGATAAAGAAGGTCACTTTATATTGATTAAAGAAACACTACAACACTCTAAGTGGAGCAGCTTCTGGCCTGACACTTCTTTTGCTACCATTGATTTCTTCTTTGTCTTTGAGAAGATGTGGTAGTCTGAATGTATGTCGCTCATAGACTCAAGTGTTTTAATAAAGCTTGTAACTTCAATCTCGCCTGGCTGGAGGAGGTGTCACTGGTAACAAGTCTTGCAGCCTAGCCTTAAGGTGGATTTGGGGCAGATCTGATTTCCAATCCAAAGGTATGCAGAGCAGTTTGAGCTCTAGGTTCCTGCTGCTGCCAGTTTTGTGCTTGTTGCTTTTAATGTTTTCTAGTTGGTCATTGTTTGTCTCTGCTTGGATGTATGGAATAAGCTTCTTCTATTACTGATGGAACTTCCACTTGAATCTGTAAGCTTGAAATAAACCCCTTCCTCCTATAAGCTATGCCTGGTTTGGGTGTTCATCCCTGCAACATGAAGCTGCCTACAACAGCAGAATTCTAAAGATGCCCCCCCACAAGATTCTCAGCTCTCGATAACTAAATCAACCTGATCTATGTGTGAAAGGACTATGTACATGTAATTGAAGCAACAAGCAACTGAACCTAAATAGAGGGATCATCCAGGTTGGCCAGTGCAATCCACCTACTGAGGATCAAACACAGGGCCTTTCTCCTGCTAGACAAAGCACTGTATCAGTAAGGTGCAGCCAGAGCCATTTCAGATCCTTCTCAAGGCAGCAGCAGACAGAAGAGTCAGAGGAATGAGGCAGAAGGCAAGTCAGATCTCTGAAGCAAGGAAAGCATGGAAAACTAGCTCTGGTATCCCAAGAAGCTAGTACTCATGGCAAGGAAATGCTTTCTTACTTACAGTACTAAGCTCTGTTGCTGGTCTCATTCCTGATAGCTATGCATACAGCCAGTATGGTATGCTGAAGTTCATTAGTACTTTCCTTTGGACCAGAGTCCCTGTACATTCCCCATTCTGGTCACCCTTTCACAAATGTGCCATGTTTTAAATCACTAGATGATTTACGTTCTACTTAAGTGGGGATTTATTCTAAAAACCAAATAAATTTTTGAAAAGCCAGTCTGATCTGGGTCATCTTATGCTTCTATTTTATTTTATTTTTTTAATGTTTATTTATTCATTTGAGAGTGTGAGAGAGAGAAAGAGAGAGAAATGGGCGCAACAGGGCCTCCAGCCACTGCAAATGAACTGCAGACATATGCACCCCCTTGTGAAACTGGATAACATGGGTCTTGGGGAATTGAGCCTCGAACCTAGGTCCTTAGGCTTCACAGGCAAGTGCTTAACTGCTAAGCCATTTCTCCAGCCCTTATGCTTCTATTTTAAAGAAGAAATTTTCCAACATTATCACCAAAGGGAAATACTATTTTCTAGACCATCAAGTAGTCTATTGTCTATAGTAGAAAATCATCATTTAGAATGACCCAAAATTGAGGAGAATGAAGTAGAAAAAATGTTGGGAAAGTTCCAAAAGTATGGATCTGTGTAAACATTTTAGGTTGAGAAAATTGTAAGGGTCCAAGAATCACTAAAGAAAGACCGTGGACTCAAATAGTATGTAAAAACAAAGAGTGTTTATGCTGCAGAATAAACCAGCATGTGGGGTCAACCATTCATACAAAATGGCAGCCCTAAGAGGAACTCACAGGCCCTCTTTTAAGCACAGCTAGGGGAATTTTAGGAGAGTTAGGTCATCTTCTAATGTGATTGGCTAAGCAAGCAGCAGTTACATTTGTACACCTTTGGTTGGCTGCGGCCCAGATTTTACCATCCCTGGGCATGTTTAGGCATGTTTTAAAGACCACATGTGAGGGTGGCTGTTGATTAACAACCCTTTGTTTGTGGTTTTTCCCAGAAGTCTTGTCTGCCTCTCCAGGAAACTGAAACTTAGGCCTAGCTGTAAACTGGAGCAAATTTGATCCTCTATCCCCCCCCCCACCCCCCGCCCTTGAGATAAGTTCCATCTCAAATCCTTGAAAAGGGTCTAGGCGTTGATATTGGGACTTTAATACCATAAGCTGAATGGAAGGCAGGTATTTTTTGACAAACCTTGTGAGAGTGTTAAGGATATAGAGCCCACAAATGAGGGCGAGAAGCAACAGCATCAGGGGCCCTGTCACCGCTGAAAGGAGGGAGGGCAGTGAGCCAAGGGGACCAAGTTCCAATAGGGGCTGAGTGGGATGTAATTAACAATCGTACCTGTAGCTGTGTTAGTAACCACCCACATGGCTTCCATATGGCTCATGAGGGTTAGGTTCAGCAAGGGCCAAACCCATAGCAAGGATCAAGATCAGGATTTGTAAAATCTTAGCTTTAGTGAGTCCAGTGGGTGGGGCTGAATCTTCCATCCTACTGGAGTTGAGTCATCAGGAGACCTCTCCCGTTGGTGTTGCAACTGTTGGGTGGTCTTTCATCCCACAGGTTTGGCGTGGGAGTGATGTATACAGGTTCTGACTCAGTCAAACTTCAAGGCTGTGGATGTGGTCAAGATTACCATGTGAGGGTCTTTCCAGTGTGGCTCAAAAGTCTTGTGATTGTGTCACTTAATCCAGACTTCATCACCTGGTTCAAAGCAATGGGGGTGAGGAGGGGGAGCTGACTCATAGATTTGGCGTGCATCTGGCCAAATCTGTTTTTGGACCTTATAGAGAGCTTGTAGGGATTCCACGAATTTCTGATGGTCAAATTCTGCAAGGATCTCAGGTTGAAGGTTAGGCATAAGGGGAGGGGGGCTCCCATATAGTATCACAAAGGGAGTTAGGCCTAGGGTATAGGGGGTGTTTCTAGCCTTATACAGGGCATAAAGAAGGAGGGCTACCCAGTCACTGCCAGTTTCTAGGGTTAATTTAGTTAAGGTCTCCTTTAAGGTCATATTCATTCTCTCTATCTGGCCTGAACTCTGGGGACAGTACGCATAATGAAGTTTTCAATCTGTCCCCACAATCTTAACAAACGACTGTGTTACCTAAGATCTGAAGTCAGGTCCATTATCAGATCCCAACAATGAAGACAGTCCCTACCTGGGGATAATTTCTTCTAGCAGCTTCTTAGCCACTATTGTGGTGGTCTCTTTCTTGGTGAGGATCACCCCCACCCAGCCTGAAACAGTGTCTACAAGAACTAAAAGATACTTGTACCCATATAAACCTGGTTTGACTTCTGTGTAATCTATTTCCCAGTTTACACCTGGTCTCTGTCCATGTAGCTTGTTTCCTGGGGCCTTTTGTCCTACAGTCTTTGGCCATTTTAAGGGCCTGAGTCAGGGCAATTAGTTCAGCCCTCTAGGCCAAAGTCCTGGGTGGTAGGGCAGAGGCTCTACAGAGTTGAGTTACTACTGCAGCGCCCACATTCCTGACTCCATGCATGTAACTGCTCCCATCTGTGAAGTAGTCCACCTCTGCATTTGGCCAGGGGATGTCTGTCAGGTCTGGCCTTATGTTTTGGACTTGGTTAACACTATTGAGCAGTCACGTGTAATGTCCTGCTCTGGGTCTGCCAGTAAAGTGGCTGGATTGAGTGCTGAGGGAGGGTGGTATTAGATGTGGGGCGGGTTCAGAAGCAGAGACTGGTAATGCACCATTCAGTTGTTAGAGATCTTTCGTTCTGGGGGATTCTTGAGAATCCCTTTGATAGTGTGTGGGGTAATTATAATCAATTTTTGTCCCATTATCTGTGTCTTTAACAGCAACACGGTGGCTGCCACAATGTGCAGGCAAGCTGGCAATCCATGTGCTACTGGTTCCAGCTTTTTGGACTGATAGGTTATTGGTCTTTTCCAAGGGCTTAGAGATTGAGTCAGAACCCCCTTAGCTATTCCTTTGTTTTCATCAGTGTACTGGTGGAAAGGCTTGTAGATGTCTGGTAGGACCAGTACTGGGGCCTTAAGGAGTGTCTCCTTGAGCCAGTGGAAGGCTCTGTCCCTCTTTGGAGTCCAGTCCAAGGCATTCCCCTGCTCCTTTGTGGCCTCATAGAGAGGCTTAGCAATTTCCATGAATCCTGGCACCCAGAGTCTACAGAATCCTGCTAAGCCCAAGATCTCATGAACTTGTCATCGAGTTTTGGGAGTTGGGACACTGAGGATTATCTCTTTCCAGACCTGAGACAGCAGGCATTACCCCCCCCAACCCTTGAGTATGTACCCTAGTTACGTTACCTCCCTTTGGCAGAGCTGTGTCTTTTCATAGACATTCAATATCCCATTTGGTCCAATTCTCTGAGCAAGGTGCCGGTCACCAAACAACAGGTATTTTCATCTGGGGCAGCTATAAGGAGGTCATCAACATACTGTAGGAGGGTTATTTGGGGGTGTGCCTGCTGGTACTCACCCAGTTCTTCATGGAGTGCCTTGTCAAAGATGGTGGGCAAGTTCTTAAACCCTTGTGGTAGCCAAGTCCATGTCAGCTGTCCATTGAAGTTACACACCAGGTCACTACATTCAAAGGTGAACAAGGGTCGGCTAGCTGGAGCCAGTGGAAGGCTGAGGTGTTATCTCTATTTTTGCTTCCTGAGACAAAGAGTACTGGTGGTCTCAGGGCCAGACTAGCATCAGTTGTTAGTTGTACCAAAATTGGGACCTGATGTTTAGTTAGCCCCATCTGATTTTTTTTTCTGCTCATACTCCTGGAATTTCCTCCCCTGATTTTTCCAATTATGGTTCCTTTGTCCCTCTGCTTTTGGGGGCAGTCATTCTTCCAGTGTCCTTTTTTTTGTTTTTTTTTTTTTTGCAGTAAGCACACTACTCATTTTTGAAGATGGGGTTGTGCCTCCTTTTGGCGGGGGGTTTGTTTGTCTTTTCCCCTTTCATAGGCTTTATCTCTTAATTCTTGGGAATCAAATCTTTTTCTCCCTGTAGCCAACAGTAGTACTCTGGCAAATTGTTTTGTTTGCCTATCTTCTGGAGTCTCCATATTGTTGTAGACCTTTTCTTCTATGGCTATGAGCTCTGCCATTTGCTTACCCATGAGTCCATCCAGTCATCAGAGCTTTCTGCAGATGTCTGACACCACCTGGTTGACAAAAGCCATGTTCACAGTGGACTGATTTTCCTTTGCTTCAGGGTCTAGGGGTGTGTAAGTCCAGTAGGCCTCCAACAGTCACTCTAGGAAGGCTCCTGGACTTTTCTCCTTACCTTGTATGACCTGGCCTACATTAGACAAATCTGTAGGCCTTCTGGTGGCCTCCTAGAGACCATCCATTAGAATATGGTGGTAGGCCTTCAGCATCTCCTTACCAGAAGAGTCATTAGGGTACCATTTTTGGGCAAATCAAAGGAAAATCCACATCAATGTCAGCCTGGGCCACTGTGGGCTGGCCATTTGGCTCTGGAACTGACTTTTTTTTTTTAAATTAATTTATTTATTTGAGAGCGACAGACACAGAGAGAAAGACAGATAGAGGGAGAGAGAGAGAATGGGCGCGCCAGGGCCTCCAGCCTCTGAAAACGAACTCCAGATGCGTGCGCCCCCTTGTGCATCTGGCTAACGTGGGACCTGGGGAACCGAGCCTCGAACCGGGGTCCTTAGGCTTCACAGGCAAGCGCTTAACCGCTAAGCCATCTCTCCAGCCCTGGAACTGACTTTTGAGCTCTGTCTAGCACCCATTGTCTTTCCTCAGACATGAAGAGCACCTACAAAAGCTTTAACTTAGTAAATGGTAGAAAGGTGGAAGGTGCCTCCCTCTGGCCATCCCACATTGAAAGACAAACATTCATTCCTGAAAATGATGGTTAGTTTTCCTGGCTGTACTGTTAAACCCAGATTGTCTGCCAGGCATCAGAAATCCTTGAAATTTCACTGGACTAGGTCCAGTGGGGTGGAACTCACCGCTTGTCCCATGGTGTCTCACAAGAAAGGAGAAAAGGATGAACAAGACACAAACATAAAGACACAGAAACAAACCTCCTGGGGAATGAAAAAGAAACCAAAATGATGCTGATGGCCTCTTATCCCATAAACAGGCTCCACCAGACAGGCATGACCCATCAGTATCTATCAAAACCAGAGTATGACTGGAGCTCTCCAGCTCCAACATATGAGGATCCAGAGTGTCCTCATAACTCCCTGGCCTGGAGGTAATAATTGGCATGTCCACCTGACTTTCATGGGCCTCCAGATTGTGTCCAGACATCAGATCTACCAGAATAACAAAGGACAGAGCAGAACAAAGAGACACAGTACAGAGGGGCACCCCCAACTCACCAATCAGTGGAGAACTAATTGCTCCCCTAGAAATGTTCCACTATCAAGTCGGGGGGGGGGGGTGGTGGCGGGGAATGTGCTTCAGCAATCCCGGACGAGCCTCTAAATATAAGGGACCAAGAATCGCTGAAGAAAGACCTTAGACTCAAATAGCATGTAAAAACAAAGAGCATTTATTCTGAAGAATAAGCCAGCATGTGGAGGTGAATCATTCATACAAACTGGTGACCCTGAGAGGAGCATGCAGGCTCCATTTAAGCACAGCTAGGGGAATTTTAGGTCATCTTCTAATGTGATTGGCTAAGCAAACAGCCAAAAGTATGGTTCTGTGTAAACATTTTAGGTTGAGAAAATTGTAAGGGTCCAAGAATCACTAAAGAAAGACCGTGGACTCAAATAGTATGTAAAAACAAAGAGTGTTTATGCTGCAGAATAAACCAGCATGTGGGGTCAACCATTCATACAAAATGGCAGCCCTAAGAGGAACTCACAGGCCCTCTTTTAAGCACAGCTAGGGGAATTTTAGGAGAGTTAGGTCATCTTCTAATGTGATTGGCTAAGCAAACAACAGTTACATTTGTACACCTTTGGTTGGCTGTGGCCCAGATTTTACCATCCTTACTATGTTTAGACATGTTTAAGAGACTTTGCAGAAACTGACTCAGGCCCCTGGGCAGCTATTTTCCCCAGCCACATGTCAGGGTCACTGTTGATTAACAGCCCATTGTTTGTGGTTTTTCCCAGAAGTCTTGCCTGCCTCTCCAGGAAACTGAAACTGGAGCAAATTTGATACTCTCATAACTAGGATGAATATTCAATGCTTAGGTAGTTAATAGAAATTACAGGGAGAAATAGGTTAGACAAAACCACCATCATCTGGGAGTTAGGATAGTGCTTTTTATCTGTCTGCTTGGGCTTTTGATTAGATTAAGGTCTGCACTTTTTTTGGACTTTCCAAGTCTTTAGGGAGCTGGGGTTGGGAATGACTGTTGTTGGCATGATGCTCAACCCTGGGGCTCCTGGATTCTTGCCTGCAGCATGCTTCATGACTAACTAGCACACAAGTGGATAAAATAAGAAAAAAAAATCAAAATTAAAGGAAAACTAGCATCAGGAACAACATGAGAATGGTCATTATGATTATGAAGTACTCCATGAAAAGTCACTGTAAAGGACATACAACATAAGGGGCAAGGGCTGTTAGGAAAAATTACATTCAGTAACTTAAGGGTAGGAACTCATTTATTTGTCACACAATTAAATGGCTCCAATTTCCTCCATATAAGGGTGCCTTTCCTCAACTAAATGTTACACATTTCTGGAAGAATGACTATCTCATTATTTCTTTGAATAGAATGAATAGCAAGTACTCAGAAAGTAATCCATTAATATTGACTGAAAGTGTCTGTTGACTGGCTGAATCACCAATGAAGACACTGCTGTTTTAATTAGAATTCAGGCCCCTCAGGAGAAGAAACCATATTTTTCTGATACCTCTGTCCTTTCTCCTTAAATGAACCACTGCTGTGGGGTGACTTGTGCTTTAGAATTGTCTGGAAATACTGGTAAAGAGTGAATAATTGGGGCTGGAGAGATGGCTTATCAGTTAAGGCACTTGCCTGTGAAGCCTAAGGACCCAGGTTCAATTCTCTAAGTCCCATGTAAGCCAGATACACCAGGTGGCACATGCATCTGTAGTTCATCTGTAGTGGCTAGAGTCCCTGGTACGCCCATTCTCAATCTCTCTCTCTCTCTCCTTCTCTCTGTCTCTAATACATAAATAAAAATAAAAAATTTTTAAAAAGAGTAATAATTGGGACTGGAGATATGAATCAGTGGTTAAAGAAACTTTCTTGCAAAGCCTAACAGCCTGGGTTCAATTCCCCAGTACCAATGTAAAGCCCAATCTACAAAGTGGTGCATGAATCTGGAGTTCATTCACAGTGGCAAGAAGCCCTGGCTCACCCATTCATTCTTATTCATTCTCTCCCTCTCTCTTTTATCTCTTTCTCTATTATAAATAAATAAAATATTTTTTAAAGATGAAGAATTTTATTCCCCATTTCTCTAGGACCCTGACCCAGAATCTGGGAGATAATGGTACTTATGTTTTAAGATAGAGGTACATTTTGTATAAGATTTAATGCAGATTTTAAGTGTGCTGTTCAATTGGCCTTGACAAATGTAAACACTCCATGTAAACACCACTCCAACCACAACTTCTATCAACACGGAAAGTTTCCTTAGATCCTTTTTCCAGTCTCCACCCTCTGGAATCAACAACTGTCCTGACTTCTATTGCACACATATACTCTTAAGGTTTTGAGATTCATCACATAGCAACAGCTAGTTCCTTTTTCTTGCTAAGCAATATTCCACTGTAGAAATATAGTACAATTTGTTTATATACTCCCTTGATAATGGATATTTCGGTTTTGTACCAAATTTTCATGCTGTGCAGCAAATTACCATGAATATAATAGCTTAAAACAGTTCACGTTCATTATCATAACTTCCATACGTCAGAAGTCTGAGTGTGGCATATATCTGGGCCACTTCTCAATAGTCTCACAAAGCATCACAGAGCCACATGATTATTGACTCTTTTCTAAGCTCATACAGTGTTGGCACAAATCAGACCCTTGCAGCTGTAGGACTGTGCATCTTGTCTCCTTAGTGGCTGTCAGCCAGGGTGCCTGTGGCAGTTCCTAGCTACATGACCCCTGCACTTGGCTGTTTGCCTCTTCAAGGCCAGCAGGAAAGTTTTCTTCAGTCTAGTAAAATCAAACTGTACTTCCTGTAACAAAACCACAGAAGTGACAAACCTTCACCACTGAGATACAATAGAAGTTAGCCACAAGTCTCATCTATATTGGAAAGGCCTAAACAAGATTACTATAGCCACCTGATGGTGTCAAAAATTGTTTATAGCTTTTAGCCCTGATGAATACTAGTATACAGGCTTCCTGTGGACATGAGCTTCCCTCTGAGTGAGGGAATGTATAGGAGTAGACTTGCTTGATCTCAAGTTGATTTGTATTGAACCTCATAAGAAAATGCTGAGCAGTTTTTCAAACTTCCTGGGACCCTCCTCAGAAGGGTTATGGGATTCACTATGGATATATGACAGCCTCAGTCAGTTCCTATGGGATAGTAGGGAAAATATATCCTTTTTCTTTTTTTTTCATGGGGGGGGTCTCACTCTAGCTCAGGCTGTCCTAGAATTCACTATATTGTCTCAGGTTGGTCCCAAACTCACAATGATCCTTCTACCTCTGCCTCCTGAGTGCTGGGATTTAAGGTATATGCCACCATGTCTGGCCAAGGGTAAAGTTTTACACTCCCATCAGCAACACAATGAGAGTTCCAGCTATTCCACTTCTTGCCCATATTAGCCACTATTGCCCTTATCATCTTGTCCACTTTCTAGTGCACATGAAATCTGCCTTTTAGTGAACCTTGTACTCAACCACTGTTCTGTAGAAGTGAGTCATGGAGATGATTTAGTTCTTATTTAGGTCTCTCGGAAGTAAGTCCTCATGTGATCAACCCGTTCATGGGGACCATTTGTTAAAAAATAAAGATTATGAGGCTGGAGAGATGGCTGACCAGTTAAAGGTCCTTGCCTGCAAGGCCTCCTGGCCTGAGTTCAATTTCCCAGCACTCACATAAAGCCCAATACAAAGTGGCGCATGCATTTGCAATCCCAACACGACTATGGCAATGGGAGGCAGAGCTGTGGGAATCTGCAGCTTGCAGGTCAGCTAGTCTGATGTCTGTCTGGAATTTAGTTTAAAGCAACAAGAAACCCTTGGTGGCACATAGACTCCTCAGAATTGTCCTTTGACCTCCATATATGAGCCATGGCATGCATGTGCACACAAAAACACACCACATAAATAAATAAATTTTAAAAATTCAGGTTCCAAGCCCTCTCCCAGACATCTGGAACCAGCATCTCCAGACACCTTATTTAGGAATCTGTATCACACAAGCCTTCTAGGTGATTCTTTGAACTGCTGGCTCTGAACCCAGGGCCTTTACCATAGGCCAGTCCTGAAGGGTAAGCTCAGAGAGGAACTCAGTCATATGCTGCTTAGGGAATAAGAATCCTGGCTCTTTAATGTGCTCTTCACACAGAAAATACGTATGAAGTGGGTGAAGACTGTGAAGTGGCACCACAGCCTTCCCCTCATTAATGATGTCCCTTGACACATTCGTGCTTTCTTGCTTCCTTGTATCTTCTCGTGTTATGTTAGAGCTTCATGGTGAGGCAGGAAAGCTTAGGGCATCTTCACAACTGGGACTACACTTGACTTTTCTCACACCACAGTTGGTAACACTGGATTCCCACCTGCATCAAGCTCCACATACACCCCTACTCCAAATTACGTAATAGGTAGCCCCCCCCCCAACTATCTCCTTAGTAATTCACTTTTTGTGACCAAACGCATCCTGAAATATATCCCGAAATTAAGGGAAATAGGTAAATCCAGCCTGGACTGGTTTTGAGTACATGCATAGTAAGGTAAACTGTCTCCTCTGAAATTTTTGGGAACGAAACTTTATTTACCATCATATGCCTATACATAATTGGGCATACTAAAATTAGATGCAGTCCAAGAAAAGGTATGTGTAGTTAACTAAAGCTTGCATAATCCACCCAGTCCTGTCAATCAAAACCAACTGACCACCCATGCCCCGCCCTAGCAACCAACTCCGCCTCCTCTTGGCCCTAATCAAAGGAAGTCCAAACAATAACTCTTAGCGCTGACTCCAAGAGGAGCCCCAAGCGGCCTGGAAGCATATACAACTTGTACTTCCATTTTGCTCCCTAGTAGTACTCCTCACTGCTTTACTACCCCTGCACACTCGTCTAATTCTTTGAATAAGATGCCAGGAACCTGGAAACATCTGGTCCAAACAAGACAACTGGTAACAATGGAGAAATTAGTAAATCATACCTCAGACATTGGATTTATAATGTGACTTATTTCTTTTTTAAGAAACTTATTCCCTTTTTTTCTCTCCTGCCCCCCCCAACCCCTGAGGTAGACTAGACTGACATAGAATTCACCATGTAGTCTCAGAGTGGCCTCGAACTCATGGCAATTCTCCTATCTCTGCCTCTGAGTGCTAGGATTAAAGGCATGCACCACCATGCCTGGCTGTTTAGGAAACTTTTATCTCCCAATGTATATCAATAAATAAGGTCAAGTACTGATGCTTTTTTTTTTTTTTTTTTTTTGGTTTTTCAAGGTAGGGTCTCACTCTAGTCAGGCTGACCTGGAATTCACTCTGTATTCTCAGGGTGGCCTCGAACTCATGGTGATCCTCCTACCTCTGCCTCCCAAGTGCTGGGATTAAGTGTGCGCCACCATACCCAAGTAAGTACTGACGCTTCTGGGTGTTACAGACATGGTTTCTACAGTAATTATTTGACTTGATGGGTATATGTTATGTAAAGTCACAATGTGATGTAAACATTAGATGGGAGCCAGATAGCCCAGCCCACTAACAAGCTGTCACAAGCCAGTGCTCAGTGCACACTTCAGAGTTTCTTACCCTCATAGAGAATTGACAGTTCCACTGGGATTTTTATTCTCTAAGTAGCATTTTTACAAAACCGTGTTCATGCTACTCAAGTGAGTATGTGTCTGAGTTCCTCTCTGAGCATCAGTCTTACCCTTTCGGCCAGTCTCAGCATAGTCACTTGTTAAAGACAAGAGCGTAGAGGCAGACTGTGAACATCTCATCAACACTGATGTTGAAAGAAGTGGACCAGTGGGGGAGCAAAGCCAACATGGGCAGCCAGGCACTGGAGTGCTGGTGGCAAGCAGTGTTGGACTATAGAGCAAGACTCCCTAGCCCCTTGCTCAGCTGCTGGCTTACCTTTTTTGAGATTTACTTACTTCCGCTTCTACTACAGAAAAATAAAATACATGTCTCAACGACCTATGGACAGACAATACTCTGAAGTCTGAGAAGAGGACAATTCACATTTAAACAGTATGATAACTGTTTTCAGTAACATGCCCAATAATCATGTTATTATTATTATTATTATTCAGGGCTCAGAAAGCTTTCTAGCAAAGGTCTTACAATTTTTAGCACACTGTTCAAAGTTCAAAAACTTTCAGAACAAAGAAAATAATGCTAACAATACTTTCCCAGATGAATAACTGGACACATTACTTTACATTGGGAAGTTCTTCAACTGAAAAGATTGATGAAAAAATAGATTTAGGGCTGGAGAGATGACTTAGCGGTTAAGCGCTCGCCTGTGAAGCCTAAGGACCCCGGTTCGAGGCTCGGTTCCCCAGGTCCCACGTTAGCCAGATGCACAAGCGGGCGCACGCGTCTGGAGTTGCAGAGGCTGGAAGCCCTGGCGCGCCCACTCTCTCTCTCTCCCTCTATCTGTCTTTCTCTCTGTGTCTGTCACTCTCAAATAAATAAATAAATAAAAATATTTTTAAAAATACTTTAAAAAAATAGATTTAGCACAGTTGGGGCAAATAAAACTGATAGTTTGAAAAATAAGTTTCTCTTATGCTACTCAACTTCTCAAACACACTATCCATTGTCCACTTAAAAGCAAGGAAGGGGCTGGAGTGGTGGTTTACCGGTTAAGCGCTTGCCTGTGAAGCCTAAGGACCCCGGTTCAAGGCTCGATTCTCCAGGACCCACGTTAGCCAGATGCACAAGGGGGCACACATGTCTGGAGTTCGTCTGCAGTGGCTGGAGGCCCTGGCGCGCCCATTCCCCCCCACCCCACGCCTCTTTCTCTCTCTGTCTGTAGCTCTCAAATAAATAAATAAAATAAACAAAAAAATTAAAACAAAAAGCAAGGAAGGCCACTGAAGTCAGAAAGTCACATAACTTACCCAATACTTCACCTGTCTGATGCCTACATTCACTGTTTTCACCTTCAGGGCATCAGCTCTGAGCTCTCACCACCACACAGGGCTGGTTAGGCAAGACTCCCATGCCTCCTTGTCAGCTGCATTGCAACCCGATTGCTTTAAGAAAGGGCTTCTGAGCATCATGGGCCTGGGGAACCTTTGTGAAAGCTGTGGGCCTTCTCCCCACACTAGGGAAACCTCACACTCAGGGTTAAGGAGTGTGTCCTGAAGTTCATCCCAGAGCCTCCTGGGGATCTTGGACCTAAGTAAAGAACCACATGCTTTGCAGTTTTTAAAGACAAAGGCTGCGACCTCCGTTTTCCTTTTCCCAACTGGGCCTGATAAACAGCAGCACTCTAGAAATGTTTGCCTTGTGTGCAAGGGCTTGAGAAGCTGCCAGGGGGAGTGTGAGGAGTCAGGGAACAAAGGCAGAGAAAACCCCTCCAACAGCAAAGATGCTCTGGAGTATATCAATAGACCCAAAAATAATAGCTCTCTTTTCTTTCAGCAGACCCTAATAGTCACAAACGCCAGTCACGAGGCAGGCGCCATCCGTGCTCCACTCCTGTCTGCATTGCTGCCAAGCCAGTATGCTCCACGTGTGTGCCATCCCTAAATATCTCTGGGAGGTGAAGGCACAGGACAGGACAGGGTTGTGTACACTTGGATCTTACCACAGGGTTACCTAGAAGGCTTAATTAAGAGTTTTATTCTTTACTTCTTATAATAGAAACTACCCCTGCTTTCAGAAACTTGTCATTTTCACATGTTTTTCTTTTCTTTCTTGAATGCGTGTGTGGTATTGTGGTGTGGGTGTGTGGGCATAGAATGTACATGTGTGTGCAGATGCATAAGCGTCCGGTGCACACATGTATAGAGTACAGAGTAGAATGTCAGGTGTCCCCTATCGCTCTTTCAAATTGTTTCCTTGGGACAGTCTCTCACTGAACCTAGAGCTGCCATTGTCAGTCAGACTGGCTGACCTGTGAGAGCCTCAGCAATTCTGTCTCCACCTACTGAGGTTACAGGCATGTGTGACCACACCCAGCATATTTTAAAAAAATTTTTGGTTTATTTTTATCTATTTATTTATTTGAGAGTGACAGACAGAGAAAGAGGCAGAGAGAGAGAGAATGGACATGCCAGGGCTTCCAGCCACTGCAAACGAACTCCAGATGCGTGCGCCCCCTTGTGCATCTGGCTAACGTGGGTCCTGGGGAATGGATCCTCGAACTGGGGTCCTTAGGTTTCACAGGCAAGCGCTTAACCACTAAGCCATCTCTCCAGCCCCACACCCACCTTTTTAAGAGGCTGCTGGGGATAGAACTCAGACTCTCTCAAACTCTCATGTTTGCCCAGCAAGCACTCTTACCCACAGAGCCATCTTGCCAGTCTTATTTTTCATATCATTTTTATATGGTAGAGAATCAAAATGATCTATTGTTATCTGTAATTTCCCAGGAAGAAAGGTACACTATTGTACCAACTTTCAAAATATTTTTAAAAAATATTATTTACTTATTTATAAGTAGAGAGAGAGAGCAAGAGGAAATGGGCACACCAGGGCCTCTTGCCACTGCAAACAAACTCCAAATACATAAACCTCTTTGTGCATCTGGCTTTATATGGGTACTGGGGAATCAAACCCAGTGTGGTGGTTTGATTCAGGTGTCCTCCATAAACTTAGGTGTTATGAATGCTAGGTCCCCAGCTGATGGAGATTTGGGAATTAATGCCTCCTGGAGGGAGTGTATTGTTGGGGGCAGGCTTATGGATTTTATAGCCAGTTTCCACATGCCAGTGTTGGCACACCCTCCTGTTGCTATGGTCCACTTTCTGTTGGCCAGGGGGTGATGTCCACCCTCTGCTCATGCCATCGTTTTCCCCTGCCATCGTGGAGCTTCCTCTCAAGCCTGTAAGCCAAAATAAGTCTCTTTTTCCCAGAAGCTGCTCTTGGTTGGGTGATTTCTACCAGCAACGCGAACCGGACTGCAAAACCTGGGATGTCAGGCTTTGCAAACAAATACCTTTAACCACTGAGTCATCTCTCCAGTACTCAAAACACCTTTTTTTTTGGGGGGGGGGTTTAGAAGTAGGGTCTCACTCTGGCCCAAGCTGACCTGGAATTAACTATTAACTATGTAGTCTCAGGGTGGTCTTGAATTCATGAGGATCCTCCTACCTCTGCCTCCAAAGTGCTGGGATTAAAGGCATGCACCACCATGCCCAGCTCTCAAAACACTTTTTTATTGACAGCTTCCATATAGACAATAAACCATGATAATTCCCTCCCCATCCCTATTTTCTCCCTCACAAATCCACCCTCTATCATATTCCCTCCCCTCTCAGTCTCTCTTTTATTTTAATGTCATCCTCTTTTCCTCCTGTTATGAAGATTTCATACTGGTAGTGCCAGGCACTATGAGGTCATGGATATCCAGGCCATTTTGTATCTAGAATATGGCACTGTAAGCAGTCCTACCTTCCCTTTGGTTCTTACATTCTTCCCACCACCACTTCTACAATGGACCCTGAGCCTTGGAAGGTATGACAGAGATGTCTCAGTGTTGAATAGTCCATAGTCATTTCTTTGCAGCACTATGCTGACTTTTGAGGCATCCCAGTGGTCACCACCATCTGAAAAGAAAAGCTTCTCTAACCAAAAATGAGAGTAGCATTAATACATGGAAATAAAAATTAAGAAAAGTTCTTACAGGGCAATTTTGTGTGTATAACATATGCATTTAGCCAGACAATAGCAGTGGTTACTCTCTTAGGGCTCATAACCTCCCCTGTCATAGGCTTTTGACTAGATTGTCAGTACCAGGCATGTATTCTCTCCTATGGAATAGGCCTCTAGTCCAATTAGAGAGTGGTTGGTTTACCCCATAATGGACATGCAACTATTGCACCCATAGGCTCATTTGGCCTGGGTGGCCAAATTTAAGGCTTGTAGTGTCCACTGCTATTTACCTCTACTGATGACTTCTCTATCTCTCCCATAGGGCTGTGTGCATTGTAGCTTTTTCAAGCTTTCTGTTAGCTGGTATACAGGGTGGAGGTTTTCAGCTCAGCTCCAGCTTGATTTCTCAGTGACCTTGCAGTACAAACATGTGGAATCTTTATCTATAGGGTCTTACAATCTATTTCCGGTGGGAAACCAAGAGTCTTGGCAATGGCCTATAATGTTTTGGAGACATCAGAAAACTTCCTGGTCAACAACTCATTAGAAAGTATCTCACCCCTGGCACCAAAATTTTTCTAGTAACAATGTATGGCTTCTGGGTGTGCCATTATTCAAAGAAGTAGATTTCCATATGGCTTATTCATAATATCTTCTTTTAAAAAATTTTATTTATTTGCAAGCAGAAAGAGAGAGAAGACAGACAGAATGAGCATGCCAGGACCTCTAGCCACCCCAAACGAGTGCATCTCCTTGTACATATGGCTTTACACAGGTCCTGGAGAATCAAACCAGGGTCCTTAGGCTTTGCAGGCAAGCACCTTGACATCTGATCCAGCTCTCCTGCCCATATCTTAAGTTCTGATTAACCCTTTTCCTACACTTCCTTTATTAAATCCCTTCCCCTGACCTTACTTAGGCCATTGTACCCCCAGTAATCTGTTCATCTACTTATATGTATACAATAACATCCCCTTAAGTCCTCCCCTCTCCTCCCTCCCTTATAGCCCCTCTCTAGCTTGCTGGCTTCTGCTACTGACTTTTACTCCAGCTCACATACAAATCTAAACATTTGTAGTTATGAGAGAGACCATGCGGCATTTGGCTTTCTTGGCCTGGATTACCTCATTTAGTATAATTCTCTCAAAACACTTTTGAATATACAATGTTCCTTCCCTCTAAGCTCAGCAAATATGTGGGAAAGGAATTAGTAGCCCTTGGATTTTCCTCAAATATTCCTCATCCCTCTCTCCTACTACTATCTCAGCATCCTCTGCATGCCCACATTCTATCTTGTTGTCTTCATTGTCCTGATTTCTCACAGACAAAAATAAGTCATGCACTCTGCTTACACAGACATCCTTCTTGCATAAAGCTCTCATCTACTATGAATGTCTCCTTGGGGCTTTACAAGAAATGAAGGCAAGTGCAGGACTGGGAACCAAGAAATGATTACTGGGCCACTTGGGTTCAAGCCTCTCAATGAAGAGATACTGAGCAAACAGCTCAACTCTTGAAAGTCATTTGCAAGATGCATTATTTACATCCTTAGTAAATATGGTCTTGGCTTCCTAAGTGAAGTAGAAGAGACTTCACAAGACATGAGGAATGTATGCATGCATACATTCAATAAGCATGATTACTGGGCACCAAGTGAAAAAGGAATGGGTCATGGGGGAGAGGGAAATAGAAATGGAAAGGAGACAACATAGGAGGAGATGAGAGAAAAGAAAAGAGAGCAGGGACTGTTGTCCCTATATCCCCATTGAAGGGAATGGCCCCAGTGCCCTAACTTCTTTCCATTAGGACCTACCTCCTAAAGGATCTACTACCTTTTAACTTTGCCACAGTCTGGGGACCAAGCTTGCAGCATGAGAGCCAATCAAGATCAAAACTATAGCATGGTGGCTGGGTGGGTCAGCAGGAATCGGGTCATGGAATGCCTCCTCTGCCGTGCAGATGGATTGGTAGTGATGTTACTTGCCAAAGTATCTGTAGTGGATTTCTGTTATACATGCTTGCCCATCATCCATTTTTCTTTTTTCTGGCAAAAGGGTTGGTGAGATGGGTAGAGTTAGCAGTAACAGTTGCCTATAGCTATCTAACCAACCACATCAAAACTTGATGTTATGAAAGGTGGTAAGGAAAATAGCAACCATATTCTCATTATGTCTCACATTTCCAGAGGTTAGATGGGCTTATCAAGGTGGACCTCACTGGTGTCCTATGAAATGGGCTAAAACAAGAATCATCTACAGGTCACCCATTCACACATCTGCCCCTGGACAGGGGTGCTCAAATAGTTGGGTGCAGGAACAACTAGGATTTCTTAGGAATCTCTCTCTACCTGGTCTTTCCACCAGGCAACTTCAAGGTAACCAGATCTTTCATGGTAGCCAAAGGCTCCAAAAGTACTTCTCCCTAAAGAACTGGAAGCAAGGTTTTTCTTAGTCTACTTTCTATGGCTATAATGAAATACTTAAGACTGGAAAATTTATTTTATTTGGATTTTTTTTTTTTTTTTTTTTGCTTGGGTGTCCTGCTCCATTGCTTTTTCTGATGTTTCTTGTTTGAACCAGAGTCTCTTCCTGAACCCAGAGCTTGTCATGCTCTTTGTGAGTTTCACCTCTGCTCCCCTATAGAACTGGAGTTATAGGAGTACTTGGGCACACCCAGCTATTTAATGTGTGTTCTGGAAATGTGAACTTGAGTTGGCCCCCTCAGGCCCTCATGCTTGTGCAGGAAGTACACTTAACTTCTAAAGCATCTTTCTAGCCTTTATTCCTTTGTTTGTTTGTTTGTTTGTTTGTTTTGGTTTTTGTTTTAGGCAAGCCCAATTGACTGGCTGGTTATTATTTTTATTTTATGCCAGAGAGAGAGAATTGTTGTGCCAGGGCTTCCAGCCACTGAGTTGAACATGGGTACTTATGCTTCACAAGCAAGTGCTTTAACCCTCTCTGCAGCCCACTTACTTGGATTTTCAAGACAGAATCTTGATACATAGCCTGGCTGGCCTCAAATTTACATCAATATTCCTGCCCTTGCTTCTAAGTAGCACTGAAATTGAGCTGGAAAGATGGCTCAGCATTAAAAGCACTTGTTTAGAATAGAAGTTTGGGGCTTATGAGATGGCTTAGTGGTTAAGGCGTTTGCCTGCAAAGCAAAGGACCCAGGTTCAATTCCCCAGGACCCACATTAGCTAGATGCACAAGGAGGCGCACACATCTGGAGTTCATTTGCAGTGGCTGGAGGCCCGGGTGCGCCCATTCTCTCTCTCTCTCTCTCTCTCTCTCTCTCTCTCTTTCTTTCTCTGTCAAATAAATAAATGAATAAATAAATAATTAGAATAGAAGTTTGTTTGGTCATACTTCTGCAAACTTGATTAGTTTGAGGATGATGCAGAGGGTATTACATGTGAGACACACTGAATATGCTGGCTTGACTCTCTCTTCCTCCTCTATTTATTCATTTATCTGTGAGAGAGAATGGGTGCACCAGGACCTCTAGCCACTCACAGCAAAGAAATTCCAGGTGCATGTGCCACCTTGTACATATGGCTTTATGTGGGTCCTGGGGGATCAAACCTGGGTCCTTTGGCTTTACAAGCAAGTGTCTTATCTTAACCACTAAGCCATCTCTCCTGCCCTCTCTTCCTCTTCTAAAACCACCATACCATTCAGGGAGACCCACCAATCACCTCACACATGCCCCACCTCCAAATACACTAACATAAAACTGAGACTTAGCTTCCCAACAAAGAACCTTTGGAGGGCACATCCAAATCAATTTAGCCTTGGAAATTATATCATGTTCTTGCATTTTCCTTGTAAAGGTAGACACAAAAGTCAATCCAATGGGTTTGGTGGCACATGCCTTTAATCCCAGCACTCGGGAGGCAGAGATAGGAGGATCAACGTGATTCTGAGGCCACTATGAGACTACATAGAGAATTCCAGGTCAGCCTGAGCTAAAGCGAGACCCTACCTCAAAAAAACAACAACAACAAAAAAGTCAACCCAGGTTTAAGAGGAGAGAACATAGATTCCACCTCTTGCTGGGGGAAAAGCAAATTTCTGGAAGATAATGTAGGATGGGAAATTTTGTCTTAACTTGGAAATTGCAGTCTTCCACACTGAGGCACCCAGGAACTAGCAATAGTGGGACATTATTACACTTAGTCTGACCTCATAGCCAACCAAGAAAAACCATGAAAACTGAACAGGGCTAAACCAATGGAAGGAAGCCAACTGATAACAGCTGTGGTCTTGAGGGATAAAGCTTCTGGCAGACCACAGCATCAAAGGAGCTGGGGTAGGAAACACCTTGGGTTCTTTATTCTCTAGCTGTCTGAGCTTGTTGGGATGCCCTCCATCAGGGAACTCTAGGACAAGTTGGGTGTGGTGGTACATACCTGGAATCTCAGCACTGGGAAGGCTCCTTACTTCACAAGAGTCCAGTCTTCCTGCTGTTCCAATGAAGATCAGCTGGCTCAATCTCAATGATTGCAATCTCTCAAACATTGCAGCTGAACAGGCAGCAGTTTGGGCCCAAAGGTATAATTTTTTTTCTGTGCCATAGCCTTCTGCTCACACCAGTGCATTTCTACACAATGAAGTTCTGCAAAATTTTCCATCACACAGGCAGGCAGAACACAGCAAGCCTCTCACACAGACTGCCTCTAGCCCAGTCCAGGCAAAGCTCTTTCTCACTATCATAAACCAAACCTCACAGTCTTTCAATCTGACCAGCATACTCCATCAAGTTGTATTTACAGCACTGCAAGGCGTCTTTTAGGCCAAGATTTCACATTCCTCCCACAAATCAGTTCCAAAAGGTCAAAAGCCACACAATTTAACTGTTGCAGTCAACTTCACATTGCTGGCAGAAAATACCCAGCCAAGAGCAGCTTATGGAAGGAAAGAGCTTATTTTGGCTTACACACTTGAGGGAAAGCTCCATGATGGCAGGGGAAAATGATGGCATGAGTAGAGTGTGGGCATCACCTCCTGGCCAACATCAGATGGACAATAGCAGCAGGAGAGTGTGCCCAACACTGCAAGAGGAGGCTAGCCAGCACACTCGTGAGCCCATCCCCCAACAATGCATCACCACAGGAAGCTCCAATTCCCAAATTGCCACCAGCTGAGGACCTAGCAATTAGCACACATGGAACACCTGAATCAAACCACCACAGGCTGGAACTAGAAGGTAGAGCCTTCTTAGAGGAAGCAGGTCACTGGGGACATGCCCAGATAGTATACATTTTGTCTTCAGCCCCTTGTCACTGGCTGCCGGGAGGTGAACTGTTCCTACATTCACTGTGTTATTCTGCCTCATCTCAGGCCCATAGCTGTGGAACCAGCTGCCCAGGGTCTAAAGTTTGGAAACTATAGTCCCCAGTAAATCTTTCCTCCTTTCACTTGATCTGCTCAGATATTTTGTCACAGCATGTAACAGTAACTAATATAGTATCAATAGCCTTTGAACTGCCAAGGCAGAAAATGCAGTCCTCCAGCTTATACAAAAACAGGACCATTGACCTATGTATGTGGAAAGCCATGGGTTGGATTGGCTTTAAGTACTGCTTGGTGGGAGTGCTCAGAGGCTAATCCCACACTCAGAATGCTCTTCTGGAGAAAAACAAATGTGCAGCCTATAGGATCCAAGCATGTCGACTCATAGCCCAGCTCATCACTTCCTGTCTGTGCCTCATGTTCTCCCCTTCCCCGTGAAGTTGAGAGGAAAGACAAGCTCCTCTCAGAATGGTGTGAGCATTACCTACACTGAACTCTTTCCCTTACTTTTCTGCAAGTTATATACTTGTGAATAGCTGTAAGAATTATATGAGGATTTTAATGATGAAATAGGGGAAAAAGTATATCCTAACATAAAGTCTTAAATGTGCTCTCTTGGTGAATATTATAAATTCAGAAGTTTTGGCAGTGTGCTCAGGTAAAGGGTTATGAGCCATAGAACTTGCTAGGCTTGACGAGGGTTTGATGCCTCTTATTTGATGACTACTTTCTGATCTAATTGGAGGCAATAGACTAGTTGATGGAACACAGATCATGGCAGTCCTTGGTGACAAATGTTCTAATCTTTCAAGTACAAGTCCCCTTGTAATCTCGTGTTTGTCCTCGTACTGAATGGGTGGGGAATTTCCAATTAAAGATCTTGCCAGTTCAGCTATGGGGATGTTTATCAGAATGTTATCCTTCAAACACACACATCAGAATCCCTCAGGGTGCTTGTGTACAATGTTGATTCCTGGGCTCTACCCTAGAATTGCTCCATCTGAATATTTGCAAAGAATGTGCTTTCCAGGGGCTTAAAAGTCTGGTTGGGTGAGGCAATAAATTATAAAACAAATGATATAAATTCAGACTATCTAACCCTCAAAAATAAAATAACACAGCCAGGCGTGGTGGTGCACACCTTTAATCCCAGCAATCAGGAGGTAGAGGTGGGAGGATCACCATGAGTTGGAGGCCACCCTGAGACTACATAGTGAATTCCCGGTCAGCCTGGGCCTGAGTGAGACCCTACCTCAAAATAAATAAATAAATAAGTAATGGGGAATTAGGGATGGGGGCAATGACTCCATGGTTCCTTCCTTTAACTGTATGGACATAAAAGGCCCATGACATGTAATAATCCTATTGAGACGTGTGTCCTATGTCTGCCTAAGTATTCATGTTCAGGATGGAGCACACATGTGTGCACACACATGAACGTTAGTCCTGTTAGACAAATTGACTGACAAAAAATCTATAAGATTAGTTTAGGAGGATGATTTACTTGCATGCTCATACATGATATCAGACATGTCGATCATGGTGCCCATCACTGTTTACAGGTACTACCATATCCATTGCTTATACACAAGATGTGTTGAGCCACATTATCCCATTCCTAGGTTACAACTGCCTTCACCCAAGGGCAGCCATTCCTCAGGACAACCAGCAACACAGAGATATGATCCAAACCACCCAATGGATGCCAGAACCATGTATAGTACAGAACTCTATAACTAAGCACTTACCATATGGTGTGTCTGTAATTTTGAAACTTGAATACATCAAGATAACTACTCCAAGGTCTTCTTTTTAATCTAAGAGAGTATGTATGTCAAGGGGTGAGGGCATGCCAGGGCCTCTTGCCCCTTTAAAATCTTTTTATTCATTCATTCAGTTAAGAGAGAAAAAGGGGCAGATACAGAGAGAAAATGGGTGAGCCAGGTCCGCCAGCCACTGCAAACGAACTCCAGACACATGTGCCACCTTGTGCATCTGGCTTTATGTGGGTATTGAGGAATCAAACGTGGGTCCTTAGGCTTCACAGGCAAGCACACTAACTGCTAAGCCAACTCTCCAGCCCAAGTTCTTTTTCTGCTTCACAATTTAATAGATTACCAACTGCAGAAAAAAAAAAAAATTCAGAATCATCTTTTCACTTAAAGGAAACTTTATTTTTTTGGATTCTATTCTATATATCTAAATTATTGCCATCACTGCACTATGACCTTTGGCCATGACCAAATGAACCAAGGATTATCTTAACACGATCACTTCAATTATACATGATCTGATAATGGAGAAGACCACCAAACGGCTAGTAGGTTAGTAGGATATACATTGTGGATAAACTAGACAAAATGACTCATCCTGGGTAATGGGATGGGATGGCAAGAGATTTCACCATGCTACCAAGACAGTATACAATTTTTTAAAAAATCTGAGTTACTTGTTTCTGGAATTTTCCATTTAATATTTTCAGACAAAGATTGACCATGACTAACCGAAACCACAGAAAATGGCCCCACAGATTATGATGGCTATTGCATAGAAAAAGATGAACAAATTCTCACTAGAAACCAGAATGAGGAAACAGGCAGAGAGAAGCAGGCTCTGGGCTGAAGCAGGGCAGTGGGAGGAGCTGCCAGGTGCTGTTGGATCCATGCACGAGCTGAAAGGCTACAGGGAAACAGAAACTATAAGATGAGGAAGTAAAAAAAGTGTGAGAAAGCAGAAATAATGAGCTGGCATCACAAACCACGAAGAGTAGCTGAAGTCACATGAAGGGCAGGAGGCTGGGCAATCCCTCCTCTCCCTTTCAGCTTGTTCTACTCCAATTCCTATCCACCAATGACTTGGAAAGATGGGTCTGTCTGGGTCCCTAGATGTTTGTTTGTTTTTTAATTTTTTTGTTTTTATTTTTATTTATTTATTTGAAAGTGACAGACAGAGAAAGAGGGAGAGAGAGAGAATGGGCGTGCCAGGGCCTCCAGCCACTGCAATCGAATTCCAGATGTGTGCGCCCCCTTGTGCATCTGGCTAATGTGGGTCCTGCAGAATCAAGCCTTGACTGGGGTACTTAGGCTTCACAGGCAAGCGCTTAACTGTTAAGCCATTTCTCCAGCCCAGGTTTTTTTTGTTTTTTTTTTTAAGTTATTAACAGGAGCAGGAGAAAGCTCTGCTTGCATATGTCTTTGCCTGAAATTACTTATAGTCTTATCTTGAATAATGTGATTAGCATTATTATAGCTTAAATACAGATGTGTGCCTTTTAAAATTATTTATTTATATGTAAATGTGTATGGGAGCATGTATGCCATCCAAAGACCGCTCTGCAGCTGGCTTTACATGGGTCAATCAAGCGTGGGCCAATAGGGTTTAAAAACAAGTTCCTGTAACCACTAAGCAGCCTCCGCAGCCTGTGTGTACCTTTGCGTACCCACTTCCCAGATGTGAAGGGAGTGAGGTGGTGGTGTACTTATTCCTCCACATATCGCTTTGAGAATTCCATTCACACACCCCATAAAGGCCATGACACAGAGTGTTCCTACCATGTTCTTTCTAACTTTTTTGTTTTGTTTGGTTTGGTTTGGTTTTTCAAGGTAGGGTTTCACTCAGCCCAGGCTGACCTGGAATTCACTATGTAGTCTCAGGGTGGCCTTGAACTCACAGTGATCCTCCTACCTCTGCCTCCCAGCGCTTTCTAACTTTTTCACCTGGCAAGTAAGCAGGACAGGTAGGCTTCATTCATAGCTCTGCAACAGCTTTAAAGATTTGGACTTCATTAATCCCAGACACTAAGAATATTATATAGTGGTCCTCTTCCTTTCTGAAGTTCAATGTATCCTGATAGATATTTATCAGGGAGCCATTATTCTTTAAAAATATTTTCTGAAAGTGCTTAAATCGTAGCGCGGGGAGGTGGGGAGAGAATGTGTAAATGAAAAAATTCATCTGATGTCAAGTCCCATCCCCGTTCCCTTTGAGTAGTATGAAAAAGAAATGTTTTGTATCAGTTGAGATATTTAGCTTTGAAAATTAGCCAGTAAGGAGCTACTTGGACAATGTTCAGCTTTTTTTTTTAATAAACCTCCCTTTGAAATAAACCAGACAGAGGTTCCTTTCACTTCTCTGGGAGTTTTCAGCAAAGGAGAAAGGAGGACTTCATAAACTCCAAACAGCATCGGAAGCCATTCATAGACTTCCTAATACTCCCTGCCATTGCCCAATGCTGAGGGCCTTGAATGTGGCTTCTCACTATCACCATTGTCCCTCGGGCACTAGCCTGGCAGCTGAGCTCTGTGAAGCCTTTGGAGGATGGGAGGAAGTCATGATCAGACACCACCACAGTCCACACAGGGAGGATGAGCCAGGACCTGTAGCTGTGGGGAGATGCAGAACGCAGGGCTGTTTGTACTCCTCAATGCCGTCCCGTCTCCGGTGCGCAGCGTTCCTAAGTTAGTCTGTGGCTGCGCAAGCAGAGGACAGGCAGGGACTTTCTGACTGCCTCCAGGGCAGACCTGCATTGCCTGCTTCAACCCTCCTCTTTCTTCTGCCTGCCTGCTGCTGCTGTATCCCATTGCTAGACCCTAGACACCACCCCCTCCACACACACACACCAGGTCTCCTGGGAAAGGGGTCCTCAACAGATGCCTGGCTAGTACTCCATCTGCTAGCTCAAGATTTCCTTTGCTAGAAAAGCCTCATGCTCTTCGAGTTCTTGTTTTCTCACGCATGTGATGATATGACCTTTTCCAACTTTTCTTTATGGAAATGTGTAGAAGGTTCAGCTTTGAAAGTTCCCCTCCTCCACCACTCCTTTAAGTCCTCCTTCCTGGGGTTTTCTGCAGTGAGTTTCTGGATATCATTACTATCGACCATTCAGAGTAACTCAGAAAGGAGCTGTAACCCTAGGAACACCGCTAAGAAGAGCCCAGTAGTGTTAGATCTAGAAGAATCCCCAAGTGAGATGTCAAGTTGGCAATTCACGAGTCTCCTTGAGGACTTTAAAGCGATATGCATCCAGATGTGATTCAGCAGCTGAACAAATCCACACAGGTCCAGGGAGAACGAAGATTCCTTACCTGTCTTCTCCTCATAATATGGGCCTCTCTCGTGCTGAGCCCTACACTTTAGATTTTAGCAGATAGACTTAATAAGTTGGTGCCAACTCCAAGTTACAATCTGGGGAACTTTGAAAAGATAGCTGCACCTGCAATATAGCACCTTCCCTTTATTAAATTGGAAGCTTTAGGGCTTCAAATAAAAGGGACATATAGGGCTGAAGAGATGGCTTAGCGCTTAAGGTGCTTGCCTGCAAAGCCTAAGAACTCATTTTAGAATCTCCAGGTCCCACATACGCCATACACACAGTGACGCAAGCACACAATGTCACAAGCACACAATGTCGCACACACACACAAGAGGGCACCCACGACTGGAGTTCACTTGCAGCAGCTGAAGAGCCTGGCACACCCATTCTCTCTCTCTGTCTCTCTTTTTGCCTCTTTCTCTCTCAAAATAAATGTTTAAAAACAGGGACATATAAGCTTAAAGAGTTGACTCAGGAGTTAAAGACACTTGCAAAGTCTGACCGCTCAGGTTTGATTCCACAGTACCCATATAAAGGCAGATGCACAAAGTGGTGCCTATATCTGAAGTTCTTTTGCAGAAGCCGGAGGTCTTGGGGTCTTGGCATGCCCATTCTCCCCCTCCCTCCCTCCTTCCCTCTCTCTCTCTTAGATAAATTTTTTTGTTGTTTTTTTGAGATAGAGTCTCACTCTAGTCCAAGCTGACCTGAAAGTCACTCTGTAGTCCCAGGCTAGCCTTGAACTCACAACAATCTTCTCATCTTGGCCCCCTGAATGCTGGGATTAAAGGCATGGGGCACTAAATAAATTAAATATGTTTAAGAAGGACATATAACTATTGTTCTATGTTTACTGTAGAGTGGTAAGTCCAGAGTTCAACCAATGGCTCAATGATGTCGCAGAAATATAGACACTTTACTTTTACTTTTCTGCTTATACATTCACACAAAGTTAGCTTTTTTTCCCACTTATTTTGCAAAGAGCACATCCTCACACCACAATGGATGGACACAACAGAGCACAAATGCTTTCTTCTAATAACTCTTTCATATTTGGGAATCAATGTGACAGGATCAGTCATGTGCTCATCACTAGACAAATTACTAGAAAGAAAATCACATTCCCATTACTGACTAGACTTGAGAATCATAATCCATCCCTGGAGCTGTGAATTAGCATTAGGTCTAACCTTCCCTCAAACCAGGAGCCAGTTCTATAATGAGGGAAGCAGGGCAAGAGGTTACATTTTCAAGACATTTATGCTTAAACTTTTCAGTTCATTGTATTTTTCTTTTCTTTTTTTTTTTTTAGTATATCAAAAGGGAAGTTGAGCTGTTTATGACACATTCCAGCAGTGTGGAGAAGGAAGTAGGATTGGGTGTTCAAGGCCAGCCTGAGCTATATAATAGCAAGGCCCTGTCTCAAAAAAAAGGAGAAGGAGGAGGATTAATAAGAAAGAAAGAAATTGAGAAAGAAGGAAGAAAGAAAGAGAGAAAAGGGGGAAGAAATTTTAAAACCAAAAGAAAAAATATTTATTATAAGCACTGGTGCTGTGCTTATAAATCTTTAGTCACCAAGTGGGGGGAAGCCCTGTTTATGATGTGAACTCCTATGAGTTTCAACTTACCAGTATTTGACAGTTGGCTGGCAAAATTCATGAAAATGTAACAATCAATTTTTATAAGCACACACTAATTAATTCTAGCACAACACTGACAATAGTGTTTAAGGCGATTGTGCTTGTTATTGTATTTGTGAGATACCACCCTTCTTCACCTAGCACTGATGAGACCAAATGACATGCCTATGTATGATCACTACATTTTAACGATGGGAGGCCTGGGCTCTAAGAAATTCAATATGTTTTTTTTTTTTTTTTCTTTTTGCTAGTTATAGTTACAGCCCAGCTTTTTAGTCTTTGGACACAAACAGGAGCATTTTGGAGAGTCTTGAATTCCAGGACTTTTACCCAGGTAGCAAATATGAGAATCATATGTACTGTCAACTCTTAATGCCCTTGGAGTAAGAAAAACTATAATAAACTGAGGTCATCAGAAACCTTTATTCTTGTTTTGAAGAAAAGAAAAAAGAAACATGTAAGGATCTCAGCAGAAACATCCAAAACAGAAGGCTTTCTGTTCTTATTGTAAATGTGCTTCATTTGAAAGAAAGCTTAGACCTTCTTAGTTTTTGTGACATCAAAAGGAGAAATCTCTAAAAGCACTCAGATTGGCATCCAATCTTGCCTTCCGCTTTGTACCATGAAACAGCCTGCAACCCACACATCCAGGCAGATTTTACAACTTGTGTATTTCCTTATTTCAGAAGTGTTCTCCAGCATTTCTGCAAGCCAGTGGACTCAATTTCCCCCTCACCTACCTTAGTTAGTTGAAGAGAGGTACAGCTATGAGTAATATGAATATTGTAAATGGAAGAATGGCCTATAGATCAAGTACTTGTGAAAATGTGTGAGGCCACTGTTCCTCTAATGAGCAGCGTTGGCTGGAAGCAAGCTTTCTTCAATGAACCTGTCCTCATGAGAAGAAAAATGGATCCCTCTCCCCTTCTCCTGGTTAGATTAATGATTTATCTTCTTTCTTTCTTTCTCTCTTCCTTCCTTTCTTTCTTTTTTTGATTTAAAAAAAAAAATTTAGAAAGAGAGAGAATTGGCATGGTAAGGCCTCTGTTACTGAAATCAAACTCCAGATGCTTGCACCACCTAGTGGGCATGTGTAACCTTGTGCTTGCCTTGCTTTTGTGTGCCTGACTAATGTGGGGTCTGCAGAGTCAAACTTGGGTCCTTAGGCTTTGCAGGCAAGTTCCTTAACCGCTAAACCATCTCTCCTGCCCAGGTTCATGATTTTTAAGGTTTACCTTTCAGCCCATTCACACAACAGGTTGGGAATATTTTCTTGATTCAACTCACCGATGGATATCCATCAGGGTATGTCACTCTCTGTAGGGAAGGGGTCTTAGAGAGTTTCTGATTCATATCCACACCAATGTTCTACCACCAAGGTCTTAAGGTGAGGCTTTCTGGCCAGCAAGCAATGTCTTTGGTGTTTCAGGCTCACTATCCCAGTGCTAGCACGAGGTCATGGTGTAAGCTGGGTTCCCAGGGTAGAGTGAGTCCTGCCCAGGGAAACTCTGTTTACACCATTTAGAACTGAAGAAGATGCCAAAAATACAGAATATTTTATTTTCCCTGATAACAGCTGAGCTATACTGATTTGATTAATACATCCTGTTCTCCTTTCTACCACTTGCAATTTTCTACCTTAATGGCCCTTCCTCCAAGGTCTCCTCATTGCAACCAGCTGTACACACAGAACCCCATGTTGTCAACATTACACACAACAATGGCTCTACTATGAGCACAACCACTGAGCTCTACCCAGAGAACAATTCTGTGGCTCTAACAATCTTTCAGGATGAATGCACTTTTGTTTGGAAAATGAGTCCCATCTTTCAAATACGTAGTTGCTTTTTCACAAAGCTGTCCTTTCCCAGATATTACTGGGCACTTATTAACAACTATAGTATACATCATAAACATCCTAAAGAAAGAGAGAGACAGAGAGAGAGAGAGGAGATGCAATAACACTGGTCAGAAGTCAATTCATACTGTGGGGAACAATCAAATCTAGGACAGAAGGCAAGTTCTGATTACAAAGCGAAACATATTCTCCATGAATTCCTGTTGCCATCCTTTCTCAAAAGCAAGCTCACATTTCTGTGTATGCTAAGAAGTTGGAATTCTTGGAAGCCAGCATCACACAGGGACCACTGAGATTCTTGCTGAAGCATATGGTAGTCAAAGAAAGGCAGAGTTTAGAATCAGCCCCACCACAATGTTTTCCAAAGACACTGTAAAAAAAAAAAAAAAAAAAAAAAACCACCAAACTGCTTTGGGCTGGAGATGGTTTAGCGGTTAATGCACTTGCCTGCAAAGCCTAAGGTTCACTTGACCAGGCCCCACATAATCCAGATGCACAAGGTGGCACATATGTCTGGAGTTTGCAGTGGCTAAAGGCCCTGGCATTCCTGTTTTCTCTATCTTCCTCTTTCTTTCTCTCTCCAATAAATAAATCACATATTTTTTTTAAAAAACTGCTTATCTTGTTTATAAGTGACTCTGCTCTCCTTCATTGTTTCTTATTTTGGTTCTTGACCCATTTTCCAGTCTACAATTTATACCATTTTACCTGAGCATTGCCTGGTCATGTGATATTAGAAGATAATACCACAGCTTCACAAAAGGCTTTTGGAAAGTTTCATAGCAAATAGGGTACACACAGCAGTTCTGAGTGATGAGCAGCCTCCTGAGTGTGCACATAAAACCTTCCAGTGGGTTAGAAAGGCCAAGCTATTTTCATTATGGTACAAAGATTTATTATGGCAGAGGATAGCAGCTCTAAGTAAGTCACTGAATTCTCTGCTATCCCAAGCTCACATTTTTAAAGGGAAAAAAGCCTTGTTAGTTGAGAATGTCTTGATAGACAACAAAAATTATTAATTTCACTTGATCTTGAACTTTGAGTACATGTCTGTTTAATATTTTTTTCTGGAAAAATGGGATAGATGGATGGATCACTTCTATATTCCAAAGTATAAGCACTCAAAGGGAAATATTTGTGAAATTTTTTGAATTGCAAGGTAAACCACCACTTTTATGGTTATTTAGTAGACATTTGCTAAAAATTAATGAAGTGGAACTGTATGTAACAAGCTAGAAAATAACTGATGGTGTTTGTTCCCAAGGATAAAGTTCAAGTTTTCAGACAAAAAAAAATTACTAGAAGTACTAATTTTGGAAAATTTGTATGTTTCACGTTGAATTTAAGAGCTTCCCAATACTTTAGACCAATCTGACAGCATCAGTAGTGATACCAGTTAACACCAGTTCTAATACTGTGTGATAAAGTGCATGAACATTCAGAAGATGTACTGTACTTTATCGCCAATTACATGACATTACAGAATTATACCTGCCTCCATTCACAGTGTAACCCAGGGGTAGATTTGAATGTAAGAATGTAGAAAGGTAACCAATATTGAAACTACCAGTTACTGAGTTTGGGTATAGTATCAACAATATTCATAGCTACCTGAAAAGGCTATTAAAGTACTCATTCATTTTCCAACCCTATACACCAGTACTATATGTACATGCTATGTTTACATACACTTATATGTATGTATATGCCCTAAACTTCAATAAAAATGACATATTAAATGAGAGATTATATTTTTAAATTTTTATTATTTATTTGCAAACAGAGAGAGAGAGACAATAAGTATGTCAGGGCCTCTAGCTAATGCAAATGAACTGAAGATGCATGTGATGCTTGTGTCTCTGGATTATGTGGGTATTGTGGAATCAAACCCAGATCATTAACCTTTACAGACAAGCACCTTAGCTGCTGAGCCATCTCTCCAGTCCCTGAAGAGATTATTTTTAATTGATTTAATAAGTGATCTTATATTTCTCAGTTTAATTTCAGTATCATAAATAACAATAGACCTGACCCCTTTTTTGGAAAGCTCTTTGGGGTTCATCCATAACTTTAAATTTTTTTATTTTTATTTTTTATTTTTATTGTAGAGGGAGAGAGAATTGGGGCACCAGAGCCTTGGCAACTGCCATGGAATGCCACATGCTTGCGCCATCTAGTGGGCACATGCAACCTTGTACTTGCCTCACCTTTGTACTATGGTTTACATGGGATCTGGAGAGTCAAACATGGGTCCTTAGGCTTTGCAGGCAAGTGCCTTAACTGCCAAGCCATCTCTCCAGCCCTCATCCATAATTCTTTTTTTTTTTTTAATATTTTTTTGTTCATTTTTTATTTATTTATTTGAGAGCGACAGACACAGAGAGCAAGACAAATAGAGGGAAAGAGAGAGAATGGGCACGCCAGGGCTTCCAGCCACTGCAAACGAACTCCAGACGTGTGTGCCCCCTTGTGCATCTGGCTAACGTGGGACCTGGGGAACCGAGCCTCAAACCGGGGTCCATAGGCTTCACAGGCAAGCGCTTAACCGCTAAGCCATCTCTCCAGCCCCTCATCCATAATTCTTAAGAATATCATTTGAGTGCTAAGTTTAAAAGCTTTGAGGACACTGAATTAAACTAAGCAAATTAGAAAAAGCAATAAATCTACTCTTGAAGAGATCTACTAGAATGTATGGAACTAATACAGTTGCTCTCTATAGGTTGTAAATGGCTCAGTACTGCTGCCATGGATGCCTGTTAGAACCCTTTAGCAACATCTGTGCAACACACACACACACACACACACACACACACACACACACACTTCTTGCCACCTTATAGTCACAAGGCATTTGAACTAAACTTTGTTATCTAATTGTGACAAACTTGATCATTGTAATTTGACCTAGATATACTTCATCTCTGAAAAGAAAATCTACCCTCACAGGAAGAAGGTTTGTTTTCTCAGAAGCAAGCAAACACTAAAGAGCACTGGCCATAATGTAACATAGTACATGGAAAACTGAAAGCTTGTAAGATGAGAAGGATGCCCAAAAGGAGACTATTCATTCCATCATGTACTCAAAAGATAGAGTCGAGTCCTGCTGTAGGTTAGTTTTAAGCTAAGTGTTGAGGATGCAGGGCTGAGCAAAGCAGATTCAGTCTCAGCTCTCATGGAAGATGCAACATTAGGCATGGGAATGTGAGATAAGCACAGCAAAGGAAAATGGGATGCTTGGGAGGGTTCAAATGGGAGGCAGCCTTTAAGCTTGAGTGGAGAGGACTCCCTGAGGAGAAAACATGAAGGGTGAGAAGGAACCCATCATAAACAGAATGTTCCAACCTGGAGGCACAGCTCATTTGAAGGTTGTGGATGATGCCCTTTCTGGAGGCTTTGGAACATTCTGGACACCTGTTTCTGTGATTGAGAGCATGGGCACTGCAGTCTGACTGCTGGGCTTTGGTCCAGCTCCACCACCAGCTGGCTGCCTGGCCTAACCACGTCAATCCACCTTCCTAGGTTTTGGTATCGTCATTTCTAAAATAAGATCAGGAATATGCTTTCATGAATGTTTCCTGTGGATTTCAGTAGATCATTCTTGCCAAATCCTGGGGTTGTGGAAGGAAACCAATAGAGATCAGTGATCCAATACTGGTTTGCAGAGCCTGAGACAGTTGGCTTGGGCCAGGCTAAAGTGCCATAAGGACAGTATCATGAACATGGTTTTGCATCAAGACCTGGAAGGCTGTACTGATGATATAGATAGAGATCAGAGATCTCATATATACTTAGAGATGAGACAGGGTCATGCATCAAAAACAAGGCAGACATGGTGGTGCACACCTGTAATCACAGCACTCAGGAGGCAGGAAGATTGTGAGTTTGAGGCCAGTGTGGACAAAATAGGCAGTTTAAGCCCAGTTCAAGATGAGGCTACTTAGAGAGACTAAAGGGGAGGGAGGTGAGGGTGGAAGAAGCTCCAACATTGGAAACCTGTTATCATGAAAGGCAGTTATCAAAGCTTATGCTAGAGTTTGCAGCAGGGGCTTATGTAAGGAGCAGATAGGGAGTCTGAGTTTACTAACAGGGAAGAATGACAAGCAGTGACAACAGGGCACATGGGAACATGCATGACAAGCTCAGAACTTGAGACAGGACAGACAAAAGCCAAGCTTTGGTCACAAATGGCAGCTAGAATTATCCCCAGTAGGGTTTGCACACTTAAAGGAGCTCTGTTTGTGAGTGTGACCACCAATCTCTCTGCTCAGTGTTTTCATCTATGGCTATATTGAGCTAGCCTGTTCATCTCTGAACCTTCCATGTTGCTCCTGATTAAAGTATTATTAAAGTATAATTTTCTGGAAATGAGGGTTCACGTGGACAAGATTTTTAAGGCTGTCACCTTTGAGCTTCCAGGTTCCAGGTACTCTCCTCCTGGAAGAAGGTCCTGCTCAAATGGCCATTTCTTCTTTAGTTTTCTCTGTGGCCCACATAGAGATCAGGATGCCTTAGGGTCTCTATCTGGGGAGCTTCATATTTAAAGAACATCAGGAAACAATTCAAATCTTAGATGTTTCAGAAAATTCCAAAGAGGAAAGATATAATATTATAGGATACTTAGGGAGAACATCTTAACACCCTTCTTGCCCCAATGTTCTCCTCTCAAATAGCTGCTTTTTTCCCTCTGCTTCCTACTAAAAAAACTTCCTTAAAGTCCTGCATATGCCTAAGACATGATGGTTCTTTTCTCCCTCTCCTGGTTCCTTCACAGCAAAAGCAAAGGACAGTGATATCCTAGTGATAACGGGTAGTCCTATTCCACCCCTGCAGGGACAAGGAAGGGATGGGGCTTAATGTCATTCATTCCATCAACTATAAGGACAATGAAATGACTACATCTCTGAGGAGGCCATACAGGAGTTCCCTGTGTTGTATCAACTTTCAATGTACATACCATCTCTCAGAGACTTTTCTGCAAAATTTTACAAATTGTTTTACAAATTGTTGGTGGTTAAGTCTGAAATAAAATAACCCTTATGTTTGAATACTTTCTGCGGCCCCTTCTCGTGCTGTTTGTACCTGCTCCTCATCTAGGCTCCTGGGGGTTCGAACTTGCTGCTTCAGGACTTGATTGCTATCAGTAAAGAGCAACAGAATAAGGCTAAGTGGGGAGGGATGGCGAAGTTTTTTTTTGTTTGTTTGTTTGTTTATTTATTATTATTTCTGAGCACCTTCACTAGCTGGTCACTGTATCCCTGTCCTGGAGGCCACAGGCCACTGCACACAGCCTTCTCATCTCCTTCATTCTCTCTCTTCCTATCTCTCCTTTTAGCATTCTTCCTCTTTTATCCTTTTGGCCTAGAGGTGTGGTATCAATATTGCTTTCCTCTTTCTGGACCCCAGTATCACATAATCTACATGGCTTCCCCACATACTTTCTAAACCATCTCTAATCAAGTCCATCTTTTTCTTACCCAGGCTGACTCTAACATCCTTTAAAAAAACAACAAACAAGTCAAAACAATAACAGCTTAAAGCAAGAAAAGATACGAACAGTTTCAAGACCCTTTATTTGGAAATGTGTTGACAATGGATAGAAGATATATAGCTCCTGTTTTGTGTACATCTGCACAAAGGAGAATGATCTATTATACACTTATTAAAGGAAAAGGAAAAAAAAAGGTGTGTTTTGAATTTAGTCACAGATAAAGAATGTTTCAGAAAGGAGAGCAGATTACCCACTTGCTCCTCTAGTTTGTTTGGGGTCTGTTGTCACTGCTGCTTTCCATCTACACGTGATCTAGATTGGAGAATCCTCGCTGTTCTCGAGGGTCTTGTGTGAGCCTGACGCCAGCTGGGAGTTGGCCTCCATGGCACAGTGCTTGCACATACAAGCATCAGCTCCTTCACTCCCAGTGGACTTATTAGACATTTTCTGTCATGTTTGCTTCATGGCTAATCTTCACTGTCCCCCAACTCTCCAGAAAGATTACTGAAAGTTCCCATCCATCTCAAATTACATTGTTTCTTACGATCTCTGACCAGTGGGTCATGCCTATGATTTCTCTGAATTTTCAAAAAGTTAGCTACTGAGGGCAGAGATATACTTCTTTTGTGGGGTATCTGATATGAACTAGGTTCTGTGCCAGGGGCAAGACATTAAACAGCAAGCAAGACAGACCCATTTGTAAGTTTGTGGCTCTTAAAGCCAAAAATGACAAGCATGCTATAATGGTTAACTTTTGGGTGTCAACTTGACTGAATTAAGGAACACAGAGAGAACTTGAAAGCACTGTGTGTGCCTGAGGGGGTATTTCTAGAGTTAGGTGGCATGAGAGCCAGTGGGCTGAGTGGGAAAGATTCACCCTCCCCTTAGGCAGGAACCACACACTGGGTGAGGGCTCAAATAGAACAAAAGGAAGGGAAAGATTGTCTGTTCTCTCTGTTGACCTTGGAGTACTCTCTCCTCCTCCTGCCTTTGTATATCAGAGATGTAGCTTGTCTGGCCCTGGGACTTGAGGTTTCCACCAGGAGCCCCTGGATTTTCAGGTCTTTGACCTGAGGCTGAGAATTATACTATCAGTTTCCCAGTTATAGGTTTTCAGTCCTGACTGAACCACGAGCACCCCAAAGCCCCCAGTTTTCAGACATCCTGTTTTAGGACTTCTCAACCTCCATGATTGCATTTCCTCTAATGCAATCCTTTTCTTCCATGTCCATCTCTTTATTTCTCTACCTTATCTCCGTCTATCTATCTATTCACATACACATATATTTCTATCTCTAGCTCTATCTTTATGGTCTATTAGTTCTGTCTCAGGAGAACTCTAATAACATACTAATAAGTGCACAAGTACAACCCTTGGTCCATGCTTTGAAGATATGGTGTACAACACAACAGGAGCAAGGAAGAGCAAATTTGATATACTCTAAAAAGCTAAGTAAGACTTCCAAGAGGTGATGACACATTAGCTAAAACCTGAGTCACGAGCAGGAATCAGTTAGGTCAGTTATTCTCAACCAGCAGAGCTTTCTCCCCCGGGGAATATTCATCAATGTCCTGAGCCATTTTTCATTGTCACAATATGTGGATGCTGCTGGCACCTAGTGGGTAGAGGAAAAGAATGCTATAAAATATTCTAATGTATACTGAAAAGCCCCTCCCTCCACAGTCATATGGCTTCAAACATCAATGTACCTGGGTTGCGACTCCTACCCTAGGTAAGTGATTTCAGCCAGACAGAAAAGCATGTGCAGAAATGATGTATAGCCTGACACAGGGACAGGAACCGAATCCTGAATTGGACTGAAATTTAAACTAGGTGGGATATTACCTCTATTTTTCTTTTCTGTTATTACTTCTATTGAGTAAAAACCTGTTTTACAAGTCAGGGGTAGGAACGAATATGACAAAACCATTTCTCCCCAAAATTATGTAGAACTTAAAGATTGATTAAAGTTAGAGTGCAACATTCAGTTGATGGATGTGAGAACATTTCTTTTCCTCCAGACAAGTGCTGCTAGAAAACAGAGAGTGGTCTCTGACTCCCTAAAAGCAGACAGTTTGTGGTCAGGTCTAGCTGAAACAGAAATTGTGATTTTAAAGAAATAAATAGAGGGCTGGAGAGATGATTTAGAGGTTAAGGTGATTGCCTGAGAAACCTAAGGATCCAGGTTCTATTCCCCAGTACCATGTAAGCCAGATGTGCAGGATGGCACATGCATCTGGAATTTGTTTGCAGCAGCTAGAGGTCCCAGCCTGCTCATTCTCTCCCCCTTTCTCTCTTTCCTTCTTTCTGTCTCTCAAATAAATTAATTTAATTTAATTTAAAAACAAATAAATAGAATGGGTGATTAGAGAAAGAGTAAAAGGGAAATAAGATTTGTGGAGAATTTTCTTAAATCAAGTTTATTAGGCTCAACTCTCCTATGTGTCAGAGCTCAGCAGAAATAGAGGACTCGGGCGCTCATGAGGAGACCAGTGAGGAAACACTGACAGCACATATGAGTGATGGTCCAATAGCGTGGATTCACGTAAGTGCTGAGAGGAGAACTAAGTCCCCAGAGCCAGAAGTTGGGCAAGAAGGGACCTGTGACTTGATGGTGGACTGTGAGGACACTGAGCAGAAATTCCAGGAATCAATTTGTGCAAAGGAAAACAACTTGCAAAACAGCAGGGTGGGCCAGGAGTGGTGGTGCATGCCTTTAATCTCAGCACTCGAGAGGCAGAGGTAGGAGGATTGCCATGAGTTTGAGGCCACCCTGAGACTCCATAGTGAATTCCAGGCCAAGCTGGACTAGAGTGAGGCCCTATCTTGAAAAACCAAAAAAAAAAAAAAAACCACCCAGCAGGGTGTTCTGGGAAGGCAGTAGGCACGTACTGAGCATAAGGATGGGAGGGAGGGAGAGAAGTGGCAGGGGGTGAGTTCATGGAGGCCTATGTGACCCCTAAGGAAGCAAAGGAAAGGCAGGCATGCACAGGTTCTCACTCAGATACTGCTATGCAGACTGGATGGAAGGAAGGCAAGACTGGGCAGGAGTGTTTAGGGGACCAGTAGAGTTAGGAGATAAGACGTCCATGTGAGAATGTCTGCAACATGGGGAAATGGTGCCACAACACAAATGAGCTCCTAGGTGTGATGGTGAATCTTCAGTTGTCAACTTGACAGGACTTAAAATCATCATACTCTGGGCTGAAGAGATGGCTTAGCAGTTAAAGTGCTTACCCACAAAGCCAAAGGGCCCAGGTTCGACTCCCCAGGACCCACATAAACCAGATGCACAAGGTGGAGCATGTGTCTGGAGTTGGTTACAGCGGCCAAAGGCTCTGGTGCACCCATTCTCTCTTTTTCTCTCTCTCATTCATAAACTAGAAATAAAATTTAAAGCCGGGCGTGGTGGCGCATGCCTTTAATCCCAACACTTGGGAGGCAGAGGTAGGAGGATTGCCATGAGTTCAAGGCCACCCTGAGATGACAGAGTTAATTCCAGGTCAGCCTGAACCAGACAGAAACCCTACCTTGAAAAAAAAAGAAATTAAATTAAAACATTATTTAATCATGCTCTCTGCTTCCTCCCCGCCGGTGGGATACTGTGAGCTGGCTTCCTGCTCTCACCCTGCTTTGCCCACCATGATGGACTCTGGAACTAGAAGCCAAAATAAACTCTTTCCTTCCCTAAATTGCTTCTCGTTGGGGATTTTGTCTCAGCCAGGATAATATAACCAGGATACTGGGCAACAGGAAGGAAGAGGCCAAACTTGGAAAGAGTCAATGCCATCGCAATGGAGTTATATTTCAATATGAATTGCGGGGAACCAGTGCAATTTGTAGCACTTCTGTGGTTTATATATAGCATGTTCACACACTAACTATTATGTTCACAATAACTTGTTGGTCACCAAGTAGTTAGTCTGCCATCTTTAATAACAAAAGCTGAGAATGAAAGATACCAAATGCTTTGACAAAATAGTCATTAATACGTAGAACCTAGACTGAAAACATCATTGGTTTATTTCTTAGATGTTTGCTCTCACTTGCTCCATCCTTTGGTTTCCTAATTCTGGAATGCATCACGCCCTTCTTACCTTCTTCATTTTATTTTATTTTGGTTTTTTGAGGTGGGATCTTTCTCTAGCTCAGGCTGACCCAACACTCACTCTGTAGTCTCAGGGATCATCCTACCTCTGCTTCCTGAGTGCTGGGATTAAAGGCATGCACCACGACACCCAGCCCACCCTTCTTTCTTATATGTGATTACTCATGCATTTTTTTCCCATACCTGCCTGTTCAGATCTTCTTCAAGACTCAGATGCTCTTTCCTTTCTGTAATTTTGTTTTTTGTTTGCTTGCATGTTCGTTTTTGCTTTTTGAGGTAGGGTCTCACTCTAGCCCAGACTGACCTGGAATTCACTGTTAATCTGGAGGAGGGAGGGCTTGAACTCATGGTGATCCTCCTCCTACCTCTGCCTCCCAAGTGTTAGGATTAAAGGAGTGTGCCACCAGGCCTGGCTTTTTTTTTTTTTTTTTCCTGATACACTACCAAGCCTGTCAGCCAAAAGTAATTTCTCTATAGTTTCTCTCCCCATCATATTTTTAGTGTGTGGGTTTTTCTTAAAATACCTATCATCTTCCATATTGCACTATGGTTAACTGTGTATATACATCTTGGCTGTTCTACTAGGCAGTAGGCACTAAGAACAAATGCATTCTCATCTTAAAATCCTCAGAGTACTTTGTAGACAGCTTTATTTAGTGGAAAGCAGAAAGCACAGGAGGCATTACTTAATGTTTGAAGAAATGAATAAAGAAACAGGGGCTGGGGAGATGGCTTAGAGGAGAGATGGATTAGCAGTTAAGGCATTTGCAGGCAAAGCCAAAGGACCCAGGTTCAATTCCCAAATACCCATGTAAAGCTGGATGCACAAGGTAGCACATGTGTCTGGAGTTCATTTGCAGTGGTTGGTGGCACTGGCATGCCCATTCATTCTCTATCTCTCTAGGAGGAAGAAAGGAAGGAAGGAAGGGAGGGAGGGAGGGAGGGAGGGAGGGAGGGAGAGAGGAAGGGAGGAAAGAAAGAGGGGATATTATGGTTAGAAAAGAAATGTTTCTAATGCTCTTTATTATCTCGAATATTTTTTGTTTATTCAAAAGCTAAGAGCAGAAAAGTTCTCAAGCTTGAAGATCCTGAGGTAATATATCTTCTGTTTAAATTTTATGTAGTGGTCATCCAATTTCTTAGATAATGTCACCTAGGCAGAGAGCATCAAATGTAGGCACAGATATCTGGTAAGCTAATATTATGCTTGTGAGACTTAAATCTTTCACTTACATCCTCTCTGATTAAAATTAAGGGTTATAAGCCAGGCATGATGGCACACGCCTTTAATCCCAACACTCAGGAGGCAGGGGTAGGAGGATCACTGGCAGTTTGAGACTATATAGTGAATTCCAGATCAGCCTGGGCTAGAGTGAGATACTATGTCAAACAACAAGAAAAAGATTGATGGTCCTAGAGTCATAATGGGAAAAATCTTGAACTGTGTCTTCCAGGATTTCTTTTCACCTCTTCTTACTTTCCTCAGGTTGCAAGTGGCAGTTCCAGTAAGGGGATATGTTGTGAGTTGTCAATGAAATATTCCTATTGATGGCAATGTTCTGGCCTTTCTATCTGGGAAGAGGAAGTGTGTGTAATGTAGTGGACCATAGAGATCAGGCTCCCAAAGCCAAGAGGAAAATGGGCAATGCTTGAAAAAACATTTCTTTGATGAGTAGATACAAATGGCCAATAAGCATAAAAGATAACAAAAAGTAAAGAATTAAGATGTGTTCTTGACAATAAGGAAATTTAGGAAACCACCAGTTAAACTTAAAACACTAACTTCACTTTAAGTTTATATTTTACTGTTCCACTCTTAATTTTATTCTAACAAAACATGATGACAGTTGCTCCAATCCCTGGTTTACTCCAAGTATTTTTATTTGTGTTTTTCTTTTTAAAATTTTATTTATTTATTTATTTGTGAGAGTGAGAGAAAAAGAGGCAGAGAGAGAGAAAGTGGAAAGTGGGTCCTGGGAATCGAACCAAGGTCTGTTGGCTTTGTAGGCAAATACGTTAACCACTAAGCCATCTCTCCAGCCCTCCAAGTATTTTTTTTTTAATTTTTTTTTAGATTTATTTATTTGAGAGTGACAGACACAGAGAGAAAGACAGATAGAGGGAGAGAGAGAGAATGGGCGCGCCAGGGCTTCCAGCCTCTGCAAACGAACTCCAGACGCGTGCGCCCCCTTGTGCATCTGGCTAACGTGGGACCTGGGGAACTGAGCCTTGAACCGGGGTCCTTAGGCTTCACAGGCAAGTGCTTAACCGCTAAGCCATCTCTCCAGCCCCTCCAAGTATTTTTTTAAATGCAGCTTCTTTTTAGTTGGGCAACCTTAACTTGGATATTTTGATCCAAGATCCCTGCCAATTTTCTCTTCGCTCTGGAGACCTCTCTCAATTATACATGACTGTAGAAAATTAGGAGGCATGATGTATTGCTACAATTAAAGGGGCACTGGAAAACAGTGAGACCTTGTGCTACAGGGGAAAAGAGCTTGAGGCTTATGAAAATAGGAAAGTTCTCTTTCTCCTCTTCTCCTATGCCCCTCCAACCCATCTCTCTTTCTCTGTCACCAACTTTCCTTCAACATCTTCCTTTTCATTCCTACAAGAAAAAAAAGGGAAAGAGATGGAATCATAGAAAGAAAGAATACAAGACTCCCCAACAGAGCAAGATGAAAATCAGGAAAGAGAAAAAAATGTAGGACCCCTGACATGTTTGTTACATGTACGGTTCTGGGCCACATTCCTGATCAGCCAAATTGGTATCTGTGGGAATAACATCATTTTAGCTTAAATGGAAAGCTTTTTGATAAAATAATTACTCCCTTTTTGTTAATTTTATTTCAAATTTGTTATTTTGCTTTCAAATTTGCAAATCCATTTGCTTCCTTACAGCTGGCAGAAAAAAAATTCCATTTAGTTTCCTAAAAGGCTTTTCTTTTACTCAGCACAACAGTTGATAACTAGTACTTTTCATAAAGATGTTAGGATATTTTCTCACACATCAAACAGCCCTGAAGCATAGCACCTTTCATCAAAAGGATCTGCTCTAATGAGAGTAGCAGGACAATGTCAAATGTGTTCTCTCCCACCACAGGCTCCAGGGCTGTGCATGCAGGAAACCTGAGCGCTCCATGCCGGGTGGCGTGTGCTCTGCTGCTTCCTGCAGGTCCGTGTGTTAGAATGTTTTCTAAGCATTGTTCATCATTAGACCTTTTCTTACGTGCACTTGGAAAAAGTTGGAATATTAACTGGCCACTGCGGGCCCAGTGGAAGGTCCTATCACATCTCGTCTACAGGACCAAAGTTAACTATTCCCTCTGTATCTCTATTCAAACTATCATATGGCAAAAACTGCACCTTCTCCAGGATGTTGGCTCTGAATGTGTATGTGAAGCTCATTATCCTGTGATGTGTTTCCATCAAGTGTTCCTACAAAGGTAGGTGCTGCAGTTCTTTCTAGAAAATAGTTTTATTTGTCTATTTGACCATGTTTGCATGTGTGTCCCAAGGTTCTTCTCCTGCAAAAGAATGCCAGATGTCTGTGCCACTTTTTACATCCAGCTTTATGTGGGTCACTAGAGAATTGAACCCTAACCAGCAGGCTTTGCAAGCAAGGGCCTTAACTGTGGATCCATCTCCAAGCCACTTGGTACAAATCTGATGCTCTCAAGTTGCCCAGTATATTAGCCAAGGATATGAATGGGGCCTGCTATGCTATGATCATGTTGTCTAACCATATTGAATAATCCCTACTGGGTAAGTGATTATGTCACATATCCACACCTAGCTGGGCCTGCTGTGAGAGTGATTCTATTGTGTATAATTGCATAGCCACCTTAGGAATTTATAGCTGTATTAGCTAGAAGGGCAGAGGAGAAACCAATAACTGTATTACTTTGCTTGCTTTGAGACATTGGTTGAACCATTGATAGCAAGAATCATTGTCAAGGGTATGAAACAAATTTTTGGTTTGTGAAGAAAATGAAGTTGACCCATTCAATTTTAGTATTTTGAGGCAATTTATACTCTTTTACTTCATGTAATGACAAATTATTTGTAATTAGGATAAAATGGCTCCATAAGTGATTAAATCTGTACAGATTTAAAAGCTGTATTAGAATTAACAAGTGACATCAAACTTCGTTCAAGTTTATCCCAGTAGAATGCCTTTGGAGCTATTCATAATAAGGAATAAATATTTGTCAAAGAACATAGTGCCAAACAGAATATATATTATTTGTTTTATATTTATTGTTTGCTTGTTTTCTAGCTACACCTGTGGTAGAATTTCTTATATCTCAGGAATCAGAAAAGTTGGTAAAACCAAGTGTTCCAAACTTATGTTTCAGTATTTGTTTGTAATTGAATTATATCAATGGTAAATAAAAAGGAGAGAAAAGGACTGATGGTCCAGCACAGTAGTGAGGCTCTGTTTCCATCTCCAGTACTGCAGAAATAAATAAATAAACACTGAATTTTTTTTTAAAGTGAGGTGAGAAAGCCAGTAAGCCAGGTATCTATTGTTTTGTATTTGGTTTGGTTTGATTCTGACTCCTGTCAATGTCATTTCTGATGTCACTTGTGACCATGCTAGTCTTATTTTCAATGAACAGAAACTCAGACAGAAGCAGCCCATAAGCCATGGTGGGATTTTCATAGAAGGAGCCCATGTGATCCTCATTTGGAACAGGAGCTAACCATAGTGCAGTTCAGACAAATACTGTAATTATTAAAATTAGTTTTAGTTTTAGAATTTCCTAAAATAAGAGGTGGAAGAAAAAGAAAAATGGAGGGGAAAAGGGAAGGAAAGAAGACAAAGCAGGATTCCTCCCCTCAAATCTGGTTTCTAGACACATAATTCTCATAGTTGTAGAAGAAAACTCTTAGAAACTGAGAAGCAAGTCTGACTTTTCAGAAAGTCTAGTCTGTGTTTAGATGCAAGTAGGTCTCTAATAAAGTTATGATCTTATCTTGCAAAGTTTAAGGTCATCTCTTTGGCCAGGCCCTGTGGCCAAGACTTCATTCATTCAGACAGGTCTTGCTGCATACAGCCTAGTCTGGCTGCAAACTGGCAGTCCTGCTTTAGCCTCCTGGGTGCTGGAGTTACGGCTTCGGCCATGGTGATTTGAATTGTTCCTCTCAACACCTGGGTATCCGGTGGGATCCAAACAGGGCTGAGGAGTAAAGTGCTAAGCCAGGGCAGTGGAAGGGATGGCATATTGTATTTTGTTTAACTTTAAATTTAAAAAATTTCAATGAGCCGGGTGTGGTGGCACATGCCTTTAATCCCAGCACTTGGGAGGCAGAGGTAGGAGGATCGCCATGAGTTCAAGGCCACCCTGAGACTACAGAGTTAATTCCAGGTCAGCCTGGACCAGAGTGAGACCCTACCTCAAAAAAAACAAAATTTAAATGACTTGCTGGGCGTGGTGGCGCATGCCTTTAATTCTAGCACTTGGAATGCAGAGGTAGGAGGATCGCTGAGAGTTCGAGGCCACCCTGAGACTACAGAATGCATTCCAGGTCAGCCTGGGCTAGAGTGAGACCCTACCTCAGAAAAAAAAAAAAAAATTAAATGACTCATAAATAAGACTCAAAGTTTAATCTTGTATATGCTAAAAATTCTATTTTTATCTGGTATTAGTCACCTTGAGACAGTTAAATAAGAAAGCAAAGAGGAAACAAAAGAAGCAGTAGTTTTAATATTGGTTGGGTCTCTACTACTTGCCAGATCCTGTGTAAGCCTATTTGTCTCATGTTGTTTCATTTACTTCTCATGAGCCTGTTAGGTGGGCACATAATGACCATTTCTCTCTCAAAATCACAGATTAAATTTTATCTCTTTCCAAGGCCCAAGTATGCTTCATTTGCTAGACTTTGATTCTTTAAATAGTTTTTATTTTCTTTTTTAAATTTTTTTGTTCATTTTTATTTACTTATTTGAGAGTGACAGAGGCAGAAAGAGGCAGAGAAAGAGAGAGAGAGAGAGAGAGAATGGGCGCGCCAGGGCTTACAGCCACTGCAAACGAACTCCAGACGCATTGGCCCCCTTGTGCATCTGGCTAATGTGGGTCCTGGAGAATCAAGCCTTGAACCCGGGTCCTTAGGCTTCACAGGCAAGCGCTTAACTGCTAAGCCATCTCTCCAGCCCCAGTTTTTATTTTCTTGTGTGTACGTATGTATGTATGTATGTAATGTGGTGTGGGAGGGGAGGTATATACACAGTCTGGTGTGCTATGAGAGCTTCCCATGCTCTATGACACTTAGAAATGTAGATACTCCTATGGAAAGGGCACAATGTAAGCTTTGGAAGCAGTCACAGCTAGAAAAAAAAAGCTGGCCGATAATAGCAGTCACTATCAAATAGAGGATGGACTTAATGTGGACACGATGTGCAAGAACTCTTTCTCCACCTCTCCATCTTCCACTGCTGTCCAGTCTGAGATAGCAAGGCATACCTTGCTTATGTAAAGGCCAAATTACCTCTTGGCCCTGCCAGGAGTCACACCCTTAGTTCACTGCAAGAAGCAGAGGCATTAGTACTTGTTAAGCTCCTTTCTTTTGGGAAAAGAATGCTAATTCTATCCTCTGCAACATGCTCATTTAAGGCAGTCAAATGGTACCTAGAAGAGCCACACTTCAAGTGAAAGGAACAGAGCCCAATTTTAAGCTCTCAACTCAGTCTATCCAGAGACAACAGAGAGAAAATACTATTTAGGGAGGATTTCCCAGCAGCTATGATGTCTGTGCATATCCCACATCTGCATGAGTTGGGGCTCATAGTCCAATTTAACTTGGCAGAATTGTCCTGAGTTTCATCTGGTGCCATCAGCTTGTATGGAGGGCCACTGTAAGAAAGAGCATCAGGATGCATTTTTTGTGTCTGTTGTAAGGATACTGTCAAGATTAACGTTAGACCACCTGTTTGCTCTATTTGTGAAGACACTTGCATAGTCTTATTGGGAATCACTCTATCTATCAAGCAATCATATTATCTAACAGGCATTGTGAATGGTGAAGCTGACAGTGTTTGTTCATTCCATGATGTTAGAAAATATACTGTCCAAATGCCTCCCTTTTGAGAGACTACTTACTCTCAAACGCAGGTGGAATTCTTTCTGAAACAAGGTGAGTAGCTTGGGTGTGCCAGTAAAATGTAAATAGTGTGGTTTAGTTCAATGGTTTGTTTCTTGCCAGACAAAGTTACTTGTAATAGATGATGCAAGGCAAGTAAACCTGTCTTCCGATGTAGAGACACAAAGTTGCCTTCCTCTCTGCCTCCTGACAATTCACTTCAGAATTCAGGGGGTTCTCAATAAGATGATACCATAGGGAACAGGGTGTTTTATTCTAAAGGACAATAGCAACAAGAAAAACAAGGAATGGTTCTTAATAATGAATTCATTTTCTTTAATACAGGATTCCAGCTGCATACTTTATTCATACACCTATGCTTATAAACATCAGCTCTTTGTTGGTGGAGGAAATCAAATAATAGCTGTGAAGGGAGGGTAGCCACTTCGAAATAGCTAAGTTCAGGTTTCCTAGCAATGGAGTCCTCCTAGCTAACACTTTGGACTCCAGAAAGCTCAGTGCTCTGAGCCTGCTTGTTGTGTGAGAGGTGTCAACAAGTCAGGGAGACTAGACCATTGAGAGACAGAAGGACAGAAACATGGTCTGGTAGATAGAATCTTCCTAGCTACCTTCTGGGGAGGCCTGAGGAAAAAAAGATCAGCCAGTGGAGGAAGTCAGAGAAGGCAGCTGAGATGAGCCAATGTCACTCGAGGGGAAACCATCAGCAGGTGTGTACCTGCTGCCCCCAAAGACCAGGATCTCCACTCTAGTTCCCTGTTGAAAATAATATGAAACGTCCAGCTAGTTCCATGAATGCAACAGTGTCTTGAGCTCTGTGGCAGCTTGCTTTTTCTCCGTAAGTGGAATTTCTCAAGGACAAAGCAGTTGCATTGAAAAAGACCATACTTTACCTCTTATGGCCTTGCTCCAAAAAATTGTATTTCCCTTTTTCAAATTCATTTTTTCAAATGTCACTGTCATGCACTTTAGTAAAATAAGTAGGATCGTATTTATTGACTTGATAGAACAGAATGTATCTATCTCAGAAATCTGAAGTCATGAAATTAAGTCCAAGTAGCTCACTTGTTTGGACAGATAATTGCCTGAGTCAGATTTATTAGCTTGGTCACAAGAGCCTTATTTGTTTCTGGTACCCCTCACTCGAAAGCCCGAGTGCGCAGTGTCAATCCCTTCCATGTGTGGGACATTGGGTACGATTTCCGGCCAGGGGTGGGGCAATAAACGAGACAGGCTGTTGATGGGATTCAAAAGTCAAGTGTTGCAGATCCTTTGGAACTGTATGTTTTCACATTTGTTTCCTTCAATTACATCGGTGCCGTTTTTGTCTTGGTTAAATACAACATAGAGCTTTTGGGCTGATTTCTTTTGAATCTAGCTGGATCCTTTGTGGAGCTGGGAAGCAAATCGTCAGCTTCTACACAAGGTGGCACCCTGTGATTCCAACCAGGTCTGAGTGGAGAGATGCTGTTCTGAAACTGAGCCACAGCTACAAATTTTAATTTACTGTCTTGTATTCCCAGTGTGGCAAATGATGAGGTGGAAGTAGACGTTTGGCATGTCACCTCTCAGTATAGTCTCCATCCCTAAGTCTCAAGGCTTCAGAGCTGCCTTCATAAAGGGCACCGGAGCAGTAGAAGTGATTTCAGTTGACGGTAATGAATGCAGACCCCACATTCAGATTACCTATGGAAAACAACGAAGCTTTATTGGTACTGGGCTCATTCCTAGGAACATAAGGGGGAGGGTGGAGATGCAGTTCACATACCAACTCAATTAACTTTCAACTGGGTTTGCTGAAATGGGGAGCCAATTAGAAAGAACGTGACATTTACAAAACTCCAAAATACTTGAATAGCAACTGTGTTTACTAGTTTTAAGGGTCCTTTAAAAAAAAAAATAACTTGTCCATTATTTGGAAGCCCTGATTAGAGTACTGGAAAATGGAAACTAGACTATAATCTCATATCTTTACAGTTACTTGATCTGTATATTTTTATGTGGTTTTTAAAACTGGTTTTAATTCATAGGTGTTTATATATTGTAGTTGCTGAGCTACATGAATGTCATTTGGAATTGATCTATATTAAAGTGGTCTGATTCTTAGGATGGCTGTATTGCATGCAAAATTTTAAATAGCTATTAGGCTACATAACATTTGAAATAAATGTGATAATGAAATTTCATAAGAATTTCAAAAAATGAAGAGATTCAATGTCTTTAGCACTAATAAATATGAGTATTTAATAAATAGAAGGTTTACCTTATGAAAAACAGTCTTTGTATATAAGTAAAAACTACTTCCCAGATATGAAGTGAAAGAAACACAGAATGTGTTTCCGTTGAAAAGTGTATTGTTATTTGCTTCAAAATATTTTATTCCTAGCTCTATAATCATTGTCTACAGGGCAAAAACAGAGAATTTTGGGAAAGAAATCTGTTATGTGGCAAAACAAAACAAAACAAAACAACCACCATAGCACAGGCTGTTTTTATAGTTAAATTTCACCTTAAAAAACAACTTGAGTTGCTTTAACTGGTTGTAATCTTCCAATAGCCAAAGGTAGAGCTCTGAAGAGCAGAAGACATGGAAGAAAAGCAGTGGGGAGATGACAAGCCAGAAAGGCATGCTAACTCCAAACTAGAGTGGGTCAATGTCACTCAGTTTTTTTCTTCATGGAATTTCAGTCACTAAACATGCACTAGATGCTGCTATACTATTGATACAAGAGGCACGGATGCTAGGATGCATCGACAAAGAGAGTAGATGTTGCTCTGCCCTTCTTGGAGTTACTGCATCTCTAGGCATGCTCTTAACCACTGGTTGGATGGTCTCTCCAATTCACTTTGAGAGGTTAAAAAAATCATTTTCACTTATTAACTTTGGATTAGAAACTTTAGAACATTGAATGGTCTACAGACTGAAGAGTTTGGAAACCAAGGCAACGCCACAGGGAAGACAATAGTGTTGGAGTCAGAATAGACCTGGATACCTGGACTTAAAGGCAGTTAACTTGGCAAATTATTTGTCCATTTTTGAATTTCTTTATTAGTAGTAATTATAATATTTCCTCTTATGATGACTTACATGGTTATAAGTATTAAGTGGAATTCAGCTGAAAAAATATATATCTTGCTGGTGAGTTATGTTCAATATTTCTTTTCCCAAGGGAATAACATTAAGTATAGGAACTAGAAGAAAGCTATCAACTCTAAGCCTGTGAAGAGCTGGGCATACAGATAAAAGGCCTGGATGACTCATTTTCTTCAACCATTGCTTCCCTCTCCCATCTTTCAGGCTTGAACCCATTAATGACCTCCACCCCCATCTAAGAACTTCTTGTTCTTCCTTGCAGAGTGGAGAATTGAATGTTGGGGAGGGTAGCACTCAGAGCAGGATATGCCCTTAAGCTTGAGGAAGGTATTGCTTGCAAGAAGTGAGTCACAGCATTTCCATTGTTTCCAACCAATAGTGGATATAAGATATTTAAGCCCACTACCTAATATTCCAAAGTGTTAATGAGGCAAACTGATTAGATATTTGGATGCTACCATGAAGTTCATATCCACCATTCTGCCCTCAGGGGAGGAGGTGGAGAGAAGAGGGAGGGAGGACCAGCCTGTAAGAGGGAAGTACCAAAGGAGACCATACTGAAGAAAGATTCAGTTTTTTATTTATTTTATAATTTATTTATTTATTTATTTATTTGAGAGAGAAAGAGAGAGGGAGGGAGGGGGAAAGAAAGAGAGAGAACTGGCACGCTTGGCCTCCAGCCACTGAAAATGAACTCCAGATGCATGTGCCACCACCTTGTGCAACTGGCTTATGTGGGTCCTGGGCAATCGTGTTTAGAGACGATTCAAGAAGAAACTAAGCAAAAGAGGTTAATGTCAGTGACAGTTAATACTTGAGCTAACTTGATTTTCTTTTTAACCCGCACATTCTCTAACTAGTTTGGGCTGAAGCTATCTCCTTTCTTTGAACAGTCAGAGCAATTGCCTGTAGATGCCATTTGGTAATTAGCTTTGTGCTACTGTTTTGTGCTGCCTGTTTAGTTTTCTTCAGTTACGTTTTTGGATTGTCATTTGTCTTTGCAACTGTCCTTTTCTTCAAGTATTTGCCACTCTTACTGGCACTCATCTTTCCAGTGAGCCTGACATCCTATCAACGTGAAAGCCACATGAAGACAAGAACTTTATCTCCGATTTTCACTGCGTCTTCCAAGCACCCAATATTTACACCTATCTGCGACTTGGGAAATGTGTGCTGCGTTGGTTAAAGCTTTCAATTCGAACCATCTCAAGAACGAATATTTTGTTTTGAAATCAGAAGTATCATCCACTAAATAACTCTCGTGAAGTTTGGATGACAGATGGCAAGCTCACTTGTTGCATCTAGCATTCTCCACCATTTAACCCTCAGCGCTGCCCACAAGCACCCTCCGGGTGAAGGCGAGGATGCCTGACTTGGGGAGAGGTCTTTCGGCTAGGCACCGAGGGGACGATGCTGGGCAGAAAGGATGCGTCTGCAGGAGCGTTGCGAGGCGCTCTTAGCTGCGCCCCTCTGAGTGGGCAGACGGAATGGCCCCTTCGCACCTCCTGGGGGATGCGCGAACTGGGGATGCGAAATTAGATTAGCATGGAGACAAGCGCTTTCTAAGTACAGCGTCGGTGTGTGTTGCTGGGGGGACAGGAGGGACCCCGCCGGACCGCTTCCTCGGCGGCCCTATGCCCGGCGCCTTCCCGCGGGGCCGGCGCGGGCGAGCCGAAGGAGCGAGGCGGAACGGTGAGCCGGCGCACCTGGCACCTGCCCGGCTGCGGGCAGCGTCGCTGCGCGAGCCCAGGGCCGCCGCAGCCGCCCCCTGTGCCCGAGCCCAGCACGCGGGCTGGGCCGGCCGAGCGGCCGCGCGGCGGAGGAGAGCGAGCGAGTGGGTGGGCAGGCAGGCAGGCAGGCAAGGGAGGGGAAGGGAGGGGAAGAAGGGAGGGAGGGAGGGAGACAGGGAGGGAGAGGGCGAGGCGCGTGCCCGCGGCGGGGGCGCGCTCTCGCGCGGGCTGCCGGGATCGCTCGCCGCCGCTGTGGTAATGTCCGCCATGTTGGCCATGGCGCAGGGAGCGGATCGGGCGGGCGAGCGGCGGATCTAGCGTGTGGAAGCGGCCGCGGGCGGCGGGGGGCTGTTTTCGGGCGGGGTGGGCGCCCATGCTGTGGCCGGGGGCAGTGAGGAGGAGGAGGAGGAGGAGCGGGCCGGCCGCGCTGCACTGAGGAAGGAGGTGGAGGAGGCGGCGGGAGTCCTCCCCCCTCCCCGCCCGCCCGCCGCCCGCCGCCGCCGCCGCCGCCCGGGCTGTTCCTGTGAGGCGGGGAGACAATGAGTAAACTCTCCTTCCGAGCGCGGGCGCTGGACGCCGCCAAACCGCTGCCCATCTACCGCGGCAAGGACATGCCTGATCTCAACGACTGCGTCTCCATCAACCGGGCCGTGCCCCAGATGCCCACCGGGATGGAGAAGGAGGAGGAATCGGTAGGGACTCGAGTGTTTATTACCCCCCCCACTTCCCTCCTCCCCCCTCCCCTTTGTCAGTCGGGCCTCGCCATTCACAGAGCGCTTTACGCTCGCTGGAGGGCGCCGCAGCCGCTCCCGCGCACGAGAGCCTACGCCGGCGGAGTAGCGTAGAGCCTGTCGGCCGGCGCAGCGCCCGCCCGCGGCCGCCATGTTGTTGCGTCCCAGTGTTGTGATTAGCTCTCGGCGCCGCTTACGCTGCCGTAAGGGGGCCTTGCCGTAAGCAGCGCCCGGGAATGGCGCAGGGGATGCGCTGGCCGCACTTGGCGTACGGCCTCTGTTTACCTTGCTAATTTTTTTTTTTTCTCCAGGTGTGTGGTTAATTAATTTTCAGTGATCTTTCGACTAGGGCATATTACCATTCCACTTTTAAATTCATTTGTCTTTGGCGTGTTCTTTCTTTGAAATGGCTTAGGGAAAGTAAAATTGCTTTTTTTTCCCCAAAAGCAAACATCTTCGCAGCGTGGTTAAAAAAAAAAACAAACTCGCGCTCCACGGCCCGACGCGGTGTAAGCGGGGTGAGGCCGGGCCACACTGCCGCGGGGTAGCGACCCGCCGGGCGGCTCGTAGCGTCGCCGAGCGGGCGGCCGGAGCCGGGCTGCTGGGCGCGGGGACCGGCGAGCTTTGCCGGCTGGCCCGGACGGCCCCGGCTCTGCGCGGCGTCAGCACGGAGCCGGCATGCTGGCAGCCAGACGCCCGCCCTGCGCTGCCCCGAGCCGCGTCCCGGGAGGTGACCCTGGAGGGTCCTGGTCTTTTGCAAGTTGAACTGAACGCTCAGAGCATCTCCGTTGACAGCTGTATTTTTGATGATGACCCCAGGGTCTTATGGCAAAAAGGACGCTTCCCCCTGCGGTGGGTTCAGTTTTATGTAAGACTGAATTTCGTCTGACTTGACAGTGTTGACGGCTCTGGAGTGTTGTTACTTTGGCGTGTGAAGTTCATAGTAACTGCACCCTGAAGAATTTCTTCAATGAACCTTCAGTCCCGCCTTATTGTCAACCTCGGGTGTGTGTGGATTGGTTCCCTTGCTTCTGTGACTGTCAGGAGAAAGCTGGAGGTTTCTGTGATTGGTTTTCTCCGTTGACTATTAATATTGCAGGAAATGCATTTAGTCTTTTCATTGGCTGCTCCAGTTCTGACCTCATTATCCTCTCCTGTTATTACTACTTTCTACTGTAACTTAAAATCACTTTTTTTGGGGGGGGGTTGATTACCTAAAAGGTGTAATATTTTCAGTAGAAGATACGCATAGCATCAGAATGAATATTCAATTAAAAAATTAGACCTAGCAGTTATGCCTAAAGTGTAGAGCTAGTTATATAAGAACAAAATTGGTTTTGTTTAATAAAATTTGTTTCTAGGTTAATTCAGTTTTCCACAGAAAGGATAATCTTTTTTTAAAGTTAATATGTACAAGATTTCATTGAACTTTAAGAACACAGTTTTGGGAATACTTATTATTTTATGAGTTTTAACTTCCATCTTCAAAGTAAGTAATGTGTCTTAAAAGAAGGAAATCAGTATTGTATGTAATTATTTGGATCCTGTATTTTAGTGCTTGAATGAAGAAACCTGTTCCAGAATGAACCTAGAAGAAACATGACTTTTTTCTTTTTTGGCAATCACCTATATTTTTCTTAGTTGTTTACCACGATTATACCTTGTGGATTAGTTTTTCTTTTATGTTAGATTAAAAACAAGGACTTAACCTGTCATAATTTTGCTTCACTAACTTTGTCAGTAACACTTGTGACTTTTAATCTAGACAGAGTGCTAAACTTGGTGTCTGTTTACTATCCTTTACCTTTCCAATTTAAGGAAGGGGGGAAAAAAGGCAAATTCTGATCAAACTGGAGTTGAATCCCAGGACTGCTAATTGTCCTATCATTTCTGCTTTTTAATGTTGCAAGTAGAGGTTCTCAAAATAAAACCAACCCTAATACCAAGATTAATAATAAAATCTTTGGTTTCCCAGAAGGTTCTGTCAGGGTGTTTATTTCTGCTTTTTAAAGCATGTATGTCAGAACCTTTGTTGACCAGTGTCAGCCAGTTCAGTTCCTCTAGCCTTGTATTTACAGTAATAATGGTATTAAGCAGAATACCATTTTTTAAAGCTTTGCCTCAACAGTTCTAAGCAGCAGTCAAATATAAATTTCAAAGATGTTTATTTTTCACTTGGATTGTATGTCTCAGTTATCTTTATTTTTTGATCATATAAACTTGGAAAGCAATTTGCCTTAGGGATTTATAAGTTGTTTTATATTTGCTGTTTTGATACATGGTCTTGCTTTGTAGTCCAGACTGGCCTTGAACTCCAGATCCCCCTGCCTCAGTCTCCTGTGTGCTGGAATTACACAAGTGCAATTACACCTAGCCAGATTTTCCATTGTTGACAGGTATTTGTTACTGTTCTTTCATATTTGGGTAGCAAACTCCATGACTTCGTTTTGAAGACTTTATGGATAGCTCCCCCCTCAACCCTGTCTCACCTCCTTTATACAAAACTGTCTCCTAGGACTGGGGATGTAGCTCAGTAGGAGTGCTTAGCCTAGTATGCAGAAAGCCTTGGGTTTGATCCCCAGCATGATAAAAATCAAAAACTTCTCTCCTATATTGGGCTATCACTAGGCTTTATTGATATAATCATTGCCTGACAGTACCTGGGTCAGGTCATCTAGTTGTCTTTGCCTTGGGTAGCATGCTGCTATCGTTGCAGACCAAATTATTCTCTCAGCTTTTTCCTTTCTTTTGGGCATGTTCCTATTCTTCCTCTTTCTGATGTTCATTGTTTTTTGCTTAAGATCTGCCAGTTGGTGTTTTCCTGTAACTGGTCTCAGTTGTGTTTATTTAGAATCTGAACCAGAAAACCAGCTGATGAGTGATTCTGCCATCGCCTCATAAATATTTCATAGTGGTAGTTACTGTTTTTCTTTTTCTTAAATATTTTATGCATTTATTTGAGAGAGAGAGAAAGAGGCGCATAGAGAGAAAGAGAAAATGGGCATGCCAGGTCTCTAGGCACTGCAAATGAACTCCAGATGCATGTGCCCCCTTGTGCAATCTGGCTTATGTGGATCCTGAGGAATCAAACCAAGGTCCTTAGGCTTCGCAGGCAAATGCCTCAACTGCCAAGCCATTTCCCGAGTCCTGTTTTTCTTTTTTAAGCAATATAGTTAGGGCTGGAGAGATGGCTCAGCTGTTAAAGGCACTTGCTTGCAAAGCCTGACAGCCTGGGTTCAATTGCCCAGTACCCATATAAAGCCAGATGCACAAAGTGGTGCATGCATCTGGAGTTCATGTTTGCAATGTCAGGAAACCCTGGCATGCCTATTTTCTCTCCCATTCCCTCTCTCTCTCTCTCTCTGTTTGCGAATAAAAAAATACATGTATATATGATATTATATTTGTTTAGTTGTGAGTGTGTGTGCACATCTGTGTTCCATGGGTGTCTGGGGAATTGAACCTGGGCCTTTGCAAGTTAGCATCTTTAACTGCTGAGGCATTTTCCCAGCCTTTTCTTTTTAATATCTATTATTTGTCAAATATTTATATTGCAGATACTATGCTAAGGGCTTTATGTATATTTAGTCATCATCATCTACTTCTTCCTTCTTCTGTCTTCCTTCTTCTTTCTTATTTCTTCTTCTTCCTCCTCCTCCTTTCTTCTTCTTACCACCTTCTTGAGATAAGTTTATCTACAGTGATTGGTTCCTGCTTACAGTAAAGGTTTGATGAGCCTTGACCAAGGTATGCATCCAAGATAAACATTTCCAGAATCAGTGTCCTTATGTTCCTCTGTAGCTAGTCATGCTTTACCTCTAATTCCAGGCAATCACTGAATTATTTGTCTCAGGATAGATTGGCATAGCCTTTTGTAGATTTCATGTAAATGGAAGGAGTCATGTTTGTGTCAGATTTCTTTTGGTCAGCTTGATTTCATTTAATATTCATGTTTTTGCATATTTTAATCTATTATTTTTATTGCTGAATAGTATACTAACAAATTGATATATCTGTCCTTACACCTGTTAGATATGTTAGATACTTCAGTTATTTCCTGTTTGTGGTTATGGCTTAGTAAGGAGAGGGCTAAAATTTTCTGTTTTATAGATAAACTGAAAGGTCTTACTGCTAGTGATGGGTACCCTTGCCTTTGATGTCACAAAAACCTAATTCTCATAAATACCACCCTTCACATTCAGAACCCAGAATTAACATCTGAACTATTAAGGTTGTTATAATTTCTGTGAATACTTTACTTTTTATAGCTGAGAGTTTTCCAAACTGAAGATGATTTGCTCAGAAGTTTGAGTGTCTGATTCTGATTATTTCTGCAGTGGGATAGAGCCTGAGCTCTGCACTCTGTGCTGAGTCCCCTGCTCTGATTGCTCTTTGCTTTCTATCTTTCCTCTTAGCAGTTGCTGACTCTTCCTTTACTGGCACCTTTATATTTCTCTATTTTTACCTTATGCATGGAAGACCTGTGAGGGAATTATTCTAGTTCATTTTTATGCTCATTCCTGTTAGAATCTACTCTGCATGATCTTTGCATGTTTTGTTCATTAGTGTGTTCCAGGTTCCTGGAGCTGGACCTGTCATAGAATGTTGTATATTTGGTAAATGTTTGTTGTTCAGTGAGCTTCTGCTTCTTTTCCAGTGTACCAAAGCCTGTGTTTTTGTGTGTGCACTGTCTGTGCTTAACTCTTAGGTTCACTCACATGTTCTCTTGGTATGTGTCTCTCTGTGTATAATTCATCAGAGGAATTTGTAAGTTTTTTAGGCATTCTTTTTGGTTGCTTACTTTGACACTATGTATGGCTAAATACTAATTATTTTTTTCTCTTAATTTAGAAGTGTTTAAAATACACATTTCTTTTTTCTTAAATTTATTTGAGAGTGATGCAGGGGGAGGGGAGGGAAAATGGGTGTGCTAGGGCTTCCAGCCACTGCAAATGAACTCCAGATGCATGTGCCCTCTTGTTCATCTGGCTAACATGGGTTCTGGGGAATGGAGCCTTGAACCAGGGTCCTTAGGCTTTACAGGCAAGCGCTTAACCACTAAGCCATCTCTCCAGCCCTAAAATACGCATTTCTTATATGTAGATATGGCTGCATTATTAGTCTTTGTTTTGTGTCAAATAGGTAGATACTTCTCTTTTAAATTTTATTGAAGATTTTTACAAGTGTATATAATGTATTTTGTTTTGTTTTTCTTATTTTTGGGTTTTCAAGATAGGGTCTCACTCTGGTCCAGGCTGATCTGGAATTCACTCTGTAGTCTCAGGGTGGCCTTGAACTCACGGCAATCCTCCTACCTCTGCCTCCTGAGTGCTGGGATTAAAGGCCTGCGCCACCACGCCCAGCTAATTTTGATCATAGTCTGCCACCATTTGTTTTTTCTTGTTTCCCCATGCTTCTGCCATTGAATTCCTTCCCAACTAGCCTCTCTTCTACTTTAATGTCCTTTTATGTCTCTTGTGTATTTGTGTTTAATTAGGGTTACTTGCAAGAGCATGTGTTTGTGGGTTTATTTACCACAGTACAGGCAAGTTATAAGTGGCTACACCACTGGAGAAAATGCCTCTTTAGTATCCATTAACTGCTAATGAAGGGAAAGGAGGACCCTCATGCCCTCTACCATTATCCATGACAGAATGTTGATGGGCCCAATATTGTGCACATGTTGTACAGGTAATGAGTTATTATGAGGTCATGAATGCAACAGCCATGTCATTTCTGGAAGACAGAGTTCTTCAGCATTCTGCCCATCCTCTCTCACATTCTTTCCACCCCAAGATAGTTTTTCATTTAAGTATAAGTCAAAGTCTACATGAATCATGTGTTTCAGCACATAAATGTATATGATGTGTATATACATGTATGCATGTACACCTTTGGTTTTAATTATTTATTTCGAGAGAGTGAGAGAGGAAGAGACAGATAGAAAGAGAGAATTGGCACGCCAGGGCCTCTAACCACTGCAAACAAACTCCAGATGCATGTGCCATCTTGTGTATCTGGCTTACGTGGGTCCTTAGGCTTGGCAGCAAATGCCTTAACCACTAAGCCATTTCCCCAGCCCCTCATTTGTTTTTGAGGCAAGGTTTAGGTATGTAGCCCAGGCTGGCCTCAAACTTCCTATCATAGCCACATACCACCATACCTTACTCAGTTTATTTTTAAAGAAAAAGGTCGGGCTGGAGGGATGGCTTAGTGGTTAAGGCATTTGCTTGCAAAGCCAAAGGACTCAGGTTTGATTCCCCAGGACCCATGTTAGCTAGATGCACAAGAGGTCACACGTGTCTGGAGTTCATTAGCAGTGGCTGAAAGCCCTGGTGCGCCCATGCTCATTCGTTTTCTTTCTCTCCCCTCCCCCTTTTGCTGTCAAATAATTAAATAAATAAAAATAAAATACTTTTTTTAAAAGGAAAAAGATCATGACTGACTTTAAGTGTAATTTTTCCTCTTATTTGTTTCTTAATTTTTGCTGTTATCTTTATACTGTGAGTGATATTTCAGTGGGCAGGAGGAATATATTTAGTTTTTTTTCAAAATTACTTTGGCACTAATGTTTTTCATGTCTTATAATAGGGAGGTTCTATAGAGAATATAAAGTAGTTTTTGTAAGTTGGTATTGTGAAAAACAAATGATGGGGTTAGGAGAGCTCAGTTCATATCCCCCGGACCTTTTGGCAGCATAAGTATGTAATCCCAGCACTGGTGAGGCAGAGATGGGATCCCTAGATCATTCTGACTAGCTAGTTTAGCCTAACTGGTGAGCTGTAGCTTCACTGAGAAACCCTTTCTGAAAAACATAAGGTGAGCTGGGCATGGTGGTGCACACCTTTAATCCCAGCACTGGGGAGGCCGAAGTAGGAGGATCGCTGTGAGTTCGAGGCCACCCTGAGACTACATAGTGAATTCCAGGACAGCCTGAGCTAGAGTGAAACCCTACCTGGGGGGGGTGGGACCCTTATGGTGATGGGCTAGGGTGATGTTTCAGTGGATAAGAGTATTTGCTTGCAAGCATGGGGACATGAATTCAATCCTCAACCCACACAAAATGCTTCACAGGTCTGTAACCCCAGCTCAAAATGGGTAGAGATAGGATCATTGGGGCTCACTGGTCAGCCAGTCTAGCTGAAAAAATGGAGAGTTCCAGGTTCAATGAGACACTGCAAGGAAATAACACAACCACACACGTTTGTCCTCATACTTGTGAAGATGTATGCATATACGTATACCACACACATGCACATGGAGGAAAAAGGGTCATGACGTGCCATTTATTTACTAAATAAAATATTGGGAAATTATCTAAAGGAGTTTGTATATCAAAACTAGACAGTATGCTGAAGTGTTAATTTTTTAAAGAAAATTCACATCTTGATTTTATGGAACTTAAAGTGAGTTATTAAGGTAAAAATCATACACAGTATTGGGAAATTTAGCAAAAGCTACTGGACAGACATCAAAGACCATGAGGAAAAAGTTAAATGTCAGTGCAGTTAAGAGATGTGAGAGAAAATTTACAGATGTATAATGTAGTCTTCATAGAACAATCTGAGCTTTCAAGTTTAGTTGTAGGGTATATTGTGATGCAAATATTTGACCATCAGAATATGTAGTGCAAGTTCTGTGGACATAACGGATACTAACAGAATACTAACAGAAGATCTTCCATGTTCTCTAGCTACCCTTGTTTATCCTTCTGATCCAAATCTTGGTAGGGTAGCACTTTCGTAGCTTTCTTGCTGGTTTAGCTCTTTCTTCTTTTGGATATGCAGGCATCTTCTTTTGTTCCTGTTTGGATCTTCAATGCTAGAAACGTTCAGACATAGAGGGTAAATGATTGAAGGGAAGGTTAGGTTAGGTTGAACAAAACATTGAATTATGCCATTCTAGGTAGTTTTGAATGCTAGGCCCAGGAGTTTGTAAGAGAATGCTGATAAAAATCTTTTAGATGTGAGCTTGGCGTCATTATTTCTCGTTCTGATCATTATTAAGTGGTCGTGTAAAGTTGCCTGTCTTCTATGATCCTTAGGTTGTTCATCAGAGGTAACATTTGGTGAGTGAATTAATGAGTGCATTGAGTATGTGCCAGGCCTTTATTAAGTTCAATAGATGGTTTTGCACTCATAATGGCAATAGAGTATACATATGAGCTGTCTATTACCTTTTTTTCCAGAGGGTGAAACCAAGGTTTTAGAAATTAAGTTACTTGTTACCTAAAACACAGTAAAGTCAAAGTTTGAACTCAGGCCCAATGGCTGATTGACTCCAGGGCTTTGAGCCTCCTGGTTATACAGCTCCATCTGTAAAACGAGTGACTTGAAAACAAAGCTTTCTCCATTCATTATCTTAGAGCATAGTAAAGTCATCATAATTTTTTTTGCTAAGGCAATGAATGTCTTATCACAGAAACTGACGAATTCTTCTTGTGTATATCGCTTCAAAAATGTAAAGAAATGATTTATCCGTGTTTAGAGTTCATCTGTATCTGTTCTCTAAAAATGATGTCTTAATATATTTATGTTGGTTTCTAGTTGGGTTACTGTTTAAGGAGCCCTTGGAGCTGTTTCATGTACTCTAACAAAGGGCTGAATAGTCAAGTCTTCAGAGGGCAGGAACCAGGGAAGTAATAGGCTTTAGGAACAGGTCACATTGATGTTACCGAACCCTTACTCTTCTGAGAAGCACAATATTGGCTAACTACACTTGTTCTAGACTCAGATTATGTAGGTTTGAATTCTTGGGCATATGTTTATACAATTCCATTGGGTTGTTGGGAGGGTGAATTGTAGTGTGCTTAGAACATCTAGTGTGGCATGAAGTATACACATTCACTAAAGAAATATTAGTTGTTACTGCTTTCATTGTGGCTTTATTTCTCTCAGTTCAGAATTTTAGATTTCTTGCCATATGGCAAGTGTTACTAGTCTGGCAGAAGCCTGACATTAGGCTACCCTCCCAGCCAAGAAGCTAACCTGATAGATACTACTGACTGTGTAGAACAAGATCTCAAGCTAGGAAGTTTGTTCCATAGTAAATTTAGATACTAAGTTTTTTAAAATCATAATTTTGTAAGAGGTTTTTATAAGACAGAATTGAAAAAGCTGGAGAGACAGCTCAGGGTTAAAGGTGCTTGCTTGCTTGCAAAGCCTGGGTACAATTTCCCAATACCCACATAAAGCCAGATGCACTGACAAGTGCATCTAGAGTTCATTTGCAATGGCAGAAAACCCTGGCATGCCTATACTCATTTTCTCTGCCTCTTTCTCTGTCTCTCTCAAACAAACAAATAATAAAATCACATTTTTTTAAAAGAATAAAAGTCTCCAATGTCCCTTTAAAGAAAGCAGATTTTTTAAAAAAAAATTTTATTTATTTAACAGAGAGAGAGAGGGAGAGAGATAATAGGCATGCCAGGTCTTCCAGCCTATGCAAATAAACTCCAGATGCCTGTGCCCCCTTGTGCATCTGGCTAACGTGGGTCCTGGAGAATCAAACCTGGTCCTTTGGCTTAACAGGCAAGTGCCTTAACTGCTAAACCACCCCTCCAGCCCAAAAGCAAATTCTTCACACTCCTTTTTGGAGTTATAGGAATGAAATTGTGAGACTTCAAAGAAATTGGCCATTAGTTTCCTCGTTTCTGAAGTAGAATTAGACTGAATGACCTTTATTACCTTTAGCTCTAAAAATTATTTGCTTCTGTGAATTTACGTTCTATAACAGTCCAGACTGAATTAGATGAAAGAACTAAAAATATGATACTAGGTATTAATGCATAAGGTTTAACTTTTTAACACTTCTTTGATCCTATTATTTTGAGTTGGAGTTCCTTTTTCAAGAGACTCAATTATTGGGCTGGAGGGATGGCTTAGTAGTTAAGGCATTTGCCTGCAAAGCCAAAGGACCCTGGTTCGATTCCCCAGGACCCACGTTAGCCAGGTGCACAAGGGGGTACATGTGTCTGGAGTTTATTTGCAGTGGCTGGAGGCCCTGGAACACCCATTCTCATTTTCTCTTTTCTCTGGTAAATAAATAACTAAGAAGTGTGTGTGTGTGTGTGTGTGTGTGTGTGTGTGTGTGTGTGTGATGCTTGCCAGGCATGGTAGCACAAAAAAAAAAAAAAAGAGAGAGAGACTCAATTATTCACTTATCTGATACCAATTTTTCCTATGAATGAGTAGAACAATTCACCCTGTTTATATTTTTACATACCATTTCCCTGACTTTGAACTTCTTTCATTTTTTTCTATTACTATTATCATTGTTAACTGTCCAGAGTTTTGGTAGCATTTTTAGTCAGATTCTTCATAATCTCATTTGAGTCTGTGTGTAAAATTGTATGTGTGTGTGTGTGTGTGTGTGAGAGAGAGAGAGAGGGAGGGAGCGAGAAGAAAACATGAGAATACACATTTTTTCCAACTGGCTTAAAAATTGTCATATTTGCTTTATTAAATATCTGAGTGTTGCTTGATTATAATACAAGTAATGGATGGTTTAACTTTGGCTTAAAGTACAATGGCTGTTTTCCCTAAAGACTTAGAAGATTTGTTTACATATCATAGGTACTTGGTAGGTCAGAGGAAGCCTTCAGCTTATTCAAGATAGCTTAAGTATTTAGCACCATTTGCCAAGGTTTTCAAAATACTTAAAAAATAAATGTAAAAAGATATAGATCAGCGATTTCCAAACTTTAGAATCCCTTCAAAGTTTTGTTAAAACACAGATCTCTGGGTCTTATCTCCATATCTGAATCAGTAGGTCTAGAATAGGGTCTGAGGATTTTCCTTTTAAGAAGGTCTCAAATGTCTTCAATAATTGTGTTGTTGCTATGACAAAAATATCTGACAAAAACAACTTCAAGAAGGAAGGGTTTATTTTGACTAATGGTTTAAGAAGGCATAGAGGCCATTACGCTGGCAAAGGCATGGTAGACAGCTGGAATGTGGGGTGGCTGTTTACATTGCCACTGAAGTCAGGAAGCAGAGAATGAGGCGTGCTGGTGATCAACTCATTTTGTCTTTTTTTTTTTTTTTTTTTTTTTGAGAGCGACAGACACAGAGAGAAAGACAGATAGAGGGAGAGGGAGAGAATGGGCACACCAGGGCTTCCAGCCACTGCAAACGAACTCCAGACACGTGTGCCCCTTTGTGCATCTGGCTAACGTGGGACCTGGGGAACTGAGCCTCGAACCAGGGTCCTTAGGCTTCACAGGCAAGCGCTTAACCACTAAGCCATCTCTCCCCATTTTGTATTTTTTTTAAATATATATATTTTATTTATTTATTTGACAAAGACAAAGGGAAAGAGAGAATAGGATTGCCAGGGCCTCCAGCCACTGCAAACAAACTCCAGACATGTGCATCTCCTTGTGCATCTGGCTATCGTGGGTCATGGGAAGTTGAACCTGGGTCCTTTGGCTTTGCAGGCAAGCACCTTAAATGCTAAGCCATCCCTCCAGCCCTCACTTTGTCTTTTTTACTGAGTTCGGTATTCAGACCTGTGGTATGATGTTGCCCCACACTCAGGGTAGGTCTTCCTTCCTTAGTGAAACTTTTCTGAAAACATTCATAGACATACTCAGAGGTGTGTTTCAGGGTGATTCTAAATCCAACCAAGCTGTCAGTGAAGTAAAACCACTACACCAAGTGATCCTGACCCCACTTGTTTAAGGATCCAGCTTAAAAAAAAAAAATTTTAGTGATAGAGAGCAAGAGAAAGAGAATTGGTGCTCCCGGGCCTCAGCCACTGTGGTCAAACTCTAGACACTTGCACCACCTAGTGGGCATGTGTGACCTTGCACTTGCCTCACCTTTGTGTGTCTGGTTTAAGTAGGATCTGGAGAGTTGAATATTGGTCTTTAGGCTTCGCAGGCAAGCACCTTAACTGCTAAGCCGTTTCTCCAGTCCTAAGGATCCAGCTTTGAGAACCACTGACTTAAAAGGTGGGAGAGTGGTTATTTTGGCCACATCTCAGAATATCTAAGGTGCTTGTATAAATTCAAGTGTAGGCTGTATCCTAGATTGCCAGCTAGGTTACAGTGAAAGGCTGATTCTGATAAAGCACAATGATGTGCCCAGATAGCAAAAAGGCAGTAGTGTGTCTATGATCTGTGCCTCTTGTTTCACTTTTTATTAGTTTTAACATTCCTTTTGTGGTTTCTTTCTGTGTTCTCTATAGTTAGTTGACTTTCAGTTTTGTTACCTCATTGTGTAACCAAAACAAAGTTCCCTTTGATAGACACATTCATGTGTGCATAGAGTAATACAGTTGATTCTCATTATTTTAGCTAGTTATGTTTTATGAAGTAACTGTGCATGCCAGGGCCTCTTGCTATGGCAAACAAACTCCAGATGCTAGTGCCACTTTTTGCATCTGGCAAGCAAGCACTTTTAGCTGCTGCACTCTCTTTCCAGAACCCCGAAATATCTACTTTCATTATAAGGCATTTTATGGCCTTCCTGTGCTTAAACTGCCTTTTGCTAGATTTGGGGGCCATACCATTTTAAACAGTAAAACAGATGACCACAAGTAAAAGGAAAGATGTGAAAAAATCTGGTATTAAATACAGTGTGAGGACATTTGTTTATAGTACAATATCTGAAACAAGTCAGAGTGTGACCCTATTTGACCTTAGTTAGGTATACTTGTGTTGGGTTCACTGCTCTGCACTTGTCTGTGGATAACTTAAAGTGCACTAAACTTTGTGGTCATGAATAAAGTTGGCCAGTAAGTGATTTTTGTAAACATCAGAATTTGTAACAAGTCTTACCTGTGCTTACGATTGGTTTCCTTCTTCAGTTTCATTTTATTAAAAATAATTTTGGAGGCTGGGCGTAGTGGTGCTTGCCTTTAATCCCAGCACTCAGGAGGCAGAGGTAGCAGCATTGCTTTGAGTTCGAAGCCACCCTGAGACGACATAGTGAATTCCAGGTCAGCCTGAGTTAGGGAGACCCTACATCAAAAAACCTAAATAAATAAATAGATAATAATTGTGATCTGAATCGATTTCATGATTTACTAGTGATTTAACCTACTCCCCTAATTTGTTCAATTAATGTATATTGTTATGCACCAAGTGGCAACTGCTACTAAATTATGTATAAATCATAAATTTACCTTTGTATACTTAAGAAATACAAGGTTATATCTTGATGGAAAGTTGAACCAGGTACATCAGCTATAGGGCAGTGTGTGAGTGGATAGTGTTTATGGCAGAAGACTAGAAACAAAGCTAGTTTGGAGTGCTCCGGAAATCTGATTTCTAGCTTTGTGCTTTTCAACAAACTTTTGGCAAAGTAAAAGTAAAAACCATTTTCTTTCATTTTGGTGTTTTAAGATAGGGGTTTTGTTATCTAGGTCAGGCTGACCTCAAATTGATGATCCTACTGCTTCAGCCACTTAAACGCTGGAATTATAGGTATGTGCCACTGTATCTAGTTGATTATTTCTTCATGGTGAAAACATTCAGTGTCCTTTTTTCCAGTCCTTTGAAATAACACAGTATGTGGTTAGTATAGTCACTCAACTATGAAGTAGCACACCAGAACTTCTTACTGTCTGATTGTCACTTAGTGTGTATTGGTCAGCCCTTTCTCACCTCTCTTCCCCTTCTCTCCTAGGCCTCTGCTAAGCACCATTCTACTGTCAACTTCCATTAGATCTTTTTTTTTAAGATGCCACTTACAAGTGAAATTATGTAGTATTGTACTATAAACCCACTGATCTCCATTGCTACCCATGTTGTTGCAGTAATCTTTTTTTATGGCTAAACGGTATTCCATAGTGCATATGTACCATGTTTGTCATATTCAGTTATCAATTGATGAACACTTACAGACCTTGTTTCCATTTCTTGGCTGTTGTGACTACTGCTACAATAAACATGAATTATATTACTTCATTTTCTTTGTATTTCTTTGCATCTCCAGTAGTGCAGTGATGGATTGATTATGTGGTAATTAGTTCCATTTTTTTTACTTTCAGTTTTATTTCATCATATACACACACACACACACACACACACACACACATAAATACATACATACATACAAACACACTATAACAGGACTTACTCATCCCTCGCCCCAGCTTCCCTTACCCTGGGTGCCCTCCTCAGTGGGGTTATGGTATTCCTGTGGGATCATGGAGGCCTCAGTCAGTCCTAGTGGGGTAGCAGGGGTATAGGGGAACCTTGCCTCAGTATATTCCTACCCACTCTGATTCTTACAATCTTTCCAGTCCCCTCTTCCAGTGTTCCACTGAGTCAGGGCAGGCCTATTGGCAATCTGATTTTTTTTATTTTTTGTTCATTTTTATTTATTTATTTATTTGAGAGCGACAGACACAGGGAGAAAGACATATAGAGGGAGAGAGAATGGGCACGCCAGGGCTTCCAGCCACTGCAAACGAACTCCAGACGCGTGCACCCCCTTGTGCATCTGGCTAACGTGGGACCTGGGGAACCGAACCTAGAACCGGGGTCCTTAGGCTTCACAGGCAAGCGCTTAACCGCTAGGCCATCACTCCAGCCCACGCAATCTGATTTTTTTGAACAACTTCCATATCGTTTTGCATAATTGCATGTTTCCAGCAGCAGTGTTCTCTACATCTTTGCCAGCATTTTAATCTTTTGTCCTTTTTTTGGTTTGCTTGTTTTGGTTTGGCTTTTTGAGGTAGGGAGTCACTCTAGCACAGGCTGACCTGGAAGTCACTATGTAGTCTCAGGGTGGCCTCGAACTCTCGAACTCACAGTGATATTCCTACCTCTGCTTCCTGAGTGCTGAGATTAAAGGCATGGCCGCCCAGCTTTTTACTTTCTTTTTTAACATTTGTTTTTTCTTCTTCTTAATACTAGCCATTCTAACTTTACTTTGATTTGCATTTCCCTGGTGATTGCTGATGTTTAACTTTTTTTTTTTTTTTCTTGCTGTTGAATGTCCTGAAATTGCTTAAATATTCTGGATATCTATCCCTTGTCAGTGTTTGCAAATATTGTTTCCTTTTGTGTAGGTTGTCTCTCTTTTTCTTTCCTTTGTCCCACAGAAGCTTAGTTTGATTTTATTTGTCTGTTTTTGCTTTTATTTTTCTGTGCTTTTGAAGTCTTGTCCAGTGTTTTTTTTGGTCCATCCCAATGTCCTGAAACATTTTTATCTTTGTTTTCTTCTATTATTTTCTTAGTTTTACATCTTATATTTATGCCTTTAACCCATTTTGCATTGATTGCCATATATGGCTAAGGAAGAGGAATCTGCTTTCATTCTTCTGCATGTGAATACTTAATTTTACCAACACCATATATAGACTGTCTTTTCTCCATTACATATTCCAAACACCTATATTGAAAATTAGTTAAGCATGAGTTTACTTCTGTGCTGTCTGTTCTGTTACATTGGTCTGTGTCTATGTTTTTACACCACTGCCATCCTGTTTGGGTTACTATAGCTTTGTAATATATCTTGAAGTTTGGTAATGAAATGCCTCTTGCTTTGTTCTATTTATTCAAGTTTGCCTTGGTGGTTTTACACAGATTTTAAGATTTTGTTTCCTAAGTCTATGAAAAATGTCACTCATGTTTTGATGGAATTGTATTGAATCTGTAGAACACATGTGTATGTTTTGAATGTTCTAATATTCTTTCATTCACAGGATTTCATTCCAATTTTTCAACCTTTCCAGTTTTATCAGTGTTTTAGAGTTTTCCCTGTAGAGATGTTTTACCTCATTCATTAAATAACATTCCTTGGTGTTTTTATAGCTATTGTAAATGGTATTGCCTTCTTCATTCTTGTTTAATTTTTTTGTACTCTATCTGGGGTGGTCTATGTATAAAATCATATCCTCTACAAATAGTGACCCTTTGATTCCCTACTTCCTACTTGGGTACTCTTTATTTTTTCCCTTGCTTGATACCTGGAAAGACTTCTGGCAGTATATTGAATAAAAGTGGTGAAAGTTTGAATCTTTGCTGGTTTCAGATCTTAGGATGACAGTTTTAGGCATTTCTCACATTCGTTGCAATGGTGAGTGTTGGCTTATTTTATGTGGCCTTTATCATATTGAAGTTTTTCCTTCTATACATAATTTGTTTAGTAGTTTTATTATGAACTGGTATTGAATTTTATCAAATATCTTTTCTGCATCTGTTGAAATGATGGCATGATTTTTGTAACCTTCATTCCGCTTATGTGGTGGGCATATATACATTTATTAATTTGCACATATTGAACTACAGGTTGAAATTTCCCATTTGTTATATGATTTTGGAGTTTGGAGTCCAAATTAGTAGTGTGCAACCTGTACTATTTCTTTATTTCAATAGTATTGTATGGGTTTTTTTGTTAAAAAAAAATAGGGCTGGAGAGATGGCTTAGCGGTTAAGCGCTTGCCTGTGAAGCCTAAGGACCCCGGTTTGAGGCTTGATTCTCCAGGTCCCACGTTAGCCAGATGCACAAGGGGCGCATGCGTCTGGATTTCGTTTGCAGTGGCTGGAGGCCCTGGCACGCCCATTCTCTCTCTTTATCTCTATCTCTATCTGCTTCTTTCTCTATCACTCTCAAATAAATAAAAAATGAACAAAAAAATTAAAAAAAAATAATAAAAAAAGAATATGCAGGAAACCTGTAGAAGATTACAGATTTCCTTTATCTTAACCACTTTGACAGGTCCCTGACTGACTTTTGTAGTAAACATACATGTTTCCATGTTTTTTCTCCATCTATTTATATGAATAGTAGGGGGAGGGGAATGGAAGGAGAGTGAAACAAACATTTGTTATTTAATACGTTCCTTTCAGATTGAAAAATAAGAAAAAAAGAATCCCTGGCTCAATTTGTATCAGTTATTGGATTAGTCCTAGTCACAGTAGCCTGAGACATGGGTGGTATGGCATCTTGCAGTTGGTTCATTGGCTGAACATGAGCCTAAGAAGAGCAACAGTGATTCTCAGAAACAAGGGAATGGAAAGCTTTCATGTGGGCTTTAAATTCTTGTGGGCTGGGCATTGCTGTTAATTTGTACTGTTATAAATAGGTGGTAGTTGAGAGTATGAATTTACTCTGCGGTACTTGTACATTAATGGGTATTGATATAGTCAGGCGATTTTAGTCCTCAGTGGAAAATGCTTCTGGCTTTTGGACTAAAGTTAAGGAAGTCCCTCTCTCAGGTTATTAATTACCTAAAGTTTTCCTCCCCCCCCAACATCTGTGGCTTGTTCTAGTATAATCTGTTGTTCATTTGTTTGTTTATGTAGTCTGGGGGTTAAATCTAGGGCCTTGTACATGCTAGATGAGTGCTTATAGTCCCGTCTCAGCCCCTGTACTCTTTGGATTCATTCCCCTCCTCTCAAGTGGGTATCTAGTCCAAACCCCATTCATAGACCAAATAAATCATTTTTGCTCCCTAGTTTGAGATGCCACATTCATCACATCAGAAGTCTCTTAAGTATTTGAGCCCTTTGGGTTTTTGTGAGACAGGATGTCTTTGTGGAGCTCAGCTTGGCTTTGAACTGTGTGGCACAGACTGGTCTGAAGCTTCAGCCTCCTCAGATTGGCAGTTATTATTTGTATGCACCACCATGCCCAGCCTAGGCCTATTTTTAACTTTCTTTTTTGTTTCATTGAATAGCATACTTACTATCTTAATCACTTTATAATTTTACCTTTGTATTTTATCATTTTATCATTGATTTTTATCTCTAGTAGGGTTAGTCACTTCTCTCCAGTTGCCTTGCTTTCTCAAGAGATTGCCAAGTACTATGCATTTTTTTTTTCTTTTGTTTTTGTTTTTGGGTTTTTCCGAGGTATGGTTTCTCTCTAGTCCAGGCTGACCTGGAATTAACTACGTAGCCTCAGGGAGGCCTCAAACATATGGTGATCCTCCTAGGCATGCACCACCATGCCCAGCTTTGTACAACTTTAAATGTAAATACTTTTGTTTGTTTTGTTATTGTTTGATATAGCTCTGTAGCACTAGCCTACAACTTGATATATAGACCAGGCTAGCCTCAAACTTGTGGCAATCTTCTTGCCTTTGCCGCCTAAGATACGGAGATTAGAGATGTGTGCCACCGTACTAGGCAAGAAGTAAACTACTGAAAATCTCAAAAACAAATACTGAATGAAAGCAAGTCAAAGCAAAAGAAAAAAAAAAAAGTATATTCTATCCTTATACACTGACAGAAAGAAGACTGATGGTTATCTGAGGCCAAAGGATGGGATTTGTTCACTATTTTGACTGTGCTACAGTTTTACAAGTGTACATATATGTCAACACATCCAAGTGCATATATATTTTGTACTTGCTGCTTAAGCATGAGGGCCTCTCATATTGGAGAATACCAAGTTCAACTTCCAGAACCCACAAAAAAAGTTGGGTGTGACCACCCAGTCCTCAGAGCTCAGAGAATCAGTGGGGCTGACAAAACAGTAGCTCCTGGTTGAATGAAACCCTGTCTGAAAGAAGAACACACATGATGGGTAAGAGAAGGACACCTAAAATTCTTCCCTGGCTTCCACAAATATATCCATGAAACACATGCACCTGCACACACATGTGCATACACCACATATCACACACAGAAAGATATGTATTTTATGTGTCAAGTGTACATCAATATACTTATTTTAAATATCTTTCAAATACAAAATTCAGACCACAATAATTCTTGAAAATTCAACATCATAACTCAACAGTATGTTAAAACTAAGAATGTGCCTCATCTTTTAAGGGATTGAAGGTAGTAGGTGATTCAGTAACCCCTTTAGGATTTGTTAGTTCCAAGCAACTACTGAAAATAATGACCTATATATGAACTATATAGAATAGAATAGCCTGTGGTAATGCAGGTGACACATGCCTCTTACAGAAAGAAAGAAAGAAAGAAAGAAAGAAAGGAAGGAAGGAAGGAAGGAAGGAAGGAAGGAAGGAAGGAAGGAAGGAAGGAAGGAAGGAAGGAAAGAAAGAGAAAATCTGTACAGTCAATCTGGAATTTTAAAGAATTTTGTATTATAAATATAAAAGGGGTGGCTGGAGAGATGGCTTAGCAGTTAAGGCACTTGGTGGTGAAGCCTAAGGACCTAGGTTTAATTCCCCAGGACCCATGTAAGCCAGACGCACATGGTTGCATATGCGTCTGGAGTTCATTTGCAGTGGCTGAAGGCCCTGGCATGTCCATTCTCTCCCTCTCTCTATTTCTCTATCTCTCTCTTTCTATTTCTCTCTCTCTCTTTCTCTCAAATAAATAAATAATTACCAGGTGTGGCGGCACACGTCCTTAATCCCAGCACTTGGGAGGCAGAGGTAGGAGGATCACCTTGAGTTCAAGGCCACCCTGAGAATACAGAGTGAATTCCAGGTCAGCCTGGGCTAGAGTAAGACCCTACCTTGCCAAAAAATAAATAAATAAATAAAAATACACACACACACACACAATTCAAGTCTTCTTGTCCCACACAATTATTTAAAAAAAATTTTTTTTCATTATTTATGAGAGGGAGGGAGGAAGAGAATGAAAGAGAATGGTTGCACCAGGGCCTCTAGCCACTGCAAACAAGCTCCAGATGCATGCATCTCCCTGCACACTGGCTTACGTGGGTACTGGGGAATTGAACTTGGGTTCTTAGGCTTCAAAGGCAAGTTCCTTAACCACTAAGCCATCTCGCCAGCCCACAAGTGATTCTTTAAGCTACCATTCACACTCACAGGATGCTCATCAGCCAGAATCACCTAACGCTACCTAAAGCCACAGTTAAGTGAATCACATTACATATTTGACCTGAACTATGCCACTCATATTCCATATCCCTGAAGTTTAGATATGAGGCTGAATTATAGATGCTATGGGGTGGTCACATTTGGCCAAGAATATGCCAAAGTTCTGTAAGTCCTCTGCAGAGAAGCAAATAATAAGGTTAAAGGCAGTTTTTGGAAAAGCTAATACGTCTGTATCAGAGTTCATTTCAGTAAAGCTAGGACAGTCCAATTATCACAATAATCATCACTAATGAGGTGGAAAAATCACAGGAATAATCTTTAGAAGCCACAATGGCATTTGAAAGTATCGAGCATTCATTCATGACACAGTAGAAATTTTTTATATATTTTGCCAAATATGTAATATATACTATGCTCAATAACTGGCTCACTGTTTTTTATTTATTTATTTATTTATTTGCTCATTCCCACTCTTGAGTAAGTGGTTTTTAAGATGAAGTTACATTGATGTCATTAACAGTGTTGCTTTTCTAAATTAGTGTTGGAGGTCAAGATTGGTTTTAACCACCATTAGGATACAAGGTTTCAAAAATCCAAGAGTGGGCTGGAGAGATGGCTTAGCTGTTAAGCACTTGCCTGTGAAGCCTAAGGACCCCGGTTCGAGGCTTGGTTCCCCAGGTCCCATGTTAGCCGGATGCACAAGGGGGCACACGCATCTGGAGTTCGTTTGCAGAGGCTGGAAGCCCTGGCGTGCCCATTCTCTCTCTCTCCCTCTATCTGTCTTTCTCTCTGTGTCTGTCGCTCTCAAATAAATAAATAAAAAATATTTTTTAAAAAAAAGAAAAATCCAAGAGCTACAGGAAAAAGAATGAATATTTATTAGTTACCAAGTGGAACAAGTTAATGTTCAGCAACTTTTAACTGAGTTTTCCAAAAGTTGACATATTAGTCAAGTATTCCATCATTATAATGCTTGTGACATATTTCTGCACAATAAGGTTGCCTCTTGTTTTACATTTGGATCACATGTTACTCATTGTATTAAACTTCTTCCTATCTTTTCTTCATACGCCTTACAGATGATTCAGTTTTAACTCACTTAAAACACAACTGGGGCTGGAGAGATATCTTAGTGATTAAGGTGCTTGCCTGCCAAGCCTAACAACCTGAATTTGATCCCCTAGTACTCACATAAAGCCAGATGCACATGGTGCATGCATCTGGAATTGGTTTGTGGTGGCTAGGGTCCATTTTCTCCCCCCCCCCCCGCCCTTTGCCTTTTTTTCTCTCTCACATAAATAAAAATTTAAGAATAAATATACTGTAACAGAAAGAGCAGAAACTTTAATGTGACTATTTCTAGCTAAAGTCCCTTGTTTCTTTTGGAGGCGGAGTAATGACATATATAGAAAATGTTTCTTATAAAGGCAAGTTTGTATTTAAAATATTAGAGAAATGGATGGATAAACATGTTGTTTAGGTGTGTTTTCAAATTGTTCAAATGGGTTTTGAATAATTTTACTTCACTGCATATTGATACTTTTGTCAAGCACAATAAAAATACATTACTAGAAAAAGAGGTAGAAAATGTTAAGACCACAATTTTTCAACAAATTAGTTAACTTTGAAAGTTCCCAAATGCTTACTCTAAAGTTTGGTAATTATAGTGGACCACACTCTATGAGTTGTACTGCCTTAAGCTAGTGATTCTCAACATGTAGTCTTAAACCCACAATATTATCATATGGGAACTTGATCTGCTGAGTCAGAAATTCTGGAGGTTTGTATCAGCAGTGTGTTGAAACAAAACCCGCAGATGATTCTAAAGCACACCAATGTAGTCTGAATACAGTGACAGCCAGCTCTGTAAGTGGAATATTAAAGATATGGCTGGCTCTTCAGTTTAATCTGTAGATATGGTTGAAAATATATTTGCAAAATGAAAAGGAAGATTCTGGAATATTACACACTAGAAGCACAGGATACATGATTAAAATTTGGTTGGATAGAGTGAAAAGCCCACTGCTTTTGCTATGAATGAAGACATTGCAGGCCCAAACTTCATGGCTCTAAGACCTCAGAGCTTTATAGCATTTGAATCAGATGACTCTAAATGTGTGGCAAGTTGTTTGTGAGTACATGCTAAAATGACGTGCTGCACTGCTAGGTTTCAAACTACTGAGATTGAAATGATATATTTTCAGAGATTTACCTTATTTTATTTTCTGCTGCTTAGTCACTGTTTTTTGCTTGCTTACTTCTTTCCTTCTCACCCTGCTGTGTGTTGATTATACCAGAAACCTCCAGTACAGTATTAGGTAGAAATGTTGACATGGGTTTTACTGTCTGGCTCCTCATATTAGGAGAGAACTACTGAGTGTTTAAACCTGATAATTGTTTCTTACACTTTTTATAAAATTGAAGATTTTCCCCTGCATTTGTGTGTTTTATTTTAGAATTTTAAAATAGATGCTGGCTTTTGTCAGGAACTTTTTTTCCTGTGTCTGTAGAGATGATCATATGATCTTTGTTTTTTAAAATGTTTATTTATTTATTTATTTGAGAAGAGAACAAAAGAAGGAGGCAGATAGAGAAGCCAAGGCCTCCAGGCACTGCAAACAGTCCACTTGCATGCACTCCTTCTGCATCTGGTTTATATGGGTACTGGGGAATTGAACCAGGCAGGGAGGGTTCTTAGGCTTCTCAGGCAAGCGCCTTAACTGTTAAGCCATCTCTCCAGCCCTGATCTTTTAAAGAAAGTTTTTGTTTTTTGTTTTTTAAGCAGAAAGTGGCTTGGTGGTCACATGTAGTGGTCGTATTGGGTAAAAGAACAAAGAAATCCTGTGACCCCTCCCCATCGTAATCTGTCTTTAAGGTCCTCACAAAGTGTTTGGGTTTAAATAGAGGGCAAGAGCAGTCCTGGTCAAGGTATGATCCTTCCTATTATTAGGTTCCAGTCTCTCCTGCAAAGTGGGCTGGTAAGTCTTGCCAGCACTCTGTGAAATCCCTTTCTGGAAGAGACAAGTTTCTTTTGACTGGTATCAGGCTTTAGTCTTATCTTTCTTATAGCATGAGATTCCTGGGGAAACTTAAATTTCTTGAGGTTCAAATAATGTGATAGGCAAAGGAAATAGCACAAGTGTCTCTTTTGTTTCTTTCAAGAAATTTGTCCTTTAGCTGGTTGTCCATTTATTGGCATGAACTTGATTATAATAATCTCTTTGTTCTTCGTATTGATAATTTGTATCTTCTTTCTTTTCTGGTCAATATCACTAGAGGTTTGTCAGTTTTGTGTATCTCTTTAGTTTGCTGTCTGTGCATATGTGTATGTACACATGTATGTGAGAGTGCACGCTTGCGTGTGGCACTGTGCATGTGTGGAAGTCAGTGGAGAACTTGCAAAAACATACTATTCCACCTCCGAATTTCCCCAGATCTTGTTGTTTTTGCTGTACTCTTGAGCTTTTGTGAAATTCTTCTGTGTGGACCTCCCATCTCACCATCAGCAGGCTGGAATTACAGAAGTCTTCTGCAGATTCTGGGAGTTTGCATGGGGTCTGAAGATAGAACTTGGGTGCTCAGGCTTGAGTGGTGAATGCTTTATACCAACTATCTCTCCAGCCCTTTCTGGTTTCTTAATTATATGCTAGGATCATGTATTTATTTATTACATTTTGTGTTGTTTGGGATCGAACCCAGGACCTTAAGAACGCTAGCCAAGTGCTCTTCCACCAAGATACTGCCCCGACCTGACATCTTGTATTTTAATATAGGTGTTGTAGCACTGTCAGCTTTTTCATTGGTCTTATTTTGTTGGTATCTTATAATGTGCTTTATTTTCATTTTTATTCAACTTAAAATACATTTTTATTTCTTTTTTGATCCATAGGTCAAAGAATGTTTGGCTTCTGAATATTTACTGGTTAAAGATTTTTGTTATCATTTCTGATTTACTTCCATAGTATCTGAGAAATTATATGACTCGAATCCTTGTTAGATACTATTTAAATTTGTAACGTTTCAGCATAGATTCAGTTTCTTAATTTTTTTTTTTTTTATGTGATGGGCTCACTATATAGTCTACACTGGCCTTGAACTCCTGATCCTCCTGCCTCTGCTTTTGAGTGCTAGGATTTATAAGTTGTGCTACTAGGACTCCATAGTCTATATTCATAAATATTCTGTGTGCATATGCAAGATGTATACTGCCATTGATGGGTAGAACATTCTGGAAAAGTTAGTATAGATTATTTAATGTTATAACATTCTTGTGAGTTTTTTGTCTACTTCTGTTTAGTATTGAAAGTACAGTATTGAAATCTTTTGATTTTAATTGTGGATTTACATAGTTCTTCTTTAAGTTAAATAATTTTTGTTTCCTGTATTTTGAAAGCTGTTTTATTAGGTATTTTATAATGTATTAGGCATGTCCTATAGGCTAGGTGCCCTGTTTAAAATGTTATATGAATTTAATTTTCCCTTGTAGATTCAGAAATCTATGACACCTCCTCCCCCCTGGGGTTTTCAAGGTAGGTTTCACTGTAGTCCAGGCTGACCTGGAATTCACTATGTAGTCTCAGGCTGTCCTAGAATTCATAGTGATCCTCCTACCTCTATATAAATAAATAATACTATATGATACGTTATATGTAATATAACTTATGAATATGAAAAAAATATGAATAAAAGTGTACACCACCACACCTGGCTATGCCTGGTACTAATGTGGCTCTTATTTTATCATAATTTATCTTTTTTTTTTTTTACTTAATCTAATTATGTCCTTATATTCAAACTGTATTTCTTACAGGTAGCTTATAATTGGTTCTCATTTTTAAAAATCCTGTTTGATAATCTATCTCTGCCTTTAAATTATGTGCTTAAGCCATTTACATTTAATGGACCTTGATATGATTAGGTTTGACTTTGTTGACTACTTCTTCTTCTTCTTCTTCTTCTTATTATTATTATTATTTTGTTCTTTGTTCCTTTTCCCTTTTTTACTGCCTTTTTAGGTTTAGAACGTTTTGAATTCTATTTTATTCCCATTAAATTTTATTCTTTTGGTTGTTAATATTTTTGAGTTTCATAAATATCTTTGAAATTTGTTCTTAGAGCTAAGCTACTTGTAAATAGTTTGATGCCTTTAAGTGTTTGGTTTTTTAAATTTTTAAATTTTTTTAAAAATATTTATTTATTTATTTGAGAGGGACAGACACAGAGAGAAAGACAGATAGAGGGACAGAGAGAGAATGGGCACGCCAGGGCTTCCAGCCTCTGCAAACGAACTCCAGGTGCGTGCGCCCCTTGTGCATCTGGCTAATGTGGGACCTGGGGAACCAAGCCTCGAACCGGGGTCCTTAGGCTTCACAGGCAAGCGCTTAACCGCTAAGCCATCTCTCCAGCCAAATTTTTTCATTTTTTAGAGAGAGAAAATTGTTGCCTCAGCCACTGCAATTGCACTGTAGACTTTTGTGCCATCTAGTGGGCATGTGCAACCTTGTGCTTTCCTCACTTTTGTGCATCTGGCTTATGTGGGATCTGGAGAGTTGAACATGGGTCCTTAGGCTTCGCAGGCAACCACCTTAACCATTAAGCCATCTCTCCAGATGCCCCCCCCCCGGTTTTTTTTTTTTTTTTTTTTTTGAGGTAGGGTCTCACTCTAGCCCAGGCTGACCTGGAATTCACTACGTAGTCTCAGGGTGGCCTTGAACTCATGGCGATCCTCCTACCTCTGCCTCCCAAGTGCTGGGATTAAAGATGTGCACCATCACGCCTGCCCTCCCCCCCCCTTTTTTTTTATTTGATAGGGACTTTGAAGCAGTAGTCATTCTTAACTTAATTCATCTCCACTACAGATCCAATTATTAGTCCCTATCTTTTCTTTACTGGCCCCCAACAATTATTTAATACATTGTTTGCCTATTATGGACAGTTTCTGTAAATGGCCTTTGTGTTCAGCTTCTTCCAGAGCTTGACATAACATTTTCAGGCTTTTTCCATGCTGTGGCTCTATCAGTGGCATAGTCCTTGTCATGATTAAATGATGTTCCAGGATGTGTTTCATTTTGGTTGGTGTGTATGCCACAGCTGAAGTCTTTTCACTGGCTCCTTCTGTCAGTTTTGGCTCCAGTATGCTCCACATTTTGCCTCTGTAAGTGATTTTATTTTGTTGTTTACTTTAAATTTTTTTAATTCCTTTTTTAGATTAGGATACAAAGTAATAGGTTTCATCTTTTAAGTCCTAATGTATATGTGACATTATATATTATTCTCACTTGAACCCTTTCACCCACCACAGCTGCTTTCCCTTCCCAGAGCCAGTCCTCCTTCCCTCTGCTTTCCTGTCATATGTTTTCATCACCACCTCTATTTCCACCTCCCTTTCTTCTCATGATCTCCTTTGTAGTTTCATGACCTACAAGCTTTTATAGGTAGAAAGATATAGATAGATATGTTATATGTAAAATTTTAAATTTAGTTTCTGTTTATGAGGGAAAATATGCAGTATTTGCCTTTTGGACTTTGGCTTAATTTACTTAACATAATGATTTCCCGTTACATCCATTTTCCTTTGCAGGTGATTTTAATGCTGCTGTACTGTGACTAGATTTGGAAAGTTTTCTAGAATTTCAACTTTATTTAGACTAGGATAATGACTTGGGTAGAGTTATGTCTTCCTTCTTTCTTTCCTTCCTTTCTGTTTTTCCCTCCTTCCTTTCTCTTTTTTGTCTATCTTTTCTCTCTGATTTTGAAAGGAACTACCAGATCAGTGTAAGTGGTTTCAAAGTTTGGTACTGGTTGCTTTTTATGCCCTTTGAATAATTGGAGGTGGGGAATTGAAAGGCTTAGAGTAAGATGATAGAAATTACCTTACCTGTGATTTTACTACCTAATGTTTTGGCATATTTCCTTCCAGCTTTTTTCTTTCTTTTTAATTCTCTATGTATATTATTACTATCATTCTGTCCACTTCACTACTACATCAGAGTTTATTAAAAAAATTGATTTTTTTCCTCCCTTTTCTACTAATGTGTAATCATTTTTTAAGAGTCATTAAGTTATTTTCAAGAAGCAGTAAGTGGCAACATGTGGATGTTCTACAGTATAAATGCTGTAGTGTCAGAGACAGGTAGTTAACTGTTAAAAAGTTTTAATTTCTTACCAAGATATCATCCAAACATAACACAACTTTATACCTTAACAATTTCACGAGTATGCATTCTTTTTTTTGTTTTATTTTTATTTATTTATTTGATAGCAAGAGACAGAGAAAGAGGCAGAGAGAGAGAGAGAGAGAGAGAGAGAGAGAGAGAGAATGAGAATGGGCATGCCAGGGCTTCCAGCCATTGCAAACTCTAGATGCGTTGGCCCCCTTGTGCATCTGGCTAATGTGGGTCTTGGGGAATCCAGCCTCAAACCGGGGTTCTTAGGCTTCATAGGCAAGCGCTGAACCTCTAAGCCATCTCTTCAGCCCTAGTAGGCATTTTTGAAGGTACCTGTTTACCTGTTTTAATCGTCTCAGTTTCACCAACTTTGTAAATACTACTTTACTAACATGTTTGCTCCTGCTGCTTTTTTTGTATCATGGGTTATTTTTCCTAGATCTTAAGCTTTACAGAAGTATAATTTGCACATAATATATAATGCATTTATTTTCTGTATAGTTCTGTTTTAATAATGAAGGCACCACTTAATCACTATACTAGGCATGATCATGTTGTATACAAGACAGTTTTATTACTATTTTTCTAATCTATATGCTTTTATTTCCTTTATTTTAAATTCATATTGGTTAAAGCCTCAAGTAAAATTGTGACCAGGAGTGATGAGGGTAGACTTCTTTGACTTGTACTTAGGAGAAAGCATTCTGTCTTTGGTCACACAATATGATGTTAGATCTAAGTTTTCCCTGATTATTGATCTTTATCAGGTTGAGGAAGTTTCTCTCTGGGAAATTTTAAATATGAATGAGTGTTGAAATTGTGTGTGTGTGTTGTGTTGTATGTGTATTTCTATAGTTTGTAGTTTAATTATAATGGTGAAGAGGTTCTTGCCCAATTTCCTCTGTTTGGCATTCTAAAGGCTTCCTGTATCTGTACTGGCATCACTTTCCTTATTTTGGGTAAATTTTCTTCTGTGATTTTGTTGAAAATATCTACTGTGCCTTTGGAGTGAAATTCTTCTCTTTCTACTATGTCCTGAATTCTTACATTTGATCTTTTCATAGTGTCCTGAATGTCTTAAAAGTCCCATTTATGCCTTAGTATTCATTTGTCTTTCTCTTTGTTGGACTGTATTAGATCTGCCACCTGGTCTTTTAGTTTAGATATTCTGTCTTCTCCTTGATCCATTCTAGTGGTGAGACTTTCTACAGAATTTTCTTTTTTTTCCTCAATTTTTATTAACATTTTCCATGATTATAGAAAGCATCCCATGGTAATACCCCCCCCCACTTTCCCCTTTGAAATTCCATTCTCCATCATAGCCCCTTCCCATCTCAATCAGTCTCTCTTTTATTTTGATGTTATGACCTTTTCCTCCTCTTATGATGGTCTTGTGTAGATAGTGTCAGGCACTGTGAGGTCATGGATATCCAGGCCATTTTATGTCTGGAGGGAGCATGTTGTAAGGAGTCCTACCCTTCCTTTGGCTCTTACATTCTTTCCGCCACCTCTTCCGCATTAAACCCTGAGCCTTGGAAGGTGTGATCGAGCTGTTACTCAGTACTCCAGCCTACAGAATTTTCTATTTGACTTATTCTGCTTTTCATTTCTAGTATTTCTGATTGGTATTTTTCAATTATTCCTATTGCCTTACTTGTGTCTTGTATTGGCCTTCATGTTTCATTAGGTTGGTTTCCTGTGTTCTCTTGGGGTTTCTTTAGGAGTTTGTTTTCTTCTTTGAACATAGATACCATTTTTGTTTTTGAAATCTTTGTCAAGCATTTCATCAAAAATAGTCTCATTGGAAGTCATTTCTGCTGGATTTATAATTTTTGGTAGAATTGTATTGTCTTGATTTGTGTGTGTGTGTGTGTTTCTTGTATTGTAGAGATTTTTACATCTTGAGTTAGTTTGATGCTTGGGTTTTCTAATTATCTGTATTATTCTTAGACATGTAAATCTGACTTTATGTATCTTCAGGGTTGGAGTTTAAGGTGCCATATGTGGCTCTTATTCTCCCAGAGTAACAGCAGAAATGACCATAGGTGTTGAGTTTGCCTGCTTGTTATTCAAGTAGGCTGGGTGGAACAAATTACTAGCACATTATAAAATTCAACTGAACAATATATATTCAACCAAAACCAGCACAGAGTATTTATGCAAGAGTGGGGCTTAAAACAAACAGATAATCTAATAAAGTCTCTTAGGTTATCCCGCACCCTTAGTCCTTTCAACTGGGAGACTTAGGTCTGGGATGGGTTCCAGGTTAGCCTGGGGCTGAGTGAGACCCTGCCCCCAATAATAACAGAAGAAAAAGATAAAGGCCCTATAAATCAGGAAACATCAAAGGCAACAATAGTCAACACCAAAATACAGCTTAGTTGAGAATGGTAAAGCAGGCCAAGAATATATCAATCAAATCTAACACATAACTTGCCCTGACATGAAAGGTGCAGACCTATGTACTTGGCTTTGTGTTAAGTAAGCCCTTTTACCTTTTAGAATGGCTTCCAGTTTCACCACTGCTGAGTGTTCTTCTTGGTCCTTCACTGTTGCACTGTAGACTCTATTAGGCTGCTTGGGTTGCTGGATCAAGTGTTCAAATAGGCTCTGCAGGATGCTGTGCAGCCAAGGGGTAGATGAGTTCTCAGATGGTTCATGGCACTGGTGGTTGGAGGATGGGATGCTGTACAGGGTGCCTGGAGTTGTACAGGATCTGCTCAGCTGCTCCCCGCTGTCTTCCTCTTCAGGTTTTTTGACTTTGCAATGAGGCTGATGTGAGTGGGAAATGTTCAACTGGCTTCTGCTCCTGTGGCTCGGGGCCTCTCGGTGCTGTGGCAGGAGCAGCTTTTGGCTGGTTTCCTGCTCACCAGAAGTTCTGAGTCTCTCTTGTTTCTCTGCTGTGATTGATAATTCCTTACACACCTTCACTTTTCAGTAGAAGAGTATATTTGGCTGTTTTTCTGCTTATTCCCCTCCTCCAGACTGCTTTCGCATGGCTGCTACACTGCCATCTTACCCAGAAGTCCCCTTATGCATGTTTCTGTTTCCACATATTTGTGAATTTACAGTTTCCTTGCATAAATTTCCAGTTTCATTCCATTATAGTCAGAAAAGATGTACTGTGATTTCATGCCTTGTTAAATTTTTTGTTTTTTATGTGTTTGTGTGTTGCTGCTTAGCATTATTATCTGTCCTAGATAATATTGTTAGTTGGAGTGTTTTGTATATATCTCAGCTCCAGTTGTCTCTAGTTTTGCTCAATTCTTTTATCTCCTTGATAGTTGGTCTTGTGTCTGGATGTTTGTTATGGATCATGGGTCATTGAAATTTTTCATACTGTTATCTGTTCCTCCCCTTTCAATTCTATCCATGTTTGCTTCCTAGAGTTGGGTACTCTCTTGGTTTGTGCATCATTGCAGAGAGGGAGAGTATGGGCATGCCAGGGCCTCTAACTGCAGCCAATTCCAGATGTATATGCCACCTTGTGAATCTGGCTTATGTGGGTACTGGTGAATTGAACCTGGGTCCTACAGCTTCACAGGCAAGTGCCTTAACCACTAAGCCATCTCTCCAGCCCAACTCTGACTTTTGACAGTTTGATGTTTATTATAGGTATCTTTGGGTTCATCCTAGTTATAATCCTTTGAACTTCTTGAATATTTGGATGCCCATTGCTTTTATCAGACATGAAGTTTACAGCTGTCATTTCTTCCAGTAAGGTCTCTGGTCCTTTCTCTCTATTTCTTTCTCTTTCATTTCCTGTAAAATGTATATTGGTCCACCTGGGTTTATGCCCCAGAAGTCCCTTGTGCTATTCTTTTTACTTTTGTTCCTCTGAATTAACTTCATGTGACCTGTCTTTGAGTCCATAGATTCTTTGTTCTAATTGGTAAAAGTCCGCTGTTGATTATTTCTAATGAAGGTTCCAATGCAGTTCAGCTCCAGAACTTTTTGGTGTCTTTTTGTTTTTGTTTTTGTTTTTTGAGGTAGGGTCTCACTCTACCCCAGGCTGACCTGGAATTCACTGTGTAGTCTCAGGGTAGAACTCATGATGATTCTCCTATCTCTGCCTCCTGAGTGCTGAGATTAAAGGCGTGGGCTACCATGCTCGGCTTTTTAAAAAAATATTTTATTTTTATTTATTCGACAGAGAAAGATAAAGGGAGAGAAAGAATGGGCGCACCAGGGACTACAGCCACTGCAAACGAACTCCAGACACGTGTACCCCCTTGTACATCTGGCTAACATGGGTCCTGGGGAATTGAACCTGAGTCCTTTGGCTTTGCAGGCAAACACCTTAACCACTAAGGCATCCCTCTAGCCCTGGCTCTGTTTTTTAATTAAAATTTTTATGTTTTAGTTTTTGAGGCAGGGCCTCACAGTATGTAGCCCAAGCTGATTTTTAATTTGGTGTCCTTCATTGCAGCATGTTTGGCCAGTTTTTACTTTTCTTATATTACACTTCTGTATCTTGAGACCAAAGATTTAACTGGTTTTGAGGTTTGATAAATGTTTACATACAATAAAAAAAGAAACTTAAATGGGGCTGGAGAGATGGCTCAGCAGATCAGGCACTTGTTTACAAAGCCTGATGGCCTAGGTTTGATTCCCTGGTATCCACATTAAGCCAGATGAACAAGGGTGACATACATCTGGAGTTCATTTGCAGTGGCTAGTGGCCTTGACATTCATATTCTCTGTCATTCATTCTCTCTTTCTCTTCTTGCATTTAAAAATATTAAAAAAAAATTTAAATGGAACTGAAATGTAATACTTGAATTAAATTGACTATTGTAAACATGGAGTGGAATTGAGAAGAATTGAGGGCATTGAGAAGAGTTATATCAACCATATTTTCCAGACCTGGATAAAGAATGAGCAGCAGTGAAGCCTGATAAAGAGGATGGAATGATTGACAAGGTGAAACTTTCATGAGGTTGAGGAACAAGACTGTGGAAAACAAGTTGTTGACACGTGCGTAATCTGGATTAGAAAGTAGAAGCTGTACCGGTGGGGAAGAGCAATGTTTGAAGAGACTCTGAAGGAATGGCAAGTCATTTGTTGTAATTCTAGGGAGGGATGCTGAGGAGAGGTATCTGACTTCAGTGATAGATTCGACTAGTTGAGAGGAGACATGTGTCAAGCTCAGAAAATGAGCCTTTGTCTAGGTAGTAGGTATCCTGCCTTCCTTTGTTCCAGTGTGATATAGAAGCTCTGTGAGTATGCTGTGTGCCAGGCACTGGGGACAAGAACAGTAAATGCAAAACAGGTACATTTGTTCATAGTCTAAGGAAAAAAGAAATTCATTGCAGCATTGCAAACCAAGTACTAATCTTATTAATTTGAGTAGCTGATATTGGATAGATAGATGGATTTGAGAGGTAGGTAGTAAAGGAGATTGGGGGGGGGGCGGTCTTTGGAGGCTGGGAATATAGCCCAATAGGGTAGTACTTACTTTCATGCACAAAGCTTAGAGCATGTGCACTGCACCACTTTTTCCCCTCCCCCTCTTGCACAAGGTGGTCAGGTTTCATTGTAAAAGTAATATTTTAAACATAGACCTGGCAGATCTCATTATTTAGGAGGTATGTGGACACAGTGTGTAGGGAGAATAGCAATTGTGTTCTATTCCAGAATTTACAAATCTCTTAAAAGTTGTATTTAATTTGATACTGACAGTGAGACCTTATTAGAACATATATAGGTAGTAGGAATGTACTGAATGTAGTGGAGTTCTTTAAAAGTTTTGACTTGGAAGCCAGGCATGGTAGCGCACGCCTTTAATCCCAGCACTCGGGAGGCAGAGTAGGAGGATCCCCATGAGTTCAAAGCCACCCTGAGACTACATAGTGGATTCCAGTTGAGCCTGAGCTACAGCGAAACCCTACCTGAGAGGGGGAAAAAAAAGTTTTGACTGGGATTGTTAAAAGCATGTATTATATATGTATGTTCTGGAACACATAGGATCATATCCTTTTCATATCCAGGACCTTTTGACTTTGTTTTATTTTTTTAATTTTTATTTGTTTGTTTATTTTTAACAGAGAAAGAGGGAGAGAGGGAGAGAATGAGTGCTCCAGGGCCTCCAAACACTGCAAACAAACTCCAGATGCATGTACCCCCTTATGCACCTGGCTAATGTGGGTCCTGGGGAATCAAACCTGGGTCATTTGGCTTTGCAAGCAAACACCTTTACTGCTAAGCCATCCCTCCAGCCCTTGTTTTATTTTTAAAAAATGCTGACTTTGACATATTAGTAGGTGGGTGGCCTACAGCTTGGAAAGCATGGTCCCTTTCTACCTTGTCATTTTATGTTTATTAAATTTCTACTAGTATTCACTATTTTGTCAGAGATTGATGGGTAGTATTTATATTTATATGTTACTGGAGTGCATTGAATACATGCATAAAAATTCTTGTTCAATTTTAAATTAAGCATGCTTTAAAAAAAATAGTACTTAGGCTGGAGAGATGGCTTAGCGGTTAAGCGCTTGCCTGTGAAGCCTAAGGACCCCGGTTCAAGGCTCGGTTTCCCAGGTCCCATGTTAGCCAGACGCACAAGGATGCGCACGCGTCTGGAGTTTGTTTGCAGTGGCTGGAAGCCCTGGCGTGCCCATTCTCTCTCTCTCCCTCTATCTGTCTTTCTCCCTGTGTCTTTCGCTCTCAAATAAATAAATAAAAAATGAATAAAAAATATTTAAAAAAAAACAGTACTTGGGTTGGAGAGATGGCTTAATGGTTAAGGCATTTGCCTGCAAAGCCAAAGGATCCTGATTCAATTCTCCAGGACCCATATTAGCCAGATGCACAGGGGGCATATACATCTGGAGTTCATTTGCAGTGGTTGGAGGCCCTGACACTCCCATTCTCTCTCTCCCCACTTTCCCTCAAATAAAAATAAATAAATACAGTACTTTCATACTGATATTTTATGTTAAGGAGGAAATGCAATTCAGAATTGCATAATTTATATGCCTTGGATTACAGTACATCACTATTTAGTCTCCACCCAGGGGTTCTCCCCTTGCTTTTTTTTTTTTTAAATGGAAGTATCAAAAACATCAAAGCAGAGAAAATATTATAATGAATCCCCCAAACACATGGCCATTACAATCCTGCACACTGTGGATTTTTTTTTCAAATATTTTTATTTAGTTTCTACACACAGAGACACACAGACACACACACACACACACACACACACACACACACACACACACAAAATGGATGGGCAAGGGCCTCTTGCTACAGCAAATGAACCCCAGACTCATGTGCCACTTTTTGCATCTGGCTTTATGTGGTTATTGAGGAATAGAACCTGGGCTGCCTGGCTGGAAGGCTTTGCAAGCAAGCACTCCTTTAACAACTTATCCACTGCAGCAGCCCCACACTCTGGCTTTTAAAGGAAATTGGACACCCCCCCCCTTTGGTTTCTATTTCTACTTTTTTTCTTATCTTTTCAGGCAACCACCTAATTCTGGTTTTTTCTTGGTGTGTATGTATGCATGTTGGCCAGAGGTTTCTGTCAGGTTTTTTCTTGGTGTGTGTGGCATGTGTGCATGTTCATATTGTGTGTGCATGTGCATGGTGGCCAGAGGTTTCTGACAGGTTTTTTCTTGGTGTGTGCGGTATGCATGCATGTTCATATTGTGTGTGTGTGTGTGTGCATGGTGGCCAGGGTTGATGTTAGATTTCTTACTCAATCACTCTTCTACCTTACTTTTGAGAAAAAAATCTCCCACTCAACCTGGGAATCACTAATTTGGCTAGAATAGTTAGCCAAAATGTTTTCCCGTTTCTCCCTCCCCATTGCTAGGATTACAGGTGTATGCCACCACCTCTCCCTTTTTGTGGGTGCCGGGATCCAAACTCAGGTAGGTCTTCAGGCTTGCAGAGCAAGCACTTTACCACTGAGCCAGCTCCCAGTCCCATAAAATATGTATTATGTCTCTTTTAATTTATAAAATTATAATTTTAAATTACAAATTTTAATTATTTTAATTATAAAAACAGGATAAAATTTATACTGTTTTATGTGCATTTATTTTTAATTAATACAAACTGTATGCTGTATCTAATTCTGTTAGGAATTTTCCTTACTCAGTATTGCTTTTCAGATCCACTTTATTATATGTACATCTGAACTTTTGACAAAAATTTTGATAAAAATTCATAGTGAGCATCCACCACATTTTATTTCTGTTCTAGCTACCCATATTGTCTAAAAACTATCCTCCACAGCAGATATTATTAACTTGTTTACATCCATTTACAAATTTGTAATATACAAGACAGGAAGTTGTAGGTCACTAAGTATACAGATTTAATTTGACTAAATAATGCTGTAGCTCTGCTGAACGTGGCAACAATCTGTGTTTCCGTAATCATGCATATAAGAACTAGTGTCTTTACATCCTTGCTAACATTTTGCATTATGCTAACATAATCTTTACCCAGCTGTTAGGTATAGATTATTTCAGTTTAGCTTGCATTGTTTTGATCATTAAAGAATTTGGATCTTTTTGCATGCTCGTTACCTTAGTGTTTTCTTATATATAAATTACCTTTTATATCTTTTATCCAATTTTCTTTTGGTGTGTTGCCCTCGATTTGGAGGCATTTCTTACATAGTCTGGATACTAACATCACTATTACTGTTTTGTATTAAGTTTATTAACTGCATATATGATGTCCTTCAATGAACAGGAAATTTCAAGAATTCCATTTCTATTCCTTTAGCAGAAACATATTTTTTCTGTTTTCTTCTGTTTAGCATTATGGTTTTAACTTCCACATATAGATATATTTTGGAAGTCCCTCTCTCTCTCTCTCTCTCTCTCTCTCTCTCTCTCTATCTCTCTTTTGGTTTTCAAGGTAGGGTTTCACTCTGGTCCAGGATGACCTGGAATTCACTATGGGGTCTCAGGGTGGCCTCCAACTCACAGTGATCCTCCTACCTCTGCTTCTCAAGTGCTGGGATTAAAGGCATGTGCTACCACGCCCTGCCCTGGCCTTTTTTTAAATTTATGTGTGAGGGTTATATATGGGCACACCGGGGCCTCCAGCCACTGCAGTAGAATTGCAGATGTATGCATTCCTTCATGTGCATGTACAACCTTGTGCACTTGCATCATTTTGTGCTTCTGGCTTATGTGGTATGTGGAGAGAGGAATATGAGTCCTTAAGCTTCATAGGCAAGCACCTGAACCACTAAGCAATCTCTCCAGCCCTGGAAATCTCCTTTGAATATGGCCATAAAGTAAGCATTTCTTTAGTTCTAGTTTTGTTGTTTTTTTACTTCATACATTGAGCAACTTGGCCATTTCTTATTAATTATGTGATGTTATCACACCATGGTAATTGTTGTATAGTTAACTACATATGCAAATATAAACTGTTTGTCTTTTTGTTATTTTGATATTTTTGTTACTACAAACATACATTAAATATTTATATAAATATAACATTATTTATTCTTTGGGTGTGCTTTGTTATTGCCATGGCTTTTAATATTTTATTATTTATGGGAGGCAAGACCCCCTCGTGTCATATTTAATGCTTCTTTTTAAAAATTGAGGGCTAGAAAGCCGGGCATGGTGGCGCACGCCTTTAATCCCAGCACTCGGGAGGCAGAGGTAGGAGGATTGCCATGAGTTCAAGGCCACCCTGAGATGACAGAGTTAATTCCAGGTCAGCCTGGACCAGAGTGAGACCCTACCTCGAAAAACCAAAAAAAAAAAAAAAAAAATTGAGGGCTAGAGAGGTGACTCAGGAGTTCAGGCACTTACCTGCAAAGCCTAGCCACCCAGGTTTGATTCCCCAATGCGCATATATTAAAAGCTGATTTAGCTATTCCTGGAGTTCTTGTTTTTCCATGTAAATTTCAGGGCATTTTTCTTGAATATGTTTGTGTTTTCTAGATTTAAATTAGTCTGATAAGATGCCAAAGACTTGTTAAGTGTGAGGTTATTTTAAGGGACCAGCTGTATAACTTGATTGTACATATTGAAGCTTAGGCTGCTTAGCTGCTTATAAGAGTCTCTAGCTTTCTGGGGTTATTGTTCACTTGTTAAAAATATGTACAGGAAGCCAGACAGGTGGCATACACTTTTAATTCCAGCACTCGGGAGGCAGTGGTAGGAGGATCGCCATGAGTTCTACCCTGAGATTACATAGTGAATACCAGGTCAGTCTGAGCTGCAGTGAAACCCTGCCACCAAAAACCAAAAAAAACCACTATGGCTTAGTGTTGCCTGCAAAGCCAAAGGACCTTGGTTTAATTTCCCAGGACCCACATAAGCAGATGTGCAAGGTAGCTCATGCATCTGAAGTTGGTTTGCAGTGGCTAGAGGTCCTGGTGCGCCCATTCTTTCTCTTTCTTCCTCTGCCTCATTTTCTCTCTCTCAAGTAAATAAAAATAAAATATTTTTTAAAATGTACAGTGTCTCCCCACTTCCTCATACCATGTTTCTATTCATTTTTTACTTTAATGGCTTCTACTTTTGTTGATTTACTAATAATGAATGGCAGAAGATCATGAAATTAATGTATACCTTTTATCATCATTATATGATATCCTGCAAGATGCTGCATATATGTGTGTGTGTATGTATATATACATATAAATATATATGTAACTATATATTTATGTATATATATTTATATATATATACATACACATATATATATATATATATATATATATAAAACTTCTATACTTACAGACAACAAACCATGGTATTTCCCTCCCCTCCCCCGCTTTCCCCTTAAGATGCTGCATTTTTTGTAAAGTATTTAAAATCTAATCTGTGAGTATTTCTATATAATGGACCTTCAGTTTAGTTTTACTTATAGCTTGCTACATGAACATTTAAAAAAATATTTTATTCATTTATTTGAGAGGGGGAGAGAGAGCCGGGCAGATAGATACAGGTAGGTAGGTAGATGGATGGGTGGATGATAGAGACAGAGAGAGAGAGAATGAATATGACCTGTAACCACTGCAAAGAACTCTAGACACACGTGCCACTTTGTGCATCTGGCTTTACACAGGTACTGGGGAACTAAACCCGGGTCCTTAGGGTTTGCAAGGATGTACCTTAGTCACTGAGCCATTTCTCTAGCCCATGAACATTTTTTTAAATTACTATATTAGTACCATTTAAAATAATAGCTTTTTATGTACTCTAAATCTTGAAGTTAGATATGTAATTTGAATATCTAAATAAATATCTAAATTATAATGGTATAATGTGATGGAAGTAAGAATTTTTGCTTTGCATATATATAGGCCAGGTTTATATATCTGTTTTGTCACTGAAGGATGTGAGACCTTGGACAAGTTGATGAACATTTCTATGCAGTGTATTTTTGTAGTCAAATACATGCTAGGAGTTCAGGAATGGTTTTACTTACTTATTGACCTCTCAAAAGGCAGAGCTACTTTATGGAGAATAAAGCCATTGTAGCACTGGGATGGAAGTAAACATTTCCGAGGCTATTGGAATAAGTGATGCAAGTCATTAGACCTGGGTGTACTTTGTAGGAACTTGTTGGTTTTAATCTTTATTTAAAATGTTTCCTGCCGTAATTGTAATACTAGTTATTGAACATAATACCATCTTTTCTTTGAATTAATTAGAATTCTACTAATCAACTTTCAAATATTTAAATGCAGAAAATACTTAGAATTGGTAGTACAGATTTGTCTCATAATTTGGTAATGGTGACACATTAATTTTGTAAATAAATGACCAATTTTCTTGTAACTGAACATTTAAACACTAAATATAAATAAATATATATTGGTCTTTTAAAATTAATTGAAATTTTAATGAAGGTAAGATGTCAGTGTAAGGCACAGGTATTAAGAGAGAGATGGTAATACTTTTGCAGGTATATAGCAAAGAAACTATTATATAGTACAGGGAGACCATTTAACATTTTATGACTCTTGCACTTATTAAGCAGCTAGATAAAACTGCTTTAATTAATACTATTAAAACAACTTACCCTGACTACTTTATCTTTTCCAGGAACATCATTTGCAGCGAGCTATTTCAGCACAGCAAGTATTTAGAGAAAAAAAGGAGAGTATGGTCATTCCAGTTCCTGAGGCAGAGAGCAATGTCAACTACTACAACCGCTTGTACAAAGGAGAATTTAAACAGCCCAAGCAGTTCATTCATATTCAGCGTAAGTTTGCTAATTCATTGTTTTCTCTTTTTAGCTTTAATTTATTGCCCAATGAAAATCTTTCTAATGTCTAGAGATTTAAAGTTTCAATTCATAAGCTCTAATTAATAGAATATTAAACTTTAGCAATTAAAATTGTCTGTACTTTCATTTGAGCTTGGTGATCCCTTTGAACTTTATTACCATTCGGACCATTTGATATTTATGCAGCATGGGATTTTATACAATTTAACACAATTTATTATATAGCTAATAAGATGACAAATTACTATACCCAAATGAGATTTAGTTTTAAAAGGCCAGTGACCATAATGTTCAATAGTTAAGGCTGTATCTTCAGAAATAAATCCTATAATACTCTCTATTTTTACTTAAATTTTATAAAATTCTAATTTTGCCTCTGTTACTGTTGTTTTCTTCCCATTATTACTACTTAATTGCACCATCTCTAGCCTTCTTACTATTTCAGTGTCCACTTAACTGTAATGTATCTTCCACCCTTGCCCTCTTCTAATCTGTCTTCATAAACACTACCTGCACTAGAGTCATCCTCCTAAATTAGGTCAGATTATGCTCTCAATAAAAATCCTGCTCTTCTTTTTTGCTAAGGTTCTGCACACAGGTGCTAATGCTTTAGTATCTTGTCAGATGAAAAAAAAAAAAAAGAGAAAGATTCCAAGGTTCTGCTTCAAGCATTCTGGAGTACTTGCCTGTCTGGAGTCCCCAAGCATGCCAACTGGTAATGCATATTTTTATCACAGTAGGGAGTAGGAGCTCCTTGTGTATGCTAGATCACCACCCTTGAGCTATATTTCTAGCCCAATGATGCAGATTTTTAAAAAGTTTACCAAAATAATGTAGAAACATTACCAGATTTAAGATTGGTTTTAAGGTTGACTATTTTTTCATTGTTTCTAAGATATATATCTTTTCAGTTTTCATCTTTGAAATGAGTTTGCATCTGAGGTTGCGTTGCCCAGGATTGAAGTCTTGTTCTTCCAAAGAAAATTTGCATATGGGGCTGGAAGGATGGCTTAGCAGTTAAGGCATCTGCCTGCAAAGTCAAAGGACCCAGGTTCAATTCCCCAGGACTCACATTAGTCAGATGCACAAGGGGACGCAAGCATCTGGAGTTCATTTGCGGTGCCTGGAGGCCCTAGTGTGCCCGTTCTCTCTCTCTCTTTTCTCATAAATAAATAAATAAATATTTTTTTTTTTAAAAAAGAATTTACATGTGTTCCTGACAGACATCAAGGGATTACTACCAATCTGAGATCACTTAAAAGTCATTGCTTGTTTTATCTCCTCATCTTGGTTTGGTCCTTAGGTTTAGCTGCAGTTCAGGCTGCAGATGACCTCAAAGTTCAGTTCTTAGGAAATTGTTTTTTTCCTCCCTTCTTCCATCTAAGGACAGGTTGAGAAATACAAAGTTCTTTCTGTCCCTCTTTTCATGGCTGATTTATTTATCTTATACTGAAAAGTATAGCTATTAAACATTTAAATTTCAAGCTCAAAGCTTTGTCTTTTTTACATTACCAATAGTAATACTGTATCTTGTAATTCATGACAGTTTAGATTTGACAGAACTCAATAATTATCAAATTTTCTATGATGAATGTATTTGTGATCCTGTGTGGTTTGGAGCCTCCCTTTAGCCTTATTTCCTATTATTTTTCCTTTTGTTCTGTGTCATAAGGAGTACTGAAAATTAGCCACATTTCACTTAATTCACATTTCTCACTCCTTGCCTATGCTACTCAAATGTTCTTTTTCTTCCTATAGCTTATTTAAGACCTAAGTCACTTAGGAACTTTACTATGTTTTCTCATTCTTTCTCTCTGCTTATCACAGCTTGTATACTTAGATTAATCAGAGGATTGGCCATATTTTATTGTGATTATTGTAACTATTATTCCCCTATTCTAGAGTATATGAGCCCCTTGAGAGCAAATGTTTTATTTTATCTTGTATAACACAGGAAATTTTTGTCTTTTAGGTGAATATTGACTTACTGAGTTGTTTCTAAATGAGCTTTAAAAGCCCTGTGAAGAACCACTTCCCAGAGACTTTATTTGTTGCTTTTTTGTGTTTGTTTTCTTGTCTCACTGGGAATGAAACCAAAAGGAAAGTGCTATACCACTAACTGCATCCCTAGCCCTTTCCAGAGTGTTCTCTGAAGCATTCAAGAAAGATATATTTACAAATGCTGTTTATGTGATTCATTTTCTTTTACATCTTTTTAGTTTATTGAGTTTGTGTTTATGTTTGTATCCATGAAAAAGAAGACAGCTGTTCACAGTTGAAATTTTAAACATTTTTCCCAAGTAGATTATCAGTTGTTTTTTATACTAAATAACAGGGATAAGCATGTGGACCTCTGAGAGACCTGTCCCTGGACAACAGATTTGAATATGGCAGTATATCTGAAGTGACAGAGCACTTTCTAGATAGCTGCTAATCCAGGAAGGAGAAGGGCTTCCATCCCCAAAACACAGTACTGAGTAAAGGAATTTGGAGAAAAACCAAATAATCATCTGGTAATCTTGGTAGAGAGATGAAAATATCTGAATTATGGAGAATGTCCACTGAACTATATGTATTTTTATTTTATTTGAGAAAAAGAGAAAGAAAATAAGTATTCTAGGACCTCTAGCCACTGCAAACAAACTCCAGATACCTAGACCACCTTGTGTATCTGGCTTACATATGTACTGGGGAATTGAACCTAGGTCCTTAAGCTTTGCAGGAAAATGCCTTAACTGCTAGGCTATTTTTCCAGCCCAACCTATGTGTATTTTTACATGTCTGGGATTTTAAAAGGAAAGGGAAAGATTTGCAATAGCCTAGAATAAAATATAGCATCACTGATTGAAGATCATGATTAAATAGGTCAGGGAGAAAGTATGACACTGTATTAGGTAATTGAATGTGTCATGGTATATATTTGAGATACGATACAATTAGAACAAAAGCTCCACAAAATCAGAACTGACTATAAGGTATGTATTGTTGGCATGCAAGTATTTAGAATCCTTTTGTGAGCCTTTCCAAAACAGATAGTGTAATATAACCCAGCATGCCTGGTTGTCCTCGTAGATGTTACCAGAAATAGACCTTCAGCATATTCTCTTAGCAACCAGCATCTTCATGCTCCAGTGATACCACCCTACCTTGATAGTTGGCACTATTCAGCATCTTCCCTGCTAAAAGAAAAGCTGAAGGAATATTGTCTTCCCATCTTATCCTGCTGATACAATTCTGTGGGCTGCCTACCTATAAAAATGTCCTCTACCCTGCAATTTCTTTATAATGCTGTTTCCTTCTAAAAATTGTAATATGAAACCAAACTTTTCTTTCCACAGTAATGGGTATCAAACAGTGAAATAAGCCATACAACTGAACTCTGTGTCCAAGTCTGTTGGTATTTTATATTAACTTAAGTCATACTGGACCAAAGTGTTACCTAAACTTTTAGGATACACGCCTGGGCTCTGGCAGCCTCAACAAGCTAGGCTCAGCAACCCATTTTCAGCAGATTAGTTAAAAAGAAAATAATGAAAAAGGAAAGAAAGGAGATTTTACCTCTGTGGCCACATTGGGAAGAGGAACAGATAAAGGAGTCAGTGATCTTTTGGATATTGACATGCAATTTAGGCTTAAATAGAGGCCAAGAGGTATGCATAATCAAGTTCCCCCAGTGTATGGTCCGGCCATCATTCACTCATCCATGTCTTGGCTCTGGTCAGTTTTGCTTGGTGATCTGATAAGTTGTCAGAACTGTATGAAAATCTCTTCCTTCAAGGCAAGGCACCAGGCAGCAGTCCTTCTCTTGTTTTAGCACCAGATTTCTGGGAAATTTTAATTCTTTGGGATCCATTGTTTCATTTGACTGATAGCTGAAGGGAGGGGCACAAGTGTCAGTTTGGAACATGTCCTTATCTTCATAGAGTGGGTCCAAAAGAAATGTTATGAAGCAGTTAATATTTTCACCCCCATTTCAGACCTACAGTTATATAAGAGTCCAAGGAAGTCTACTGCTAAGCAAATAGAAGAGTTGGGATTTGAATCCAAACTATATGGCTCCACCTGTTTAGCTGTATTGATACTGCTTCTGAGTCATGGCTCATTATTGTAAGTTCCATGAACTGATACATAATGAACATTATTGCTCAAAAGCAGTTGGGAATAGAACCAACAGAGGAGAGAGAGAACTCATGTTTGGTAGAGAACAGGTTACCAATCCATAGAAAAGGCTGATGCATACATCTTCCTTAACAGAAGACTGATGATTGGAAGAGCACTGAGGCATGAGAAGGAGGGCAGATGCCAGAAAGAGAGAAAAATCTTGAAGGGATTTCCAAGGGAACCATAAAAAATAAAATAAAATAAAAACAGGCACTTCACGTTTGACTTCATCAGAGTACTGAGGATCACCATTGAGAGTAGGAAAATTTTGACTTTTAGGAAAACTGAAGTTCCACCTTTAGACAAGCCTTTAAGTTTTGCCAAAGACCTCAATAGGGAAAACTACTATACAATAATATACCAAGATCTTTTAAAAGAAAATTGCTGGGCTGGAGAGAAAGCTTAACAGTTAAGGTGCTTGCCTGCAAAGCCAAAGGACCCAGGTTCGATTCCTCCATATCCATGTAAGCCAGATGCACAAGGTGGCTGGTACATGTATCTGGAGTTCGTTTGCAGTGGCTATAGGCCCTGGCATACCCGTATTTTCTCTCTTTCTCTTAAATAAAACATGAAATATTTTAAAATAAAATTGCTCCCATTTCAGCACACATATATCCACATATACTCACATATTAAGAACATACACAAAATAAGAGAATCATCAGGACCTTGGGCTTCAGGAACTGTCTGAGCCAAGCTAAAAAGCTTCTAGTGCCTTTAGACTTGCTCCAGGCTCAAAATGTCTTTGAAGATAATCACACAGAGGGAGGCTGAAGTTGGGTTAAAACTGTGTTGTTAATTCTGATTTCCCAGTCTCCAATTAGCTTGGCAAAAAATAAGGTTTACTTGAATTAAGTGAATTGGGCCATATAGGACCTTGGTCAGGTGGGCTTTGTTTAACCATCTACTACCCTTCACACCTCCCAAAATTATGGTTTTGGTAACATCATAGTTTCAAAGAAAGATAAAATGAATAAAAGAATTGACTTGTGTAAACAAAATAAAAAGGGACTCTGATATGCACTCAAGATAATATTTTAGTGATTGAAATGTTGGTTTTCATTCTGAGGTGCTTTTTAAATTTTTTTTGAGGGGGGGGTAAGGGAGTTCTTGAGTTATGGTCTTGCTCTAGCCCAGGCTGACCTGGAATTCACCATGTAGTCTCAGGCTGGCCTTGAACTCACAGCAGGTTCGTTACTCTCTGCCTTCTAAGTGCTGGGATTAAAGACCTGTGCAGCCCTATTCTAAGATTCTTTAAAAAAAAAATTATTTATTTATTTATTTATTTGAGAGCGACAGACACAGAGAGAAAGACAGATAGAGGAAGAGAGAGAGAATGGGCACGCCAGGGCTTCCAGCCTCTGCAAACGAACTCCAGACGCATGCGCCCCCTTGTGCATCTGGCTAACGAGGGACCTGGGGAACCGAGCCTCGAACCCGGTTCCTTAGGCTTCACAGGCAAGCGCTTAACCACTAAGCCATCTCTCCAGCCCCTATTCTAAGATTCTTGTCAACAAAGCAATTGCAGTTGTAGGACTACACAATCCCTTCTCCATAGAATTGAGTAAAGCCACTTAATTCCCCACCCCAGAAATGGACCTTTACTGAGAAATAGTTGTTTTCTGTTGCTAACATAAATATCTTCTTTGTTCCTTCATTGAAACATAAGAAAATGAGGTTGTGTGTTGAAGGTGATTTTTTTTTTTAATTATCTATTTGCACACACACTGGATCCTCTTGCCAACTCAAATGAGCACTAAACGCTTGTGCCACTTTTTGTGTCCAGCTCACGTGCGTGGCTTGGGAATTAAATCCAGGCCATCAGGTTTTGCAAGCAAGCACCTTAACTGCTGAACCATCTTCCCAGCCCACAAGAAGATGATTTTTTTAAAAAACTGTGATTATAATGAAGAGTAAAATGTTAATTGTGGGGGAAAATTGATATCACATCTCCTAAAGATGATTAGCACACATAAAGTGTTATTTGTGTGTGCGCACGCGGGCACGCATATGCATTTGTGTACATGTGCATCAAAGGACAACCTCAGGTGCCATTCCTCAAGAATGTTATCTACCTTTTCCCCTTTCTGTCTCTCTTCCACCCTCTTCTCCTTCCGGCTCTTCTTCCCTTCCCCTTTTCTTCCTCCCTTTCCTTCCTCTCTTTTTGTGTGTTTCTCTTTTTTTGAGGTAGAGTCACTCATGATCCTGGAGCTCACCAGTTAGGCTAGATTGGCTGGTCAGTGACCCCAGGGACTCTCCTGTGTCTGCCTCCCCTGCATTGGGATTATAAGCCCATGCTACCAAGAAGCCCAGAGTTTATTTATTTTTATTTACTTGAGAGAATGAGAATATGAATATGAAAGTTTATGAGCCTGCCAAGACTCTTGGAAACAAACTCAGACACATTTCACTTTGTGTGTCTGGCTTTACATGGGTACTGGGAAACTGAACCTGTACGGTACGTAGGCTTTGTAAACAAGTGCCTTTTAAGTCTGAGCCATTTCTCTAGCCCAATCCCAGCATTTTTATGTGGGTTCTGTGGATTGAATTCATGCTTGCAAAGAAAGCTTTTTACCAACTGAGCTGTCTCCCTAGTCTGTTATTCTTTGTAATAATGATGTATTGTATGTGTGTCTATAAGTATTGCTCTTGCCTTTTTAACGTTTTTATAATAATGAAAAGGGAATGAGCATTTTCCCAGGTAATTAAATATTAATGACTTTTGAAAGACTCAAAAATATTATAAGGAGGGGCTGGAGAGAGAGCTTCACAGTTAATATACTTCCTACAAAGCCTAAGAACCCAGGTTAACCTTCCCAGTACCCTTGTAAAGCCAGATACACAAGGTGCTGCATGCATCTGAAGTTCATTTGCAGAGGCTAAAGGCCCTGGTGCACCCATTCTCTCCCTCTCTTTCTTGCAAATAAATAAATAAAATATAAATTATTTAAAATATATTATAAGGAGTTAGTTTTATGTCTTGTTATCAGCAGAAGTCCACATCAATACCAGTACTGAAGGTTTTTGTTTCTAATTTAATTAGCCAGCTGGTTTAGGTGTAGAGAATTTGTGGTTTTGTTGTATTAGCAAATATAGTAGTTAGTAATTTACATTCCTTAAATATGAGTTCTTATTTGAAGGAAACACTATTTTAGGCATTCAAAAAAGTTAAGATACTATTTTTTAATTTTTATTTATTTATTTGAGAGCAACAGACAAAGAGGTAGATAGTGAATGGGCATCCTAGGGCCTCCAGCCACTGCAAATGAACTCCAGATGCGTATGCCCCTTGTGCATCTGGCTAACGTGGGTCCTGGGGAATCGAGCCTCAAATCGGGGTCCTTAGGCTTCACAGGCAAGACCTTAACTGCTAAGCCATCTCTTCAGCTATTAAGATACTATTTTAAAAAATAATTTTAGCTGGTCATGGTGGTACATGCATTTAATCCCAGCAATGAGAAAGCAGAGGTAGGAGGATTGCTTTGAGTTTGAGGTCACCCTGAGACTGTATATTGAATTCCAGGTCAGCTTGGGCTAGAGTGAAACTCTGCCTCACAAAACCAAAATAAAAAAAATTAGTTTTGCAAAAAATATGCATGGATAAATAATAGAGTGAGTTTCCATGTGCTGTTCCCTACACACATGGTAATGCATACACTTAATATGCATTTGGGTATATTTGTTATAGTTGATGTCGTGGATTCATTAGATTTGCTTTGTTGTAATTTCATTTATTTTGAAAACTGTAACATCAGGGACCTACTATTGCAGTATCCTACAGAATGGCTTCACTATTCTGGAAATTTACAAACTTCACTAGATCATCATGCCGAGCTCTTGGCAACTTTTTTCTTATTTTGGTTTTTTGGTTTTTTGAGGTAGAGTCTCACTCTAGCCCAGGATAACCCGGAACTCACTCTGTTTTCTCAGGGTGTCCTCAAACTCACAGTGATCCTATCTTTACCTCCTGAGTGCTGGGATTAAAGGCATGAGCTACTATGCCCAGCGAGTTCTTGTCAACATTTTGCGATTGTTTTCATTTTTTCTTTCCTACAATGTCATACAGTTGAAATGTAGTATGTAGTTGGAATTGATTTGGCTTTTTGACTTACATGTGTAAATTTAAAGTTTATATACTCTTTTTCAGTTGGCTTTGATTTTTTCCATGTGTGTTTAAAATTCTTACATACCATTCCATTGCTGGATGGCTCATTCCTTTTTTTATCATTGAATAAGTTTCTGTTGCATGGATGCACTATTACTTGCTTATGCCTTTAAGCTGGGTTACAGAAGTATATGTACATATATGTACACACACACAAACAAGTTGAATGTTGCTTTTTATATAAATTTTATACACCACAGAGAGAGAAAGTGGCAGGTGAGAGAGAATGGGCATGCCAGGGTCTCTAGCCTCTGCAACCGAACTCCAGACACATGTGCCACCTTATGGATCTGGTTTATGTGGATACTGGGGAATCAAACCTTGGTCCTTAGGCTTGGCAGGCAAGCTCCTTGAGCACTAAGCTATTTCTCCAGCCCAGTGTTGTTTTTAACTCTCTCTGACAATCTCTTCCTTCAAAGTGGTTGTCGAGATACTTAGATTAGTATCTACCATATACATTACTGTTTCTTCTTTGTTGTTCTTGCCCTTTGTTCCTATTTTTTTGTCTTTTGCACCTTTTCTGCATTTTGTGGATTGTTGGTTTACTTTGTGCTAGAGATTAAGCCCAGGATCTTAACCATGGTAGGCAAGCATTCTACTGCTAAACTACATCCTCAGGCCCTTTTTATGGTTTTAATTTAAGAATTTCATTATTTTCCTTTCTCATCTTTCTTAGTATATTTAATTACATTTCATTTTTCACTTTAAAAAGATTGCTCTAGAGTTTCAATTAATCCAAGTCCAAATAAATTGTAAATATTTTTATACAGCTTCACAGGTAAGGCAGGTTCCTTAAAAATAACAGAATATTTCTGATTTTTTCCCTTCTTGTCCATTGTATCATTGTTATGACTCCTTTGTATAAATGTGTATATAGTCATTGATTCATAACAGGGACACTTTTTGTTTTGTTTTGTTTTTGTTTTTCGAGGTAGGGTCTCATTCTAGCCTAGGTTGACGTGGAATTCACTATGGAGTCTCCAGGGTGGCCTCGAACTCTTGGCAATCCTCTTACCTCTGCCTCCCAACTGCTTGAATTAAAGGTGTGTACCACCACACCTGACTACAGGGACACTTTTTGAGAAATGGGTCATTAGGTAGTTTCATCATTTATGTAAATCACAGTATACTAATAGATGGTAAAGGTCAATTGTTTGGTGTGGCCTCTTGATGACATGGTAAACATGAGTTGTATGAAGTTGCTACAGGTATAACATACCACACAGTTTTACTAAGTTTTTTATATATATATATATATATAAGTAGAAGGCATATACTCTAATAATAGAATGTGTAGAATAGGGCTGGAGAGATGGATGGCTCAGCTGGTCTAGGTTTGATCCCCCAGTACCCATGTAAAGCCAGATGCACAAAGTGGCACATACATCTGGAGTTTTTGTATTGACAAGAGACCCTGGTGACCATTCTCTCTCTCAAATAAACAAACAAATAAATAAATAAATAGTATAGAACTGGTACCATGACATGTGTCTGTATAGAACTGGTACCATGACATGTGTCTGTAGTCTCAGCTGCTTAAGAGGCGGGAGGATCACTTGAGCCTAGAAATTTAAAACGAGCCTGGACAATGTAGTAAGATCCTTTATCAAAAGCATGAAGTAATAAAAACGTATAATATATTGGATATATAAATCAGTAAGAGTTATTTAGTAACACTATCAAATATTATGTGTTAGGACAAATGTAATTACTAAGTAATAGGAGTTATTTTTTTAGCTCTGTCATAATCTTATAAAATGTGACCCATAGTTGACTGAAACATCCTGCAAAAACATGACTCTGTGTGTGTGTATAAATGAAATGCATATATATAAGTAATACATATTGAATACATTGTCATTTTCACTATTTTGAAAAAAAAAAAACAACTGTTACAAATATCCACTAGGTAATTAAGAGTAAGAATTATTTTATCTTCACTTCCTCATTTCTAGCTTTCTTCCTTTTTTTATGTAGATCTGAGTTTCTGACCATGTCATTTTCCTTCTTTCTAATGTACTTTTAAAATTTCATGTAAGACAGGTATTTGGCAATAAATTCTTTGAATTTTTGTTTGAGGAAGTTTGTATTTATTTTTGAAGAATAATTTCAAAGTGTATAGAATTTTAATGTAGAGAATTTTATATTTTAGTTTTGTTTTTTCAGCATTTCAAATATTTCACTCAAATTATATTCAATTATATTCAATTTTATGTAAACAAGTTGAGTGAAATATTTGAAGCAGGGTTTCTCATTTGAATGCAGAGCTCACCAGTTCTACTAGTCTACCTAGCTTCTCTCAGGGATCTCCAGGCTCTACTTCTTAAATGCTGGGATTATAAGCAGGCCAGGAGTTACGAGAGTGCTAGGAATCTGAACTCCACTCTCATAGTTGCTCAGGAGCTGTATCCACTGAGTGATCTTGCCTTCTGTCTTTTTAGGGTTTTGGAACCAGTCTTATTCTGTGGCCCTGGATGACCTGGAACTCACAATGTAGCTCAAGGCAGTCTTGAATTTGCAATAGTTTTCCTGCTTCTACCTCCTGAGTGCTAGGATTATAGATCTTTGAAAAATTAAAATTGTAGCTTAACAAATTAGAGAATAGTTTGCTGCAGGGCTTTGTTCATTTTTTTTAGTGGACTAGTAACTATGTGTAGGCTCAGCTTTGATGATTCAAAGACAATAAACTTACATTTACATTTAGTTAAGAAGTGCACTTTCTTCTAGTAACCAGCAATTTTTTGGTACATTTCTAGTAATTTTTTTAGGCATTGATGATATTAAAGCAGGCATTCTTGGCCAATATTATTTAAGAAATGCAGATACCTTTCCCTGACAAGGGAACTGTTGCAGCCAGGTTCTCATTGCTGGTAGAAATCACCTAACTAAAAGCACCTTGTGGGAAAAAGAGATTTTGGCTTACAGGCTCGAGAGGAAGCTCCACAATAGAAGGGAGAAATGACAGGCCTACCCCTAATAATATACTCCCTCCAGGAGGCATTAATTCCCAAATCTCCATCAGCTAGGAACCTAGCATTCAAAACACCTAAGTTTATAGGGGACACCTGAATCAAACCACCACAGGAACCATTTCTAAAGGTTCTAGAATTATGTCAGATAGGTTTTTTTTTTTTTGTTGTTGTTGTTGTTGTTTTGTTTTTCAAGATAGGGTCTCACTGTAGCCCAGGCTGACCTGGAATTCACTATGGAGTCTCAAGTCTCAGGGTGGCCTCAAACTCACAGTGCAACTCCTACCTTTGCCTCCTGAGTACTGGGATTAAAGGCATGCATCACCGTGCCCGGCTTTTTAGATACATTATTTTGAAGAGAATGTGGCTGACTCTGGGGGGATACGATCATAATTAAAGAGTAAGACCCTAAATACAAATTGGCCTCTTCTTGAGACACTTAACCATTTTATATTATAGTTAACTGTGGTCCTTTATTGGACAGTTGGGAACAAGAAATATTTTTATATCTTTGATTATTTTAATTGTTTTTATTTATTTGTACACTACTAAAGCTAGTTTATGCAGTGTTGGGGATTAGTAAGCACTCTGCCAGCTTCAATAGTATCATTTATAGCAAAGGAAAGTCCCAGATACTGCTTTTTATTACTGTCACATCTCTTCACACCACTCTTACAGTTTACACCTATTTACTTTGTTGAAGGTTCCTTTATTTGGACTTACCTTTTATGAACTGATTCATGGTAAAGTAGAAGTTTCATCTACCTTTTCATTATAGTTTAAAAATACTTGCCGGCTGTGGCGGCGCATGCCTTTAATCCCAGCACTGGGGAGGCAGAGGTAGGAGGATTGTCATGAGTTCGAGGCCACCCTGAGAATACATAGTGAATTCCAGGTCAGCCTGGGCCAGAGTGAGACCCTACCTTGAAAAACCAAAACAAATAAATAAATAAATTTGTCCTCAGTAATTTTTAAACAACATCATTAACTATGTAGACATTTGTATACAGATGTCTAGAACCCCTTTTTTCATTTTAAAAAATGGATTCTGTAGCTATTAAATAACAACTGCCCATTACCCCTATCTCCAGCCCCTGACAACCATCATTCTCCATCATCTTTCTTGTCCCATTGTCTTGATTATTATAGACTCCTAATAGATTGAATCATTCAGTATTTGTGTTTTGTGGCTGGCTAATTTCACTTAGAAAAATATCCTCAAGATTTATCCATTTTGCCACCTGTAACAAACTTCTTTGGGGTAGGGAAAATAATATCACATTGTATGTGTATACCACTTTTTAAAATTTAATTTATTGTTCTGTGGAACTTAGGTCACTTCTCCCTGTTGGCTGTTCTGAACAATGCTAAAGTGAATGTGAATGTATTTCTTAAAGATCCTGTCTTCAATTCTCTTGGCACATAACCAGAGTGAGGTTGCTAGATTGTGTGTTGGCTTTTTAAATATTTGAGGATATTTCATTGCTGCCAATAGTGTGCAAAGGTTTCTCATTGTCCACATTGTTGCTTACCTATATGATTTTCTGTTATCTTTTGTCTGTTGTTTTGTTTTTTGAAGTATAGGGACTTAACTCTAGCCCAGGCTGACCAGGATTCACTATGTAGTCTCAGGGTGGCCTTGAACTCTGGGATCCTCCTACATGTGACTCCTGAGTGCTGAGATTAAAGGTGTGTGCCACCACACCTCTGCTGTCTTTTTGGTACTAGTGATCATGAAAATAGGAGGGAGGTGGTACCTCTTGTGGTTTGACTGGAAGTTTCTGATGATTGTTGGTATTGAGCTTTTCTCCATATACATATTGTGCTTTAGTATACTTTCTTGAAACACTTGCTCAGGATGTTTGTCCTTTGTAAAATGGTTTTGTTTTTTTTTAATTTTGTTGTTGTTGTTGCTGCTATTAATTGTATTTAGCTCCTTATTATATACATGCCCTGCAATTGTTTTCCTTTTTATTTTTACTCTGCTTATGATTATTTCCTTGGTTGTGTAGAAGTTCTAAAAGTTTGCTGTAGTGCCATTTACTTTACTTGTGTTACTTATGCTTTTAGTATCATGGCTAAGAAACCAGTGCCAAGCATGAGGTGTATGGTGCATGCTGTAATCCCAACATTCAGGAGGCTAGGGCAACAGAACTGTGAGCTTGAGACCTGCCTGGGGTACGTAGTGAATTCTAGGCCTATCTGCACTGCAGTGTGAGATGCTGTCTGAGAGGGGAAAGGAGCATGATCATATTCCATGTTAAAGATTTCCTTCTGCGTTGTCTTCTAAGAATTTTATGGTTTCAGGCCTTATATTGGGTCTTTAATCCATTTTTGTATATAGTATAAGTCAAGGTAAGTGTCCAACTTCATTTTTGCCCCTCCCCCATATGAGTATTCAGATTTCTATCATCAGTTGTTAAAGACACTGTCTTTTCCAATGGTGTACTTCTGGCATCCTTGTCAGTCTTGTGACCATACATAAGAGGATTCACTTCCATTCCCATTGCCATGTTGTCCCCCCTTATACTTACATTGTGTGGCTTTGTAATATGCTGTGCATTTTAAAATTAAGATATCTTATATGCTCTCAGCAGAACTTCTCATGAAATCTATAATAGTTTTTTTTTAATAAAGAAAATTATTGATTGCCTTTCAACCTTTTTTAATAGGTTTTTTATTTCTTATAAGACTTACTCATATCTTTCTGATACCTACTGTATATTGAGTTTAAGGCCTCCTAGATTGACTTTCTTGCTAATATTAAAAACAATCTGTTGAAAATATATACTGCTAGTTCTCTTCCTGACCATTTAATGGTTTCTGGAACTAATTCTGTTTTATTGACATTTATTATTCTATACTATGAGATATTATTGGTAACTTTTCTAATTAGCTTGTATTAATTAAGCTCAGTTAAGCTAGAACTCAGATATAAGAAATTTTCTCTCATTCTGTACTTGCCAAGTAATTTATTAAGAGTGAATACGAATGATAATAGTTCAGAGTAAAAATGTAAGAATATCATATGGTAAGTGGGGTCTGACCCAGAGTAGTTTTTAAAATACCACATTGTTTGTAGATTCACAAAATAAGACTATTTTATTTAAAATTGACAATCATTCAATTGATTCCAAAAATGTTTCTGAAAACAAATCTCATTCTTGTTCAGCTTTATTCCATCCACTCTTTCATCATTTCATATATTTTCTTACATGAGCTCAAGCAGATGAGAGGTTACCTTTTATACCTCGTGTGACATAGTATGTGTACTACAACCCTGCTGTTTTCTTTTGTGCTTAATTAATAATATAGTATGGAAGTAATATTGCTTTCATTTCTCCTAAATAATGGGCTCTTCCTTGTATATATGTGCCAGTTAATTATCCAGTTTCCTATAAATGCAAACTTGATTTGTTTCCAATCTTCTGTTATTGCACCCAGTGCTTCAATGAATAATCATGGGTATAATGAATTTCATAAATTCATAAATTTCATGTTTATATGTACTTGCTACAGAAGTTCTCAAATAGCATTCTTGGAAAATGTGCCATTTTATATTGGTTTGAGAATGTTTGCTTCCCCATACACTGATCAAAAGACTACTTTTACTTTTTTTTGTTGTTTTTTGTAATTGACTAGTCAAATAGATGAGAAAATGCCTCAGTACAATTTTTTATGTGTGTATGTCCTCCCAAGGTGAGCACAGTGTGTTTTAATATTTTATTTATTTATTTATTGGAGAGAGAAAGAGTGGGAGGGAGGCAGATAGAATGGGCACATGTCAGGGCCTCTACCCACTGCAGACAAACTCCAGATGTGGGTGGCACCTTGTGCATCTGGCTTACATGGGTACTGGGGAATTGAACCTGGGTACTTAGCCTTCACAGGCAAGTGCCTTAACTGCTAAACCATCTCTCCAGTTCCTTTAATATATCTATTTTTTTTATTTGAGAGAGAGAGGCAGACAGAGGAAGAATGGGCACTCAGGACTTCTAGCCACTGCAAATTAGCTCCAGACGCATGCGCCGCCTTGTGTACCTGGCTTAGATGGGTACTGGGGAATCCATCCTGGGTCCTTAAGCTTTGTAGGTAAACACCTTAACTGTTAAGCTATCTCTCCAGCCCCACAATGTTTTTTTTTTTTTAATTTAATTTATTAGTTTTCTTTTCAGTAAATACAGGCAGTTTGGTACCATTGTTTAGGCTCATCTGTGATCTACCCCCTCCCATTGGACCCTCCTTATTGATGTAAATGGATCGTGCATTGTGGAGTTAGCCCCCAGTTATTGGTATGATAAATGTCAGTGCAAGGCATGACCCAACATGTGACTCTGACATTCTTTCCACCCCCTCTTCCGCAAAATTTCCCCTAATAATTTAGTTAAAAAACATTGTGGTATATCTACCCACAATGTTTTTTAACTAAATTATTAAGTCCATTACTTGGGAAAGTTAAAATTTCAGAAAAGTGGCAGAGATAGTGCAGATTAATTCCTGTGTGCCAGTCATTCCATTTTAGTGTCCTCTGATGTTACCATTTGGCATTACTATGTGCCTGTTCACAGTTCAGCAACCATTGATAGTACATGAGTATTACAGCTTTTACTTCTGTTGCTCGCAGTGTTACTATGATTTGAATTTTTTCTTATAGATGAGGTTAAATATCTTCGAATGTTTAGGAACATTTTTATCTTCTGTCTTTTGAAGAATTTCCTATCCAGTTATTACAAAACAATAAAGGAAAGTCTACAAAAAAGAGAAGAATGTGAAAAAATATAGATTATTCATCCATTGCTGGGAGTTGAACCAGGAGTTTGTACATGCTATCCAAGTGCTGTATGACTCAACTTACTGCTTTTGTTTTCGTTTTTATTTTTCGAGGTAGGGTCTCACTCTAGCTCAGGCTGACCTGGAATTCACTATGTAGTTTCAGGTTGGTCTTAACTCATGGCGATCCTCCTACCTCTGCCTCCCCAGTGCTGGGATTAAAGGCGTTCACCACCATGCCCGGTCTCACTGTGCTATGTAGCCTCCCTACGCCAAGCTTACAGGTCTGAAGTGCCAAGGTTGACTTTTGCCTGAATCATTATTTTTAAGTTATTATTGTATCTCTTAGGTCTTGTCTGATATTAAGCTCTGTGCTTTCTGTGACATGTACTTGCTCATTCTCACTGTTGATAATTCTTGTAATTATCATCATTGCTATTAGTTTTGGCCAAGGTTAGTTATTTATATAAAATGAATGTTTGAAAACGGGAAAAAAATGTAGTTAGTTGACTATTTACAGACCAGGGACAATCCTAATTGTGGGCCTTTTAAGGGTGAATCAATCAGTAATTGAATCATTACATGACTTCATAGAAATGACAGAACTGTTCTATAATTCATTATTTTATTTGTAAGTTGGACATGGGAATTGCAAATACTACCTCTGGCTAAGTTTTGTAATTCTAAGAAATATGGGAGAATCAAAGTCAAAAGTCCTGAGTACTAACATTCAGACCCTCTTCAGAGTTCTCAACTAATCTTGGACGTTGAATCAGGACCTTGGACAGCTCCAAAGGACCCCCACCCCCACCCCCCTTTATTTTTGCTTTAGTACTGGCTTTTCTTAGCTGGCTTTAAAGTTATTTTAATCCTGAGGAATTTGAAATTTAGAAATTCTTAAAGTTCATTGTATTTCTCATTAGGCACAAGTAAAATTTCCTGTGTTTCATAGAGAAGACTAGAGCAGTAGTTCTCATAATATGTTCCACTTTCACTAAGGAGTTTGTTTGAAATGCAGATTTGCACACCCCATTCCAAATGTACTGGGTCACAAACTAATGTCAAGCCAGTACTAGCAAGTACTCACTTGCTTTTTAAATTATTTTTATTTTTTTAAGAGAGGGAGAAAAACAGAAAGAATGAATATGAACCAGGCAGTGGTGGTGCACACCTTTACTCCCAGCACTCAGGAGGCAGAGGTAGGTGGATCACTAGAGTTTGAGGCCACCTTGAGACTACAGAGTGAATTCAAGGTCAGCTTGAATTAGAGCTAGACCCTACCTTGAAAAACAGAAAAAAGAAAAAAAAAAAAAGAAAGAGTGATCATGGCTGGGCCAGGGCCTCCTGCCACTGCTAATGAACTCTAGGCACATGTGCCAATTTGTGCATCTGGATTTCTGTGGGTACTGGGGATTCAAACTCCAGACTGTCAGGCTTTGCAACCAAACACCTTTGACTGCTGAGCTATCTCTCCACCCCCTCACTTGTTTTTTTTTTTGTTTTTTTTTGTTTTTTTTTAATGATAAATTGGCATGCTAGGGCCTCTAGCCACTACAGATGAATTCCAGGCAAGTGTGCTACCTTGTGCATCTGGCTTATGTGGGTTCTGGGGAGTCGAACCTGGGTCCTTAGGCTTCGCAGGCAAGTGCATTAACCACTAAGCCATCTCTGTAGCTCTTGATTTCTATAAATACAAAAGTTTTGAGGAAACATTGGCTTAAAGACCTTGTATTCATATAAAGGACAGACTTGAACTCCCCTCAACCTTTTCAAGGTTAATGAGTGTATGGCTCTTAAAGTACTGTGCTATTTAGACTTCTTTCAGCATAGTTAGTCTACTGACCCAGAGTCCACTCTGGTATATACTAGGTTCTATTTAATTGAGATTTAAATATGCAATAACACTTATCGATGCTAGGCTTGTATAACTCTGCTTTTTAAAATACACATTTTAGCTGGGCATGGTGGTGCACACCCTTAATCCCAGCACTTGGGAGGAAGAGGTAAAGAGTATCGCTGTGAGTTCAAGGCTACCCTGAGACTGTACAGTTAATTCTAGGTCAGCCTGGGCCAGAGTGAGACCCTACCTTGAAAAACCAAAATAAATCAATAAAACACACATTTTAGTGGCTAAGATGATGACTCAGATGTTAAAGGTGTTTGCTTACAAAGCCTGCTGGCCCAGGCTCTGTTACCTAGCTAATCTCATAAAACCATATACCAAAATTGGTTCAAGCTTCCTGGCATTCTGTTTGCAGTGGCAAGAGACCTTAGCAGGCCCCATACCCATGTGCACATGCAAATAAATACTTTAAAATACACATTTGGGGCTGGAGAGATGGTTTAGTGGTTAAGGTGCTTGCCTGCGAAACCTAAGGACCCATGTTTGATCTCTCTCCAGATTCCACATAAGCCAGACACACACAGGTGAGGCAGGCGCAAGGATGCACATGCCCACTAGGTGGTGCAAACGTCTGGGGTTCAATTGCAGTGGCTGAGGCCCTGGAGTGCCAGTTTCTCTCTTGCTCTCTGTAAGAAAAATACACAGTTTATATACATGCATACACAGCTTAATTTTGTACATGGTTCTCAATATTTGTTTAAATCTGGAAATGGGTTTGCATCATTTAGCCTCTGAATCCAGTCTTGCTTTGGGAAATTTATATCTTGTAGGTAAATAAATCTGTGTTCCTGACTTTATTCCTTCTCCTGTGTCTAGAGTATGCTTGCATCCACTTTGTCTGTGCTCTATGTATTAGTATCTGCCTACTTTGGAGGGAGCCTATTATATATGCTATACTTAAGGAACACTCAGGGTTGGTTTATTATTGGATCAGTTGAAGTAATAAACAATTTTGAAAAATCACAGATAGGAATGTAGAGTTAGTATACATCAGATTAACAGTAGACATGTTTGTTATATTTATGTATTTTAATCCATTCATTATTATTTTATCTCTGTGTTAATCTTTTTATTGTCCTTAGTTACTGTGATTTTTTTTTTTGCTTAAGCATCTAAGTCCAAACTAGAAAAAAAAAAATCTTATGACATATTGATATCTTTATTCCGTTTGAAAATCCAAAGAATTTTTTATTAATGCCACTAGGATTAGAAGAGTGTAATTTAGTTACCATGTGCTGTACAAGATAAAGTTCTGAGCTTTATAAATCTAGACCAGAGACCTGTGCTCAGCTCCCTTACCAGATACTTTAAAGAAGAGTTTATTTCAGCTTACAGTTGAAAGTTACCATCCTCCATTGCTGTGAATGCATGGTGGCAGGAGCAAGAAGCAGCTGGTCATATTGTGTCCACAATCGGGAAGCAAAGAGCAAGGAACACTGGTGCACAGCTGCCTTTCTCCTCCTTAGCCCATAATCAGGGAGCTCAGCCTGTGGAATAGTGTCACCAGTAGTGAAGGTGGTCCTTTCCTTCTCAACTCACCCTGTCTAGAAACTCCCACCCAGACATGCCCAAAGACTTGTTTCCATAGTGAGTCTAAATCATGTCAAATGGGCAGCCAGAAACTAACCATCACATTCACCAAAGTTCTTAACCATTTTCTGATCTGGAAGATTGGTGAACCCCATTGGAAAATGAAGACTAAAGAAGTGGATGTGCGAGTTGATATACTAAGTTGTATAAAGAATAACATTTTTGAAAAGATAATTAGAAAACTATGACAATTTTTTACATGTTTATTTATTTGAGGGGGCCGATAGAGAATGGGTGTGCCAGGGCCTCCTCTCATTGCAAACGAATTCCAGATGCATGTGCCACCTTGTGCATCTGGCTTTATATGGGTACTAGGGAATCAGACCTGGGTCCTTTGGCTTTGTTGGCAAGTGCCTTTAACCACTAAGCCAGCTTTCCAGCCCAGAGCCATGATTAGGTCTGTTCATACCCATTGCTCTTGGCCTCCCACTCTCCATCTCTGGTGGTAGTAATATTCTTGTTTTTCTGGTGTGAGGGGGAGGCATCCTTCACATGAAAGTTTCCTCTGCTGCTTTGAGGAAGAAAAGGAGGAAGGTTTTAGTGCCTTTCTTAACACCTGCTGTTTTCAAAGTATTTGTTGCAGTCTGGTTCGCATTGCTGGTAGAAATCACCCAACCAAGAGCAGCTTCTGGGATTTATTTTGGCTTACAGACTCGAGGGGAAGCCCCATGATGGCAGGGGAAAACGATGGCATGAGCAGAGGGTGGACATCACGCCCTGGCCAACATAAGGTGGACTACAGCAACAGGAGGGTATGCCAAACACTGGCATGGGGAACCTGGCTATAAAGCCCTTAAGCCCACCCCCAACAATACATTCCCTCCAGGAGGCATTAATTCCCAAATATCCATCAGCTGGGAACCTAGCATTCAGAACACCTAAGTTTATGGGGGACACCTGAATCAAACCACCACAGTATTCTTAGCTCAAAATAACTTTATGGCATTATTTTGGGGAAAAGATGAGAAGGAAGAGAGATTTGAATGATGGAAAATTCAAATAGATTCCACAAATAAGAGAAAATGTTAAAGAAGTAAACACAGCCATCCAAATTTTATAAGATTTTTGTTCTTTATTAAGTATTTCATGAGCAACTATAATTAATGATATAATTTTTCCCAACACCTGGTATTTTTCCACCAAACATGAGAAGAGGGATTTATGTAATTAATTGGACATCTGGATTCTGGTCTGTTGCTACCCTTAGGAACTATTAATTTGTAAAGTGGGGTGTTTTTTTGTTATTGTTGTTGTTTTTGATTTTTCTAGGTAGGGTCTCACTCTAGCCCAGGCTGATCTGGAATTTACTATGTAGTTTCAGGGTGGTCTTGAACTCACGTCAATCCTCCTACTCCTTAGTGCTGGGATTGAAGGTGTGGGTATCGTTCTGTATCCCAGGCTAGCCTGGAACTCACAGAGGTCCACCTATCTCTGCCTCCTGAATGCTGAGATTGAAGGAGTGTACTACCACACCCTGCTAAGATTTTTGTTTTTTACCCTTCTTCTACCTCCTACCCCTATTTATTGGAGGAAAGTAGCTACTTTGCTTATTTTAGTTTTCCTCATGATGAGTTACACTAATTTTAAAAATTTAAGATTTAGAAAGCACATACTGTTGAGCCTAGTTTTATTTATTATTTTGATGCTTGTCTCTCTGTGAGAGGAAAAATGAAAGAAGAAACTCATTCTTGGTTTTTGGGTTTGTAAAAGTAAGGATTTTGTATATAGATGAACAGTGTGTAAAGAACTTCTTTGACAAGGCAGTGTATTTTTCTGAACAAACATAACCCAGGTATGGTCTCATGCTGTCCTATGTCTTTAGTTCAGGCAATTTTGTTATATCTTTTATTATGCATATGTGGTATTTCTGTCTCCCTTTTGGTGGAGTTTTCAGATCTCTTGGTATGTGAGGTACAAATCCCATGGATTTGTTTTGGGGAGTACTGATAGTATATTCTCTAGTCCCATAGTTCTTAATGTAGCATGACATGCTCATCCTTTTGTTGGTATACTTACCTGAGACATACTAGAAAAGGAAGAACACAAGGGATTATTGCCAGCTTTTTTTTTTTTTTTTTTTTTTTTTGAGGTTTGTTCCTGTGGAAGGGAAGTGAAAGGGGCTCCTCAATAGCACACAGTGCCTCTCAGTGGTACAAGTTCCTTACAAAGAACTTAAATTCAGAAATACGTTATCTACTATAAGTAACCAAAGGAAAGGCGGCTTACAGAAAAACCCTTAAGTAGATATGGTCAAGTGATTCAGAGGCTATAGTACAACATTTTCTTTCAAGATAAATAATGTTTCTAAGCCCAGTAATAATAAGATTTGAGTATTTGTGAGGGAAATCTTGATCACAAACTTCCATTTACTTCCAGCTATGTTTTTAAGTAGCTACCAGTAGTCTTCAGAATGAGAGCATGTTGAATGAAGCTTACAATAATTCTTTTTGTCTGCTGTATCAGCTCTCTGCCTGCTCTATTAAATAAACGCTTAATAAGTCAATCTGCATGGTTACCATCTGTTTATAAACTCACTAAACTATTTCTGTGATACAGGAGATAAGTATTTCCAGCAATATTAAATATCTCCATATATATAATTTTTAGCAACACTACAAGAAAAGGTAGAAGGAAATGATTGACTAGAATTGTTAGATATTTCTGGGGATGGATATACAGCATTATGGTTGTACTAGTACCACTGGCCTCTATAGAAAAAAGGGGTTAATATGATAAAATTTTATGTAAAAGTAAGGTTTTGTACATAAAATGACCATTATGTTGTATGTATTTTACTACAGTGAAAATATCAAAAACACCTATTGAAGACAAATTGGATATGCATAGTCATAGATATGTTGTATAATTATGCAGATAATTAGTGTGAAAAAATTCTCATTTATTTGCAAGGAGAGAGAAAATATGAATTTGAGAATGGGTGTGCCTGGGTCTCTAGCCACTGTAAACGAACTCCAGATGAATGAGCCACTTTGTGCATCTGACTATATATAGGTACTAAGGAATTGAACCTGGCTCATTAGGCTTTGTAGGCAAGTGCCTTAATCACTAAGCCATTTCTCCAGTCCAAAACACTTTTATATACATTTCACTAGTCTTACTGCTCACTTACTTATTGGTTAATATCTCATTTATAGCAGGATGTATATAGAATTTGTATCATTTAAGATCTTATAAAAATTTCAACAGATCATTCAGATAAAGCTACTTGTTTTGTCCTCAGGGTATGTTTGTTGTAAATTCTATTTTGCTACACATTTTTTGTAATAATACTTAACCCAGAAGCCGGGTATGGTGACACTTTTAATCCTATCACCTCGGAAGTAGAGCTGGAGGGATGGCCATGAGTTCTAGGTCAGCCTGGGACTATAGTGAGTTTCAGGTCAGCCTGAGCTAGAATGAGATCCTACCTCAACTCCCACTTCAAAAAACCAGTTTACTCAGTAATAACTAATGAAAGAGAGAATGATAGAGTAGTATGTGGAAGTCGTCCTAGTCTTTTCATGACTTTTCCCTATTGTGGGGAGCTTGAAAAGAATGAAAGCCTTCAATAAAGAATAAAAAATGGACTGGAGAGATGGGTTAGTGGTTAAGGCACTTGCCTGCAAAGCCAAAGGACCCAGGTTCAATTCCCCAAGACCCAGGTAAACCAAATGCATAAGGGGCCGCATTCATCTGGAGTTTGTAGTGGCCTAAGGCCCATGCCCTATCTCACTCTTTCTACCTGCCTATTTTTCTCTCTCTCTCTTTCAAATAAATAAAAATAGATTAAAAAAAAAAAAAGAATGTGGATCTTTAGTGGCAAAGGCAGTATGTAGTTTACCATAATGGTGTTTCAAAGAATCTTTGTCTCATACAATCTCATACAATCCTTATCTAATGTCAGGTTGTATTTTTTTTTTTTCCTGGAGCCCCAGTATAGCATAGTCTGTTCTGATAAATTCTCAAAAGCTGTATTTTGTATATGAATATGTTAGGGTCCCTTGAAGTAGTAACCAGTCACTTATTACCATTGCCTTTTCAGTTTGCTTGGAATCTGAGAGCAAAATTATATATACTTTCCATAAGCTTGTTATTTTTGTGCCCCATTTTGCATATAAAGGGTTTAGCACAGTATAGCAGGAATATCTCTATTTTTTATATTATGTAAATCAATTTGTTGTGTCCAGTTCTAAATATTAAAAAAAGCTCTTAATTGATTTTTATCAATTCATAAAAACAAGAAAGTAACTTTATAATTACAGATGATGCTTAATTATCTTTTTATAAGAATTATCTTTGTGGACTGGAGAGAAGGCTTAGCGGTTAAGGCTCTTGCCTGCAAAGCCAGAAGACCCAGGTTCAGTCCCCCAGTACCCACATAAACCAGATTCACAAGGTGGCACATGCATCTAGAGTTCGTTTGCAATGGCTAGAGGCCCTGGTGCACCCATTCTCTCTATCTGCCTCTTCCTTCCTTCCTCCCTCCCTCTCTCTCTCTGAAATAAATAAATAAATAATGTATTTTTTTAAAAAAGAATTATCTTTGGATCCAGTTTTCTGAGTCACATTCAAGTTGAATTTTTAAAGTGGTTCTTTATATAGTTTCTGTATATTTTAAGCCTATAATTATGGAAGATTTTTAACATAATCAAAAGTAGACAAGACAGTAATGAATTGGCATATACTCATCACTCCACTGGCCAATATTGTTCCTTTATACTTGAGGTGCTTTAAAGATGAAATATCCCCCATAGAATCATATGTTTAAATACTTAATCCCCAGTTGCTAGGCTGATCTAGAAGGATGTGGAATCTCTAGGGGGTGGGGCTTTGCAAGAAATGTATCACTGGGGTTGGGTTTGAGGTTTTATAGGCCAGCCCTGTTTATTATTGTTTCTCTTTCTACTTCCTCCCTGATGGTGTGGCTATGTGATGCCTGCATTTTGTTCCTGAAATGTTTTTACCACCATAATCAAACTTTTCCACAAAACTGTAGGACAAAATAAACCCTTTCCTTCCTTAGCTGCTTCTGGTCGAGTATTTTGTCCCAGCAATGAGAAAGTACCTTTCCCCCACCACAATGACTTAATACCACCCCAACATTATTTCTTGTGGGAGTGTTGAAAGGCATTCACAATGCTATAACAATAATGCTATTACCACAAATTAGTATTACAGTATATTATACTGCCTCTTAAAGAAAAATGCCATTTATCAAATATTTAGTCATTGTGTGCATTTCTTGTGCATATTTCTTCTATAAATATGAGCAATCTGATTTATTTATTTATTTATTTATTTATTTATTTATTTATGAGAGAGAAAAAGGCCGATAGAATGGTCATGCCAGGACCTCTAGCCAATGCAGACAAACTCCAGACACATGCGTTACCCTGTGTATCTGGCTTTACATGGGTACTAGGGAATAGAACCTAGGTCTTTTGGCTTTGTAAGCGAGAGCCTTAACCACTAAGCCATCTCTCCAGCCCCTTCCTTCTATTTTAAACAGTGGGTTTTTTTAAATTATGCCCTAGAAAATTAAGCACTTTAAGGTTATAGAAAATTTAAATGAGAGAGGGGATGAAGTAGTATCTTGTTCTAGCCCAGGCTGGCCTAGACTTCACTATGTAGTCTCAGGGTAGCCTTGAACTGACAGCAATCCTCCTACCTCATCCTCCCAAGTGCTGGGGTTAGTGTGTGTCACCATGCCTGGGTAAATTTATATATTTATTTACATAGGACCTAGGAAACTTAACAAGCATTATGATTGCTTCATCAGCCTGTGTAGACTCTCTTAATCAGGAACTAAGCATTTTATCCTGTCTTCTGTAAACTTAATCTCTGTCTGCATGCCTAAATAATAGAGATGGGCAAAGTTTCTTTGTGAAAATATTCCAGCTAAAATAATTTAGGAAGGAAAGATAGAATGTCACTGTTTTACAACTTCTCAGTGGACAAAGGTAGCAACCACTAATGGTTGCTGACATCACAAAAAGAGAGATAACCAAAATTACGTGCTCTCCAATGGAGATTAATTTCTTAGTACTCTATAAAGGTGATTTATGAGAATGTTTGTTTTGTTTCGGTCTCACAGTTTATTGAATTGCATATATTTTACTATGCTTCAATTCATTGTACTTATCTTTCTTTTTTGGGGGGGGGGCTTTTTTGAGGTAAGGTCTTGCTCTAGCCCAGGCTGACCTGGAATTCACTGTGTAGTCTCAGGGCGGCCTAGAACTCAAAACAATCCTCCTACCTCTGCCTTCTCTGTGCTGGGAAAGATGTGCACCACCATACCTAGCTCTTCTTACCTTTATTAATCCTCATTTACCTGTTTGGGGCCAGTAGAAGCCTTTTCAGGTTAGCTACTAAGTCTTTTTGACATGACTCTGCCATTCCAGAAAACAAGAAAACTAGGATGTATAAGTCGTTCTTGGTCTAGACCTGAAAATAGCATTTCTATAGGATGCTCTTTTTCTTTTAGTGGGAAATGGTTTTGGGAGACTACTAGTTGGGTACCAGGGATGCTCATTACTATTGGGGTGGCCATTGCCTTTAAGGTTTTTTAGTGCACCTGATGTCTCTGGAAAAGACCCTTTGAAGCTCAAAATAAACTCAGTTTTCTTTTGCAAAGGGTGAAGTATTTTATTTTCTTAAAAATTTTTATTTCTATGGAAGGGGAAAGAGTTCTGAGGGAAAGGAAGAATGGGCAACTCCAGATGCATGTGCACCTTTGTGCATCTGCCTTTATGTGAGTACTGGGGAATTGAACCCAAACTATCAGGGTATGCAAACAAGTGCCTTTAACTGCTACAGTCCAAGCTGAAGTGTTTTAAGTGATGCTTTTGGCCACAGTTCAAATAATGAAAGAAAAAAAAAAACAAGATAGAATTATTGTAAGGACTCTTAATGCTCATGAACTGAACTAGAATTCTTTTTCACTTTTCCTTCTTATTACTATAAAGCTGTGGGGTTTTTTTATGACCCATATTATAATAAATGACATCTTTTCACCTCTTGCTGCCTCATTAACTGTTGTGTTGGATCTGTGTTTTTTGGGGGTTTACTTTTAAATTTACTTTTTTAAAATATAAAAGCATTACATAATACAAAAGTTTAATTTCAAAAATGTACTTTACTAAGGAAACTGCCTTTAAATCTTTTACTTTTTTGTTATCTCTCTTCAGAATTTTAAATAATGGTGTCACTATCTTTGTAAATATATTATCTATCTATATTTGTATTTCATTCCTCAGCACATGTTCCACATTCTTGGGCCGTTGTTTTACTATTAAACCAGTATCCATTATGTAATGTTAGGCAGATGTTAACAGCTGAGGTGAATAATTAGCAGTGATTCCATTTGTGTCTTGATTGTGTTGTCTTTTCAAAGAAGGTTGTCCTCTATCTGTTCATATTATATGCCTTAAATTTGTCACAAACTCTTATGTTCAAAGAGCAGGGCAGTCTCTCATGTGTGAGTTTTCAGGTGTTAGAATCTGTATTTTCTTCCTTTTAGGTTTATTCTCTTCTAATAGACCTGTAACCTCCTAAGAGTAAGGGTATGTGGAAGATTAAATTTTTTGAGGCCTGAAATTAAGCTTTAGGCTGGAAGGTACAATCCTTCAGAATTTTGAATGTGGTATCATTGTCTTTTAACTTGCTATTGATAAATCTATAGTTGGGTTTTGTTTGTTTGTTTGTAAACTGCAGTTTTTCACTTTGATTCTGTTTTATATTTTCAGTCGTATATTTCAGGATGCTTTATTTTTGATTCTTCTGACATTCTTCTTCCTGATTCTCTGTCTTAAATATCTGAACACACCGGGCAGGCGTGTTAGGTGAGACTATATACTGAAATTCCAAGCTAGCTTGGGCTAGAGTGAGACGCTACCTAAAAAAAAAAAAAAATAAATAAATAAATAAATAAATAAATAAATAAATATATACATATATTTATATATATGAATTATTTGACTTCATTTTTATTTGTATAAATTTACTTAACTGAGGGTGTTCTAGTGTTTATTTTTCCCACTGGGAAATTTTTCAATCCTATTCTTGAGTGGCTGACAGTATTTTTGTTTTAATAGGCTTTCTGAAACAGTAGGCTGACGCTATTCAAGAGGAAAAGTAGTTGCTTAGCTACATTGGAGGAGGAATGGATATGATTTTCAACCAGTCTCTTTATTTTCAGAAGTACCATACCTTTCAAAATATCCCCCTTTCCAAGGTAACTGTTGATTTCACTTAAGTCCTAGATAGGAAGGGAGGAAGTTTCTTACTCATACTACTCTTCCTCCTTCCCAAGACATTTTATATTTTAGTGTTCTTTTACCTTTATAATTCTGAAATCTTGTAGGTAATTTTCATTTCCCATCAGCCGTGAGGATGTATGTGATCTGGGGGTAAAAAAGCATGCTCTTGTTTGAATGAAATTTTGAAACAAGCTGTGGTCATCCTGCCTTGTATAGCAGTAATCATCTCTGTGTTTACATTTCTTTAAAGGAAGTCTGCCATGTATATTTCAAGCCCTGACAATATGAGTTGCTCATCTATGATACAAAATCCTGTGGAATGCTATTAAACATGGTTGAGAACATACATCTATAAATACAAAGATGTTTTTTATGTAAGGAATTTGGAATTCATAAAATTGAGGTCAAGAACTGATCACTGTGGGTTTTGTTATTTGCAAAGCCTTGATTTTTAAAAATATTTTATTATATTTATTTATTTATTTGAGAGAGAGAGAGAGAATGGGTGCACCAGGGCCTTCAGCCACTGCAGATGAACTCCAGATGCATGCACCACCTTGTGTTTCTGCCTTACATGGTTCCTGGGGAATCGAACTGAGATCCTTTGGCTTTGCAGGAAAGCACTTTAACCACTAGGCAGTCTCTCCAGCCCTAGCCTTGATTTTAAAACACTTTTTAAAAATTTTTTTGTTTATTTTTAGTTATTTATTTGAGAGCAACAGTGAGAGAGAGGCAGAGAAAAACAAGAGAGAAAATGGGCGCACCAGGGCTTCCAGCCACTGCAAAGAAACTCCAGATGCGTGCACTCCCTTGTGCACCTGGCTAACGTGGGTTCTGGAGAATCGAGCCTTGAACCTGGGTCCTTAGGCTTCACAGGCAAGCGCTTAACCTCTAAGCCATCTTCCAGCCCTTAAAACACTTTTTTTTTTAAAAATTTTTTATTTTTTTTATTTGAGAGCGACAGACACAGAAAGAAAGACAGACAGAGGGAGAGAGAGAGAATGGGCATGTCAGGGCTTCCAGCCTCTGCAAACGAACTCCAGACACGTGCGCCCCCTTGTGCATCTGGCTAACGTGGGACCTGGGGAACCGAGCCTCGAACCAGGGTCCTTAGGCTTCACAGGCAAGCACTTAACCGCTAAGCCATCTCTCCAGCCCCCTTTATACACTTTTGATTGACATACCTTCAGTGTATTAGAGATATTTACACTGCATACACTATTGTGTTATGTAAGTAACCAGATGATGGATGTAAAATAAACTCTGATTGTGACTTTGCATTGTATAAAGATCATATAATGAAGAATAAAATATAGAACATAGAATGTTCTGGAATGTAAAAGAAAAGTGTATCTTAAAAAATGTTCACGGGCTGGAGAGATGGCTTAGCGGTTAAGCGCTTGCCTGTGAAGCCTAAGGACCCCGGTTCGAGGCTCAGTTCCCCAGGTCCCACGTTAGCCAGATGCACAAGGGGGCGCACGCGTCTGGAGTTCGTTTGCAGAGGCTGGAAGCCCTGGCACGCCCTCTCTCTCTCTCTCCCTCTATCTGTCTTTCTCTTTGTGTCTGTCACTCTCAAATAAATAAATAAATAATTTAAAAAAAAATGTTCACGCCGGGTGTGGTGGCGCACGCCTTTAATCCCAGCACTTGGGAGGCAGAGGTAGGAGGATCGCCTTGAGTTCAAGGCCACTCTGAGATGACAGAGTTAATTCCAGGTCAGCCTGGACCAGAGTGAGACCCTACTTCGAAAAACCAAAAAAAAAAATGTTCACTATGGGGCTGGAAGGAGGGCTTAGTGGTAAGGCACTTGCCTGCAAATCTAAGGACTAATTTCAAGTCCCTAGAATCTACATAAGCCAGATTTACATGATGGTGCATGTACCTAGAGTTTGTTTGTAGTGGCTACAGGCCCTGGCACACCCATTCATTCTGTCTCTTTCTCTAATAAATAAAAATGAAAATATTCATTATGGTCTACCATAATTTATTTAAGAAGGCAAGAAATAATGTTCCTGTACCTTTTCCACTTTGAAATTAAGAAAAAGACATAACAGGTTAGCTTTATTACTAATAACAATATTGGAAGATGAGCTTGAAGTTATCTAGTCCAAGAACATTCTAATATTAAACCCTACACTAGACACACTTGCCCCACCCACTGGTTAGTTGATTGTTGATATTGTGCCTTCACCTTTCAGGCTAGTCACTAGCCTGTTGTGTTGACCATGCAGTAGACTAACACAGCCTCTGAAGTAAGAACCATCAGAGAACAAATTACCCCTTGAGTCTCCCCCTAGCTTCATCAGAAAACATTGAAAGGATAAAAAGAAACTGAAAGTATCCTTCCCATACTTTCTCTCCTGGAGATTTAATTGGGAAGGGGGCAGAAGGGAAGTAAATGTTTCCCTTTAACATTCTGTATGTAATGGCATAATGTTACATAATAATATCCCTATTCATAATATATTAGGAAGTAATGGACAGTTACAGGCTCATCATTATGTGCTGCATTGAATTGCATACCACTCATTTTGTACCATGCTTGGTTAGCTCCTTTAATCTGAAAGCCTCTTGCCATATTTTGGCTCTGGGAAATCTGCTATTATTTCTTCTGAGCTCCATGTATTTTCATTCTATTAGACAGCTTGCTTATCAGATATTTGCATATGAATGATTTTGAACGTTACTTTTAGCTAGAAGTAATATTTGCTTTACCAGCTAATTTTAAGCTAAGTATATATTCCCTCAGCTATAACTGGTCAACTTGTGAATGCTCTATATATTCTAACATCAGGTTACACTGATTTCTTCCCCCACACAGGCTGTTGCTTTCCCTACCAGATAGTAACCACACTTTCATGGTGGCTACTGCAGGGAACTAACTTCCTGCTGTCCTTCATACTTTACTTTTCTTTCTCTAAGTGATCAGGTGCAGCCTTAAGTTTTCCTGTTTATTTTTTGTTTATTGCCCATATACCTGAACCACAGGAAGTCTACATACCTGCTTGTGCATGCACACAAACAGACACAAACAGTCTTATTAGCCTTGCTCATATCTTTTTTTTCTTTATTTATTTGAGAGTCACAGAGAGAGAGAGAGAGAGAGAGAGAGAGAGAGAGGGAGGGAGAGAGAGAGAGGGAGAGAATGGGCACACTAGGGCCTCCAGCCACTGCAAATGAACTCCAGAGGTGTGCGCCCCCCTTGTGCATCTAGCTAACGTGGGTCCTGGAGAATCGAGCCTTGAACCGGGGTCCTTAGGCTTCACAGGCAAGCGCTTAACTGCTAAGCCATCTCTCCAGCCTTAGTCTTGCTCATATCTTAATTCTGTCCCTTTATTACATCCAGACATTTCAGCCATCTCCTCTTCTTTTCTTGTGTGTAAGAGGAGAGAGAGGGAGGGAGAGAGTGTGAGGGTGTGTGTGTTTTGGATTGGTTTGGTTAACTGCTTGTGATACCCACTGTTATAAGATTTGTTTTACAGCAGGAAAAAAAATGTTTTCTGGCTTTCAAGCAATGAAATATCAGTTAACAAAATACTCTGCTTACAACTCAAAGAATTTTTATACTATATTTTGGAAATGCTATTTTATTCAACAGATTTTAGTACTAATTTTTTCTTCTAAATACCATGTAATGGGTATAAAACTGTGGCTAAAGTAATTATTGCTTTTAATTACAAAAGGATTTGGTTTTTTTTTTTTAATTTGGTAAAGCAGTAGACTAGTTTAAAAGATACAGCAAAAATACCTGTACCTACTTTGGATATAACAGAACATCTCAATCTGTAATGATTCTTTATATTTTTGAGTAAAAATAATATGTATATATATATATATGGTAATGCTAGACTACTTAGAATGCTAGCTAGTGCTAGTGTAAGCAGATCTTTGCCCTGATTCTGATTGAGCACATTGTCAAATCTCCTATCAATTCTCACGATTAATTTTTCTAAACTATTTCCCAGCTTTTCTTGTCCTTTCCCCTGCCTCACAAGCTGGGGTGCTGGCTTTTGTCAGAATAGAATAAGAAGATAGAGCAGATAGGAGGTGGAGGATCAAGAGGTGAGTAAGATTAGGTAGGTGGTAAAAGATGGTCATGCAAAATTTGTATATATAGTCTTGCCCTTGAACTTTGGAAAGTTTCTGTTTAACTTAGAAAGTAGTACAAATAGCTCTTCAACATTTAAGAAAATCTTTCTCTAACATGTCTTCTTATGCCAACTGCCTGGTTGTATTAACAGTTTTGTTGTTAGTCTGCACACTAAAGTCACTATGTGCATATGTAAATATCTTCCCTTTGTAGAAGGAAGAGTAATTTTTAGTAACTTGTATAGTTTATAAGATTAACACCATCTCTCATTGAGATTGGTATGTAATGGATTAATTTTAAAAGCATATTTCTAAGTAAATAATGCTCATAATTAAAGACAGTGAATAAATAAGAAAAGGATGCATTTTATTTTCAGGAATTTTTTAAATGAATTATAATTACAAAATCTGTATCATAAGTTTGCCAACAGCCAGAAATCATGATTTATGAACTTGATTATGTAACATTTACTACAAGTTAAAACAACATAATAAAGTTTTAGAATGAGACTCATTGGAGTGTAAAATACTACTTACTACATAGTGAAGCTGAGACAGTTAATTTAGTATGTATAAAGCACATTAACCACTGCCAGGCCCATGCATAAGTTTGTAAGTAATAGCTAAGATTTCTTCTGTTTTTCTTGTTATAGAGTAGCAAAAGTTTTCTATCAAAATGACTTTGAGTTTATATCTTTTCTGAGCTGAGAAACTGATTTTACTAAAGACAGAAAAGTATGCACTTATTTCTACTATTACAAGTATTCTGAACAACCTATAAGGGTGTCATGTTGGTCCTGAGGAGATGGCTCAGTGGGTAAAGTGCTTGCTTTGCTAGCCTGAGGACCTGAGTCCAGTCCTCACGACCCACGTAAAATGTCAGGTTTGTGGCATATACCTGCAATCCCAACAATTGAGAGGCAGAGAAGGGACCTCAGAACTCACTGGCTAGCTGATCTGGTTCATTTGGTGAGTTGTAGGTTCTGCCAGAGACCATGTCTTGAAGAATAAGTTGGAGTGTGATAGAGGATTACTCCCCCACACACATCAACCTCTGGCCTCCACACACATGTGCAAATGCCTCTACACACATATACAAACATGCACACCATATGCACATTTTAAAAAGTCATCCTGGATCTTTGATTGCTGAGACATTTCACGTGGTACAAATGTCTAGGATATTCACACCTTCATACAGCCTTTTAAATAGCCAATTTGCTGATGATTGCATTCTTATTTTCTTTTTCTAAATCTTGTTACATAATTTTAGCACAGTTTGTATGCCTTAGTTACCTTCTTTGTATGTGAATAATTACTACATGTACATGTTTAAAAATGTCAAACAATAGCAGAGAGAAGAGAAAGAAAATGTTTATTCTCTTTTCCTTTATTCCTATCCTCATAGCATTCTTGTCGAGAAACAGAGAACTGTTTAAAGCTTCTCGTGTATGCTTTCAAAAATATTCTGTGCATTTACAAACATGTGCATAGATATCTACAAAATAAGCTATTCCTTACCTTGGTCTTTTTCACTAACGTTCTTTGATCTCATTGAGCATATAAAAGGTTGCCATCATTCTCAGAGCTTCAGTCTGTGTTCCACATACGTATAAACTGACATTTGTCATCCTATGTATATTGCTTATTTTATACTTTTTTAAAACTTGACCATATCACAACCAATACTCTATATATCTTTTACTGTGTAGATTTATTAGACAATTTCCTCTAAATAGACTTGCCAAGTCTGAGAAAATACATCTTAATTGAACCAAATATCACCTTACAATTTCCTCACATTCTAAAATGGCATAATACCAACTTTCAGATCTTATACTGACTAATGGATAAAAGGTACTGGTCTATAAATGAGGTTAAGAATTTTTTTTTTTTCATGTTTAAAAGTCATTCATACTTTCCACTAGAAATTCTTTGCTTGCTGGGAGTGGTGGTGCACATCTATAATTCCCTGCACTCCAGAGGCAGAGGTATAGGAAGATGAGTTTGAGGCCAGCCTGGAACTACAGAATAAGGCCCAATTCATCCTGGGCTGGAGTGAGATCCTACCTTAAAAAACAAAGAAATCCTTTGCCAGTGTTTATTGAGTTACTGTTCCCATTAAGTTTCTAGAAAAATCTTTTCAAGAGAATTGGCCCTTTATGTGTTGATTTTTTTATTTCTTCTTTTGACTTAGTATTATTAAATTTTATATGTAGAAATTTAAATTTTTATATTGTCAAGTTGCTTGTGTTAGTTTTACAGCCTCTGATATTAGACTTGCTCAACTATTCTTCATCTCTTTTTGTTAATTTGTATGTGTGTTTTCTATAGGATTTTGTTGAATATGTCAGGTTGATTTTTTCCTAGTAGGATAGAAATTCAGCTTAAAATTGTAGGTAACTAGTCTATCGTGCTAATACCTATTGTTGGAAATTGTTTTTCCTTTTTATCTTCAGTGATTTCCATTGTATACTATGCACTTGAGCTTATTTCTGGATGCTTATCCTGTAGTTTCTCATGCTGCCATACTAGCATATGCATCTGTTTTGTAATTACTCTGATATTTTGTCATATATTTGGGATACTTTAAAAAATATTTCTCAGTGTTTCTAATTTTCCATTAAATTTTGAAGTGTGTAAGGCAAAGATTTTTTTTCATTGTACAGTTAGTCTCTGAAGCCTAATTTTTGTATTAACTTCTTAATATCAACTCAATTTGAAGAATTCTCCTTTTCTTTTCTAGCCTTTAATCTAGACAACGAGCAACCAGATTATGATATGGATTCAGAAGATGAAACATTATTAAATAGACTTAACAGAAAGATGGAAATTAAGCCTTTGCAATTTGAAATTATGATTGACAGACTTGAAAAAGCAAGTTCCAATCAGGTACTGTACCATGTAAAAGTGTCTCTTGTTTTACAGGTAACCCAATTAACATCTTTATTTTGCATTGTGTGAGTGTATTGTATTTTATTATGTGAGTTTCTTGACATTCTAGAATTTCTGATTACAATAGTTCTTGAACATACTGCTTCATCATAATTTTCTTGGATGGGAATATGAAAAATACTGCTGTAGCTTTTTCCTATATACCTAAAAGTCAGTAGTACTTATAGTGTCACAGTCTTTATCATGGGACTATATTTTTTATACTTTAGCAATTTGGTTTGATTGGTTTTCTAAGGCAATTATCTTACATCTTCTTTGGTGGCCCAGATTTATTTAGTGTTCATGTTAAATAAATTTTATTTTGAATAACTTATGTTTACTTAAAATTTTACATTAGAAAAAATTATTCACAAAGTAATAGAGAAGTCTTTTAGTGAGATATTTCACATATTGCTTGGGAAATTTAAAATGATCTCTCTTTTTGAACACAGCTAAGTAGCATATGTCAAGAGCCTTTAAGTGTTTACACTGTTGTTTAATAACCTCCTCTCTGGAAATTACTCTCAAAAAATAATTGAGAGCAAAAGTGAGCCAAGGTTGTAGCTCAGTATTAGAGCTTTTACCTTATATATACAAGACCCTGAGTTCTGTCCCTCATGCCACAAAAAAAAGTTAAAATTAAAACAGATTTTTGAATAGGCATATTTAAAGTAAATTATTAGTTGCCTGAGGGATGGAATATAATATAGCAATGAAAATCATGATTGCATGGTAAAAGATGCTTAGGAAATTATTTATCATGTGATATTAGTGTTTGCACACAGGATATAGAATTGTTTATATGGCAAACTCTGAGGCACGTTTGGAACATATTTGTAAATGTGCATAAGAAAAGAGAACAAAGGACAACAAAATGCCAATAATGATTATATTTGAGTGCTGAAATTAATGGTGATTTGTATGTTCTTTTTTCAGTTTTTTCTGTTTTGCAAATTTACTATAACAAGGATCTGTTAATGTAATTAGATTTTAAAATAAACTTTTAAAAAATAATTTTGGTGTAACTGTGTGGTATATTAACATACTAATTATTCATAATAAAGAAGTTGTAGATATGAGTTACAAATAAGCTATAAAGTAGACTTTTTTGTTTTGTTTTTGTTTGTCAAGGTAGGGTCTTGCTCTAGCACAGCCTGATGTGGAATTCACTCTGTAGTCTCAGGGTGGCCTCAAACTCACAGCAATCCTCCTACCTCTGTCTCCCGAGTGCTGAGATTAAAGGCATGCACTACCACACTTGGCTAGAGTAAACTTTTCTTGAGGGGTATGGGTTTTGCTTTGTTTTTCAAGAGAGGATTTCATTCTAGCCCAGCTGACCTGGAATTCACTCTGTAGCCCCAGTCTGGCTTCAAACACATGGCAGGCAGTTTCTCTACCTCTCCCTGCAAGTGGTGGGATTAAAGACATGTGGCAATATGCCTGGTTTACACTAGACTCATAAAGCCAACTAGTTTACCTATAGAAATCAATTTTCCTTAAAACTGGTGAGATGGCTTACTGGTTAAGCGCTTGCCTGTGAAGCCTAAGGACCCTGGTTCATGCTCAATTCCCCAGGCCCCACGTTAGCCAGATGCACAAGGGGGCGCAGCGTCTGGAGTTCATATGCAGTGGCTGGAAGCCCTGGCACACCCATTCTCCTCCCCCCCCCCCCCGTCACTCTAAAATAAAACAATAACAACAGAAAAATAACTTATATTGTTTAAATCCCTGTGGTATTACCACCCTTTGTGTAAGTTTCCCACACTTTTCCATTGGAAACTTGTGCACATAGTTAGCTTTCTGTCAGCCTGTTGCTTGTTTAAATGGAAAATAAGACCCAGCGTACTATTAGAAGAGGAAAGAGGAGTGGGAAGGTAGCCCAGCTAATAAAGTGCTTGCATCACAGGCATGAGGCCCTGAGTTTGATCAGTTCCCATGTAAAAATATCAGGACTAGTGGTGTTGTAATCCCTGTGCTAGAAAGGTAGAGACAAGAGGATACATGGAGTTCCTGGTCAGCCAGTGTAGCCTAGCTGGCAATTAGCAGATGGTGTTCCTGAGGATGGTGGCTGAGGTTGTCACCTGGCCTATGTGTGTACATGCATAATCCCCCCCACACACACACACACTTATGCAGTCACATTTTTAAAAAACAGGTAAACAAGATGTAATTAATGCCATCTCATTTTCTTTTTGTTACTGACAAATTTAACCCTTCTAAACAACTGGTTAAGCACAGAATGTGGTAAGATCCACTTATTCATTGGGAGATAATGGTGGAAGTACTGTCAGAATCAAGGATTGGAGACACCACGTGGTTGGCTGCCCTCATTCCAAGTCCCTACTTTGTGAATTCATGAGTCTTTAATTTTCTTTTGGAGGGACTGGCATGGTGCCAGCTCCCAGGGCAAGGAATCAGTTTGTGGATAACCTCATATTTGTTAAATTAGTAAAAAGAATGAAGCACGCTTTCTGCCTCTTTATTCTGGAAGACTACTGCAATGAAGTCATTCTTGAGAACTCCAAGTGTCAAATGTTGTGATTAGTTTCACACCCCATCTAATGTTTATTTCTTGTCTTTTCTTTATGCCTTTTCCCCCCTGTGGTGCTGGGGATTGAACTAGGTCTTCTTGCATACTAAGTAATTTCACTACTGCTGAGCTGCCATCCTTATATCTTGAAACTGTCCCTATTGTTGTTTTTAAACAGTTCAGCCTTTTTTATTTCTCATGATCATACATTTGTTCATTTGAGACAAGGTCACACTGTGTATCTCAGGCTGGTCTTAAACTCATTTTGTAACTCACACTGCTCTCAAATCCGCTATCTTTCTGCTTCAGACACTGGGTGTTAGCATTACAGGCACGTACCACCACATCATTTTTTACTGGCTCTATTCCATTCAGTTTTTTTATTTTTTTATTTTTTATTTTTTGAGGTAGGGTCTCACTCTAGCCCAGGCTAACCTGAAATTCACTATGTGGTCTCAAGGTGGTCTTGAACTCACAGTGATCCTCCTACCTCTGCCTCCGAAGTGCTGTGATTAAAGGCATGTGCCACCATACCCAGCTGCATTCAATTCTTTTAAATATGAAAGTGTCATGAAATTTTATTCTTGGTGTTGCATACTGTTCATTTTAGGATAACATTACTTCATCACTGATTTTTTTTTTTAATTTTATTTATTAGTTTGCAAACAGAGAGGTGTAGAGAGAGTGGGAACGCCAGGGCATCTTTCCATTGCAGACTTAGTGCATCTAGCTTACATGAGTACAGGGGAATTGGATCTGGGTGGTCAGACTTTGTAAGCAAGCACATTTGACTTCTGAGCCATCTCTGCAGCCCCTCATTGCTGATTTTTAATAAATGCTGATATAAGCCATGTGCGTTTGTCCTTGACCTCTTTCAAAAGCTCTAGGATTTTTCTCTTCTCTGAAATTGCCTGTTGGAAACTCCACCAAGACTTTCCAGAGACCTCTCAAATTTAACCCTTCTAAAACTTAATTTACTGTCTCTGTTGGGTTTTTGTTGTTTTGTTTTGTTTTTGGTTTTTCAAGGTAACGTATCACCCTAGCTCAGGCTGACCTGGAATTTACTCTGCATTCTCATGGTGGCCTCGAACTCAAGACGACCCTCCTACCTCTGCCTCCCGAGTGCTGGGATTAAAGGTGTGCACCAGCACACCCGGCTTAATTTACTGTCTTATTGAGGATGATTTCTTTTCAGTAATTTAGAAAACGCAGATCATCTGTTTTTTTCATCTTCTTCCTTCAATCCCTAAATTTATATAGTCACATTTTTTTGTTTGTTTTTTGTTTTTCAAGGTAGGGTCTCACTCTGGCTCAGGTTGACCTGGGACTATGTATTAACTATGTAGTCTCAGGGTGGCCTCAAACTCACGGGAATCCTCCTACCTCTGCCTCTCCAGTGCTAGGATTAAAGGCATGCACTGCAACACTCAGCTCAGGTCACATTCTTTTAATATTAAAATTATCTTTCATTTAGGCCAGTTAGTTACAATCATGGACCTTTGAAGAGGAAAATGGTGCAATCACTTTTCAGTCACCTAAATTGGAAAATGGATGGTAGTTTAAATTAAAGTATTAATGTTAAATTTGCTAAAGTTGATTACTCTGATTATAAAAGAGAACATCTCTTTTCTTAAGAACTACATATGTAGGTGGGAAGGCATGTTGCTCAGTTGGTAGAGAGCTCTCCCAGCATGCACAAAACACTTAAGAGATAGAGGCAGAAGGACCAGAAGAAATTCAGGGTCATCCTTAACTATACAGTAAAACTAGCCTGGACTACATGAGACCTTGTCTTAAAAAAAAAAAAACAAAAAAACCCACACCCCAAAATGATAACTCTACTTAAATTTTTAGAGGGTAAGAGCCATGGCACATATAACTTACCCTGAAATGGATCAAAAAGTGTGTGTGTGTGTGTGTGTGTGTGTGTGTGTGTGTGTGTGTCAGGAGAGCAAGTGCCTGCATGTAAGTATGTATACTAGTAAAGCAAGTATATTTAAAAGTTAACAACAGTGAGTTTGGGCCTAAAGGGTATTCAGTTGCTACTTGAAATATTTTACTTTTGCAAATTTTCATACTTTTGTAGTAATTTCTAAATAAAGTTTAATTACAAGCTACCTTAAATGGCATTCTGTTGCATACAATTTCCTCTAACAAGAACACCTTAATAAAACACTAAAAAAATTTAATTATACTTTTTAATATTTTACTTTTATTTACTTATTTACTTATTTGATAGAGAGAGAGAAAATGGGCACACCAGGGCCTCCAGCCACTGCAAATGAACTCCAGATGTGTGTGCCCCTTGTGCATATGGCTAACTTGGGACTTGGGGAACTGAACCTGAATCCTTTAACTTTGCAGGCAAGTGCCTTAACCACTAAGCCGTCTCTCCAGCCCCAGTTATACTTTTTAATGCCTCAAAATGTTTTCATTTATAAACTCATCTCCTTAACATTATACCCTATTTCCACATAGTCATTAAAACTTCTCACCACACTTTATCCTAAAAAGAGTTTGTGTGTACTTCCTATCTTCCACTACCCCGCCCAAAAAAGAATGCTTCTTTGGGTGTAGTGGTGCACGCCTTTAATCCCAGCACTGGGGAGTTAGAGGTAGGAGGATTGCCATGAATTCAAGACCACCCTGAGACTATATAGTGAATTCCAGGTCAGCCTGGACTAGAGCGAAACCCTACCTCAAAAAAACCAAAAAATAAAGAAATAAAATACTTCTTCACATAACTTGGAGAAAAAAATAAGAGACCATCATTGTGAGTTCCATCATTTCTGTTTTTACCTTTTGTTCTCTTACAGAGGATTATCCTAACCTTTCTAACTTTTGTTTAGCTGTGGATCCCTTGAGTATTTCATTTTTATTCATCTTTTCTCTCATTTTTTTCTGTTGTTGTCTCTCTGCCCAAAACGGTATGCATGGGCCTCTATTTACTCAAGAATCCTTTCATTTAATTATATATTCCTCAGTAACCTACCACCCTGTTTTTCTTTCTTTGTCACAGTGAATGTTCAAAAGGTTAGATACACTTAGTGCTTCCTGTGTTTGCTTTTTACTTACAAACCATGTTCCTAAATTGAATTCTTTAAGGTTACTAGTAGCCTCCTAATTGTCATCCAGGAGACCCTTCTCAACCAACCTTCTCAGTATCCCTCTGGTACATTAGGTCTTGTCTACCACATTTCTTTTGTTTCTTCATCTTCTCCATTGCTACTGTGTATCTTATATACTGTTTTCTTTGATATCAGTGCTAAGCTCATTTATCTTACCAACAGATTCTGTTTCTACTTACTAAGCACCAAAATTTACTAAGCTCCAAAATGTATTTTTTGTGGGACCTTTCTTTGTGGAACTATAGCAAGTATTTCAAAATCATCATGTCCATATGAGCTGACCATCCTTGGCATGTAATGACTGACCTCTTTGTAATTATTTGTAGCCAGAAATATCAAAATCGTATGTATTTTTTGTTCTAAAATTTACTTGTTGTGTTTTTTCACCTCCCTCATTTTTATTGTCTCTCAACTGGATCACTGCAATATTGTCACCATTTTATTTAAAACCATTCACTTTAAAGAAATAAAAACTATAGAGTTCCTATTTCACTTTACTCCAGGCATACTCACCTTCTCTCTGGTACCTCAGTGTACTGTCCACTTTTTAAACTCTTCATTGTTCCTCTGCTAGAATGCCAGGACCTATATTTTTAATCCTGTAGTTTTAGTAAGCATGTTGTCTAAATCCTATTTCCCAGTCACTTGACAAGCTCCAGCATCTTTGTAGCCTGAAAAAGGAATTTCACACAGACTTCCACTGTGCTCCTTCCACTCAGCCACACTCCTTTTTTTTTTTTTTTTTTTTTTTTGGTTTTTCGAGGTAGGGTCTCACTCTGGCTCAGGCTGACCTGGAATTTACTATGTAGTCTCAGGGTGGCCTTGAACTCATGGCGATCCTCCTACCTCTGCCTCCTGAGTGCTGGGATTAAAGGCGTGGGCTGCCACGTCCGGCTCACACTCCATAATTTAGGGTCCCAGATTTGCAACAGTTCTATGTCCTAGTACCAGAATCTATTATAAGGGAAGCTGGTACTGTGAACTTTTCCTAAGAATGCTCCCAAAGCTACTGACGATTTACATTGTTCCTAAAACATGTGGATAAGTGTTCATCTTTTTTGTTTATCATTCTTTTAGGCTGCCACAAAATAACAGTTTTAAAGCTATTTACACCACTGTAATACATGTATGTTATGTACAAATTAGTGAAAGAGTAATTCACTTGTAAAAATAACTTGAATTTAATGTTTATAGTTTCCATAGCTTATTTAAAGTGTTCGCTTGTCCATATTTATTTTAACCTTGTACTATTAAAAGATCAGAGGGTCATTCCTATGATTGCAGAGGTTGATTTCAACCTGTCAGCAGTCTTTCGGTGTTTATAGGAAGTACTTTTCTCCTATAGTGGAAGCTTTAAAGAATTAACTATAGGAGTCTTCCTAAAGTAAACATGTCAAGCATGATAATAACTGGAATTATATGAACTTTATTTTTTTGTTGTTGTTTGTTTGTTTTTCAGACAGGGTCTCATGTAGCCCAGGTTGGCCTAGAACTCTTTTTTTTTTTTCCCAATAACACTGACTTTCATTCATCCATGTTAAGTTACCTGAAACAATATCTGTTGCATTTAAATGCTCATTAATGTAAATGGTTGAACAAGTGACTTCAACACAGCCTTATGACAACTTCCACAACAAAATAGCACTTTTTATTTTGTAAATTTTGACTCATTATTATTCCCAAGTTATGTTTGTTTTCAGCTCTTATATGTACAAGATGAAGAGAAATTTTAGTTAGAGAAGAGGATGCACCTAAAAAACAAATTTCTTGAAGCTCCATACACACATTTCAAAACTGCTGGGTCCCAAGTCCATTTATGAACTCTAGGGCTGTTAGCATCATGCTAAAGATACACTACCTGATAGTTTGTTAATTCTGCATAAATCAGGTCAAGCAATGTGCCAACCTGCAACAAACTTTATTCACTCTTTTGAACATTACATCATAATTTGATGTCAAAAACAATGAAACAAATCCCAACAGTATATGCAAAACAGCTTTATATTTACAAAAGATTGTTTCCCATACTGATTAATCCAGGCAACTGACTCACTGGTTTATGCAACTCTATTGAAGAAAAATAAATCAGTTCCCAGCAGACTATTAGTTGAAAATTTATCCATTGACAATTTGTATCATGTATTCAGTGCTGTATTAAACTGTAGTAGAAAGTAGGTTATCTAATAGCTCCATGTCTCCTAAAAATTTAAATGAGAATTACAAAATGTTTTGAAACCTTGTTTTGGAATACAACTTCCATTCTCTTTAGAACAAGAACACATTATTCCTTTATTGACATGCATGAAATATATCACATTTTCTGTTTTGTTGATGCTATAAATTCATTACTAATTCTCCAGATATATCAGGTATAAGCATAATGATATGTAATCTCAAATCTCAGTGGAAGGCTCAAAAACAAGAATGGATGCCACTAGAATGTTTCCTTCAATGTGACAGCTAAACATACATCTCCCTCCCTCTCAGGTGGCTTCTTTAGCATGTTAGAGCAGTGGGGAAAAGATTAGTTTCATAACCAATTTAGAGTGAAGACATTGGCCATATAATACATATGTGCCATTGTTTAAGACATCTCTGAACCTTGGGCAACTGTTCTTTTGTGACTGCTTTACAGTTTCTAAAAGTAGTTGTCCAAAGAACTTGAGTCTTCTCAAATGAGCATGTGGATGGATAGAGGTCAGTGAAAAATAAAATTTATAAAAATGAGGGCTGATAGGGAACAGCCTGATAAACTAACAAGGGAACAGTAGTTTAAATTTCATTCCAGCTCTAACGCAGGTTGTTCTGACTCTAAGGTAACATCACATGGCACACTTCTGTGTCCATTCCCTTGATACCGTGTTGTACTCATGTCTTTATTACATAGACTCATGCAGTCTCTGGCACTAGGGGCTCATCTGGGCTTGGATCACAGGCAGTGAACAAATGGATGAAAGAACTTTAGAAATAGTTAAATCGGGAGACCACTGTGATGGCAGAATATCAAGATAGATGCTGTCTTTACTGTTCATATTTAGATGATAAATTCTTGTTGTAATGCAACCATAAGTAGTTTAAAGGGGTAATGTGTAGGAAAATGAATTGACAAAAAGAATATACCACCTTGATGTGGGTTGTCATTAGGTCCCATGATTTTGCCTTGCCAGTGAAACAGATCATCCCCCACTGGACCTGCAGAATATTGTGCTGGAGGGTCACAGGCAAAAATCACTAAGTTCCTTTTTAATCCATTTCAGTGCCATAGTCTGCTTTTTGCCTGGGTCCTCACCATGGTGATGTATGTGTGGTTAAAGGTCTGGGCAGCAGGAAAAGATTCTCTTTTTGTCTCACACTGGCTCTGCCAGGCACAGGTGCTTGGTATTCATAAAATGGATGTCATAAAACCTTACGGGCAGGCTAACTGGAGCTCTAGCCTAGAATTCTTCATCCCCCTTCCTCTCTACCTACTAACTGGGATTACAGGCATGTGTGCCATCCCACCTAACAAATGATAAGAGTTTGACTAGGTTAATGTCACACTTCCCTATGAGTGAGAGAAGTATTCTTAAGCTGTGGCATTAGTCTTAGAACTTATATAGGTGCCCCCATTTTTTATTTGAACTCATGGCCCTTGAAAAATAATGCATAATGTTTGAGTGGTTTCTCAATGACAGGACGACTGTCAAATCTTTCTTACTAAAGCTTGAAGATCCATATTCTGGACCTTGTGTAAGCATAATGCTTTCTCAACAGATGCAGAATATTCAGAATGTGTATTTCTTTTTAATTGAATACTGATGTTTTCAGGTTGGCTTTCTGTAATTCTGTAGCATTGGGTAAATTATGAGTCACTTGAGTAAAAATATTTCAAGCTGTCTACATAAAGTCATATCACAACTTCATTGTGTCAGTATTTAGTTTGTATATATGTGATGTATATGCATGTGGCTTTCCCAGATGAAGATTTTCTTGATTCTGTCTTATTTCTTAGTGAACTAATGTTCAGTGCCAGATATTTACATTGCTCTCATACTGCTTACTTTATAATTTTCTTGCCTTTCTTGTCATTTTGTAAGTTTCTTTAGGTAGTGGGTTTAACTTAGTTTCATTCCTTCTTTCTCCATACCTGTTAAGTAATGATGGGCTGGTAGTGTCTGTTCTTTCCTTCCATCTAATTGTCTTTAAAAAATAAGAACCTGGGCTGGGGAGATGGCTTAGTGGTTAAGGTGCTTGCCTGAGAAGCCTAAGGACCCAGGCTCGATTCCCCAATACCCACGTAAGCCAGATGCCCAAGGTGGTGCATGCATCTGGAGTTCATTTGCACTGGCTGGAAGCCCTGGCATGCCCATTCTGTCTCTTTCTCTCTCTAAAATAAATGAATAAAATATGTTAAGAAATAAATAAAAACCTTTAATTTTCACGTGTCATTTATTAGTTTATAGGCTATAGATTTTGTTTATAGCTAATGAAATGGTTCTTGTCACCATGGTACTAATGATAGTATAAAAGCAAAGCCCAAATGCTAAGATGATTTTTGCCTCTTCATCTCCACTCATCTAATCAAATAGCTCCACATGATCTTGGAAGTGCCGATTTTGTGGAGTTTTGATCATTTAATAATATAACAGTTTTACTAGTTGTCTTAGAACAGCTAAAGCTACATTTTACACGTGATTAAAAGCAAATTATTGAGGACTGGAGAGATAGCTTTGCCACTAAGGCCTTGCCTACAAGCCCAATGACCTAAGTTCATACCCCAGTGCCCACATAAAACAAGATGCACCAAGTGGCTCATGCATTTGGAGTTTATTTGCAGTGGCTGGAGACCATGGTGTCTCCATTCTCTGTCTGTCTCTCTTCTATCTCTCTCTACTTGCAAACAAATAAATAAATAATTTTTTAAGAAACAAGTTATCCTTAAAAATAGAGCATTGGAATAGAACAATCTAAAATCAATGACTAACTGTAAGCTGTGTATTATTATTTGTTGTAATGAAAGGGGGATACTTATAAACAAAGCAAAAAGACATTTGCAAGCTGAAACAAGGAGCACATCCTATGTGAGCATAGGAAGTAGGGAGAGTTTGTTGCAGTGTTATATGAGAGGCTTGCTGCTGATTAGTGGAAAGAGCCTTCTCCCTATTATTAGGTTAAGTTCATAATTTGATTAACAAAAATCTATAAAATATTATCATAAATATAATGACCAAAAAGCCGAAGCACAACACATATTATGGAATCATTTATCTTGTCCATCAGTAAACATGAGAGCTGCTGTAAGTATGAGTCAAAATTTTATGAGCTCCAGAAAATTCTGTTTAGGATTGATGGTGTAGCTCAGTGGTAGAGTTCTTGGGCAGCATGTATAAAGTCCTGGACTCTGTCCATTGCACCATGACCTCCGAATCCTACAGAAAGCGCTGTTGTTGTTGTTTTTCTAGTCTTGTCCTTGTAGACTTTGGAATAAATACTACCATTATAGAGAACTTCATCTAACAGTTTGAAGGTATCTATTTAAGGAAAAGGTTTAGAGGGCTATGGGGAGATGGCTCAGTGGATAAAGTGCTTGTTGTAAAAGCATGAAACAAGCCAAATCTGTGAGCTCTGGGCTCCTGTGGCAATGGCAGAAGGCATGTGATGTCAGACTCTGGCCTATACATATACACACACACATACAAACAAATGATGTTTAGAAATACTAGTTCTTTGGCTTGTCATGTTTCATGCTCTGGCCTTCCTTTGTAAAGTTCCAAGTTACTTAGTTTCTTGGATATTATTAAGCTACCTTTCCGAAATATTGAGTTACCAAAGAATGGCCATGAATTGTTTTATTTACTAAATTAGTTGCCACATGGATTAGACTACATGAGATGAATTGTTACTGTATTTTCTTTCCGTAACATAAAGTAAGCAGTCAAATTATAATAAATCAACTGATTAACCTGAAAAAGTCACCACTCTTAAGATTTGAAATACAATGATGAGTTACCAGTACTGTGAGGTGATTTTTATATAACGTGTATCGATCTCTATATATGTTATATACATAGATATATAAGGTTAACAAGAAAACTTTCCAACACATGATGTTTCGATGTGTTTTCAGCATCTGGTTTTATGTGGGCACCAGGAAATTGAACCTGGTCCATCCAGCCTTGCAAGAAAGCACCTTTAACTACTGTGCCATCTCTCCAGCCCTTTTTAACTTATTTTGAAAATGAGTCTTTATTGCTAAAGTTGAGAAGACATAGTGAGGCTTTTCAACCCCCAAATAACATTATCTTTTTCAATAGTACACTAGAAATGATTATGTGAAAATGCCATTGCACTGTCCTGAAGATTCAAGTCAATATGTGTTGAACTATAAAATTTTTACCAACCTCAAATTGAATTATGGCTAGATTCATAAAGGAGATACAGACCCTGCAGTACCTGTGTCAGAATTACTAAGGAAGTATCTGTCACAGATGTGTCATGAACAGGAAGAACATAAGAAAGAAGAATTCTCTAGTACTTAGCCAACTTAAGTAGTGAAGTTACACACATATATATTGAAAATTGCAGCTGGGTGTGGTGGCACATCTTTAATCCCAGCACTTGGGAGGCAGAGGTAGGAGGAGTGCCATGAGTTCAAGGCTTCCCTGAGACTATGTAGTAAATTTCAGGTCAGCCTGGGCTATAGTGAGATCCTACCTTGTAAAAAACATTACATAGTGTTGAAACATATCCTTTTATCAGTTCCAAAATAGCCATATTATATAGTACGTTACAGTATATTGTATTTTGGAGGTAAGTAAAAAGAAACTTGGACCCTCTGCTTTCAATTGAAAACCAATCAGTATACATTCTAACAAACTTGCAAACTAGTAGAACTTCAAATACCTAAATCTAGGTATGTCAACTAAAAATAATTTTTAAATCTTTTTAAAAGCAAATATATAGAATTGTATAATACAGGGAATTTTAAAAAACTAGTTATCTTTCATGATTTACCTGCCATCATAATACGTAATCATAAATGGGTCACATTTTTTTTCTTATAGCTGTAGTTTGATTTCTTTTTCAAACATTTCTGTTGATGACTTCTTATGTTTTCCATTTAGCTTGTAACACTTCAAGAAGCAAAACTACTGCTAAATGAAGACGATTACCTTATTAAAGCTGTTTATGACTATTGGGTAAGAAAACGTAAAAACTGCAGGGGGCCATCCCTCATTCCTCAAATTAAACAAGAGAAAAGAGATGGCTCTACAAACAATGACCCTTATGTTGCCTTTCGGAGAAGAACAGAGAAAATGCAGACCCGAAAGGTAATGTGCATATTAGATTTAATTGAATTTTTCTTAATATAATGGTTTTTCCAATAACTTGAACATGACCAACAGTAATGAACTGTTGAATGTCTCTCAAGTTGCTTTTATTGACTATGTGTTTACAGTATTTATCTATTACCCCTGCCCTTGATCAGTCTGATTGATCATCCTAGTTTAAGTTTGATGTTAATGTGATTAGGAATTGTGTGTCCTTACACACCTCAGACATTTAAATTTAGTAAATTATACATCTAGTGTGGATCTCTTCTGATTGAGAAGCCGAAAATTTGAAAAAATATTACTTTGTCACTTACGAGCTGATGGTTCCTTTGAAACAATATTGCTAGGTCTTATAGTAGAAATTGTCCCTTGCTTCTTCTAGCTGATAAAGGCTGTGGGAAGTAAGGAAAGGTTCATTTTCAATCCTATTCTGGCAATAGCCAGAACTAGCAATGGGATCTTCTCATTTTCTGAGTCGTCAGTTGTGACAGATTTCAAATTGATAGAGCAGTATGAGCCAGAATTTTAAGAGAAACACGATTCATATTTTGGAATGATGGGGTAGGTGAAAGTGTTGTTTCAAAGGAGTTATTCACAGCCTTACATTTCACATAATTAACAGTAAATACTACCTATGATAACACATTCTCTGACATCACAAGGAATCGGACGCATAGTGTAAAAACCATGAAGAATTATGATTCAAGGCAAAGCATTTCTGTGTATTCTTACTTCTAACATTGAAAGCTTGTCTTTGTAGCTGTTAACATAGCAGCTGTGACAGTGACAGATACCCGGAATGGTGTATTTTAGGTGAAACTGCCCAACTGAGCAATAGCCAGAATTTTTATATCTTTGCTTTCTTCTTTTTTCACTATGTAGTCTGAGGGTTTGAACTCACAGCAATCCTCCTACCTCTACCTCCCGAGTGCTGGGATTAAAGACGTGTGCCTTTAAGTACAGATGAGTGTCCCTAACTCAGACTATTTGCAGCTTAGTATTCTAGTTCTTAGCTAGAGGAATTTAAAATATCTTAAGAATATTTAACACCTTACTTAGACTAAAATGAGAAACGTATATGATGCAGTAAAACTTAATTAGTGGGCATAAGGAGAGATGTTTACCAGACCATTGGAAATCTGAACTTCCAGTTGCTTTGTAAAACAATTTAATTACTACTGGAAGTGACTATTAGACTTCCTGTAGTGAATAGTTATTAAAGAAGTTAAAAATAGTAACATTTTTTATATTTAAATAATATTCTGAATTTTTCTGTTTCATTCTTTTGTTTTTAGAAGTATTACTGGTAGCTGGCTCCTGTATTTAGACATCACTACCATGTGTTCATCAGTACTATTTTTTTTTCTGACACAGATGCTTACCCTTTTATTATAGTGACAGCCCTCTGCAGAGTGGTACATTATCTTTTCTGATGCTTTTACTTTTTGTTCTTTTCTGCTTTCAATTACAGGACCAAATACTATCCCAGTCATGCACAATGTGCTGATTATAAGTGTTTAATTGTATTTCGGAATTGGAAAGATGGGGAGCTATCCCAGGTGTTCAGGAGGTGGGCAAACATTGGGTTATGCAAAAATAAATACAACTAATAAAGCCTCCATTTTATTTTTTATTTATATAACTTGAAAACATTTCTTGTATAGCTGGCACAAAGGCCAAATTACTTCTAAAACATTTGTTTGACAGTTGAGAATTTCATTTTAATCCACTAAACTCAAATTCAATGTAGTCATGCGTAAGTTCTGTATTAAATTTTTTTTTCATTTTTTTTTTAACTTTTATTTATTTGAGAGAGAAAGACATAGAGGGAGAGAGAGAGAATGGGCACGCCAGGGCTTCCAGCCTCTGCAAACGAACTCCAGATGCGTGTGCCCCCTTGTGCATCTGGCTAACGTGGGACCTGGGGAACTGAGCCTCGAACCAGGGTCCTTAGGCTTCACAGGCAAGCGCTTAACCACTAAGCCATCTCTCCAGCCCCTGTATTACATTTTTAAACAAAATATCCTCAAAGCACTACCATATCTAAATTAACTGATTGAGAAGTCCTACATCAACATATGTACATGAGTGTATATATACATAGATACATAGTAGTCACCTATGAATTATCCTTTGCTTTTAAAAGATTTACACATGGTTTTAAAGTACAGTAGTTTGAGATTTGACAGTAGATACAGAAATATGTAACTGGAATTAGAAGAAAAGAATTGGCTAAAGCAGAAACTGTAGTAAGAAAGGGTAAACAGCTGATTCAGAGAAAGGCATGGTTTTATGAGAATATAAACAAGGTCAGGGCTGGAGAGATGGCTTAGCAGTTAAGACACTTGCCTGCAAAGCCAAAGGACCCCAGTTTAATTCCCCAGGACTCACATAAGCCAGATGCACAAGGTGGCGCATGTGTTTGGAGTTTGTTTGCAGTGGCTAGAGGCTTCCCTCCCTTTTTCCCTCTCCCTCTCTCCATCTTTCTCTGTCTGTCTCTCAAATAAATAAAATTATAAACAATGTCAATATGAACTTGAGATTTCTACTATTGATACAACTAGAAATTGGTATAGATCTATGTGTATGTACATTCACTTATTATATGTATTTCTTAGCTGTGTTTGTGGAGAAGGCATATAAGCAGTGATACCCAGTAGCAGTGCACATGCCTAGATCTTAGTTTTAAGTAGGTTTTTTTAAAATATTTTATTGTTATTTCTTTACTTAAGAGAGAGGGAGGGAGGGAGGGAGGGATGGAGGGAAGGGTGGATGCACCAGGGCCTCTAGCCACTGTAAATTAATTCCAGACGCATGCACCCCCTTATGCATGTGGCTAATGTGGGTCCTAGGGGATTAAACCTGGGTTCTTTGGCTTTGCAAGCAAATGCCTTAACCTCTAAGCCATCCCTTAAATACTAATTTTTGTTAAAAGGAACTAGGACTCTTCTATCCCCTTTGCCCTTGCCCCCCCCCCACACACACACACTTGCTGGTCCCCTGCTTCTTCTAAATCATCCTTTCTTTTGCTTTCTTGCTACATGCATTCCATTACCCTCTCCTCACTTAAGATCTCTCCCTCCCCTTTCCCCTTTATTTATTTTTTTAATATTTTTATTTATTTGCAAGCATAGATGGATACAGACAGACAGAGAAAAAGACAGAAATAGTATGGGCATGCCAGGGCTACTAGTGCACTACATTACAAACTCTAGATGCATGAGCCACTTTGTGTGTCTCCCTTTATCTGGGTCCTAGGGAATTGAACCTGAGTCATTAGGCTTTGCAGGTAAGTAAGCACCTTAACTGCTGAGCCATCTCTCCAGCCCACTTTTTATTTTGATGATCTACTCATATTTATCTGTATTCTTCATATGAAAAATTTGTTGTATTTAGTCTAGTTAAGACCCAACAATCCCTAGTTCAGTCCATTTTCCTGCAAATGTTAGGATTTAATTTTTACCGCTGAAAGAAATTTCATTCCTTACTATACATTTTTTCCTTATCCATTCATCCATGGAACTCTATTTATTTATAGTAGATTTCCAAACTTCCAAATGTTATCAGAACCATGGAGCTAAAATGTTACCATTTGAAGAGCTGGATAAGAACACTTCCTGTGCAAGCATGAGGGCCTGAGACTGCCTATGTTTGATTCACCAGCACCCATATAAACAGCTGGGCATATGGAACTCCAGTCCTGTGGAAAGTAAAGACCAAAGCATGCTGGGGCTTGCAAAAACAGCAAGCTCTGGAATCGATGAGAGACTACATCTCAAGGAAACATGCAAATGAGCAATGGAGGGGCAAGGAGAAACCTGACATTCTCATATGCACACCTACACCACATACATACTATATGCACCACAAACAAAAAGTCAACATTTGGCAGCCACCATAGGAATAATTATTTTAGGTAAAACAATCAGTGAACACTAATGAGGGAAATTTTGATGAAAACAAAATACTTGTATATGCCTACAGTTTATTGGCTAATTTAAAGGGGAAAATAATACTTCACTAGAGAAACTGGCAGACACCATCTTAGTTAAATGATCAGCAGTAATGAGCTAGATTATGTTATCTAACCTGATATGATATGAGGGGGATACAATATTATTTATATGGTTGTTGTGTCAAAAATATATCTCCTGGGGCTGAAGAGATAACTTAGCAGTTAAGGCACTTGTTCTGCAAAGCCTAAGGATCCAGGTTCAATTCCCCAGTACCTATATAAGATGCACTTTATGGCACATGCATCTAGAGTTTATTTGCAGAGGATAAAGGCCCTGGTATGCCCATATTCTCATTCTCTCTGTCTCTCTCAAGTAAATAAAATATTAAAAAGAACATTCAAGCCAAGTGTGGTAGCACACACCTTTAATCCCAGCACTTGGGAGGCAGATGTAGGAGACTCACTGTGAATTCAAGACAAGACTGAAACTACCTAGTGAATTCCAGGTCAGCCTGAGCTAGAGGGAGACCTAACCTCATAAAACCAAAAAAGCAACAATAAAAAACAAGTTGTTAGCTGGGCATGGTGGCACATGCCTTTAATCCCAGCACTCAGGAGGCAGAGGTAGGCATATACAGTACCCTATACAAAGTAGGCATTTCAGTTGTTACTGTTGATAATATTAATTTTATTAGATTGGAAGTTCTAGGGATTATTGACTAGTTACTCCCACCGCTAATTGCTGCTTAAAGCAATGCTATAGATTGTACCTTTTGTCACTGAGTGCTAAACAAGAAATAAAATTGAATCTTCTTATGATTAAACAAAAAGATGACTTGTTAACTTGGCTTAAAGAAATATTCCATGTGCAGGCTGGAGAGATGGCTTAGCGGTTAAGGCACAAGCCTGCAAATCCAAAGAATACAGGTTCAATTCCCCAGGACCCACATAAGCCAGAAGCACAAAGGGGCGCATGCGTCTGGAGGCCCTGGCACACCCATTCTCTCTCTCTCTAAAATAAATAAAAATAAAAATACTCTATTCAATATTATTAAATGATTTATCTTAAGATTATTTTCAGTGGGAAAATAATCTAGTTTTTCTAGTTTTTATTTTCTCTTTTATAATCCTCCATTATGAAATCCCAACATTTTTAAAAGGAAATTCTAATGTTACTGAATTACTGACTCAAGAATTAAAATATTGCTAACACATAGTTGAGGGATAGAAGTATATTTTTAAACATAGTTCTTTGCCCAATATAAATTAAATCTTATATGTATATTTGATTTAAAATATTGATTAGTAGTAATTTTATTTGCAATTGGAAGATACTTATTACAACTGTGATTATCTAGTTAGCAGGACTTTCACTTTGTAATTAGTTGAAGTTATGTCTTATGTTTAAAATTAAGAAGCAGCTAGAAATATTTAGAAATTCAGAAATCTGCTAAATCTCTTTAGTCTCCTACACTGAGGTGTGACTGCATTGAGGCATGATAATTTTATTTCTTGAGGGGCTAGATAACTTGCTTTCAGTTTTCTGACTTTGTAGATGAAATGCTTTGTCATTGTTCATGCTTACATTGTAATACCATGGACTTTATAGCCCCTACTTACCGGTTTTCCAGGATGACGATCATTTTGCCAATTTTAGTTTGATACTGGCAGAACTACTTTCATCATTGGAAAATACATTGCTACAGTATGAGGCATTTATTTTTTTATATACTATGTTTTGTTTCAGATGAATGCTTTTTTTAAATTCTCACATTGGAAGGATTCTTTCTGTGTCATTCTGTCTTTTCAGTAGCTTGCAACATATTTGCTGAATATTTATGGAAAGATATTTGCTTCTACTTAGCATCTTCAAAGTCAGATGAGTTCTCATTGTATTTGTAAAATAAGTTTTGATCTAATAAGAATTTGTTGAGTAAAATTAGAAATATGGACAATTAGGTTGTTCTAAAATTGTTACTGTTTTAACAGAATCGGAAGAATGATGAAGCCTCTTATGAAAAAATGTTGAAACTAAGACGAGAATTTAGTAGAGCCATAACAATTTTGGAAATGATTAAGAGACGAGAAAAAACGAAACGAGAATTATTGCACTTAACCTTAGAAGTTGTGGAAAAAAGGTAACATTTTTACTATTACATACTAACGGCAGTTTTAGCCTAGCTCTGTGACAATTAATAATGATTCTCTAACAGAAATCTTTTTATTTTTTTAAGGCTTATTATGATTACTAGGTAATTTTGAAAATTAAGTTGTTACTGAATTGAGTCACATTTTGAGGAAATTTTGGTTTGTAGAATAGATTCTGTACTAAATTTTATTTTTTTATTTTTATCTTTTAAATTTTTTTGTTCATTTTTATTTATTTATTTGAAAGTGACAGAGAGAGAAAGAGGCAGATATATAGATAGAGAAAGAGAATGGGCGCACCAGGGCTTACAGCCACTGCAAACGAACTCCAGACGTGTGTGCCCCCTTGTGCATCTGGCTAACGTGGGTCCTGGAGAATCAAGCCTCGAACCAGGGTCCTTCGGCTTCACAGGCAAGCGCTTAACCACTAAGCCATCTCTCCAGCCCTCTGTACTAAATTTTAAAAAGACTTGTGGCAGAATCATTAAATTTTAATTACAAAAACCTAAAAGTTATTCTGCACACTTTGAAGGAAAAATGAATCTTGATTTTATTTTCTTTCTTGAAGACAATATTGTTTTGATATGTTCTCTTAAAGTATTTTCTTGTATAATTAAATAGACCAAAGTAAACCTAATGGAATTTTGTCTGATTCCTGAAGTAATCATTTTAAACATTTCCCAGTGCTTGAATATAAGGCATATGAGAAATTCATGGTCTGTATACCTTAGCCTTTTCTTTTAGTTTTGTGGTTTGTTGTGTTTTTACTAAATTCAAAATATGAGCTGTCTTGTTTCTATAAATTTTCTCTTTAAAAGTAATGTGATAACTTAAAGCTGGATACATGCCTGTAATCCCAGTGGTTGGGAAGTGGAGGCAAAAGAATCAATAGTTCAAGGTTATCCTCAACTATATAGCAAGTTTGAGGCCAGCCTGGGCTACATGAGACCCTGTTTCAACACCCTACCCACCAAATCTGATAATTATTTTGCTGCTTTAATTAATTAAAATGTCGTTGTTTGGGGTGTTATCTTTTCAAGATATCATTTGGGAGACTATGGAGGTGAAATCCTTAATGAAGTGAAAGTCAGTCGATCAGAAAAAGAACTATATGCCACTCCAGCAGCTCTTCATAACGGAAGTCATCACAAAGGTCAAGAATGCAAGACTAAGGTAGATATCCTTTAAGTTTAGTTTTTACTATTTACAACCATTTTGCTAGTTTTTATTTTCACATTGACCTGTTAATCTTCATAAGAAGTCTTAAGGTTCTTTTGCTGTGTGACTTCTCGACCATAGCTAATAAGTATAAGTTCATAGTTTAAGTTTATGTCTACCAAAGTGCATCTCCTTCCAATATCCTGTCTCCTGTTTTAGAGAATAAGGGCAGTTTTTAAATCATTGTATTATCCTTGCCAAATGCTGCATCCAAATCTAAAATGTAAACCTTAAAAAGACTTTTCAGTTATTCCTGTTAACATCATTGCCAGAACCAGCATTTATCAGTTATATAGCTTGACTGACTTGAGAATGTTCTCTAGCTTCTGAGTCATAGTTTCTTTTGAATCAGAGATTTAGATTCATGATTATTTTTATTCTTAGAGTAATTAATACTCACTTGCCACAACCAAGAATTTATTAGGGTATGTAAAATTAATAAAACATAACTTTAAAAATCTTAGATTAAATAAATATTGACATGAAGCATCTAGACAATAGGGCCCTAGTCTATAGCAAGATTTTTTAGGTGACTTAGGGTGTTTGTGGAAAATTCATCTTTTAAAACATGCACTTAAGTTTTTCCTGGGTTCATTCTGAAACACCAAGGAAGTATATGTGGCAAGGTGGCTCCTCCTTTATTTAACCCAAATCAGTTCAAACACAGGTTCTTATTAATCATAGGCATCTAGCCTACCTACCTGATTCCCTTTAAATCACACTTGCCTCCAGAGCCAGAAAACATAATACCACAAATGTCATCTCATAAGCTATCTTGTAACTTATTTTATATCGGGAATGTGGTTCCTAGGCATTAGAATATGAAGATCTTTGTCTAGATTATTGAGTCAGCCATTACTGTATGTTCAATCTTACAATAGGTCTTACCTAAGAATAAATAGCCAAGTATTAATTTTAGAGACATGATTGTACCTAAATTGTCTAATTCCATTACACATAGTTAACATTTAATTCTTCATTTATTGCACCTTAAGCTCTGGAGCATTTCTAAGAATTAGAGTTTTCTTTTTGATGTAATAGTTATATACATATTATCTATTTCCATGAACAGTTTATGTCATACTGCATATGATTTACCACTCGAGCAACATGTTTACTATGTGCATTTTTTCATCCTAATATAGTGGAGAAATTTATACTCCTCTTTAGTAATTTTATACCTCCATATTGTTTGTACTTTTGTCCTCATAACAGTCATTTCCAACTTTTTTTTAATGCCAGTATCTTAAAGTAAAATCAAGGCTGCTCTCCTAAAGGCAGGAGGGGCTAGACTGCTCCAAGCATTCCCTTTGCCCATGGACTGCAGAAGAACTCAGCAGAACCCTGGGGAACTTAAGAACCATCTGGTTATTGTTCAGTCGAGGTCAAAATTATATGTTCTCAAAGATGAGAGAGGTTTTTTTCTAGTTAATAAACTTGCTTTCTCAAAAGATTACCACCCACAGATATTTTTTTAAATTAGAAGTAAATATAAAACTGAATTAATAAGTTTGTGGTCTAACTTGAGTTCCTTTAAAAAGTAGTTAGTAATTTGCTTCATATAGTGAATTTAAATAGGAATTGAATTTAAATACATTTTAAACACTGAATGACATGCTTATAGAGCAATCTAAAAAAAAAACTTACTAATGCTTTATTCATATAAAAACCAAAGTTAACCATTAGTTTTTATTATAACTTACAGAAAGCAAATCTAAAACACTTTTCACTTTATGATCACAATAAATTTTGCATACTTAAAACAACAATTAAAATCATCTCCTTGATAAAATGTATGTTTCTCAAAGAGCAACATAGCTTTTCATGACTTCTAAAATGATTTTCGTTTCTTCCTTTTGGGGGAAAATCGTCATGTAAACAGCACCCTCATCATTTGTCTTTGAAAGAAGAGGCTTCTGATGTGGTCCGTCAAAAGAAGAAGTACCCAAAGAAGCCTAAAGCAGAGCCTTTGGTAACACCTCAGCAGCCCACTCCGGAGACATTGCCTGTGGTCAATAAGAGTGACATTAAGCAATATGACTTTCACAGCTCAGATGAAGATGAATTTCCACAGGTGCTTGTTTTAAAACTTTGTAAAGACATTTCCTCCTCCTTCTCTATATTACTATTCTTTTAAAACATAATTAATATCTTAGTTTTGGTTTTTGTTTGTTCACCTAGTGTTATAAAACATTTTCTATATATTTCTTATATATACACACACAAATAAATATGTTGCCACTAAAACAGTATTTACTTTCTATTATTTTCTCAGTTATGTAGAATTTATTCAGTTGTGGAACACACGGTTTTCAGCTTTTGTCTTCGAAAAATTAGTACCTTGTCTTTTCCTTTTGTATTTAACTTGGATATATAGAAATGGAATTACTGGGCCAAAGATTATCAGTATTGTAAGACTTTAAAACATAACTGTACCCATTGACCAGCCATTCTCTTTATAACATTCAGTAGAAATTTTGCTCATTTCTCAGGTAACAGGTATTTGAATTAAATGATTTAGAAAAGCTGATTATAGTGAAAAATTCTTTTAACAAATATTCAACTCTTTTATAACAACATATCTGGAATAAAATTTTAAATTCATTTTCATAAGTGCTTTTTATGTGCTATTTCTTAAATTACTTAATTATTGTATTTATTGAGGGAATTACAAAGCCAAGGAAAGGGACCCACATGGCTAGAGATCTTATATGGAGAGCCTGGGAAAACCATGGGGGAAAAAGTGAAAACAGAAAGTTTAAAGAGTTCCTACCTTTTAGGGAGCTGGGGAGGATAAAGAGCCCATGTGGAGAGTAAGGGATAGAGTGTTCTCCCCTTACCAACAGCTGAAAGTTCCCAAGTGATCAGGCAGCTCAGAGAGCATGCCTCCCTTGCAAAGTTAGGGCTAGAAGTTGTCTCAGGAGCAGGCTAACCAAGTTCTGGGGTCTCAGCTTGACCAACCACAGTATAATGACCTCCATCCCAAGTGGGACCCTAGGGAACCAGGCAAGAGATAAGAATCCACATCATTCTTTGATCTGTCACAAGTGCATATTTTCCTGCCTTTTTTTGTTGTTGTTGTTTTGTTATTTTCAGGGGCACAGTCACCCTAACTGCCTACTCCCTCTCATTTCCCACTCTTGAGAAGATATTCTAACTGCTGTTACAGGAAAGAGGAAAATGACTGGTCAGTCTTTTAACTGCTTCCTGCTGAGTGGGGGTGTAGACATATTGCAGTTAGAATCATTCCTAGAGAGGGGGAACTGTTCTAAAGGACCTCAAAAGTATGTTGATGGAGTGTAGGAAAATAGTCCTGGAAGAAAATGTTAGGGTGAAAGAATAAAAGTAAGGAGTTAATGAGAAGTGAACACACAGCCAACTGGTGGTAGCCTACAGGGTTTTCCCTTTTGTGGACTTCTAAGCTTTGGGGAGCATTTGAGGGAACCAGGTAGATAGAGTTGGATTGTTTCTAGGCATTTGAGTATGAGCTGGCTGACATTTTCTCAGAATTGTTCACCAAATGGCCCAAGTAGTGTCTGACACGGTCTGAATCTGTTCTTGGATGGTTTGTAAAACAGATGAGATATTAGAAGAGTTATCAGGAATATATATACAATATTTAACCTTGGTAAAAACCTTGGTAGTGAATATACCATAGTTTGTATAGTTGCCTCCTAGAGTGTACCTTCCTTTTTCAATTTTAATTTTTTCAAGGTCGAGTCTTACCTGGAATTCACTATGTAGTCTCAGGCTGGCCTCAAACTCAAGGCAATTCCCCTGCTTCTGCCTCCCGAGTGCTAGGATTAAAGGCATGCACCACCACACCCAGCTTAATTTTAATTTTTTTTTTATTGGCAACTTCCATAATTGTAAACAATATCCCTCGGTAATTCCCCCCTCTCCTCCCAACTTTCCCCTTTGAAACTCCACTCTCCCATCATATCCCCTCCCCCTCTCAATCAGTCTCTTTTTGCTTTGATGTCTTGATCTTTCCCTCCTGTTATGATGCTCTTGTGTAGGTAGTGTCAGGCACTAATGAGGTCATGGATATCCAGGCCATTTTGTGTCTGGAGGAGCACATTGTAAGGAGTCCTACCCTTCCTTTGGCTCTTACATTCTTTCTGCCACCTCTTCTACAATGGCCTCTGAGCCTTGAAAGGTGTGATAGAGATATTTTGGTGCTGAGCACTCCTCTGTCGCTTCTTCTTAGCACCATGGTGCCTTCTGACTCATTGCAAGGTGACTACCATCTAAAAAGAGAAGCTTCTCTAACCAAAAATAAGAGTAGCATTAATATACAGGTATGAACATTAAGAGATGTGCTTACTGGGCAGTTTGGTGAGCATAGTATGTACATGTAGCCAGACACCAGCAGACATTTTACCCCTAGGGCTCATGACTACCTTTATAGGTTTTCAGTATCAGGCATGTATTCCCTCACATGGAGCAGGCCTCCAGTCTAATTAGAGAGTTGTTTCTCCCATAACATGCCACTATTGTACTCGTTGGCTTGTTTGACCTGGGTGGCCAAATTTAAGGCTTGCAGTGTCCACTGTTGCGTATCTTCAGTGGTGATTTCTCTCTCTCCCATTGAACTGCATACTATGTAGCTTTTTCCAGCTTTCTGTCAGCTGGTCTACATGGAGGAGGTTATCAGCTCAGTTCCAGCAGGATTTCTCAGTGGCCTTGCAGCCCAAGTATGTGGAGTCTTCATAAATAGGGTCTTACCATCTATTTCTGGTGCGAAACCAAGGACCTCGGCAGTGGCCTCTAATGTTTTGGGGACATCAGAGACCTCCCTGGCCAACAACTCACTGGGAGGTATCCCATCCCCGGCACTGAAATTTTTCTAGTTACGATCTATGGCTTCCAAGTGTTCCTTCATCCAAAAAAATAGGTTTCTATATGACTTATTTATATCCTCTTAGATTTTGATCAGCCCTTCCTCCACCTTTCCTTTACTCATTCTCTTCCCCTGACCTCACGTAGGCCTTTTCTTTTCACCCCCATTAAGCTGTTCTTCTAACATATATATAATACCTATTAAGTCCTATTAAGTCCCCCCCCTTTTATTCCCTTTATATCCCCTTTCTAGTTTACTGGCTTCTGCTACTGAGTTTTATTTTTACTCACATAGAAGTTCAATCATTTGTAGCTAAGATCCATGTATGAGAGAGAACATGTAACGTTTGGTTTTCTGGGCCTGGGTGAGTGTACCTTTTTAAATCTTTGGTACCATAGCCATTGGGTACCATAAGAGGCTGTACAAATATATTTTTGGCCTCAGGTCTTGGCACAAGTTAGAAGAGACTGACTATTACTGACTATTGTTTCCAGTATAAGGAAGTCTTTTGAACTAAGCAACTCTTAGAGTCATCTATATATATTTTAGATTTGAAAATAACCATTTTGACATCTATGGTGGTTTTTTCTTACAGTAGAATTAGAAATACTTAAAGGGGTGCCAATATGTCTTAAGGCCTTGTTTGTTTCCCCTTTTGCAAAACTCTTGTGTTACTGAATAAGCCATTCATACAATATTTGAGGTATCCTGAGTGTTTAAGACCAAGCAAATAGCCAAAATGTAATCAAGGATTAATTTTGGAGATCACAAATGGCTGTCCAAAGGAGACTTTAGGGACTGGGGAGTACTGCAGCTTCTCCAATAACTGGTGTTGTCTGTTAGGATGAGTCAGGACAGTGCTGGCCAAATGGCTTTTCACTCCTTTAGGCAGCCAGGACGACTGAGTTTTCCTCAGTTATGACTCTCCTATTTCAGACTGTACACCAAGTTTTTGTTGCTGGGTTTCCATATCCTCAGGAAATTAGGTGACTTACCAAGGTGCCAGAGTAGAAGTGTCCCTAATTATCTCTAATGGCCTCATGACCTGGGAGCAAGGGCAAAAAAAAAAAAGGCCTTTTTAGCTCTGGTGAGTCCAGTTGACTTTGGCTTTTATATAGGTTCTTAAAACACTTAGAAAGTTACACCAGCCTCATTGTTTGCACATATGAAGCACATTTGATTGCTGAAACAGATCTAGTTAAAGAATGACACAAATGTTTTCAGTTTTGTCCAACCTTCAAGTCCTGTGGCAGGATAGGCCATATCTGAAGCATAGAAGATAGGCACATTTTATCCTTTAATTATCTAATAGCTATAAATACAGGCAGAACCTGTTACCAGTCTTGAAAACAATACAAATCTAAAGCAATTAATTTAACCTGGAAAGTGTTAGCAAAAAGACAAGACAGTATAAAGTCTTGGCACCTGTGTTTGAAACATTTTTGACTAGTCCACATACCTGTGTGGGTACTAATACCCAGAGAACACTGGAAGCAGAACCACAGTGCTTAAAATTACTTCTCTCACATGAGGACCATTGAGCACAAGGCTGTACCCTAAAGCAGGGAATATGTCTTACGAGTTAATTTTCTTATAAGCAGTGGACTTGAGATATAAGAATATGAGATAGTTATTTAAACAAAATCTTGATTTAAATTATTTGATTACACATAATAGAGTAGGACCTGGTTATTGTTGAACCAAAACAGCTGAGCTCTAATATGCTGTTGACAAATCTGTTCTGAAAGTGAAAACACTATTTGACAATAAAAGCCAATGTTTTTAGCTTAATCTTGGATAGCTGTTAATCTTATGTACATTCAAAGTTTTTATTAACATAAAGCAGTTTTATGTCTTACCCATGATTTAAAATTGATAGGTAAGCTATCCCAGCATATTTCACCAAACAGGATAAAAGTTATAATGATTGAAATTAAATCACTTAAAACTACATAGGATTCGCATGAATAAAAGAAGAGGATATTTTTTTTGAGGCAAGCCCAACAGACTGGCCGTTTTTTGTTGTTGTTGTTTTTTAAATGTAAAAGTGGGGGCTATTAGTGTGCCAGGGCCTCCAGCCACTGTAATCAAACTCCAGACATGTACTTCACCTTGTGAGCATGTGCAGCCTTGCGTGCTTGTGTCCCCTTGTGCATCTGGTTTACATGAGACCTGGAGAGCAAGTGCCTTAACCGCTAAGCCATCTATCTCTCTAGCCCAAATATTTTTGGGTTTTTTTTATTGTTTGTTTGGTTGGTTGGGTTTTGTTTTGTTTGTTCTAGAGGTAGGGTCTCACTCTGGCCCAGGCTGACCTGGAATTCACTATGTAGTCTCAGGATGACCTTGAACTCACGGTGATCCTCCTACCTCTACTTCCCAAGTGCTGGGATTAAAGGCCTGTGCCACCATGCCTGGCTCCAAGAGTTATTTTTAAAGACACAGTGTTCTTAGATATGAGAACCTTATCTTTGGAAATTAAATACTTAAAGTGAACATTTACCTTAAGACTCAAAAACTCTAATAGTTAATGTCTTGGCAAATAGAGAAACATAGCTAACTTGATTGAGAGCCTTAAAGTTACTTTTTATAATCCTTAAACCATAACATTAGCATTAGTGAGCTGTTAATGAGTGAAGCCTTAACCATAAGATTCAATTTCTTCAGTGGTTAAAATTTTGACAAATAGAGGAACCTAATTTACCAAGAGCCTCAATGCCAGTTTTTATATCCTTTAAAACTTCAACAAATTGACATCATGATGTTGGACTCAGGTTTGTTTGTTTTTTTCTTACTGATTGATTAAAACCTTGGCATCAAGTAAACATACTTTAGATTTTATCAAATGTTTCAGTGGATGTGCCCTTTCTCTAGCAACCGTTGTCATCATGATTATGATCTCTTGTGATGTCTATCCTTATTTTTTTTTCTCTTTTATTTCTGTCTCCCCCCCCCCTTTTTTTTTAATTTCCCTTTTTTCCCCTTTTGTTTCCTTTCTTTCTCAGCTTCCAAATGATGATAAACAGCAGTTGCAGTCTGGAGCAACTGTTTTAAGCTCTTACCTGTTTTGGCTACCACCAATTTTTGTAATTTCTTACAAAAATCAAGTGTTGGCTGAGTTATAAATTTGTCTTTTAAGAATTTTTCCCCCTTAGTACCTGGAGTTACATTAGTATGTTTTGGGGTTTTGTTGTTGTTGTTGTTGTTGTTTTTGTTTTTTTTTTTGTCTCCTTAAGTCTCTGGAGAAAAGTAACAGGCAATTTTTGTCTTGCCTGTATTATCTAAATGAGCCCAGATTTCAAGGGATGAGGCTAGCAGAGACTTGAATTATCTTGAAAGCCAATTGTCCCATATGAAACAAAGAGGAGGACAGTGAAAGAAGAATCTAGAGTCACGTTACACCCCATCCTGTCTTCCGTCTTCTTGGAGGGGGCACCCCTCTAGCTGGATTTGGGAGAAGAAATTAGGTTTTTTGTTCTGTTTGATTTTTTTTTTGGAGGGGGGGCTGGGTTTCCAGGTGAGGAATTCACTGTAGTCCAGGCTGACCTGGAATTCACTATGTATTCTCAGGGTGGCCTCACGGTGATCATCCTTCCTCTGCCTCCGGAGTGCTAGGATTAAAGGTGTGTGCCACCTTGCCCAGCTTAAAAATTAGGGGTTGTTTGATTTTTGTTTTTAATCTCCTTACTACAGGAGTCCTAACACAAATTTCCCTGTCCTCTCCCCAGTCAAAAGGGGACACATAGTGCTCTCTTTGTGCCTCTTGGAGCAAGGAAGGTCCAAATTAGAATATCCGTGCTCATCCTACAAGGCCAGCTCCCAAGCTGGAGTTCCTCCACACTTTCCCCCCAACTCTTGCATGGGCCTTACATCATGGCACATGAGGATGGCACTGACATTTTAAGTCCAAGTGTGAAGATTTCCACCTTTACTACTGTCTTAGTAGCTTAAATTCACTACTTTGGTGGAAAGTTCTTGGAACCCCTTTTCTTTTTGCTCTCTGTGGGAGCCTGAATATAGGTCCTCCCCTGGTCTGTGAATGTTTCAGAATGGTCTAGGAACTTGTATTATTTTAAAGGTAATCTCTGTTTTTACTATTTTATGTAGAGATTCAAGGTGTGACCTATCACATCCAACATAATCTTATCCCTTGTTGATATTTGAGAGAGAGAGAAAATAAAAGAGAGATCACTTACTTGATATCTTTCTAGCATGTCTGTTTTTATCTTGATAAACATTTTAGATAAGCCTGATGCTTGTCTTACATAAGGAGTTTGTAACCTGATCAAATAGTGAAAAATTCTTTAACAAATATTCAACACTTATAACAAAATATTTGGAATAAATATTTAAATTATATTTTCAAAAGTGCTATTCTTTAAAATATTTTTATTTATTTATTTGAGGGAGAGTGAGAATGGACACTGTAGAGCCTCTAGCCACTGCAAATGAACTCCAGATGGATTCACCGTCATGTGCATCTGGCTTTTGTGGGTTCTGGGGAATTGAACCTGGGTCCTTAGGCTTTGCATGCAAGCTCCTTAACTGCTAAGCTGTCTCTCCAGCTCCATAAGTGCTATTTTTTAAGACAAGAATTTTATTTTACATATTAAATAATCAAGTTTTTTCCCAAAAAGTTATACTGTATACCTTCTACTTCTCTTTTTGTCTGTATGCTATTGAAAATTCAAAATACTGTAACATGTACCTTGACTATATTGCCAGATTTATCATACTTTAATATTTTTACTTAATTGACCTATAGAAAATTTTCTTTTAAAAACCAACATTATGGCCAGGCATGGTGGTGCACGCCTTTAATCCCAGCACTCGGGAGGCAGTGATAGGAGGATTGCTGTAAGTTCGAGGCCACCCTGATACTACCTAGTGAATTCCAGGCCAGCCTGGGCTAGAGTGAGACCCTACCTCGGGGGGGGGGGGGGGAAGCAAAAAAAACCAACATCACAAATACAAGTTTGGAATAAAACTTTATAAAACCTGTTGCAATAATTTAAAATCTAGAGTTCATATAAAATGTGCCCCTGTGGTTATATTACATTATTTTTCATTTTGTCATTGATTTAGTTCCCAGGTAATATGGCATTCATATACACAATGATCTGTTCTATATTCTTAAGAACCACTTAATGAAATCTGTGGTTACTTTGTCAGAGGATTATACAGTTAGACTGGGATAATGCTTTGTGTCAACATGGGGCATTCATCAAGTGACCATTTTGAAGATTTAGGACTCTGGTGTCCTAATTGATAGTGGTGTAGAGTGTAGAGGAAGACTGGCAGAGTCAATAGCATTGTTAGAGGAACTTGCTAGCACTTTGGCATTCCTGGAACAGAAACAACAGAAGAGGAAGGAAAGATAAGAGATAATCCCTGTAGTAGTAGGCATGCATATAGCCCCTATCAACATTATAAACTCTGAGAAATTGTTAAGTTTTAAGTCAGAAAATGACACAGTTAAATCTATGTATGACTTGTAATTTTATATTGGTAACACTAATTAGGTTAGAAAGTTGTGATGCACATTTCCTGTTCTTTAAGAAGGATGCCCAAAGAGACCATGACCTTAAGGAAACCTTTCCCTAATTGCTAGGCTCCGTTCATTCAACCTGAGAAGAAAGCTCAGTAACCATAACTGGCCATATGTTATTGGTGTATTAAGGAGTCTTCATTTTGATTTCTATGGTTTATACTTTTTATATAATCCTCATCTATCCCCACATTAAAATTGCACTTTGCAACTTTTGAATTTTTCTGGGTCATTATACTAAGGTCTTAGACAACTCGCAGGAGTTTTTAATAGTACCCCTACATTGCTTAGGACTAAATATTTAATAGTACCCTCTTGTTGCTAAGGTCTAAATATTTGTTTATGCTTAGGCATCATTCATAATACCTCTTTAGAATGTAGCTGTTCTAAATTCAGCATGCTGTGCTTAAAAAAATAAGGTAATCATATTTAGCTTCTTTATTAATAAACAAGGAACAAGCATTTTAGCCAGACTTACCCAACTGATTTATATAGGAGGACAGAACTAAAAGCCTTGTTTCTTCCCTTATCCTGCTTCTGGTTCTGCTGTCAGCCTGGCAGCCTTCTCATGTATCCTGGAACCCACCCGCAGGGAGTGATTGTTAAGAGGAAGGAGTGACACACACAATAGGCAAGGGACTTTGGTTGTGTCACTTCCTCACAGATCTTAGAAGATGGCTTATAAAGGGTTCAAAGTATAAAATTTGCTTTAAAATTTCAAGTTCGAGATTTAGTTCTCCAGGAAAAAGAAAAATCAGCCCCAGCTCAGCTTCTATGACTCCCACATGGGGTTGTTGAGGTATATTGGAAACTCTCTAATGCCCTTGCTCAGTGGTAATTACTACAGTTTGGAAATAGAGAAAATGTCTCCTCTCTAAATAGGAAATAAGGTATTTGTGGGGTTCAAACATGTGCTAGTAAATATGGTTGAGCCTCGTGTGAGAAAGAGGTGTGCTATGCATACACTGAGACTGAGAGGCAACTAAACTGAAGTACTGGAACTGTGGTGTTATTTAACCATTTGGAGTAGACATTTATATTAGACATGTTCTCTTAACATGTCAGGGTCTATTTGTATATCATTACTTAACCTATTGAAGCAGACTTAGAAGTTGTGTTTTGATAAATTAATGCTGACCCTTCAGATTTTATAAGAGATATTTGTCTGGTAGTACCTGGCCCAGGCAGAATGCGTTTTTTGTTTATTTGTTTGTTTTTTCAAGGTAGGGTCTCACTGTATCCCAGGCTGACCTTGAATTCACTATGAAGTCTCAGGGTGGCCTCGAACTCACGCCAGTCCTCCTACCTCTGCCTCCCGAGTGCTGGGATTAAAGGCGTGCCCTACCACGCCCACCTCAAGAATGGTTTTTTAAATTATTTTTTGCTGTTGTTGTTTATTTATTTGAGAGTGACAGACAGAGAGGGAAAAAGGCAGAAAGAGAGAGAGAATGGGCATGCCAGGGTCTCTAGCCACTGCAGCTGAATTCCAGATGCATGCACTACCTTGTGCATCTGGCTTACATGGGTCCTGGGGAATGGAGCCTCGAACCGGGGTCCTTAGGATTCATGGGCAAGTGCTTAACCACTAAGCCATTTTTCCAGCCCCAGAATGCTTTTTAATACCTTTATTTTTTAAAGTCTTTATACTTTTCAGTTAGGTTTGGTGGCTTCCCATCTACTTGGGAAGCTGAGGCAGGTGAATCACCATGAGTTCAAGGTCACCCTGGGCTACAGAATGAGACCTATCTCCAAGAAATAAAGTCTTCTCCTATATTATTATAATCTTACTATTTCTCCTGTTTACCAACCTGTTTACCTTTAACAAGTTTCTTTCTTCTAATTTAGTGTTTCTGACCTGCTAAGCTTAAGAAGAGATTTAAAAAGAAAAGAAACAAGAGTAAAATTTTTTTTACCTTTTTATTGACAACCACCATACATATAGAAAAAATACCATGATATAATCCCCTCCCACAACCTTTCCTTTTCCCCCTCCTGAACTCCCCTCCACTGAATCCCTTCTTTCCAACTAGTCTCTTCTATTTTGGTGTCATCATTTTTAAAATTATTTATTTATTTATTTGCAAGCAGAGAGAAGAGAGACAGAATGGATGTGCCAGGTCCTCTACCCACTGTAAAAATAAATAAACAAATAAAATAAAAAATAAATTTTAAAAAATCTCCACTTTGCATCTGGCTTTACATGGGTACTAGGGAATTGAACCTGGGTCATTAGGCTTTGTAGACAAGCGCTTTCACCACTGAGTCATCTTTCCAGTCCTGGTGTCACTGTTTTTTACCCTACTGTCATGCAGGTTGTGTGTAAGCAGTGTCAGCCACTGTGAGACCATGAGTGTTTACAGCCATAGGCTTTTGATTAGGTTTGCAGTACCAGGCATGAAGGCCCTCTTATGGAGCAGGCCCCAAATCCAGAGAGCATTTGTTTTCTCCCATGACAGATATACCACCCAAGGCACATTTTTGCCTTGATGCCAGCCATTAAACTTGTAGGGTCCACTGCTGGTTAAGACCATTGATGACTTTTCTCCCCCAACAGGCTGCTTAGCTCTTTGTAACTGACAGCTGGCCAATGAGAAAAAGGCTTCCAGCTCAGCTCCAGCTTGATTTCTCAGTGTTCTTTAGCCCAAACATGTGTCTCAGCAATAAGGTCTAAACATCTACTTCTGGTGGGCAGCTGAGAGCCTTGGCAATAGCACGTAGTGTTTGGGGGGGCACCGGAACACCCCTAGCCAACAGCTCACTGGAAGGTATCCTACAGTGGCACTGAAATTTTCTTATAACAATCTGTGGCTTCTGGACACAGCATTATCCACCCCCACAGAGTGCTTTTGCTCAAACTCTTTGTCTTTAACATTTATATTACTTAGCTAGCAGAAAAATAGATTCCACAGGGCATGGTGGCACATGCCTTTAAACCTAGCACTTGGAAAGCAGAGGTATGAAGATCACAGTGAGTTTGAGACCCCTCTGAGACTATATAGTGAATTCTTGGTCTACCTGACATAGAGTGAGACCCTACCTTGAAAAAAAACAAAAATAAAAAAAGTAAACTGGATGTGGTAGTACACACCTTTAATCCCAGCACTCAGGAGGCAGGGGTAGGAGTGTCACCTTGAGTTTGCAGCCACCCTGAGACTACATAGTGAATTCTAGGTCAGCCTGGGCTAGAGTAAGACCATGCCTTGAAAAACCAAAAATTAAATTAAATTTTAAAAGTATATTTCTACGTGGCCCATCATAACATCTTTAATTTTGATTAGCCCTTCTCCTGGCCTATCCTCTCCATTTCTTCTCTCTCTTTTTTTTTTACCTAAATCAGGAACACCTCTGCCTTTTTTTTTTTTTTTAACTCCCTAGCTTTTGGTTGTATTATGGAGAGAAGTTACCAACCAATAAGTTTACACAAGTTCTTACAGGTGAAGCCTAACTGTCATCGAACATTTATGGCTGCACATATTATTTACAATATATAGATGAGATATGTGAAAATTAGACTAAAGTCAGGGGCACTTTGTGTTCAGAAGCGAGTAAACAATACCATGGCAACAACCTACATAATCCATTAAAAATAAGGATTTTTTAGCTGTAAAAAAAAAAAATACTCATGAAATGTTTGGAGGAATTAGCTACTTACTAGATGTAGGCAGATGGATTTGTGACCGAATACCTCTGTTCTCCAGGTCCCATCCCCAGTATCAGAGGCTGAAGAAGAAAATGATCCTGATGGTCCCTGTGCTTTTCGAAGGCGGGCAGGATGCCAGTATTATGCTGTAAGAATTTTATTCCTTGTTATATTTTTGTGAGCTATAACTGACAAATAACTCATATCAAGGTGACTTAAGCTTGTTCTAAAATTGGGGAATGTATCAGTATTTTTTATATAGCTTCCCCTGTGTAAATATTAGTAAAAGAGGCTAAAAGTTGTTGAATCTTTTCAAAAGGTATTGGGATCCATTACTTGGACATTAAAAGTTCCTTGTATTTTAGAAGCTTAGTTTTACTTTGAGCTTTATTTACAATTTTAGATGTTGTGAAAAATGGCACCATGACCTCGAAGCTGGCTCTGGAACCTTATTTAGAGGCTTTTAGTGTTTATTGAAATTTATTATTAGCTAAATCTATCTTGAGCATACATACCCAATAAGGAACTTAGTTTTTAAACTTGCCTTCTGACAATATTTTGCCTGATAATTATATTCATAACTTTCTGGGCACATTTAAAATCTCTTTGTGCTATGAAGCCCATTTTAGATACAGTATTTTATAAAAGAATTGTTCTACCCACCCCCCAGCACTGAGTGTTAAGAACTGTTCAGTAATCACAGTGGTTTACTTTTTTACATGACTGTGGAGACCAAGTTTCTCAATTACATTATGATTAACATACACTGACAGCTTTTTGAGGATGTATTTAAGGTGGGAAGGATAAGTATTTATTTCACAGTTATGCTAATAAGAGAAAGGAAAACTGTTATGGAAGGGGGACAAAAATAGAATTGTAGAATAATGAATATAATGGAAGGCAAAGAAGTCTGTTTCCTTTTTTTATTTTTTTTATTTTTATTTGTTTATTTGAGAATGACAGAGCAAGAGGCAGAGAGAGAATGGGCGTGCCAGGGCCTCCAGCCACTGCAAACCAACTCCAGACACATGCGCCCCCTTGTGCATCTAGCTAACATGGGTCCTGGGGAATTGAGTCTCGAACCAGGGCCCTTAGGCTTCTCAGGCAAGCATTTAACCGCTAAGCCATCTCTCCAGCCCAGAAGAATGTTTCTTAAAAGTAAAGAGAAAGTTTCACCCGGGCATGGTTGCACATGCCTTTAATCCCAGCACTCTGAAGGCAGAGGTAGGGGGATCACCATGAGTTCAAGGCCATCCTGAGACTATGTAGTGAATTCCAGATCAGCCTGGGCTAGAGTGAAATCCTACCTAGGGGGAAAGAAAAAGAAGCAAGAGAGTGAGTTTCAGCTTAACCTGTGCATGTTTGAAGTTCAGTTGTTAGTCTCCCTGTGTCCCCCCAAAAAATCTATTCTGAATTATCACAATAAGTTAAGACTATAAATTACTAATTTTTCTAGCTCTTTAGGCATAAATATTAAAAGACATTATTCCTTACTTTTACTTTTTAAAATACATGCAAAATATGTTTATAAATCAATTTTGACACATATAATTTGGGTGAGCCAATAATTTCATATAATTTAAGCCCTAATTTTATAGTTTTCTCCTATATACTATACTGTAATTTTTTTTAATTTAACTTTTCTTCATTTCACATTTACTCAAGATTTACTCTGCTTTTCCTTTCTTTGTAGCCTCGTTTGGACCAAGCTAACCATGTTTGTGAAAATTCAGAATTGGCAGATTTAGATAAATTGAGGTATAGGCACTGCCTTACAACACTTACAGTCCCAAGAAGATGTATAGGATTTGCAAGGCGGCGGATTGGCAGAGGTGGAAGGTAATCTGTCTTGACCTGGTTTTTATTTGCCAGTGGGAAGGGAAGCTGCAGAGAAACTTAAATATATGCATGTATGTTTTCCTTTTCAGGGTCATCATGGACCGAATATCCACAGAACATGACCCAATCTTCAAACAGATAGACCCTGAAATGCTGAATAGTTTTTCAAGCTCTTCCCAAACTATAGACTTTTCTTCTAATTTTTCTCGGACCAATGCTTCCAGTAAACCTTGTGAAAATAGACTGTCCCTTTCTGAAATATTAAGCAATATCAGATCATGTCGACTACAGTGTTTTCAGCCAAGGCTACTAAATGTACAGAACATTGATAATGAAGAATGTACCTCAAGAAAACCAGGGCAGACTGTGAACAATAAAAGAGTTTCTGCAGCATCTGTAGCTTTATTGAACACCAGCAAGAATGGCATATCAGGTAAGCTAGCCCTGTGCTGAAGCGTTTCCTCTGCTCTTCTTTCATTTTTCCTAGCCACTAATAAACGCACAGAAAATTTTGGAGGCTTAATTTTCCAACTCAGGAGAAGAACTTAATCTTAACCAGCTAATTTTTTTTCAATTTAAGAAGCAAAACTCTACTAATACGGTTTATTTTACATTTTAACTGAAATTCCTAACTGATAATGTATAAGTCACTAGTACATGGATGTTGATGTAAGTGTCTGTTTGGTGTGGTCAATCTGTAGGCCAGCTTTTGCACATCTTCACTGTTTAATTCTGCCTGCCTCTTCTGTTGAAGAAAAATTCATTTTGTTATGAACTTCACTGAAATGTAAACATTGTTCCTTTGGAATTCTATTGAATGCCTTTCTGAGAAATTATTATTATTTTTTTGTTTGGTTTTTTTTGTTTGGTTTTGTTTTGTTTGAGGCTGGGTCTCACTCTAGCCTTGGGCTCACCTGGGAACTCACTCTGTAGCTTCAGGCTGACCCCAAACTCCTGCATCCTCCTACCTTAGCCTCTTGAGTGCTGCAATTAAAGGCATGTGCCACCATGCCCAGCTAAGAAATCAACTTTTTAGGAACCTTTGTATAAATAATTTTGATTTTTGTCTGATAGCTTACCTGCCTAGATGGGGCATTTATGCCAGTGGTGGTGACATGCACTGGTCATACCAGCATTTTGGAAGTGGAGACAGGAGGATTAGCTAGTTTTAGGCCAGCCTTGGGTAGGTGAGAGGGAGGGAGGAAGAGAGGAAAAGAGATTATACTTTAGGTTTTTTTGCTTGTTAACTTTGCTGTGGTTTTGTTTGTTCTTTTTTGTTTCTTCGAGGCAGGGTCTCACTCTAGCCCAAGCTGACCTGGAATTCACAGTATAGTCTCAGGGTGGCCTCAGAACTCACAGTAATCCTCCTACCTCTGCCTCCTGAGTGCTGGGATTAAAGGGGTGTGCCACCACGCTGGGCTTAAAATGTATAGCCCAGGCTGGCCTCGAACTCCTGATCCTCCTGCCTCCACCTCTTCAGCAATATCCTACCAGCATGTGCCACCACAACCGGCTGTTTGCTTATTTTTTAATATTTGATTTTTATTTATTTATTTGAGAGAGAGAATGGGCTGGGTATCCCAGGGCCTCTAGCTACTGTAAATGAACTCCAGATGCATGTACCACCTTGTGCATCTGGCTTTATGTGAGTACTGGGGAACTGAACCTGGGTCATAGACTTCACAAGCAAGTGCCTTAACCACTAAGCCATCTCTCCAGCCCCCTTTTTTTTTTATTTTTAATTATTTATTATTTGAGAGAGAGAGAGAGAGAGGCAGATAGAGAGAAGGAATGGGCACACCAGGGCCTCCAGCCAGTGCAAATAACTCCAGGCAAATGCCCTACCTTGTGTATCTGGCTTACGTGGGTTCTGGGGACTTGAGCCTATGTCCTTTGGCTTAGCAGGTAAGCACCTTAACTGCTAAGTCATCTCTCCAGCTCTTGTTTATTTTTTGAGGCTGGGTCACACTCTAGCTCACGCTGACCTAGAACTTACTGTGTATGCTCAAGTCTGGCCTGGAACTCCTTGTAATCCAACGCAAGTACTAGGATTATAGGCATGCCTATCTTTTTAAAAATATTTTTATTTAAATATTTTTACTTATTTCAGAGAGAGAGAGACAGAAAGAATGAGCTTGAGTACACCAGGGCTTCTTGCCGCTACAAATGAACTCCAGATGTGTGCACCACTTTGTGCATCTTACTTCACATGGGTACTAAGGGATTGAACCATCGGGCTTTGTAAACAAGCACTTTTAATTGAGCTATCTCTCCAAATCACATCCAGCTTTCACTGGGTATTGATGCTTCTTACAGTGTGTCATTGCAAATAATGCATCATACCCAGTGGAAAAAAATTTATGCCTTACATTATTGGTAACCTTTCTTTAGTTAAAAAAATAGTATATATATTTCTGGGCTAGAGAGATGGCTTAGCGGTTAAAAGCTTGCCTGTGAAGCCTAAGGACCCTGGTTCAAGGCTCGATTCCCCAGGACCCACGTTAGCCAGATGCACAAGGGAGTGCACACGTCTGGAGTTCGTCTGCAGTGGCTGGAGGCCCTGGCGCGCCTGTTCTCTCCCTCCCTCCCTCCCTCCCTCCCTCCCTCTCTCTCTCTCTCTCTCTCTCTCTCTCTCTCTCTCTCTCTCTCTCTGCCTCTTTCTCTGTCACTCTCAAATAAATAAAAATAATAAACAAAAAAATTTTTTAAATAGTATATATATTTCAAGTGATTTTAATTCATTTTTGGTTGGAATTTAGTCTCAGTAGTGTTCAGCCTTTTATTTACCAACTATATTCCAACTTGATAGATATTACCTGTTTAAAAATTGGTTTTGTTAAATGAGTAGAAGTTATCATGTCATTTCCTCAAACAAGTTGGTTAATTTTTTTTCCTAAGTAAGAGAATGGTATCTGTATATATAAAGTTTATGAGTCAGGGAAGTTTAATGAAGTTTTTTAATTTTTTATTTTTAGTTGAAAGTATATTTAGCATAATATGAGGTCATAGGGTTTTTAGAACTCTAAAGATAATAGGAAGTTGACCAGTCATTTCATCAAATCTTTTACTAGTCAACTTCGAAGACATTCCAAATTATTTGAGCTGAAATTCCTGTATAATTTTTGCCAAAAAGGAAATTCAAAAACATCCCAAATACAGGAATTTATAATTTCATTTGACTGTACACTGTATTTTTTTCTTACAATAATGTATTGCATACAAAATACATAGAAATGATTTTAAAAGCCGGAAGTGGTGGCACACACCTTTAATCCCAGTATTTGGGAGGCAGAGGTAGGAGGATCACTGTGAGTTTGAGGCTAGCCTAAGATTACCTAGTGAATACCAGATCAACCTGGGCTAGAATGAGACCCTACCTCGAAAAAAAAAACAAAACAAAAAAAAAAGATTCTAATGCATTCTCAACTTCACCAGGATCCAATATTTGCTGCTGTCCATATCCAGATTTAACTTGATTGCCTCTAAAAAACATCCTGTCACAGTGCCATCAATACTAAATATGAACTGAACCAAAATATGATTTTGTTTTGTTTTCTCTTACTTTATGACCCCATAGACTTGGTGTTTTATTAAAATTAAGTTTGCAGGGCTGGAGAGATGGCTTAGTGGTTAAGTGCTTGCTTGTGAAGCCTAAGGACCCCAGTTCAAGGCTCAATTTCCCAAGACTCATGTTAGCCAGATGCACAAGGGGGAGCATGCATCTGGAGTTGGTTTGCAGTGGCTGGAGGCCCTGGTGCGCCCATTTTCTCTCTCTCTTTCTCTCTCTCTCTCTCCCTCCCTCCCTCCCTCCCTCCCTCCCTTTCTCTCTCTCTCTCTCTCTCTCTCTCTCTCTGCCTCTTTCTCTCTGTCACTCTCAAATAAATAAACAAGAAAAATTTTTTAATTAATTTGCAAATGTAGCCCCAGAAGACACATCCCTGCTACTGGGGACATGTCACTGGGGGCACGTCTTGGAGGAGGACAGCCCGAAGGTGTGTGGAGAGCAGTTTGATTTCTGGCTGTTCCTGCTCTTTGGTGTTCAGTGGCTGTTTGATGTTATCTCTCTGTTTAGATCTATAAAAGTGAGCTAGCTTATTCCACCATTGATGGTGTTCTTCTGGAATTAGTAAGCCTGAAGTAGTAAATCCTTTCCTCCCATAAGCTGCTTTCGGTCAGGTATATGTCTAGCAACATAAAACTGACCACAACACTTAAACAACAGGCAAAAAATAATCTTTTGATCTATCATTTTTCTTATATTTTTTTTATCCTTAACATGCTGTCATTTCTTTCAACAACTAAATATATTAGAGAAGTCAGTGTTTAAGTTGAGTCTTTTGTATTATTTGTTAATTAAAGCAAAGGGTTTTTGTTGCTGTTTTTAATTATTCATTCATTTATTAATTTGCAAGCAGAGACAGAAACTACAGACATAGAGTAGGTGCATCAGGGCCTCTAGCCACTGCAAATGAACTCAAGATGCTTGCACCACTTTGTGCATCTGGCTTTACATGGATACTGGGGCCCTAGGCTTTGCAGGCAAGGTTCTTAACTGCTCAGCTATCCCTCCAGTTCCCCCCCCCAGCCTTTTTATTTTTAAACTATTTCTTTCTATTCTGTCTGAGCCTCTTTAGTCCTTGAAGCCATGAAGGTTTTCTTTTGTTTTTAACAATTTGCTTTTAAAGTACTAGGAGAGATACAGCTTAGCAGTCATTTCTGCTTACCATACCTGAGATCCTGGATTTGAGCCCTGGCACCACAAGAGTATCAATTCCTAAAGTCTTCAGTGCTATTTTTCTTAGCAGTTGAAAAGCTACACTAATTTTAAGTTCTCATTCATCCCAACTATACTCACTACATAGTTTTCTGTCAGTTCTGCTAGATAGTAAGAGAATTGAATTGCAGTTCAATATCAATATAATTTGCCTTATGTATGTACCAACAGAAATAATGTAAAAAATTGTATTTTTACTTTTGATAGTCATATGCAAAATAATGGAATCCTTGTCTATTTGGTTTTAACAATTTTGTCCTTTACTCATTGTTCATAAAGTTGATCATGAAAGCTATCTGTTTTTTTCCAAGGTAGGGTTTTACTCTAGTACAGGCTGACCTGAAATTCACTATGTAGTCTCAGGGTAGCCTTGAACTCATAGCAATCCTCCTATCTCTGCCTCCCAAGTGCTGGGATTAAAGACCTGCATCACCAGGCCTGGCTAGTTTTTTGAAGAGTAATACGACTAAGGGGCTGGAGGGATGGCTGAGTAGTTAAGGCATTTCCCTTTAAAGCCAAAGGACATAGGTTCAATTCCCCAGGACCCAAGTTAGCCAGATGCACAAGGGGGTGCATGCATCTGGAGTTCATTTGCAATGGCTAAAGGCCCTGGCACACCCATTCTCTCTCCCCCTAAAACAAAAAGAATAATACAACTAAGGTTGGGGGTGTAACTCAGTTGATAAGAGTGTCTGCTTAGCATGTTAGTGGTGTTGGATTTGCTCACCAGCACCACATAAACTGGGTGTGGAGGCTCATACCTGTAATTCTAGCTCAAGTGAAAGAGGTGGCAGGAGGAACAGAAGTTTAAAATCATCTTCAGCTACATAGTGAGTTTGAGGCCAGACTGAGATGCATGAGACTTGTCTTAAAAATAAAACAAGCTGTGTGTGGTGGCACACACCTTTAATCCCAGCATTCCATATGCAGAAGTAGGAGGATTACTATGAGTTTGAAGCCAGGCTGGTACTACAGAGTGAGTTCCTGGTCAACCTGGGCTAGAGTGAGACCCTGACTTGAAGAAAGAAAGGAGAGAAAAAGAGAGAAGGGAGGAAGGTCAAGAAAAAAAATACAAGGATACTAACTTGACAGAATATATATCTTTATTAGTATTGAATTGTCTTTCATAGCTTGCAAATTCCAGCAAAGGAAGGAGTTAGCAAACATGAAATGGCATGTACTTAGTTAGCAACAACAGTCATAATGACATGACAAGTTTCTTGGTTCATAAGAAAAGCAGGCTGCATCTTATGTAAATCTAAGAGTGCTTAGCTGAGTTCTCTGATTTTCATGTTGGGAACGACCCTGCTTAAATGTTTTAAGTCATAATCTCTGTGTTCAAATATACTTCATTTGAATTTATTAATTATGTAGAGATAGGATTCTTCTATATACCTCAGTTTGGCCTCAAACATGATCTTCCTACCTCAGCATCCAGGATTAAATTCATGTCCCACTATGCCCAACTCATATCCTTTTTTTTTTTTTTTTTTCCCGAGATAGGGTCTCTCTCTAGCTCAGGCTGACCTAGAATTCACTCTGTATTCTCAGGGTGGCCTTGAACTCACTGTGATCCTCCTACCTCTGCCTCCCAAGTGCTGGGATTAAAGACATGCACCACCATGCCCGGCTCATCATATCCTTTTTTTTTTTTTTTTTTTGGTTTTTCGAGGTAAGGTCTCACTCTGGTCCAGGCTGTCCTGGAATTAACTCTGTAGTCTCAGGGTGGCCTTGAACTCACGGTGATCCTCCTATCTCTGCCTCCCGATATCCATTATTTTTGATAGTACTAAAAGAAAATTTTTAAATGTATGTGCTGAGCATTAGAAGAACTAAAAGACTTTTTTGTTTGTTGTGATGAGGTAGGGTCTTGCTCTAGCCCAAGCAGGCCTGGAATTCACTATGTAGTCTCAGACTGGCTTCGAACTCAAGAAGATCCTTCTATCTCTGCCTCCTGAGTGCTGGGATTAAAGGCACCTTTAAATCAAATGAAAAATGTTTGTTTTTGTTTTTTATTATTATTTATGTTTTATTTATTTATGAGAGAGAAAATGAGAATGGGCACACCAGCGCCTCTAGCCACTGCAAATGAACTCCAAACGTATGTGCCACCATGTGCGCCTGGCTTAGGTGGGTTCTGGGGAATTGAACCTGGGTCCTTAGGCTTCACAGGCAAGCACCTTAACCATCTCTCCAGCCCATGAAAAATGTTTTTTTATTAGATACTGATTAAAATGTTTTCTTAAATTTTGTTTTGTTTAGATTTTTATTCAGTAGCAGATTTAGAAAGGAAAGATAGAAGCAGGAACTTGATCCTATACATATTTACACTGTGCTATATGTTAAACACTGTTATTTAAAAATAAAAAGGTTGGGCTGGAGAGATGGCTTAGCGGTTAAGCGCTTGCCTGTGAAGCCTAAGGACCCCGGTTCGAGGCTCAGTTCCCCAGGTCCCACGTTAGCCAGATGCACAAGGGGGTGCATGCGTCTGGAGTTTGTTTGCAGAGGCTTGAAGCCCTGGCGCGCCCATTCTCTCTCTCTCCCTCTATCTGTCTTTCTCTCTGTGTCTGTTGCTCTCAAATAAATAAATAAAAAACAAATTAAAAAAAAATTTAAAATAAAAAGGTTTTTTGTTTTATGGAGTTTGTTTGTTTATTTGTTTGTTATGTTCTACCCCAGGTTGACCTTGGATAGTCACTGTGTAGTCTCATGGTGGCCTTGAACTCAGAGCTTTCCTCCTACTTTATGCTTCATGGGTGCAGTGATTAAAGACATGCGCTATTATGGCCAATTTCTTTTTTATTTTTAATTGTAATTTTTTTGTTTTTGCTTTAAATTATTTATTTATCACAGGGAGAGACAGAGAAGAGGGAGATAAAGAGAGAATGGGTGTATCAGGACCTCTAGCCACTGTAAATGAACTCCAGATGTATGCACCACAATGTGCATCTGGCTTATGTGGGTTCTGGGGAGTTGAACCAAATCTTTAGGCTTTGCAGGCAGGTGCCTTAACTGCTAAGCCATCTCTCTGGCCCTTTAATGTTAAAATTTCATGTTCAGTTTCCCTTTTCATTCTTTCTTAAATTTCTGTAAAATGTTTGCAACCATAAAGTTTAAATTCAGATAGGTAAAACTATGTTAACAACTAAGATACTCATAAGGACTTATTTATTTTGAAGGATTACTGCTCCCTTTAGGGTAACTCCAGTGGTTTATGGGAACTATCACCATACGCACCATTTTGTTCTGAGATATTTGAAATAGAATTCCCCTGATCCCTCCAAACCACTAGACTAGGCATATACCGTCATTTAAACACAGGCACACAAGAGATACATATAGTCAATACTGCTTTGATAAAACATATGTTAAAATTTGTAACAGAGACCTACCTAATGCTAAATATACATTCATCTTGACTTGTAGATAATTTCCATTACTGCATTGGATGTTCTTGGGTAAGCCTTGAGAGTTAGTTTAAGCTGAGCCTGTGTTCGAGGCTCAATTTCCCAGGAGTTAGCCAGATACACAAGGGGGCGCACGCGTCTGTAGTTCATTTGCAGTGGCTGGGAGGCCCTGGCGCACCCATTCTCCCTTTCTCTCTCTCTCTCTCCCCCTCTCTCTCTCTCATAAATAAATAAATTAATTAATTAATTAAAACAAAAACAAACAGACAAAACAACCTAAAGGAAAAGAGTGTTGTTCCTCCTTTATCCAGAGTAGTCAGCTATTGCCAGACAGATTTCTGAGTAATTTTGTCCTGATAGAACTTCGGGGTACAAAGTGAATTTCATTTTAAACTTACAACATATAAGATAAAGTAGTGAAAAGAATTGACTTGGCCCTAGGCAAGAGAAGAGAAAATTGTTCTTTTGTACATTATTGCCTCCCTTTTTTGCTACTCTAACCCCACCTAAAGCTGAGTTTCTTTTCTGCTTTTATTCCTAAAGAGAGGTGTTCACTCATAACTATGACCTCTTCCTGGTGCATTTTAATGTATGCCACTGATGAGTTAGTGTAAGAAAACAATCTCTTGCAAGTTTTGCAGTAACTTGTGAATGGAATGATAATTAGTAAAGAAAGCACTTTCAATTACATTTTACCATTTGCCTGTCACTAAATCAACCCTGAGAATGCCAATTCAACATTTTGTCTGTGCTGTAAAATTGATAAATCTCCTACTACTTACCCTTGTTGCTGAATGTGGTATTGCATACATGTAATACCAGCACTTGGGAAGTGGAGGCAGAAAGATTGGGAGGAGAGGCTCATCCTCTGCCATATAGTGAGTTCCAGATCAGCTGAGGCTACATGAAACTGCCTTTTAAAAAGCTGGTGGTGGGCTGGGGAGATGACTTAGTGGTTAAGGTGTTTGCCTGCGAAGCCCAAGGACCCACGTTAGTCAGATGCATAAAGGGGCGGATGCACCTGGAGTTCGTTTGTAGTAGCTGGAGGCCCTGTAGACCCATTCTGTCTCTTTCTGTCTGTCTCTTCCTCTGACTCTCAAGTAAATAAATAAATAAAATATTTAAATAAATAATTTAAAAGGTGGTGGAGTTCCGATTTTTTTAAATTTTATTTTATGTATTTGAGAAAGAGAGAGAGACTGGGTATGTCAGGGCATTAGGCCGCTGTAAATGAACTCCAGATGCGTGCACCACCTTGTGCATCTGGCTTACTCAGATCCTGGGGAATCAAACCTGGGTCCTTTGGCTTTGCAGGCAAACCTTAACTGTTAAGACATCTCTCCAGCCTCCCCCCACTTTTTCTGTCTTGATAGTATTTGCTTTTTTCTCTCTCTCTGTAAAATTATTTTACTTATTTATGCAATTTCTGTTTTCTTGGCTAAATTTGATTCAATAGTTAAGTTTTATAGTTCATTGTTACAAATAAGAATAACTGCATTTTATAGCACATAAGTATAGAGTCATTGTATTGAAAATCACATAACAGTTCCCTGCTCAGTTTAGTGTATGGCCACAATTCCTAGTACTAAGAAAATAAAATATGAGTATTTGCTCTTTTTAATCTAAAGACTTGAAGGTGATTCTAAAAAGTAGTCTAGCTGGGAGTATTATAGGCCTTTAGTCTCAGCACTCAGGTGGCTGAGGTAGGAGGATTGATCCAGGCCCACCTGGGGCTATAAAGTAAGTTCCATGTCAGCCTAGACTAGAATGAGACTGTTTTGAAAACATCAAACAAAAAAAGATACTAGTCTAGAATCTAAACTCTGGATGAAGAATATCCATTCATTTCAAACACAAAACAATTTAATAATAAAGAACTGAGTGTCAAGAATAGATATAACATACTATGTTTTGGGTAAGGGAGAAGAAGGAAAAAAGTGAAAATATTTTTAATTTATACTTTTCACTTCAGTGCTTTGTCTGGTGTGTGTGTGTAGTTTCTGAATTTTTTTATTTCTAGTCCATATAGATAGAATTTTGTAGAGAGAATTTAGTGTAGACCTTGAATGTATTGGAACTGTGGTTTATGGTTGTGCTAGGTGAACATCTTTGTTCTCTATTCTGATTTATAAACAGAAAGCAGTCTTTTCACTTAAGTGTTATATGAAAGCTGTCAGTAAAAGTCATTTAGTCTTGCAAATAGCCCTCTATTCTTGTTTTTTTAAACATATTATTTATGTATTTGAGAGAGAGAAAAGGAGAGAATGGGTGTGCTAGGGCCTCCAGCCACTGTAAACGAACTCCAGATGTATGCACCTTCTTGTGCATGTGGCTTATGTGGGTACTGGGGAATCAAACCAGGTTCCTTTGGCTTTGCAGGCAAATGCCTTAACCACTAAGCCATTTTTCCAGTCCCAAGACCTCTATTCTTATTAAGGCCATAAATAATTATTTACATCAATGAATCAGTGTTTTATTTTATTTATTATCATTACATGACAAGCAAATATAGAGAACTAATAGTGTTCTCAAAGAAACTAAATCTAAATAAATGGTAAAATTCTCTTGTTTAGAATGATACTATAAAATTAAAAACTGTGTAGGAACCTGTTTAAGCATGTGATAGATAGTGAAGTAGTATTTTTATGCAGTACTTTGGTGCTGTGCATTGTGATTGGAATTTGCTTTTCATCTTGATTGTGGAGTAAGTTGACATTATATTCTTCCCTCACCAGTAACAGGGGGCATCACAGAAGAGCAGTTCCAGACACATCAACAGCAGTTAGTTCAAATGCAAAGGCAGCAGCTTGCTCAGCTTCAGCAGAAACAGCAATCTCAGCATTCCTTGCAACAGACACATCCAAAAGCACAGGTAAACCTCTTATCATTCTTCTATAATTATATAACTTGTTCAAGTTCAGTCACATCACAGGAGAGAAATTTTATATGCATGTGTAGTGTGCATGTATCTGTGCATATTTGTGTATGTATGTGCAGGGAAAGGGGGCACTCATTCACATGTGTGTTCAAGACGCCAGAGGTTGATGTTAGCCATGTCCTTGGTTGCTCTCAACCCTATTCTTTAATACAGGCTCTCTCACCGAACATCAAGCCAACAGATTAGGCTAACCCAGCACTGGGGTGCTGTACTATGTTGGCAGTGTATGTGGGTGCTGGGAATCAAACTCAGGTCCTCACACTTAGGCAGCCAGCACTTTACCCACTGAGACTTCTCCCAACCCTGATTCTTCCATATTTGATTTGGAGAATCTAACACAGATTTCTGTTAACATACATAATTTTAAATGACTATCTTATAAAGTAGTGTCATAATATTTTTTTTTCATTTTCCTTATGAAGGTTTAATATTTGCAATTATGAAATAAAATATAATAGGGAGATTAATAAAAACCATGCAAATAAGAGCCATAAAGATAAAACATGAAATTAAAATAAGATCCACATGGCAGAAAATTAAACAACATTTTGAGCTACTGAAGAAAACGGGAATTTGGGATTATGGTAGGAGGGTCAAGGTTCTGGGAAGTTAAAGAGACAATGGTATGTTCTTTCTGTCCCTTTTGAGAGGATTACTAGTGTAAAAATGGCACCTGTTTTTTAATATTTTTATTTATTTGTATTAATGGAAAGAGGGAGATGGGTATTCAGGGCCTCTAACTATTGCAAATGCGATTCAGATGTATGTACCACTTTGTGCATCTCGTTTAACATGAGCACTGAGGAATCAAATTCAGGCTATCAGGCTTTGTAAACAAGCATCTCCCCAGCCTAAAGAGGTACTTATAATTTAGAAAAGAAATAGCTAATTTTTTGGAAGCGTTGTTGAGAAAATTCATACAAGTAATTATGTATCTTTACAACCATCACCCTCCGTAAAATCATCAGTCTACCCCCAAATTTTATTTTCAAGAATATTATTTACCTTTTCATATACCTGTGAGCTTAAGTATTGTGTAGGCGTACCTAATGCTCTGGAGTTATGAATAAATCTACAGTCAAATGTTCTACCACTGAGTTATACCCCCTCTATGAATAAATGTAAGTAGCATAGCCCCTTGCCTTTGGGAATCATATTTCCCTCTAGAAAAATAATTGCTACTGGAGGAAGTTGTTCATAGATACCATTGAATAAAGACACTGGGGTTATTTTGCAGGCAGGTTCAAATTGCTGGAAGAAATCACCCAACCAAGAGCAGCTTTTGGGAAAAAAAGGATTTATTTTGGCTTACAGACTCAAAGGGAAGCTCCACAGTGGCGGGGGGAAACAATGGTATGGGCAGAGGGTGGACATCACCCCCTGGCCAACTAAGGTGGACAATAGCAACAGTAGAGTGCGCCAAACACTGGCATGGGGAAACTGGCTATAATACCCATAAGCCTGCCCCCAACAATACACTGCTTCCAGAGGCATTAGTTCCCAAACCTCAATCAGCTGGGAACCTAGCATTCAGAACATCTAAGTTTATGAGGGACATCTGAATCAAACCAGCATAGGATAAGAACAAAGCTGCTACATAAAACTGTAGAAGCCAGCCCTGTGAGCACCTTGACATGAGCCTTGTAGGCTCATGGACTTTGGACCTCCAGAACTATCCACAAATAAACTCTGAATGCATAAGCCATTAAAAACAAAATAAAACAAATTAAGAAATATATTTATTTTAAGTTTGAGTCACCTGAAAAATAAATCTCCCATTTTAGGTCTGAAATTCTGTTCCATAATTCTAACAGTCATGCATCCTAGTAACAACTGAGGTCAGTTCAGTGTGGTTATGCCTGTGACCTTTTGGGTCGAGGGTAGTTCAGCTTGTTCTTAAAAGGATCCATATATTGTCCTTGAAGACCTAAAGATTAACCTGAGACCAACTCCTTAAAAATCTTGGTGATTGCTGGGCGTGGTGGCACACGCCTTTAATCCCAGCACTTGAGAGGCAGAGGTAGGAGGAGCGCCATGAGTTCAAGGCTACTGTGAGACTACAGAGTACATTCCAGGTCAGCCTGGGCTAGAGTGAAACCCTACCTCGAAAAACCAACAACAACAAAAATCTTGGTGACCCTGGACCATTCACAGCCTTTGACATCCAGGTGGGTCTGGAGTTAACTCATAGACACTGCACTTACCTTGTTTGTTTATGTGAATCACTTGTGGAACCAGCCTAAAGTATTTCAGCCTGCTTCTAAGTCAAGCCAAGGCAGATTTCTACATTGTGACAAAGTAGCTGTTAATCAGGTCTATAATTTTATTCCATCCAGCCTATCTGCTTGTCAAGTATCTTGAAAAGCATTCATTAGGGCTGGAGAGATGGCTTAGCGGTTAAGCGCTTGCCTGTGAAGCCTAAGGACCCCGGTTCGAGGCTCGGTTCCTCAGGTCCCACGTTAGCCAGATGCACAAGGGGGCGCACGCGTCTGGAGTTCGTTTGCAGAGGCTGGAAGCCCTGGCGCGCCCATTCTCTCTCTCTCCCTCTCTCTGTCTTTCTCTCTGTGTCTATCGCTCTCAAATAAATAAATTAAAAAAAATTTTTTAAAAAAAGCATTCATTAATTCTTATGAAACAATTAATAGAACATGCAAGTTTTGGCTTTTGTTAATCATTTTAGTTTTCTCGGAAAATATTTCTTGCTAGTTTTTGTCACTGCCTTGCTTCATATACCAACAATAAAGTCATGTGTCTCTTTGTCTCAGCTCTCCCTTGTGACCGTTTGAGATTAGAAAAGCAGCAACCTCCAGGCTTCTTCGCATCCCTCATTATGTTTTTGACAGTATGACTTTGTCTAACAGGGCTCAAGCACCTCTGACTGTATGTCTAAAACCCTCGACTCGGCCAGTGCCCACTTTGCTGCATCTGCAGTGGTCAGTGCCCCTGTTCCAAGCCGCAGTGAGGGAGCCAAGGAACAGAACACCAGCCACAGCAACATAAATGGTGTTGTCCAGCCTTCAGGTACGGTTATGGTTTCATATAGAACTTACTAGCTTGAAGTTGCATCTCACTTGAAGTTGTGTGGTTTTATTTCTTAGATCACAAGGGAAATGTGCACAAGGAGCCAATTGTGCTTTTTAGAATTTCTTTGAAATAATAGTATTTTCTAGGATTTGTGCCTGGCTTCCACGTACTGGATTACTTGTCCTACACTCTACTCTTCCTGATCTCATTCACCAACTGTCAGTTGCTTTACAAGTTAGGAAATCCATTGAGTTTGAGAGATTTATTTTCTCACATGCACATACTGGTAATCTGTGATGACTCCTTTTAAGACAATGTCATTGCTTTGCTGTGAGACTGACAGCTTCTTTCTTCTTTGAGCCCTCAAAGACATCCTGTTCTTGTTATCCTTCAACCATCTCTCAAACTTGAGAATTTTCCACTTATATATAACCATAATCCATTCCATCCTTTTTCTTCTTCTTTTCAGTCCATCCTACCTATTGCTTAGGTACCCATAAAATCTTAGGAAATCCAGACACCATTTCCACTGGTGCTATTGTACTTACTGCCAGAAAGCAGGAAAGTACTTTGCAAAGCCTCATTATAGGATGGTTACCTGCAAAGTTAGCTTATATTTATTTAATTAGAATAGAAGTGAACTTATTCTTATAAATTCCTAATTTTTAAGAGCTTTATGTGGTTGTCCCTGTGACACTAATTGAATGAATTCTCTCACACCTTCTTTTCAGGAACCTCGAAAACATTGTACTCCACCAATATGGCTTTATCATCCAGCCCAGGGATTTCAGCTGTGCAACTTGTAAGGACAGTTGGCCACACCACTACAAACCACTTAATCCCAGCGTTGTGCACAAGCAGCCCTCAAACACTTCCCATGAACAATTCCTGCCTGACTAATGCCGTGCACCTCAATAATGTCAGTGTTGTTTCTCCTGTCAATGTGCATATCAATACACGGACTTCAGCACCATCGCCAACAGCCTTAAAACTTGCCACAGTTGCTGCCAGTATGGACAGAGTGCCAAAGGTTACTCCCAGCAGTGCCATCAGCAGCATAGCCAGGTGTGTGTGCTATACCGCTCATTCTGTCTTAGTGCTGCCCTGTCTTGAGAAAGAAAGGGGCCTTTCCTTTTTCTTTGCTTTTCAACAGCTCTGTGGCTGAGAGACGCTTGTAGCATCTGCTAATGTCAACAGAGCAATATTTTAGAAGGTTCAGGTTTTTTTTTATTGTATTTGTATAGACTTGACAGTCTAGAAGCAGAATTGTTACTAATTTTATGCAAGAGTTTAAGTTTCATATCAAAATGTATTTTATTTACCATTATATAAAAAATAATTTATCACCTATATTAAATATAAGACTGATTTCTAAGATTAAATCTAGATAATGTATAATACAGTGAGTTTTTATGTTTGTTTTAGTGACTAGTGAAGAACAGTAAATGAGAAAAATAATTGCTTGTATATATTAAGTCCATGACCTTAAACCTGTAAGACTTAATTTAGTGGAAAGTATAATCTTACCATTACCATACTTCTGATGATTTTTCCCTTAAGTATCACAGGTTCCATCTGCTGTATTAAAAGAACTTGGGTTGTCCTATTTTTCCTAGAGTAATTTATCTTTAGCTTCTACAGCTGAAGAAAATATATTCATTCCCATGTGAAAATGATAAAAATGGAGAAGGTCTTGGTGAAGTCATGTTTAGTTGTAGTCACATAAAAATGTAACTTTTAAGTATTAAGAGGTAACATTCTAATATTAATGTTTATTCTACTCTTTGCCTTGTTATAGAGAGAACCATGAACCAGAAAGATTGGGTTTAAATGGAATAGCAGAGACAACAGTAGCTATGGAAGTGACATAACCCAAAACATGTGGCTTTGACCTGTGTGGATGGTGTGCAGTCGTTCATATTCCAGCTGAATGCAAAGACGACACTCTGTGGATCACAGAGCATACCAATGGACCTAAATGGACTACAGTATATCAGATGTTAAATCGATATATGATGTATATTTTGTAAAATTGGGAAAATCACTACCTTGTAAAATAGTTTATTTGTATCATCAATATTATTTCTGTTACTTGAATAGTAGATATTCATCATCATGCTTTTGCACTTGAATTTGCAACTGAATGGATTTTAAAAAATAATTCTTTAATGGGATCATGAGCATGAAATGGGATCCTGCATCACTTGTTTTAACTATTTATTTTGCCATGTTTACATTTTGTATCTTGTAAAAATAAATCCAACTTTGTGTCTAAAAAGTTAAAGATTCATAGCTAGGAAATGAAATTCTTGTAATTTTTTTCTAAAGGAACTGTAAAGTTTTCACTTGGTTCATTTTGTTTCACAATTTGACTAGATGGACTTTTTGGTAAATACTTTAGTGGCATTTCACTGTCAAATATGAAGTTCAAGGCAAAATAGTATTTTCTATTACTGTGCAGGGGAAAGGGATGGATCGATACATGCAAATTTAATGTAGTAACTCACTTTTCCATATATTTTGAATGTATATTTCTATTTATAATACCAGTTTATAAAAAATAATTACACAGAAAAAACAGACTAGGAAAATTATGCATCTAGCACATTTAAACTGTGCAGATAAGAAAATTTTTCAAGGATTACATTTTATCTGAAGACTGCATATTTTAACTGGCTTTCAAACTGTAACTCACCACATAAGATATTTACCAGGTCTGTATTGCATTATATCATTGCAATAATTATTGGAAGTCTATATATCGAGCCATCCCAGGTGTTGGGAGGGGGGAGGGTTGTGGCAAGATTGTCTTTTCAATTTTGGAGAGTTTTCCTGTGGCTACAAGGCAAGTAACGGGTTGGAAAAAGTCTGACTGTAAGTGTTGGACACCTTCATAGTGTAGTGTTTTAGTGACTTTTTTTATACGGTTCTTGTAAATTAGATATGTGTAGTGGTGTTTCAGAATGTTTGTTTATGCACTAGTTCAGACAACTTTCCCTGTTACTTGTTCTTGATAAGTGAAAACTGCAGGGAAATAAAAAATACATATCAAAACATGGACATGCTGCATATGTGTTTATTTCACAATGTGCACACAGCAAGTGAAAATGTAAGGGAGGTGATAGCACTTAACAGCACTTTTCATTTTCACAGTGCTTTCCAAGCATTAATGAAAAGAATTATAAGAAGCTCATCTGTGGGCACTATTGGGTTTCAGATAATCCAATATAAACTACCTTTGCTATGAAAAGTTCTTAAAATATTTTACAGAATGTAAATAATTTGCATTATAGCCGTCATTGAAATCTCATAAATGAGCCTCATTTTTATAAATAAAAGTTTAGAGTAGAATTATATTATTGCAAGAGAGTTTTGTCAAGTAAGTACTGAGAAATGTAAATATTTTTAATGAATACAATTAAAACCATTTCAAACTTAACATAATTTTATATTTTACATTTTTTTATATCTGCAATCTTGAAAGTTGTAAATTGTCAGTTGAACTAATGGACCAAGATTTCTGCTAAGAGTGGTTTTTATTCAGGTCCTAAATGTAAAGCAATTTATGGTCAAAACCATAGGAAAAAAATAAATTGAATTTCTTTGGTGGTTGTGACCTGATAGGATCCATGCTCATTTCTGCCATACTACCTCTGGAGTTACTCGTTGCGGATTATATAAAGGAAATACTTTTGATTTGATATGTATTATGACTGTTTTCATTCTGCTTATAGTTGGATGTATCTTCAAACAACTTCAGTGCCAATTTCAAAGAAAGCTTCTCCCCCTCCCCCATTTTGCTGAAGTAAAGCATGAAGTTAATTTGCCTTATGTGATATATATAATATATATGTTATAAATAAGTAAAACAAGAGAACTTTCTATTTGTACAGTTTCTGCAGGTGGTGGCAAATCCAGAATTTATCAAAGACTGATGACCAATTTATCTGTTCCTTTTGAAGTAAAATAGAAAAAATGAGCCTTCCTATGTTGGTGGTTGTAACTGTTTCATGGATGGCCTTTCAGCTCCTGGCATACATGTTCTCTCAGTGGTTCTCACACTGCAGGGATCAAGATTTGGTAAAGAAGGGGTAGGATGTTTTTGCTTTGGCTAGATTATGACAAGTACCAGCTCTCCTGGTTTTATTGGAGCTTTTAGAATGCTGGGGAATGGGTTTCTTTGGAGGATGTATGTATGCTTTCTTAAACTCATATGCTAGAGTATCCTTTAATTCAGCATGGGTAAAATACTGACAGATTTCCATTTTTCTGTCTTCCTGAAGAGAGTACCCCCTTTCCTTTCTCAGTAAAGTAGTGGAAGTCACCTTCATGATATGATATAGCTCTTAAGTATATTTGATAACATGAAGTACATAGCTCCTTTGCAAAAGCCTGAGGGAAAAAATTGGAGGACATATTTTTGAATATGTATATATATTACATATGCATAATCCAGATATTCTAGGGAAAGCAGTATTTGATTAGTGTTCTTATTAATAATGGTTTTGGGGTGGAATGGAGAAAGAACAATAAAGAGGAGTAACATTTCTAGAAACTTCCCTAGCATGTACAACTGAATTTGAGTATGATGCTCTACTTTTCAAGTTTTGTGTTTCTTGTCTCTTAATTGATTTGACAAGCAACTGCATTTAAAAGGTAAGAATAGCTCAAGTAATTTTGAAGGTTGTAGCTTGTAATTCTAATTTCTCGTGACTAACAGCAGAATAGGAATATCTCATCAAGCATGTAAGTTCTCACTGACTTTGTGCAGCTCTGGCAACAGTTCTATAAAATACTATTCTTTTTCCCATTTTGAAATTAGAGAAAAGTTTGGAGAAGTGAAATAACCTACCCTATGTAACACAGCTAGTGAGTTACTTACTGAGAAAGGAATTGAACCTGGTGGTTACCATACTTCTAGCCACTGCTTCCCAACTTGAACATGAAAGTCCTCTTCACAGAAATACCGTACAACTGTGCTTTTCAGCTCACTTACCAATAGCATTTATAGTAATTGAAATTTTACCTAGAAGACAGCCTCCACTTTACCCACATGCTCATGGCACCAGACCTAGTCCAAGAGCGGCCCAGAGCTCTAAATCAGCACAAGGCAATGGGAGCAGAACCTGGGCCAGGTCTTGGCTAAGGCTGGCCCTTTCTAGATTTTCATTTTCCCATCTGTAAGATGAGCGAGTTCCGATGTAAAGGAGCCGTGCTGAAAAGCCTGGTGCAGGGGTGTGACCCATGTTGGTTACCAAGGATGCCAATGATGCCAGAGCTTGGGCTGAGCATACAGGTAGGCTGGAGTTAACCTTTTTTTTTTTTTTTTCTGGAATTCACTATGTAGTTTCAGGGTGGCCTCAAAGTTACAGCATTCCTCCTACCTCTGCCTCCTCAGTGCTGGGATTAAAGGTGTGAGCCACCAGGCCTGGCTGGAGTTCAATTTTCCAGTCCTTACTCATTGAGGCAGATGACAGATAACTGTTAAATCATGCTTCATAGCTGAGTTTACGTGGAATAATTAGCCAACTTCAATGACTGTGAATCTCAAAAAGACACTGTGTGTGTGTGTGTGTGCATGTGTGTGTGATTTTGTTTTTTAAGGTAGGGTCTCACTCTAGCCCAAGCTGACCTGGAATTCACTATGTAGTCTCAGGATGGCCTTAAACTCACAGCAGTCCTCCTACCTCTGCCTTCCAAGTGCTGGGATTAAAGGCTGCACCATCCTGGCTAATTCTATGTATTTTTGAGGCAAGTAGGCAGAATGGTAAAAATTTGTTGACCTGGGTTGTAATCTCTTCCTTGGTGTTCTCCCTGGATTTGCTTCATTATATGAGTGAATGGGATTAGATCACCTCTAATTTCTCTGCTCTAATGTCATAGGATTGTAGCCCAACCCCCACCCCCTCCGGCCTCCCCAGGTGGCTATTTCCCAAGTGGTTCACTTGCTTTCCAGTGGAAAAAGAAATCCTTCCTTACCTTTATCAGTATCCATTGAGACCGCCCAGAAGGATGAGTAGTGAGTGAGACCTGCTGCACCTCCTGTTGTCTGAAGGGCTGTTCTGCTATGACTTGCTGCAGAGCTTGAAGTTTTATTTATGTTTTTAATCTACTGATAAATTTTATACATAGATATTCGGTATTTTGACCATATTCACCTTCCACCCCCTGTGTCCTTCTCTGGTCCCCCCACCGCTGAACCCTTTTTTCCCAACTTGTCCCCCTCCTCCCTTGACACCTCTCTCTCCATCCTATTGACTTTAGCATTGGTTACATGAGCACGGACAGGGAGGCGGGACTATTTATTGGCACATAGGAAGCTTACCAGTGGGTGCAGCACTAAAGAAAATGTCTTACCCCTTACCTCAGCAACCATAGCTTCTCCAGGAAGACTGGAGACCTCATGCCCTCCTCCATCATCCATAACAGAACGGTAATAGCCCCAATTTTGTGCAGGTAACAAGAGCTGGCAGCCACTGTGACATCATGAATGCAATGGCAATGTTGTATCTGAAAAAAATTGTTACACACTCCCCACTATCCTTTGGCTTTTACGTTCTTTCTCAACCTCCCCCTCTTCCTCGGTGTTCCTGAGCTTTGGCCAGGGTGATACACATGTTTAAGACTAAGCACTCCACAGTCATTATTGGCACTGGACTACTTTTGGGTCTCCAGTAGTCATCACCCACTGCAGAAAGCAGCTGTTCTGACTAAAGTTCAGAGCAGCATTAGTCTCCAGGTATAATCATACTGAGAAGGCAGTTCCGTGGCACTACACAATAGCTTGAGACTAGCAGAAGTAAGAGAAAGGTAACACTAGTCAGACACTCCTCCAGCAATAATTTATTTAATGCAGAATAGGCTATCCCAAAATGGAGACTTATACCAAAAATTAAATATTTCACTTGCAGTGTAAAAACACAAAACTTGATTGTAGAAGAGTAACCATGTTTTCAACATTTAGCCACTCATGTATAGGACACTTCCTTGGCTTAGCTTCTGGGCTGCTAGAGTCCATGGATACAGCTTCTATCTTAAAAAACAAAATCTGTTTCAGCTGGGTATGGTGGCTCATGCCTTTCATCCCAGCACTTAGGAGACTGAGGTAGGAGTTTTGCCCTTAGTTCGAGGCCATCCTGAGACTATATGATGAATTCCAGGTCAGCCTAGTCTAGAGCAAGACACTGCCTCAGGAAAACAAAACAAAACAAAACATTTCATGCACTCTTCTCACAGCTCTAAGTAGATTGTGGTCAGTAAACAAGTGAACTCAGGATTAGTCAAGGTGCAGACTTTCAGCTTTCCGCATACATCAGCTACGTGTTATACTGCTGAGTAATAATCTACAAATTCAAGTGAAGTCCATTTCTAAGCTTCCCAGGTTCCTGTTCTGATGGCTGTAGAATTCACAACAGTTAGCTTCAAAACCAGCAGTGTAAAGCATTTTGCTGAAGATAGTCTTTCAGGCCCACTGAAGGGACTTGGCTGATAGGAGCAGGCCTACCCTGCATAGTCTGATCAGTCCTGCTGAACTGCTAGGGAATTAAATATTCTGGTGGTTAGAAGCAGGTTGATGGCCTTGCATATTTGGAGGAGAGAATTACACAAAAGCAGACAGGTACCACAGGCCGGTTGGTGTCTGCCTCACCATCTTTATAATTGGATAACTCCATCCCATGACCACCACCCCAGCTTTCTAACTTAGGACATTGGATTAACTTTGGGCCTCAAGATAGCACCCATTTTATAGAGAACCACCTTAAGGGAATCCAGTGCAAACACAGTGTTATTTGTAAGTCATAAATTTCGCAGCCCTGGATGTTGGGCAGAAGTCAGGGAAAGGGCACATCAGCAACACCAGTCTTTGTGGAAACAAGTGGATGCAAAACGAAAGTGTAAGCCACGAAACCTCACCACCCATGTGGCCAAGGGGGGGCGGTAAGACCTGGAGTGTGACTATTGCCTCTGAATTTTGGGGTCTCAGGAAGTAAACAATGTACAGGATCCACAAAACCCCTCCCTCAATGTTATAGAAACAAAAATGACTGCCGGGGAGACATGACTCCAAGTGGGAGAGCTATGTGCAGGAAGTTCCTGTGGTGACGACGCATGCTAAGGTGGGCTTTTCAGTGATGCAGCTGCCTTTGAGTCATCCATGCTCCTGTAAGTAACCCCTCACCCTGCTTTGTAAGTAACTGTTTCTTTGGTCTGTTGTTGGTACCCTATTTGGGATGAATGAGCATTTGTGCACATCTCAGGAAGCCACAAGACTGGAAATCCAGCAAGTGTTGGGCAGAATGTGGTAGTGTACACCTTTAAGTCTTCACTACTTAGGAGGCTGCAACAACAGGACTGCAAGTTTGAGAGCAGCCTGGGCCACAGCAAGATCCATTTGGAAAACATGACTGAAAATACAGGTTTGTGGTCTCACGTATCCCAGGCTGATGGAATCAGTAACTCCAAAAGTGAGTGAGGATACTAGTGCTTTGTGCTTCCCGTGTTAGTTCTGTAAACAAACAATGGGTTTGCGTCTTGGTGGGTGAAATGTCAAAATAAGCAGAGCCAAGACAGAGTGGAGACCGATTACTTGCTACCAGCAAGGAAAGCACAAGAGCCATTCTCTAAGCAGTGCTCTCCCAAACAAAGGAAGCATGGGTTTTACTCAGCGAACTCACGTCAATTCATCAGGGACTGGTCAATTCTTAAACATGCTCCATTAAAGAGTACGTTCCTGAGCATGCTCAGTTTAAGGTCATAATTTAGAAAGAAAAGGTGGACCGGGGCTAAGGTGAGACTCTACCTCAAAAAAAAAAAAAAGACAGAACGGAAAAAAGTATGGATGGTAGACACATTTGGAAGCATGTTTAGCTCAAAGGAAAGATTAAACTGATGGACAGAGATGCCTCTGGATGTTCCCAGCGTGCATCATAAAGCTCTTACCTGAAAAAAGAGGGAAGGATACTCTGAAGGTGCATCATCAGAAGTCTGCTCCTGAACGTGCCTGGCTCGCTTAGCTGCTCATAGTTCTTTGCTTGTCACTCGGGTTGGTAGGCTGGTTGTTCCTAAGTTCACTCTCCATGTGAAGGTTGCAACAAAGGGTGAGGAGAATGAGCTAGTATTTCTGCTTTGTAGTTGGGATAGTATATGACTGCTGAGAAGCTCAGGTTTTTATTTATTTATTTGAGAGCAAGAAAGAGGGAGAGAGACAGAAAGAGGAAGAGAATGGGCATACCACGGCCTTCAGCCACTGCAAATGAACTCCAGACAGACACATGTGCCTCCTTGTGCATGTGGCTAATGTGGGTCCTTAGGCTTGGCAGGCCTTAACCACTAAACCTCTCCTGTCCTGTTTTTGTTTTTGTTTTGTTTTGTTTCTTTTTATAGTTTCAAGGGAAAGGTTTTGTTTGTTTGTCTGTTTCTTTGTTTTGTTTTGTTTGTTTTTGGGTTTTCAAGGTAGGGTCTCACTCTTGCTCAGGAAGACCTGGAATTCATTATGTAGTCTCAGGGTGGCCTCCAACTCACAGCCATCCTTCTCCCTCTGCCTCCCGAGTGCTGGGATTAAAGGTGTGCGCCACCACACCTGGCAGGAAGTTTATTTTTATTGAGAACTTTATTATTTGAGCAAATTGGGTTAAACTCATGTTTTCTCTCCCCTGCTCCCATTCCCCTGAGAACCCTCCCTAGTGGGGTTATTGGTAATAACAGTGAGGTCTTAAATGCACTAGTCCATCTCTGTGGGAGAACAATGCCTCAGAGAACACCTTCTCACCCAGTGGCTCTTAACATTTTTTTTTTTTTTTTTGCCTCTGCTGTAATGTTTCCTGAGCCTTGGAGGGCATGTTATGAGGTTCCTCAGCATCTACCACCATCTCGCTGCAGGAGGTTCTCAAGCTAGCAGTGAGAGCAGCACTCGTCTTTAATACCACCACTTCCTCTGCAATGTTCACTGGGCCCTGGCAGATGGGAGAGAGATGACTTGTCTTGTGCTAGGCAGTTGGCTTTCTGTCCTTCTCTGGTGGATTCTGGGCCTCTCTGGAATTCACCTCCATCTGGAAAAAGCAGACTCTAGCCAAGAGTGAGAGCATCAGGGCTCAAAGGGGATAAACAGACATTTAGATAACCTTTTGACAGGCATAACATCTCATTGTAGCCAAAGAACAGTAGGCTTCTGACTTAGTTCTCAGTACCATGTATGAATTCCTTCCTACTGAGTGAGCCTCATATCCAATCAGAATAATTGATTACACCCACAGCCTGTGTACCACTACTGTACTGGTATGTACTTCTTGCCTGGCTAGTTGATTTTGTAGCTTGCAGGATCCACTACTTGTCCATGCTGTTAGTGACCTTGAACCCCCAGCAGCTTGCATAGCACTTTCTAACACTAAGAGGTAGCCAGCAGGGAACTGACTTCCATCTCAATTCCAGCATGATCTCAGTGTCCTGCAACTGTAGCTGTGATGTCTTCATCAGTAGGGTCTTACCACTCAGTTCTGGTGGGGAACCAGTGCTTTAGCAATGACCTGCATTGTTTTGGTGGTACCATGAGCCTCGGTGACCAACAGCTCACAGAAGGTGGGGGACATCCAATATGGCACTGAGACTTACTAGCAATAGCTTATTGTTTGGGGTAAAGCTTTCTCTACCTCTGCAGAATGCTTCTTCCCAAACACTCACCTCCTCCCCCTCACCACCCCTTCCCCCCTCTTTCCTTGTTAAATCTTTTAATTATCGAACCAAGAGGAAGTTTTCTATGGTGCTGATTCATGACCTCATTAGTTTTGTGTGCCTCCCCCTCCCTGCCCCCTCTTACCTGAGTTCCCCCCAGACCCTTCCACCCCTGTATTCTGTCCCTCCACTTTGTTGACCATCCTCTTCTCTGGTCCTTCCCTGTGTCTCTCCTCACCAAGCCTCGTTCTGGCTTCCTAACCAGTACTCCTGATGATCACTACAACTTATAAACACATCAAACTATGCCGTGTTAGGATCTGCATATGAGAGAGGACATGCAACGTTTGTCTTTCTGAAGCTCAGAATTTTTATTTCTTCACCTGACAAATGAGGGAAATTAAATTGCTTCCCTAGCCTCATTAGTTCTCTAGGAATACAGAGAATTCCTCTCACTGAATAAGCTCCTCAGCCACTAGAATCATGTGAATTATAAATTCCAATAACAAATGCTTTTGAGATTGTAAGCAAGAAGCAAAAAAAAAAAAAAAAAAGAATTCTATTTCCATAGTCCATTACAGATTTAAAATGTGGTTACTCAAATTCTCTACAGCAAGTCTTAAATATACCTCACGCCTTCCCATCTCAAGCAATCTAAGTTCCCAAATCACTCTCAGAACATTAAGCTCAGAGAATTGTTCCCCCGTGGTGGTATAATCAGCACTTTTCAAGTGTTCATTTATTGCCAGTGTTCAAGGTTTCCAGCCGCTCTCAACCCGCAACTGTCAACACAACCTTTCAGAGTGTGGGTGTTCTATAGTAGGAGATACTACTAAGACCCTCAGTGGATGCCCGAAGCCAAGGATGGTATGGAACCTTGTATAAAGGTCACTGTGTTTCCATAGGCTCCATGCCCTGGGGGATATCAAAATCCGCAGATGTTCCATTCCCTTATGTAGAGTGACATAGTAGTATTTGCATATAGTTTACGGTGCTAGTGCCATGGAGATAATTATTATACAATATTGTTTAGGGAGTAATAACAGGAAAAGTCTGTTCGTGTTCAATACAGACATAATTGTTTTCAATCACTTTTGGGTTGCAGTTGGTGTATCCAAGGATACAGGACCATAACTGTGACAAATACCTTGAGGAGAAAAAAAAACTTAAAAATGTGTTTGGGGGATGGAGAGATAGCCTAGCAGTTAAGGCACTTGCCTGAGAAGCCTAAGGACCTAGGTTTGATTTCCCAGGATCCACGTAAGCCAGATGCACAAGGTGGCGTATGCATATGGAGTTCTGTTCATTGTGGCTAGAGACCCTGGTGCTCTTCTCTCTATCTGCCTATTCCTCAAATAAATAAATAAAATGTGTTTGTTTTGGTTCATGGTTTCAGCCTATGGTCAGCTGCCTGTGCTGTTTCGGGGCCACAGTGAGCAAGAACATCATGGCAGAGTAAAGCAGCTGTGGTGCCCAGGAAGCAAAGGACAAGAAAGACAGAGAGAGGTCCAAGGTACGATAGATACAGCCCCAGAGGTCACCCCCACCCCCGTATCCTACTGCCTACAAACAGGCCCTGTCTCCAAAAGTTATTACCCCTAATAATGTCTTCCAGCTACGAATCCATCAGTGATTAATTTAGTCAGGCCTTATAATCCAATCACGTCTCAATGATTAGATCTCCAGCAGCTATAGACCAAGCCTTCAACACATGAGCCTTTGACTTCATAGTCAAAGCCGTAACAGAGGGGTTGGAGAGATGGCTTGGCCATTAAGGCACTTGTATGCAAAGCCAAAGGACCTCGGTTTGATTCCCCAGGACCCAAGTAAGCCAGATGCACAAGGTGGCACATATCTCTGGAGTTGATTTGCAGTGACTGAAGGCCCTGGCATGCCCGTTCTCTATCTGCTTTCATTTCTCTCTCTCTTTCTCTTTCTCCCCTCTAAATAAACAATAAATAAAATATCTTCAAAAAACCATAACAGAAGGCTGGATTCGGTGGCGCACACCTTTAATCCCAACACTAGGGAGGCAGAGGTAGGAGGATCACCATGAGTTCAAGGCCACCCTGAGACTACATGGTGAATTCCAGGTCAGCCTGAGCTAAAGTGAAACCTTACCTCAGAAATCAAAACAAAAACCATAACAGAGAGCCAATCAGATACTATGTATTCTCATACATATTTTTTTAAATATTTTATTTATTTTTTATTAATTTATTTATTTGAGAGTGACAGACATAGAGAGAAAGACAGATAAAGGGAGAGAGAGAGAATGGGCACGCCAGGGCTTCCAGCCGCTGCAAACGAACTCCAGACGCGTGCGCCCCCTTGTGCATCTGGCTAACGTGGGACCTGGGGAACCGAGCCTTGAACCGGGGTCCTTAGGCTTCACAGGCAAGCGCTTAACCGCTAAGCCATCTCTCCAGCCCTCTCATACATATTTGAAATTGTTTAATTTATAAAGAAAGCACAATAAGGCAATAACAGCAAGTAAATAGAACAAGTATCAGGGCCTTTGTTAAGTAAAATCAGTTACTTGATCACAACATTGTTAAAATGTAACAGTGAGCCTGGCATAGTGGTGCACACCTTTAATGCCAGCACTGGGGAGGCAGAGATAGGAGGATAGCCATGAGTTTGAGGCCACCCTGAGACTACATGGTGAATTCCAGGTCAGCCTGAGCTAGAGACCCTACATCAAAAAAACAAAAGAAAAAATAAAATGAAATTGTAGCAGTGACTCTGACATGTGCTCTACGGATCTGCTGGATAAGTGACCAACCACATCCTGGGAGAAAAAGTGAGATGGCATTAGATTGTATGATGCTGTTTGGAGCACCGCACAATTCAATAGTTAAAAATTTTCTGTTTCTAGAATCTTCCACTTTGGATCAGTGTTGACCTTGAGAAACTGAAATCTCTGACAATGAAAAAGGGGAACTACTGTATTTTACTCCAAGGACAGTTTAGCTACCCTTAAGAGGCTGTTTTGAGAATTTTACATGCCTGGTTGCATAACATGTTGGGAGTTCCCAGTCTCCCACTTGGAAATTTCATGGGCATACCTAAATTTGAGGTGCTATATTCTTCTCACCTCACCACCACCAGTCTTTCCCACCTCAGGATGTGGTGCCCCATGTACCTGGGCATCATCTAGATTCCTCCCTTTTCTCACCCTACCCTACACATTACAGAATAGACACAAGTTTCCAAGATATACCTTAAATCCATCCATTTTTCATCTTGTCCACAGTCACCAGCTTGCCCACACTGCCATCTCACCAGGCTGTATCAACCGCATGACACTTCCCCCACTCCGGTTCTTTCTCACTTCCAAATTCACATGTTAGCAAACACAACCCCTTAACAATCAGCATAAGTAAAACACAAAAAGATCCCTTCCTTCCCATTACTTGCCATTACAATTTCCACCATGATCTTGCCCTGCCTCCCTCTCCAAATTATTCTTCCCTCCTCCCTCTCTCCCTCCCTCCCTCACTCTTGTGCCCAGCTGATGATGCTGATGATGTTGACCCTTGACCAGACCACTGCTTTGTCTCATTTCCAGGGAACCAGACTCTCCTGCCCCAGCACCATTCCCTTCTTGTCATTGAGCTCTTTCTGAGGGGGCGGGTACCTCTTCAGAGAATTTCTCTCTTATCTAAAGAAGTTGCCCCTGGCCATCCACACCTGGATGAGGGGGACAGTTATTCTCTGTCCCAACCTTTTATCTGTGAAGGACATAATTACATCATTTGTCTGTTGACTGGGACTTTGTGTGTCACGTGTCTCCTACTGGCTGGGACTTGTTCTCTGTTATATCTCTGGAGCTTGGCACAAGACCTGGCACATGACAGTCACTTCTGTATTTGTTGAATAAATAAAGAAGGGAAAATAATTAGTGCTATTAAAAAAAGAGATTTCCTGTGTTTTATTCTTTTTATTGTCATTTGATTTGTTTATTATTTTTGTTTTGCTTTGTGTTTTTGTGGTAGGGTCTCACTCTAGCCCAGGCTGACTTGGAATTCACTTTGTAGTTTCAGGGTGGCCTCGAACTCACGGCGATCCTCCTACCTCTGCCTCCCGAGTGCTGGGATTAAAAGCATGCACCACCATGCCTGGCCTTTTATTGTTGTTTTAAACCAAAACACAGTGGTCACAGAAGGTACCTTCATGTTGGGGGCTTGTTAGCCCAGCAGATTGAAATCTGAAGTAGTTACTGCTGAAAATGCTTTACACCGACGGTAAGGAATCATCTTGCATGGCTCTCATCCTTTGTCTAGCAGCTGGTTGTGGGTGGCTAGTGGCAGAAAATAGGCTTTACAATTCCTGAAAGTGAATTTTCTGCTTTTATTTATATGGAATTAGCAGTTGTATTCAAGTGTGAGAAAATCTAGTGCAGGTTGGATAGCTGCTGACAGTCATTGAGTCTGTAAGCCAGAAATCAGTCCTCGGTGATGACGTAAGACGTCTGCACCAGAGTTGCCTTCGGCACTGCGCAACCAGGGTGCACCCCTGTCAGAGACCACCTATGAACAGCTAGGAACTTGGTGACTCCCCAGTTTTCTGCTGCAACTATTTTGAAAGGAAGCTGTTTATAGCCACCAAAGACACATCAGGTGTTCCCCCCAAAGGGGAAATTCCACTACTCTCCAGCTGTTGATGTTTGACACCAGTTCTCCTCCAGATGTGGTTTGGCTTCGGGCTAATTTGTCCTCTATGAGTTACTGTTTTCTGGTCACTTGGGAGAGAGCTGTTCTTCCCTATGTCTATCACTGGAGATGAAATTTGTTTCTGTGTTTACAAATGAGAAACAAGCCTCATTCCCTAAGGCTTTTGCCCTTTTCCATATGTTTTGAGGACTGAATTGCATAAAATTATCAGTGAAAGAGTTCTAATGATCTTTCAGCTGGGACTAGAGAGACCAAGACTGGACTCCCAGAGAGAGATGGTGACCAAACTGAGGCCCTTCCCTGCTTCCTTTAGGGGATCTTGGTCCAGCAAATTGGCTTCTTATGTTTTTCAGTTCTTAGTTGTCAGTTCTGATTCTGAAAATGTCATACAGCACTGTTTCTCTAACACTGCAGTGGTTTATCATATACGATTGTATGGGTTAGGGACTCCTCTTAAATATTGTGTTGAAATCAGTATCTTCAATGTTCATTTGTTCTTAAAAGAACACTTAAAATTATGTCAAAGTTAAAATTCATCAAATTACCCATTTTTGTTTATATGTTTTCCCAGTATAGCCCAGGTTGGACTCAAACTTGAGATACTCCTGCCTCAGCTTCCTGAGTACTGGTGTTACAAATGTATGCTACCCTTCTCAGCCCACAGTGCAATTTTTTAAAAATATTCTATTTTTATTTATTTATTTGAGAGCAAGAGAGAATGGGTGTTCCAGGGCCTCCAGCCACTGAAAACGACCTCTAGACGCATGCACCACCTTGTGCATCTGGCTTACATGAGTCCTGGGGAATTGAACCTGTGTCCTTTGGCTTTGCAGTCAAGTGCCTTAACTGCTAAGCCATCCCTCCAGCCCCATTTTTTTTGTTTTGTTTTGTTTTTCAACTCTAGTCCAGGCTGACCTGGAATTCGCTATGTAGTCTTAGGGTAGCCTTGAATTCACGGTGGTCTTCCTACCTCGGCCTCCCAAGTGCTGGGATTAAAGGTGTGCACCACCACACCCAGTTTTAGCCCCACTTTTTTTTTTTTAAAGACAGGGTCTTGCTCTAGCTCAAGCTCAAACTGCAATTTTTTTTTTTGCACAAGGTGGCACATTCATCTGAAGTTTGTTTGCAACATACTCCCTCACCCCTCAAAACTGCCGCTGAAACCTCTGTGGAAGCCACCATGGCCTCCCAGGCCTGGGCCCCCCGATTATTTATTTATTTATGTAAGAGAGAGAGAGAGAGAAAATGAATAGGTGCACCAGGGCCTCTGGCCACTGCAAACTTCAGACACATGTGCTACCATGTGCATGTGGCTTACATGAGCACTGGGGAATTGAACCTGGGTCCTTAGTCTTTGCAGGCAAGCCCCTTAACTGCTAAGCCATCTCTCCAGCCCTCAAACTGCAATTTTTAAACAAACATTGCAACCCAATCCTAGAACTTTCCATTTATTCACTAATCTAACTTTATCTCATTGGACTCGGGGTGCTTATTTCCATGCAGTTAAATTAGATTAATTTTTCAAATGAGTACTTTCACTAGGAAGAAATAAACTACTGCTGAAGTGAGGTCCTGCTAATGAGCTTCAAGAAATATTTTAAAATTCTAGGTGTGGTGGTCACCTTGCAATCTCAGCACTGAAACAGGAGAGGCATCCTGCGTTCAAGACAATCCTTGGCTGCAACAGTTGTAAGCCTTCATGAGCAAGTGTGAGACTTGCTTTACAAATTCAAAATAGCTGGGTGTGGTGGTGTACGCCTTTAATCCCAGCACTCGGGAGGCAAGGTAGGAGGATCTCTGTCAGTTCAAGGTCACCCTGAGAACACAGAGTGAAGTCCTGGTCAGTCTGGGCTAGAGTGAGACCCTACCTCGAAAAAAAAAAATTAGAAGTATAGCCCCCCTCAAGGCTGGGGAATGACATATATATGAACCAATGAGAAGAAAAGGAAACAAAAATTAGGAGACCTGGGTCTTGGTCCCAGCTCTGCTTCTGCCACATGAAATGTTCAAATTCCCCTCTTGTGGCTCCCAAGTCAGCATGTGTTTTTATAAAAAATAGACATTGACAGAGATTAAAGTAAGGTAACCCTGTTTTAGGTAGCTAGTCAGGGTTACAGGTCCATAAAGAATAAACAGTTATCTATATGGCCTGACATAACCAATGAGTACAGAGATTATATAAGTCCAGAAAACAGAGTCTGGGAACTAACATCTAAAAACAAGCCATTACTTATGCCAACTACCCAGATATTGGCTGGCCTATGCAACATAACCTATTCTCTGTCTAATTTATCAGTCTGTCAGGAAGAACCACTCACATATACTAAAAAGTAACCAATCCAATGTACCTCAACTTGATATTTAATTTAGAACACCAAAAATCCTAAAGCCAGGCATGGTGATGCATGTCTTTAATCCCAGCACTCAGGAGGCAGAGGTAGGAGGATTGCCATGAGTTCAAGGCCACCCTGAGACAACATGTGAGTTCCAGGTCAGCCTGGGCTAGAGTGAGACCCTACCTCGAAAAATAAAAAAAATAAAAAATAAAAAAAAATCCTGACCAAGTCACTAGCTGTCTACTTGCTTAGGAGCCCTGCCAGCTCAGGAGCTCCTCTGACTTACTTCTTTCTGCCTTACTTTTATTTTATGCTGTGAGTTCTAAGAAAGTCTTGTTTAACCTACCATTCTACTGTGTCTGCACTTATCAATCACTGCAGATTGCAAGACAAGAACTCAAGCCACTAGAGAGTTTTAGTAATGGTTAAAAAAAATCATATCTTAATTCATGAAAGAGTCATGTTAATATACATGCAAATATTGATGAAAAAATCTCTGGGGGCTGGAGAGTTGGCTTAACAGTTAAGGTGCTTGCCTGCAAAGCCTAAGGACCCAGGTTTGATTTCCCAGGACCCACATAGATGCACAAGGCAGCACATGCACCTAGAGTTCATTTGAAATGGCTAGAGATACTGGTACACCCATTCTCTCTCTCTCTCTCTCTCTCTCTTTCTTTCTCTCTCAAGTAAATAAATAAAATATTTCTAAACTTAAAAAAAATCTCCTCACTTAGCATATTCCACACTGGTTATTAAGCAACTAAATAAGACATGAGCCCATAATTTTAAAGTTTACTTTAAAATATAAATATTTTCCAATATTTAACTTGTAAGGGTAAAAGCACATTGATTTTGTGTAGTTGTTGTAGTTTACCTTTTGTGATGATTTGGATTAGGTGTCCCTCATAAACTTACATGCTCAGAATGCTAGGTCCCCAATTGATAGCAATTTGGGAATTGGAGCCTTGCTGGAGGAGGTGTGTTGTTGGAGGGCAGGCTTATAGGTGTTATAGCTAGGTTCCCCTTGCCACTTTTTGGCACACTCTCCTGCTTCTGTTGTCCACTTGATTTTGGCCAGAAGGTGATGTCCAGTCTCTGCTCATGCCACATTTCCCCCTGTCATCATGGAGTTTCCCTCAAGTCTGTAAGCCAAAATAAATCCTTTCCTCCCATCAGCTGCTTTTGGTCAGGTACTTTCTTACCAGCAACAAGAAGGAAACTGTAACATCTTCCAAGCAATCCTGATGAAAAATATTTACATATTTCTGTTTAAATCCACATTTTAGCACTTTCATGTGTATGGCTTTAACAGTTATAGCAAAGATTATTACCTTAAGGACTGGGAGGAAAGAGTCATTCAAAACAAAGACTTATATGTTATGGCTTTTTTTTCTATACAATATTTATTGTATTTTATTAATTTTTTGAGTTAGGGTATTGCTGTAGCCCGTACTGACTTGGAATTCATTACGCAGCCTCAAGGTGGCCTTAAATTCATGGTGATCCTCCTACCTCTGCCTCCCAAGTGCTGGGATTAATGGTATATACCATCACACCTAGCTCTTTTGTGTGTGTATGTGTATATGATGTATGTGTGGGTACACATGATAGCACACATATGGAGATCAGAACTGTGGGGTGTTTGTCCTGATCTTTTTAATTTTTATTTTTTGAGACAATGTCTCTCCTTGTTTTGCTGCTATGTGTGTACCAGTCTAGCTGATCACTGAGCACCCACGTGCCCTTGGCTTTGCCTTCTACTGACATCAGCACCTTTGGGATCACAGAAGCATGTGATACTTTTGCAGCTGGCTTTTTTATATGGATATTGTGACATTGAACTCTGGCCAGCAGGCTTGCAATCAAGAGCCTTTCACTGCTGAGATATACATTTCAAATGTATTTTTTGTTTTAAATACATTAATTTTTAAATGATACCAGGAGAATTAAGTTCTATTTACTTGATTAGTTTAGGAACAAAGTAAGAGACTTGTTTCTTTGGTGGGCCTGTCAGGGATTTCCAGGAAGGATTGTTGGAGCAGGGGAGACCTTTTCCCAGATGGGTGGCCTTTCCTGAAGTGAGCCATATATATAAAGATGCTTGTGGAGAACACAGAGACCTTTGCCTGGCTGCTGCTGCTCCTTACTGGTGAGTGTGCATCTACAATGTTGCTGCCATCACCCTTCACAGACATTGGAACCAAGCTTTATTAGCCTTCTGACACGGACTGAAGAACAGAAGCTTCCCAGAATCCTCCACGCTGTCAGTGCCACATTTGGGAATGGTGAGTCATCCAGCCTCATATACTGAGCAGCTAATGGAGTCTATGACACTCCAGTCTACAGGCTTCCAACCAATATCCTGTAGCTAATCTTAAAAATCTCCTTTATGATACATATTCATCCTATCCTGTTCCTGTAGAGAGTCCTGAATAATTCTTTTCTTTTTTTTGTTGTTGTTGTTTTTTCATCTGGTGGTAAAATACTAGTACAGGCCAGGCATGGTAGCTCATGTCTTTAATCCCAGCACTTGGGAGGCCAAGGTAGGAGGATTGCTATGCATTCAAGGCCACTCTGAGACTACAGAGTAAATTCCAGGTTAGCCTGGGCTAGAACAAGACCCTACTTTGAAAAACCAAAATAAATAAATAAAATAAAATACTAGTACAACTTCTTATCAAAATAAAGTTCACCACAAATGCAAATGAATTTTCTCAGTTACAACTGGCCCTTCACTATCACAGGCTGCTGTCACAGGACATCGAGAATATGCTGGAACCAAGAGGGAAACCAGTTCCCTCCTGGCTAGCCCTCATAGTGCTAAAAAGTGCTTTGGGAGCTGCTGGAGGAAAATTAATAAAGAGGAGATCCTGCAAGCAACAAACCATCCAGATACAAAGTACACACCTGTGTAATATTGGCACGCAGCCTATGCAGGGAACCAACTGTTCTCAGCTGGACAAGAGGGCTGCACAGTGATGGAGAACTCATAACTAGTACTGGGAACCAAGTCAGAATCTCATGGATATGAAACTCTTAGACTCCAAAAAGAACCCCCACTGCTCTTTGGCTAAGAAGAGTGTGTATACACATCAAAAAGTCTCTCAAATAACTACACTTATCCCCTTTAATCCAAACTACTCTCATTCTTGGTTGGAGAAACTGTTTTATTTTATAGGTGGCAGAGAATATGGGGGACATCCAGGATCCATCAATAAAATAAGAAAAGATAGCTAACTGTCTACCTCAAGACATGTCACCTCTACTACACTGCAAAGGAAGCAGTAATTTTAATAGCAGTATTGCTTTCACTGCTGGCCTGACAACTAGCTCCAGGGAAATGGCGACAGACACCATGGTCACTCAAAACACATCAAAGTAGAAATCAAGAGGCTACAGAGAACTCAACACTAAATCAAACTTCTAACACACCTACCAAGGCTCAGGGAACACAGTGGAAGAAGGGATGGAAAGATTTTAAGAACCACAGGGTAGGTAGGAATATCCAGAGACATGGATTCCTCCCCAACAAGACTGACAGAGGCCTTCTGGACCCCACAGTGAATACCAATAAGCCCACTGAGGAGGGCCTATAGTGGAATAGCAGTGGGGAGATGGGGTATAAGAGTATAACCTTTTTTGCCAGCATAATGGTGCACACCTTTAATCCCAGCACTCAGGCGGCAGAGGTAGGAGGATTGCTGTGAATTAAGGCCACCCTGAAACTACATAGTGAATTCCAGGTCAGCCTGAGCTAGAGTGAGACACCTACCTTGAAAAACAACCCCCCCTAAAAAAAAGAGAGAGAAAGAGAGAGAGAGAGAGATAAATATGAGATAAATATTTTTTAAAAAAGAGCTGAGCATGGTGACATACACCTTTGACTCCAGCACTTGGGAGGCTGAGGTATGAGGATCACTGTGAGATCAAGGCCAGCCTGGAGCTACAGAATTCCAGGTCAGCCTGGGTAGAGTTAGACCCTAACTCAGAAAAACAAAAAAGAAAAAGAAAGAAAATAGCCCTTCAGTTGCCACTATATGAAAATAAAATGATGGTTATCATTATAAACAAAAACATAAAATACCATAGTTATGTTTACATTGTTCCTTATAACACAAAATTTAAAAGAAACAGAGTTGCTATATAGATGTTCAGTTGGTTTTTAAAGTTTTTTTTTTAATATTTCAGAAAAATTTGCCCTCACCATGCTGTTAACATTGCAGAAATAGTATCTGTGACCACTGGGTTGCAGTACACAAAAATGTTGTTCAAAAGAAAGCCAGTCCCAAAAGTCCCACAGTAACAATGCACTCTTTTATGCTTCTACTGTGTGTAGTATGCATGGTGGGTGTGTGTTGTGGTGTAAGTACATGTTTGTGCCAATGCATGCTCGATGTGTGCATATGTGAAGGCTAGAGGGGAACACTGGGTGCTTTCTTCTGTCACTTATCCACCTGTTTGCTTGGCACAGAGTCTCACTCTAAACCCAGAACTACCCTTTTCTTTCTTACCTGCTAAACTATCTCCCCAGCCCCAAATGAATTTGTCTTCATGAAGCCTTATTTCCTATTCAATTTTCTAACATGTGTAAGAATACATAAACTTGTGTTCTAATGATTCTATATTTGTTTCACAATATGGAAAGAACTCAAGGAAGGACATTTTCTTTTGGATCATTGCTCTCTTTTACTTAACATAATGTTTTTTTTTTTAAATATTTATTTATTTATTTATTTGAGAGAGACAGACACAGAGAGAAAGACAGATAGAGGGAGAGAGAGAGAATGGGCGCGCCAGGGCTTCCAGCCTCTGCAAACGAACTCCAGACGCGTGCGCCCCCTTGTGCATCTGGCTAACGTGGGACCTGGGGAACCGAGCCTCGAACCGGGGTCCGTAGGCTTCACAGGCAAGCGCTTAACCGCTAAGCCATCTCTCCAGCCCAACATAATGTTTTTAATGTTTATCCATGTTATAGTAGGTCTCAACACTGCATTCATTTTTATTTTTTATTTAAAAGAGAGAGAGAACATGGGCATATCAGGACCTCTTGCCACTGCAAATGAACTCGAGCTCCATGTGCCATTTTTGCATCTGGCTTTATGTGAGCACTAGGGAACCAAACCTAGGCTGGCTGGCTTTACGAGCAAGGACCTTTAACTACCATGCCATCTCTCCAACATACTGCCTTCCTTTTTACAGCTGTAAAATATTACATTATATGTAAATATCATCATTTATTTATTCATTTGTTGATGGGTATTTTGGGTTGTTTCTACCTTTGGGCTATGTGAATAATGCTACTATAAGCATGGGTGCACATATATTTATTTTCATACCCAATATAGTGGTTTAAATGTAAAGTGTCTCCATAGCCTCAAATATTTACTTAGTTCTCAGCTTAGAGCATTTGGGAGGTGGACCCATGTTGGAGGACATGTTTCACGAGGGGGGAACCTGGAGGTAGAGTCCTGCCCTATGTGTGTGTTCAGAGCAGCTGGTGCTGCCTGTTGTCTCTCTGCTATGGATGTCTGAGGAAGTGAGCCAGCTTCCTCCACCATGATGAAGCTTCCCCTAGAAGCTGTAAGCCTAAAAGAAATCCTTTCCTTCCATAAGCTGCTTCTGGCCAGGTGTTTGTAATGAATGAAAATGTAACTCCAACAGAAATTTGGTTCTGAGTCTATGGCCATACCACCCTGAACGTACCCGATCTCATCTGATCTCAGAAGCTAAGCAGGGTTGGGCTTGGTTAGTACTTGGATGGGAGAAAATTGGTTCTGAGAGTGGGTTTGTTGCTACAGTGGATCTGACCATGAGGTTTTTGGTCTTTATAATGTGTTTGTAGAGAGAATGTGGAAGGATTTGGTACTTTGGAGTAGAGAAGTCTTGTAGTGCTGTAAGCAGAGCTCAGACGGTTAGTCAGGTGAGAGTTTGAAAATGCTAATTGCAGACATAATTGTGGATGGGCTTAGGAAGTTTCAAAGGGGAAAGAGAGAACTTTGTTAGAACTGGGCTACTGGTCGAAAGGGTGGCTACATGCTGCCCATATCCTGAGAGTTTGAGCAAAGTTGAATTTAAAAGTAAAGGACTGATGTGCTTGTAAGAAGAATAGAACATGGGCTGGAGAGATGGCTTAGTGGTTAAGCGCTTGCCTGCGAAGCCTAAGGACCCCGGTTCGAGGCTCGGTTCCCCAGTTCCCAAGTTAGCCAGATGCACAAGGGGGCGCACGCATCTGGAGTTCGTTTGCAGAGGCTGGAAGCCCTGGCGCGCCCATTCTCTCTCTCTCTCTCTCTCCCTCTATCTGTCTTTCTCTCTGTGTCTGTCGCTCTCAAATAAATAAATAAAAATTAAAAAAAAAAGAAGAATAGAACAGAAAGATATGAAAGATGTGAAGTTTGCCACAGAAAGAAATGTAAGCAAGTTTCAGTTTATTGGCACAGAGATGGGTTTTAGACCAGTTAAGGTTAGTTCAAAGGTGGGCCAACGGTTTTGCATTGGGACTATAGAAAAGACACTCAAGCTAGTAAGAATGAAAATCTTTTTGAAAGGAAAAGGCCTGAATGAAGAATTTTGATGGTGTATCCTGTTCTACAAGGCTAAGCTTTATCAACCCCTAGATTTACAAATTTGGCTATACTGGTACTAGATTTAGAAGCATGAGAAATGCTAGAAAAAGGCTCATGAAGTGCACAAAATTTCAGGAGTCACTAAATGTGGCAATGTGAAGCAAGCACATTTGAATCCCTAACCCAGTAAGGCCCCAACCCAGTCTGGAGATATGAAAATGAAACATAGGTTACAATGGAGATCCAAGGAATTTGGAGATAACAGGACTTGTAGGACATCAGCCAGGGAGAGCTGCCAGCTCAGGATGAAGTTTTCCCTGGGATGTGAGCAGCCCAGCCAGCAAAATTGGAACCACAGAGATTTCATCACTGGTTATAGATATAGGACTTTAAACTGCAGATGTTTGATATTTGCCTGCTGGTTATTTATCTTGCACTGGTCCAGTCTTTGCTTGTTAGGCCTTTTGCAACAAGAATGTTTATTCTATATCATTATGTGTTGGAAGTATGTAACTTGTGTTTTGATTTTACAGGGATCACTGTTAAAAGACTATCTTAGCTGGGCATGGTGGTACATGCCTTTAATCCCAGCACTTGGGAGGCAGAGGTAGGAGGATTGCCAAAAGTTTGAGGCTACCCTAAGGCTACATAGTGAATTAAGGTCAGGCTGAGCTAGTGAGACCCTACCTCAAAAAAAAAAAAAAAAAAAAAAAAAAAGACTATCTTGAATCTCAGATAAGACTTCAAACTTTTGAACAGTGTTAAAACCGGTCAAGACTATGGGCACTTTTGAAGTTGGACTGAATGCATTTTGCATTGTGAGATGGTCATGAGTCTATGGGGCCGGGGTAGAATGTGGTGTTTTGCATGTAAACTGTCCCCATAGCTTCAGGTGTTTGTGATGAAGTTTCCTGGGTAGTCCTCAGCTTGGAGCATCTGGGAGGTGGAGCCCTGCTGGAGGAGGTGTGTCACCAGAGGTGGACCTGGCAGTGGAGTCCAGCCATAGGTGTGTGTTCAAAACAGCTTGAGCTTGTGGTGCTGGCTGTTATTCTTTGCTATGAATGTATGATGAAGTGAGCCAGCTTCCTCCACTGTGAGAAAGCTTCCCCTGGAAACTCTAAACCTAAAATAAATCTTTTCCTCCCATAATCTTCTTCTGGTCAGATGTTTGTCCCCAGCAACAAGAAGGTAAATGCAACCCCCTATTTTAATGCTTTTGAGAATATGAGTAGAAGTAAGATTTACCAATCACATGATAATTCTATTCACTGTTCAAAAGTTCAATGTCTCACATGATAAAACTTTTGAAGGATTCATCAGATTACCACAGTGGACAAACCATTTCACATTGTTACCATCAATGTTATAAGAGTTTTAATTCCTGTATATCATCGCTGTTACATTACGGTAGAAGAAGCTGGCTCACTTCCACAGATCCATAGCAGAGACACAGCACCAAACACAGCCAACAAACACGAACAGCCAGAGCTCAGAACTGACTCTGAACACAACTTAGGGCTGGACTACATGGGTTGACCTCAGTGACACCTTCTCCAACAGGCTGCTGGAGATGCAAGTAGGAAGTTAAACCTTACTCAAAATCCCTGAGGTTATGGGGGATATACATTCACATCTAAAACATCACAATGACTAGCAATTATTTTCTTTAAAAAAAGTATATAGCTATTGTGGGTTTGACTTGCATTTCCCTGGTGACTAAGGAAATTCATTATCCTTTCCTATGCTTATTGTCTATTTATATGTCTTCTGGAGAAATGTCTATTCAAGTACTTTACCCATTTTAAAAATTGGTTTGCTTGTCTTTCTGGTTGAATTGTAAGTATTTTGTTTGTTTGCTTGTTTCTTGAAGCAAGGTCTCACTGTGTATCTCAGGTCAGCCTTGAGCTGGTCATCATCCTGCCTCTGTTCCCCACGCTGGGATTACAAGCATATGCCACCATACTAAGCTCTCTGCGAGATTTTTTTTCCCTCAATTTTTATTAACATTTTCCATGATTATAAAAAATATCCCATGGTAATACCCTCCCTCCCCTCCTCTCCCCTTTGAAATTCCATTCTCCATCATATCCCCTCCCCATCTCAATCAGTCTCTTTTATTTTGATGTCATGATCTTTTCCTCCTCTTATGATGGTCTTGTGTAGGTAGTGTCAGGCACTATGAGGTCATGGATATCCAGGCCATTTTATGTCTGGAAGGAGCACATTGTAAGGAGTCCTACCCTTCCTTTGGCTCTTATATTATTTCTGCCACCTCTTCTGCATTAGACCCTGAGCCTTGGAAGGTGTGATTGAGATGTTACTCAGTACTCCAGTCACTTCTTTCCAGCACTATGATACCTTCTGAGTCATCCCAAGGTCACTGCCATCTGAAAAGAGAAGATTCTCTACCCAAAGTGAGAGAATTGTTAATATTAGGGTATAAATATTAAGAGAAGTGCTTACTAGGGGGCAGTTTGATAAGCATAGTATATACATTTTCCAGACATCAGCAGATGTTACACCCCTAGGGCTCATGACTACCCCTGTTTTAAGTTTTCAGTATCAGGGATACTAATGGAGCAGGCCTCCAGTCCAATTGGAGGGCAGTTGGTTTCCACCATAACAGATGTGCCACTATTGCACCCATTGGCACATTTGGCCTGGTTGGCCAATTATAAGGCTTGCAGTGTCCACTGTTGAGTATCTTCAGTGGTGATATCTCTTTCTTCCATTGAACTACATGTAGAATGGCTTCTTCCAGCTTTCTGTCAGCTAGTCTATATGGAGGAGGTTATCAACTCAGTTCCAGAAGGATTTCTCAGTGGCCTTGCAGCCCAAGTATGTGGAGTCTTCAGCAATAGGGTCTTAACACCTATTCCTGGTGGGAAACCAAGGGCCTCGGCAATGGCCTATAATGTTTTTGGGGCATCAGGGACTTCCCTGGCCAACAACTCACTGGAGGTATCCAATCCCTGGTACTTAAAATTTTCTACGAACGATATATAGCTCCTGAGTGCTCCATTGTCCAAAACCAGAAGATTCCATGCTTTATTTATATGCTCTTAGATTTTGATTAGCCTTCCCTCCACTTTTCCTTTACTCAATCTCTTCCCCTGACCTCACTTTGGGCCTTTTCACCCCCGTTAATCTATTCTTCTACTTACATATATACAATACCAACCTATTAAGTACCCTCCTCCCTTCCTTTCTCTTCCCTTTATATCTCCTTTTTAACTTACTGGCCTGTGCAACTGAGTTTTTTCCTTCTCACGCAAAAGCCCAATCATCTGTAGCTAGGATCCACATATGAGAGAGAACATGAAGGACTTGGCTTTCTGGGCCTGGGTTACCTCACTTAGTATAATCCTTTCCAGATCCATCCATTTTCCAGAAAATTTCATAACTTCATTATTCTTTACCACTGAGTAGAACTCCATTGTATAAATGTGGCATATCTTCATTATCCACTCATCAGTTGAGGGACATCTAGGCTGGTTCCATTTCCCAGCTATTATGAACTGAGCATCAATAAACATGGTCGAGCATGTACTTCTAAGGAAGTGGGACGAGTCCTTAGGATATATGCCTAGGAGTGCTATAGCTGGGTCATATGGTAGATCAATCTCTAGCTGTTTTAGGAACCTCTACACTGATTTCCACAATGGCTGGACCAGATTACATTCTCACCAACAGTGTAAAAGGGTTCCTCTTTTTCCATATCCCCACCAGAATTTATGATCCTATGTTTTCATGATGGTAGCCAATCTGACAGGAGTGAGATGGAATCTCAATGTGGTTTTAATCTACATTACCCTGATGACTAGGATTGTAGAACATTTTTTTAGATGCTTATACACCATCTATATTTCTTCTTTGGAAAACTCTCTATTTAGCTCCATAGCCCATTGTTTAACTGGCTTGTTTGATTTCTTATTATTTAACTTTTTTTTTAATATATCTTTTTTAATATTTTTATTTGAGAGCGACAGACACAGAGAGAAAGACAGATAGAGGGAGAGAGAGAGAATAGGCGCGCCAGGGCTTCCAGCCTCTGCAAACGAACTCCAGATGCGTGCGCCCCCTTGTGCATCTGGCTAACGTGGGACCTGGGGAACTGAGCCTCGAACCGGGGTCCTTAGGCTTCACAGGCAAGCGCTTAACCGCTAAGCCATCTCTCCAGCCCTTATTATTTAACTTTTTAAGTTCTTTGTATATCCTAGATATTAATCCTCTATCAGATATATAGCTGGCAAAGATTTTTTCCATTCTGTAGGTTGCATTTTTGCTTTATTCACAGTGTCCTTTGCAGTACAAAATCTTTGTAATTTCATGAGGTCCCAGTGGTTAATCTGTGGGTTTATTGCCTGAGCAATTGGGGTTATATTCAAAAAGTCTTTGCCAAGACCAATATGTTGAAGGGTTGCCCCTACTTTTTCCTCTAGCAGTTTCAGAGTTTTAGGTCTTATGTTAAGGTCTTTAATCCATTTGGACTTAATTCTTGTGCATGGAGAGAGAGAAGAATCTATTTTCATCCTTCTACAGATACATATCCAGTTTTCCCAGCACCATTTGCTGAAGAGGCTGTCTTTTCTCCAATGAGTATTTTTGGCATTTTTATTGAATATCAGGTGGCTATAGCTACATGGACTTATATCTGGGTCCTCTATTCTGTTCCATTGATCTGCATGTCTGCTTTTGTGCCAGTACCATGCTGTTTTTGTTAGTATGGCTCTGTAGTATAGGTTAAAATCAGGTATGGTGAAACCACCCACCTTATTTTTGTTGCTCAGCATTATTTGAGATATTCAAGGTTTTTTTTGTGATTCCAAATGAATTTTTGTATTTTTTTTTTCTATTCCTGTGAAAAATGCCATTGGAATTTTGATGGGGATTGCATTAAATATGTAGATTGCTTTTGCCATTTTCACAATATTGATTCTTCCAATCCAGGAACAAGGGATGTTTTTCCATTTCCTAGTGTCTTCTACAATTTCTTGTTTGAGTGTTTTATAGTTTTCATTGTAGAGATACTTTACTTCCTTGGTTGGATTTATTCCAAGGTACTTTATTTTCTTTGATGCAGTTGTGAATGGGAGTGATTCTCTGATTTTGTCCTCTATGTGTTTGTTGTTAGCATATAGGAATGCTACTGATTTCTGTGTATTTATTTTGTATCCTGCTACATGGATGTAGGTTTTTATTACCTCTAACAGTTTGCTGGTAGAGTCTTCAGGGTCCTTTATATATAGAATCATGTCATTTGCAAATAATTATAACTTGATTTCTTCCTTTCTAATTTGTATCTCTTTTATGTGCATCTCTTACCTTATTGCTATGGCTAAGACTTATAGTGCTATATTAAATAAAAGTGGGGACAGTGTACACCCTTGTCTTGTTCCTGATTTTAGTGGAAAAGCTTCCAGTTTTTCCCCATTTAGTAATATGTTGGCTGTAAGCTTGTCATAAATAGCCTTTATTATATTGAGATATGTTCCTTCTATTCCCAGTCTCTGTAGGACTTTTATCATGAAGGGATGTTGGATTTTGTCAAATGTTTTCTCTGCTTCTAATGAGATGATCGTGTGATTTTTGTCCTTCAATCCATTTATGTAATGTATTATATTTATTGATTTGTGTATGTTGAACTATCCCTGCATCTCTGGGATAAAGCCTGCTTGGTCAGGGTGAATGATCTTTCTGATATATTCTTATACTCTGTTTGCCAATATTTTGTTGAGAATTTTTGTATCTATGTTCATGAGGAAGATTGGTCTGTAATTTTTTTGTTGTTGTTGTTGTTCTATCTTTGCCTGGTTTTGGTATGAGGGTGATGCTGGCTTCATAGAAGGAGTTTGGTAGGATTCCTTCTTCTTCTATGTTTTGGAAAAGCTTAAGAAGGAATGGAGTTAGTTCTTCCCTGAAGGTCTGGTAAAATTCAGCAGTGAATCCATCTGGGTCTGGATTTTTTTTAGTTGGGAGATTTTTGATAACTGCTTGGATCTCCATGCTTGTTATAGGTCTATTTAAGTGATTAATCTCATCTTGATTTAATTTAGGTAGGTCATACAAATCAAGGAAGTCATCCATTTCTTTCAGGTTTTCATACTTTGTGGAGTAAATGCTTTTATAATATGTCCCTATGATTTTGTGAATTTCTCTGGCATCTGTTGTGAAGTTACCTGTTTCATCTCTAATTTTATTAATTTGTGTCTCTTCTCTCTTTCTTCTGGTCATATTTGCTAAGGGTTTTGTCAATCTTGTTTATCCTTTTAAAGAACCAACTCTCTGGTTCATTGATTCTTTGGATTTTTTTTTGTTTCTATTTCATTAATTTCTGCCCTAATCTTTATTATTTCTTTCCATCTACTGATTTTTGGTTTGCCTTGTTCTTCTTTTTCCAAGGCTTTAAGGTGAAGCATTAGGTTGTTTACTTGTGACCTTTCTAATTTCTTAATATAGGCACTTAAAGGTATAAATTTACTTCTTAGGACTGCCTTCATTGTGTATCAGAGATTATGGTATGTTGTGTTCTTATTATTGTTTGACTCTATAAATTTTTTGATTTCCTTCTTGATTTCTTCATTGACCCATTCATCATTTAGTAGTGTGTTGTTTAATTTCCATGATTTTGTGTATGCTCTATAACCTTTCTTGCTATTGATTTGTAGTTTGATTCCATTGTGGTCAGATAGAATGTGAGGAATTATTTCAACTTTCCTGTATTTGTTAAGATTTGCTTTGTGTCCTAATATATGGTATATTTTAGAGAATGTTACATGTGCTGCTGAAAAGAATGTATATTCTGCAGCATTTGGCTGAAATGCCCTGTAGATATCTGTTAGGTCCATTTCTTCTATGACCTCATTTAGTCCAGATGCCTCTCTGTTTATTTTTTCTTGGGATGACCTGTCAATTGATGAGAGTGGGGTGTTGAAGTCCCCCACTACCATTGTGTTTGGTGTTATCTGTGACCTTAGTTCTACTAGCATTTGTTTGATGAATTTGGGGGCCCCCATGTTAGGTGCATTATTGTTTAGGATTGTAATGTTCTCCTGTTGGAGGGTGCCCTTAATCAATATAAAATAGCTTTTCTTATCTTTCTTAACTAATGTTGGACTGAAGTCTACCTTGTCAGATATTAGGATAGCAACCTCTGTGTGTTTTCTAGGTCCATTTGCTTGAAACACCATTTTCCAACCTTTCACCCTAAGATATGTCCATCCTTTGTAGAAAGATGGGTTTCTTGGAAGCAACAAATTGAAGGATTTTGCTTTTTAACCCAGTCTGCAAACTTATGCCTTTTGGTTGGGGCATTGAGCCTGTTGATACTAAGAGATAATATTGAAAGGTGTGTATTCTTTTTTGCCATGTTTTCATAGTTCTTCCGTTTTTACCTTTGTTCTCTTGTGTTAACTAGTATTTGAGTATTGTTTGTTTTTTCCCAGTTCCTTATATGTGTGCTTTTCTTTTTCTTCAGCATGGAGGATTCTTTCAAGTATTTTCTGTAGAGCTGGTTTTGTCTTCAAATACTCCTTTAGCTTGCTTTTGTCATGGAATGTCCTTATTTCTCCATCTATTTGAATGGATAGCTTTGCAGGACAAAGTAACCTTGGTTGATAGTTGTTATCTTTCAGAACTTGGAATACATTACTCCATGCCCTTCTTGCCTTTAAAGTTTGTGTTGAGTAATCTGCTGTAATCCTGATAGGCTTGCCTTTGTAGGTAACTTGATTTTTCTCTCTGACTGCTTTCAATATTTTTTCTTTGGTTTGTGTGTTTGGTGGTTTGATAATATGGTGAGGAGAGGTTCTTTCCAGGTTTTGTCTGGTTCATGTTTTAAAGGCTTCCTGTATCTGCATTGGCACCTCTTTCCCAATTTAGGGGAAGTTTTCTTCTATGATTTTGTTGAAGATATCTACTAAGCCTTTGGAGTGAAATTCTTCTCCTTCTACTATGCCCTGAATCCTTATGTTTGATCTTTTCATGGTTTCCTGAATATCTTGAAATTACCCCTCATACTTTTCTATTAGTTTGTATTTCTCTTTGTTGGACTGTATTAGATCTGTCACCTGGTCTTCTAGCTTAGATATTCTGTTCTCTCCTTCATCCATTCTACTGGTGAGATATTCTACAGAGTTTTTATTTCATTAACTGCATTATTTTTAATTTTATTTTTATTCTATTTTTTATCTTTTCATAATTTTTATCAACATTTTCCATGATTATAAAAAATATCCCGTGGTAATACCCTTCACCCCCCAACTGTATTCTTCATTGCTAGTAATTCTGACTGGTTTTTCTTTATTACTTCTATTTCCTTATTTATGTCTAGTATTGACCTCTTTATTTCATTAAATTGGTGTCCTGTGTTTTCTTTGATTCCTCTGATTTCCTCTTTCATTCCTTTGACTTCTTCTTTGACTTTTTTGAACATATTTCTAATCATTCTTTTGAAATCTTTCTCAGGCATTTCCTCTAACTCGTTCTAACTGGAGGTCATTTCTAATGCATTAATACGTTTTGGTGGATTTATATTGTCTTGATTTTTCGTGTTTCTTGTGTTATAATGTTTATGTATTTGCATACTGGTTTATTTAATGGTTTGATTTTCTAGTTATCTGGGTATTATTAGAAGTATCAATCTGATGTTATATATCTTCAGGATAGGAGCTTAAGGTGCTAGGTGTGGCTCTCAAGACTCTCAGAGTATCTCCAAAAGTAACCCTACGTGTTGGGTTTGCCTGCTATGAGAGTATTCAAATAGGCTGAGTGGAACCAAATACAGATAGTTTCTAAAATTTAACTAAACAATGTACGCTTTCAATGAAAAACAGCACAGAGTATTTATCCACGAGTAGGTATTATGACAACCAGATCCTCTGTCTGTTCCTTAGGCTGTTTGGTGCCTCACCCACTTCCTTAATCCTGACAACAAGGAGGTTAAGATTTCTGGTCTGTTGAGGGTTCCAAATCAGCTTGTGACCAGGTGAGACTCTTCCCTGGTGTAATCCCAGTCACCTCTGCCCCTGCTTGAGTCCTGCTGTCAGTTCAAGTTGGTGTGGCTGGATCCCTGGACCGCTGCTCTGTTCGCTGGAGCTGGGCACTGGCGGTGGGGGAGGGAGGCTGCCCATGCTGCTCTAGTTTTCTCGCTGTACCACGTGTTCTTCTACCTTGTGATCTGCTCCTCTGTTGTTCACTGCCACTCTCCCTTCACGTTTCTTGAGTTTGCGGAAAGCTTCAGTGTGAGTGAGTGGGAAATCCCTCACCGGGCTTTTCCTGTGGCTCAAGCAGAGCCTGATGGCTGGCTGGCGCACTGCCGCAGTCCCGCTGGAGCTGCTTCTGTCGGCCTGTGTGGGCTCTGGACGCTCTGGATCTCTCCTACTTCTCCGCTGCTGTTTCAGTTTCCTATACACCTCACTTCTTAGTAAAAGTGTGTATTTTGCTGGTGGCTTTTTTTTTTTTTTTGGCTCTCCCCTCCCTAGGCTGCTTTGACATGGTACCTATGCTGCCATCTTAATCAGAAGTCCTCTGTGAGATTTCTTTATAATGCTGGATTCCAGACCTTTGTGAGCAACATGATTTATAAAGACTTTTTCCCATTCTGTAGCTGCTTCTGCACCAATAATGCTGTTGCCCATGCCTTTAATTCTGAAGTTTATCTATTACTATTGCTCATGTTTTTGGTGTCATATCTAAAAATCTTTTACCAAACCCAAGGTCATGAAAATTTATGATTTCCAGCTCTTGTTTTTAGATCATTGATCCATATTGAGGTTTATCCGTGTTTAAGGTGTGAGTCAGGACATCTTTGTTTCTTTTGCCTGTGCTGTTCAGTGGTCCCAGCCAGGAGGCCAGGCTTGTTGACTGAGCCATGGGTACAGAATGCTGCCTGCCATCACATCTTTTCCTCTGTGGGCCCACCAGGCCCCACACTTCAGCCCTGCCTCATGGAATTCCATGAGTGAGGCTCATGACAGCTTAGGCTCTGTTCTTAGCCCCTAATGCCCTATCCTCCTCTCTATCATTCCATGCACAAGCAACTTTCCTGCAGCTGCCACAGGGCCAGGGATCCTATGCCAAGAACCCTCTTGTTCTAATTTGTATCCACAGTGGCCAAACATCTAACCTTGAGGACATCTGTGAAGCACACACACTCCCAAGGCTAATGACCAATGAAAATATGCTGGGGAGATGGCTGCCCAGCAGTGGGCCGTGGACATTACTGCCAGCAGATACCTCTGACTGCCTCCTCCTTACTGGTCCTTGTATCTGCGGAGAGGTTGGGTCTGGGCTGGGGGAGAGGCAGGGAGGGTCCCTGCAGGCCTGTAGTCTTGCGGGCTACAAGCAGCTGTGAAAAGTTGCTGCACATTGTGTCTGGGCCTCACAGCTGTTGCTGAGTTGTGGAAACTGAGTGAATTTTGCTTTATCTCCCAGCAAACTGCTGAAGCGCATGTTTTTTACCTTTTTAGTCTTGCCACATCTGCTTATCCCACCCATTCTTCTAGATCCTGATGGGCATGGCTACTCTCCAGATACCTTGCAGGGCCTGACACATAAGGACTTAGGACCCCACTGTGCTCAACCATCACCATGCCACAGCCCAGTCCCATATACACTTGCACTCTGGTGAAGTATGTTTGGTGACTTCTTCTGTCAAACTTATGTGTGTAAATGCTAAATCGAAACATGAAATTTAGTCTCCATCACACTGGCCCACCTCAAGCTACAGATGGCACAGAGCCACTGCACCCTGCAGGCATACCGCTGGTAATAGCCATAGGGTGCCAGGAAAGGCAAGCCTTCAGAAGATCTCACTTCATCTCCATGTGCATTAACCCCAGCTTCTGTCTTTGTAAGGAAACGGAGCCCATGGCTCTGCCCTGTTGGTTTCATGGGGAAGCTTGCTTCTGTAGTGCCACCAACCAGGCAGAGCCCACCTGCCACCTCTTTCATTACCTCATACTCCTGTCACCTTCCACCTGCTCTGACCCCCTAAGGCCAGGAGGCACACAGTTTACTGAGTGTAGCCTATGAAGCCCTGCATGGTGGAGATTATTCACTACACTGGCCACTTTAGAGCTGCCCATCTTCCCCACCCACTGCACCCCGCAGAAAGGCAAAAAGCACTTCTCCCTATGGCCTCTGGGCCTGTGCTGTCTTTTGTTCCAAGGATATGTGAGCCTAATAAACGTTCTTCTCAGGGCAGTCATTTCTGAGTCTAGGTGTTTTTCCATTCCAGAATGTATCCCCCTTGAGCTGGGTCCTACCTTCCTTTCCACTCCCATCCCCCATCTCGGCATGGCCCAGGCTTTAACAGTGATGCTTGTGTTTGTTTCGGCTTCCCTTCTCTGAGCAGGGCTGCCATGCACAGCTGGGCAGGTTGTGCCAGCTAGGGTTAATATCCAGCCTGCCTACACTGGCCTGGCCAGGTGGACCCTCTATTTCCATGGGATGAGACTTCCTGACATACTCCTTTCCACCATCCTGCTTTCCTAACTTCCACCCATCCTCCCATCCTAGTCCTTTCCAGGGCTGTTGACAGACTTCCTGCCTCTGAAACATGACGGGGGTGGGGGTGACTCTGCTATGTGGCTGCTTTGTCACAGCATCCAAGTATATCCTCTGTCCATGAGCCGCCTGCAGGAGCAGCCAGCAGTCAGCAAAGACTCGCTCCTCCGCTCTGCCCCTGGTGGGATTCTTATCTTTGCCTCACCGAATCCTGCTCCACCCCCTATACATGAGGGAGGAGAAGATGGGAACCACCAACAGCAGGTCCCTTCCCCTTCTGTCTCTTGTCTTTGATTCAGGAGGGCTTAAATTTTCCATTCTGCAGAGTCCCAACCTTTCAGAGGCCCCACTTTCACCTGGCGTTGGCCAGCTGCAAAGACTGTGCCAGGATAGGTCTGGGCCAGGGTGGGACGGGGGTGGGGGGGTGGAGGGTGATCCCTTTCATTTCTCCTGTGTCCAGGTGATGTTTATGCTGGTGGCCCAGGGGCCACATCTGAGAGTCACAGCTCTAAATGTGTGGCCCTGGGGACCCGCCACCCCCTGAGACACTGGGTCCCCTGCCTCTGCTCTGCCAAGCAGGTGCCTGAGCTTTCTGGAGAGACTCTTTGCCTGCTGTGGTCCATTTTGTTTCCCTTCGGCAATCCTTACATATGTCTCTGCAGAAGCTTGTGGGCTGGAAACAAATGCCCAATATTGTTTTGCACACTCTGTGTTTTTGACATGCAAGTGATGATGGTAATTTTCAGCTCTCCACAGAGGTATTCATGAAATTCCTCCTTTCACTGCCCTCTGCTGAGTGGCATCAGGGCTCTGATTCTAGAACACACCAGGATCGTTGCTGTGAGCGATAAACATCATGGGGACATTATGGGGAAAGGTCTTATTTGAGAGAAAACAATTTCTGTCTGGCTTTCTCTGCTCTCCCACTTGCTAAAGATGCTGGCTGTTGGGGAACCCCAGCTCAGCTTCCGAAGGCTACAGTCATGTCAGTGGAACACTGCAAAGCAAAGCAGCCCCTCCCCCACCACGTGCCAGCCTTCCTTGGCAAGCAGAAAGCTTCATTAAATGACAGCAAGTTGACAGTTGTCAGGAGAGAGCGATTTGTATGCAACACGGAGACCCCACTGCCACTGTCATTGTTTTGACTGCCTGCCTGCAAGGACACTCTGGATGGCTCCCCTGGCTGCTGCTGCTACTGCAGCCTCCAAAATTGGACCTGGTTTCCAGCTGACGTCTGAGTGTGTTGCCTCCTGGGAAGGTGGGGAGCAGATTTTAGAGTGCTTCTTAAATTAAAACTCAAAGCGTCTCCAGTCTGCACAGCAAGAACTGCGTCAGCCAGGCGTGCTCTCTCTACATAGCCTGGGAAGGGTGCTGAGCTGCCGCTCAGCTGGCCGGCCAGTTAACCCTTCCTGCGCTGCTAGGAGCATGATGTGTAGGAGTCAGACCCAGGGCAGGAAACTCAGAACACAATTAGAACCAGAGATTCTGGCCATCAGAATCAGCTGAGAGGCTTTTGAAAAATACCCATGTCTGGGGTCTTTACAGGTCAGTCAAATCTAATGGCTGAAGTAAGGGCTTAGGCCTCAGCCATTTTTCCTTGAGGTAACTCAAGGGCTCAGAGGAATAGCCTGAGTGCTGTTGCTCAGGGCCTGCCAGTCTCTTCCTGGCTGGGTGATAGCTGGAGGCTATTTATTTCCTGTTTTCTGTTTCTGTGTGGTAAATATTGCTTGCCTTGCAGAAGTGTGGTTTCAGGGTCAATGGTATAGAGAGCTTAGCACAGTGGGAGATCCCAGGTGAGTTTTCAATAACTGGTATATTTTATTTGAGCTTGGGCTACACTTAAAGGAGGTCCCTGGGGTATAAAAATGATGAGAAACAAAATGTAACACAGGGCTGGTGATGAAGCTCAGCGGACAAGCACTCGCCCAGTACGTGCAAGACCCGGGTTCAGAACCTATCACTGCCCCACTTCCAAAAGGAAGATGAAATGGTCAGTCATAGATGACGAGAGAGTTCTCATAAGACATGCATACCTACATATATGAATATGTATCTAGAATGTAGAAAGCATCCCTACAAATCAGTGAGAAAAAGATAGCACATCAGCAAAGGGTTGGAAGACTTAAACACTTTGCAAAAGAAAACCCAAGACTGGCTGATAAGCGTATGAGGAAGTTCTCAGAAATGAAAATTGTGGTGAGAATTGGTGCACACTACTGTGATTGCAAGAATCCAATGGTGGGACAACACCAGGTGTTGGTAAGGATGTGGGGCAGTTGGCATGCTGTGCCAGCACATGGGCAGAACTGTGCAATGGTGCAATCACTTGATAAAGCTGTGTGGAAGTGTCCCATAAAGCAAAATGCATAGTCCTGAAAACCTAACCCCAGTTCCCACCCAGGAGAAATGAAGGACATTGTCTACAACAAGGTGAGTTTGAATGATTAGAGCTGCTTTATTTATTATGGCCCAAAACTAGAAACAATCCAAGTGTCTATCTAAGTGTTGAAAGGATTAACAAATTCAGGTATGCTGTAGTATGTTCACAACCATTAACCAACAAGGGAGTAAACCTCAAAAACATTACACTGTGCAAAAGAAGCTGGAGCCTGAAGGTTTCATTCTGCAAAATTCTATTCATGAGATTCAAACCCCATGCATGGTGAGAAAATGCTCTATCTGAATGGGTGAGTATGATTGATGGGCAAGAGGCTTGAATAAGGAATGTCTTTCTGAGCTAGACATGGTGGCACATGCCTTTAATAATCCCAGCACTTGGGAGGCAAAGGTGGGAGGATCACCATGAATTCGAGGCCACCCTGAGACTACATAGTGAATTCCAGGTCAGCCTGAGTTACAGTGAAACTCTACCTCAGAAAACCAAAATAAATAAATTAATTAATTAAATTAAATTAAAAAGAAATGTCTTCCTGTTTCTTGATGTCAACAATAGGAAAGGATGCATAGTCTATTTGTCAAAAATGTGTCAATTAGAGAGCACTTGAGAACAATAAAGCTTTACACCAGAGATTCTCGCTGGTCAGTATAAATAGATATGGGCAGCTGGATGGATAAATGTTTGGCTGCCAGATTCATGGCCAACTCTTTTTCCTGGTTCCTTGGGAGTGTCTGCCTGAAGGGAGGCATAGAGAATATTTATTTATTTTATTTTATTTATATATAACAGGTTATACTTTTCCATCCCCTCACCCCAGCCTCTGCCTATAAAATAAGGAAATAATGTGATGGTGTCATAGTATCCACTATAGGACATGAAGGCCTCAGTTAGTCTCTGAGGGTCATATCTCAGGGTACTCCCACCCACTTTGTGGCTCTTACAGTCTGATTTACTGTTAAGTTCTTTGTAGCCTCTGGATTTCTGCTTTGATAGGTTTGGATTGATCACCTTGTCTGTCACCATCATCCTAGAGCTGGTTGTCAGGCTAGCAGTAAGAGCAGTATTCATGTCACCTCTTCCTCTGCAATTTCTTCTGGGCCATGGCAGATGTGGTAGAGATGGCATGTCTCCTGGTGGGCTATTTGTTATCTTCTTGTCTTATTGATAGATCTTGGCTCTCCTCCATTTTCTCTGCCATCTTTAAAATACAGCAGATTCTCCAACCAAGAGTGATAGCAGCTTGGGTTAAAGGGGGTATGCAAAGTTATTTGAGAGATTTTTTTTTGGTGTGCAAACTTACTCTTCTTATCCAGACAGCTGTGGATGCCTTTTCTGATGTCTGTGTTTCCTGACTGTAGATTGTGAGTTGGTTTCCAATACCAGATATGAGATCTCTCCCACTGAGTGGACCTCATGAGAAAACAGTTGGTTACCAGAAGAGGCTGTGTGCCACTGTGTGAAATTCCTGTCCAGCTGGTCGGTTTCGTAGTTTGTTGTTGGCCCCTGTTTATTCATGCTGTTGGTGGCCATTGTCTTTCTGCAGCTCCCACAGGGCTCTCCAGCACTATTGAGAGCTAGCTAGGGGGGAGCTAGTTTCCCTTCGGTTCCAGAATGGTGTTCTGATGTCCTATGAATGCAGCCTGTGGTGTCTTCAGCAATAGGGACTTACTTTTTAGCTCTGGCAGGTAATCAAGTGTTTTGGCAATGACCTACATTGTTTTGGTAACCTCATGTTTCTCCCTGGCCAACAGTTCATCCAATTCTAGGCCCGGGTTTACCAGCCAGAGTCCATGATTTTAAGATTAAGCTTTTCCACCTTCTGTCTAGACTGTCCCCCTTCCCCTTTATTGTTGGTTATAGTTTGTAGAATGCTAGTCAGAATGAGAATTTTTATGGAACTTATTCCTGTTTTCTAACCTTTGTATAATTCCTCCCTAGCCCTCCAAGCCCCTTTAATCACCAATATCTTGTCCCTTCCCTAGCCAGTCAGGTAACTCCTTCCATCTTCTCTTATTTTTTTTTTCTCGACTATTCTCATTCTAGTTTTATGCCCAATTTCTGGTGCTTACTACCATTTGCACTCAGCTCCAGTTGATACCAGTTAGGAACCACAGAAGAGAGTACAAGCAACATTTGTCTTTCTGAGACTGTGTGATCTCACTCAGCATGATTTTTTTCCATGTCTCTCCCATTTCCCTACCAATTTGGTTGTTTCATTTTCCCTTTGTGCTGAGTAGAATTCCATTGTGTGTATGTACCACATCCTCATTAGCCATTCGTTGGTTGATGGGCATCTGGGCTGCTTCCAGCTCCTGGCTATTGTAAATAGAGCAGTTATAAAAATGGCTGAGCCAGTGTCTCTGTGCTATACTATGCAGTAGAGTCTTTAGGGTATGTGCCCCAAAGAGCTATAGCTGGATCTAATGGTAGGTCTATTTTTGGCCTTTTTAATTAAACTTTAAAAAAATACTTTGTTTATTTATTTATTTGAAAGAGGGAGAGAGAGAGAGAGAATGGGCACAGCAGGGCCTCCAGATCCATGCACACCTTTGTGCATCTGGCTTACGTGGGTCCTGGAGAATTGAACCAGGATCCTTTGGCTTTTCAGGCAAATGCCTTAACTGCTAAGCCATCTCTTCAGCCCTATTTTTGGCCCTTTGAGGAGTCCCCATACTAATTTCCATAGTGGCTGTACAAGTTTGCACTCCCACCAGCAGTGAAGGAGGGTTCTTCTTTCCCCACACCCCTGCCAATGTGTGCTGATATTTGATGGTTGCCATTCTGACTAGAGTGAGATAGCATCTCATAGTCATTTTAATTTGCATTTCCCTGAGTAGTGATGCTGAGTATCTCTTTAGGTGTTTAATGGCCATTTGTATTTCTTCCTTTGAGAACTCATAGAGAGTGTTTACATGCAATGTTAGCCCAGATATTTGCCCCTGCAGAGGAGCATGGCATGCTAGTGACTCCTGGAGCCCTTTGTCTTGCTAGATTAAAAAGCTCTGTAGTCTCCAAAGTATATGCAAATAAAATCTTTGTCAGGGTAAAAACATTCTATGTGAATTTTTTTAAATTTTATTTTCTTTCTGCTTTCAGTATTGTCACACATGTGTATAATGCATTTTAATCCTATTCCCACCAAATACCTTCTTTTATCTCCTCTTCTCCCATCCACATAGACCTTCACCTTGCATATTGACACAGTGCGATGAGGTGATACCTTTCATATTGACAAGGATCAACAACCTCACAGTGTGATAGGGTGATACCATGCATATTGACAAGGACTGACTTCACACTGGGATGGGGTGATATCTTGCATATTGATAAGTACCACCCTCACTGTGATGGGTTGATATCTTGTATCTTGACAAGGACCAACAACCTCACAGTGTGACAGGGTGATACCATGCTTATTGACAAGGGCTGACCTCACAGTGTGGTAGGGTGATATATTGCATATTGATAAGGATCAACCTCACAGTGTGATGGGGTGATACCTTGCATATTGACAAGGACCGACTTCACCCTGTGCCGGGGTGATATCTTGCATAATGACAAGGACCAACCTTACACTGTGATGGGTGATACCCTACATATTGACAAGGACTGACCTCACACTGTGATGGGTGATACCTTGCATATTGACAAGGACCGACTTCACACTGTGATGGGATAACATCTTACATATTGACAAGGACTGACCTTACACTGTGTTGGGGTGATATCTTGCATATTGACAAGGACTGACCTTATAGTGTGACAGGGTCACATTTTGCATATTGACAAGGACTGACCTCACACTGTGGTGGGGTGATAGCTTACATATTGACAAGGACCATTCTCATACTGTGACAGGTGATATCTTGCGTATTGACAAGGACTAACCTCACAATGCAACAGGGTGACAACCTTGCATATTGACAAGGACTGACCTCACAGTGTGCTGGGGTGGTATCTTGCCTGGACCCTGCCAGCACTCAGGAGCAAAGTAGAATACCCATCAGTTAACAATGAACAATGTGAACAATATCCATGGTGATGTCTGCAGTGGGCCAAATAGGTTTAAATGCATGAGCAAATAATAATACTAAAATACCAAGGACAACAAAAATATATCTAACTAGTCACCACTAGAGAATGGAGGAAATGTGGCCATTCTATTGAAAACTGGTAAGTAAAAGTAGAGAATTAAGCAGTTATTCAACATTCTCTTTGCCAACTGTGCCCAAGGCAGAACTATAGCAGACAGGAGAAGTTTACTTTTATTCAAGTGTCCCAGCTATTAACTGAAGAAAAAATAGTGAGTTTAGAATGTCAAAATGTTAGATTTAGGCATTGATATAATAGGCTTTTAACACCACAAAAAGAAAAACCACCAGACATTACATGCCTTATGGTGGAAACTCCCACTACCTCTCTTAAGAAATATGTTTGAGAGTTGGAGGGGGGACTTCCGGCCAAGATGGCGACCGCCTAGCTGCGCTGCAAATCCTGGGGAAAGATAGATAGATGCAGATCCTAAGGAGAGAGCCACCCCATCATACCTTAAAAGGGCCCCAGCTGAAACTAAGGAAAACTGGCGAAACAATTTTCCTGATGAACCGGATACCAGCACAAGGGGGAAGGAGATCAACACAGAGAACAATCAACTCCTACCAAATCAGAGAGCCAGAGCCTCAGAGGCCCCCAACACCTAAGCACTGAAGCAGACCAAAAATGAACCCGACATGGCTCAGGGAAATTTTGCAGAAGAGGGGGCGGAAAGAATGTCAGAGCCACATGTTGGGTCATGATATGCAGAGACATTTATCTTACCCATAACTGTGGACTCACTCCACAATGCATGACCCATATACGTCAACAAGGAGGGACCAATGGGGAGGGGGTAGGTCACGGAGGAGCCTAATAATGGTACTAAACTGCCTGTACTTGCAGAATAGAAAATTAATAATAAATAAATAAATAAATTTTCACATGGTTAAAAAAAAATGACACCAGTTTGTCCAATGCCTACACACACATGCATGCACACATACACACACAGAGACACATATATTTAAAATAAATGTTAGTTATGGACTAGAGAGATGGCTTAGCGGTTAAGTGCTTGCCTGTGAAGCCTAAGGACCCCAGTTCGAGGATCAATTCCCCAGGACACACATTAGTCAGATGTACAAGGGGGTGCATGCATCTGGAGTTTATTTGCAGTGGCTGGAAGGCCCTGGGGCACACATTCTCTCTCTCTATCTGCCTCCTTCTCTCTGTCTTTCTTAAATAAAAAAATAAAAATGAACAAAAAAATTAAAAAAATAAATGTTAGTTATTATGCCTATTATGAGCACTAAGAAAATAACTGGAACCTAAACCAAACTACCTAAAACCTAGTTTTAAAAAAAAGCTAAATGATGTATGTTCTCTCTCATATGTGGATCATAGCTACAGATGATTGGATTTCTGTGTGAGTAGGAAAAAAACTCAGTGGCAGAGGCCATTAAGCAAATCATATGGAAACCTACTTTTTTGGACAATGGAACACTCAGGAGCCATAGATTGTTACTAGAATTTTTCAGTGCCAGGGATGAGATGCCTTCCAGTGAGTTGTTGGCCAGGGGGGTCTCTGATGCCCCCAAAGCATTACAGGCCAGTGCTGAGGCCCTTGGTTTCCCACCAGGAATAGATGGTAACACCCTATTGCTGAAGACTCCATACTTGGGCTGCAGAGCCACTGAGAAATCCTGCTGGAACTGAGCTGAAAACCTCCTCCATGTAGACCAGCTGTCAGAAAGCTGGAAAAAACCATGCTGCACCCTCTTTCCATTATCAAGCTACCAACACTCATGGCTACAAGAAGGTCTACACCTATTAAATTCTCTATAAAAAAAATAAGGGTTTTCCAATTTGTCTGGTGCTAACCTTACTCTCCGTTGGAGAACCTGCTTCTCTTTTTCAGACAGATGCAGATCCTAAAGAGAGAACCACCCCATCATACTTCAAAAGAGCCCCAGCTGAAACTAAGAATAATTGACAAAATAAGCAAGGGTGCTGTTTTCTTGGCAAACCAGGTACCAGCACAAGGGTGAAGGAGATTGACACAGAAAACAATCAACTCCTACCAAATCAGATATCCAGAGACCCAGAGGCCCCCAACACCTCAGCACTGAAGCAGACCAAAAATGAACCCATCATGGCTCAAGGAAATTTTGCAGAAAAGGGGGCAGAAAGAATGTCAGAACCACACGTTGGGTCATGATACACAGAGACATTTCTCCTATCCATAACTGTAGGCCAACTCCACAATGCATAACCCATATACCTCAACAAGGAGGGGCTAGGAGGAAGGATAGGACATGGACGAGCCTAACAATGATACCAACTTGACTGTATTCACTGAGTACAAAACTAACTAATTTAAAAAATAAAAACAATAGAACACAGTTAAAAAAAGAAAGAAAGAAATATGAGGAGTCCAGTGAAATGCCAGTGCCAGATTCTGAAAGCATGTTCGTTATCTGGAAGTGCTCTCCCATGGCTCATGGCCCCGCAGACTTCCAACTCTGCCTAGATGTATCACTTTGCTAGCTTTGCAGTGGTTTTGAATGAAATAGACAAGGAGATGGAGTGTGGGATTCCTAAAGCAGTCTGCAAGCCATCAGAGCAATGGAGAAAGGAGAACTATAACAAGCTCATGGAGAAGAAAAAGTGACTTAAAGAGCATAAAAGAGCAAGCCACGAAGACAGGTCCAGGTCAGAAGAGGACTAAAGATGAACTGGCCCCATCAAGGCCCGGATCCCTAAATGGAGCACAGGACCGGATTGGCTCTGGCAGCTACTGGGACAGAAACGACTTCGATTTGCCTGACATCCATTAAAAGTACAAACCATGCCGGGTGTGGTGGCGCACGCCTTTAATCCCAGCACACGGGAGGCAGAGGTAGAAGGATCACTGAGAGTTCGAGGCCACCCTGAGACTACATAGTGAATTCCAGGTCAGCCTGAGCCAGAGTGAGACCCTACCTCGAAAAACAAAAAACAAAACAAAACAAAAAGTACAAACCAAGGGCTGGAGATATTGCTGAGTGGTTAAGGTGCTTGCCTGCGAAGGCTAAGGATCCAGGTTTGATTCCCCAGTACCCAAGTAAGCCAGAGGCACAAGGTGGCACATGCATCTAGAGTCCACTTGCAGAGTCTGGAGACCCTGGCATGCCCATTCTCTCTCTATCTGCCTGTCTCTGTCTCTCTCTCTCAAATAAATAAATAAAATATGTTTTTTTAAAATTTCCAACAAGTCAGGGCGTTTGGCTTCTGTGTACATAAGTCTTAAACTTTCATTTTGAAAGTTTTTCCCTTGATTTCTACTCATGTTTTGAAAGAAAACTCATCTTGTTCATGATATAACTGGCATTTCACCCAACAAGGTAGGACATGTGGTGACATCAGTGATGAAGGCCTTGCTAAACATGCAAAATTAGCTATCCACACATACTTATTTGGAATATTATCTTATAGAAAGGTGAGAGAAACTGGGAGAAGATGCTTTTTCTGACTGCTCTTCCTTATGTGCTGGAGGTTTATATCTGAAGGTAACTTGAGCTTATGGAATTACATAACCCAAATCAAGTTATTGTGAATATTTTATGCTGTAATTTTTAGGATTCTCCTTTACAATGTTTATGTACTCTAACATAAAGACTGTCATTCTATAAAAGCCAAATTTGGCAAGATGGCATTGATTCCTACTAATCATATTTAACCACCACCAAAAAGAAAATGCCTTGGCTGGAGAGATGGCTTAGTGGTTAAGGTGCTTGCCTGCAAAGCCAAAGGACCCAGGTTCAATTCCCCAGGACCCACGTAAGCTGGATGCACAAAGTGGCCCATGAATCTGGAGTTCATTTGCAGCAGCTGGCAGCCTTGTCGTGCCCCTTCTCTTTCTCTCTCTCCATTTTCCCTTCTCCCTCAAATAAATGAATAAAAATAATCAAAAAAAAAAAAGAAATATGTTTGTAGGGCTGGAAAGATTGCTCAGCACTTAAGGCACTTGCTTGCAGGACCTAACAACCCAACCCAAGTTTGATTCTACAGTACCCACATAAAGCCAGATGCACAAATTGGAGCATCCATCTGGAGTTAATTTATAGTGGCTAGAGACCCTGACATGCCCATCCTGTCTGACTCTCTTCTATCTCTCTGCTTTCAAGTAAATAAAAATATTAAAAAGAATTCTGTTTAAAAAAATGTATTTATTTATTTGCAAGCATGAGGGGGGAAGGCACATGAAGGTCTCTTGAAGGCACAAATAAATGCCAGATACATGTGCTACTTGGCATCTAGGTTTATATGAATGCTTGGGAATTGAACCCAGGTCAGCAGGCTTTGTAAGTAAGTGCCTTTAACCACTGTGCCACATACCACCACCTTTTCTTAAGTATTCATGCCAAAAATATCTGCTTGAGTCACATCAAGTCTGGAAATCTAGTTACCAATGCTGAGGATATCCAAGAAATGAAACCAGCAAAGTCCAGACTTGGGAAACCACGGAAAAAAATCAACTCTGGTTCTCAACTACTGAATTAAAAGGGGGAAACATGGAAGAGGATATAGAAATCAAGAGAGTTTAAAGACATATTCACCAATTGCAACATGTGAAATTTATTTGGTTTCTAAGTCAAACAAGTGGCAGGAGAAAGAAACCATTCATGACATTTATGAAAAAATTTGAAATCTGGATATTTGCTACATGCTTGATATTATTAATTAATTCTTAGGTGTGATACTAACTATATGTGTGTATATAATTACATGTAAGTCCTTATATCTCTTTGAGATGACATAGTATGATTCTGGGAACAAGTGGATAGGGATGTTGAAGTAAGATCAGTCATGAATTGGAAGGACATCTGTATTATCCTCCCCAAAGGCTCAGGCAACATAAAGAAGAGAAAGGAGAAAGAATGTAAGAGCTAAAGGGTGGGAAATTCTCTAGCCTGGACATGACATAGTCACTGCACTCACAAACTCATAGCAACTGTGGTTTCCTGCACAAGATAGGGCCATCCACTGAACATTCCATCAAGGATAGGGTTGGGGTTTTTGATTCTCTACCCCTCTCTGAGGATCTACTGACAGTCAAGGGTTGCTGGGGAGAGTCATTCTTTTTTTTGTGATATAGCCACTAGTGCCTAGGGGGAAGAAGGGATTCATGAGGGTATGAAACTATCAAAGAACACATAATTTTTTAAATTGTCATAGGGGCTGGAGAGGTAATTAAGATGAAAAAGCTTAGCATGTGTGAGGCCCTGTCTGGGTTTAACTATAGCAAAACACTCTCTCTCTCTCTCTCTCTCTCTCTCTCTCTCTCCCTCTCTTTCTCTCTCTCTCTTTTTAGCACGGAAGCTTTCAAATGCATATAACAGTTTAACCAATTAGTACAATGGATTTTTCTGTACTTGCAACTCCTGACTGATCTTACTTCACCAGTATCCCCAGCCACTTACTTGTTCCCAGAATCATACCATGTCATCTCAAAAAGTTACATAGTAACTAAGTGCTTCCTGATTGGATTTAAGATCCACTCTACAAGAGGGAATTCATGCCTAATACTATAAACCAGGTTAAAAAAATCCTTTTAAATATTTTATGTTTACACTCACAGATTAGTGTTGCTTTCAGACTTTAGCAGGGAAAGCTTGCTATTTGCAGTGGTTAATGCAGTCTCATAACTGGTCAAAGTGCTGAAAGAAAAAGTGACTGTGAGTGCTCAGATCTATATGGGACAGTTAGTTATACCTGTAGCAGACATGCCACTGTTGTACCAGTGGGTGTCTCCTGCATGTCACGTCAGTATTGTAACTCATAGAGGCCACAGCTAGGTGAGGCCATTGATGACTTCTCTCCCCAAGTAGCTTATGTGGCACCTGTTGGCACAATGAGAACTAGCTGGTAGGGAGGAAGCTGCTAGTTCAGTTCCAGCTTGATTGCTCTGTAACCTGCAAACAGAGAGTATGGGGTCCTCAGCAAGAGGGTCTTACTTTTCCATTCTGGTGTTCATCCTAAAACACTGGCCATAACTTCTATTGTTCAGGGGGGCTTTGGGGTCTCCCTGACTAACAACTCATAGAGAAGTATCCCACAGCTGGCACTATTGTTTTTATTTACTATAAATAACCCTCGGATACTAGGAGTAGGGTTAGTCATTCATGCAGGGTGCCTCTACTTATTTTGTTATTTTATTTATTTATTTATTTTTGTTTTTTTGAGGTAGAGTCTCACTCTGGCTCAGGCTGACCTGGAATTCACTATATAGTCTCAGGGTGGCCTCGAATTCACAGTGATCCTCCTACCTCTGCCTCCTGAGTGTTGGGATTAAAGGCGTGTGCCACCACACTGGCAATTTTTTTTATTTTGAATAGTTTATATGGTAATAGATTTCCATATGGCTTCTTCATATAGCCCAAGTTTTTAAATTTTTTGTACACATTTCATAAGTACTCTACATTATCCCTCCCATATCCCCCTCAATCTCTTACTCCTTCTTGTTTTATTAGTGATAATTTCCCCAGAAACCTTTAACTGCTATTCATTCATTAGGGAGATCATTGTTGTCTCAAGCCTCTCCACTATCTATAACAAAATACTGACTGGCCCCATTCATGTGTAGGTCTTGTGCATGAAACCACATCTCATAAGAGTTCATGAGTGCAATGGCTTTGTCATGTCTAGATGCCAGATTTGTTCAGCACTTCTCCCCATCCTCCAGCTCTTCCATTCTTTCTGTCTCATCTTCCTCAGTGCTCACTGAGCTATGTTGGGCATGATATATATGTGTTGTTTAGGACTGAGCATTCATCAGTCACTTTCAGCACTTGACTAGGTATGAATTTCTGTATTGAACAACTTCTACTGTCAAACAAAGGGGGACAAAAGAGCTTTTCTGATTGGGGCTAAGAAAGAACAGTTCTGTGGCTATAAAGAGTCAGTTTAGCAACCTATCAATTAGCAATCTAGCAATAGTACATTCTTCCCTAGAACCTAATTGATCCCAGGGATGGGCTTTTGACCTGGTTTTCAGTACCAAACATGTATTCCTTCCTATGGAGCAGGTCTCAAATCCAATCATAGACCTGTTGGTTACCCCCATAATTTTCATGCCACTATTGCATGAGAGGGCACATCTAGCCTAGAGGGTCAGCAGTGCAGAATCTTCTCTCCTGGGTGGTATTGTTGATGACTTTTCTCTGCCATCAGCCTGCATAGCTCCTTCCAGAAGTGTGAAAACTAGCCAGCAGGAAGGTAGTTTCCATTTCAGCTCCAGCTTCATTACTCTATGCCTTATATCCAACAAGTGTGATGTTTTCAGCAATAGAGTCTTACCTTTAGTTCTGGTGGGCAACTAGGAGCCATAGCAATAATCTATATTACTTTGGGAGCCTGAGAAATCTCCTTGACCAACAAGTCATTAGGAGGTATCCCATGCCTGTCACTGATACTGTTTTATATATGTGTGTGTGTGTGTGTGTGTGTGTGTGTGTGTGTATACATTATATATATACATATATAACATGCATATATATATATGTAGTATATATATTTTTTTCTAATTATTTATGAGGGGGATGGACACATCAGGGTCTTTTGCCACTGTAAATGAACTCCAGAGGCATGTACCATTTTGTGCATCTGGCTTTACGGCTTTACATGGGTACTAGGGAATTGAACCCAAGCCATCAAGCTTTGCAAGCAAGTACCTTTAATAGTTGAACCATCTCCCCAGCCCATTACACAAGACTCCATTCGAAGACAGAGTCCAGCTCTAGTTAGTAGGCAGACACAGCTAGCCTAGGTCATTTACATGAACCAACTCTGCAGTTTTACTTCTCTGGACTCCAACACACTATGCTCCTCCTTAGTTACCAATTTTATTTGACCTTGAAAAAAAACTGGTTGTGTAGATCACACAGTGAAGCTAGATAGTATTTGTCTCCCACTAGCTTTCCTCTTGCAAATATTTATTTTTAAAAATCTATTTGAATGTGTATGTGTGTATATGCACACCAGGGTCTCTCACTACTAAAAATGAATGTCAGGTGCATGCACCACCTTTTTTTTTTTATTTAAAAAAGAATTTTATTTATTTGCTAGGAGACAGAGAGAGAAGAGAAGGACAGAGACAATGGGTGTACCAGGGCCTCCAGTGGCTGTAAATGAACTCCGGATACCTGTGCCTCTTTGTGCATCTGGTTTTAAGTGGGTCCTGGGGAACTGAACCCAGGTTGTTAGGCTTTGCAAGCAAGTGCCTTAACTGCTGAGCCATCTCTTCAGCTCCCCACAGTTCTTTCCCATATTTCACATAGTTCATAGTTCCACATAGTTCATTCCCAGCTTGTTTTTATAGATCATTTCCACATGTATCATTACAGAAAATGTCTCTTTCCCAGAAATCATTAACTTCTTACATATCCTCAGAGAGGGCACAGGGCTTCCTAAGGCCCCTCCTAACTGTTAATTGCCTATATATCCTGGGGAGGGGTGATGCCTCCTGAGTACTCTGCCTAGCAACCCTACCTGTCTGTACAGTCTTGTGATCTCCTCCCCCCATGAGGGATCATCAGTGGGTCCAATCGTGGCATGCACCACTTTTTGTGTCAGGCTGTACGTGGGTTCTGGGAACTGAACCCAGGCATCAGGCTTTGCCAGCAAGCACCTGTAACTGCTGAGTCATCTTCCCAGCACTGAGAGCTAACACTTCTGACTTATGGCATATGATGATAATAGCTGCTGCAGTTAACTTTCAGGAGCTGAAGGCCTTTTTTGTTAAAACTATCAACTCTTCACAGGCCTGTGTGGGTGTCCAGTGGTTGACTTTGGCCTCTGGGAGCCAAGTCTCCACCTCGGATTGTGCAAACACCATTTGCTGCACCCATGACCCATGAAGAGTGGTGGAAATTGATTAAGCATGTGCAGACTACAATTACTTCTTAATCACCTTTCCCCACACCTTAAGTCACAGCACTTTTTTTTTTTTTTTTAACGCCGAGCCTTGTCTTAAGGAGACTTGGACCTCCCACCTCCATGCTAGGACTGTATGGAGGGCAAATGAGCCTTGTTCAGTAGGAGACACATCTCAAGAAGGTCAAAAAGTTGTGGGGTAGGATGCCATCTTGTTCAGGCACTTGGGGGAGGTCAAGGGTGAGGAGGCTGTGTTGTGGATCACATACCAGTGTGCAAGTCTGTGAAGAGAATGTAAAAAAATCCACTGAAAAAGCAAACTAAAGTGAAGGAAGGCAATATTAGGCAGCAGGAGGTGGGGGGATGGGTGAGGGGATGCTCTCACAGTGGTCTTACTGCTGTCCCACTGTGTCGTGGCATCAGTGATCATGACCGATGCTAGTGTTCTGTGGGGTCCATTTAACTTCAGCAGGAGATACTGTGTCCCAGCTACGAGGGTCAGAATGGATGGTGGGTATTGGGGTAGCTTTTCTCTTCTGTGCTTGGGGTGCTCTTCTCTTCCAAAGGCTCCCCATGGATTAGCGGTTTTTAAAAAATACATTTATTTGTTTGTTTATTTATTTATTTAAGAGAAAGGCAGATAGGGAGAGAGAGAGAGGAGACAGAGAAATGAACATGCCAGGCATCCAACTGCTGCAAACAAACTCCAGATACATGTGCCATCTTGTGCATCTGGCTCACCTGGGACCTGGGGAATCCAGCCCAGATTAGTGGTGTTAAATCTTAAATCCACCAGAAAAAAGAAAATATTTATCTTTGTTTGAACTGCTTGGAACCCAGAGCCAGGGACAAGGGTGTGGCTGGAGTTTGCCTATGGGAAAGTGAGCCCGACATTGGAGAGCAGCAGCAGAGAAAGATAAAGAGGGCCAGCCAATCCTGAGGCAGCTATGGATGTTGCTGCTACCACCAAAAGGAGCACCCCAAGTTTCCTGTCCCAAACTGGTGGGATACTTACCTGTCAGGTGTCCCAGCAGGTCCTAGTCCAGGTTGCTAAGAGCATTAGCTTTCCACACATCCAGAGCAGCCATTCCTCACTTCAGAGAAGCCCTGCAGCACAAGGCTGAGGTATCCTGGCTAGGAGGTCCTGGCCTGCTACTGTGATGCAGAACTGCTGCTTCTTGGAACAGTGGCATCCACATCAACTGCAGCTGAGCCCAGAGACCAGAGGGCCAGGTGTGGGCGGCCAGTGAAAGCCTCTGAGACAGACTGTCTATAGCATTTGCTGATGGGGTCTGGGGCTTAGAATGATGAACCAATATATCCAAGGTCACTCAGCTATAAGGTGTGTGGCCCAGATTGTCTCTATGCGTGTGTTTAATTTATCCTATCTGCTTTAACTATTATGTGTCTCTGTCAACTCTTTTTTTTTAAATTTTTTTTTGTTATTTTTATTTATTTATTTGAGAGTGACAGGCAGAGAAAGAGGCAGAGAGAGAGAGAGAATGGGCGCGCCAGGGTTTCCAGCCACTGCAAACGAACTCCAGATGCGTGCGCCCCCTTGTGCATCTGGCTAACGCGGGACCTGGGGAACCGAGCCTTGAACCGGGGTCCTTAGGCTTCACAGGCAAGTGCTTAACCGCTAAGCCATCTCTCCAGCCCTCTGTCAACTCTTTTAACTGCACTTAGACTATGGCTGACTCTTGCTGCTGCCTAATGTACTGCATTCAATACATTTCTCTTTATGCACTTTCCCATGGCCCTTTGCCCATGACTTTTACTTGGCATAGGCCCTCCTGCTTCATTCATTTTCAGTTCTCTTTCTCCTCTAAGCTTTCTCAACCTGGTATCCCAGGCTGGAAGTAACCCTTTTCCATCCCCTGCTTCAGCCAGTTCTGTCTTCTATGGAGGAGATAGTTTCTGATATCCTCATTCATGGTTTGAAGTTTGCCTGCTTTGGGATGTGTTATAGTTTGATCTGGAATGTTCCCATAAGTGCTGTATGCTAACAGGTAGGTTCCCAGCTGTGGCACTCTTGGGAGATAGTGGAACCTTTGGAGATGGGGTCTAGTAGAAGTAAGTTAGGTCACTGGTGGCACACCCTTGAAGGAGATGTTAGTACCTGTGACAGTCCATCTCTATTGTTAACATAATCAGATTAGGAATCAAGAAAGAGACACACCTCTTGGTCAGATCTATGGGGCATTTCCAGGAAGGTTTAACTGAAGGGGAAAACCCTCCCTCAGAGTGGGAAGCCCTTCTGGAGTCAGCCTATAAATAAAAAGGTTCTAATAAAAACTGGCCCTTTAGAGATGGAATACCTTTCAGTGAGTTGTTGGTCATGGAGGTCTCTGATGCCCCCAGAACATTATAGGCCATTACCAAGACTCTTGGTTTCCCACCAGAACTAGATGGTAAGACCCTAAAGACTGCACATGATTGAGTTGCAGGTCACTGAGAAATCAAGCTGGAACTGAGCTGAAAACCTCCTCATGTGGACAGCTGTCAGAAAGCTGGAAAAAGCTATGCTGCATGAAGCCCTATAGGAGAAAGTATTTATCAATGGAGATAAACAGCACTGGGCATCACAAGCCTTAAAATTCATCGGCCAGGCCAAATGAGCCAACAGGTGCAATAGTGGCATGTCTATTATGGGAGAAACCAACCCCTCTCTCATTGGATTAGGAGGCCTTCTCTACAGAGAGAATACATGCTTGGTACTGAAAACCTAGTCAAAAGCCTATGGTAGGAGAAATCATGAGCCCTAAGGGAGTAATGACTGCTATTGTCTGGCTAAATGCATATATTATACTCACCCAACTGCCCTATAAGCATTTTTCTTAATGTTCATACCCATATATTAATGCTACTCTCACTTTTGGTTAGAGAAGCTTCTCTTTTCAGATGGCAGTGACCACTGGAAAGGCTCAAAAAGTGCATCATGGTGCTGAGAAGTGACAGTGGGCTATCACACCTTCCAAGGCTCAGAGTCCATTGTGGAAGAGGTGGTGGAAAGAATATAGGAACCAAAGGAAAGGTAGGACTACTTACAATACAATCTTCCAGACACAAAATGGCCTGGATATCCATGACCTCACAGTTCCCAGTACTACTTACACAAAACCCTCATAATAGGAGGAAAAGATGATGCCATCAAAATAAAAGAAAGACTGATCGAGAGGGGGAGGGGATATGATAGAGAGTAGATTTGTGAGGCAGAAAGTTTGTGGCCGGGGGAAGGAATTATCATGGTTTATTATCTGTAATTATGGACTTTGTCAACAGAAAAGTTTAAGAAAGAAGTTGCTGAAGGGTCCAGGAAGGTGATTTAAGAAATCCAGGAGTAAAACATTATTAAAGCTTAAAAAAAAATGTCTTTTTGCCCAGCTGTCCTTGCTGTTAGCTGATGAGTGTATTTACCCTGTTGCTGCCATCATTGATGGGATGGAAACCCAGTTTCTTCATCTTTTCAACATGGACTAAAGACCAACAGCTCTCCAGGAATCCACCAGGCCTTCAGTGCCAGATTAGGACTTTTGAGGAGTCCAACTTCATAGACTGAGCAACTAATAGGCTTTCAGACTCTTCAGACAGCAGACAGCATTGTTGGACTGCCCAGCAGATATCATGGAAGACAATGTAATAAATACCCCATATATTAAAAAACATATGCTTATTCTATCAGTTCTATTTCTCTAGAGAGTCCTGACTAATACAGGACCCCAGCCCCTTTCTGTCTCTTTTTTCCTCTTGGCTGCCATTAGGTAGTTTCCTCAGCCACATGGTTCCACCAATGTATGCTGTCTCACCAGAGGCTCCCAAGCAATGGAGCCAATGGACTGCAGCCTCTTAATCCTCTTTTTTATTTTACTTTGTTTATTTTTATTTTTTTATTTGAGAGTGACAGACAGAGAGAGAAAGAGGCAGAAAGAGAGAGAATGGGCACATCAGGGTCTCCAGCCACTGCAGATGAACCCCAGATGCATGCACCACCTTGTGCATCTGGCTTACATGGGTACTGGAGAATCGAGCCTTGAACAGGGGTCCTTAGGCTTCCCAGGCAAGTGCTTAACCACTAAGCCACCTTTCCAGTCCTCTTAATCCTCTTTGAAGTTGACTTATATCAGCACAGCAGTTGGAACCCAATGAACACAGGGTGTGAACTGTTGGATTTGCGATGAGGAAGAAGAACTCACAGCTTTCCTTCCTCCAGGTCAGGTCATGTGCTGATTCTTATGACTCACTTGTCAATGGTCTGGTTCATGTTGTCCACCTGCCCTCATTGCTGACTATCTTTGGTATCAAACTTCATAGCTACTTGAGCTTGGACTAATGGTTTTTATTCAACTGACCTTCACCCACTTTTCCATTATATCTCAAAATTCCTTGAGATCATGGGTCATGTTTTCATCTGTCAAAGTGGTGAAGGAGAGTCTTACACACTAACGCTAAGCTAGGTCAGCTTTTCTGAGCTGGGTCAAAAGTGAGTGGACAGAGGTGTAGAACAGTACAGGAGAGCTATTTTTAAAAAAATCTTACTTATTTATTTATTTTTATTTGAAAGGAGAGAGAGAATAAGCTCATCAGGGCCTCCTGCCATTGCAAACAAATTTCAGATGCATGTGCCACTTCGTGCATCTGGCTTTACGTGGGTATTGGGGAATTGAACTCAGAATGTCAGGCTTTGCAAGCAAGCACCTTTAATTGCTAAGCCATCTCTCCAGCCCTACAGGAGAGCTATTTTCATGTATGACCTATGTCTAGTTTTTCAGTGTGTCTATCCGATTATCAGTTGTGGTGAATGGCCACATTGACGCTTTCCTTTCTATCTGCCGAAATGTCACTATTTGTCATACAGCAAATTCCTCCAAGTTGAAACAATTCTGCGGCGAGCCCCTGTCCCACAGGAAAAGCACGACCAGCAAACAAGGATCCTTCTCGATCACACTTTATTGGAGAGCCTCTTGGTTAACAGAAAAGTTGATGGCGAGGGGCGAGGGGCGCAGGAGTGTAGCTGCTTTTATAGGGCAGAATACTATGGGACGCCTGCTGATTGGCTGCCATAGGCTCACCCACCCACAGGAGCCACGGGATAGGCTCAGGACAAGGTGTATCAAGCGCATGCACAACCTCAAGGGAGGTTGCTGCCTAACTGAGGAAGTATTTACCTCAAGACTGGCGAGAATGGCGTCTGCATTGGCTCCCTACAGTTCCCCCTTTTTTATTAACTTATGGCATAGCTCAGAAAAATAGCCACCTTCCCGATCAGGTCCGCACCTCATGATGTGTTGACCGATCAAGGGAAGAAGTTCAACCTCCCCTTCCTCAGTGCAATGGGACAGATCCCCTGAGAGTGCAAAGGCGGCGGTCAAACGAAAGCTACCAGATCCCTGCCCATCCTCGTGCAATGGGTACTCTGAGACCCTGAGGGTGCAAGGGCCAGGGGAGCTATATGCCTTTTAAAGCCAAATTTGGGGGGAGGAACCACTTTCCAAGGCAGCAAACGCTTGAGAAATGACCACCTTGTCCCTCTTGGTTTGGGTTCGCAGGCGGCAAATCAACCAGAGGCAAAGTACGCATCCTCCCAGGCAGCACACTAGGAACATTCCCATTCCTACCCCTTCCTTAAAATGACAGATAGCAGGAAGCATTGGTGCAATTACTGAAAGAGAAGTTACTAAGAACGAACAGAAATGGTGGATGAACACACACCAGCGCAGGGGCAAAGGAAGTATTCCTCCCACAGCCATGTCCAATGTCATTAACACCCCCAGATGTATTGAGGCGCTTCCAAGACGCCCCTTCATCTTGTGTCCCTTCCTCTTCCACTTGATTCATGGATTCCAGGCACAGGAGGAAGATTATCCACAAGACCTTTATCATCTCCGCCCTGATGAACATCACTGTCTCCTGGACCCTCCTCCGGAGATCGCTTGACTGTCCTCACCAGCCGGGCTGGAACCCAATGAGGGGAATCCTGTTCCTGTGGAAAAACACAAACAGCTCCCCTGGATCTTATCACAACAAGATCCGGTCCTTTCCATTTATTATCTAAGACATCCTTCTACAACACCATCTCACTAGATGATTGAATCACATGTTGACTGTGCCTGTCAGCTGTAGATTTATTATTATTATCCAAGATTAAAAAATTAAGGGTAAAAAGGGCTAAAGACACTCTTTCCTTGGGAGTTGCATTTTCCATTATACCCCCTTTTTGTTTAAATAAAAGAGCTTTTAGACTTTTATTGGCTCTTTCTACTATACCTTGACCTTGTGGGTTGTAAGGAAGGCCAGTGGTATGTGCAACCTGTATTTGGGCACAGAAGGCTCGAAAGCCACCAGATGAGTACGCTGGGCCATTATCAGTTTTTAGGCGGTGTGGCTTTCCCCAAGCAGCCCAGGCCTCTAGGCAGTGAGTTTTTACATGAGAGACCTTCTCACCTGCCAATGGTGAGGCAAAAATAATACCTGAGCACGTGTCCACTGAGACATGTAGGTATTTTAATCTTCCAAACTCTGGAAGATGTGTCACATCCATTTGCCAAAGGTCTCCAGGACGTAGGCCTCGAGGGTTAACGCCCACATGTGGGGAGGGTAAAAAGGTGACACAAGACTGACAAGATTTTATAATGTCTCGTGTTTCATTTCTGGAAATAGAAAATTTTTTTCTCAAGGTGTTTGCAGGAACATGATATAATCTATGGAATTCTATAGCTGAAGCCTTAGGATCTCCTAAGGAAACCATGGCCAGCCTGGTAGCCCGATCTACCAGGTCATTAGCCTGTGACAGGGGTCCAGGCAGCAATGAATGGGCTCGGATATGAGAAACATAAAATGGGCAAGTTCTCTGCTGAATTAAAGATTGAAGTTGTAATAGAATATTGGACACTGAACTAGAGGAGCGAACTGAAGCTGTGATCTCTAAATTAGCCACTGCATTGGCTACATACAAGGAATCTGTAAACAAATTAAAGGAAGTGGGAAATGTCTGAAATACCTCCAAGACTATTAAGCATTCAACAATCTGAGGAGAGTCAGGTCTGAACATTTTTACTATAGGCTCCGATCCCTGTACCAGGTAGGCCCCACGACCAGACTTTGAGCCATCAGTAAAGATGGCAGGGGCTGATGTAATAGGCTCCTGAACAGTGATTTTAGGAAAGTAAACCAGATTATTTTTAACAAAAGACAAAATAGGGCTCTTTGGATAATGATTATCTATGACATTTGGGAAAGCACACATGAGAATGCTCCAATCATCCACAGTGCCAGACAAAACTTCTACCTGTTTCTTAGTATAGGGGATGATGAGTTTGTCAGGCAACTTTGTAAAGTGTATTAAGCAATACTTAAGCCCAAAAAAAGCCTGTCGAGCTACCAGCTGCGGAAAATATTGGAGAGTGCGGCTCCCAAGGAGTTTTTTTTTCCTTTTTTTTTTTTTTTTTTTTCTCTTGAAGCCATAATAGAAGCCCCTCCTAGCGGAGGCCAGCCGCAACCAGGTTATTGTTTTAATGAAGCGGCATGTGTCCCCAGGGGAGGTTTTAATGAAGCGGCATGTGTCCCCAGGGGAGTTATAGGGTGGGGGTGCGGAAGGCTCTAGGGACTGTAAAGAACTACACCCTTGGCCTTTAGGCCCCTTTGTCTGTTCCCTTTTATAACAGGTGGTGGCCTCCTTTAGTCTTTCCTCTTCCCCTTTAAATAATTCTTCTTCTTCCTCCTCTGCAGAATCGGAGCTAGCCTCCTTATCTGTGTCAAGTACATTTGCATATGTAAGCTCCTCAATGGGAGGATAGAGCCTGTTAAAGGCTCCTCTTTCCCCCTCGGGGGCGGGGGAGCAATTATAGATTTTACCTGTTTCTCTGAGCTCATCTTGTAAACTTTTTTCTTTGTTTAATCCCTTCTTTTTTATTTTTTTTCTTTTTCTAGGCCTAGTTTTTGACTCCCCATTTGAATCTGACTCAGAAAGGTTATCCTGATGCCTTGTGAGAACTTCCCGTCCCCTTCTAATAAGTTCCTTGTGGTTTTCTTTACTTAAGCAAGAGTGAATCAGCCGCCAAAACGGCAGTGTACCCTTACCTATTCTGTCCTCTGAGTTGCCCATGTTGCGCTCACAGCAAACGGCAAGGACAATAAACCACACAGGAATGAAAATAACAAGGATCAGGTAGGGATCTAAGTGAAAAAACATTATGACTGGGGATGACTTACCGACGTCTTCCTCTCCGACGTCTTCCTCTCCGTGTGTCAAGTTCTGGATCCTCTTCGGCCCCTCGCCTGGTGACCACAAAACACCCAGCGTTCCTGGGTTTCGGCACCACTTTGCGGCGAGCCCCTGTCCCACAGGAAAAGCACGACCAGCAAACAAGGATCCTTCTCGATCACACTTTATAGGAGAGCCTCTTGGTTAACAGAAAAGTTGATGGCGAGGGGCGAGGGGCGCAGGAGTGTAGCTGCTTTTATAGGGCAGAATACTATGGGACGCCTGCTGATTGGCTGCCATAGGCTCACCCACCCACAGGAGCCACGGGATAGGCTCAGGACAAGGTGTATCAAGCGCATGCACAACCTCAAGGGAGGTTGCTGCCTAACTGAGGAAGTATTTACCTCAAGACTGGCGAGAATGGCGTCTGCATTGGCTCCCTACAAATTCTTCCAAATTGAAATACTCAGTCGGGAGTGGTGGCACGTGCCTTTAATCCTAGCACTTGGGAAAGCAGAGGTAGGAGAATCATCATGAGTTCGAGGCCACCCTGAGACTACATAGTGAATTCCCAGGTCACACTCCCTCCTAAAGGGAGGAGGGAGGCTCTGGAGGATTAGGAGGTCAAGTCTGGGAGAGCTGAAATTTACAGGGTAACAGGAACCCTCCCCAAGGTTACAGGACTGCCATACAGCCATAGAACTGCAGCCTCTGAGCAGTGTTGTGTAGAAATTGAAACATTCCAGGAAGTGGGGGTGGGGGACTCAGGAGACTCAGGAGTCAACAAGTCTGGGGAAAATGTTTCAAGGCCTCTTCATAAAGATATATAAAGGATAAGAAAAAAACTGCTCGGGAGCTGGAGAGATAGCTTAGCGGTTAAGCGCTTGCCTGTGAAGCCTAGGGAGCCTGGTTTGAGGTTCGATTCTCCAGGACCCATGTCAGCCCCCACTTCAGCCAGATGCACAAGGGCACCCGTCTGGAGTTCTTTTGCAGTGGCTGGAAGCCCTGGCGCACCCATTCTCTCTCTCTTTCTCTGCCTCTTTCTGTCTCTCTGTCTCTGTCACTCTCAAGTAAATAAATAAAAATGAACAAAAAAAATAAAAAAAAAAACTGCTTGGGAAGAGTCTCTTCCATCAGTAAGCTTCCATGAGGGTCACCTAGGTGAGGCAGCTGCCTTTGCATCACCCTTGCTCCTGTAAGCAGTCCATCACACTGTGCCCATCACCCTGTGCTGAAAGTAATGCTGCTAAACTCATTGGCTTTGTCTGCCATCTGAGCACTGTCTTGGGTGAACAGCCATGTCCTTGCATCTCTCCAGGGCAAAGGTTTCCTGCCGTAACAGTGGTGAGAAGTGAGTACATAAGAGGGAGAGGGAGAGACCTCCTGTGTCATGGCAACTGCAAAGAAATTGAACAGGGATTGATTGTAGCATCAGACTGCTGATCTTGGCCAATTAGCTGGGCAAGGAGAAGACAGGCAGATGGAACGAGAGGCAACTGCTGTGGGAGAGTCCAGAGAAACAGAGCGACATGCAGCTGACTCTTAGTGCCTGCAGCATGTTGGTTCCAGGAGCCCATGGATATCAAAACTCACAGATGCTCATGTCTGCTCTATGAAATGGCATTGCATTTGCATACAACCTGTGCAATCATCCTGTATGCTTTAGACCCACTCTAGAGTACTTACACTACTTTATCTAATGTAGTGGGTACCCCGTATTGTCTGGAAAACAATGACACAAAAAAGCCCATGCATGTTCAGTACTGGAGCAGTTTTTTTGTCAAATGTTTTTATCCACAGTTTGTTGAATTTATGAATACAGAAAGTACACATAGGGAGGGCTAGATATGCAATGCTGTATATATCCAAGGGACTAAGTTGAGAATATGAGGTCAGAAAGGAGACAACAGAAAAATCCCAAAGGCTTTGGCCAGATCTGTTTTCAGTTTCTAGAAGCAAATAGACTCTAGTTATGCATGATTAGCAGAAAAGGCATTGGCTATATATAGCCCAGTGCAGAGGTTTTTTGCTCATGTTGACTGCTCTGTGTGGCCAGGAACAGGTTGCCAAGCACATACCTACAACCAGAGGTAGGGCTCTGGAGATATTCTTGCCTCAAGTGTGGAAGGAGTGGGGTGGGCTGGGTGTGAGGCTCTGCAAGTCTTGGGTTTCCTTAGTCATCCTGGTGCGATTGTCATTCCAAAACCCTCACCAAATAAAGTCATTCTTGGGCAGCACCCTGTCCTCCAGACTTGTGGCCAGTGGCAGAGGACAAGATGGACAAGAGGGCAGATGACAGGTGTACACACATGGGGAGCAGCTCAGGGGCCCAGGGTGGAAAGCAGTGTGCCCCAGAAGGCATTTCTGTTGGCTCTCAGAGGCTCAGATGTTCAATGCCCATCAGATTCAGAGCCAAAGTTCCTTGGCAGCGTGAGCAGTCATCATGCATTGAAGAGACAGGTTCAATGCAAGAAAGTGAAATGCTGGCACACTTTCTCGCACTTCTGATAAAAAAAAAATTGGAAAAACCCAAGTTGCTGAAGCCATTATAATCCATTCTGAAGGACAGAGGATTTGACAGTGCAGACTGGTGGGGCAGCCCCAGGCAAAGTGCAAGAACTATCTCAGTTTACCGCCTCCTGAGCATCTATCCCACCCACCAGCAACCATTTTAACAGCTGAGGACGGTGCAATTACTATGTGCCAGCCATAGGGCAGCTGCTGAAGGTGAAGGCAACAAGAGAGGGGACCCACCCTTCAGGGGGTGCACAGGAGAGGGACCAGTTCCCACTTACAAAGGAGCCTGAACCAGGACTGGGTGAGGGATTGCTGCTTTCCCTCTATTGGCCTTGTGACATATGGACAGTTATTCTCTGGTATTTTCAGTGCCACCCTTGGCTGGCAGCTCCCCTCTGTGAATGCCTTGTCATCCCCAGACTCCTTGGGGATGGTTCATGAAGCTCTTGGGAGCCTTGAGACAGAAACACTCGACAAATAACTGGTCCTTTCCGACCCCAGTTTCCTCAGGTGTAAAATGAAGCAGTTGGGCTTTTCAGGGGGCACTTCTTAAAGGAAGATAGGTAGAGTAATGTCAGCATGTAGCAAATAATTAATGGTTGACAGGCCCTGTCTGCTCCCATACCTCCTCCACATCTGCAGCACGCCCCCCCCCCCCCGCCACCAAAATCAAACCCAATTGACTTCTAAATTCTCCAAGGGGAAATTGGTGATACTGGGTGCCTGGGCGTTGGCATTGTATCCTGGCAGCATTTGCCTGAGGCACCTTGCTTTAGATTTCCCAGTGTGGCTAGGGGCTTTCTTATTGTGAATAGAGAAGCTCTTAATGACAGAGGTAGCAGCTGTCCTGGACAACATCCACGCCCACAGTTACATTCTGTATAGTATCTGTAAATGCTCCAATTCCAACAATGTATTGTTAAAATTATTACTTACCTCATTATGTGTCTAAGGCTAAGAAAGGAGAGTAGGTCTATGTTTTATAGTGTTTGACTTACTTTTTTTTTAATTTTTTTTGTTCATTTTTATTTATTTACTTGAGAGTGACAGAGACAGAAAGAGGCAGAGAGAGAGAGAGAGAGAGAGAGAGAGAGAGAGAGAGAGAGAGAGAGAGGGAATGAGAGAGAGAGAATATGGGCGCGCCAGGGCCTCCAGCCACTGCAAATGAACTCCAGACACGTGTGCCCCCTTGTGCATCTGGCTAACGTGAGTCCTGGAGAATCAAGCCTTGAACCGGGGTCCTTAGGCTTCATAGGCAAGCGCTTAACCCCTAAGCCATCTCTCCAGCCCTTGACTTACTTTTAAAATATTTTATTTATCTATTAGAGAAAGAGAAAGACGGGGGGGGGGGGAGAGAGAAAAACAGATGGGGTAGGGCCTCTAGCCACTGCAAACAAACTCCAGATGCACACGACATCTTGTGCACTGGCTTATGTGGGTACTGGGGAATCGAACCTGGGTCCTTAGACATCGCAGGCAGGCAAGCATCTTAACTGCTAAGCCATCTCTCTACAGTCCTGCTTTTTTTTTTTTTTTAATTTACTTTCTAATTTGACGTTTCTGGTTCTTGTTCTTGTGGCTTTGAATTCTCACCTAGTGTAATACCTTCACTCCAGTAAACTCTGCCTTCACCTACTTCCTTTGTGCTCTTATTGGCATTATTCATTTTTATATTTCGTAGGCATAAAATAGAATTATTTACATATTATTTCACATATTTTTAATTTTTTTTTTTTGAGGTAGGGTCTCACTCTAGTCCAGGTTGACCTGGAATTCACTCTGTTCTCAGGTGGCCTCAAAATCACAGCAATCCTTGTACCTCTGATTCCTGAGTTCTGGGATTAAAGGTATGTGTCACCATGACTGACTCCATAATTATTTATAAAACTAAATGGAAAAAATTGAATTTATACTATCTTTTAAATTTTATTCATTTATTTATTTGCAAGGTGAGAGAAAAAGAGGGAGAGAGAGAGATAGAATGGGCATGCAAGGGCCTCTAACCTCTGCAAATGAATGCCAGATGCATGTGCTACTTTGTGCATCTGGCTTTGTCTGGGTATTGGGGAATCAAATCCAGGCCATCAGACTTTGCAAGCAAGCAAGATCCTTAACTGCTGATCCCTTTCTCTAGTCCTTGTCCTGTTTTTACATTCATGTTCACTATTTCTTCCCCAACTGTTCAATCTGCCCTTGTGAATTTATTATATCAGATGTATTTTTGTTCAAGAATTTCTGTTTATTTAATTTTTTTTTTAAATCTCTATTGGGTTGGAGAGATGGCTTATCCTTTAAGGTGCTTAACTGTGAAGCCTAAGTACCCAGGTTCAATTCCCAGAATCCATGTAAGCCAGCTGCACATGGTGGCACATGCATCTGGAGTTCATTTGCAGTGGCTAGAGGCCCTAGTGGGCCCATTCTCATTCTCTCTCTCTCTCATATATAAATAAAAATAAAATATAAAAATATTGAAAAATTCTCTTTATTGATTTTTTTTCCCATTTTGCTAATACCTTATTTTCTTGACTTTCTCCATGTCTTCATTTAAATCTCTGAGCATTTAAATCTCTGATTGTTAAGGGGGTTGCTTTAATGTCTTTGTCAATTACAATAGCCTTCGGTTATTTTTCAGGGACAGTTTGCAATGATTTACTTTTTTCCTTTGAATGAGCTATACTTTCTTATGTTTTGATTGTTACTTGCTTGGTTTGCATATATTTTTGTTATATATTTTATAGGCTATCTCTGTGCTGAGGATCAGCATGACATGAAAACAGAATCGGGCTAGAGGGATGGCTTAGCGGTTAGGGCATTCGCCTGCAAAGCCAAAGGACCCAGGTTCGATTCCCCAGGACACACATTAGCCAGATGCACAAGGGGATGCATGCATCTGGAGTTTGTTTGCTGGAGGCCCTGGCCTTCCCATTGTCTCTTTCTCTGTCTCTTTCTTTGTCAAATAAATTAATAAATATAAATATTTAAAAATAAACAGTATCTCGGATGTTTTCTGAGCCTGTATCTTTATGCATAGGAACTGTAATTATTTTCCCCAGATATACCATTCTTTCCAGAAGCCTTCGTGTTCAGTGGCTGGATCCCTAAGAAGAGTAAGTCACTTCTGCAAGAGTGGGAGAGCTTGCAACAAAGGGAAAGGTGAGACCGGAATCACTACCCCTCCTTACTTGCATCTGCAATCAGAAGCAATGAGCTGTGATTAAAGGATAGACTGCTGATGTCTGGAAACAGGGTACTTTTTGCCCACCTTGGCATCATTAAGATGGTTCCCACAAGGGGCATGAAGTTGCTCTGGGAATATGTGTATGGCTGCCTATCAAAGGAATAAGGTAGAAGATGGATAACTACTACTGTACTCACGATTGAAATTTGACCAAAATTAGCTCCAAATTACCTTTTAAATCTTCTTTTCTTCCAGGGTACCAAAATAGTGCATTAGCCAGATTCTGGTGGTTTAATTGTTGTCTAGGTACAGAGACAGATTTTTAATGCCTTTTTTCCCCATTATTTCCCCAGAATCCTCCCAGCAATAGTTCTCTGTGGCCAGTCTTTGATATTCATTCTGACCCCAGGAAAGCTCTTCTTTGTGTCTCTTTCTCTAATTCTCTCCAAACTAGCTAGGCCGTGGAGTCCTCTTTTCCTGTAGACTGCCTCTTTCCCTTGAACTGAATCTCAAAGCCGTGCTCTGACAGCTGGGTAGGTAGTCTAGGAGCGTCAGTCCTTACAAATGAGCAGGAGAGGAGAAAGAGTGATAGAGACTCTGGTATTCCTGGTATGTCATGCCCAGGAGAGACCCTTCCTCCTACGGTTAGGGCTTGGTGGCCTGATTCATCTAGTGGGACATGGTACGTTGACTGGGAGCAGGACCCTGTCTGCTGAACTCCTTCCTCGGGGGTGGAGCTTCCATGAAGCTGCAGGGGCAAGGACCAGGAGGATTATGGCTCAGATGCCGCAGGCACTTGCTGCTATAGAGTTCACCAGAAGTGTTTGGGTAAATCTTTGGTTTTTTGTATGCCCTTTGGACAATTTCCCGAGAATTTAAATGGGCTTTAAAAAAAAATCCCCACTTTGCCTGTTTTTCTGGAGAGTGAGTAGAATTCCCATCCATTCCATTATTTTATCGCCTGCTTATGCTGCATTTTTCTTTGTGTAGTATTTTGATTGATATCATTACTTTGTTTAGAAACCTTCAGAATTCCTATGCCAGGGACCACCAATTGAGATTTTATGCTCAATTCTCCCTTCCTGCTGAAGCTCAGTGTTATTTGGGGGAGCTGTGTTCCTAGCTAAAGATTACAGCAGTTCAGTGTGGTTGTATACATGTTTTCTGGTCAATAAATTGCAAGTGAAAGTGTTACCTATACCTTGGAGGAAAGTGAGTCCTGGCCTTTCTTGTTAATCAAAATTTGCCCTTGGGGCTGATGCACTCATAGTTACCTTGGGCAAGGAAGCAACCTTAGAGATGAGTGTCACACACTGAAGATGGCAGAGCCAAAGCCAGAAACCTTTCACTTTATCACCGGGTACTCTGTCACCGCCCAAAGCTGCCTCATCAATGCGGAACTATGTTCTCAGATGAGTATAAAGCCTTGTGTGTTTAAGCTATTTTTTTCCCCTCAAATGTCACCCTCCCTTCGATGTCTTGCCTCATCCCCTGACAGTAACAAATGTTTCTCTCTCCTTTGAATTTTCATAACACTCCTGACTCTCTGTGACTGTGATTCATAGCATGTTTCCCCCTGAATTAGTGCTATTTGGTTTTATGCTGTAAGGGAGCCAGATGGCCAGCCTGATACAATCTAGCTCAGATCTTCCACGTGCTTGCTGCTGGGGTGCGGGTGGGGGTGTTGCTGAGTAGGTAGTACTGTCTAGATCCTACTCTAAACTTTACTTTCTCCCAAAATTGCTTACCAATTACTGTTACCACCCACTAGCTGGCCTGGTGAACCCTTGCTTTCCTTCTGAGTGATTGTGACATACAACTTTTTGCTTTGACAGCTGAGAACAGGCTGGAAAATTGTTTTTTAAAGGTTATTGAGAGCTCCAAGTTAAAAAAAAAAAAAGGAAATAGCCAGGCATGGTGGCACATGCCTGTAATCCCAGCACTTGGGAGGCAGAGGTAGGAGGATCACTGTAAGTTTGAGGCCACCCTGAGACTACATAGTGAATTCCAGGTCAGCTTGAGCTAGAGTGAAACCCTACCTCGAAAAACCAAAAGAAAAAAAGAAGGAACTAAATGAAGACAGTAAAATAACATTGGGTAATCTATCTTACCAGTCATCTTTAGCTTGGGGTTCCTGTTGCATCTTCCTCTACTGTTAGTGGATATCATCTGTCTCTTGTTTTCCATCGATTCCAGAGGCAGAACTATCCAGCTATAGCCATGACATTATCTTAAAGCCATTGAAATTGACAGGATATGGGTGTCTGGCTTGCCCATGTTGAACCCCACTGAATTAGTTACTTTTCTCATTTTATCACAAAGTATCTGATAAAAGCAAATTCAGGAAGGAAGGGTTTATTTTGACTCACAGCATGAGGGTATAGTCCATCATGGAAAGAAGGCATGGTGGCAGGATCATGGGGTGGCTAATCACGCTCTGTCTGCAGTCAGGAAGCAGGGAGACGGGAATGCTGGCACTCAGCTTGGTTTTTCCTTTTTATCCATTCAGAGATAAGACCCCAGTCTATAGGTTGTATCACCCACATCCAGGGTGTGTCTTCCTTCCTCAGTTAAACCTCTCCTGAAGTACCCTTAATTGCCAGGGGTTTGTTTCCTAGGTGATTTGAATCCAATCCAGTTGACAATGAAGATTAACCATCATAAAACCCAACAGTCTCTGTCATTTAAAAGTATGTCTGGGGCTGAAGAGATGACTCACTGGTTAAAGGCACTTGCTTGCAATGCCTGCCAGCCTGGGTTTAATTCCCAGTACCCATGTAAAGCTAGACACACAAAGTAGCACACATATCTGGATTCGTGCGCAATGCAAGATGCCCTGCTGCCCCCATTCTCTCTCCTTCTTCCTCTGTCTCTCTTTAAATAAAGACTTTTTTTTCAAGTCTTGCTGGACATGGTGACTCATGCCTTTAATCCCAGCACTTGGGAGGAACAAGTAGGAGGATCGCCCTGAGTTTGAGGCCACCCTGAGACTACATAGTGAATTTCAAGTCAGCCTAGGCAAGAGTAAAACCATACCTCAAAGGACCCAAATGAATAAATAAGTAAAAATCTGTAGAATGACTCTTGGTTCTGAGGTTCTAGCAAATATAAATTTTAATGGAGCACTTCTAATACAGAGATTCTTTTCTGAAGGTGCTGAACCCAGAATTTAAGATCACAAGATATTATTACCTTTGTTAGATGTGAAGTTGGGTTTCTTCGGACTTTGATTGCTTTGGAGGAAAATATCCTTTACTAAGATGGGGAAAATACTGATAGAAAAACCATACAGCAGTTGGGCTTCAAACTTTGCCTAAACCCCTGTATTAATCAAAGGGATGGAGGCTGGGGAATGATGGGACAGTTTCAATGGGAAATTTGAGACATGAGGGACCAAGGCAAATTTTCAAGGCAAGTTACAGGTGTGTTGAACATTAACAAGAATACTTAATAATACTAATATACATGTCATATAGTGCTTCTTTGCCAGGATGGCTCTGATACTTTATGAGTATTATCTTGTTGATCTTCATACTGACTCTGAGGTAACATTGTTTTCCAGAAAGGAAATGGACACATAGGGAGGTCATGCCACTTGCCCAAAGTTACTCATCTAAGCACAAGTGAAACTCCAGAGCCTGGACCTTATGTCCCTCTGTGACCACCTTAAGGAAGTTTCTACTCCCCGCCCCTACCTCCCATTTCTGCATAAAGTCCAGAGTGCCTTAGTTACCAGATACTATAACACAATGCCATAACCTGGGTAGTTTATAAACAACAGAAATTTCTCACAGTTCTGGAGCCTGCAAGTCCAAGATCAAGACTCTAACAGATTCAGTGTATGGCTACTTTGTGCACTCAGTGCCTCCTTTCAGTGTTCTTATATGGTAGAAGGGACAAACAAGCTGTGCTTGATTTACTTTAAAAGCTCAGTAACATCTCTGTATATCATGACCCAACGTGTGGCTCTGACATTCTTTCCACCCCATTTTCTGCAAATTTCTCTCTGATGCCTAACCCCACAATGCACAACCCATACTCCCCAATAAGGAGGGTCCGTGTGGAGGGAGGAGGACAGGGAGGAGGCTAACGATGGTATCAACTTGACTGTATAAACTGAGTACAAAACTAATAAAAACTAAATAAAAAGAGGGCTGGAGAGGTGGCTTAGAGGTTTAGGTGTTTCCTTGCAAAGCCAAAGGATCCACATAAGCCAGATGCACAAGGGGGCGCACACATCTGTAGTTTGTTTGCAGTGGCTGGAGTCCCTGGCATGCCCATTCTCTCTCTCCCTCTCTCCCCCTGCCTATTTCTGTATCTCTCTCTCTCTCTCTCAAATAAATAAAAAAAATATAAAAACAATAAAATAAAAGGATTTATGCAGGTAATATTGAAGAAAAAAAAGCACAGTAACCGGGCTGGAGGGATGGCTTAGAAGTTAAGGCGTTTGTCTGCAAAACCAAAGGACCCAAGTTTGATTCCCCACGACCCACGTTAGCCTGATGCAGAAGGGGGCACATGCATCTGGAGTTAATTTTCAGTGGCTGGAGGCCTTGGAGTGCCCATTCTCTCTCTCTATCCCCCCTCTTTCTCTGTCAAATAAATAAAAAATACACACACACACACACACACACACACACACACACATATAAAGTTGTACATTAAAAAAAACCCTCAGTAACCCAGTGATGAGGAGTCTGCCTCATGCCTAATCACTTACATGACCCATCTCCCAACACTACCACATTGATAATTATATTTTGCAGGGTTACATGGATGTTCAGACCATAGCCCTGAGTATTGACAGCTCTTGGTAGCTGCATTTTCTCTCTTTTATGAAGCTGAATATCTCTATTGAACGGAAAAGTGAATTATTTTCATCTACTTATTTTTCACCTGGCCACCTTACAAAATTCTTAGATATTAGTCCTGTTTGCTTTTAAGCTAACTCTCTTGTGATTTGCAGTGGTGGTGGAGGTAATAATCTTTTCTGCAATTATGTATAATTTTGTTTCCAGTTTTTTGTAGCTATGTCTCCCATTTCTATTTGTTGCCTCAGCACATCAGCTCTAGTTTATGGAATAGTAAAAAATGAAATCTAGTTTCCTGGTTGCTTTTGGAAGGTTACATGTGAGATAAGAGAACATAGGTGATATTGCAGTCATTTATGTGTGATATCAAAATGGCTTAACTAAGATGATTGCTAAGGACATATTTGGGAAAGATGTTTTGGCAAAGAACTAGCTCACCTTGAGATGTGGGTGAATACTAAAGGTGTATATCTTCCCTGAAACCTGTAGATCTGTGTGATAGTGACAGTCTGTAATGAATGTTAGTCTCTATTGAAAACATATGGACAATTGTCTAAAAGAAAGCAATGGAACCGGGCATAGTGGCACATTTCTTTAATCCCAGCACTCGGGAGGCAAAGGTAGGAGAATCACCGAGAGTTCAAGGCCACCCTGAGACTACATAGTGAATTCCAGGTCAGCCTGAGCTAGAGTGAGACCCTACCTCAAAAAAGAAAGAAAGAAATGGAAGTAAGAGAATGGCAAGTTTTCATCATCTACAGCAACATTAACATAACACAGGTTAGCCGTTTTCTTTCATTTTTGAATCAAGGCTGTCCTAATGCTCAATCTTCCTGCCTCTGCTTCCCAAGTACTGAGGTTAATACAGGTAGGCTACCATACCCAGCTGCATATGATTTCTTAAATCAAATCTCTATAGTTCAGTTTTGAGCTACCCATTCTCATTCCCATTTGTTCTTTTTTTTTTTTTTCTTAAACTATCATCCTCAGCGTTCCCTCAAATTCTGCTATTTATTCTTCCACTCTCTTGATTAAATGGTCCCTGCCCAGGCATCCTTCCTATGGCTCTGGTGCTGGGACCAGTTTTGCCATGCTGCCTCTTGGCATCCTGCCCTTTTCCTTCCCGAAGCTCTCACCATGGTTGCAGTTTAATAGTTGTTTGTGAGCTTGTGAGGCCGATGTTTATCACTGCTGAATCCTTAATGCCTTACACCATGCTTGGCATGTAAAACATTCTCTAAGTGCTTGTTCAGTGCTATCAAAAACCTCTTAAAGAATTAGCCCTAGTATGGTGCGACTCTGTTTTCTACAATAGCATTTTATATCTGATCTGTCTCATCCGGGCTTTGCATCAACCCTGTGAGCACTGCAGCTCTCAAACATTTTGCTGGCACCTCACAGGCATACGGTGTTTCCATATGCACCACTTCCCTTGGTGCTCACTCCTAATCAGTGTGTGAGGACCCTGCTCCTTCTTCTGGCTAGCATGTTCCCCAGTGTAGATAAAATATACTCTTTCACACTCTGGTCTCCAGCCTTTGCACACTTCTCTCAGCTGCTGTAAACCTTGTCTAGCTGCTGTAGTTCTAAAAGAACCGCCTCCTTCCAAATTACCAAGAATGGATCTTGCTCATCTGGGGGTGGCTCATAGCACTGAATGCTCCCTAGGATGCCAAGGGCCACCACAGCACACTTGTGACATCTTGTGTGCTAGAGCTTCCTCGTGGGCCAGGCTGAAGGCAGGGTCCTGCGGAGCCACGCCTTGCTCAACTCTTTTCTGGGCCCTATTCTCCATGCCCACTTTCCTCACTTCAATAAATCATGTCCATAGGTACTTCTCACTTGGGTTCTGCTGTGAGGAGTCTGCTGTCAGACACCTTACCTGGTCCACTTCAAGCATTCAGTTCTCCCTACAGAGCTTCCTGCTCCAGATTAATCCTTCTCTTCCTATAGCCTCCAAGGCTGGTAGATGCAGGTGGCACCATCCACACAGGGAATCCAGGGCCAGCAAGTCCTGCAGGCTGGCAGGAGTGGAGGAGGCACTGCCAAATGGACATTCATGGGAGCCAATCTGACAGCTCTGAGGGTTGAAGAAATCTGCAAATGACAGTCCCCAGACACTGAACCACACACCTTCACTCCACAGTGAGCTGGCTCTCCTGAAATGAGAGGCAATACTCACTCCCGAGACTTCCTTCTCTTAACTGGAAAAGCTGAACCCAGAGTAAGGAGGCTTGGAGTTCTACTGGGCATGACGATGGAACTCCATAACCAAGTCCCACTGCTAGCTTACTCCTTGGCATCCAAGCTTGCAGAGAAGCCAAGGACAATTGGAACCTTTCTCCATCTGCCTAAGACATGCCTCTTTCTTCCAGAATGCTAATATAATAGATAGATCTTTCTCTCCCTTTCAAAGAGACCTTGCCTGCCTCCTGTTGGGACTTGGCTTTCTCTTGTAACCACCATAGACCACTCTGAATGTTTAGGGGAAAGCCCAAAATTCACCTCAGAGATGTATAAATTCATTTTTTTTGCAGCTTCATTGCTTTGTTTACTCCAGGAAAGTGAGAACCATGTCTTGCTTATCCTGGTAGCTTTGATAATAGCAAGGTTCTAACACTGGGCTTGTTTTGTTTTTCGTTAAGAGAACTTACAGAGGACTGGGGCTATAGCTCAGTGGCAGAGTGCTTGCCTAACATATGAGGACCTGGGTTCAGTTCTCAGTACCTCCAAAAAGCAGTCTTTTGAGATATGTGAGATGTATGGTACAGCTTTCTAAAACAGAGCCTTGTAATATCTTTTTAAAATATATGTTATTTATTTGTTTGTTTAAGAGAGAGAGGAAGAGGCAGAGAGAAAGAAAGAATGGGCTTGTCAGGGCCTCCAGCCACTGCAAATGAACTCCAGATGCATGTGCCCTCTTATGCATTTGGCTTATGTGGGTTCTGGGGAATTGAACTGGGTCCTTAGGCTTCATAGGCAAACGCCTTACCCACTAAGCCATTTCCCCAGCCCAAGCCTTATGATATCTTATTGAATGGGTGAATGAATGTTTTCTTTAAAATGTGATTTTGAAATAACTTGAGCCAAATATATCAAAGGAGGGCTTTTCATTAAAGCCAATTTATCTTTACATTTTAGGGCAGGGAGACCTGTAAGTATTCTCAAAGTCTATCAAGCGGGTAGCTGTCCTTTTAAAAATCTATGCTGAAGACATTTTGAGACAGGAAGAGACTAGGCTATGATGAGAGTCCTCCAGGCAGAAACAGCCTTTCACACAATGTTTGTTCCCTGCGTGGAAAATCTCCAAATCATCTCTGTATATTTTTGGAATAAAATGAGCTGGTTTCAAGCTCATTCCCTCCTGACTGCCTCTGGTCACAAATGGAGACTACAGATAAGTCACAAAGCACATGACCCACTTCTAGATAAAGGAAAGTGGGGTTCACTCATGTTTTCAACCATTTACATTAAAAACTAAGTTAGCCCCTACTCTTCCACCCTCCCTTCCTCCATCCCTTCCTTCTTTCGCATTTTGAATTTATGTGAATGATTCAAGAAAATGGCCCTCTATGTGTCTGTACCTGTTCTAGCTCAGACAGTCATAACAATGTGCCTTGGACTTGGTGGCTAAATAATAGAGTAGCATTTTTAAAAATATTTTATTTTTATTTATTTATTTGACAAAGAAAGAGGGAGAGAGAGAGAGAGAGAGAGAATGGGTATACCAGGGCCTCCGGTCACTGTAGAACTCCAGATGCATGCCCCTCCTTGTGCATCTGGCTTATGTGGGTCTTGGGGAATTGAACCTGGGTCCTTTGGCTTTGCAAGCAAATGCCTTAACCACTAAGCCATCCCTCCAGCCCACTATAATAGCATTTTTGAACATTCTGGAAGCTAGAAGTCTAAGGTAAGGGTTATTTTAGTTCAGTAAAGGCCATCTTCCTAGCTTGCAAATGGCCCCTTTTTACTGTGCCCTTATATGTGCAGAAAGAGGGATCTTTCTTATTTTTATAATGGCATACCTATTAGACTGATTCCAACATTGCTGGGCCTGGTGGCACAGGCCTATAATAACAGTCACTCAGGAAGTTGAGGCAAGAGGATTGTAAGGTCAAGGACCGTCTGAGCAAAAACGCCTCACAGACCTCAACCTTATGAACCCATCAAACTGTGGCTGGTACTCAGTAGGCACTTGTAGAATGAATGGCTGAACAAATGAATGAATGATTTCTTCAAAGCACTAGAATAACAATATCTAATACATAGATGTGTATGCATGTGCCATATTTACATATAAGTACTGAGCACTTATAGCATGGAACAAATTCAGTAAATGAGAATCAAGAAATTAACCATAGTGCTAGTGTTTTTCTGAGATGACCAAACAAATGTCAATAAAAGTAGCCAAATAAGCAGCACAAACTGTTTTCATTCGTCAGAAGTAGGCTAATTGTTGCCAATACGAATGTTGCAGGAGTCAGGAGTCCAAATGGGTACAAGCTGTTGCCCTGCCCACAGCTATCTGCTTATACTGGCAGATTCTGGAAGCTTCACCAGTGATGTCACGGTTGTGGTTTTGTTTTTTTTTTTTAAGTCTTACAAATTCATCTCTTTTCTGGGTTAGAGTGTCTTAGTCAGTTAATTCCTTGGTAATTCAATTACTCTCTTTTCCTTCAAAAGGGAACAGGTCATGTAAGGGAACAATGAAGCCAGACTCCATGCTGGCTGTTCACAGAAGCAGCAGAGCCAAATGACTTGGCTGGTGAAAGTAGCACCTGCTGGCGGCCAGCTGACCCGCAGCCATGTCAGGGCTCCATTAGCTCAGGGGGTTACTGACTGCAGGGATGCAGAAAGTGGGGCATTCTGCTGTTGTAGAGCTGTGTGAAAGGAGTGGCATTGTGGTGGACGCACAGTGCCGAATGTCTCAGATTGGCATCTGTCTCTGGGAGGATTCCAGGGGCAAAGGGGAGGTGTCTCTAATGGCCTCTTTAATTCCTCAGGTTTCACTGATACCTGTACCAGGATTATCTACCATGGCATTCCTTTTCCTGGGATCTACAGTCCACTCTTCCACATCCCAAACTATGTAGTTAAGAAGTCACTTCTGATAACATGATTGTTGAGCATGTTGCCTTGGGTCAGAGTTGTTTTGACCAATAGAGGCAAGATGGGCCTGTGCTCAGAAATTGAGAGAGGGAGAAAGTCTCCCTCATTTACTGAGCATTGGATATATGCAACCTTTTTTTTTTTTAAATTTTTTTATTTATTTGAGAGCGACAGACACAGAGAGAAAGACAGATAGAGGGAGAGAGAGAGAATGGGCGTGCCAGGGCTTCCAGCCTCTGCAAACGAACTCCAGACGCGTGCGCCCCCTTGTGCATCTGGCTAACGTGGGACCTGGGGAACCGAGCCTCGAACCGGGGTCCTTAGGCTTCACAGGCAAGCGCTTAACCGCTAAGCCATCTCTCCAGCCCATATGCAACCTTTTGAGCTGGCAGAGCTAAATACTCTGTGCTAGTCTAGGGAAGAAAAGGAGCCCAATTCACATAGAAAAGAGAAATCATATGCCTAGCAAGACACAAAGATGAGAAAGAAACTGTTTTATAATGTTCAGGTCTCTAATTCCAGTTAGATTCTAAGCTCAGTTGCAGCCTAGTCTTATAATTCTTCAAGGATGTAACTTATTCCTTCCCTGATTTTGTTTTTGATAACCTAAATAGATTTCTATTGCTTGAAGCCCAAAGAATCCTACACATCCTGGCTTAGAGGTCTCCTTTCTTGCTGTTTTTGTTGCTAATTCCAGTTCCAACCCCTGGAGTAGGGGCATATCTGACTCACAAGGCCATAGGTCTCCCATACCTATGTGGGAATGAGCCCAAAAGTTGGAGCTATTCTCTTGTCTCCACTCAGAGGCAAGCAGCTTTTATTACTGAGTGTAGACAAGAGATCAAAATGGGAGGGCAAGAGTTCCCAAGGACGTTGGGATAAGTCTGCTCAATTCTACCCCTTGTTTCTCAATATCTTCTTGAGGTTTCTAATTATGCTTAGGACTTTCTTTTAACTAAAAACTCTAGTTACAAACTTCCAGGAGCTTTGTGTTAGGTCAGGACAAAATGGAGTCACCAAAGACAGCAGGATGCTGACAGACGCAAGGAAGTGGGTCATCCACATTCCTCAAGAAACTGCCCAGCCATTATCACTTTCTTGCCTTACAATGCTCCAGGTCTAGGTTTCTTGCCTCCTTATCTCCCACCTGGTCACTTCTGGTCTCACACACGATGGCTAATGTAAAGAAAGAAGGAGTTCCTTCCCTTCCTCACCTTCCCCCAACTGAAGATCCCTATATAGCGCACTATCTGTAATCTCAAAGTTGACTGTGCTCAGCTCTTGAGAGTCAGTCCTGGCAGCTGGTGTTCCCCTTACTCCAATAAAATTTTCCATCTTTACCTCAGAGTGGTCTCCGTGGTCTTGATCACTCCTGAACCTTACACTTTGTGCCACCCATGAAGGCCACCCAGACAGTACCATCTGCTATTGACGGTCCTCTATGACTTGGCAAAGTCTCCAGTTTCAGTTCTGCAATGACTCCACATAATGCTGCAGTTCTCATCCCTGGACGCCCTCATGCTTGCACAGCCTGCGCTTCACTTCTGTCGGCAGGAAATATGGACCTGTACACTTGTCAAGTATAGATTTATGTTGCCATCCCAGAAAAACTTTATAAATCTATCTTCCTGCCAGTTGGATATGAGAAGGCTACCTTCCTGGTGTACTTTAGGACCTGTAACTCTATTATTCTTTGTCATTTTTGCCAGCTTAATAGGCAATTTCCTGGTTACTAATGAGGCCAAACAGCTTTCCATGCATTTCAGGGTAATTTGTAATTCTTTTATGCCTTGCCTTTTAATGCTCTTGGCTAGCTTTTCTACTGTACATTTACAACTGTCATATTGATCTGTAAGAATTCTTTATTAAAGGTATTGACTCTGTCATGTATGTTGCAAAAAAAATATCTTCTTTGGCTGATTATTTTATTTATTGCTGGGAATGAGTTTTGATGAATAGGACATTGTGTTTTTATGAGGGTTAGTATATTGCTGTTTTCTTTTATTGTTGCTGTCTTGGGGTTTTGTCTAACTGGCTATTTCTCTGTATCCCAGTTAATATGAAGCTCTTTGAGAATGGGTCTATTTTTGGTTCAAAGTTATACCTTATTCTACTCTTTGATCTAATTAACATTAGTGATCTATGTGTAGACAGCTTTACCACATGCTCCATGATGATATAGGCCTCTGAGCAAACTCACCTTTGGGAAAGCCTTCCCATTTGAATGAGTGACGGATGAGTGGCTTGCTTCTGGTCACTGGATATAGTAGACATGATGAAGGAGATCAAGCTATGAGAAAAGACCCTGGTTTCTGTTTTGTTCCTGTTCTCTCATTCATAATGATGCCTATTGCTATATGAGACCTACCCATGGAAGAAGGAATTGAAGGTATGTTATGGCCAACCACCACACGAGGCAGCTCGGAAGTGGATCCTTCCCAGATGGGCCTTAAAATGACTATAACCCTAGCTGTGTGACAAAGAGCCTGAGCCACAAAACTAAGCTATAGTGTGTCCAGATGGCTGACCTATTCTAAGGTAGTGAATGCCATTTTACATGTAGAGGTGATGTGCTATACAGCAGCAGATGACAAATATGAGTGCTGACAAAAGCTTCATGTTTTCACCTCTGTTGCAGAAAACCTCATCTTATTTTCTGCTACAAAAAGAAAAGGAGAATCTCTATGGGGAGTCCCATCACCATTTGCGGACTCAAATGTCTGTGACATACCTTACAAGGAACTGATTTATTGGATATTATGTAATGTCTATCTATTGTGGGTAATAGAAAAGCACGTTTATATCCATTTTTCCTTTCCACAGTCTCACCCCCAGGAGGAGGATGGAGTGCTGACTGGAGTAAGCCATTTTGGTTTTTTTAGAGCACAGTGAAGTGTTTGGGGGCTGCAAATCTAGGACCCAGCTGGGCTACCATGGATTGGCACTGTGTCAAGGAGGGCAAGTCCAGGGAGACAGGTCCATGAGAGAAAGGGGTCCTGGTGTGGCTGCATGATAGAGTCAGGACCTAGAGACATGAAGTCTGGTCAGCATTTTTTTTTAACACAAATTTAGTTGACATGCACAATGGAATTCAGAAAAATACACAGTGAATATACACTTAGGTGCATTTTTATGCTGGTTATTTTTCTTTCTTTTTTTAAAAAATGTAAGCTATTGCTGGGTGTGGTGGCACATGCCTTTAATCCTAGCACTCGGGAAGCAGAGGTAGGAGGATCACCATGAGTTCACAGCCACTCTGAGACTAAATAGTGAATTCCAGAGTGAAACCCTACCTCAAAAAAAAAAAAAAGCTATTAATATTTTAAGAAAAAATTCAACCCCAAAGTTGCATATTGTTATTATACATAAACTGAAACATAAGTGACATTTAGCACAGTGTACACATGCTTACATCAACTCAATTATGCCGGGCGTGGTGGTGTATGCCTTTAATTCTAGCACTCTAAATGCAGACTCCACCCTGCACATCTGGCTCCACATGGGTATTGGAGAATCAAATCCCGGTCATCAGGCTCTGCAGACAAGTGCCTTAAGTGCTGAGCCACCTCTTCAGCCCTGTTCAGTAATTTTTTGAGTATGTTAATGTAGGATATGCAATAGAAACCCCAAATCTATGTTTTTTGTTTCATATTTTGAAAGTCTACATTATGTGCTTCTTAGTGATTTCCTGTAAGTGGAATTTAGAGGAACTATTGATGTTGAAATCTGTGTTCAAATGGGAGTTGACTGAATTACACAGGTTCTGGAAGACAAGGAAATACCTGACAGGTCATGTGGGCTTCGGCTGGGCCCAGCATGAGAAGGGCTGGGCACGTTGATGCCCCTCACTTCCTATATCTCAGCTCCTAACTGGTCCAGGTGTTCAGTACCCTTCCCTCACTGCCTTGAGGGTTAATGCTTATTCCTAGGTAGTCAGAGGGCTTGATTTTTCTTTTTTCTGTCCCCCTCCAATAAATGGCTCCCATGTTATTCTACCAGATCCTTGACTTCACTTCTGCAGAAATTAATACTAATGTTTAATCCAGTAGGGCAAACGTCAGTTGATAAGTCGCTGTCAGAGAAGACAGAGCACTTTCTTCTTCACAACAGTCGAAGCCAGGGTAAGGGAGATGGGCCAGTCTTTCCTCTTCCTCACTGAGCTGGTTTGTCACAACATCTATTGTTTTTGCTGTGTGTGTATTACGATGTGCACATGTGTAATGTACACATGTATAGTGTATACATGTATGTATGCTCCATGAGCACACGTACAGAGATTAGAGGCAAACATCAGCTGTCCTCCGATGTCTCTCTTCTGTGTTATTTCCTTGAGTGAACTTGGTTGGAGAAGCCATTTTTGGTCAGACTGACTGACCAGTGAGCCCAAATGAGTCTTCTGTCTCTGTCCCGTACAGGACTAGGGTTACTGGCATGCATGGCCATGTGGCATACCCAGCTTTTCATGTGGATCAAAATCAAGTCCTCTGAGGCCCTTATCCACAGGTGGCCCATTCCCTAACCTCCTGAGCCATTTTCCTAGCCCCCTATCAAGGTATCTTGAACTAAGGTAATGTATTTTAAAAGACATCAAGATTTTTCTATTCTGTACCAACAGATTATTTTTGCCTGTTTTAAAGTGATTTTCCAGCATCTCCATAACCAATTCATCTGCTCCTTTGGCTTCTAATCTTCACTGGAGTCAGATTCTTTTCTTTTTGCATGCAAAAGATTAGGGCTGGGCCTGGGCAATCAGAAATGATTAGACCCACATGGTACCCTACAGACCCCAGGGTTTGAGTTAAATGGCTATCCCAGGGACTTGGCAGTCCCAAAGACCAGGAGCTGACGTGAAAATTGAAGCAATTACCTGGATCACTCAGGCAGAAGAATTTCTGAGGCTTTTTTGTTTCCTTGAACAATCCAGATAATTGCTTCAATTTACACTTCTTACAGGCAATAGAGATGGGGACAGAAAGTATTCTGTAGTAGTGGGCTGAATAAAGGGAATCAGAGTGCTTGGAAATGATTCTGATAACTCAGGGGAGAGAAGAGTGGGAAAATTCACATAGGTTGGCCTTGATTTCAACCAGGTGCAAGCCACTCAAAATGAAACTGCTCGTTGTTGCCTGAGTGATCCAGATAATTCTCCATTTTCTGTTTTTATCTCAACAATGAAGCAAGCTTTGGGCCTTGAAAAGTATTGCTGGTGAAGATGACAGGAGAAATTATAGATAGGAACCTTCCAGTCTGTTTGAGGCCTTGCCCCTGAGCTGACTATGAATTCCTTAGTTCATTAACCTTCTCAGAGCACATGCAAATCATTGCCTTGAAGAAGCCTGGCTGGACCAGGGAGTGGAGGAGTGGGTAAGTGTTCTCCTTGCACAGCATACTGTGCATGTTAATTTAGCCACGAGCAAAGACCAAGGCCACAAGACTCCGTCATTCTCTGAAATGAATAGCTCATTTCTACTATATCCCACAGGATTTGTTTTCTGCAGCTGAAAATCTACTTTAAAAATATATTTTATTAAGTAGAAACTTTGTATGGACAAATTATGTGGTGGTACCATCATTTTCTTACTCCCTGCACCCATTCTACTAAGGGCCTTCCTCAGTAGGATTGCTGGTGTTCACCATGGAGTTATGGGTTATGTTCTGTGAGAGCAGCGGTCAATCATGGGTGGGGAGCAATGCTTCTGGATATTCCCTCCTACCCTGTGACTCTTACAATCTTTTTTTCCCCTCTTCTGCAAAATTCCATGAGTCTTGGTGGGTGTGTTTTAAGTCTAATTTAGTGCTGAGCTCTCAGAAGCTTCAGGATTTCTGCTTTGGTGCATTTTGAGTATCTTCAATGTCTGTCTCCATCACCCCAAGATAGGGTGTCAGGCTTGCCATGGAAGCAGCACTCTTGCTCAAATTGTCAATCCCTCTGTGGTTTCACCTGGGCCCTAGCTGATGTGTGAGTGGTGGCTCATCTGCTGACAGGGACCCATCAATCTTTCATTGTCTTGTCGGTAAATTTTGGTTGTCCTCGGTTTCCATTGCCTTCTGCAAAACAGAAACAGAGTCTCCAATGGAGAGTGAGATCAGGATAGGTTAAAGGAGTTAGGCATTGTTAATTTAGAGAGATTTTGATGGCTGTAGCCTCTCTTTTGGCCAAAGACTAGTGTAAGCTTCTCATTGGAGTTCATAATATTGGTTTCCATAGGATCCTGACTTGGTTTCCAGTTCCAGCTATGGGTTCTTTTCCACTGAGTGGATCTCTTAGCCAATCAGAGAGCCATGATTTCCCACCTAGGCTGTGTGCCACTATTGAACAGGTGTGTACATCTTGTCAGGCTGGTTGCTTTCATGTAACAGATCTCAGTGCTCTGTGTTGGCAGCATGTGGTGTCTTCAGTAATAAGGTGTTACCTTTTACCTCATGTATAAAAGAGGCCTGCCTTGTTTTGGAGTCCTTGTAGGTCTCTCCAATCAATAGCTGAATATGGGTTATAACTCATTACTGGAAGTTTTAAGCCAGAGCCAAATGTTTTAGGGATAGGCTTCATCCCACCCTCTCCAGGGCCCCTCTTACCAGACAGTCCCTTCATACTTCTATTGAGGGCTATATCTTTTAGCCTATTGTCCAGGAGGAAGGTTTCTATGGTACCAATTAATTTTGGATTTAGTTTTGTCTATATCTTTCCCCACCTTCTCATTCCCTTCCCCCAAACCCTTCTATCCATATTATCTGTCCCTCATGGTATCTGTCAAGTATGCCTGCAACTCAAGCTGTTCCAGATTAGGAACCACAGATGAGGGAGAACATGCAGCATTTGTCTTTCTGTGCTTCTGTGAGATCACTTAGCACGATCTGTTTCAAGTCCCTGAAGCCCAAGTCATACATAATGGGGAAAGATTCAAGGAGTTCCCATTAAGATCGGGAGCAAGACATGGGTACCCACTCTTACCACTGCTCTTCAACATAGTGCTAGAAGTTCTAGCCCAAACAATAAGACAGGAGAAAAAAATAAAAGGGATATAAAGTGGAAAGGAAGAAGTCAAGTTAACCCTATTTGCAGATGCATGATACTATACATAAGTGACCTGAAAGACTCTACCATAAGACTTCTAAGGGTGATAAATTCTTTCAGCAGTGACAGAATATAAAATCAATACACAAAAGTCAGTAGTTGGCTGGAAAGATGGTTTAGCAGTTAAGAGCCTTGCCTGAGAAACCTAAGGCCCCAGGTTTGATTTCCCAGTACCCATGTAAGCCAGATGCACAAGGTGGTACATGTGTCTGAAGTTCAATTGCAGTGGCTGGAGGCCCTGGTATAGCCATTCTCTCCCTTTCTCTCTCCCTCTCTCTCTCTCTCTCTCTCTCTCTGTGTGTGTGTGTGTGTGTGTGTGTGTGTGTGTCTCCATATATCTGCCTCTTTCTCTGCCTCTCTCTCATATAAATAAAAATAAAATATTTTAAAATTCAGTAGCTTTCCTATACACCAAAGACAAATATACAGAAAAAGAAATCAGGAAGGCTATCCTGTTTTCAATAGCCATAAGAAAACCCCAAATACTTTGGAACAACACTAACCAAGGAAGTCAAAGACCTATACAATGAAAGCATAAAAATACTCAAGAAAGAAACTGAGGAAGACATGAGAAGATGGGAAGACTTTCCATGCTCCTGTATAAGTAGAATTAATATTGTGAAAATTTCAATTCTACCAAAAGCAACATACAGATTCAACACAATACCATAAAAATCCAAGCACCATTCTTCATAGAGAAAGAAAAAAATCAGCCGGGCATGGTGGCGCACACCTTTAATCCCAGCACTCGGGAGGCAGAGGTAGGAGGATCGCCATGAGTTTGAGGCCACCCTGAGAGTAGATAATGAATTCCAGGTCAGCCTGGGCCAGAGTGAGACCCTACCTTGAAAAACCAAAAACAGAAAAAAATCTCAAAATTCATATGGAAGCCGGGCATAGTGATGCACGCCTTTAATCCCAGCACTGGGAGGCAGAGGTAGGAGGATCACTGAGAGTTCAAGGTCACCCTGAGACTCTGTAGCAAATTCCAGGTCAGCCTGGGCTAAAGTGAGACCCTACTTCAAAAAACCAAACCACATTGCCAAAGTAATTTGCAAGGTCCTCATGAATGGCAGGTGAAATGGGGCCTGGATAGTTCTGATGACCTTGCAGAACCGGCTCACCAATTTCAAGAGAAAGGGAACGCAGAGCAGAGGTGTCTGTATGAGGACACGGAAGGACAGAACCCTTTATGGGCCCTTCCACGGTTTAACTCTAGCGGTTGAAGAAAACTCAGGAGGGGCACAGTTTTCGGTCCCCTTTCCTGCATATGTTGCATAGCAAGGCCTTGACCAGGTCGTCTGTGGAAAGACTGCTAACCTATGGAGCCTTGCTTGGCTGTGCCATTGAACAGACTCAGGAGCCAGGATGGAAGAACTATGTAGCCAGTAAACTACAGGGCACCTTTATGGGCACAGTCCTGAATCAAAAGCACTTCTACAGACAGAATCCACCCACAGGGGACAAAAAAGGACATCGGAATGGCTGCCTTTAAAGCCTCACAGCATGTTCTCCGCTTCATCTGGATTCTCGAACTCCACATATGCATAGCATTTGGACAGACGCAGCCTTTCTACAAACATATCAGTCACTCTAATGTTCCCGTAAGTGGAAGATAGCTCCATGCTGTGGTCCTTCATCACATTTCCTGGCAAGCCTTCCCATGTGCACTTTGGTGGGTTTAGGAGAGGGACCTTGCCTCGCCTTGTCCTCTCTTTTTCATCTCTTTTCGGTGGTTTTGATTTAGAGTGGGAAGGAAACCTGTTGTCATGCTTGTGGCTCGGGGGGCTGGGGGAGCCGGAGGAGCAGCGGGGCGAGCCTGGGCTTCCTGAGCGGGCATGGGGAGGAGGAGGAGCTAGAGCTGCAGCTTGAGCCAGGGCCAGTGCTGGAGCCAGAGCTAGACCGAGACCTACAGCTGGACTTTTTATTATTTTCTTTGACGCCAATCAAGCTCTTCTTTTTCACTCCTCATAAAGCCATTCTCCCCTTCCGAGGTCTTCAAAGCAGCAATGGCAGCCTCACTCATCTGAACTCTCACTTCTAATTTGAGCCTGAGAAACAATCCCTAGTCTATTGCAATTTATGCCAAAGAACAGCCACCTCCCATTCTTCTTAGATGCTGAGGCTAGTGCTATGCTGTTGTCAGCATTGAGGAGGTCTTTTTTTTTTTTTTAATAATTTATTTATTTGAGAGAAAGAGGTGTGTGGGGGCGGTGATAGTGGGCACACCAGGGCCTCAGGGCCTCCAGCCACTGCAAACAAACTCCAGACTCATGCGCCCCCTTGTACACCTGGCTTACATGGGTCCTGGAGATTCAAACAAGGATCCTTTGGCTTTGCAGGCAAACACCTTAACCGCTAAGCCATCTCTCCAGCCCGGTTTTTTTTTTTTTTTTTAAAGGTAGGGTCGTTGTTGTTGTTTTGTTTTTGTTCTTGTTGAGGTAGGGTCTTGCTCTAGCCCAGGCTGACCTGGAATTCACTGTCAGGGTGGCCTCAAATTCACAGCGATCCTCCTACCACCACGCCTGGCACTTTCCCTTCTTGCAAATATATACATAAATGATAGCAAAATCAAACAAAATAAAATAAAAACAGGGGCTAGAAAGATAAAAAAAAAAAACCCAAAACAAAACAAAAAATTCATATGGAATGGTAGATATCCAAAAATATCCTCAGCAAAAGAAACACCTCTGGAGGAATCGCCATGCCCAATCTAAAGCTATACTACAAAGCCATAGTAACAAAAACAATATGACACAGGCATAAAAGCAACATATAAACCAATGGAACAGAGCAGAAAACCCAGCCCTTAGCTCAAGCAACTATAGCTACTTGATCTTTGACAAAGGAGCCAACAAGGCACACTAGACACACTCCTCTCACCATGCACAAAAATCAACTCCAGCTGGGTGTAGTAGCACATGCCTTTAATCCCAGCATTTGGGAGGTAGAGGTAGGAGGATTGCCATGAGTTCAAGGCTACCCGGAGACTCTGTAGTGAATTCCAGGTCAGCCTGGGATAGAGTGAAACCCTACCTCAAAAAAAAAAAAAAAAAAAACAACTCCAAATGGATTAAAGACTTCAATATAAGACATGAAACTCTTAAATGACTGGAAAAAAATAGGGGAACCTCTCCACAATATAGGAGTGGCAAAAGATTGCTGAAAAGATTGCTCCAGTAGACCAAGAAATTAAACAATCACTCAAACATTGGGATTTCATGAAGCAAAAAAGCTTGTATATAGACAAACATACCATAAACAGAGCCAACAGACTACACACAGAATAGGAGAAAATCTTCACTAGCTATACCACTGACAAAGGTCTAAAATCTAGATTCTAAAAAAAGATTCTAAAGAACTCAAAAAACTAGGCAATAAAAAAGTCAAACAATACACTCAAACAGTGGGGCAGAGAACTGAATAGGAAATCCTCAAAGTAAGAAATGCAAATGAATAATACTCACCTAGGAAAATGTCCAACATCCTTAACAGTCAGGGAAATGAAAATTTAAACAACTATAACGTTCCACCTTACTCCAGTCAGGATGGCAGTCATTAAAACAATCAAACAACAGTCCTGGAGAAATGGCTTATCAGTTAAAGTACTTGCTTACAAATCTAAGGACCCAGGTTCAATTCCCCAGTACCCACATAAGCTAGATATACAAGGTGGCTCATGTGTCTGGGGTTTGTTTGAAGGTCCTGGAACACACACTCTTTCTCTGTCTTTATCTCTCTCTAATAAAGAAATTTAAAAAATCAAATGCCAATAGATGTTGGCAAGAATATAAGGAAAGAGGAACACTCATTCACTGTTGGTGGGAGTGCAAACGTGTACAACCACTATGGAAATCAATATGGAGACTCCTTTAAAAAGATGAAAATAGGACTACCAACTAACTCAGCTATTCCTCTACTGACATCTACCCTAAAGGCTCCAACCTTCACTGCAAAGATACTTGTTCTACCATGTTAATGGCTGCTCAATTCACAATAGCTAAGAACTAGAATCAACCTAAATGTCCATCATTTGATGAATGAGTAATAAAGATGTGGCACATATACACAATGGAATTTTATTCAGCAGTAAGGAAACATGATACAGTGAAATTTGTAGGGAAATCTACCTTTGTTGGAGGATTTGGATGATGAATGAGTTCATGGGACCCATTTATTCAGTTACTAATTTGTGGCTGGCATTATGACAGGCTTTGGAGTTAGAGTAAGACTTTGTGTTAATATAAGCCTATTGTAAATTGGGTGTGGTGGTGCATACCTATAATCTCAGTACCTATGAGTAATCTTCAGGAGGATTAGGAGCTCAAGGTTACCTTACTTATATAGCTAATTTGAGGCCAGCCTTAGCTCTATGAGACCCTATCTCAAAAAAAACTCCCAAACCTCCAAATTATATACATTTATATTTGTCTACATATTTTATACATGCCTATTTTTCTTTGTTACGTTTTATTGGGAGGGATGATTTCCCCAAGCTCTTCATAGACTTTTCCAGATTTTATTTCCAAAGCAGTTTTCTCAAACATTACTTTTCCAATTCTCATATATCCAGAATAGATATTTTAAAAAATATTTGGTTAAGACACATGCCTGTGAAGCCCAAGGACCCCCATTCGATACTATGTAAGCCAGATATACAAGGTGACGCATGTATATGGAGTTCATTTGCAGTGGCTAGATGCCCTGGCACACCCATTCTCTCTGTCTCTCTGTCTTACATAAATAAATCAATCTTTAAAAAAATATTTTATTTATGTATTTATTTATTTGAGAGAGAGAGAGAGAGAGAGAGAGAGAGAGAGAAAGAGGCAGATAGAGAAAGAGAATAGGTATACTACATGGCCTCTAGCCACTGCAAACCAACTCCAGTTGTATGTGCCACCTTGTATATCTGGCTTACATGGGTAGTGGGGAATCAAACCTGAGTCCCTAGCCTTCGCAATCAAGTGCCTTAATTGCTAAGCCATATTTCCAGCTCCCCATAATAGATACTTTTTAGCACCTTTTCAGCAGGTAGGGTGAAACAAGATTACAGGGAAATTGTCTTCTTTCTCATAGAATTTGTTAGCAGCAAATCTATATGAAAAATGAAGGACCTATGACTAAGGCTCCAGTTCAAATGCGGCAAGTACCATGGCCTGTGGGTTCCTGCATTCACTCACTCATCCTTGCCATCAGTATCAGCATGATGGACGTGGACCAACCATTCAGAACGTGTCTATCAAACACATGACTTCCACAATACAGTAAAAGGAGCAAGACATACACATTGCACGTTTGATGGGAAGAAAATGGCTGTGCTAGTGCTTGAGAGATGGCTTAGTGGTTAAAGCATTTGCCTGTGAAGCTTATGGACCCAGGTTTGAGTCCCCAGAACTCACGTAAGCCAGATGCACATGGTGGTGCATGCATGTATCTGGAGTTCATTTGCAGGGGCTGGAGGGCCTGGCATGCCCATATTCTGTCACCTTACAAATAAACAAAAGAACAGAAAATAAAAAAGAAAGAATGGCTGCTCTAGAGAACAGACTCAGACATAAGTATGAAAGTTTATGCAAAGCAGCCAGTGATTGGTGACAAATTGAGGGAGGATGACTCCCAAGGGAGAGAGACCTGTAGGCTAGGGCCACTCAGGGAGGAGTTTTTAAGCTCTATCTTTTATTGTGATTTACCATTTTAAATCATCATATGGCCCACATTCAGTGGCATCAAGTACATCTACAATGTCATCCAACCATTGCTACTATCCAGAACTTTTCCATGCCCCAAATGTACACTCCATATTGGGATTTTGTTTTTAGCACATTGGATGGGATCTCAAGGGATAGCTGAGATTTCCAGAGCCAGACAAATGAGAGAAAATGCACTGGGCATGTGCTCAGTAGCAGTTGACTACAGAAGAAGCATCTGGAGCAGCCTGGGGATCTCAGGGCCCATGCACAGTGTTGAGCAGCGAGGCTGACTGACCCACAAGGATCTTTCCTGCACTTCAGCAGGTTGTCTTATCCTTTCCCTTCTGGGTTCACCCTCCTGTGATTCATTCTTGGAGAGAAGGTATTTTTAAAAATATATTTTATTTATTTATTTGCAAAAGAGGGAGGGAGGGAAGGAAGGAGGGAGGGAGGGAGGGAGGAAGAGAGAGAGAGAGAGAGAGAGAGAGAGAGAGGGAGAGAATGGGCGTGCCAGGGCCTCCAGCCACAGCAAGCAAACTCCAGATGTATGCATCTGGCTTATGTGTGTCCTAGAGAGAATCGAACTGGGATCCTTTGGCTTTGCAGGCAAATACCTTAACCACCAAGCCCTCTCTCCAGCCTGAGAGCAGGTATTTGCCTTATATCCCTCCTTAAGGAAATGCTGTTTCTCAGTGTTTGTGTCCTAAGCCATCTCTTAGCTCTGCTGAGGAGAGGCCACTATGTGTGGCCCTCTCTGCTGGGTCTTGGTCCTTTTCAATATGATTGTGTTGCTGCTCCTGTGGCTATCCAGGCATCACTCAGGAGATGACTGGACACATGGTCTTCCTTGTCCTTGCCCTGAGCTGTCATTCTTCCTGGTACCTTTGACATAAGACTATGGGATACAGACTCTTCTGAGATGGAGGTAACTGGAGGAAATTTCACCACAGAAACAGTATGATTTGGGATGTGGTTTGAGTGTCTCTCAAGGCTTCATTGTTGACACTTAGTCCCCATCGTGAAGTATAGGGAAGGTGGAAACAATCCAACTATAGTGGTTAGAAGTGTGGCCTTTGGGAGGTGACAAAATTAGATGAAATAATTAGGGTGGAGGCCTTGAGGTTGAACCCATTGACTTTAGAAGAGGAGGGACAGAGACTAGATAGACACAGATTCACTTCACTTCCTGCCTCTTGCCATTTGATGCTAGGTACTACCCACCATTGGATTCTGCCAGAATATGTATATGTATATGCATATATATAAAGAACAAAGGTTTCCACTAGATATAGCCCCTTGAACTTATTCTCCCAGAACTGTGAAATAATAAAGTTGCCTGCCTTCAATATTTATTACAATAATGAAAAATACCCTACTGCTGGGGGCAAATGCTGAAAACTAGATTCTAATTGTAACTTTTTCCAGAGTCCAAAAGACTACAAACATCTGCTAGATATAGTACTCCTTACTAGTACATTTTCAGAATCTTTTTATCAACCTGGTTGAATTGGAAGTAGCATCTAGAACAATGCTATTCAACAAAAATACCATGTGAGGGCTGGAAGATGGCTCAATGGATAAACTGCTTGCCCCAAAACCTGAGAACCTGAGTTTAGGTCCTGAGAGCCTATATAAAGCCAGATGTGGTACTGAGTGTCTGAAATCCCTGAAAGCCTACAGTGAGATGGGAAGCTAAGACAAAATTCCTGGATGTCCAAGGACTAGCAAGCCTGACAAATGCAGTGATGCACAAGAGACTGTGTTCTAAACAAGGTGGAAGGCAAGGACGGGACTGATCTGTACACATGTCTGTGTCTCATGCCTGCGCACATGCGTGTACACGCACACACACACACACACACATCATACACATGCATTCATGCACACATAAAATATCATGTGAGCCATTTAGGTATTTTAAACATGTTTAAAAGTCAATTTTAACAAACATCTCCCAAGTGGCAATTTATTATCTAATATATTTCACTTACTCCAAATAGGTAAAGTCTTTTCATTTCAACATGTCACCAATACAAAAGGAATTATTGAGACATTTTACATCCCTTACACACTGTCTTCAAACTCCATTTGTATTTTGCATTAATGTACATCTGGTATTGGACAGTACATATTGCTCTGCAATAGGCAATCTGTACTTAGGTTTCATACAATTTGATTGAAAATGTAGATTAATATGCCAAGTCATCCCAAGTACACTTTAAAGTTTTCAATCAAGTATCACCTGCTAAACCTTATCCACATTTTAATGAATTAAAATTAAATAAAATTAAAACTCAGCTCCTCAGTCTTACTAGCCACATTCCAGGTGCTCAGTCGCTTCCTGTGTCATAGGCCTGGTGCATCTGTGGTTAGAAGTATCAAACACTAAGCACAATTATTTGATTTTTTTTGTGTTCAAAGATGGTTCTGGTTTAGTCCAGTGATAAAGGTCTTTACGTTGAACACCAAGTATCATAATTGGACGCCAGATTGCTTTTTGGATGTAGTGATAGTCTCTCACTAATTTTACCTGGCCACTTGGGTTTTCTCACCATCTCCAGGCATGGAAAACTTAATCTGATCTCTGCACTGTGGTTGTGGATGTCCTTCTTTCTAAATAAGCTCTTAGATCATTTAGGACCTATTCAGCTGCAAGTCACAGAAAGCTGATTCAAAGAGGATGCAATTGTTGGTTACAAATGGCAAGTCTAGAGGAAGATGGACTTTAGGCTTGGCGAACCAGGTGCTTGATGATGTATTCAAGGACCCATGTTTTTGTTACCTGGGCCTTGTTCCCCAAGCTTGGCTTAATCCTAACCCTAATTCTCCATGAAATCACAGAGTGTGTTGAATGCCATCTTCTACTTAGAACAGAAAAGTTTTGGTAAGATAGTTCCTTCCCAAAAACTTGATAAAATTTCTTCTTCTGTTTCCTTGACTTTGACTTCATTCTTCTGATCCAACCGATCACTGGAAAAGATATTACATTTCATCCATCCCTAACTCTGGGGACAATTATTCAAATTATGTTCTTGCTTCTTACTAGGTGAGGAGGAGTGGGCATCTGACAATCAGTACCTCCTTTCTACTTTCCTATTGCATCTTTTAAAAAATGGTTGTAAGGGCTGAGGGCATTGCTCAGTGGTTAGGTCTGTTTGCTTGCAAAGCTTGCTGGCCTGGGTTTGATTTCCCAGTATACATATAAATACAGATACACAAAGTGGCACATGCATCTGGAGTTGGTTTGCAGTGGCAAGAGGCCCTGTTGCACCCATACTCTCTCTCTCCTTTCTCCCTCCCTCCCTTCCTCCTTCCCTCCCTTCCTTCCTTCTCTCTCTCAAATAAATTAATAAAATATTTTTAAATAAATTGTGTAAAACTTACCATTTCAACCATTTTAAGTGTACAGTTCAGTGGCATTAAATATAGTCACATTGTCTTATAATCATCACCCCTGTTCATCTGCAGAATTAGTTTGCATCTTCTTGACCAAAATTCTATAGCTGCAAGGATATTAAAGAAAACCAGACTCAGTTTCTCCGGCCATATGCTCACAATTCAAATCACGTCTATAATCAGAAAATCTATAGGAACTTCTCTCCATGAGGAGGCAATCAAACAGACAGCACCTGGGTGTCCTCTCAGTCCATCCTGGCACTGCAGATGGCATCAGACTCACAAGTTGATGATGCCAATCACAAGCCCCGTGTTGATTTACCTGACTGACTGGCGTTTCCTCTGGTTTCTCATTAACTCTTCCTCAGGCCTGACTAGTTTTCTGGAGCAGCTCACAGAACTCATGAAGACTCGTTGACCAGTTTATTACACATAGTTTTTTTAAGAGATGCATGTAAACAGATGAGGAGCTGCAAAGGATGAGGACTGGTGAGTTTTGAGTCCTGGATCTGGGTCCTCATGCAGTTGGGGGCACCATTCTTCTGGCATGCTCACTTGCCTGTGAACCTCCATGTGTTTAGGTGCCCAGAAACTTGAACAGTTTCCTTTGGTTTTTCATGAAGACATCACGGTCCAAGCATGACTGAAGCATGGACAGCCTTAGGAGTGCTTGGACAAGAAGGTTCTCATTGAATGCTGGTAGACGCTGTGGGAAAACCCAGCAAGGCCTGTCTGTTCGGGTATTCTTGGTTTCTCTGTGTAGCCGTCCTTCCACCAGCGTCCATTCCAGGACAAGATGGCAAGGAAACTGTGTAGTATGTCAGTTGTTTCCAATATCCCTGAAACAGTATGCTCAATACTTGGGGGGGGGGTGTGTTTTGCAATGAAAACTTTCCTAACTTTCATCAGATATAAACTGTTATGAACTGCTATGTACGGGCAAGTATTTCCAGGTATACTGACTTCTAAATATTTATGTATACTCATTCCCTCTTGATTTCCTTTGGACGCTTATGAAATCCTTCAATACAGAGAAAATACTTAATAATTGTTGATATAATATACTGTTTTAAGTTAGAAGCGTTTTCCCTTGTGATCAGGAAAGGATGAGGAGAGATGATATAGAACGATATAGATGATATATATATATATATATATATATATATATATATATATATATATATATATAAATTTTTTTAAACTAGCAATATTGGCTCTAACTTTCTTTTTTTTTTTTTTTGGCTTGGGCATCCAGATAAGTCCTGCAGCTCTTTGAATTCTCAGCCAAACCACCGCTGCTCTTTTCACGAGACCACTCCAAACATCCTCTCTTTCCACATGCAGATCGAGGGACTACAAGTCCCAGGATGCGCTTCTCTCAAACCCGGGGCGAGGCGGGGCGGGGCGGCTCTCTGCAGTGACGTCACCGTCCCGAGGCGGGGTGGAGGGGCGGGCCTGCAGGTGGGGGAGCGTGCTGGTGCTGATGCAGGATGGCTGAGCGCATCGGAGCCCGGGAGGTCTGAGCCGGGTGAGGCTGGCTCCCTGCGCATCGCCTCCTTCGCCCGCCGCGTGGTCGAGGGCAGGTGGGCCGGGGCGGGGGGCGGTGCAAGGCTGGGCAGGGCAGGGCAGGAGGTCTGCAGCGCGCGGGGCGAGGGGCTGCGAGGCTGCCCCTCTTGCGGGTGGTGGAGCTGCCGGGCGGGCCGGCCCGGTTCGCGATGACCTGCTGAGGAGCAGCGTGGCGGGAGGCGGCCTAGCTGCGGGCGGCGCGGTGCGCGGCCTCCTCCCTCGAGCCCCGGCCCCGGCTCCGGCCCCCGCCCAGCCCCGCATCCCCTCCCCGCCGGGCCGAGATGGCGGATCCAGCCGAATGCAGCATCAAAGTGATGTGCCGGTTCCGGCCCCTCAACGAAGCTGAGATCCTGCGCGGGGACAAATTCATCCCCAAATTCAAAGGCGACGAGACGGTGGTGATCGGGGTAAGTGGTCGGGACTGGCCGCCTCCCGCGTCGCCGCCGGCAGAGCCTGGGATCCCCCGGGCCACCCCTTCGGAGCTGCCCGCGGGGCCGCGCTCGCGAGTGGACCGGGTGACCGAGTCCTCACGCCCGCCCCGCCCCGCGGTTCCCTGCTGGGCGCGGGCCTCGGGGCGGGGCCGGGTGGAGCGGGGTGGGGGTTCAGGAGGGCCGGGGTCCGCCTTTGTGCGCGGGGTGGGGGCCCTTGTGGGCCTATTGTTCCCACACTCGCCGCCGCGTGGGTTGTGTTTCGGGTCAACCCCCCCCCTCCCCAAGCCGGAGCGTCCAGGCCTGTTAAAAGTATAAGCTCTGTAGCCCGCAGATGACTCCAGGCATCACTTTAGTTTGTCTGTCTTCAAGACCTTAGCCATAAAGGTAGGGAAAAGATGCAGGGAAAATCTCCCGCGGCCATGCAGAAGCGCTTTCACCTCGCTCCGCGTGCAGAAGGTGTGGATGTGTGTGGGGGTGAGGGGATGATGGTCTTGGTGGCCCTGGGAAGCCACCTTCCTGCAACGCCTAGATGCCCTGGATGACTGTCTTCCCTGCTGGGACGACCCCTCTCAGGTCTTTCCCGGGTGTCCACCGAGCTGAGCTACTGGTGTGTTTCACGCTGGGTGGACAGGAGATTGTCTACATCTGCGGAACGGGGGAGAGAGGCCAAACCACCCCTCTGTGCAGAGAGCAGAAGTTACTCGGTGTAACTAGGGTATCCCTTTTTCTAGATCACCCTTTCCCACTCTCCCTCCCCCCACATCCCCTCCCCCAACTTAGCTCTCTTTCTGCAGCCCAGGCTGCCGGAAGGGGGAGGGAATTCTAGTGGTTTTCAGTTCTTAAGGGAATATATATCTGATGAAATAAGCCAGCGTTTCCCCCTCCCGTACCCGCAGCCCCTAGAGTGTATGGCCCACGGTGCTCCCTTTGTATGCGACCCGCCTGGGAAGAGACCGAGTTAATGCGAGCTGAGCCTCCCGGGTCCCCGCTGACACATTCCTGGCAGCCCGCTCCAGCCTGCTGATGCAGCCTTCCCGTCCCCAGCATTGATTAAGTGATGTCATCTCCATCAGTGAGCATGCTCCGACCAACCCCCTCCCCCTCATTTCCCCAGTGACTGGTGTATTTAGGTCAAGTGATTGACAGGTGACAGTTTTCTGAAGGTATTGCCAGTGAGCATTAGGCCTTTCTCAATCCTGAAGCCGAAAATTCTGAGCCCAGGCTGTCCCCAGCGTCTTTGCCAAGGTTGTCTGCCGCAGTCCCTGCAAAGGGCCTCTGGCTAGCAGGTGCTAGCTAGCAGTGCTGGTTGGCAAGCACTCTTCACACTAGGGGACCGGCTATGGGAATTTCATCGTGTACCTCACCGAAGAACAAGGCAGCTCCCCTCGCTGGCTCCCCATTTTCACAGTCAAAAGAAAATCCTGACCTCCATATGCAGTGTGGATGGGCATCCACTCATTCTGATACCTGATCTGTGAGAGCAGCAAAGTGGCTTTCTCTCTGCTTAGTGAGGTGGAGGGACACTGTATAGTTAATGGCATATAGTTAGTGACTTACCTATGGCAGCCTGGAGTGGCTAGGTGGCTTGCTGAGGTTACAGCAGAGACAGGATCTAGCCTTAGTCTGAGCTACTGTTTCCTGAGAGAGACGTGCTTGGGTCACAAAGAGTGGCAGTTGCTGGGGACATCTAGTTCCTGTTCTTGGGCTTTGTAACAATTTTTTAAGTAAAAATTGTATAGTGCCAGAAAATGTTCTGATGACCTTGTGTTGTTGTTATTTTCTTCAGAGGTTTTATAGGGCTTGAAATTCTCACCACCTCCTCCTGCTACTACTTCTGCTTCTCATCCTCTCCTACCAGGACCAATGAAGTAGAGTGATGAATTACCTGTGACTGGTGTGCAAGGGACAGATTCTTAATCTTAGTGTTACTGCTATGAGCATATGTTTATTTTTCACTTGAATAATATGTCATTGACTAAATTGAAACACATAAATGAGAAATTCAAACAAAAAAGTTATAGATGTGAATATACATATTATACTTCTAAAGTTGTTTTTCCTCACCCTAATTTCATATAAATGACAATTTTGAAAGATAAATTTATTCTTGAAATAAAATATCATAAAGCAAAGTGTTATCAATTAGTGTACAGCTTGATAAGGTTCTTGAAACAGACATTTTCAGTTCCCTTGATCTCTTGCATCTCTCCAGTCTCTGACTCCCTTCCCCCAAGGTGACCAGTATTCTGACTTCTGATGCTACAGATGTGCTGTGCTAGAGTTTCTTAACCTTATGTACATAAAACCGTACAATAGAGTTTCTTTTGTTGCAACTAACATGCTTGTCAAATTCATCTTCTGTGTTCTAAAGTATTGACTGATACGAATGTGTCACAGTTTATATTAATTAAAATTCTTTTTTTCAAAGTAGGTCTCACTGTAGCCCAGGCTGATCTGGAATTCATGCTGTAATTCCAGGTTGGCCTTGAACTCACAGCAATCCTCCTACCTCTGCCTCCCTAGTGTTAGGATTAAGGGTGTGTGCCAGCATGCCTGGCAATTTTTTTTTTAATTTTTTTTTTAATTTTTATTTATTTGAGAGCGACAGACACAGAGAGAAAGACAGATAGAGGGAGAGAGAGAGAATGGGCACGCCAGGGCTTCCAGCCTCTGCAAACGAACTCCAGACGCGTGCGCCCCCTTGTGCATCTGGCTAACGTGGGACCTGGGGAACCGAGCCTCGAACCGGGGTCCTTAGGCTTCACAGGCAAGCGCTTAACCGCTACGCCATCTCTCCAGCCCCAATTTTTTTTTTTAAAGACAGGTCTTGGATATGTTGTACAGGCTAGCTTTATTTAAACTCAGTATCCTTCTGCCTCAGCCTCTAGAGTGCTAGGATTACAGGTGTGTGCCACTTCACCCAGCTTAGCTGGTGGCAGGTAGTTGGCTAGTTTCCATTTGGACGTAGTCTGGATGGTGCTGTTGTGCATGTTCTCTTAGCATCTTTCATTGAGCGAGTGTGCAGACCAGAACACTACCAGTGATAAGTGCTGAGATTTGCTGTCTTGGGCTAGGACCCTTCCCACTGAACTAGTAGTGCGTATCTGTCTGCATGCAGTGCTAGCAGCTGGTGTTTACATTATACTCAAACACCAGGTGACAAGGCTCTACCTGGCAGTAGTGCATACAGCTCAATTATACACAGAGGCTGTCTCAGGTGGGTGTCCTGGGAGGTGATCACATAACCCAGAACCATCCAGAAATGTAGTCACTTTCACTCTCTGCAGAGATAAGAAGGAAATTTGCTGGGGTTAGCTATTAGTGTAAATTCAGAATGTCAGAAAGTCTTAGTTTTGAGTTTATTTATTTTTTTCCTTTAAAGTCCTACTAAAAAGCTGGGCATGGTGGTGCACACCTTTAATCCCTGTACTCGGGAGGCAGAGGTAGGAGGATCACCATGAGACTACATAGTGACTTCCAGGTCAGCCTGAGCTAGAGTGAGACCCTACCTTTTGTAAAAAAAAGTCCTACTTAATTCTGATGGAGGTGTATATTGCAAGGGAGATTTTGCACGTTGAGTTTCTGAATTTCTCTATTTATTTGCAAGCAGAGAGAGAATATGAAAGAGAGAGAGGAAAGGTTACACTAGGGTCTCTTCCCACTGTAAATGAATTCTAGATGCATGTGCCACTTTGTGCATCTGGCTTTACGTGGGTACTGGGGAATTGAACCTGGCCCATCAGGCTTCGCTAACAAGCATCTCTACCTGCTGATCCATCTCTCTAGCCCTAGATTTCTCTTTTAAGACAATGTTTTGAGACAGTGTACAGTCTTGGAGGAATCATCCCACCATTCCTGCAGGTTTCTTTTTTCTTCTAGAGTTTTTATGCAAAGCTTTTCTCTCCTGACCTTTCCAGCCACAATCTCCTTATTTCAAACTGTTGACACATTTGTTTTGTATATGTTGTCACATGTTTTCCCTTAGATTATTATTAGTTTTGGTCACATAGCTTGTGATATTGTAAGCCATAGTTGTACCAATAAGGCCCATCCATGTTGTGTATCTTTGCTTTCTTGTTCTATAGAATGCAATTTAAAATGTTATTGATCTATTTGTTGGTTCTAGAAATCTTTACTTTGATCTTTGATGTATTTAACTTATGTACTTTGACAATGGGCTGTAGGGAAGTAGCTAAAAAAAAACAAAACTTGAAGAGGGCTGGGGAAATAGCTCAGTGGCTAAAGGTCCTTGCTTGCAAAGCCAGTCAGCCAGCCTGGGTTTGATTCTCCAGTATACACATAAAGCCAGATGCACAACTAGAGTTTGTTTGCAGTGGCAGGAAGCCCTAGCACACCCATACTCTCTCTCTTTCTCACTCTCTCATATAAATAAATATTTAAAAAAATCTTGAAGAGAAATGCCATTCCTCTGAACAGGCCTGGCAAGAGGACATCTGTTGTATTAAAAATGCTATAATAAACTGGGGAAGAATGCATTCAGATTGGCTGAAAATAAGGAGAGCTAGTGACACTGATGGAGAATCAGAAGTGGGAAGGGGGTGGGGCTACTGATTAGAAATGGGGCACCTTCTCCTACTACAGTAGTTTTCAGAGAAAAATCTTGGATTTATGGGCTTTTTCAAAGTACAGCTCCATTAACTGCTATAAATCCGGGTGAGTCATCCATTATTGGGGGCTCTGCCTCTTGCTTTTAAAACGGCTGTATTGATGGACGATCTCTAACTTGGCAAGTTCCCAGTAGTTCTTTGAAACAGTCTTCAGTTTCCTCTTGTTGGCTATTTTCGGCTTTTAGTCCTGAGAACACAAGTCTTGCTAAAGATGAGCACTTCTTCCTGAGACAGGGCAGATTCTGACCTATTTGAGAGTAAAGAATGTAAATCACAAACCCTGAGCTGGTCATTCCTCCACAGTGGAGGAACAGGGGACGTGCTGGCTAGCTAGTCTAGCTTACTCACTGAGCTCTAGGTTCAGCGAGTCTCAAAGAATTAGGTGGAGGGCTGGGAGATGGCTCAGCATTTAAAGACAGTTGCTTACAAAGCCTGAAGCAGAGGTTCTATTCCTTGGCACCCACATGAGGTCTGAAGCAGAAAGTGGCGCAAGCATCTTGCATTCCTTTGCAGCTGTAAGAGAGCCTGGTGTGTATACATGCCGCTAAGAATATACATATTTTAAAAAATTAGGTGGTGAGTGACTGACAAAGACACCTGACATCAAACTCTGGCCTCCATGTACACATGTATACACATACATATGCATGTATAAAACCCAAACCAAACCAAAAAGTAACTCATGCCACTCCTGTGGCACCCACACAGTCTGTTTTTTCTTTCTCTAATTTTGCCTTTTCCAGCTTGTCATAAAACAAAATCATTTTCAATACCTTTTTTTGAGTCTGATATTTTTCACTTAAAATTCTTTGAGAATTTATGTTATACAAATGGTTCATTTTTGTCACATTATGGGATATACCACAGTTTGTTATTCATTCACCTGTTGCAGAACATTTGAATTATTTCCAGTTTGGGGTGATTATGAAGAAAACTACTATAAACCTTTGCATATAGATGGTGTATGAATATGATTTTTTTCTCTTGGTTTAATGCCCAGAAGTGGGATTGCTGGATGATATGGCAACTATATGTTTAACTCTACAAGAAACTGCCAAAGCCTTTTCCAAAGTGGTTGGGCCACTTAGCATTCTCCTTTAAAAGCAGTAACATTTTAAGCCAAAATTTAAAATAGTTTAGTCAGTTACTTGGGTCTAAGTACATTCTAATGTAGTAATGTCTAGATATATCATTCCTCATTCCTGTGCTCTAAATTCAGAGATCTATCCCTTGAAATAGATCAGTGGTTTCCTGTAAATACGCCCTTAGATGCTAGAGGGACAAAACATGAAGAAGTAGCCATCGCCTAGCTCATGTCCTGGGAAGCCAACCACTGGTGATAGAGACACCGTTAGTTGAGAGTCAGACAAAATCTACTATGAATTCCCTAGCTAGCTATGGGACCTTTTTCAAGTTGTTTATTTATTTATTTTCTGGGCTTAGTTTTCTCATATTTAAAGTGGGGAGAATTATATCACAGGGTCATGAGGATGAAATAAATGAACTTGTCATACAGTGTCTGGCACACATAAAATGCCCAATCAATGTTAGCTACCTTCCATGTTTCTTATTCCGCTTATAAATGTCCTCTTTTTTAGACTCAGCTTTTTCTCCCAAATTACCGCCCCTCTCTGTCTAGCCTCTGATTTTTTTTTTTTTTTGCATTTCCATTCTTTCAGGCATTTATTTGTCCTCTCTTGCTTGGAAGAACCACTCTTCATCTTATTTGTGGCATCAAAGTCAATGCACATGTCCTTTTATTTACAGATTTCCATTAGCTGTTTTTTTTTTAAATGTTTTTATTTATTTATTTATTTGACAGAGAAAGAGGGAGAGAGAGTGAGAGAATGGGCGTGCCAGGGCCTCTAGCCACTGCAAATGAATGCCAGATGCGTGCGCCCCCTTATGCACCTGGTTAATGTGGGCCCTGGGGAATTGAACTGAAGTCCTTTGGCTTTATAGGCAAATGCCTTAACTGCCAAGCCATCCCTCTAGCCCCATTAGCTGTTTTTTTTTTTTTAAATACTAACTTTTTTTTATATATGTACATTATGTATTTTGTTAGTAATCTCTTCCCATTACCTTCTTTGTCTCCATCCCTTTACTCTCCCACCAAATCATTTTCAGCAGTCTTTATTTTTATTTTATTTTATTATTTATTTATTTTTAATTTTAGAGAAAGTGAGGCAGAGAGAATTAGCATGCTAGGGCATCAGCCATTCCAATGGAATGCCAGATGCTTTTGCAACCTAGTGGGCACGTGCAGCCTTGTGCTTGCCTCGTCTTTGTGCATCTGGCTTATGTGGGATCTGGAGAGTTGAACGTGAGTCCTTAGGCTTTACAGGCAAGCGCCTTAACCACTAAGCCATGTCTCCATCTCTCCATCCCTCAGCTAGTCTTTTTATTTTACCCCTTCCCCACCATCCATGACAGAATGTTGATGAACCTGATATTTTGCAGGACTTGTGCATGGAGTGACAGTCACTGTGAGGTGATAAGTGCAAAGGCCACTTCACATGTGTGAAACAGCATTTCAGAGCATTCTCTCCTGTCCTCTGACTCACACGTTCTTTGAGCCTTGGAGGGAGTGATAGAGATGTCTTATTTAACACTGAACACTCAACAGTCACTTCTTAGCTCTTGATGAGTTTTAAGTCTTTACAAAAAGAAGCTTCTATGTCTAAAGGTGAGAGTAGCATTAATCTATGGTCATAAACATAGATATTTAGAGGGCAATGTGATGGACATACTCACTTAGCCAAACAACTGTAGTACTCCCCTTCCTTGCTACTCAAGCCTATGACCTTCCCAGCCATAGGCTTTTAATTAGGTTTTCAATACCAGACATGAATTCCCTCCAATTCGCAGGCCTCAAATCCAGGCAGAGAGCAGTTGGTTACCCTTGTAACAGTCATGCCACTGTTGTACCGGTGGGCACATCTTACTGGGATGGTTGGCTGGTTGGTTTTGTGGCTTGCAGGGTCTGCTGTGGGTTAAGACTTTTCTCCCCTGCTGCACTTTCCAGCATGATGTCAGGTAGCCTATTAGCTGGTTCTTTGTACGGCATGTCTAAGATTGTGCTTGTATGTATATCCTCCTTACTAAACTTGAAGTTTCTTGGGCAGGAATTTTTAAAAAATAATTCTGCTTGCTTTACTGTAGTTATATACTTGCTTAATAAGTGTATCCTTTTTAAATATTTTTATTTATTTGCAAGCAGAAACACATAGACAGAAAGGGAGAGAATGAATGAATGAATGAGAGGAGAGAGAATATGGACATGCCAGGGCCTCTAGCCACTGTGAAAAGAACTTCAGATGCATGAGCTACCTTGTGCATATGGTTTTATGTAGGTACTGGGGAGGCAAACTTGGGTCATTAGGTTTTGCAGGCAAGTAACTTAACTGCTGAGCCATCTCTCCAGACCCAATAAGTGTATCTTTTTTAAAAATATTTTTTAAGTTTTTATTTGTTTATATACTTGAAAGATAGAGAAAGAGGCAGATAGATAGAGATTGGGCACACTAGGGCCTTCAGGTGCTGCAAAATGAACTCCAGACGCACGTACCACCTTGTGCATCTGGGTTACATGGGTCCTGGTGAGTTGATCCTGGATCCTTTGGCTTAGCCAGGAAGCACCTTAACTGCTAAGCCATCTCTCCAACCCATTAAAAATATTTTTTGTTCATTTTTATTTATTTATTTGAGAGCAACAGGCAGAGAGAGAAATAGCCAGATAGATAGAGAATGGATGCGCCAGGGCCTCCAGCCACTGCAAACAAACTCCAGATGCATGTACTACCTTGTGCATCTGGCTTACATGGGTCCTGGGGAATCGAGCCTCGAACCAAGGTCCTTAGGCTTCATAGGCAAGTCTTAACTGCTAAGCCATCTCTCCAGCCCTCTCCAACCCATTTTTTGGTGTCATCAGTTTATTTAATTAGTAGTGTAGAGGATTAAGATTATAGACAAAATAAAATTTTGTATAAATAGGCCAAATTTTATGAATAGACCTAAATTTTTATCTGTTAACAATAATTTTTTTTTATCCAACAAGTGAAGGCTTTATTCAATAGGAAAACATATAAACTTAGCATTTGGATAAAAATTTTACAAAATAGATTCTTGTTAAAAATTACTTATTTTCTGCCAGAAGTACATGGTAAGACTATTGCTGGAGCTTCAAGTCACCAAGAAATCAAGCTGGAGCTGAGTTGGAACCTTCCTTTTCTTGACTAGCTGTCAGGATGCTGGATAGAAGAACTATGTAGCCATTCCACTGGAATTATTTATTCCATTCATATGGACTCTTCGTTACAAATCTAATGGATGGAGGCGCTTCTGGGTATTTGGTTCCACATTTTATTTTCAGGCTATGTATTCTGTTTTCATCGTTTGTCCTTGGTGGCCCAGTAGTCATGCCTGTCTGCCTTGTGTCATGTTATCATCATCATCTTCCAGGTCCCAGCTAACCTTATCATCACCCACTCCTTCTTGACCTGCTTCCAGTTCTTCTAACAAGTGAAAATTATGAGGAATTTTAACTCCTGTGGAGACTCCATCTTGTCCATCAGTCCCATAGTGTATCGTGATTAAGGGTTTTTCTTTTCCTGCTTTGGCATCAAATCTTCACAGAGGTCAATATCTGTATTTCCTTAAATACCCTGGGAATTCCTGTAGAGTTTTCTCTGCTTCTTTAAAGTTGGAACCCCCCCCCCCCACTTGTGTTTTCTCTTTAATCCCTACCTCAGATTTGTCACCTGTGTCTTCTTACTAAAACAGGAAAACAAAAACTTGCTCCCTAATGGTTTCTCTTGAGTTAAAAAACAAAAAACAAACAAACAAAAAAACCCTGCAACAGACCAATTTCATCTTAAATTACTCCTAGGTTTTTTTCATATTGGGGCTGAGAAAGCTCACCCTTAACCAACTTGTTGCATATCAATCAAACCTGCTTTAGTAGGCATTACATTGCAAGTCTGTGGTCATTTCTAAGTATCACAGAGGGACTGGGAGAGAATACTTGAGATTGATGGATTGTAGCATCTCATAGCATCAGACCTGTGTGTATGTGAGTCAATCCACGATCAACTCCCAGCTCTGAGGCTTCTTAGCTCTGGGAGCCTGTGAAATTGCTGAACTGCATTAAGTTCTAGGGCTCTCACTTATAAGATAGTGATAACAGCAGTTCCCTTCAGGGCTACTTAATGCATGTGGAGTGCTGAGCACTGTGGTTGGTCCACAGCCTGCATTCAGAAAACATTTCCCATCCTAAAGCCCCCCAGTGGTTGGGACTGATACACCTTGGGAAGCCCTGCCCACTCCTACCTGTGGGTTAGGGTAGTTCCTCTTACCGGATAGTCCCCCAGTCATGTGTAATGTGTTCTTTCCTCCACTCTTTGAGGGCAAGAGTGTGTCCATTTACTCTGTCCCAAGGTCTGGCACCGAGCAAGTAGGTGCTCAGTACAAGGTGTCCTTGAAAAGAAAGGGGAGTCCTCTTGGTCTGAGTCTGGGGTTATTTGCTTGAATGGCTCTATTGATCTCTCCAGCATAGGCAACTTGTGTTTCCTGCTCTAGGCACCTTCATGGTTCTATTATTGTTGTGAAAGAAATGGCATTTATTTTTTTCCTGAACTAGGTACAGTAGAATGCACTTGTAATCCCAGGATTTGTGAGACTGAGGCATGGCATCTCCAGTCTGAGATACATAGTGAGACCTTATCTCAGAGTAAAGAAGGGAGAGGATGAAGAGAAGGAAGAGGAGAAATAGCTTTATTTCTCAGAGGGTTCTTTTTATTTTTTAATATTTTATTTTTATTTATTTGAGAGAGATACAGAAATAGGGAGAGGGGGGGGGGGGGAGAGAGGAGAGAGAATAGGTGTGCCCGGGCCTCCAGCCACTGCAAACAAACTACATGCATGCACCTCCTTGTGCATCTGGCTTACGTGGGTCTTGAGGAGTCAAACCTGGGTCCTTTGGCTTTGCAGGCAAGCGCCTTAGCCATTAAGCCATCTCTCTAGCCTTCTCAGAGGGTTCTTAATATATTGCATACTCACTGAAAAAAAATTCAGACCATGCAAAAAGACATAAAAAAGGCCCAAACTACTTAATGTTACCACAATGTTGGATTCCACCATTAACATTTTATTGTACATACCAACTTCTATTCTTATTGTGTATATTTTGTTTTTAAAATAAAGATATGATTTTATAGTATGTACTCTAAAACCCATTTTACTAAGTGGTATACTTCAGGCATGAGCATTTTAAAAGGTTGGTTATAATTTCACTATATGCCTAATCAGTTATTTACCTGTTTTTTTTTTTTTTTTTTTTCCCCTGAGGTAGGGTCTCTCTCTAGCTCATACTGACCTGGGATTCACGATGTAGTCTCAGGGAGGCCTTGAACTAGTGGTGATCCTCCTACCTCTGCCTCCTGAGTGCTGGAATTAAAGGTGTGCACCACCATGCCCGACTATTTAAGTGTTCCTTGGTGAGGAGCATCTGAGTTTTTCTGTTTTTCCTTAACTATAAATAGGGGTGTTATGCATACTAGTACAGCACACTTCCTTCTGCATTTGCCAATTTTTGTTAAAATACCTTTCTAGAATTGCCATTACTGGCTAATGCACATTACTGGGCACCCACAGTTTGGAGAGGAAGCAGTTTAGAGATGGGGATTGCCTGGTTTTTAGCCTCACTCCTTGCTTTCCTCCTGGAATTGCTGCTGCTAGTTTGTTCATAAGGCAGCTCTGTCTGTGCTAAATTAAATCCTTACCAAGAGCATGTCTCCGTCACACACTGTTAACCTCTAGATCCAGAACACGGCAGTGACTTCAGACTTTCAGGGTTTTGTAGGGTTTTGTAGGCTGCCTCTTGTCAGTTTCAATTTCCCAGAGGATGTTGTTTTCTTCCTGGTGATCAAAAGCTAAATCTTTATCTTGAGGAGGTCAGAGATGGAGGCTCAGATTGTACTCTTAAAGAGAAAATAGGCTGAACGTGTGCTGTCGTCCTGTGGTGACATTGGATGGCCCTGGAAAATGGGAGGCTGAGAAGGGATGAGGTAGTCCTCTTAGAAGGCCCTCGAGAGAGCTGCTCCCCCCCCCGCCCCGCCCCATTTCTAGCTACTCTTCAAGAATATACACTGCAGTAGAAAGAATAGCAAAACGAACCCCGTGTGCATATCAGCCGGTCTTAATTATCAAATGGCCAGTCTTACTTTTTTCTATGCTTTCCCCATACTTACAAAATTCTTTAAAAAATTCATATCATTTGATTCAAAAACTTCAATATGTATCTTTAAAAGGTTAGGACTATTTAATATAACCACATTGGAGATTGGTAACTAAAATATTCCTAAGAATTCCTTACTGACAAGTACCCATTGCTTCATAAATTTCTTCTTATAGTGGTGTGTTCAGATCTGAATGGCAAGTACTATTGATTTCTACTGTGGACAAAGAAATGCTCTTGCGCATTCACTTTGAACAATAGGAGGAGGTTTTTGCTGGGATAGACCCGTTTAGTGTAGTCATTGTGACAGCAGGAATGCGCTCGGATAATCACAACTAATCAGGGTTCCTGACCAGGCTCCCTCATGCTCATGCCCTCATTGTAACCAACCAAGGCCAGTGTTGCATTGTCACCTGGAAGGCTGCTGAGAAAGCTCCCTGCTTTATGGCGTTGCCTTGCGCCTCCCTGTGGCTTGAGTCAGCTTGTATAGATGTCAAGGAAACAGGCAACTGTATGTCTGTCGTTTGTCTTCTAGCCTCAGTACCCAGTCTCATTAGCTGGGTACCACTTGTATTTGGAGAGGTTATTTTAGGTGTGTCTGGGGAATTTCCATATTGCATTTTCATTCTTTTTAAAAATATTTATTTGAGAGAGAGAGAGGCAGAGGCAGTAGAGAGAGAATGGGTACACCAGGGCCACTAGCTGCTGCAAATAAACTCCAGGCACATGTGCCACCTTGTGCATGTCGCTTTACATGGGCACTGGAGAATAGAATCTGGGTCCTTTAGCTTTGCTGGCAAGCACCTTATTGCTAAGCCATCTCTCCAGCTCTACCTTTTCTTTCTTGATGTGAACTGAATATTGGAAAGTGCATCTTCAAGGGCTGAGGGGAGAACAGGTGTGAGATGTGCATTTGGTGCCACATGAAAGGAAATAGGTTTGTAGTTTCCCCTTTCTCATTCAAGGAAAGCAGCCTTCAAAGGGGAGTGGAAAAATACAAAAGAAAACAACCCCAATCATTTATGTTTTAACACTTTGCAGAGTGTGCTTTTAGGAGCTTCAGATTAATAATATATTAGAAGCATCTTATTGAAAGTTTGGGATGTACAGCTCTGGGCTGACATTAGGGACTCTTCCTTCCTTAGGCTCCCTCACAGAGTGGCTGCTCCCAGTTTCCTGCCTCTTGAGGAAATTCAGAGCAGTCTGTTTTAATTCTCTGGAGAGGTTGTGTCATAGTTTTTCTCAAAACTAACTGTCGGGCACCTTCCTCCTCAGAGATTATTGACTTTCACCCAGGAACTGGAGTAAATAACAGCTCCTCTGACATCAGAAACTCTGGGTAGTGGAGGGGGATGGGACTTGACTTCTCTTTTCTTAGCTGCCTCCTGCTCCACAGGTCAGATGCCAGTCTGATTGATTGGTATCTGGACTTCTGTCAGCCTTAGTTCCTGGTGGGCAGGGTCCCCACTGAGTTCAGTATTTCCTGCGCCTGACTTCTGTGGTAAGCTGAGGTAAGCGGACCTCTGCAGGGTCTGGCCTCCTGGGCTGGCTGCCAGGGCTGTGTCTGTGTTTGTGTCTATTCTTTGCAGGTAGCTGAGCTGGTGTCATTCAAGCTCAGGACAGACTAGGAGGCAGGATGGTAGGGTGGTGACATGAAGAAATTGGAAGAGCACATAAGGATCCTCACCAGGATCTTTGGCTAGGCTCCGTGTTGGGATGGTGGGGAAGGGTGTCCTACCTAGGCCTTACTTGAATACTGGTTATGTCATACTACTGCTTTGTAGGACAGACCCAGTGAGTACTGGAGGGGTGGAGGAGTAGAGGAGTGAGTTGAATGTCGGGAGAGGCTGTGTCATTTTTTGAGTCCCTGATTCTAATGTCAATCCTACTTAACTATTAATAGTTCATTTCTAAATACATAACAAGAGAAATGTAGAGAAATATTTAATCATTAGAAGGAACATGTTTTGCTCTTTGGTAATAATTACTGAACAAAGTAAAACAACCTACTAATTATCCTTTTAAACTCATAGGAAACAACACTCTTGCAGATGCATTTGTTAAATCTTCCATGGTAGATATGGCTCTTGGTTGAGGATTTCTTTTAACTTTTTTCTGCTCTAGAGAGACTTCTCCAAAAGTATATGCAGAGGGGAAGATAAACATTCATACAAGTTCTCCATTACTACAAACCTCTCCTTTTATAGAGGTGTTTTACACATTGTAGAGTTTTTAGAACTTTCTTCTGAACTGTCCACGGTCATATTTGTCTGTTTAACACTTTGCAATGTGGGTAGTCTGTGTTGGAAGGTTTTTTAGATGTAGAACATGCACCAGATTTTGAAGACTTAGTAAAACATGTAAGATATCTCACTAATGTGTTTAACACCCATGTACCTTGCAGTAATTGAACTATATTCAAAACAAGGAACGCATAGACTGGGGAGATGACTCACTGAGTAAGAGCAGTTGCTGTGAAGCATGAGTTCCATCCAACATTCACATAAAGAATCAGGAATGGCTGTGCACACCTGAAATTTCAGTGTGGAAGGGAGCAGAGACCGGGGATTCCTTGATCTTGCTCGTCAGCCAGTCTTCAAAATGCCATGAGTTCCAGGTTCAGTGACAGCTCTTCTCTCCAAGAAGTAATGTGGAAGAGCAATACAGGAGGACTCTATACCCAGTGTCCTGTCCTCTCTCCTCCACATGTGTGTGTGCTCACATGTGCACACATCATGTACACTCACACCAAAAAAATTAACAAATGAATTTTACTTTACATTTACTTTTTAAAAAATATAGCTCTGGGGGCTGAGGAGACAGCTCAGTGGTTAGAGGTACTTGCTTGCAAAGCCTGCCAGCCTAAGTGTAAATCCTAGACAACCATGTATAGCTGGACCCAGAACATGGCACAAGGATCTGGTGTGCCTCCCCCAACAATGTGAATAAATAATATTTTTTCATTTATTTTTATTTATTTATTTGAGAGCAACAGACAGAGAGAGAAAGAGGCAGATAAAGAGAGAGAGAGAATGAGTGCACCAGGGCCTCCAGCCACTGCAATTGAACTTCAGATATGTGCATCCCCTTGTGCATCTGGCTAACGTGGGTCCTGGGGAATCAAGCCTTGAACCAGGGTCCTTAGGTTTCATAGGCAAGCGCTTAACCACTAAGCTATCTCGCCAGCCTAATAAATAAAAATTTAAAAATGTAGTTACTAGAAAATTTAAGTTTGCATTTGTAGCCGCCATTACATTTTTTTTGACAGTAGTGCACTAACATTTAGATTTAGTGACTTCACATTTATTAAATCCAGTTCCATCTCTGTCCTGAAGACTTGCTAAACTGAATCTGTGCCATCAACATGAGCAGCAGTAAAATTCACAAATACAGAGACCAGTAGAAACAGTCTTGTCCCTTCTGTTGGAGATTGGAGGGGCCTGGTGGAGGGACATTCGGCCATACTTGAAAGCTGGGAGAGGAACCCACTTTGTAGAAGTAAACTTAGCTTTCATGACTTTGCAGTTTGCATAGCCACCTTCCATAGTTCAGGGTTTTTTTTTTTTTTTGTTTGTTTTTTGTTTTTGTTTTTTGAGGCATTGTCTTACTCTAGCCCAGGCTGACCTGGGATTCACTATGTAGTCTCAAGATGTCCTTGAACCTCGAACTCACAGAGATTCTCCAACCTCTGCCTTCCAAGTGGTGGGAATACAGATGTATGCCAGCAGGCCAGCCATATTTCGGTTTTAATGCTGTTGATAGACGGGGGTGTAGAGATGTGTGCTGCAGCTTGGCCCCTCCTTTTCCTTTTCTCATCGTGTCACTACCACTTGCCTGCTAGTGAGACACTGTGGATTCCCTCTGAGAACTCATGGAGGGTGTGCAGTCCACTCCATGCCCTCTAACTAAGGACAAGGGATTTGAAGGTGCAGGTTTGTGATGGGTAACATCGAGAACTTCAAAAGGTGACAGGAGCATTCTGAGAAATGCCAACATGCAGTCCTGCTTGTTTGTCTGGCTCGCCAGGACAGCCCAGTGGCTCCAGATTTGGGCAGGGACTCAAGGCTTATGTCCACATCTGCCCCATTCCTGCAGGTTCCTGCAGTGTGAAGAGCCGGTGTCGCCTCCCCAGGAGAGCTGCTTTCAATTTCCAGACAAGAAGCGCTGCAGTGACTACAAATCTGCCACTTACCTTCTGTCACCGTTCTGCTGATGCTAGAAATGATGCAATCTCTAGTCCTGGAGCTGCAGTTCCTGTTAGTGCCCGGCTTCTAACGAGATTCCTCCCATTAGGAAGCCAGTAGGTGGGAGGTGGCTACTGGGCTGGAGAGGCGGTGAGGAACCAAGAACGCTGCCTTTGTCACTCAGTTGCCTCTGCTTTGTCCCTCCCATTTGTGTGTGGAAGAGGTCACCTTACATGCGAGGGGCACACCCAGCTCTTCAGAGAAGGGATTTGATTTGGTGCTGAAAATTCACCCTATACACCAGGTTCCTATTACTTGGGCAGAATTGATTGTTCTTCCTTTGGGATTAGTGGAAAATGCTGCAAGGGTAACATGAAAGCAGGGCAACATAGAATGCACCAGAATCCTTTGCCATCCATTTTAGTTTTCTTATCTTTTCCCTTGTAGGTTGATAACTTGTTAATTTTAAAAATGCCTTTTTAACCTAAATTTGCCCCATGAGTAGGCTCCGCATGTTCTACTTTTCAGTGATTGTTTAAATGTCCATAAGGTTGACTTAACAATTTGCTAACTAGTCTCCCCACTGCTGGACAATGTGACCAACATCTTTTACTAACTCACAATACATTGAGCTATTTGTATTTGTTATTTGTAGAGAATCAGCTCACCAGAAGCAAACTTACTGAGCCCTATGCTGTGAATGTTTTATATGATCCTATTAAATATTAGTGTCTTGCTTCCTTATATAAAGGCTCTAATTCCTACAACCTTCAAGGTTGTTTGAGTGTTCCATCTGACAGGGAATCCAGTTTTGAAGCAAAGGAGGTAAATCACGTGTAAAGGTGAACAATGGTCTACCAAAACAAACAAACAAACAAACAAAAAAACCTTAGATAATTTTTTCCTGTCCTTTCCTCCGATTTCGGTGAACTATAAGTGAATGGTGTTAAACTATTTAGTAAGCTGGTTTAGTTTAGAATATTGTTGCCAGCAGACATATCAGGCTAGTGTGTGTGTGTGTGTGTGTGTGTGTCTTCTGCTAAATACAGGAAGGATAGATTTGGGAGCATTGCTGTGCCCCACCCCCAACATCCATCAACTGGAGAAAGAAGTGCTTGGAAGTGATGATTCATATCTGGGAGGAACTCAGAGCTCTTTTCACAAGTTCTCAGATATGATTAATTCTACTGTTGAATTGGATGAGCTGTAGACCTGCATATAGCATACAGCAGTACCCATAGGAAGACATTTTGCTGGATGCCTTGGGGTGTGCTGAGCTATTTCTGGTAGGATCCATCCTTCTGGGAGGTGGGATGACCCCCACAAAAAGCATTGCTTCATGCTGTGACAGTTATGTGTCCACTAGGGACTAACATTCTTGTTTTGAAAGAGCCCACCCATCAAGCCCAGCTCCCTGTAGGTGCCATGGGCAGCCTGGGTCAGGAGAACCAACTGAATTGAGTGAACAGAAAGAAAAGATGTGCGGAGGCCAATCTAAAGAGGAAACCAGGCCATCGGAGGAGGTGGAGTGAGGGTGGTTAGAAAGCCTGAGTCCCTTTCCTGATGGCTTTGTTCACCCGTCTTATGAAAGAAGGAAGACACGACACGTTTCCCTCCTAGGGAATTTACTTGAATTCAGAGTGCTGCTTTCCATTGATAGGTCAGCCACTCAAACACAGACATCTGTTGCCTCAACTGTCATGCTGAGCTCTGCTTATTTAAGAAACTAATAGCTTGTGAAAATTTTACTTGTAGCTTTGGTTAAATCATTACTTTAAAACAATGATAAAAGAAGGCATACATACTGCATACAAACTAAAGAATGTGAAAGGAGATAAGGAGGAAAGGAAAGATGGAATAAAATTTTTATAAGAGAAAGGAGCTCAAGGTGGTCACTGTATGTCCATCAACAGGAGAGCCTGGAGCAACTTACGAGAGGCCTGTGTGGATGAGGCAGTAAGGTGTTTAGACAGAGGTCTTGAAAGTGAGCTGAAGGAACTGAAATTTGACCCGGTCATTTGCTTCTCTATTGTGGCCAATAACTGGCTTAGAAATACTTTTCTGAGATATCCCTCCCCCCTTTTTTTTTGAGGCAGAGTTTCATTCTAGCTCCAGGTGACCTAGAACTCACTCTGGAGCCTAAGCTGGCCTCAAAATCACAGAGATACCTTAGCCTCCTGAGCACTGGGGTAATAGATGAGTGCAGCCATGAATGCACCATATTGCATGTGTAGAAGTCCGAGGACAACTGTGAGGTGTTGGTTCTCACCTTCCACCTTATTTGAACATAATCTCTTGATCTCATTGTTCACTGCTACATTAGCCAGGCTAGCTGAATTACAAGTTTCTGGAAAGCTGCCTCTCTGAGACCTACCCATTCCATGCACCAGCAGCCCTGTGGGAAACAAAATGAGTGCACCCAACTCTGGTGTTCCCCATTGCACATGAGACACAAGTGTGGAGTCCATGAGGCTAGATTTGAGAGTGGATTTCTACCCACCCTTGTCTTCATCTCAAATGTGGTGGGAAGTCAGAAGTAGCTCTGTTACTGCTGGGGTTTCCATCTGAAAGGATGTCTAGAATATTGCTTGAAACTCCCTGTTGGTCCTTCCAGGGTGTGGTACAAGTGCTTAGACACCTTCGGCTTCACTTCAGAATGCTTACATTATTGTTAATCTATTATGGATCTACACTCAAAGAAGGCCTGTGATAAAGCTTCTATACAAATGCATTTATCATGGGCTCTTCAGTGTATTAAAGTGGAGAGATTTAAACTTACTTTGTGGATTTCTAAGTCCATCGGTGGGTGTTGAACCACATGGCCAAACTGTCTTCTAAAAGACTATCAGTAGCTGGGTATGGTGGCACCCACCTGTAATCTCAGCACTCAGGAGGCTGAGGTAGGAGAATTGTGAGTTCCAGGCCAATCTATTTGAAAAGAAAAGAAAAAAAGACATAGAATGTTGAGTTGACAGTAAATCTTAAAGATGGATCATGAAGGTTATTTTATCATCTTCAAATAATGATGGATTTTGTTTCTGTCTAAATGTGTATGACATTAATTTCTCTCTCCTTATCTTGCTGGATTGGATAGGACCTCTAGGACATCATAAAATAAAAACAGTGATAGAGGGAGTCTTTGTCTCATTCTTAATCCTAAAAGCATTTGCTGTAAGTTTATGCAATTTCTATTGTCGAAGTAGGAAGTACTCTACCTAGTTTGTTCTGTTTTTAATTGCAAATAGGTCTGACCTTGACTGAGTCTTCTGTGGATGGTAGTAGCCTTAGGGAACAATTTCATGCTTCCTTTCCACTGGCTGATTTCTTGTGAACACTAGCTCAACTCTTATTTCTGAAGTACCGCTCAAATTCTGCCTTTGCTCACAAACTTTAAGGACTCCCTTTGCTCTTATCTAAATTTGAGCTCCCCTCCCCACCGTGGGCTCCTGAGATTCCAGCAAGCTTCCTCCCTGTGTTTTTGTCAGCCTTTTGACTTGATTTCACTGTTATATTTCAGGACTTTGCCCTTCTCAAACCTAACCATATACTGTGTCCCAAACTCACTCCTTCAAGTCTTTGTTGCTGTCCCCTTCTCTGAGTGCCATCTCCATCCATTGCTAGGTATTAAATTCATTGTCACCCTAGAAACTCAGGGTGAAGTATTTCCTTTTGCCTTTGGTTCTGCTTTTCTTGGATTTATCCCACCCAGTGTGTGAGCTCTTCTCTGGCCAGAGTTTGCTTGGGTATTTGTATGTTCTCAGCATGTGATGGAATGAATGAGTGAATGAAAGGTTATTTCTTGCATCATACACATTCTTATTTTTATGATTATGGTTCGTCTCATTTCCTTACGACCTCCCATCAGTCCCACCGGAGGACTAACAGAGCTACCCTCATACTGCTTAATTGAACCCACCTGTAAACCTACAAATTCCTTAAGGAGTACAATCTATTTTCTCACTGCTATAGGTTGCATCTGGAATGTCTGTCCATCAAAAGCACATGTGCTAAAGGATTGCCACTATTGGGAGATGGAAACTTTAAGAAGTGGGGCCAAGTGGAGGTTGTAGGTCATTGAAAGTGTGCCCTTGAAGTGGTTTGTGGCACCTTGTCTCTTTCTCTTTTGCTTCTTGATCATGAGGTAAGTGGTTGTGGCCACTTGCTATGATCATAATATTCTGTTTCTCTGGAGGCCAAAACCCAATGAGGCCAATTGATCATGACTTGAAACCTCTAGAACCATGATCCAAAATGGAACTTTTTCTTTATAAATTGGTTATATTGGGTATTGATTATACTAGCAGAAAGCTGCCAAACACACTGCTATTGTTTGACTATGAAATGTCCCCCATAGGCTCATGTATTTGGATACTTGGTCCCAGCTGGGGGAGCTGTTTGGGAAAGTCCACTGTGACAGGCATTGCGATTTCATAGCATGGACTTACTTCCTCTTCCCTCTCTCTGCTTCCTAACTGTGGATACAGTGTGACCAGCTGCCTCCTGCTGCCATCTATGGTCAAGAAGATGGGCTATATCCTCATCCCCTGTAACTAGAAGGCCAAATAAACCCTCCTTAAACTGCTTCTTGTCAGCTATTTGGTCACAGCAATGAGAAAATTAAATTAATTAATATGTACACTGACCCCCAGGCAGCTCACTGTCTAGTAAGAGGTGAACAGAAGCACAATCTTTCTCTCTCTCTCTCACACACACATCCATACTAGTAATTCCACTGGCAAATGATTGGATCCTATATTAAAGCTGAAACTTTTAAGGTTATGACATTTTGTAAAGTGGTTTCATTCTTCAAAGAATGAAAATTGTTTTGAATTGGATATATTCAGATTCATTTAATACAGAAAATGATTGCTTTGAAATGATTTCCTTTTCTATGAAAATATGGAAGCCACACACAAAAAAATCTTTCTCTTGATTTGCAACTTACAAGTCTTACAAAATTATTTTAATTTGAACTGAAAGCAGTGTCATAAAAGAAGATGGGCCCAAGAAGTTCTAAATTGAAGACATTAATATAAATGAACAACACTTAAAATTTTATTGATAGTCCTCAGCTCTGAAAGGAAAATGCCTATAATTTACCTAAATTGCCTTGAAAAGAAGAGAAATAAGAGACTTCCTTCCTTGGATGTCTGTTTCCTGGTGTTCTCCTAATAACAAGGCTACAAAGCTATTGAATTATTGTTATTATAGGCCCATAGCTATTAAAGCTTACATTTCGAATAAATTTATGTGTAATATATATGATAAATCAATACTGAGCTATAAAGTCCGAGGCTCCAAATCACTTTAGATTAACCAATATGTTTTCTAAGGAGCTTCAGTTCATTCGTTCTACGTTGTTCCTCTAGAAAATGGACGTGTGGGAGGAGAAAGGGAAGATTAAAGAAAGTGTCATCACACATATTAAGTAGCTTGTATTTTACTTTATTTACTTTTTATCTCAAATATAAACATTATATGGAATCATTGAAAATATTCAGGAGGACAAAATTTGGAAAGTGGAAACGCCCCATATCCCTCACCTGAATTAATTAATTAATACATACAAAACATATAACAAAATAAGTTATGAATACTGGAGAGATAATTCATTGGGCAAAAACACTTTCAGGGGCTGGAGAGATGGCTTAGCAGTTAAGCGCTTGCCTGTGAAGCCTGAGGACCCCGGCTTGAGGCTGGATTCTCCGGGACCCACGTTAACCAGATGCATAAGGGGCCACATCTGTCTGGAGTTTGTTTACAGTGGCTGGAGGCCCTGGCGCTCCCATTCTCTCTCTGGCTCTTTCTCCCTCTGCCTGTCACTCTCAAATAAATAAATAAAAATAAACAAAACAAACAAAAAAAACCCACTTTCAGTACAAGCATTAGAGCCTAAGACTGCCAGAGTTGGATTCCCCAGCACCCATAAACAACACTTGCCTCCAATTCCCAAGTGCTGGAATTACTGATCCCTTCCAGTCTTCTCTCTGATTGGTTATATAGTGAGTTCACAGCCATCCTCCTGCATCAGCTGCTATGCCTGGTTTGATATTAATGTTTTGGACACCTATTCTACATTCCATAACATTTTCCTTTCTGAGCACATGGAAGCAGCAGTCTAGACAGCCTTATTCTTGGGGAAAGAAGGGAATGCAACTCTGTACCAGTCCCTGTCTTTCTTGGTAGTGCCCAAGAGAATCAGCATCCAGGCATTGGTGGTATAGTGGTCAGCTGCCTTCCAAAGAGATTAAGAAATGTTTAGAAAATGTTTAGAAAAGACAGCTTCTCTGCCTCCCATCCCCAGTGAATATACATTTATATATATTTAGAAACATATATAAGTGTGATCAATATTATCAAAATCTGTGTGTGTGTGTAGTAGACAGCTTTAGGTTGCTGAGATGAACTTTTAAACTGGGCACGGTTATGGAGGAAGGGATATTTATTGAAGATTTCAGATTTCGGGGAAGTTTTATAATGGCAGAACAAGTTGGCCTGCGTTCACAGGTCCAAGCAGAGAGAAAGAGAGAGAGAAAGAGAAGTCGTCATAAAGCCAAAAACCCCAAAGCCACATCACACAGGAATTTAGAAATTAGCATTTAGGAATTCTAGGTAGAACTTAGGCATATACACCTTTAGATTGGAATTTTAAATCTACCAACATATATTAGGGCTGGACCCTAAGATCTGCCCAGTGACATTTGCTCCAGCCAGATGCCTGGAAATCTAAGTTCTGACAAAATTTTGAATGTTTTGGGGGCATTTATTTAAACTGTCACATTTTGCCAGAGGCCCTCAATAGATTTAGAATCCTTTTACATTATAAATTGTATTTAGTCCAATTTTAAAGGTCCCATAATCTTTATCAATCTAAAATAGTTTTAAAGTCCCAAGTCTCATTTGAGATTTAAGATTGGTTTTCAGCTGTGAGTCCTGAAAAATCAAATAAGTTTATGTGTGTGTGTGTGTGTGTGTATATGTATATATATATAAATTATATATATGTATGTATGTATATATATAATTTATATTATAAATATTAATAAATATATTTATAAATATAAATATATAAATATTATAATATAAATTATAATATAATTTATTTTATTTATTTGAAAGAGAGAGAGAGAGAGGCAGATAGAGGTGGGAAGAAGGAGAGAAAGATGGGCACACCAGGGCCTTCAGCTGCTATAAACAAATTGCAGACACGTGTGCCACCTTCAACATCTGGCTTTTGTGGGTCCTGGGGAATAGAACCTGGGTCCTTTGGCTTTGCAGGCAAGCACCTTAACAGCTAAGCCATCTCTCCAGCCCAAGTTATATATTTTTAACCTATAAAGGCACAGAGTAAACATTTTTTAAAAAAAATATGGAATGCTTCACGAATTTGCACGTCATCCTTGTGCAGGGGCCATGCTAATCTTCTCTGAATCATTCCAATTTTAGTACATGTGCTGCTGAAGCAACCACCAGAGTAAACATTTTTAACTGGTATAAGGCATAACAGGGAGAGACTGGAATAATGTACATTTAACAACCATCAAGCGAACATTAAAATTGTGTAGCTTTGCCAGGCGTGGTGGTGCACGCCTTTAATCCCAGCACTCATGAGGCAGAGGTAGGAGGATTGCTGTGTGTTCAAAGCCACCTGAGACTCCATAGTGAATTCCAGGTTAGCCTGGGCTACAGTGAGACCCTACCTCGAAAAACAAAGCAACAACAACAAAAAATTGTGTAGTTTAAGTCCAGTATTATGATGAATAACTGACATTCTTTGGATTTTTTAATTTCGTCTCTCAAGCTCAGCTGAGTAGCCAGAGAAAACTTTTTTCTTTAGCAAACAACCCTTGTATAGTTTTGGTATATCCAAAACATCTTTGGGTCTTCATATAAACCATGGTCTATCTTTTAAAGATTCTTTCAGCCTGTTTATGAGGGTCATTATGTCCTGTCTATAAATCGCATCTCCATAGTGGCTCCTGGAATTGTGTGTGTTTTATGACCATTCTATATACTTTTTATATTTTTGAAATCAATATAAGCTATGTAGGACCCAGTCATATTTTATTTATTTATTTTTATTTTATTTTTTTTTTAAATTTATTTATTTATTTCAGAGTGACAGACACAGAGAGAAGGACAGATAGAGGGAGAGAGAGAGAATGGGCGCGCCAGGGCTTCCAGCCTCTGCAAACGAACTCCAGATACGTGTGCCCCCTTGCGCATCTGGCTAACATGGGACCTGGGGAACCGAGCCTCGAACCGGGGTCCTTAGGCTTCACAGGCAAGCATTTAACCGCTAAGCCATCTCTCCAGCCCCCCAGTCATATTTTAAAGAAAATTTTGTTTTTATCTTATTTATTTACTTGAGAGTGACAGACACAGAGAGAAAGAGGCAGAGAGAGAGAGAATAGGTGTACCAGGGCCTCCAGCCACTGCAAACAAACTCCAGATGCGTGCGGCCCCTTGTGCATCTGGCTAATGTGGGTCCTGGGGAATCAAGCCTTGAACTGTGGTCCTTAGGCTTCACAGGCAAGCGCTTAACTGCTAAGCCATCTCTCCAGCTCACAGTCATATTTTTAATTTAGGGAGGAAACAAATCATGACCTTGAAAAGCAGGTTATTTTTTCCAAAAGAGATTATATATATATATTTTTTGTTTTGTTTTGTTTTGTTTTTTTGAGGTAGGGTCTCACTCTGGCCCAGGCTGTCCTGGAATTCACTACGTAGTCTCAGGATGGCCTCAAACTCATAACGATCCTCCTTCCTTTGCCTCCCAAGTGCTGGGATTAAAGGCATGTGCCACCACACCCAGCTGAGATTGTATTTTTATCATAGTCTTTTTATAGGCTTCCTCTTTATTGTTTTAATGTAAAGCAGTTGGATCATCATTCTTAAGATTATAAATGTGTTTGACAATAGCAGCTTTAGTATCCTAAAACCAGTCTTAGTGTCTGTAATTTTAGCTTGTTTGAGGGTTTTTTTTTTTTTTTTTTTTTTTTTTTTTTTTTTTTTTTGCTTTTTCAAGGTAGGGTCTCACTCTACCTCAGGCTGACCTGGAAATCACTCTGTAGTTTCGGGGTGACCTTGAACTCATGGCTGTCTTCCTACCCCTGCTTCCCAAGTGCTGGGATTAAAGGCGTGCACCACCATGCCCAGTGAGGTTTTTTTTTTTTTTTTAATCTTTTCAAAGTAGGGTCTCACCCTAGCCAGGCTGACCTGGAATTCACTCAGTATTCTCAGGGTGCAGGGTGGCCTTGAACTAACAGTGATCCTCCTACCTCTGCCTCCCAAGTGCTGGGATTAAAGGCATGCGTCACCATACCCAGCTTGTTTGAGGTTTTAAAATTTAAAATCTTAAATCTTTTAGTGTGATATCTTTAGCTAAGCACATCAGTTTATTACAAATTTAACCTTGATTAAACTTTTTGGGCCTGGGCAGGGGAATGTAGCCAGCCCTTATGCCAGTAGCCTAGTTCCAGCAAAGTTCTCTGTAGTCTTTCCTTCCCCGTAGAAAGTTCATAAGACAAGCTTATAGACATTATTTTTTTTTAGTATTTAGCATTTTTAACTTTCATCATAATAGTCCATAATACTTGGCTTATCATTGTAGAAGGCATCTTCAGTTGTAAGTACCAAGTTAAATGTCTGTTTCTCCAATACTAAGGTTTTAGAAGTCTAAAATCCACATGGTCAGATTTATTTCACCCCACTTCTGGTACCAATTTCTGTAGTAGATAGCTTCAGGTCACTGTGATTAACTTTTAAACCAGGCACAGAAATGGAGGAAGGGATGTTTATATTATTATTAAGCTTACAGATCCAGGGGAAGTTTCATAATGGCAGAAGAAATTGGCCTGCTTTCATAGGTTCAAGCAGAGAGAGAGATGCCATAAGCCAAAAACCCCAAAGCCACATGACAAAGCACATCTAGGAATTCCAGGCTGAACTTAGGCATTTTGCATATCTTTAGACTGGAATTCCAAATCTACCATCGTATCTTAGGGCTGGACCCTAACATCTGCCCAGTAACATTTCCTTAAGCTAGGTGGCTGGAAATCTATGACGTTTTGATACACTTTTGAATCTGTTGGGGCACATCTATTTAAACTACCACCGTATGTATGTATGTATGTATGTATGTATGTATGTATGTATGTGTGTGTGTGTGTGTGTAAAGGAGGGAGGGAGGGTGAGAGAGAGAGAAGAGGGGTTGAGACAAGGACTCATGCAGCCACATTCCATGTGCTAGGAATACAGGTATGCACTACCAAACCTGACTTAAAATCAGTTAATACTTTAAAAGAAACAGGTATGTTGTTTGTAGGAGAAGTGCACATGGAGAAAAGAGTAAAATGGGGTAAAAGAGGAAGACAGACAGTGGAAGAAAAGAACCCAAGCCAGGCAGAGTACTGCATACCTGTAACTCCAGCCTTCTGCCCTCTGGAGGCTGAACAGAGCAGGAGAATTGCCAGGCATTCAAGGGTAGCCTGGGTAATATAGTAAGATTCAGACTATAGGGCATTCTTGTAATGATGCCACTCTGTACTTTAGAGAATGAAGCAGGAGGGTTGCTATGAGTTCAAGGTCAGCCTGGGTTACATAGTGAGTTCCAGATCAGCCTGAAAAGAGAAACAAACCTTGTCTCCAAAAAAGAAAAGGAAAATGAGCTGGGTGTGGTGGCTCACTCCTTTAATCCCAGCCCTCTTGAGGCTGAGATGGGAGGATTGGGCTACAGACTGAGTTCCTGGTCAGCCTGGGATATAATAGGTCCCTGCCTCAAAACTAAAAAAATAAAAAGCCCATAAAACAAAAATGCTAGTCATGTTACAGTGATTTTAAATATCAAACCAGCACATGGCATACATGTTTTTTGAGTATTGGGAATTTACAAATCCCTATCAAACATCAGATATCCCAAGATGCTTTTGAAGGCTAGGGAATATCAAAACCTTATTTCTCACCATCCTCTCCTCCTGCTCAACTCTACAATCCACCTAATACTATAAAAATATGCGACATATACTCATGTAACACTTCTGGGATGGACACTGTGCTAGGCACTAGCAAAATACACTTGCCATATTGGTGACTCATGCAGTTTGAAATTGGTATTTTTAAGTTGAGCACTTACTAAATGTAAGAGCTTGTATCCTTCCACCCAGCTGATGGTGGTACTATGACTGCCTGGCCTGGTGTCCTATAAGTCACCCAGTTGTCAGCCCTCTGTCCTGTGTGCTCCAGTGGGGAGTGGCTTGGGGTCTGAGGGGTTAGAGATGAATGGGGTCCTAACTTGTACAGTGAGAGTCCATGCAAACACTGACCCTGAGCAAGCACCTGGGGCATGTGGACCATGGTGTGAATGAAACACAGCCTCTCTCTTCACCTCTTTTACCATGAGTCCTGTGTAGTCTAGTCTGTGTAGCTATAGAGGATTTTGGGCATCTCAGGTGGAAAGTCCTAGATTGAGCCATTTTTTTTTTCAGTCTGAAAAGGCTACTTGCCAGTTTGCCTGCATCCAAATGGACAGGATCATATTGAATGTTACCAGCAAATCCATTAGAACCCTTAACCGAGTATTTTGAGATGCAGTTCTTGTCCTTAGTTCCCATGGTATGTACCTATGCTTTCTTTGTGTGTGTATTTGCATGTGTGTATAAATATCTTTGTGTGCAAGTGTGCATGTGTTTGGGCGCATGTGGAGGCCAGAGGTTGATGTTGAGTGTCTCCCTTAATTATTGTTTCTTTAACTTGTTAAGACAGGTTCTCTCACCAAAACCAGAGCTCCCTGATTTGACTAAACTAGCTAGCCGGTTTCCGTGCCTGGCTTTTATGTGGATGGGGTTATGAACTCAGGTTCTCGTGCTTATGTGGTAAGCACTTTACCTCATGAGCCTTCTCCCCAGTGTCTATATATCTTATTTTCTAATCCCAGAATCTGAATCTGTTATGTGACAGTGCTGGAGGGAATTAAGGTTGCCGATGGAATTAAGGCTGTTAATCTGCTGGCCTTCAAATAGATTATCCTATATCATCTGTGTGAGTCCACTGTGAACATAGGAATCCTTCATAATAGAACCATCCTGAGAAAGACTGGAAGGCCACTAATGTTATGAAGATGGAAGGAGGCTGAGCTAAGGAATGCAGGGGGCCTAGCAACTAGTAAAGGGAAGGACAGTCTCTTCCCTAAAACCTCTAGAAAGAAAAGCAATTCTGATGACACTTTGATATTAGCCTAATGCTAGATTGATTGAGGCTAGTTGGATCTTCAGTTCTGTAAGATAACTGACCTGTGTTGCTTTAAAACACTAACTTCATGGTATTTGTGAGAAACATTCTACTCCTTTGTACTGTATAATGTTTATATAAAGCAAACACATGTATATTTGCTAGAAAGGAATATAATATGAGAAAGCAGTGCTATTTTGAAGAGCTCCCTCCTTTTACCCTAACAAATAACCAAGATTCAAAAGGGCATTTGATATTAAATGGTAACATTATGTATACCATCACTGCATGTAATGTCAAAGCATTGTATTAAGCACTTGCTGTGTAGAATATTCATTAAGTAGTTTTTCAGGATTCAGACTCAGTGATCTGTATAATCTTTTTTTTTGGCACAGAAAAATTTGCAACTTAAAGATTCAAGTGACAAAGCATCCAAAACCATACCCGACTATTTCCTGTTAATTTTACTTATACCCCAAGACTGTCGCTTTAGTGGTAAATTTCCCTGGCGGTCTCAGCTCTTGGGTAGACACAAGTGGAAGCCAAGTGAAATGGAGCCAACTGGAGGGATTCGTCTCATTCTCTTGAGTGAGAGGATCCAGGATGTACAGATGCCTGGCATAAGATATAACCTGGGTAGTTCATATGCCCCACTTCCTTACCCACTATAAATTTTAAAAATTGTACCAATTGATCTTTCCACCCAAGTAGTGGGGATTTCACCCTTTAGAATTTCATGTTCTTGCCCTTCCCCCATCTCCTCCATACCCTCTGTGTAGCTCCTGCTTTTATAGCGGAACAAAGGCTGCTGGGAGCAGCTGCAGGGTGATTTCAGGCTCTCTGGAAGCTGTGCTGCGCTCCACCCGCTGCAGCGACAATCACGGCTTGGAACTGCCCCAGAACTAGGCTTCTGGTTGAGCTCTATTGAACTGTTTTTTCTACTCTTCAGGTACCTTGTTTGTTTCTTGGAAGGCTGTTCTGCTGATTTTGTGCTGTTTCTCCCCCCTCATTTGTCTTCGGTGCAGCACACTTGTAGTATTCATCAAAGATGTCTGTATTTTTTTTTTCCAGGGCTTCCTTCTTTTCAGAACTCCAAGTAGGTGGTTTTCCTGATAATTTATCTCCTTCACTCCTAAGCCTAAGTCACTGCTAATGGATGCTCTGTCTGATAACCTGCCTTGCCTCATCATCTTACTCAGAGCTTTCAATCTACTGGTCTGATGTTCAAGGGCACCTTATCTGTGGTGGTTTCATGAAAGGCCCAAGAAAGGCCTCTGGTATATGTATTTTAAAACCTTGTAAGGTACCTCTGAAAATGTTCCTTCCATCAGCAGAGGCAGAGGGCTGACACAGGACTCCTGCCCTGCCTTGGGGATGGACTCTTTTCCATCTCAGGGGAGCCTTTGCCTCTTTGCAAGCTTCCTGCCTTCTTTCTGACAATTACTGCCACTGTGACATGACATTTGCCTTCAGTCATTTCCATAGCCACATGGGTCAGGGTATCGACACTTTCTAATTATAAACTGACATTTGGCAAGGGTTTAACACATATTTAGTTGGTGCTTGCTCAGTAGATACTAGAGATGCTTGGTGCCAGTGAAACAGAGCTTGAGCTTACAGACTGGGAGAAAGATCATTTCGTAGGCTGACATTGCTCTGTAGTGGAAGGAAATGCTAGGATGGGGTATTAGGTAGAAGAGGCTGGTAGGGAGCTGTCATAGAGAGCCCTTCATAAAAACTGAAATTCCTGTGACATTTCGTTGCTGGTCTTGAACAGGAGCAAGATATGTCTGTATCATTATAAATGCAAGCAGAACAACCCACGGTATCATGCAGTGTCAGAAAGAAGCAGTGGTTGTTGAGAATGAGTTGACCAGAAGGGAACACAATACAAATGTCCTTGTAGGTGGCCACCTGAAGGTTTATGATAGTCAAGGTCATCTAATCATCTAGTGGAATATTTCATATCAGTGTACTACTTGTATGTAAAAACTACAGTACGAGAAAGGTTTCCATGTACTAACAGAGTTGTCTTGTCAGTAAACATGGGAGATGGGTTTCCATTGCCTCTCTCATCTCCCTCTACAGGTACTGAAATCTGTGGATACTCAAGTTCCTTATATGAAGTGGAGATATATTTGCATAATACCTATGCACAGCTTTCTGCACGCCTTAAGTTATATACAGATTATTGACAAAACCTAATACAATGGCAGCGCTCTGTTATTAACTAGTTATATTCTGTTGCTAAGGGAATACTGATAAAAAGTCTGCATGCTCAGTGAGACGCATTATTTAAAAGATATTTTAAGCGTGCACTTGGGTGAATTGATAGAAGCAGAACTCATGGGCCAACTGCATGGAAAGATATTCGAGATATATTTAGTGAAAAATACAAGGTGGAGGCAGGTGTGTAAGACATGTCCCCTTTATAGCATAAGGAGGAAATGTGCAGAGAACTCTGGGAAGACAGGTAGAAGAACTGGTGGGCTGTGGCAAGGAGGCATTGAGCAGCTGGCAGCTGGAGGAATGGGAGAGGATTTCTTATTTTTATTCTTTAAAAAAATACATACACACATACACACACACACACGCGTGCACGCGCACATATATGCACACACAGTGTGTGGGTGTGTTTGGGCTTGTGTGTACCTGCATATGGGTGTGATCGTGGAGTCAGAGGATAGTCTTGGGTTGTTGGTCCTGTTATCAGTTATTTCTTTGTTGATGGGACAAAATACCCGATCAGAAACAACTTATGGTGGGAAATTCTGCTTAGCTTAGTTGTAGAGGGTAGAGTCCATCATAGGAGAAGGCATGGTGGGCTGGAACTGGAAGCTATAGTCACAGGGCAGGAAGGAAGTAGAAGACATGAAATGTCAAGGCCCGCCCCCAAGGCCCACTTCCTCTAGCAAGGCTCCACCTCCTAAATGTTCCACTACCTACCACCTTCTGGGATTAAGTGTTCAAAAATGTGAGCCTGAGCTCAGACCACCACAGTCCTCTCTCTTATACTGTGTTCTACACTGGGTCTGTCTGCTTTTTGCCTTTGTCTCAGGAGCTTCAAGATTCTCCTAATTCTGCCTCCCATTGCTATAGGTACATGGGGATAAGATGTGTATGCTACCATGTATCTGGCTTTACATGACTTCTGAGCATCTAAACTCCATTATGTAGGTTTGGGGAGCAAGTGCCTTAAAACACTGAGCCACTTCCCCAGCTCTATTTCATGTCCTTTTAAAGATCTGTTTTAATTAATTAATTAATTAATTTTTTCTAGAGAGAGGAGGTAGAGAAGGAGAGAGAGAGAGTGAGAAAGAACAGGTGCACGAGCGCCTCCAGCCACTGCAAATGAACTCCAGAAGCATGTGCCACTTTGTGCCTCTGCCTTACATGGGTCTTGGGGAATCGAATGTAGGTCTTTAGGCTTTGCAGGCAAGTGCCGTACCCACTAAGTCATCTCTCCAGCCTAAAGATCTGTTTTATACTTTGGTGTTTGAACCATATGCACCTATTTCTCATTTTAAAAAAGGGAAGGAAAAAAGAAACCACAATTAATGAGATTTAAAGTAAGATAAGAAACGATTTATCTTTAAGGAGACATTATTTACCAATTAAATGTTTTCAAACTGCTCTCTCTCAGCAGTGCTCTGGCAATCAGCTAACAGGCTCCTGTCACCATGGTGCTCCATCCACCAGTTTCTCCAGTCCTTCTAACACTGTGTCCCTGGATATACCCCAGTCAGTCTCTGACATTTGTAGCCAGAGTAGCCTGAGACTTGTGGCTGTCCTTTTCCCTCAGCTTCCCACGGCTGGGATTGTAGGTGTGAGCCCTCGTGCCTGGTGGTTTTTAACATTTCTGAGGAAACTTTACTTACCATCCCTACAGTTGCTGATCTGTGTGTGACTTGGCTGTGCCGGCTGGAGACTTCTTCCTTGACTCACTGGCTTTCTTGCATAGTTAGCTATAGTATCTAACAGGCTGCAGCCCGCAGCAGGACGGAGGTGCTTTCTTTGCTAAGCCATCTCTGCAGCCCTGCCCTGTTTTAATACCTTCTCCCTAGGCAGTGACTAGGCTGTACACCATTGGTTGTCAAGTGCCCCATGGTGTGTTATTTCTTTGGGTTTTGAGCTCTCTTGAATGGTCCTGTGGGGGTGCAGGCTGAGTAGGTGTCTAGGCCCAGGAACATCTTCAGTAAGCGCCTTGTACTGGCATCGCTGGTGCCTCCGCATTGCGCTTTCAGATGGGGATGCTGCTCTGTGTATTGTAGCCAGGACCCTTTGAACCTTCTCTCCGCCTCACAAGCGTGATGCATTATGTATTGTATTATTAACTGTTTCAGATTCAAATGTCATGTCAGAAGAATCTAAGTAACAGTCATCTGGCTGCTGTTCAGTTTAGGTCCAAGCTTCATGATCTGGCTGCTTGCTTAGACCTTTAGTCTCCAAAATTCATTTCATTGCTGTGGCTTCCTGGAGCCACATCGCAGGGGCTTCCTGGAGCACTGGATGCAGAAGAACTAAGAACTGTAAGGCTATATACTGGAGCACAGTGGGCTGTGATCAACGAGTTGATGTCCAAGAAAGAAGAGAGAACAATTTTTTATTCATTTGCTAAGTTTGCAAGGGTTCCCTACTTTTCCTTTTGTCAGAGAGCACTTGGTATTTTGTGCTAAGCAAATGTGCAGTCAATTTGTAATGGTATTGCTGTGCTCTTCTAGAAGCAGGGCTCGCAGAATCAACAAGTCTGCCTGCAGGAGCGTGACCGCTACCCCCCACTCGGGTTCTGCGAGAATGAAAGAAGCAAAGCCAGAGCACCCAGGCTGCCTTCTGGGTCCTTCTTGTTTGCTTCGTGGTTTGGTGTCTCTGTGGTACATGATGGTGGCCTCTTCTGACAGCTCTCTGCAGATAAGAACACACCTTGGTCACATTGCCAACCTTCACCCAGTGCAGCAGTTACTGTTTGAAGCAGTAATGGGAATGGCTGAGTGTCATCCAGGTGCCATCTGCCCAGGCGCTGCTCTCAGTGTTTTCATCCTTAATAAGAGATGGCCATTGTTATTATCATCGTGACTTGAGCCCAGAGTGTTTGGATAACTTGCCCAAAGTCACACAGCTGCTAAGAAGTGAAACCAGACCTTCAGCTTCAGGCAGCCTGTAGAATTCCTGAGATTCCCTGAGCACCTGACTAGGAGACGGAGCCCTGTATGTTCTTGGCAAGTTGTATCTTTCTCCTATTTCCCCCATAAAATGAAGGGCTGGGAAGGATGTCTTAGATCCCCCCACAACCTTATCTAACTGAATTCTAAGTTAAATGTTGAAATTATCCTTGAGCCACCCAAGGATCGACAGTGAAAGTTGACTATATAATATATTCATTTACTGGAGGTACACAGATTGGAGTGAAGACTGGAACCTTCTTAGCACACTCCAGAATTACAGCTTGTCAAAAGCAAAAGACTTATTTTTCCCAAACAATTAGAGGACACCAGTAATTATGTTTAATTACATATTGAACGGTTTTCCTGTTGTGTCAACCCATTGTCTTAATTGTGCTTAGGAGCAGCAGGCTATTATTTTGTGGTTTGTGAGGTTTAAAATCGCTTTGGGTCTCAGTGTTAGTGAAGCAGAAGAGTTAAGAGAGCACAGCCTTTGGAGTAGCACAGAATCGCATATCCTGAGTCTGCCACTTACCAGCAGGCTTCTTAACTCCCTAACTGTTGGTCGCTGCATTGGGACTAATAATGGCAGCGCTTAGGGGAGTAGTGTGAAGACTGACCATGTATCTAGGAGGTGTGTGCATGTGCACCTTTCAGATGTTGGCTGTTGCTTTCTTATTTCTGCTAGTTTTGTTTGTTATGTTGCCCAGGCTGGTCTTGATCTGGTCTCAAGAGGCCTCTTCAGCCTCAGCTCCCTAAGTGTTAGGACTGCAAGCGCACACAATCTCATTTTTTTGTTTGTTTTTTCAAGGTAGGATCCCACTTTAGCCCAGGCTGACCTGGAATTCACTGTGTAGTCTTAGGGTGGCCTTGAACTCACGGTGATCCTCCTACCTCTGCCTCCCGAGTGCTGGGATTAAAGGCGAGCACCTCCACATCCGGCTGTCATTTTTCTTTATTGTTATTGATGATGGCAGGCTCTGAACACATTCAAGGCTCTGGAATCAATGTGTGTTCCCACCTGGGGCTGTTCTGGGCCTGGATGGATTGCTATTGTTCTATACTGATTTTCATAGTTAGGGTATTCATTATCTTTTTTGTTTCATATTTTTGTCTACAAGCTCATTTTCTAAGGCCATATGGAATGGAGCTACAAAATATGGTTAACCCTCTAAGAGGTTACAATTGTAACTATCCTGGTGAAAGCCACTGGGAAACGGAGGCTAACCCTAGCACACAGTGGGAAAATGACCTTCGTGGTTGATCACTTTAGGCAGTGCAAAGATATGACCTTAGATAACACAGAATCGCAGGGTGACAAGTAAACTTTCTCTCTTAGTTCCTCTAAGTCTGTCCAAGAGAAGTCTCAAGTTTGGTCCTAGTCCTTAATATCTAGTTGTGTAGAAATTTTCTCTTAACAAAAGAACACAACAGGTCTTAGGCTTGGGGTCTTTGACCGGCAATGGCATCTAGCCAGAATTCATGAATGTGGCTTGGTTTCTGTTGCATCCATTTTTATTACCTTCTATTTATAGAATGCAGTACTTTTTTTTAAAAAAATTGTAATAGTAACATGAAACTTCTATTAGAAGTATATTTAAGGAAAGTGAATTGTATTTTTAAGTATATTTAAGGAAAAATGAAAGTAGAATGAGTGATGTGTGACTTTGGCAAAAACTGTGGTAGTGCCGTCCAGAAGCCTGGGTTGGGAGACAGTGCTTTGAGAGGAGACAGGGACAAAACCTTATACCTTATACCTAGGGAAACCACTGTTTGTACATCGTAAAAATCAAAGAAGTTGGAAGAACACCAAGGAAGCCCATGTAATGCACCAGGGGAAATCAGCAGAAGAGTTTGGCAAGCTGTGCGCCTTGCTGTGGAGCAGACAATGGAGGGAGGCAGAGGAGAGGTGGGGTGATTCGCTGATGGCCCGGCCTTTGCCACTGCCCTTTAACGAAAGGCCAGGCACAGTGAGGAGCCAGGTAGAGGAAGGAGCTGGGGTGCACTCAGCTTTTTCCCAAAGGGCTTGGCTTGTGATGATGTTGAGGTTTTCCGTTTTTTTTTTTAGGATAATAAAAATGTGGCATGCTTTTAGGTAATGGAGAAGAAGTTGACAAGGAGGTGATAGAAGGAGTCAGGGTCAAGGGGGCAGGGTGGTGATGGGCTTATCCAGTACAGAAGGGGAGGAAAGACAGAGCCTTCACTGGAGTCTGAGGGAAGGTAAGCAGGATAGAGGAGCAGGGTGATTCTTCTACCAGTAAATTCTGCAAGGAAATTCCAGCCAGTTCTTGATGTCTAAATAATTCATGAGGAAAGGAGAGTGGAGAGCAAGGCTGAGTGCCCGGAGGGAAGCAAATGTCTGTGAAAAGGGAGAGGAGGAATTACGAATTCTGACCCATTGATCATTTTGGATGCCCCCTGGGAGGGAGGTGTTTGAAACTGACTGGCCTTGTGCAGGAAGGCTTGGCATTCAGGAGGTGGGATTGCTGGAAATCTCAGAGACTAGGAAGGAAGCCATTCTTTTTATTTTTTTTTAAATGTTTTATTTATTGATATTTCAGAGAAAGGGAAAGGCAGATTTGGCTGCTGTAAACGAACTCCAGATGCATGCGCCACCTTGTGCATCTGGGTAGCCATTCTTTGTAGGCCATTCTGGGAGTAGCAGTGTGAAGACTTTGTGCTTTGGGCTTCTGCTGTCATCTTGAAAAACTTCCTATAAGAAAGCTCGTATGCAGAGCTTTCCTTTAATTGTGGCTGATTGGCCATCTAGGGGGCAGGGTCACTTGCACTGTGTCACAGAGATGACCTTCTCAACGATGTGGCCTGTGAAGGACAGTCGGCCTCTGCTTTATCAGAGGCATTTCAATGTTTGTGAAGGTCAAGGGCTTCAAACTGTGGCATTAAGGCACCCAGGTATGAACTTACATCCAGTGAAAGACCCAGGTCACTGCATGACAGGCTCTAAGCTTTGCCTTTAACCCAGGAGCCCATGACCTTTTTTTGTCTAGCTAGCTGACCCACATGCCCGTGTCGTCTTCCTTAGCACGTGTGGTAGCAGTGTCATTTGGGACAATTGTGACTTGGGGGAGAATGAAAGTCATTTTCTGTATGTGGCTCCAAGCCCAGGGCTTCTTGACCTCAAATCCATTTCAGTGGAAGAGTGGGAAAAACCAGACATAGAAGGGTTTCTGTTGAGGAATCCACTGATGCGGAGTTGTCTTTTGTGGTTGATGTGGCCCCAGAGGAGGAAAAATGGGGGAAGCACTGTGTACCCCATCTCTGACACCTCGTCCAAGTGCCTAGTACCTGACATACATCTGGTGAGCAAGGTCTTCCAGGTTAAGAGCAATGCCTACCATTTGGTATGTCAGGAGAGCTACCTCCAGTCCCCTCCTGTGAGGTGCTTTTGGCTTCTTTTTGGCCCTTTTCACCTCAGATTTTGCCAACTGCTCGTAGTTGCTGCCATCATTGACATTAACATCTTTGGCTAGCATGACTTTTATTTCAGCACTGCCCACCACCACAGATGTAGAACTGATCTGGAAAAGTCATACTTGAATTTACCAGGGTTGAACTAGTACTTTTGTGAGCAGTTCAGATGATTGCTTTTAGAGGTGTTGTCCATAGGCATTTTCCAAAGAACCGATTCAGACTAGGTAGGAAAGTTATGTGCAGGAGCTTCCATTCAGTGGTGGACAAGATGTGCTCTCAGAAAATAAAACAGCCAGGAAGACTTTTAAGCAGGTGGGCTGAGAGAGGAGGCACAGTTATGGATGTGCCCCAGGGTCCAGCAAGAGCCCACTGTCCGCAGCCTTCACCCTTTTTTCACCTTCTAGGTAGGTAGAGGGTGGAGGCTTTATGTAATATCAGGGACATGGAGAGCAGTGGTCATAGTTTAACTTAAAAATATCCTAAATGTCAGCCAGGACAGATGGCTTAGCGGCTAAGGCACTTGCTTGCAAAGCCTAAGGACCCATGTTCTATTCTCCAGGTCCCAGGTAAGCCAGATACACAAGGTGACAAAAGCATGCAATGTCGCACATGTGCACAAGGTGGCGCACAAGTCTGGAGTTTGGTTTCTGTGGCTGGAGGCCCTGGCATGCCAATTCTCTTTCTCTTTCTCTCATTTTGTCTCTATTGCTTTCTCTCTCTCATAAAAAAAAAAAATAAATAAATCCCAAACATACACTAACCAGGTACCCTTCAAGATCTCCTTCACATGGAATAAAGCTGTGTCCATCAATCCTGTTTCTTATTTCTAATCCTGTAGCCATCTTAAATATTCATAGTGGCCTTAGGAGTTAAGAATACAAGCGGGCTGGAGAGATGGCTTAGCGGTTAAGCGCTTGCCTGTGAAGCCTAAGGACCCCGGTTCGAGGCTCAGTTACCCAGGTCCCACGTTAGCCAGATGCACAAGGGGGCGCACGCATCTGGAGTTCATTTGCAGAGGCTGGAAGCCCTGGCGCGCCCATTCTCTCTCTCTCCATCTGTCTTTCTCTCTGTGTCTGTCGCTCTCAAATAAATAAATAAATAAAAATTAAAAAAAAAAAAGAATACAAGCGCTTGTTCCATCCCACACTTAATTAGATAACCTTGTACAAGTTACTCCAAGTCTTAGTTTCTTTAACTCTGAAGTGAGCACCCCAATATTCCCTCTGCCACGTCATGTGGTCACCTGAGAATGCAGAGACAGTTTCTGCAGTCCACTCCCCATTGTGCTGGCCAGGTTCCAGAGCCATTAAGTACTCCCCGGTAGTCTCTCTCCTGCTTTGTGCTAATCCTTGAAGGTGGCCATCAGGTGAGGTGCTGGGCAGCACTGCTAGCGTTCTGAATACTCTCCTAAAATAGAAAAGTTACTTCATGTGAGACTTCACATTTTTTAGCTGGCATTTTTTTTCATTAGACAGTACTCTTGCAGAATAATAAAATGGAATGAATTTGTGAAGTTGTCTACATAATGAGGCCAGTGTGGCACAAAAGCAATGAAGTCCTTGAAAATGCGGGCCAGATTTTCTTCTATTTGTAAAGCTTTAAAGTACACACGAGAGAAGAGAGAAAACCCAGCTGCCGCTCCTGCCTTTTGCCTCTTTGGTTCCCTCCTTAGACCTCACATTCCCAGCACCTGGGAACCATGTCTCTTCTACCATCAGCTTCCCAGAGTCTAGCAAGCTCCATGATGATGATGATGATGATGATGATGATGATGATGATGATGATAATAATAACAACAACAATAATAATAATAGCAACAACAACTGCATAGTAAATTAAAAAATGTATTTTTTCACTTAGAGCTTTTTGGGAAAAAATGAGGACACTGAGGTTAAGGACTGGGACCTAGAGTGTTGTAGGATTGGTGTGACTAGTCATTGTGACGGTCATTCTCCCTACAGTGAAGTCTTCGGATTTCGTACTTGGTGTGATGGAGCTTGGACTTTGGATTTGGACAGACTTGGGCTGGAACATGGTTCTGCCACCTTCCAGCTCACTGATGTTGGGGGAATTGACCTGCTCTTCCTGTTATATCACTGGCTATGACAGCAGTTATATGGAGTTGTGGGCATGAAACCTATCCCTGGGTTCTTTCTTTGCCTTTCTTTTTGGACCATTCAGTGACACATCGCTGGCACATACTTTTCTTGTTCCTCAGTCAGCACTGAAGATGGGACTTTAGGAAGTGGCCTGTGGCCTGTGGCTTGATCTAGTGACTGACAAGTTGGAATCCTAGGTTGCCTAGGAGCTTGTGATACAGTTCTTTGTCACATATGGGCTTTCTTCACAACCCCAAATTCACTGTGTAATTTTCATCTTCATTTCCCACTCCTTATTCCAAACTGTCTTGGGTCCTCCTGGGCTTCTCCATGAGCCTCTCTCACCGGTCTTCATGATTCTTTTATTTCATTGTCCCTCCCCAGGCACCAGGTCTCCAGAGAGCAGCAACAGTGGAGCCAGAGCAGGCCCTGCCTTTGCTTAAAGACACCTTGCAGAACATACTATAGCTCCAAAGGATTGCTTTCTGCCTGGCCGCTCCTCCATCAGCCTTGTTCTCTTTGGATATAGTATATTTCCTAAGTCAAGGCTGTCTTTTTTTTTGGCTACTTCTCCTGGACCATCCTGGAGGGGGAGCACCCACCCCCTCTGCTTTTACCTGAGGCTGGAAGCCTCCAGGCCTTGGCTCTAATGTCACATTTTTTGTATGTCACAACCCATCAGGACTTACCTTTGTTATGATTACCTGTTTCCTCCTACTCAGAATAAAAGGCCTCACAAAGAATAGGAGCCCTGTATACTCACTGCGCTCTGCTTCTGTCATGGAACATAACGAGCTGTCTGTCAATCTTAGTTTAAGAATGAAGCCATGAGAAGAGAAACTCAATCGGCAAATTCTCCTGACATATGTCTAGTGTGGGGAAGATTTTGTTAGTGTTTGTGAGGTTGTGGTCCACTCAGTGTTAGAAATGAAAAATACTTCTCTGGTCATAAATGAGGGTGTGATAATACTAACCATGGAACCTTGCCTAGGAGATTCCAAATCGTCTATTCTTGGTACATGGCTTATTTATTTGGGTAGTATTGTGGAGTTAAATTTAAAAAGTCCTATTAATTAAAAAACAGAATCATAGATTCAATTTCATTAAGCCTCCATATATTTTATACACTAATAACAAGAGTCATAAATGCCACATTGAATCCAAGTATAAGATAGGAAATATATTCTTTAATAACTAAAAATGTCTGAAACTTAGGTTAATAGCATTCCTTATAACTTGTAATTTTATATGCCTTCTACTAGTTGGTTCATGACTTACCTCAAATCAGTTTAATTACCACTAGAATTGGGTCCTAATGAGTTGAGAACAAGTTGTTGAAACAAGGAAAAAACAGAATGCCAGCAAAATAAGAAGATGGTGGATGACTGAAAATAGCCCTCTTTACTTAGCATACATCTCCAGCATCTCTGATCTTTCATCAGGGAGAAAAAAGGGACTCAGGAAAGCAATGATGGCTTGAGACCTCTAGGTGCAGCTCCCGTGATCTGGAACCAGGCACTACGAAACAGGGTGGTTGTCTTGCACATAGTCACAGGCTATGGTGCCCCGGTGAATCTTGAAATCATTCATTTTTCCTCATCATGGCATCATTAGTCCTGTTTCTGTCATCCATCAAGCCCCTGCACAGGCTCAAATGAAGAGTTAGTGATTTAACAAGTAAATACTAACCTAGGCAGTGGCTATCCTCACACCCCACATGTTCAGACTGTTATCTGAGGCGAAACCAGTCAATTAAAAGCAAGTGAAGCTAGAGTGTTTTATAATTACTATTTTTTGTTTATTTTTGTTTGCTTGTTTGAGAGCAACAGACAGAGAAAGAGGCAGAGAGAGAGAGAAAGAGGGAGACAGGGAGAGGGAGAAAATGGGTGCGCCAGGGTCTCCAGCCACCGCAAATGAACTCCAGACACATGCGTCCCTTGTGCATCTGGGTAACGTGGGTCCTGGAGAATCAAGCCTCGAACTGGGGTCCTTAGGCTTCACAGGCAAGTGCTTAACCACTAAGCCATCACTCGAGCCCTCCTTTTTTTTTTTTCTTACTTAGCTTGGTTTACAGGTTTTCAAAACCAACATATGAAGAAAATTTCATATAGGCTTGTGACCCTGTACAGTCCAGGGATTTTCCTGAATCTAACCTTGTCACCTGTAAAATGCAGAGTGGCAGTTATGTAAGTAATTAGAAATCTGCATTGTGCCCTTTGTAAAGCGAAGGATCTAGCATGCCAGGATGAAGTCTGTCAGCCCTGCCACTCTGTTCTAGCCCCAGTGGAGCCTACTTTCTTTTAATGGTGTTGGGCTTCTAGATACCTGTGATCTGAAGCAGGTTGTGGTCAGAGACCTGGAAGAACGGCAAAGTGACATGAACATCAAAGAAGGAGAAGGAGAAAATTTGTTAGAACAAGTGACCTTAATTCTGAAGGTCGCATAGCTGAGCAGTGTGTATCCCACTGGCTTCTAGGGGAGGGAGACAGATTAAAAAAACTTTCAGAAATGATGTTATCTTGGAAGAGAGCACATTTGGTGTGAGTTTGGAAGGACAGGTTATCGTACTGATAGAAAACAAGGTCACGGTACTGAAATGACATTTCATTTAGAGGGAGAGCGTGAGCAGTGGGATGATGTGGGAAGGCTGAGGGCACATTGCTGAAGTGCTCCGTAGAAAAGGACCCGCCTGCCAAGTTATGGAAGGTGTCTTAGTAGGGGAACTTAAATGCAGTAGACATAGCAGGAGGTTGTTAAGAACCTGCTTAAGGAGCTGGCCAAAGGCTGTGTTCAAGGAAAGAGACTGGGTGACTGCTTAGAATGCTTTTGCAGGAGTTTTGGCAAGGAGTTATGAGAATAATTGAGATGAAAAACAAGAGAGACCAGAGGCAGGAAAGACCATGCTGACCTCTGATGTGGTGAAGGAGAGGTGTGGGGGAGATGGCTTTGAGCTTGTCGGTCTAGCTGAATGGGAGTCATGGAAGAAAGAGAGGGGGAGGCCGAGGAAGAGGAGAAAGGTGTGATTTCTCTCAGCATACAGCTCAGTGTGTGTGGAGGACAGGCTCTAGGATGCCTTTGCGGACTCCAAAACCCCTGCACTTTCAAGAGCCGTGGTATGAAGTTGCATCATATTTGCTGTGCCCTACACACACTTTCCCTTACACATTAAAACATCTCTAGATTACTCATAATACTCAGTTGTTACACCATATTGTTTGGGTAGTAATGACAAGAAAATTGTCTGTGCACGTTCAGTAGAAGGCAGTTTTCAAAAATACTTTTCAAGCTGGGCGTAGCGACGCATACCTTTAATCACAGCACTCAGGAGGCTGGGGTAGAAGGATTGCTGTGAGTTCAAGGCCAGCCTGGGCTAGAGTGAGACCATACCTCAAAATTTTTTTGTTTGTTTGATCCATGGTTGGTTGAATCTGCACATGTAGGACATGCAATTACAGAGGGCCAACTGTATATTGTTTAGAGCAGTTGGGGGCAATTATTTGTCAGACAGTAACACAGGTCTGGAACTCTTGATTTGGAGTTAGATTTTTGTGTTTTCTGATTGAGGCTTCTGACTAAAATTAGAGGCTTGCCTTCCATGGGAGAGAAAACAAAAGGAAAGATAGAGAAGAAAGAGAGAGAATGGACATGCAAGAACCTCTTGTTGACTACAGACTATCTGCACATGGCAATTTGTGCATGTGGCTTTATGTGGGTTCTGGGGAATTAAACCTGGACCAGTAAGCTTCCAAGCAAGTGCCTTTAACCGCTGAGCTGTATCTCCCACCCAAGAATTAAGAATCTTTAAAAAGCTACAAAGACGAATGCCTCCTACACATGAGAGCACTCCTTTTTTAAAATAGAAAATTGTGGCTGAATTCAGTAATACTAAACCTTTTTTATGAGAGAGGGAGAGAGAATTGGCATGCCAGGGCCTCCAAACTCTTTGAAGCCAAACTCTAGATGTGTGCACCATTTTGTGCACATGTGCAACCTAGTGTGCTTGCATCACCTTGTGTGTCTCGCATGCGTAGGACCTGGAGACTTGAACATGGGTCCTTAGGCTTTGCAGGCAAGTGTCTTAACCATTAAGCCATCTCTCCAACCCCCCAAACCTTTTTTGAAAAGAATGTTTTATTTTGTTGCCTCAGCTATTTCATTTGATGATATGGGTCAAATATCCCATCCCCTGAGGAGTGAGGATGGCATCTTACTGGACTCTATGCCACTCAGGTTGAGCATATCAACCCTAGACCTTGTTGGCCATGGAAGCCCTGTAGAGTTTGTATCTAGTGGCTTTCTCTTGAGAGTGTCCCTGAGCCATCATTGGGGTAAAATGACTCCTTGGACACCGGACACCAATATAAGGACACAACTGTCCTGAACCTAGTGATTTCTGCTGGTGTGATTTAGTGTTACTCTTTATTGTGGGGCACTTTTTCAGTGATTTATGGGAGTTATGTGCGATAAGGAAATGCACTGAATGGTGTTGTCATGTCTTCTTATTATATAGCACGTTAGAGGCAGAAAGATTCCACCTTTCATTTTCCACAGAGGAAGAGGCCCAGGAAATATAGATAAGTTGGTTAAGGTCACAAATTTGATCAAATGTGTGAAATTCTTAGAAAATCTATAGTTGAGGGATAAATGTGTTCTTAGAGGAACAATGACGGGATGCAGTATGGTGTTATGGGTAGAATACTTGGGTGGGAACCAGAAATCCTAGACCTTCGCTCACATTGTTGCCTCTCACATGTCCCTAGAAGCCATTTCCCCTTCCTTGCAATGGAGACTAATGTTCCTACCCCACTCCAAAAATCTTGAGTAGATGGAGACGAGAGACCTGATCTTACCACAAAAGTAAAATTGCCATAAAATATAGCAGATAGTTATAATTATGTAAGCTGTTTCTCAAGAATTAGAAAAAAACCAGTAGCATATTATTTCTATTTGCTGTAATTATTTGTCGTGTGAGTTTACTGGAGCTAGCCAAATGAATGCCTAGGCAAAAGCTCTTCAATTTTACCTTTTTATATATTTTTTGTTTATTATTTTTATTTATTTATTTGAGAGTGACAGAGAGAGAGAGAGAGAGAGAGAGAGAGAGAGAGAGAGAGAGAGAATGGGCACGCCAGGGTCTCCAGCCACTGCAAACAAACTCCAGACGTGTGCGCCCCCTTGTGTATCTGGGTCCTGGGGAATGGAGCCTTGAACCTGGGTCTTTAGGCTTCACAGGCAAGCGCTTAACTGCTAAGCCATCTCCTCAGCCCTATTTTAACTTTTGACTAAGGAAAGAAAGCTTCCATGTGTTAGCATGTGGTTTCTGTATTGGTGGTGCCACCACCAGCTTCTGCCTACCTGGGAGAGAAGCAGTTGGACTGCAGTATAAGCAGCGCTGTGCCAGGAAGCTGCCATGAGGACGCTGTGCCCCAGAAGGAAGGCTCACATTGTCCCTGCTAACATGAATCTGGCAAAACAAATCCACTGTTCTACTTTAGCGAAATGACATTTTCACTTCCTTTCCAGTAAGGAAGATTTTACTGTTGTTTTTTCAGACCTGACCCAGCACCAAATCTACGAAAATAACTACACTAGTGATTTTTATTCCTCTCTGTGTGTATGTAGAATAACAAACCCTCCCCAGTTTAAAGCTTGCTTTCTCCAGGGCTCTGTGTGTTTGAGGCAGACAGACTCCCGTGCTGTCGTTATTACCATAGCAAGCCAGAGCCCCAGATGTTTGTCCGTCGCTGTGAGAGAGAAAAAGGACTGGAAGGTACAGGTGAGTTGTTTCTTGTCACAGAGTATGTGAGAGGTGAGTTCCTGGACAGGGCCCCGCTGCGCTGACCTCTGATTTCCCATAAGCTGCGGCAGTTTAAGGCACAGAAGAGTTTTGAAGGGGGAACCACGGGGACGGGAGAGAAAGGAGTTCATTTTAGTTTGATTGGAAGTGAAAATTACAAACAAGAACCTTATTTTTGAAACAGTTTCCTTTATCCTCTTTAACAGAGGAAACACTTCTGTCTTCATTCTTCTGTTAGCCAGGCAATAGTTCTGAATTTATTCATTATCACTCGGGCAGGGTGCCTTCCAGAATACTTTTTCATAGCTGTCTGTGATCTTGACAGTGCCTGTGTGTTCGCGCAGTGGGGATTTTGGCAGCAAGGAAAGAGCTGTAGCCTGGTTTCCTGCAGGAAGACAGCTTACAAGATTCATTCTTGTGTGTTGCCTTTGTTCATTCTCGATCTGTGAAGTGGCTGGCATTGCCTTGGCAACTCCATTGGGAGCCAGGCACTGCTTTGTGGACGTCTGTTTCACTGCAGACTCTCCTAGGAACACCCTGGGCTTTGGCCAGCATGGGCACAGCCGCCTTGCTAGGGGAACAGAGCCAGTGCAGGGAGGGGCAGGGGATGTCTGGGGCCCTCTCTGGCTTAGCATAGCCATCCCTAGTCCCAGTGCCATCCCAGTATAGGTGTGAAGGAACAGCTGGCATGGAGAAGGCAGCCTAGCAATAGAGCTTTCTTCTGAAGCTACACCCGAGCTGCTGGACCCGTGGGAGGGTTTGGCAGCAGGGGAAAGAGCTGGTGGTTACTCCAGGTGTGAGGTGTTTTCCCCTCGTGTGTCCAGAGGATTTACCTGTGCCTTGGCAATTTGCAGGCCAGTTCCAAACAAGTGGGATGTTGGTGAACTGTGAAGCCAGACAAAAGAAACAACAAAGTTGAAGGAGTGCAGACAGGCAGGGTAACTCCAAGACTTAAAAATCTAGGAGGGGGGGCATGAGACCATGTTGGTAAAGAGACACAGCACATATCTCCTGTACCCACATCAGATGATAGAGTCATGCCCGTGTTGCCCGTTATGTACAAGGCATGTGTTGTCAGTACCTCGAGGAGCCAGGGTTGCTCCTTTGCGCACATTAGAAATTGAAATCATATAGGAAGTGTGCCCCAGGGGAAGTGCTCAGCACCTTTGTACCCAAGGAGGTATTCCATGGCCAAACTTGCTGGTTTTTTTCTGTAATTTTTTTTGAGACAAGGTATTACTGTGTTCACATTGGCATCAAAATACTGAGCTCAAGCGGTCTTGCTCCAGCCACATGAATTGCTGGCATTATAGGCATGTACTATTGTGCCTGGTTTAGCTTGTGGAATTTTAACAAGGACTTTAACTTTTACCCTACCCCTGTGCCCTGCCTTTCCTGGATATCACCTAAAGCAATGGCCTGTGGTTTCCCCAAATATGGTTTCTTTTTGAACCTACTGAATGAAAAACCCTCAAGAAACAGACTGTTTGGGATTTGCCTTCCTTAGAGCTCCACCAGAAGCAGAGACAGACCACATACTGCAATTTGCTTTGAGAGGTGATCCCTAGAAACTCTGAAGCATAGGACCATTGTGTGACACCGTGGGAGTTGCTACCATGAGCAAAGTGGGAGGTCAGGAGAGAATCTGGAGTGGGAGGTCAGGAGAGGAGCTGGAAGTGGGAGGTCAGGAGATGAGCTGGAAGTGGGAGGTCAGGACGGGAGCTGGAAGTGGGAAGTCAGGAGAGGAGCTGGAATTGGGAAGTCAGGAGAGGAGCTGGAAGTGGGAAGTCAGGAGAGGAGCTGGAATTGGGAAGTCAGGAGAGGAGCTGGAAGTGGGAGGTCAGGAGAGAATCTGGAGTGGGAGGTCAGGAGAGGAGCTGGAAGTGGGAGGTCAGGAGAGGAGCTGGAAGTGGGAGGTCAGGAGAGGAGCTGGAGTGGGAGGTCAGGAGAGGAGCTGGAGTGGGAGGTCAGGAGAGGAGCTGGAAGTGGGAGGTCAGGAGAGGAGCTGGAGTGGGAGGTCAGGAGAGGAGCTGGAAGTGGGAGGTCAGGAGAGGAGCTGGAAGTGGGAGGTCAGGACGGGAGCTGGAAGTGGGAGGTCAGGAGAGGAGCTGGAAGTGGGAGGTCAGGACGGGAGCTGGAAGTGGGAGGTCAGGACGGGAGCTGGAAGTGGGAGGTCAGGAGAGGAGCTGGAAGTGGGAGGTCAGGACGGGAGCTGGAAGTGGGAGGTCAGGACGGGAGCTGGAAGTGGGAGGTCAGGAGAGGAGCTGGAAGTGGGAGGTCAGGAGAGGAGCTGGAAGTGGGAGGTCAGGACGGGAGCTGGAAGTGGGAGGTCAGGACGGGAGCTGGAAGTGGGAGGTCAGGAGAGGAGCTGGAAGTGGGAGGTCAGGAGAGGAGCTGGAAGTGGGAGGTCAGACCAGCTGCAAGCATTGTGAGGTGTTGTCTAGGTCTGGATAATTCCATGGGTATGGTAGCAAAGCCAGTTAAGTCTGCAAGTGTCTATACCAGACCTGGTTCCTCATCTTTCCTGAATTGGCTTTATGACTGAGCATGGAAACTTTATTTACTCTGAAAGAATAAAGAGAATAGCACCCTTTCAAAAAATTGTGGGGTATCTCCCCACCCCATTCTTTGTAGCTGAGCTCAGCAGACGCAGACTTGTGGGCTTGGAGGAGCCCAAGATGTGATTTTACACTTAGGTAGTGTTGTGAGGGCAAGGAATGCCCAGTTTTGAGTGACTCACTTTCTGTATCTCTTCCTTTAAAGGCTCATGGCTGGGGAAGTTTGATGTACTACAAGGGCTTGGTATAATTTGTTCATGAGTTCTTGTGGTGGAGAATTACACCATCATGAACATCTTCGAGAATGCCAGGCAGTGCCATAGAGCTTTTATTTGCATCCGTTGTACCTTATCTTCCTGTGAAGCCTGAACTGTGATGTATTGTTACTTTCATCATACAGATAAGGAAAGCAAGCTCAGAGATAGTCTTCCGTATTTACCACGATACTGCTCTCATTTCCGGACATTTTGTAAATGTTAACTGCAGAACCGTATGTTATGTTACCATGCCAATATGTTGCTTTTTCTATAATGTACATTAAAATGAGTGTTAGGACATGTTGACTTATAAAATTTGGTATTATATACAAATCAGTACCATGCAGAGATGCCATTCCATGCCCACTAGGAGGTGTTCTATTCAGTGTTGCATTGCTGGCAGAACACACCCAACCATGAGCAGCTTGTGGGAAAAAAAAATGTTTTATTTTGGCTTACAGACTCAGGGGGAAACCCCATGATGGCAGGGGAAAACAATGGCATGAGCAGGGGGTGGGCATCACATCCTGGCCAACATCAGGTAGACAATTTCCCCAGGAGAATGTGCCAAACACTAGCAAGGAGAAGCTGGCTATAATACCCATAAGTCTACCCCCAACAATACACTTCCTTCAAGATGCTTCAGTTCTCAAATTGCCACCAGGTGGGGACCTGAGCATTCAGAACACATAAGTTTAAGGGGCCACCTAAATCAGGTCACCACAGATGGCTGTAATATAAAGATAGACAGTAATGAGTAGTGAGGATGTGGAGAAATTGCCAAGGAGGTAAAGAAATTGGAACCCTCATACATTGCCAGTAGGAATGTTAAATGGTGCACCCGTTTGGAAAACAATTTGTCAGTTCTTCAAAGAGTTAAATGTAGGGTTACTACAGGCAAGTAAATGCCCAACTTCATTCTCAGAGGAAGCATAACATAAAACCTTGTACATGGCCCTGGGGAACTGGATAAGAGCAAGCATGAGAGCTTGAGTTTGATCCACACTACCCATGTAAAAAATCAAGGTGTGGCATATAACCTCAGTGGGGAGACAGGATGGAGAGAGGAGAATCTCTGGGGCTCACTGATTAGCCAAAAAATGTACAGTTCTAGGTCCACTGAGAGAATCTTATCTCAAGGAAATGTCAAGGAAGAGACATAGAGGAAGGAAAACACCTGATGTTCCCCTCTGGCCTCTGTGCCTGTGACTGTGGGGCACATGCATCTGTACACATACATTCATACACACACCACCGCCACCACCACATTCCCTTCCAGAAAAATCTGTTCATGGATGTTCATAATAACCCCCAAATAGAAGCAACCCAAATGTTCTGTCAGCTGATGAACTGGTACACAGAATTCAATAGATCCATCCAGTAGTATATTCTTTAGTCACAGAAATGAAGTAATGATATGTGCTAGGATGTGGATGAGCCTTGGAAGCATAATGTTAAGTGAAAGAAGCCACTCACAAAGGCCATGCACGATATGATCCTACCTGTGTGAAATGCCTAGAACTGAAGACTAAAAGCAGCTTAGTGTTTTCTCCCAGCAGGGGAAAGTAGAGGCAGGAAATGGAGACTAGCTTCTAATGAGTATAGTGTTTCTTTCTGGGGTGAAACAGACCAAGATGGTTGTAGGAACTTGGTTTTTATTGCTGACCTCTTAATTACACACTTTGCTTATGGCATGTCAGTATATCTTAATAAACCTCTCCAAACTTCTGGCAGGATAGTTGTGTTGTATCCACAGTAACCCAAGGACTTTTAGTTAATATTTTGGAAATATTCTTTCAGGTTGTTGTGAATGCCCTTCATAGCCAATGAGTTTATCTTGTTAAATATCTTCTCATGCAAACTAATATAATGCTTAAGTGATGTCTTGACTTTAGGCTCATAGCGGGGGGAGTTTGGTGTTAGCTTTGGAGTCTTCCAAGTAAAACCAGACCCATGCAGCTTTTCCAAGCAAGTACGGTTGCTTTTCTTGTGTGTCAAACAGAGGAAAGAGGTTTGGAGGGTGAACTTTTAGCTTCCAGGTAGATGCAGAGCTGCCGTAGGCAGGTGCCTTTGGTCTTGTTCTGGAGGACTGTTGTGCTTCAGGGTGGCAGGTTTACAATTTGTATAGCACACAGCTTTATAACGTATATTGTTAGTTGAGTTGAACACAGGTTGGGCTCCTCCTGGTCTCATGGAGATGCATGCTGTACATTGCAAACAGATTGAATGACCGCTGCGTCCACATTCATTGATGCAACAGCTCTCATAGCAATGACTCTTTGTTCCAAAATGGACTAATTAGTTTTGTGTATTTGGAGATACAAAACAGGAAAGATATTTTAAGAAAGGTCTGTGATATGTGGAGAGAGCAAGTGATTTTACGCAGAGTCTAGGCCCCAGGTAGCAAGTTTCTGCCTACTGAACTGTCTGCAAGTCATCTGCTCTCTCCTGACCCCCCTTTCTGGAGACAGTGGGCTGGTATGACCTTGAAGGACCTTTTGGCTCTGAACAATTCTAGGATTTTTCCTTAATTTTCCATAGCTACCCTCACATCTGTCTTTTAGCCTCTGATCAACCTTTGCTCACTTTCTGGAACTTCCTTCTGTGAGCATGCCCACTAATTTCTTGCTAATCTTGCCCTTCTTCTTGGATCCAAGTCCTTCCTTTCTTGAGGTCTTCCATTAGTACAGTTCATGGTTAACAATTGTCTAATGGCTCCTCCTTGTGTGGTTTCATAATCACTTTGATTCAGTCTTTCCTATTAATCTTGGCATTTGTTGTATTGTTTGCTTCCTGCTTTTTAAAAAAAAAATTAATTATTTATTTGAAAGAGAGAGAGAGAGAAAGAGGCAGAGAAAAAGGGAGAGAGAGAGAATGGGTGCACCAGGGCCTCCAGCCACTGCAAAAGAACTCCAGACGCATGCACCCTTGTGCATCTGGCTTACGTGGGTCCTGGGGAACCAAACCAGGGTCCTTTGGCTTTGCAGGCAAACGCCTTAACCGCTAAGCCATCTCTCCAGCCCTGATTTAAATTTTTTTTTTTTTTTTGAGGCAAGCCCAACAGACTGGCCTTTATTTTTTCATGCGAGTAAGTGAGAGAGAACTGGTGTGCTAGGGCCTCCAGCCTCTATAAGTGACCTCTAGACACGTGCACCACCTTGTGTGCATATGTGACCTTGTGTGCTTGTGTCACCTTTTGCATCTGGCTTCGATGGGATCTGAAGAGTTGAACATGGGTCCTTAGGCTTCACAGGCAAGCACCTTAACCGCTAAGCCATCTCTCTAGCCCTTTTCTCTGCTTTTAAAAGAAACATTTATAAGCCTTTTAGGAAGCCAGCACTGTGTAAAGGAAGAAGGCTTTAAATCAAATCCCCAAAGTTATTTCTACAAAACAAGAGAGGTATGACATAGCTGGTTTTCCACTTTGTGAGATGGAGGTGGTAACACCTACCTTGCAAAGTGACTGTGAGGACTTGGAGATTGAGTATGGACTGTAGGGTTGGGTGATCTTGGGGGATAGCGGAGCAGGAATGAAGTCACCTAACAACTGTAATGATTTGTTCTCAGAAACTTCCTTCTTGTTGTAGTCAGGTTCTCATTGCTGGTAGAAATCACCTTACCAAGAGCAGCTTGTGGGAAGAAGAGGTTTATTTTGGCTTGCAGACTCAAGGGGAAGCTCCACAATGACAGGGAAAAGGATGGCATGAGCCAAGGGTGGACATCAACCCCTGACCCACGTAAGGTGAACAACTGGAACAGGAGAGTGTGCCAAACATTGGCAAGGGGAAACTGGCTATAGCACCCATAAGCCCAGCCCCAACAATACACTGCCTCCAAGAGGTGTTAATTCCCAAATCTCCATCAGCTGGGAACCCAGCATTCAGAATACCTAAGTTTATGGGGGAATCACCTGAATTAAACTGCTGCCACACTCCTCAAGGTATTTCTGTGTCTGAAGATAATTCCGCAGAGGGAATTTAACTCCTTTTTTTAATGTTTTTATTATTATTTTTTCCTTAGTAAAGCTAGAAAAATAAACACCATTCAAATATAATTGCAATCTCTGGTGACAACTTGTCAATCTTCAAGATTGTTCTTGGATTACTTCTTAATAATCTTCACAAGGATGATTAATTTCACCTTTTCCAGTGTCTCTTCTGCTGCTCATCTTCTGAACAGCCTAGAGTCTTCTGCTTTCCTTTGTCTCACAGTAGAGTTCCTTGCAGGCTGGGGAACAGTTGCTGGGGAACAGGTCAGAGGTATTAATAGGCAGGCCATATGGTTCACAGACATTCTGCTCTCAACAACTTGATAGGAATTCTGGTGGTATGATTTTTGTTTTTAATTTTAACTGTAAAAGTGTAAGAACCATCTGTTGTTATTTTTTTTTGTATGTGATCCTGGTAAACTATTAATTTTAGTTACATTGCTCCCATGTAATTGCACTACTGTACATGAAAGCTTCATGACAATGCTGACAAGCTTGGTATTCAGAGGAGCTAATATGGAGTGTCTCATCAGATTCTTTCATCAGGTCTGTCCATTCACACTGAAGTCTCGGGATTTCTGGCTTTTATTTTAGTTTTTCATTTACGAGAGGGGGGGGGAGAAGGGAGGGAGAGAGGGAGAGAGGTAGGGGGGAGAATGACCATGCCAGGGCCTCTAGCCACTGCAAGCAAACTCCAGATACATGCACTACCATGTGCATCTGCTTACATGGGTTCTGAGGAATCAAACCTGGGTCCTTAGGCTTTGCAGGCAAGTGTCCTAATTGCTAAACCATCTCTCCAGCCCTCTGGCTTTTATTTTAGCTGGTTAAATGCTTTAATTGTAGCAGTCCATTTGATTGGTTAGGAATAGGTCACGTATTCATTGCCTTGGAGCAAACCAAATAGAGTCACATGATAGTGATGCGAAGGTGTGGTAGGGCTTTTTCATTTAAGATCATGGAAGCCTTCAAGGAGAGATGAGATCTGGAGGGTAAGGAGATAGCCAAGTGAAGATCTGAAGTGAGAGAATCCCAAGAAGGCAGGTTAAGTAAGAGCCCAGGCTCTGAGCAGGGAATGAACAGTGGCAGTCCAGCGGGCCAGTGCAGTGAGAGCGCGGAGTGCAGGGATCCCAGGGTAACGGGCTGCTGTAATTGTGGTGGCTTGGTTCTGGTGTTCCCATAGACTCGCGTGTTCTCACTGCTAGATCCCCAGCTGGTGGCAATTTGGGAAATGGAGCCTTCTGGAGGTGGTATGTTGTTGGGGGCGGGCTAGTGGGTATTATAGCCAGCTTCCCATTGCCAGTGTTTGGCCCACTCTTCTACTGCTGTTGAACACTTGATGTCGGCCAGGAGGTGATATCCACCCTCTGCTCATGCCATTGTTTTCCCCTGACATCATAGAGTTTGCCCTTGAGTTTGTAAGCCAAAATAAACCCTTTCCTCCTACAAGCTGCACATGGCCAGGCGTTTTCTGCCAGTAAAGCAAAGTTGGTGCAACAGTAAGTATAATAGGAGCCATAGGAGAGTGTTGAGGAGGTGATGTCATCTGACTTGGTCTTAGGATTCTTTTTTTTTTTTTTTTTTTGGTTTTTCGAGGTAGGGTCTCAGTCTGGCCCAGACTAACCTGGAATTCACTATGGAGTCTCAGGGTGGCCTTGAGCTCATGGCGATCCTCCTACCTCTGCCTCCTGAGTGCTGGGATTAAAGTCGTGCGCCACCTTGCCCGGCAGTTTTAGGATTCTTATTGTAGAGTAGAGAAGGGATTATTAGGAGGTAAAAGGGCAGCAAGGACTTTGTCCAGGAGGTTATGGTGGTTTTGTAGGAGAGATTGATGGAGAAATGGTGAGCTGGTGTGTGGTATAGATGGTGAGAAGTGAGGTTTGGATATATTTTGGATATAATATCTTTGGTCCATACTGAATGGTTCTTAGGTATCCAGTTTATCTAGTGATTGCTGGTACAACTCTTACTCAGATATGGAAGATATGATGGTTCTCTGTTGGCTAGTTAAGTCTGGAGTACTAATGGTCACCCACACAAGTAGAATTATCTAGTAGGTATATGAATCTTTGCACGATTAAGGCTGATACAGTCATTAAAATTACATGAAAGTCAGGCTGGGAGAGATGGCTTAGTAGTTAAGGCACTTGTCTATGAAGTCAAAAGGCCCAGGTTCAATTCCCCAGGATCCACATAAGCCAGATGCACAAGGTAGCACATGCATCTGGAATTCATTTGTAGTGGCTGAAGGCCCTGGCATACCCATTCTCTCTCTTTCTCTTTATATATATATATACACACACACACACACACACATACACACACACACACACAGTACTAGAAATCGGACCCAGGTTCTTATGCATGCTAGGCAAGCACTCTAGTACTGAGCCATGCCCTCAGCCTTCTGTAAACTTTAGTTTTTATTGTTGTTTTTTTTTTTGAGGTAGGGTCTTGCAGTAGCTTAGGCTGACCTGGAACTCACTATGTAGTCTCAGGATGACCTCAAACCCACAGTGATCCTCCTACCTCTGCCTCCCAAGTTCTGGGATTAAAGGTATGTGCCACCATGCCCGGCTGTAAATTATTTTTTGTTACATACTATACATAATTGTATGTGTGATTTAAAAATATTTTACTGAGAATTTTAATACATGAAAATAGTGTAGTTGGATTGTATTCCTTTACTATTAAAGGAGAAATAGAATCACGATGGATTTTTTTTTTATAGGTAGTCAGTCAGGGACCAAGCCCAAAGGGAACAAGGAGATGCCACCTCGCCTGCTCTGGCATAACCAGAACTCACGTCTGATCTAGTCTCATCCAAGACGTCTACGAGCAGTTTTTCAGTTCCCCAATTGAAACTTCCCACTTCTTCCTCGGCTTAGTGCCTGCACCTACTGGCTCCTCCTGAGCCAGTGCCCTGAGTCCCTGAACCAGGCAGGCCTTTCCCTCACACCTGAGTCTGGTGACCAAGCTTAAAGTAATTATATGTCTGCCACCCTTAACAGGGCCTGTCTGAGTGTGGTGGGTCTCTTGGCTTGGCTTGCTGCATTCTGTAGGCACCACACTCTCTTCACTCCCCCTTGGGTATTGTATGCTCTTCCCCTTCCAGCATGGCTGGGAAGGGGAAGGAAAGTTCGTCTTGGTTGGGACGTTGCTGCGAGGTGTCTTCTCTCTATTTCCCTCTAAGCTCTAAGTCTTTGGTACCTAATCTGTTCGCTTTCTCGTGTATAGGGGGAAGGCTTGCGCTCCTGTGCCCTGTTTTTGTGCAACACATGCTTTTCCTGATCATTTGGCCTGGGCTCCCCTACTTTGTCTTCCCCACCTTCTCCTTGGGCTTCTCCCCTGGAGCTCTCCTGGCCTGGACCTTTCTAGCCTTCTCTAGATATCCCTTTTTTGCCTGGCAAGGGATTTCCTTCTGACCTGAGTTTTTCTAGCCTTCCCCTGGATACCAAATTCTCCCTAAATAAACCTTATAATTCACAATTTACCCTTCTTGCAGTCCATTTACTCAATTATTTGTTAAAATGGACAAAAACTTAAAAGTTGGGGTTCACTGGCCAGAAACCCACCATCACCCCAAATCCCATAACAATAGTACCTTCTTTTGTCCCCTCTACCCTACTCCTATGCCACTGAGCACCCTTCTCTTTCCGGCAGTCTTTCTTCTGTTTTGATGTCTCATTCTTTTTGTCTTTCTCCATTCTCTATGTCAAAATGTTGATGGGCTCAGAACTGTGCAGGTCTTGTGGGGGTAATGACATCTCCTGTGAGGTCCTGAATGTACCAGGTCTATGTCTGGATGACGGTGTGCCTTCCCACCCCATGGCTCATACATTCTTCCTGGCTTCATCTTCCCCAACGTTCCCTGAGAGTTGGAGAGATGTCTCCTTTAATGTTGGATCCTCAGCAGCCTCTCAGTGTCAGCTTTGGTGAGTTTTGGGTCTCCGCAATGTCAACTGCCATTTCTCCAGGGGAGCTTCTCTGGCTGGCAGTGAGAGCAGTACTAAGCTTCTTTCTGCAACCTCCTCTGAATTGTTCCCTGAGCCCTCGTTGGAGTGGTAGAGAGGATGCGTCCAGTGTTAAGCCCTGGGATTTCTCTTCTTTGCATCACCTTGATGAGTCTTGGGTCTCTCCAGTGTTTCGTGGCATGTGTAAAATAAGTTTCTCTAATCAAAAGGAGAACAGAGGCTGGGGAGATGGCTCAGCAGTTCAAGGTACTTACTTGCAAAGTGGGCTGACCTGAGATGGATTCCCATAAAATTTACTCATGTAAAGCCAGATGTACAAACTGGGTATTTGAAGTTTGTTTGCAGTGGCAAGAGGCCCCTGGTATGCCCATTCATTCTCTCAGAAATAAATAAAAAAATATATTTTAAAAAGCGAGACTAGCATTAACCAATGGGCATAAACATATACATTTAGAAAGTCATTTGGTGGACCCCGTGTATCTATTTTGCCAAAGAACTGTGGTAGCTTCCCTCTAGGGCCTATGTCCATTCCAAGCCATAGGCTTCTGACTCTGTTCTCAGCACCAGGCAGGAATTGCCTCCCAAGGAGTGGGCCTCACATCCAATCAGAGAGCAGTTGGTTATACCATGTAAATCTTTACTCTTACCTTTTACCCTAATGATATTAGGTTGAATTTTACAAATGGATTAAAAACCAACAGAGTTGTCAATGGATTGTAGGGAGGAATATTATTTGGTTATTCAACCAAATACTAGGTCAGTCCATTAACTGAAGGGAACAAAACTGGGAATAAAACATCAGAAAATAATCACTTTTCATAATTTTGTCAGAATGGCTCTTGTTCTGTTGCTGTGCATGTAAACATCTATCTCCCCACTTTTATGGCACCTGAAAAGTCTCCATTTTTTCTTTTCTTTTTTATTAAGTAGAAACTTTATTTGAACACATCCTGTGTTGGTACCATCATTTCCTTCTTCCCTGCAATTCTCCATTTTTCTAAGGTCATATTAAGTAGTTTGTTTACCTGGTTGCCCAATCCTGTTTTCAAAGACTCAAGCAAGCACAGTGTGTATGCTTTCTCCTCCACGGTGATTAATGAGGAACCATTAAGCCAGTCTGACAGCTCTGTGCCTACTTGATGTGAAGGTTATAGGATGTAACAAGCCTTGCTCTGGGACCCCTCGTGAGCAGTTATCTCTTTAAGGAGCTGCTGTCCTTGGTTGGTTCCTGGTGTCCAGAGCCCCTTGAAGGAGGTGCAAGTAGACACGGAGGCTCTTGGCTCCCTTCTTTCCTCCCTCCCCTCTGTCATTTTGGGAAAAGAGGAAAACAGAAATAAAGAGAAAAGTCCTCCTGGGCGGGTCAGGCTGTGGGAGAAGGCAGAGAAGGGTTGCTTGCTGGTCTGGGTGCTACAGGTAGAGAGATGTGTTGTTTGGACCTGTGGTTCCCTGCTCCTTCTGCCCCTGCTCCGAGCTGTGGCTGGCACATATGCAGTCACGCCTCATTTCATATACCTGAAGGCAGCAGCTCTCTCCCTTCCCCTCAGCTTACAGTTTCCTTCAGTTGCACCTGGTAGAGCTACTCTTCCCCGACCTTGAAATTTCTTATTTTACCATACAGAAGGGCCCCTTCCAGAAGCTTCCCTCCAGTTAAGGCATCATTTCTGCATTAAAGAAAAACACCGAGATCCTTCAGGACAAAACACAGTACTGTCTGAGAGCAGTGTTTTTAGTCTGGTCATGTACAAGAGCAGCTCCTCTGATCTGCTCATGTCACCTTCCAGTGAATAATACAGAGGCAGGTTATTTTGGTCTATAGTGCCTTATCGGAACTGGCTCTTGATTTCCAGTATGTGCCACCATCTTGTTTCTAGAACACAGCAGGCCCTTTGTTGTTTGCTCACCCTGGAATGTTCTTCCTCAGCCCTTTCTGAGTATCCATCCTTCTGATCCGTCACGGTGCTCTGAACTGACACCTCTTCAGCCACGCCTTCCTGTCTGTCCTGTCATCCCGTCTGTCCCACCATTTTATACCTGGGCATCTTGCATTTTTCTGTATGTTTGCTTCTTGCTTAGTAACTATTTGTTCCACTTGATTAAACAATTTACAAGCCAGGACTCCTTTTTGGCTTGTTCAGCAATTAGTCTGGAGTTAGCTCATAGTAAGTATATTCATCAAGGCCAGTGTTTCAGATTTAAGAATGTATTTTTTGGTCTCACATGCTTACATACAATACACATACACAGCGTGTTTTTGAGGTAAGAAACTGCCTTAAAGAATAAGATCTAGTTGCTTGTGGTGTAGCTACTAATATTAGTGCTTCTCAGAGCTAAATTTTTAATGTGTTTTTCCACCCTTTCTTTCACTTCTTTTTCAGCAAGGAAAGCCATATGTGTTTGATAGAGTGCTGCCACCCAACACCAGCCAAGAGCAGGTTTACAATGCATGTGCAAAGCAAATTGTCAAAGGTAAGTGCTCTTGCTTTATTTCCTCCTGAGCCTTTCAGAGTAATTGAAAACATTAAGTGATATTTTCAGCGTAGGAATCAATGTGCCTTGACTGTAAGCAGAGGCCTGTTAATTGGAAACACTGAATTACAGCATTAACTGTGGCCCTGACTTGCTGCACGTCAGGCAAGTTATTCAGTCTCTCTAGATCTCCTTTCTTCATTTGTCACCTTTTTTGGGGTAGAGTTATTCTGTCACCTAAAGCTTATAAAAGCGAAGTAAATTGTGGTCACAGTATTTTCGTCACAGTCTAAAAATACTACAGATATAGAGCCTCCTTTTCTTGAAGGGGGAAATACATGCTCTGTCTCTTTTTTGCTAATACCTCTCAGAAAAGAGACCTAAATTAGAAGAGTTCTTGCCATCAAGGAATTTCCTAGTGTCACCAAGTCTCATTATGATGCTGGCTGTTAAGTTGCTCATGTACCTCAGCATTTCTTAATTGTAATTTCATTTAGCCCACTTGCAGCCTTCCCACCTGAGCCTGACATTTATTCCGCTTAACAGGTAGCCTTAAGCCTGCTTTCTGTTTTAGAGCTTAATTCTTTTTATTTTTTTGCTGGGACTGGCCTTGGACCCAAAGGATTTGTGTGTCAGAGTAACAGCAGGGCGATGAACCAATTTACACGTTGCTCTCCCTTGCCCTTTCAAAGCAGGGGCGGGTTGGAGCTTGCCTTGGTGGGGCCTGCCATCTGGACAGAGCTAGGAGGCATCTTCTGCTGTTCTGCTCCTCATCGTCATACCGTTGCCTTCAAATTGGAATGCCATGGCAATTATATTTTCAAATGTCTTGATGCTGCCACTACTATAGGGAGCTAGGTATTTTTAAAAAAATAAAACACAAAACAAAATCTTTCTGTTTTAGTTTGGCTTGTTTTTAGAAGCTTAGCTAACTAACCTATTTGAAATTCATGAAAATCAGCCCTGGGTACATCTGTTAGATTAATTCTGACCCTGGACACCTGCGTGGGAGACTCACGTCAGTATGCAATGTTCCTTGCTGAGATATATGGTTATTCACATTCTTGTTGAAGACATCAATTAAATTTGAAGGTCTTCACAGTGAGATTATTATAGAAAGCTGAAGAGAAAAAAAATGCCCAAATTTGAGCTCCTTTTGAATTAGTAGCTTGCATGTGGTGTTAATTTTTATCTCTGTTTTACCTTTACTCTTTTGCCTCTCTTTTCATCTAAACACATGTCTTCTATTTTTGCAGCATGTCTTCCTTGGTTTGCTCCTCCTTGGGCTCTTCTCTATTCTTGAGCTTGTTCATAGCTTTTATTAAAGTAAGATTAATCACATATGTCCCAGAATTTCCTTCTTCTTTTTTTAAAATCCCTTTTCATTATCAGAAGCAAATAGTATTTGCCACATGCTGTGCTAAGCATGAAGGCCATTTAAGTACATCCCACCACCTCTGTGCCAATGTAATTAGAAATAGATGCACTCCATTAAAAAATATCCCGTGATTAGCAAACAATAATAACCATCTTAGAGTCTTTTTTGCTAGTATGTGATATCTTTCAAAAAACAGTGTTGTCTATAGTATGAAATGTCAGAAATAGGCAGTCCCACTCTGTTAACATGTACAAGTTTTATATTTTTATGTGCCAGCTTAAAAAAAATAAAACAGGAAGTCTCTGGGAAGGTCTTATGAAGATATGACTAAACTCTAGATAACTCACCACCCTATATAAATGGTGAGTTACAAAGAAAACTATCTAGAGTCTGTGGCCATACCACCCTAAATGCACCCGATCTTGTCTGATCTCAGAAGCTAAGCAGGGGTGGGACTGGTTAGTACCTGGATGGGAGAAAACCATCTAGAAAAGAATCAAGAATCAGGTTCTGGGCTGGAGAGATGGCTTAGTGGTTAAGTGCTTGCCTGTGAAGCCTAAGGACCCCGGTTCGAGGCTTGATTCCCCAGGACCCATGTTAGCCAGATGCACAAGGGGGTGCACGTGTCTGGAGTTTCGTTTGCAGTGCCTGAAGGCCCTGGTGCACCCATTCTCTCTCTCTCTCTCTCTCTCTCTCTCTGTCTCTCTCTCTCAGCCTCATTCTCTCTCTGTCTGTCCCTCTCAAATAAAATAAACATAAAACAGAAAATTTTTTTTTAAATCAGTTTCTGACCTGATGTGATAAGCAGATATTTCTAGGGTACCATAGCTGCATTATGACTATACCTACTTGGAAGTAATGAAGAGCAACATATTCTTCCTTGAAAAGAAATTGTTAGGGTTAAGAAAGGCCTGGCCAAACTCTTTAACATATCTGCCGAGGAGGGAAAATAGACTTCATTTCTGCACCAGCCAGGTAAAGCATGGCTGTATAAGTAAGAACTTCTTAGAGGACATGATCGAGCAAGGCTACCTTCTAAGTGATAACTATGTCAATACTAGGAGGGGGTACAGTGCATTTTTTTTTTCCTGCCAGCACCCAAAGAAGAAAGGAAGAGTTATACTGTTTTAGTTGCACTCAGAAAAGGGGGTAGTCCTCAGTGAGAATCTGTGAGCAACTGCTGGGTACCTTTTCTTCTAGAGGATGAGATACAAGTCACATACTTCTGAAAGTGTCCACAGTGTCCAGACTCGTGATACTGGGATGGGTTGATGAGTGCTCTTCCCTAGTCTGTCTAAACCCTTAATGATTCGAAGGACCTGGAAAACTCTATAATTTTAGGGCTCCATTCACGCTGGTTTTCCATTCCCTGCATTATCAGTGCAACTCAGTATTTGAGACTGTGAAATCCTGGCATTTCTCATGCTCCCATCTTTTGGTGTGTTTTTCAAAATATCAACTAAAAGAGCATGGAGAATTCTCCATTTCTGTGAGAAAAAGTTTATGACTGCACACACAGAACATAGGAAAGCTCCTGTGGGTGCCTAGGCATGAAACACCATGGCTACTGGATGCTGTTGAAGTCTTGGCAACCATGACCCTAGCCAGCAGAAGCTTCCTGGGGCATTTGCCACCCAAATGAATGGATGTGGACTATCCAAATACTACAGAGTATGGTTTCTGGTTTTCCAGCTCTGAGTTTTTTATACCTTAGTCACTGATTTATTTGAGTAGTATTAAGTATTTACCATGTGATAAATGCCATCAGGGAATGGAGTTACCAAGACATGTTAGACTGTCTGTTAGGAGCTTTGAGTATAGAGGAGACAGACTCACACATCATTATCATACACATGGGTATTATGTGCTTTAAGATATGTGTGTGCAAAGCCGGACGTGGTGGCGCACACCTTTAATCCCAGCACTTGGGAGGCAGAGGTAGGAGGATCTCTAAGAGTTCAAGGCCACCCTGAGACTACAGAGTGAATTCCAGGTCAGCCTGAGCTAGAGTGAGACCCTACCTTGAAAGAAAAAAAAAATCGTTTGTGCAGAAAGCTAGGGAAGCACAGAGGAGTGCCACTTTGCTGATGTTAATGGGTGAGGAGAGGGAGTAGAGAATTAAGGAAAGCATCTTAGAAAGGACTAGATAATCCAGGAGCTGAGGGGACAGGCAGAAGGAAGAGCACAAACATAAAGGTACAAGGGTGTAGCAAACCTCTGTAGTGTGCAGTGAGAGGCGCAAGGTGTGGAACACTATAAAAGTTAGACTGTATCCATCTGGTGGAAATGATGGACTTTATTCTGTAGCACTTTATCCTGGGCACTAAGCTTAGGATGATGCCGTCAGATCTATTTCATTATTACACAAGACTCTAAATCTTTTTGTTCCCCTCAAATAAATTTGTTACAATGACCACAATGAAACAAATGTCCAAAGTGACATTTTAAATTTGCTGCAATTTTCCACAACTGCTTGTTTACAATGGGTATGTAGACATAAATGGTCAATACACAGATGTCAGTGAAGGCCTTCCTGGACCTTGCTAGGAAAAGCTTTCCACATTGTGTATGTTCATAGGTGTTCACATACATAGGGATTTCTCTTGAGGAACAGTGAGATACTCCTTGTAAGTGAAAAGTTTCTCACATTCTTTGTATTCATAGGGCTTCTCACATATGTAAGTTCTTTGATGATGGATGAGTACTGACTTGTTTTAGAAAGCTTTCCCATATTCTGTACATTAACAGGGATTCACACCTGTGTAAGTTCTCCCAGGAGCAATGAGGGTAGGGCTACAAACCTGTATTAGTTCTCTAATGTCTAATGAATGGTGAGTCATAAGATTTCCATATTCTGTACACTGACTGTGTTTCTCACTGGAATGACAGCTATGATGAAGAGCGAGGTACTCCTTGAAAGTGAAGGCATTCTCACATTCTGTGCCTTTGTGATGAGCAATCTGATATTTAATGAGTGATGAATGGTTATACAAACCTTTCTCAAATTCCATACATTGACAGGACACTCACATGCATGACTTCTCTCAAGAAGAATGAGGTGTGCTTTCTGAGTGAAAGTTTTACCAGATTCGGCACTCAAAGGGCTTGTTGCCTGTATGACTTCTCTCATGTACACTGAGGTATGCCATCTGAGGGAACACTTTCTCGAATTCTGCACATTCATAGGGCTTCTCAGGTTTATGAGTTCTCTCATGTCTAGTGAGAGTTGACTTTTCATAGAAACGTTTCTGACATTGTGTACACTCATAAGGCTTCTTACCCATATGAATTCTCTGATGACGACTGAGGCGCCACTTTATAATGAAACCTTTCCCACAATCTGTACATTCATAGGGCTTCTCACCACTATGAGTCCTTTCATGTTTAGTGAGTTCTGACTTCTGATAAAAAGCTTTCCCACATTCTGCACATTGATAGGGCTTGTCACCTGTATGACTTCTTTGGTGACAAGTGAGGGTAAACTTCCGAGTGAAAGCTTTCCCACACACTGTACACACATAGGGCTTCTCACCCAAATGAGTTCTCTGATGACAAATGAGGGAATCCTTAGTAGTGTAAGATTTACCACATTCTGCACACTGATAGGGCTTCTCACCTGTATGATTTCTCTCATGAACAGTAAGTTTTGTCTTCTGAGTGAAAGCTTTTCCACATTCTGCACATTCATAGGGCTTCTCACCTGTGTGATTTCTCTCATGAATAGTGAGTTTCGCCTTCTGAGTGAAACATTTCCCACATTCTGCACATGCATATGGCTCCGCACCTGTATGAATTCTCTGATGTCGAATGAGATGACATTTGATAGTGAAAGCTTTGCCACATTCTGCACATTCATAGGGTTTCTCACCTGTATGAGTTCTCTGATGATGAATGAGGAGCCACTTCCTAGTGAAAGCTTTCCCACATTCTGTACATCCATGGGGCTTCTCATCTGAATGTGTTCTCTGCTGTGGACTGAGATCTAACTTTGTGTAGAAGGCATTCCCACATCCTACACAGGCACAGTGATTCTCACCGATATAGATTACTTGATGTTGAGTGAGGCACACCTGGCTAGTGAAAGCTTTACTATATTCTGTACATTCAGAGTGCTTCTCACTTGTGTGAGTTCTCTGAGGACTGGTGTGCTGTAACTTCAAGAAAGTTTTCCTGTTCTCTTCAAGCTCATATTCCTTCTCCCTCAGAGACTGACATGGAGTGAGTACAGTTACAATCCAGAAATCTTTTGCACGTTTCAGACATCAGATTCCTTGCGTGCTGTGACTCCTGGTAACACACTGTCATACATTCTTTACCTTCGTAGCATTTTGTACTGTCCCAGATTTTTTCAACACTTTCTTCATATAATATCTTGCTATTAGTGATTCCACCTTGCCACAAATGGCTTTTGTGATTTTTCTCAGTGGTGTCAATTGGGTCAGTAACTGGGGGTTTCCAGACTGAAGCTCCTGCTAGACTCCAGGGCCCAAATCCATGCTCCAACTTGAATATCACATCTGGCTTGGTCATGCAGTGTCTTGAACCGTTTCTTCATGGAATGCCTTGTTGGTGATCTGACCTTGTCACAAATGGCTCTTCTGATTTTTCTGGATGGTATCAATTGAGTCAGTACCGGGGGGGGGGGGGGGGGCTCCAGACCGAGGCTTCAGGGGCACTCCATGGCTCAAATCCATGCTCCAACTTGAAGATCAACTCAGGTTTGGGCATGCAGTGTCCCGAGAACAGCAGGCTGCTGTAGTTCTCCAGCATCACATCCCTGTAGAGGGTCCTCTGGGCAGCATCCAGCTCCTGCCACTCCTCCCAGGTGAAGTCCACAGACACATCTTCAAATGACAGGGACCCCATTTCCTGCCGCCCGTGCATCTGGCATCGTCGTGGGTCTCCACACACCCCGAGGGGCAGCAACATGGGGACCGGGACACGATATCCACAGAGTACTGAGAGAATGGTGCATGTACTGACAGTTACTAATATGGATGACAGAGAGCTAAATCTTAAGTCTTAATTTTATGAGGTGTAAACAAGGTAAAATTGATGATCAGAGAGATGAAGCAATTTGGTCAAGCCTGATGCAGGTGAGTGGGGCTGGTACTCAAGACCTGGTTGATCTGACTGACATTTTCTTCTGAACTACCTTGCCACCTGTTTTACTTACGGATTCACGATGAGCACTTAAACACAATTGTCAAGTAATTAGTTTGTGAGTTCTCTTTCTTTTGTGTTTGGCATGTGTGTTGGTATATGTGATGTGTGCGTTTTGGTATGTCTATGATGTGTTCATGTGTGTGTAGATGCTCACACCTATGTGGATGTGTATAGAGACCAGAGGAGAACATCACATGTCTTCCTCTATTACTCTTTTATGTTATTTCCTTGAGACAGTCCCTCGCAGAACCTTGAACTAACATTTTCAGTCAGACTGGTTGACCAGGGTGCCCCAGTGGTTGTCCATTTTCTGCCTCTAATGGGTGTGCATGGGCACACCCAGCATTTTACATGGGTGCTGGGGATGGAACTCAGGCTGCTTGAGGCCCTCTCAGGTTCTCATGCTTGCATGGCACATGCCCTTACCTGCTGCTGAGCCATATTCCCAGCCTCGGGTGGCTGTTGTTCTTCCTCCTCTTCCTCCCTCCTTTTCTTCCTCCTCCTCATCTTGTCTCTTGTCCTCCTCTTCTTCTTTCTTTTTCTCCTCCTCATTGATTCTTTTTTAAAAATTAGGGTATATACATATATATATATATATATATATATATATACTGTTTTGATAGGAATGTGTATTGGAGGGGACTCAAAGGAAAAGAATAGCCATTGTGGCCCCTGAGCCTGTGCTGGTGACACATTAAACACAGTGTGTCTCTGCTTGGGCACGCTGCTTTTCAGGCTGGCCTGGTCATACATTCTGCATGGCTGTTGTTATACAGAGCTTGTTTCTTCACTCACAGTCATGGCCTATTGGAGTAGTTTGTTTGGCTTAGTCTTTCAAACTGTAAGCAACCCTAGTGCCCTAACAGGCCACTATTTCATTTGGAGAGATCTGATAGCCTGCTTGGGAACACCTATGTGTAGGTGTGGTCAATCTTTCCTGAATTCTTACTTAAGGAAGAACTCTATTCCAGTTCAGCCATTCCTGGACCCAGTAGTGAGCAGAACTTAAGAGTGCCTGATTGGACTTCTGAATGCAGGCAGCCAGAGGCAGTCAGTATTTCCAAGTATCCTATTCTCTTCCCTGCTCTCTTGGGAGATGAAATGTACTTGGCACCTGCAGCAGAAGTTTTCAGGCTTTACCTGGCTGTTGGATGGACGTGTGCTATTTTGTGAGGTGCAGCGGCAGTGTGGTGCAAGTTAAGATCACATCACATCATGCCAGAGCTCATCACAAAGAAAGGCTCTGTCTGGTGGCATGTGGCTCTGTGTGGAAGTAGTCATTTTGTTCAGTAGAGGCTAAAACAAATGTGTACCTCAGGCCCAAGAACTGTCTGCTAGGCAGTATGATCGAAGTGCCTTTCTGTGGGCTTTTCCGTTGGTGGTGATGGGTGGGCACGGAGGTGTGTGTCTCTGTGCAGTGCCCAGCACAGGCCAGTTCTCGTCACTTCCCACAGCACATTCTCTTCAGATGCTCCCTCCTCTTCCTGTCTACTTCTAGCTCCTCCATGTACTCTCTGTCCTTGACTTCTCCCTGCCTCTCCCCTCCTGCAAACAGAAAATACGTACTGAATAGCTAAACAAGACCCCTGACCCTGGAGTCCATATCCCTGAGCTCAGAGAGCATCCAATTTCTTTTTGAAAGTACCTTCTAGTCCAGGCTTGAGTCAATAGAGGGGAACATAAGCTACATTCAACCTTGATTACGGGAGACATTCTCTAACAATGTATTCATTGTAAGATGTTTGTAAGTACTTTAAAGGACACTTGGAGTTTGCTTTAATGGGGTTTTATATGTTATCTAAAAAAATAAATTGTAGCCTGGCGTCGTGGTGCACACCTTTAATCCCAACACTCGAAAGGCAGAGGTAGGAGGATCACCGTGAGTTCAAGGCCACCCTGAGTCTACATAGTGAATTCCAGGTCAGCCTGAGCTAGAGTGAGACCCTACCTCAAAACAACAACAACAATTTGTGCTAATTGTTAAAATAGTAAAGAGAAATGGATCCTCTGAGTCCAATCTATGTGCTACTCAGCACCTCAGGCCAAAATAAGTGACTGCCACCCAGGTGCTGTCCTTTTCATTGTCACCAGCCCAGCCTCGTGTCCACGGGAGGTTTTGGAATGCCAGCCATCTAGTTAGGACTGTGCTTTGTGCTTGGTGCAAGTGGCGTAGGGGCCTTGTGTGGATGCCAGCCTCCTTCCTGACAGAGGAAGAAGTGTGGGCTGCGCTTAGGCTTTGAGTTGAGTTTTCTTTCAGGTGTGACCTCAGAGCAACTGCGCATAAGTAGGGTGGCCACTAGAGACAACCTCACCCCCTCCATTAAGAAGAAAAGTAGCTGGAAGTGCCTTGGCATTCAGGCTAATGAGTCCAGAGCCCTTCAAAGAAGGTGTTTGCAGTGTGGACGGAGATAGTTAATTTCCCCAAAATAAGAGATTTAGTATTGTGATGGGAGCTGGCATTCCCGTTTCCTAGAGCTGTTTGGGTTATGAATGTAGGATTTTAAAAGCATGTTATGCATGTGACTTCTCTCTTCATGGTAGTTTAGAAGCATACCGACCTGACCACTGTCTCTACCTGAGGAATCTGCTCTGAGCAAGCTGACATTTTCATAAAAAGTAGAGCTTTAACACTGACTTCTCCAAGTTGTTCCCTTCTGCCGTTTCCAGGGAAACCACTTCCAGAAGTCAGATATGTGTGAACATTTTCTCTGCTTCTGTCTTGGTCTCTCTCAATATAGCTTGATGGAAACTGTTAAGGGATGCTAGGATTTTTAAAAAAAAAAAAAGGCACTTTTTTTTTTTTTTAGTTTCCTGAAGGAAATTCCTTTCTGTTCTGATCCTAAATCATATGCTAATAATTTCAGAACACTAAAATGTATGTAAAATAAAGCCCAACAAGCAAAACAAAAGCCAAGCAGCATCTAACGTCCACAGAGGCAACTCTCCAACTCCCCTGAAATGGATGGACAAAGCTGATTGCCTGGTGTGCTTTTCTCACATGGTCCCAAGGACAACATCAGGGTTTCCCTCCCTGCTCTCACCCCCCCCCCCATTGATGATTTCCTCCTTAGGTGCAGAGTGGTGGGTTGGGGATATTAAATATGCAGCGTTTCCATTTCCACGGCATTTGCGTGGATGGGGGAGGCAGGAGGGAGTGTATTTTAATCGCCTCTGCTGCTCTTAAAAGAATTCCCACGGACAGTCTTCAGCTCTGCGGCAGAAAGCAGCCCCCATCCACACGCCTCCTCTCATCCCCGAGTGAAGCGGAAGCTGGCCTGCGGCTTGTCACAGTGTGCTCCTTGTGTAATTAAAAGACATTCCTGACGCTGATGAACCTGGGCGATCTTCCTCACAAGGCACTGAAAAACACAGAGGCCTTAAATTTAAGTTGTGCCTGTTGGTTTGCAGTCTGATTGGATTGTCCATGGGGATCATTTTACTGCGTGGGGCCTATCCCTCCCCCACCTGCTGTGATAGAGTCTGTTCTGATGAGGTTCGGTGGGGTCCCCATGAGAAACAGTACCAAGGAGCCAGGTGTATGCTGGCCCAGATCAAATGTTCAGGCAAGACGTTCTTAGCTGACTTACTCCAAAATTTGAGAACCTGGATGCTTTCCCTGTCCAGTGATCTCAAGAGATCAATATATAGAAACTCAAGTAGCCTAAAAAACAAAACAAAAAAAAAAAAAAACTCTGCTTAATTCTACAGTAATACAGCCCGTAGAAATGTGAGCCCCTTTTTCTGTTTGAGGAGCAGTGGATGCTATCATTTCTGTTGTTACCACACAATTCTACTTAAAAAGCATATGGAGTTTGCACCTATCATTTGTAGGAGAAAAGAGATGGGCCGTTTGGAACCTGTCACTAGAGCATGCATCCCTGGCAGTGCAGGGTCAAAGGAATGTGCCAACTTAAGTTTCTTGTCTTGCTTGCAGATGTCCTTGAGGGTTATAATGGGACAATTTTTGCATATGGACAGACTTCATCAGGAAAAACGCACACCATGGAGGTAAGTTTGCATTTTCTCTCAGGTGAATTGGTGCTTCCAGAAAAACCCGAGGTGCACATGGCTTTCTTTACTGGGCAGCAAAGGTGGTTAGGTATGCCCAGTCATTGTCTTTGAGGAATTTAAAAATAGTAGTGGGTAATAAAATCTTAAGAGTTTAGCATGAAAAAGCCTTCTGTTGATTGCTTTATCCCATTATAAACATAAATTCCATTAAAAAATACTCAGCATGAGGCTCAATTGCAGAGCATATGGGGCCCTGGGTTAGTTCCCAGTACCACACACACGTGCTTGCACACACAATCAATACATTTTCAGTGGTGTGAATATCCTTATGAAATGATAAGGCCAGTTGGGAAGGTGAATGTAGGGCTGTAGAGATGGCTTAGTGGTTAAGGCACTTGACTGCAAAGCCAAAGGATCCAGGTTTGATTACCCAGTACCCATGTAACTCAGAACCACAAAGTTGGCACATGCATCTGGAACTTGTGTCCAGGTTCTTAGGGGAATTGAACCCTGATCCCAAGGCTTTGCAGGCAAGTGCTGTAATCAGGGAGCCCTTTCTCCAGCCTGCAGTGTTTTTTTTTTTTTAATCAAATGCAGTATTAAGTAGAATGATTTTTACATGTTCCTAAGTTGAACATTCTGAAGACTAGTGACACTAGGAGAATTTCATGGCAAAAAATGCCAGACTCCGTAGAGTCGGGATGTTTATCTCTGCCCCATTGTTCCACTGCTGGGGATTAAGCTCTGGGATTATGCCTGCTAGGCAAGTGCTCCACTACGGAGCTCCTCTCCTAGCGCCCTACTAATGCATTTTGCTTTGGTGTATGTGTGTGTGTGTGTGTGTGTGTGTGTGTGTGTACATGTTCATACAGTGGTGCACATTGGGAGGTCAGAGGACAACCTCAAGTGTTTGTCCCCTCTTTCTTCCTTCTTTGAGACAGGGTCTTTTATTGATCACCAGGCTAGTTGGGCCTTGAACCTCTGGGGATTCTCCTGTCCCTCTTCGATATAGTTGTAGGTGCTCTGGAATTACAGATGCTAGGTCACCCAACTTTTATGTGGGTTTTGAGGATACTCAGGTACTTACGCTTGCATAGCAAGGGCCTTATCTACTGAGCTGTCTCCCCAGCCCCTTGTTCATGTTTTTATTAACAGTAGCTATCTCTGAGAAGAGGCTTCATAGTGTGTATGTTAAAATGGTGCCAGCATAGTGGCTGTGGCCACCCCATGTGTACGGGAATGAGATCTCCAGCAGACAGTAGTCCACTTTGTACCAAGAGAAACTATTAACTTCCCTTGAACATCCTTCCTCCTTTACTTACATACCTGGCTCCAGTAGGCACTGGAGACTGTGACCCCAGCTTACACTGTTGGTTATGCAGCTTGGTGGCTTCAGGTGTTTTCCAAACAAGAACCTTTACTGCCTCCTTTTCTGCTTTTGCTTGCATGTATGCGGGTTTTTTTTCTCTTTTTCTTCCCTTTCTCCCTTCCTCCCTCCCTCCTTTCCTTCCTTCCTTCCTTTCTTTTTTTTTAAAAAAAAAAAAACAAACCTGGGACTCCTGCAAGGCCTTCAGGGCTGGGTAATTTTATCTAAAGGCTAGGCTCACCTGACAGGTGAAGAGAAGAGAGAATGGTTATTATAAGAACCGGCGCAGAGCAAGTGTGGGGAATTCAGCTTACAAGCAGCAGGGCAAGATGAATCCTTAATCCTTCTTGCTAAGGTTTTTTCATTTATGAATCCCTCCTGGGACCAGCACTGTGCCAGCTGCTGCAGAATAGGTTTAGCTTATGAATCATTCCTATTGAAGAGGAAATTTCAAAGGCGTGAGTCTCAAATCCTCAGGGCTCTGATGTTCTGTGCACTGACTTCCAGTGTGGGCTGTGATGCTGGGCATCTCATTTCCATGGTGTTGACTTTCTTTTGTCCATTTTGCTGAAGACAAAGTGGCTTGGAGACCATATAGGTCAAAGAAACAGGACACATTTGCTACCCCTTTTCCAGAAGGACTGTTGCCCGACACGTGAGCTCTATAAGCCAGTTGTTTCTACATCTCACACCCAACGGCACTACACGCTGAAAGTATCCACCCTGGTGTATCTCTGCTCTACCTGGGCCCTACGCCTTTCTCTCTCTCTCTTATTGGGCCACAGGCCCTTGACCTTGCAGGTACTAGGAAAGTTATAGTTTCCCACTTTCCCAGCCCCATCACTCCAGTAGCTGTGAATAAAATGTGCTTAATAACTCATACAGAGGGAAGAAGGGGAAGAGGGAGGAATGGGGGGTTATGCATCTCATTAGGGAATCTATCAGTTTTGAGGATTTTGAAAATTATTAATTATTAATTATACACAGGGGGAAAAATCCTTAATATGTGAAGTCCCCCAAACAATTAGGGAATGTTTACAAGAGTGAACTAGTAAACTTAGAATAAATTCATCTTTGAGAAATATAAAGAAATGTAAAATGTTCTCTAAATGCCAGAACCTTAAAGTGGAAGACAAGAAAGAGACTGCTTCCCAGAGGAAAGCCTTAGGGAGTGAAAAGATTAGCTTAGGGTGAGGGGAAGAGGTATGCCAGATGCTAATATGGTGTACACTTGTTAAATCAGAGGATTGTGAGCCTTGGGGATCTCAAAGTGTAAATTCCACTTGCCTGCCCATAGAGCGCTCACAAGGAGCCTGAAGGGAGCCCTGCTCTGTACAGGTTTTGAATCAGTTACCCAAATTCGTTGTCTGCATCTTTGTCATCTGCCTGGCAGGAGTTGCTGTTCTTTCTTGTGACTTCAGCATCCAGTTGGAAGGAGTTGATGTGGACACCCAGTCCTTTGCTGAATTCTGTTCTTTCCTAGGGTATTTACAGACTAGAGGAAGGTAGGGGAATATTAAGAGGAAAGCAGAGAAAAGGGGAAACCACAGGGTGAAGTCAAGGGGACTTTAAGAGACCTAGAAAAGCAGGACCCTGGAATGCAGTTAAGTCCAAAAAGCTCTGCAGGATCTGTGTCTTCTAAGTGGAAGAATTTATGTATTCAGCATTGCACATTGTGATCTTTCAAAGGCATTCAGAGGGGATGTTAGCTCCCTGAGTGGACAGAACTGTCACATTTTAAAGCTATTTTTCATTTTAATCCTCCTATTTTGGGACTGGCATCCAGTGGTGTTTCTATTATCTTCCACTGAAAGGAACAAACAGATAAGCTGCATAAAATTGGAAAGATTAGCTTCTTATGATGGATCATTTAAAGTGGATTTTCAGGAAAAATAGGACTCACTGGACAGTGTTGGTGCTGAGCTTGGTGGGCACTATCATTCAGGGCTGTGCACTTGTCAGCAAAATAGCCAGGCTGCTGCTGAAGAGGGTATTGGGGTGCTGGCTGCAGCAAGGAAGAGAGACTTGTCCCACGGATAAATGAAACTGAGAAGGGAGTTGCTTGGCCCATGCTTCCCTGAGAGATGGCTGGAGACACCTTGTGGTTTTCCTTCAGCTCAAGGAGACACCCAGAGGCCATCTGAATGGCGCAGTTTTTCCACCCATCATTCAAGCCTGCCTGGTGATTTTGAACGAAACCAAACAGTACGTAACGCTCTCGTGCTGCCAGCCACCTGCTTTCCCATCTCAGGTGTTTGGAAGAAACTGTCCTGCCTTGGGGACTGAGGAGGCCACTTTACTGGAGCATAGTGAGTCGTGTTCAGTGGCACATGGTCTATGTCCTTTTTCTCCTCCTACACTCGTTCCTGGAAGATCAAATATAGTGGGAAAAGTTTCTGAAGGGAGTCATGCAGACTGCAGTTGTGAAATGCTTGTCCTTTTTGCTCTTTGGGAGAAGCAAGAAGATAGATGAAGTGGCTCATTTCTTTGCTTTTCACGTGCATCCCTTATCCTCCAGCCAGCTACACTGCTATTCGCTAATGGGGCACAGTTGTTCCTGGACCACAGTTCTCTAATGGGCCATGGTTGTTCCCATCCTGTGCTTTGCTGCTGCCTGCTCAGTCCTCTACTGATAGCCCCTGCCCATTCTTTTTTTTTTTTAAATAAATTTATTTTTGTTTATTTATTTGAGACAGACAGAGAAAGAGGCAGATAGAGAGAGAGAAAATGGGCACGCCAGGGCTTCCACCCACTGCAGACGAACTCCAGACGCATGTGCCCCCTTGTGCATCTGGCTAACGTGGGTCCTGGGGAGTCGAGCCTCGAACCGGGGTCCTTAGGCTTCACAGGCAAGCGCTTAACCGCTAAGCCATCTCCCCAGCCCCTCTGCCCATTCTTAACCTGTGCATCCCTCATGATCTCCCAAGTAGCTATTTCCCCTGCCCCAGTTGGAAGGGCTTTGTGTCCACTGAATATCTACAGCTCACAGCCTCATCACTCTGTAGGTGACTACACTGTTTGTCTATGCATATCTATTTCATCTATGAGCAGTCGGCATGGAAGCAATGAAAACCTTTACACACACACACACACACACACACACACACACACACACACGCACCCCACAGGTACTTCATATGTCTACATGTGTAGGGCACTGCCATGCACAGGCTGGAGCCTTCAGTAGACAGGCCTGAGCTGCCAGGCATGGCTAAGGACCCCCGGACTACAGGAAGCCACTCCCTTTCCAAAACTGGCACACCTGAATTTAGGCTTTGCCCTGTGACCTCTGGCCAGTTGCCTAGGGAACTCCTTATATGGTATCAGCCAGCAGCCTTTGCACAGCCCATCCCCCTGTACCATACCATTGTTTACCTGCTGGAATGTATGTCCCCATATGCTGATTAGGCATCAACAAGCAACCTTGTACATCCAATCCCCTTAGGACCCTCAACTGCTTATAAACCCATTTCCCTATGGATTAGATGGAGCTGTTCACAGAGACTGTCTCCCGTAAGTAATTCTTTCTTTCAAGCACTCACCACAGTTGCCTGGACGCCTCTGGGGGAACTGTGGCTGGTCCCCGAGGATCCAGGCACCCACACATGTATACATATTTCATATATACTGTATACTTAGGCATTCTACATGTAACACACACATTCACATCTCCAAAATGCATGCCATACAGACACTCAGATAAACCACACACATGCAGGGACATTCCACATGTATCACACATATGCCATACACACGTCTCATATGCATCATACATACCCAGAGACACATCACCCACAAGCATCCTCCCACATAACTGCACCATATCTACATATATATCATGACCAAGGCATACCTGTTACAGATAATCTCCTCACACTGCCCCCCAACAAGCAGACACACCCACATACATATGCTCCTTTGCCCCACCTCCCAACCCCAGCACACAAAGATTGTTTTGGCAGCCTCAGTTTAAGCCAGGAATCAATAAATAATGAATCTGGTCCAAGAGAACCATCTAGGGAAACGAGTTTAAGTCAATGGTAAATAATTTTTGTTTTACCAGTCTTTCTGCGCTGGTTGTGGACCACTGAGGAGAAGCTAAAAGAATTATCATGGATTATTCAAGAGTTCTGGAGCTCTGAGTAGGGAAGTCTTCTGATTGGTTGAGTGGAATGGTGAAATCTGACTGGAAGGAAATCTGGTCTTGTTACAGGAATCATTTCTGTCAATACTCTCAACAGTGCAGGGCATGCTGCCGTGGTGGTTTAGCCGTGTTTATGTTAGCCGATGGGATTTAATGTTACCAATATTTGAGACTTCTGGTCTCAGTTATTTAGTACTGGTCTTAAGATAGAACATACAGTAGTGGTATGAGGGGAAAAATGTGTTTTCTGAGTCCTTGGGTCAAAAAAGCCTCAGTGATGCTTATTAAGAACCTATTGAGAATGAATGCTAAACAGATGCTCACATGTATCAAGTCCTTCCTGTGTCAGTAAGTACTTCATGTATACTATTTAAACCTTGTGCTAATTTTATGCAGTAAGTACTGTAGTAAGTCTCCAAAGCGTTAGAAGAAGTATATGGACCCTGACCATCTTCAGTGTGTATATAGCTGTTGTAGTTACCTTCTCGTTGCTGAGAAGCAGCACCCAACCAAAAGCAGCTAATAGGAGAAAAGGTTTTGATTTTGGCTTAAAGGGAGAAGTTTCATCATCTTGAGGGAAAAGGTGGTAGAGCAGAGGCCCGACATCACCTTGCCATCAGCAGCCAGAAAGCAATAAAGGAGAGTGAGGTAAGATCTGGCAAGGGGTAACTGGCTATAACATCCTTAAGCCCACTCTCCAAAATTTCTGTTAGTTGAGAGTCAGGTATAAAAACACACGAGTTTATGGGGGACATTTGATCCAAACCACCATATTCCACCCAGCCCCCATAACTTTGATCATCCATGATGTAAGATGGAATGCATTTAGTCCAACTTTAAAAGTCCTTACAGTTTTTATTTATTTATTTATTTTACCAATTTCAATACTGTTCAAACATCCTTTATAGTCCAAAGTCTCTTAACTGTGAGCCTTTAAAACTTAAAAACACACAGTGGCATATAGTAAACATTCATGTTGCAATGCAAGGAAAGTCCGAACCAATGTAAGATGCCAAAACAGGGCAAACATCAAATCCCAAGTCTAACCAGTGACAAAGATTCTGGGGTTCCAATTCTGTCCCTCCAGCTGGGCTTCTTACTATCCTGGGAAATACTCCATCACCAGCTAGCCGCTGTCCTTGGCAGCCATTCCATAGTCCTGGCATTAGAAATTTTTTTTTTTTCTACCTTATCCACAATTCACCCTCATGATGCCACTGAGTCTCCATGCAGGGACTCCAACAACACTGCCTCACATTTCCCAGTAGCAATTTCCAACAAAACCGTGTCACACATCCAATGGCCCATTCTTTCCTGCATTTGTTATATTCCCTTAGTACCAGGTAGGCTACTAAATTTGTTAATCCAGTGGAGAATAAAGCTGACTTTGAAGAGCAGACACTTCTTCAGCATTTTGGCCCCTTATTTCCAAAAGAGTCGGCATTCTTTCTGCTCTCCCAATGCAGAACATCTGGCCAAATCTCAGTGGTGGTAATCTCTCAAACAGTTGCAGCTGAACAGTGCTATTTCTATCCTGAAGCTTTTATATCTTTGTTTGTCGTAACCATCTTCTCACACCAGTCCATTTCTTCTAAATTGAAGTTCTCAGGACATGGGAAGAGCACAGCCAGTCTCTCACACAAACTGTCTGTAGCCCAGTTTGGAAAAAGCTCTTTCTTCCCATCATAAGCTGAGCCTCACAGTCCACAGTCCTCTCTGCATTTAGGTCTTTCAGCTCTGCCCAGAATGGTCTATCATACTCTTAGAGTACAGCATCTCGTAGGCCAAGGTTTCAAATTCTACATTCTTCCCGCAAATCAGTTCCAAAAGGCCAAAAGCCACACTGTCAGGTTCTCAGCATCAATAACCCCAATCGAGTAGTAACAGTTTTCTGTTGGAGTTATCTCCTTATTGCTGGAACAATGCACCCAGCCAAAAGTAGGTGACAGGAGGAAAGTTTTACTTTGGTTTGCAGACTCAAGGGGAAGTTCCATGATGGCAGTGGAAAGATGGTAGAGCAGAGGCTGGACATAACCTCTACCAAAGCAGGTGGACAACAGAAGAAGGAGAGTGAATCAGTCTCTAGCAAGTGGGAGCTGGCTGTAACACCCTAAGCCCAAACAAACAACACATCTCCTCCAGCAAGGCTCTATCTCCCAAACTACTATCAATGGGGGCCAAGCTATTCAGAACATGAATTTATGGGTGACATCTGATTCAAACCACTACAATAGCCAAACTAAAAATAATATAAATATATTAGGTGGTTTACTGTTCTTAGTAGATGTGGACATCCCAGAGGAATAGCAAGTTTTGCAGATAAGAAAGCAGCTAGAGGTCAGACATAAATTTTGCTTTTTCTGTTTGTTACTGGAGTAGAAAGTCTGAGGTCAGGTGTCCCAAGGAGGGCCAGTGATGCCAGGTTCATGGTGGTCTGACTTTAGTGCCCAAGTTCATGTACTCATGTAGGTTCTTGTTTTTTTCTAACCCCAGTGTTGAGTTGCAAGTCACTTTCAGATAGACATTGTGGGAGAAAAAGAGGACTCTAAGAAAAACAGAGCCACTCTCAATCTCTCTATCCATGTCTCCACTTTTTCCTCTTCCTTTCCTAGGGAACAAACCCTGGGATCACATATGCTAGGCAAGCTCTGTTCCAGTGATGTTTCTTGAGAGTCTTCAGAGGTGGCAAATACATTCTAGACATTAAAGGTGGATGTACTGATGTTCAAAAAGGAGAATATGTCTATCCCCTCAACTATTAGGTAAAATAAATTAAAAAGGGAAGAAAAGAATATGAGACTATCCAAAAAGTAGATTTAAATTTTAGAAAGAGGAAAATTTGAACAATTTAGGCTTGGAATTACAGATTTTAAAAAGAAATTGATGAAATGGATTTTCTTGGCTAGTCTGTAAAATGACACTTAGGACACTTGAAGGCATTTTGAGAATAAGACTTTTAGAAATTTTTGAGCAATAGTGGCTTACATGAAATGATGTTTGTCAATTCTCAAGGTAACTTTGTTCAAGGGAGTTAACTTACTTAAGTCATGTTGGCTTAGGGTAATTTGTAAATTCTTACAAATAAAATCTATATATTTTCAGTCCTCTTCTCCCCTTCCTCTTTCTCACCCAGATAGTGGCCACCTGCATGTGCATTTGCTCAAAGGAACAACTCTGCCCACTCCAAAGGGGAACAGGTTGAGTTATTACACTGGCTTTTGGCTTGTTGGTACAGCAGGGAGGTTTCTGAGAGAGCCAACATGCCCTTGTGTGGCTGCTTCCTGTCATTCCATGGAGTTTAAGAAGCCCAAGGTTGAGCCAGGGCTAATGCTCATTTTTAACCTTCTTATCAGCCATTTCTAAAAATCTCAGTTTACCTTACAGGACACAAGCAAAACATTGCGTACTAAGTGAACTTGTATTTGACAGATTGAAAAAAAGGAGGAACAAAAGGGTACTCCTTTCTTTTCACTTCCCAGCACTCTTTAACTGCCTATTTTGTATTTTTCATCCACCAGGGGAAGTTACATGACCCTCAACTCATGGGGATCATACCAAGGATCGCACACGATATTTTTGACCATATTTATTCCATGGATGAGAACCTGGAGTTTCACATCAAGGTAAGTGCTATTGATTAAGTACCAAGCGAAGACACGGCACCCCAAATCATCTTCTGTCTTCACTGTTTTACATGGACACAAAAGCTGGTGTGGTATAATTCATGTAACATTCTTGTTTGATGCAGAGCTCTATTGTTTAATGAGGTAATCCAGTGGTTGGCTATCTGGATGCCTTGCTTGAAATAACAAGATAAGGAAAGTGTAAGCCCCTTTTAGGGTAGAATCATTTTAATAGTTGGTTCATCTCTACCCTTTCCCTGTGCATTTCTGTAGATAAATGGAACTATGTGTGTGTATTCCCCAAAGTGTGTTTCCTGGAGGACAATCCTGTGTATCATCAGTAGGAAGGCTAGCCAAGGCAAGGGCTGTATGGGAAACTTTGTCGACCAATGCTAACTTCATTACAAGTTTAATTATGCTTTTGGGTAATGTGGGAACATATCTTTGTACTGTATTTCCCTGTTTAGGGATACTTTCTCTCTCTCTCTCTGTCTTTGGAATGAGAGGCTAGTTTGTTTGTTTTTTTGCTTTTTGGTTTTTTGAGGTAGGGTCTCACTGTAACCCAGACTGACCTGGAATTCACTATGCAGTCTCAGACTGGCCTCAAACTCACAACGATCCTTCTACTTCAGCCTCTTAAGTGCAACTCAACACTGGGGTTAGAAAAAACAAGAACCTACGTGAGTACATGAACTTGGGCACTAAAGTCAGGCCACCATGAACCTGGCATCACTGGCCCTCCTTGGTACACCTGACTCTAGACTTTCTACTCCAGTGACAAGCAGAAAAGTAAAATTCATATATGTGTGACCTCTAGCTGTTTTCTTATCTGCAAAACTTGTGCCCTGTCCTGCACATAGTACCTGCTTCTCTATGTCTGTGACTAAAATAGGGTTGACAGGACTGAGAACAGAGGGGTCATTTTACAAGCCTCAGAGCTAAATAGATCAACTGAGAAGGTGTCCCTGAAGGCCAGAGCCTAATTGTACTAGACCTAGTGGGTTAGAAATAGGGAAGCAGGGTTAGAGAAATGGCTTAGCTGTTAAGGCACTTGCCTATAAAGCCAAAGGACCCAGGTTCGATTCCCCAGGACCCATGTAAGCCAGATGCACAAAGTGGCACATGTATCTGGAGTCTGTTTGCAGCAGCTAAAGGCCTTGCATTCCTATTCTTTCTCTCTCTCTCAAATAAATAAATATTAAAAAAATTTTAAAAAGAAATGGGGAAGCTGAAGTTCAAAGACACAGAGTTAAATGGCCCACTTTTATGAGCAGAATCTCTGTAGACCAAACTGACATTTGGTACCCTTTTCATTGTATTAAGTTTCTTCCCATACTTATTTTACATAATATACCTTTCCTAAATAACATGAGAAGGTTTTAGCTGTTTGTCCAGTTATGAACCTCATCTAGCGAAACTTGATTTCCTTGTAGTTCCTTTGTTGGAGAAAGCCTGGCTCTCCTTATTGCCATGCTTCTTTCCTTCGTTGGCCCAGGAGCCTGTTGCTTTGATGGGATCAAGCTTAGAAGCTTAGTGCTTCTTTAAGGGCCTTTGCATTTACATACTTTAAACTACTGTTGGGCTTTTACATGATAATCCTGCAGTAAGATGTTAAACCAATTACTGCCCTGGAAATAGTGCCTTGTGTTAGAATCTTATTAAGATTTTAAAACAGCTCTAGCATGACATGGGAGAGAAGAAGGACAGTCTTCAGAGTTAAAATCTCAGGTTCAGGTTGCCACTTTGCATTTGTAGTTGTGCTTGGTTGTTCTGTAAAGAAGCATTAGCAGTGGGTCAGTCAGCTTCTGACTGTAGTGTGTTCTGAACAGAGTGGTGTCAAAAGTGGTGGCCAAAAAGAAAGAGGGTCACTGAGGGCAATCTTGAATATCTCCTTAGACATTATTTCTGAGCATGCTTTTGCTTACTGTCAAACAAGACCTGCTATTTTCCTTCTGCCTTCTATCACAAAGTTTTTGCAATGATAAAATAACAAATTTTGATATCCTACAAAACCAAAAATTAATAAATCTGATTCTACTTGAATTAAATTTGATTCTACTTGAATTAAATATGATTAGGATTCTAATTGCTAATATTCAGCTCATGACTACTTTTTAGGTGTAATTAACTTCTCTATAATCTGTGCAAGTAAGAACATGTGTTTATGAGAAAAAGTCTCAGTGACAATAAGACAATTTGAAATAAGTGGAATATGGTTGGCACCAGAGTGGAGCTAGTTACGGGGAGGGCAGAGTAGATGCGAGTAGGATTGGAAGACATTGGGCCCAGGAGGATTGGGCAGAGAGGAGTATAGCAGCATAAGAGATCATAGAGAGCCTTGAAGGCCTGGAGATGTCGTACAGTGGTAGAGTATTTGCCTTGCATGGGAAGTCCTGTTTTCAAGTCCCAGAGCAGCAAAAAAAGAAAAAGAAAAGAAATTCCAAACAAACAAAAGAGCTGTGAGTCATTTGAATGTCAGGTAGGTGAGAGATGACTGACAAGAGAAGCAGGTCAGATGAAACAGACACTTGTTAAAGGGCACAGGCCAGCAGGAGAGGACGGCCAGCTTCAGACTGCAGACTTCAAAGCCAGGACCCTAAATCACTCCCGAACTGGGAAGCTAGGCTGGTCGAGATGGTCAAGATGAACCAGGGCTGAGTTAGGCTAGGGATTAATGTTGGGTAAGTGGTCTTCCTGTTCCCCATTTAGAGGCAGGATTGGTATAGGCTAGGACAGCGCATGGGGTTTCTTTCACCTGGAGAGTCATACCTGCTGCAGCCATGGCTTGCTTAATGATGGAGAAGCAATTTTGTCATTCTGTGAGCATCATAGACTGTTCTTACACAATCCTAAGCTCTGATGTTACTAGGCAATATGATGGTGTTATGGGACAACCACTACATATGTGGCCTATTGTTAATCAGAACATCATCATGTGGCCCACAACTGTATTTTTCTTTTTGTCCATTCCCTTGTTTATGTTTCACAAATACTTGTAAGTATGAGAGAGAACAAAAGTTCGTGTAGGAGGCAGAAGCCAGATATAAACAGTGTGTAGAATGTACAGGGAGGTTTTCACATCATAAAGTCAAATGACTTCATTTGACAGATGAGGAAATTGAGGCCTGATATCTTAGTTATGTGCCCATTAAATTCCAAAGAATACATACTCAGTTTAAATAACTCTCAGACATCAACCTGTAGCATTGGCTAGGGAATCTAGAATCTGATTCCTAGGCCCTGGTCTTCATGATTCTGATCCAGTAGGGTGACGAAGGTTTCAGGTCTCTGCAAATGGATAATACTGATATGAGTGGTGCTGCCAAGGTCTGAGCGTATTTGTTTATTTATTTTGGTCTTTTCTGAGGTAGGGTCTCACACTAGCCCCGGCTGACCTGGAATTTACTATGTAGTCTCAGGGTGGCCTCCATCTGTCAGCGATACTTCAACCTCTGTCTCCTGAGTGCTGGGATTAAAGGCATATGTCACTGTGCCTGGCTGAGCATCATTATTTAAAAGGCTTCCCTTTTTCTCCCACAGTCTAGTTATCCTGTTTTTTTTTTTAAATTTTTTGTTTTTTAATTTATTTTTTAATTTATTTTTTATTTGAGAGCGACAGACACAGAGAGAAAGACAGGTAGAGGGAGAGAGAGAGAATGGGCGCGCCAGGGCTTCCAGCCTCTGCAAACGAACTCCAGACGCGTGCGCCCCCTTGTGTATCTGGCTAATGTGGGACCTGGGGAACCGAGCCTCGAACCGGGGTCCTTAGGCTTCACAGGCAAGTGCTTAACCACTAAGCCATCTCTCCAGCCCTGTTTATTTGTTTTTTGAGAAAGAATCTTACTGTGTATCCCAGGCTGGCCTAGAACTTATGGCCATCTTCCTGCCTCAGCCCCTTGAAGTGCTGAGACTATAGGCATGAGCTGATGATCTTTCATTGAGTCACATTTTGTTCAAGTTCTTCCAATACTCTGTACATGACCACCGTCACAGCCCTCTCCTGGTCATCCTGAGTGACTGCAGTTCTGGCCACCCTGCTCTTGTCCGCTCTCTGCTTCCTTCATGTGGCTGTACTCCCCCAGGTCTGAGGAGGCTGCGGGGGAAACTGTTTGAACGCTACTTGTCAGGGATGTTTTCTCTTCTGACTGTTGTCATACATAGAAGGTTACAGGACGCTGGCCCTTCACTTGGCAAAATTTTCCTAACTTCTAGTAATGGTGCTTATGAAATACCAATTTCACATTTTCAATTTCAGGTTTCCTATTTTGAGATCTACTTGGACAAAATACGGGACTTACTTGATGGTGAGTATTCTTGTCTGTTTGCTCTGTAACTCAAGTTCAAGGAGGTGAAATGCTTTAGAGAATTTATGCCTGAGGCATGGAGAAGAACTGGCAGAGCTGTCCTTTAGCTTCAGGCTACATGCTCATTCTCAGCTGCTGTATAACATTGGCTTAGTTACTGAGGGAGGGACGCATGGGTGTGGAGGTGTAAAGCTGACGTTGGGTGTCTTCTGCAGCCACTCTCCACCTTATTGAGACAGGATCTCTCATGTGAACCTAGAACCCACTACTTCTGCCTAGCTAGCTTTCAACAAGAAGCCCTCTGTCTCTTCCTCCTGTGCGCCAGGATTACAGAGGGCCACTATACCAACCTGGCATTTGAGTGGGCATTGGGAATCTAAACTCAGGTTCTCATGCTTGTACAAATGCTATGTAGTGAGCCATCTTCTCATGCCATGGTTGCCTATCTATCTGCTGTAACAGTCTCTTATTTTGTTTTCAATACAGAGTCTTTAACTTTGCTGTTCTTGCATGTCACCATTATTATCTCTACAGTGTCCAAGACCAATTTGGCTGTTCATGAAGATAAAAACCGAGTCCCCTATGTAAAGGTATGAGGAAAACTTGATTAGTAATGTAGTCAGCCTTTCTCCAGTCACTGTTGAAAAAGATTATTATATGAGATACCCAGAATATTATCTATTAAGGGCATGTAGATAGTTTACATGCTCCTTGTAATATTCATCTGGCTACAGAAACTAACATTTAGCTTCTGCAATTATAAATTTCCTTTATGTAAAAACTTTTATTACTTTTGATATTGAGGATTTAACCTAGTGTCTTGGGTATGCAAAGCCATGAGCTACCACTCTCAGCCATTTTAATGTAAATTATTATTCTTTAAATATTGTTATTTCATACTGTTCATTTTAAAGAGGTTTTGGACTGAGTGCAATCGTCTGTGCTTTGAAATAGTAGAAGTGTGTCATAGCATTATACCTCAGATGTCTAAGTGTTTGGGGATGGCTGCCTGCTAACTAAAGATGGAAGGCAAAGTGATGCTTCATCATTTCTTCCCCTCTCATTCTTTTAGTATCTGCTTCCTGACAGCATTGCTGCTGACTGTGACTGTGCATTCAAAAACCTAGAAAATCCTGACATTTCTTTGATAGCTGACATATAGGTTTCCTGAAGTTTGCTCAGTCTTTTCTCTCTCTGCATTGTGCTCTGTGTGTGTGTGTGTGTGTGTGTGTGTGTGTGTGTGTGTGTGTGTAAAAGTCACAGTTTGACATTGGAGGTTTTCCTCAGTTCTCCCCCAACCCTTTTTTTGCGGGGAGGTTTCAAGTTAGGGTCTCACTCTAGCTCAGGCTGACCTGGAATTCACCATGTAGTCTCAGGGTGGCCTTGCACTCATGGTGATCCTCCTACTTCTGCCTCCCTCCCATGTGATGGGATTAAAGGCGTGTGTCACCATGCCCAGCTATTTCCCCTTATTTTTTGAGACAAGGTCTTTCACTAAACCTGGAGCTTGCTGATTCAGCTGGACTACCTGGCCAGTAAGCCCAGATATCCTCTTGTCTCTACCTCCCCAACACTGGGAATAATGGTGTGGGCTGTCCTACCTATCTTTTACATGGGTGCTGGGGATCTGAACTCAGGTCCTTGTGCTTTAACCCCTGAGCAATCTCCTAGCCTCCCAGACTTCTTTCTCTTTCTCTCTTAAAAAATTTTTTTGTTCATTTTTATTTATTTATTTGAGAGTGACAGAGAGAGAGAGGCAGATAGAGAGAGAGAATGGGCCCTCCAGGGCCTCCAGCCATTGCAAACGAACTCCAGATGTATGTACCCCCTTGTGCATCTGACTAATATGGGTCCTGGGGAATCAAGCCTTGAACCACGGTCCTTAGCTTTATAGGCAAGCGCTTAACTGCTAAGCCATCTCTCAAGCCCCTCTTTTTTAAAAGTATTTATTCACTTGACAGAGGGAGGGAGAAAGGGGCAGAGAGAAAGAGAGAAAGAGAATTGAGAATGGGCACACCAGGGCTTCCAGCCATTGCAAACAAATTCCAGATGCATGTGCTTTGTGCATCTGGCTTTATGTGCATACTAGAGGATTGAACCCAGGTCATTAGGCTTTGCAAACAAGCACTTTTAACTGCTGATCCATGTCTTCAGCCCCTCCCCTTGACTTCTCTTTAATGTAGAATTCGAGCCCTAAGCAAAGAGGAAAAATTTGGGGGCCAGTATTATAGCCTTTCTGTTTATCTCTACCTTTAGGGAAAAAAAAAAAAAAACAAAAACAGAAAAAAATAGTTAGCAGTTTAAATTACTATTATTTTTCAATTCTTTAATGGCCAACCTGACTTGCTGTAACTCTCGTAGGGGTGCACCGAGAGGTTTGTGTCAAGCCCTGAAGAGGTCATGGATGTGATCGATGAAGGCAAAGCAAACCGACATGTGGCTGTGACAAGTAAGCGTGGTGTAGTGCCCCCCCCCCCCCCCCCGTGATGTAAACACAGGTGTCTGCTTCCCAACTGGGACAAGGGTGATGAAGTCCACATGAAGTAATGCATGGGAAGGCAGCTGAGCGCAGTGCAAATGTGTTTTCGCACAGTACCCTGAGGGCTTTGGAAATGGTGGGTAGGTAAGAGTTGCTAGGCCTTGATAACAGTTCTTTTAAAAATCATTTGTTTATTTATTTGACACAGAGAGAGAGAGATAGAGAGACAGAGAGAAAACGAGAATGAATGAATGAATATGGGCATGCCAGGGCCTTCTGCCACTATCAACAACCTCCATGCGAGGGCCTTCAGCCACGACAAACAACCTCCAGACACATGCACCCCTTGTGCATCTGCCTTACATGGGTTCTGGAGAATCAAACCAGGATCCTTTGGCTTTGCAGGCAAATGCCTTAATCGTTAAGCCATTTCTCCAGCCCTTTAAGTTTATTTTTCAGCATCTTATCCTTTCTGTTGGTTTGTTAAATAGGTCATAGGCCATTTTCTTACTTTCTTTTTCAGATTGGACATTGTTACATAGTAGTAACACAATAGATTTTTAAATGTTGATGCTGAACTTATTAGCTATAACTTTTTTTAAGTGGGCTCTTCAAAGTGCTTTTTTCTTTTCTAACAGAGAATCTTGTAGATGGTTTTGAGCAATAATTGTTAGTAACAGTTGAATGGTACACTGATGGGCCTCGTCCGAGTGGTGGACAAGGGAAGTATTTTTTCTCAGTGTCCCGCTCTAATGATGCATAATCTTGAGACCTTTTTGTGTATTTAACATGGGTGGTAGAGGTGTGTGTGTCTTAATCCTTTCTTAAGAAAGTTTTCATCCTTCCTTAAGAAAGCTTATGATATTTTTGATAAGGCCAGGCTTACACACGTGAGTACCACAGGCTATAATGGATGCTAATCACTGTGATAAAAGCTGAGGATTTCCATGGGGATGGGGAGGGGGAACCTGAGTTTCTTGAGGATCAGGCTAGAGTAGGGTGTTGGAAGATAGGGCTCTGGCATACCCCAAGAATATATTTTTAACTGTTGACCAAGAAATTGGGTTAATTTCTTTTCTTCTTGAAGACATTGTAACTGTCATTTCTAGAATGAGTATTGTTTTTAAGAATAAACCTGGCCACCGATTCTTCCTGAAATTGGCTGCACTTACCTGCAGACCTGGGACGTTCTGCTGTGATTTGTTGTGAGGTTTGCTACCTACATTTATGTGTTCTCTTGTCTTTTCAGACATGAATGAACATAGCTCTAGAAGTCACAGTATCTTCCTGATCAATATTAAACAAGAGAATGTGGAGACTGAAAAAAAACTCAGTGGGAAACTTTATTTGGTTGATTTGGCTGGGAGTGAAAAGGTAATTGGTTCTTCATTTGTATTACCTATAATATCCCCCTTTTATTTCCTTCATCATGCAATTATATAATTTTGTGCCATTCTGGTCTTTGGTTTTAAAGAGCTTTAAAATGTTGAGCCAGGGTATTATCATATACCTTTGTTTTCCTACTTTGTCTTCTAATCTTGAAGTCTCCTAGTTGTGTCACAGGTGGGTCCTTTGAAGGCTCGTGTTCATTTGTGTCTTGTCAGTCTTGCTGATACCATGAGGAAGGTGTTAGCTGAACTTAGCTTGGCAAAGGTAGCTTCAGAAACATGGAGGGACATGAACTTGATGGAAGGAATGATACAGGGTTGTTTTGGCCTCTGATAGGCTAGGAAAGGGCTCTACCATTGGAACATGGCAACCTTACTCTGCAGGTTTGCTTAGCTGATGAAAGATCTAGAACCCAAGGCTCCATCCTGGTTCTACCAGCAGTGGCTCTGGATTGACAGTGTCTACCATAAGTGGCTTAGTTCCTCTAGGCTGGTTTTGTTTGGACCCTCTTTCTCCATTTATATACTGTCTCATCTTATGCCACCTAGGCACTGCCTAGGGCCACACAACACACCAAGTAAGCTTCCTATAATCTTCCCTCTGCCCTTGTTTAGCTACTTCTCTAGCACCAAAGAAGGCTCCTGCTGCCTGCCACACCCTGGTCAGGCATAGACCCTTCTGGGCTGCATCATAGAGCCAGCCCATGTGCACAATGGCCATTCCTGCCATCATTACTCAATCACTGACACAAGCTGGTTGCCCACATCAGGGCAGGCCTTGAAACTCAGCCAGTCTCCCTGACTGAGCAAGTGACTCCATGTAGCAGACAGCTTCAGGTTCATTGAGATGAACTTCCAGACCAGGCAGAGTTACGAAGGAAGGCATTTATTGAAATTTGGCAGACCCAGGGGAAGTTCCGTAATGCAGAAGAAGCTGGCCTGGTTTCACAGGTCCAGACACAGAGAGAAGCCAAAAGCCACATAGCACACTTCAGGGACTCCACATGGAACAAGGCACTTGGCATATCTTTAGACTGGAATTTCAAACCCACCACCTCACCTTAAGATCTGCCCAGTTATACCTCCTCCAGCCAGGTAGCTGCAGTTCCAAACTACAAACTAATAAAACACTAAATATGTTGGGGGCCATCTATTCAAACTACCGCACCCCACTTACTATACCACCCTGCTGAGCTCCTGAACCTAAACTTCAGGCCACTGATATCCATGTAAGTGAAAGTTGCTTGGATTGTCTTTCTCATTTTTGCCTTTGCCATGAGCAGAAAATCACTTGCTATTTCTGGTTGGGAATCTAAACTTTTACTCACGGGGTCTGGCAACTTTGGCTCCCAGTCACCTACTCAGATAGAAGTAATAGGGTGGGGTGTTCAGTTCTTGACTGAACATTAACTTGACTGCCCTGCCAGGTCCACACCAAGGGCAGTATGGTCCCTTCCTTCTTGTGGAGTGTGGAAATGAATATGCAGAGCTGAAATGCACCTGAAAACTGCCCCTTGCTGGCCAATCATATGGAGGTCTCTCCTCTGTAATGTTGACACTCGCTCCTTGATGATCATACTTAGGAGGTCTTTAAAGTTGTGTTCTTCCTATAGTTCCTTTTTTGTCTTGTTTTTAGTCTTTTGAGGTAGGGTCTCACTCTAGTCCTAACTGACCTGTAATAAACTATATAGTCTCAGGCTGGCCTTGAACGCATAGTGATCCTTCTCCTACCTCTGCCTCCCAGGTGCTGGGATTAAAGGCATGAGCCACTATGTCCTCCACATTTGTGTGTGTGTGTGTGTGTGTGAGAGAGAGAGAGGGGGGGGGGAGGGAGGGAGAATGTCAGTGCAGTCTCAAAACAGAACTGTGGCCTTTGGGTCCCATCTCCTCCAAGTGTCATTCTTTCCTTAGACTGTCAGCATGGCATCTTCGGAGCTCAGCTTCCTTGTCCCAGAAAGCAGAGTGGTAGTTCCTGCCCTGGGTGTTTCATGGCGGCAGGATGCTGACATCCGAAAGCATCTTAAGCCTCATGCTTGAATAGACTCTTGTTTGTGGCCCCTAAGCTCTGCAACTTCTCTGTCTGTGAGCAGGGCTGTCTCCTCAACTCCAGAAGACACAAGAATCTTCCTAGTTGAAAGGGGAACCTGGACAAGCATTCATTTTTATTGTTATGGCATTATCTTTTGTATGTAATTGAGGTCTATTTTTGTGCAGTTTAAAGTTATTTCTCCTCTTCCCTTTTTATTTATTTATTTATTTTTTCAGAGAGCAGCTGCTCAGCCTGAATCGTTTATCTAGGCAGCCGAGCCATGAGTCATGTTGAGTAACCCTCCCCCCTTTGTGCAGCATTTGTAAACTGCTCTCTACCGAGAACAAATGCCATCATGTGAAATCGCTGGTAATAATACAGCATAGGAAGCACCGTGCATGGCCCCTCCAGCTGTAGAGGAAGAAAAGACAAATTTACAGTGCAATACACATTTGTCATGGCTTTTCATGCCTCCCCAAGATTCTGATCTTTGGATAGCCCTTCCAACAAACCAACCTGCCTTCCTCTCTGTTATGGAAGTAAGGAGGGAAGTAATAGAGTCTGAACAACCATTTCCACCGCCTGTGGTGCTTTGAATATGGGGCTTATGATTTATATTCTGCTCAATGTGGCTCAAGACAATGTTTTTTCTTAGGGCTTCCCCCTGGACTCCCTTGGACTAGGAGGATGTGGCTTAGTTTCCTCAGGGTGCATCTTAACCAGTGACAGCCCTTCTGGAATCTGGTTTCCCTGGATGGATGGCCCCTAGGGAAGCATCTGCAGCTCTCCCACTTGAGGCATTTCAACCATCCCACTAAAACCTAATTGAGAGGAAAATGACAGCAGGAGAGACCAAATCCCCAGCCTCCAGCTGAGGGATGGTTCCACTGGTGTACTCAACTTTCTCCAGCCCAGGGCCGGTTCCATCTGCGTGGCTCTTATGAGGCGCTCCCCTTTGCTCTCTTATGAATTTGAATTTTCTACTTTGTTCTCTTGCTATACTCACTGCTTTTTCTTCTCTCCGGTAGGTCAGCAAAACTGGTGCCGAGGGAGCTGTTCTTGATGAAGCTAAAAATATCAACAAGTCTTTGTCGGCTCTTGGAAACGTGATCTCTGCCTTAGCAGAAGGAACAGTAAGTGACTCTGGCCTCATCTATCAAAGAATCTCATAAGAAGCTGCCTTCTGAGTTTGTCTATTCCCTTTGCCACTCTCTCCCCGTCCGTCATTTGTTTTCCTGTTGGGAAGAGAACAGAGGGAATGCTGGCTGGGGACACCTGTAGCTGGGTATGAGTGGTGATGCGAACTTCCTGTGACACGCAGGTCACAGAAAGTGCAAGGTCCTAAGAGCTGGCCACAAGTCCATACTTCACACATGTTTCTACATTCAGCATCTCCATCCCTGGCTTGCTTGCTTGCTTGCTTCTGTATTTTTTTCTCCGAATAGGCTGTCAAAACCATTATTGATCTTATCCTAAATAGAAAACACATGTGCCATACCGGGACAGCAAGATGACCCGGATTCTCCAGGACTCTCTGGGAGGGAACTGCAGAACCACGATTGTCATTTGCTGTTCTCCTTCGGTCTTCAATGAGGCTGAGACCAAGTCCACGCTGATGTTTGGACAGAGGTACGAACCTGTGCTCTGCACTTGCTCACAGGTCTTGGGTGTGAGTGGCAAGGGGCGAGTTTCAGAGGTTGATAAAGTAGTTAGTAAATTGAACCAGCAGGTGTTCTGTAAGCTTGAGGAATTATTTCTTGAGGCCAGAGGAAGAACTAGGCTCTCCACAGTGGGCAGGAATGTGCCAGTCAAAGGTACGATGTTTAACAAACAAAAATCCAAGCTTATTGTGGTTACAGCTGTCAATAATGGAGCACGATGTTGCTTTTGTTTTGCATGGAATTGAGGTTCAACTTTTGGCTTCATGCAGTTTTCACTGGTATGAAGCTGAAGATTGGTAACCCCATAGAACTGCAAAATTTGGGATTCATTGCAAGGTTCCTAAGCCAACCTGGATGAGTATGGCATAAATGGAAAAGGAGGGAAAGGCGTCCATATGTGTGTGGTGAGAGAGGATGGGCGGCAGTTATCTTCCCACTGTCCTCGGTCTCGGACTGCGGGGGCTAGGAGGTGGACAGCAGGAAGAGCTTGGTCATTCTGAAGCAGAGTTCACATGTGTGAACTGGAACTTACCTTCTTTGCCTTGCTTGTTTTATTTACCCCTGACCATCGCTTCTTGTCATGGCTGACCTCCTTCAGCCCTGTTTCCTCAGCTCCTCAGACGCCATCCTCTCAGCTATGGGTTCCTGAGGGTCAGTTACCTGAGTGCTTAGGGTATGTGGATTGGGATGACTCGAACATCTTTGGTGCTTGATGGGGAGCCCAGAGCCGAGGTTAGAAGATGATTCTACCAATACCGAACATTCTTATGATCATCATTCTCCGTGAGCCTTCTTTGCTTCTGCAGGAATAGATGCCTTTGTATTGGGAGTATGTGTTGTGTGGTTATGTCTAGGAACTGGTTTCAGACGCCTAGAGAAAGGGCAGATGGGTATGGGTATTCCTGTATGGGAAATTGCTAGGACTTCTTTAAACTGCATTAAGCCCTAGTCATTTCCTGAGTCTCCAGTTGAACATAGAATTACACAGTTGTGGCACCTGTGGGCTGTATAAATAAATAATAATTATGTTGAAATGTTGTGGAGTGTCTTTTAAACTGGATTTGGTTCCTTTACTTCCTCCTAAATGACTTCCTTGATTAGAGAAACGCTGAGGGCATTGTAGCCTTCTTTTCTCAGTGGTCCCAGGGTAAAAGCAAGTTTAGTATGTGCTTGTAAGAAATGCAGAGTATATCCTGTTCCAGCCCCTCTCCCACCCAGGGTCTTAAACTTGAACTTGAACAGTTCCTCTGAAGATATGATTGAATAAAGCAGCTTCAGATGCTTTTAAATAAGAAATATCTCTCAAGCTGGGCGTGGTGGCACACGCCTTTAATCCCAGCACTCGGGAGGCAGAGGTAGGAGGATTGCCGTGAGTTCGAGGCCACCCTGAGATTACATAGTGAATTCCAGGTCAGCCTGAGCCAGAGTGAGACCCGGCATCGAAAAACCAAAAAAAAAAAAAAAAAAAAAAAAAAGAAAGAAAAAGAAAAGAAATATCTCTCAAAAACTCTCAAAAATATCTCTCAGGAATAGTCTCAACCTGCAAAGCAAAAGATCTTCCAGATCGTTGTAAGCCTGGGTCACCTGGGCCCTGAGATGTCTGGCTGAGGGGTTGTTATTAGTAGACATTCTAGATCTTTCTTTGTAAGTCCGGGTCACCGGGGCCCTGGGCTGTCTGGCTGAGGGGGTGTTGTTAGTGAGCATTTGTTGACACTTGCAGGAAGAGTGTTGGGTATTGATTCAGATTGTTGTTGTCTTTCTTTTGATCTTAGGCTATTAGCAGTGTCATTGGAATTTTAATATATTTTTTTTAGTTCTAAGTATGCATTAAAGCATGTCAGTCCTCCTAACAATTATGGCAAGTAGCATCATCTCATTTTTGTACTAAGTATGAAATTGAAGCTGAGGCCAAAAGCCTGCATATATCATCTATGTAAATCCATACACCAGTTACTTGCTTGAATAGACATATAGGATGATCCAGGGTGCAGGCTGTACTATTGACCCACAGTTCCTCTTATGTACACGACTTGATCAGCAACCATCCTACTAGCCTGCTTTCTGTTGCAATAACAGAACACATGAGGCTTGGCACCTTACAAGAAAAGAGGTTCCTTTAGCTAATAGTTTTGAGGCTCAGGGGTAGGGCACGAGGATCACCTTGACTCTGGTGAGGGTGGCATGGTGGCTTGCATGACAGTAGTAGTAGAGTGTATGAGGGCAGAGCACACTGTGTGGGCTTGCCTCTTTTGTGATGACTTGCTCACGAGAAGTAATCTGGAGAAATCCCTCATTGCCTTCTTAGGGTGGCTCCCTGCAACCCAGTTACTTTGTGCATGGTGTCCCCCACTTCCTACATGGCTACACTGAGGAGGAAGCCCCGACACATGAACCTCGGGCACCTAGCAACATGGATGAGCACTGAGTAGCTGAGCAGTCCTCAGGCTTAGTAAACCCAATACTGGAGCTAAGTTCTACTACTGGCCCATCCTCTCCTTTACTTCTCTTTTATGAGCTCCAAGACTCCTCTCCCTCGAGATGGAGTAGTGCCTCCTTCCCCAAGTCTCGTCTGCCCAGAGACAGAGTAGTGTCTCCTTCCAAAGGTGTCTGGAGGCCGACAGTCGTTGCTTCTGTTCTCACATTGCTCAGGGCAGACACTCATGTCAGGCTCGTCTTTCCCCTACCTTAAACAGTCTGCCAGGATTTATCATATGGGAAGGTCATGGTAATAGACACAAGGAACAGCATTGTAATTTAGGATTCCAAGAAATAAAATGCAATATCAAATAGTTTCTGGATACAATAGGTTGGTCTGTTCCTTTACCAGTTATTTTAATTCTCATCTGCATGACAGCAGGCAATGGATCTGTCTCCAATATTATTTTTCCACCCAGCCTTTTCACGGCTCCTGCACATCAGGTGGTGTATAAATGCATGCTTATCAAATGAGGGAACAGATGAGCCCAAGCCCGGTGCAGGATCCTTGCTGGGGAGTGGCACCACTGCAGCCCACAGTTGGGTTGGGATCTGGTTTGCTTTCTAGTCTGTACTTACACATGTGTGAGGCTTTGTTCCCTTCTCTCTATCTTCAATTTAATTAATTGATTCTTTAAGGACACGGAACTTTTCTATGGGTCTCTACCTGCTTTATTGTTAATTCTGCTCATTGAACACAATTACGTAGCAGACATCGGTCTGAACATTGGATTAGACCTGGTATCTGATAGCTAATGAGATTAAGCACTTTGAACCATCCCACATGCAGTGTAATGAGTGCGCATTGTGCCCGACCTGAGGCAGCATGAGGCGCTTCGTTACTCCTCCGTGGTTCACTCAAGGACTTGGCGGAAGAACGTGTTGGTTGCTGGGCCGGACAGGATTGATGTCCTCAGTAAGCCCCAGTGCCCGCTTTGAAGCAGTAGAAAGGAGACAGAGCGTGCAGGTGCCTCAGGGCCCCTGACCAGGAGAACAACTGCTTTCCTCACAAGTCTGTACTCAGCACTGGAGTCTTTAGGGGAAATTCGCCAAGTCTCCATGTTGGTATTTGAGCATGTTGTCCCCTGAGTGCCCAGCACTGTGCAATAAAGAGGTAAAAGCTGCCTTCTGTATCCCGGAGAGCTTTAAGTGACTTGAACTAGTCAAGATAGCAGAGACTGTAAGAGCCAGACTCAGATTAGAGCACTTTCATTGATTTCTTCTCTTGGCCTGCAGCATTTTATTATTTAGTCTTTAATTACTCTTCCAGAGTACTTTTATAGCACCATTCGGAAAAGATATTTACAAGTTTCAAAAGTGTGAACTCAAATCACCCAATTATCTTAGAAGCCTATTTGATGTGCCTTGATTTGAGGTGGTGATGAAGGGAAGAGAGCCCCGAGGGTGCACGCCAATCAGTGAAGGAAGGCCTGAATCAGCACGCCCTGGGCAACAAGGGCTCTGACAGAGCCAGCCATGAATAATTCAGAGGCTTTATTTGAATAGCGAATGTGGAAGGAAAATTGATAACTTAGGGAAAGTAGTAATATTCTTCTTTTCCCAGTGTGCACTATGTTTTGTAAATAAATTCTTTTGTTTGTATGTGTGAGTATCGTGTGAGAGTAGGATAGATGTGTATTTCTTACATGTACATGTATGTATGCACGGATACCCACACTCCATGTGCTCATGTACCAGAAGAGAAGGGCTTCTTTGAGACGGAGTCTCTTCAGTAAACCCAGAACTGCTATTTATTTTCAGTCAGATTGTTTGGCCAGACAGCCCCAGTGTTTCTCTGGTCTCCACCAGTCTCTGGGCTCTCCAGGACTGGGGTTACAGGCATGCATAACCATGCCTGGATGCTTAGCAATCAAATTCAGAAGGTGTCAAGCCCTCTCAGGCTCTCATGCTTATGCAGCAAGTGCTCTTACCCACTGAACCATTGCTCCAGCCCCCCTGATGGGCACTGTTTTAAAAATCATGCTGTTATTTCAGCGAGCCACCTGCCATTTTAGTGGCAGTTGTATTAGGTGGAGATTGAACAGTTTGCATGTAAAATTCATGTCACAGGAGTGTGTGGATATGTCACCTGCAGAGGATAAGTGAACATTTTGGTGAAGGCATACATTTTAGCACACTTGAAATTAACCAAAAAGACTTGACTCGTCTTTGTTGGAAGCTCATGGAGGGAGCACCAATGAGGCTAATTTTTCTTCTTGGAGGGAGGAAGATAGGGAAGTTTGACTAGATGCCAACTCTTCACACAGGTCATCAAAGTTGTGGTTTCTGCTTCCTAAGTGACCTTCCTCTCACTGGCAGGTTCTCCTTGCCAAGTTTGAAGTAGAGGAGTTCTCTGAAGAGAGTTTAGGTTTTATATAAGAACTGGGACTCAGGGCAGATAATAAGTCATAATGGTCATTTTTTTGTGTCCACACAGCTAGGCTAGTTAAACATGAATCTACCTGTTGCTGTGAAGGTATTTTATAGATGTGGTTAATCTCTATATTCAATTAACTCTGAATAAAGTAGATTATCCTGGCTAATAAGAGTCGCCTTCATCCAGTCAGTTGAAGACTTGAAGAGAAAGAGCTAAGGCTTTCCAAAGAGAAAATTTCAGACAGGAACATCAGCTCCCAGTTGTTGGCCTGTTGTATGACTTCTGACTTGATAGCCCCCAATCATATGAGCCACTTTCTTTAAATTGAAATAAATAAATATGACACATTGTGTTTATGTATGTGTATGTGTGTTTTAGGATCTGTAGTCATCCTTCCACCTCCCTCTGCTCCCTCCCCCCACCATCTCTTTCTCTTCCCCCTCACAATTTCACTTGAGAATGGTGCTGGACTACTTGTTACCCTCTGTTGAGTACAGATCTCATTCTCTCTGTCTATCTCATATACATTATTCACAAATTACTATAGAATCACAAATTACAGGTTTATTTTACTTATTGAAGTATGAGGTTGTCAAATGTCAGTATTCTCAGAAACACCTAGAGAGAAAAAAAAAATTGGAAAGCAAGAGCCATGAAGGTACCAAGAAGAAAATCTTCCAGGTTCCTCAAGGAAGCCAAAGTAATTAGAAGAAATTTCCAAGACAGCCAGTGTGCATACCATTTAGAACTACAGCCACTGGGCTGGAGAGATGGCTTAGTGGTTAAGGCACCTGCCTGCAAAGCCTAAGGACCTAGGTTCGATTCCCTAGGACCCACACAGACCAGATGCACAAGGTGGTGTATGTACTTGGAATTTGTTTGCAGTGATTGGAGGCCCTGGCACATTCATTTTCTCTCTCTGCCTCTTCTCTCTCTCTCTCTCTCAAAAATAAAAACAAAAAACTACAGCTAGTAAAAGTAAGTATGGCAAATACTTTGTAGAAATAAAGAAGGGTAGGACTTACCAGGACACAGGTGGTCTGAGCTAGAGCTTGCAGCTCTTCTTCCCATTCATCAAGGGTTTTGTTCAGGTGCACATCATGGGGATGCCTTCAGCATGTCAGGTGTGGGTGTTCAGCCTCAGTGGTTGAAATGGACACACTCATCCAGCCATTCAGTGATGTAGGGACCAGGAGTGCCAGGAAGGCATTGATGCTCAAGAGCAGGAGGTAACTGTCTTCTTTTCATTCTTGGGCTGAGCATGACTAAGAGAACTTTGCTATATAATCATCTCAATGTAAGCATCCAGGTGAGAGAGCACTGTGGCCTCTATCTCTGTCTACCGTACTCGTCTGCCTTTTTCAAGGAGCAGCGGTAGCCAACATTTATTAACTTCGAGGTCTTTTAAAAACTTGGTCCCATTCTCTTCCTGAAGGAAGAGAGTTTTGACGCCTCAGTAAGCCCAGATGACATATTACAGAAGTGGTTCTTGAACCTCCACAACAAGACAGAACATCATGGTAATGGCATCTGCACGGGGAGCATTTTGATTAGTGAATCTTGCTGTAGGGTAGAAACAAGATTGAACTAGGATTCGCCAGGTAAGTTTTGTGGTTCTGGCATGTGGAACAGGCACGTGTAGCTATACACATTGGGGGATCTGGTTGAAACCCGAGAGTTTTTGGAAGAGAAGACCCAAGACCTTTCTGTGTACCTTTATGAATGAAGATTTTATTTTAGGTTTATCTAGTAGTTTCACATTTTAAGTAATAAGTGGCTAAAACAAGGCCCCAGGGGGTCACTCACTGACCTGTTTTCCTGCATCCCAGAAATAATGTCCTCTTTATTATTTGGCTAGTTCATGTTGATCTTGCTATACAATGTGCATAACCATGCAGTTGTACATACACACAGGTCAACAATGGACCACATTTATGGTAGCAGTCCCATGACACTGCATCAGCCTAGTCAAAGCTGTTTCGTTTATGTAAGCACACTCCGTGATGTTTGGGCTATAATGAACTTGCCTCGTGATGGCATTTCTCGGAATGTGTCCTATGTCCAAGCAATGCATGACTCCAAGTCTTCATCTAGCCAGAATTTTAAAACCTTCTCTAAGAGTGCCTCTTCATTTCTGCTATCCTGTCCAGTTTATGTTTCGTTGTGAGCTTTTGAAATTTCCTGGTTGAGTAGGACAGGCACATATGTGGGCCTGGGCACAAGTCTACAAATCATGACCACTGCAGCTTTGTGCCCAGGATCCATGGTGATTCACTGTGCTTGAGTCATGTTACAGTACTATTTAGTATGTGTGTGGAAAATGCCAAAATAAAAGAGTCAGGCAACAAGAGCCTTGTGTCCACTCATGCGCGCCTGTGTGAGTGTGCATGCACATGCAATCTTTGTGTCACATTGTGCATGTGAAGGTCAGAGGGTAACATTGGTTGTCACTTCTCACCTTCTACCTTGTTTAAGGTAGTTTTTATTCATTCTCAATATTCTCTACTGCATTTACAAGGCTAGCTAGCCCAAGAACTTCAAGAACTTCTCACTATAGGGGCACTGGGCTTACAGAAACCCACCAGGTGGGTTTATGTGGGTTTTGGGAGTCTAAGCTCTGGTACTTGTACTTCTTGGCAAGCCCCTCATCCACTGAGCCTTCTCCTCAGCCCAACAAGGTCTTTTGGCACTCTAACACGTACAATGCAAAGCCCAAAGCAAAATAGCAGCCCACTATGTAACCCACACTGATGGCTATAAGCTGAATATCTACAAAGGCATTTTGAGTGGCAAAAGAAGTAGGAGCTAACAATGATTGTTAGAGTCCTTTATCTCCACGTTTGCTAAAGCTCACGGTAAAAGGAACAAATGGTTGTAGATGTTCTACGTCCTTCTATTTTGGGTCTTCTAGGGGAAGAGGGGACTGAGACCTTTATTCCACTTTACAGTATTGTTTTCAGCTATCCTACAGAGAAGAATAGTTGTCCTATTAAGAAAGAAACCTCTGGGCACAGAAACTCAATCCCTCTTTTTTTTTTATTAGTTATGTACAATACAGTCCTCGTTAGCCTCATCCCTGTCCTTCCCCCTCCGCAGGGACCCTCCTCGTTGTGGAATATGGGTCATGCATTGTGGGGTTAGTGAACAGTTATGAGTAAGAGGCAATGTCTCTGTGCATAATGTCCCAACATGTAATAACTCTTGCTGGTTTATTCCATAGCATGGAAATTCTTATACTTTGATGCATTTCCTTTTTATGTTGAATATAACATAGTAAATAACATAAAGTTAAGTGCACACTATACAAATTTTTATAAATGCATATGTACATACAGCCAACTTCCAGTGTCTTTAGAAGTTTCTCTTGGTCATTGGGATTCTGGCCTTTCTGGTGGATCTTGGTCTCTCTGGCTTCTCCCCTATGTCTATGAATAACTTGTACACATTCTCTTTTAGGAAGAAGAGTGTATTTTGCTGAAGGTTTGCTTAAATGCCTCCCTAGGCTGGTTTGGCATGGCTCCTATGCCGCCATCTTACCTGGAAGTCCCCAGTGCCCAGTTTTCAAGCATAACTGTCAATCCTAACTTTAGTCAGTAAAGACTGGTTTTGCTTGTCTTTGAACCCTGTCTGTATTTTAATAGTGCTGTTTTTTAAAGATTTATTTTATTTATTTATTTATTTTATGAGAGAGAATGAGAATGAATGGGCAGGCCAGCGTCTTCAGCTGTTGCAAACAAACTCCAGAAGCATGCGCCACCTTGTGCATCTGACTTGTGTGGGTCGTGGGGAGTCAAACCTGGCTTCTTTGGCTTTACAGGCTAGCACCTTGACCACTAAGCCATCCCTCCACCCCATAGTACTTTTTATAGATTATCTTTTATGTATATTGCGTCTGTGAAATTCATCTTTGATACTGGGTGTAGGAGGTTATTTTTTATAATTAGATAAGAATCTGTTTTTTTCTGCATAGCATGTGTGTATGCATTTTATTGTTGATGGACATTTGGACTGTTTTTGTGTTTGGGCTACTATGAATAACATTGCAAAGACATTTGTTGCTATGTCTTTGGGTGAACATGTGTTCTAATACCTGTTAGGTAAGAATGGAACTTCTGGGTCATAGAGTGGGAATCAGTTTTAGTGATACTACCAATTTTCTGAAATCATAGTAAATAATTCATATGCATATCAGTAGAAATTCACCTTTTAGTCACTGCCCTTCCTCACCAACAGTCATCATTTCCTTAAGCTTTAAAAGATTTTGACAATTCTGTTGTGTATGAAAGATATCTCATTGTAGTTTTAATTTGCATTTCCCTAATGGGTTAATGATACTAAAAACCACTCTCTCTCTCTCTCTCTGTGTGTGTGTGTGTGTGTGTGTGTGTGTGTGTGTGTGTGTGTATGTGTGCATGTTTGCCAGGGACTGGCCTAGGTATCTTCCTTGATTATGTTTTACTGAGGCAAAGTGTCTCACTTGGACCCAGGACGTGCCAGTTCACCTAGTCTAGCTAGCCAGCTTGCCCTGTAGATGCCCTGTCTGTCTCTGCCACCATGGCAGTGTGTTTCAGACAGGCTGTGACACTTCTTTTAAGAAATGTCCATTCAAGTCTTTGCCTAGTTTTTTTTTTTTCTTAATGATTTATGGAATTATTCTGGGCAACTCCTTTGTTGGCTTTATGTATTTCATATATCTTCTACTCCATGGCTCTCAGTGGTGACTATTGATGGAGTCAAATTTACTTTTTCTTTTATGTCTTATTCAAGAAATCTTTGCCTAACCTAAGGTCTTGAAGATATTCTTTTCTATTTTCTTTTAGAAGTTTTATTATTTGATCCTATGATCCACTTGGGATAAAATTTTTACATGGTTTTCTAGTCTTAGTCCTATATGTTGAGAAGATTGCCCTTTCCTACTGTGTAGTCTGCATACTCTTCCATGAATCAGATAGCTGTGTAGCTGAGTGTCTGCTTGGACCATTTTTTCATCCTGTTTCTACTTCAAAGTTTCTGATTTTGTAATCAAGTTTCAAGTACTATGGCTTTCTAAGTACTGATGTTCCTATCCCTTACTTTGAGACACACACACACACACACACACACACACACACACACACACACGCACACAAGGATTGAGTGGGGGATGCTTTCATTCTATGGAGGAATTTTGGAAATATTAACTTCTTTCTCCTCTGTGTTCACTATTTCTTCATATTCTTCCCACGAGAGATACAAAGGTTTGCCCTGGCTCTATTTGGGACCAAGTTGAAGTCTAGAGGTGTATGAGACACCATCTCCTACTGTTGTTTGAGTTCAAGGTGGTGGTGGTGGGGGGGTGCTGTATAACTTCTGTCTTCTCTTCTGTCTCTTCCTTGCCCTGTCTGGCCCCTGCAGTGATTCCCTTGCCTTTGGCCTCCGGTCAGGTTCAACCAGTTGGAAAGGAACACCGGCAGCTGATGGGAGGGGGCAAAGATAATGAGTTCAGGGTATTTATTTTCCGGTTCCCTCTTTGCAGGCTCATTTTGGGCTGGCTGGGCTTTAGACTACATCGCAGGCCCTTTTGCTTATTCTCCCTGAAGGCTCCCTCACTTCAGGGTGGCACCAAGCTTCCCCCATCACTAATGTGGGCACTACACTGTCCCTGGATATATCTCTGTACTTTTCCATATCTTTGCTAAATTTTCCAAATTATGCAGTTTGAATAAGTCATCTTTTCCCTGCCAGCACTCTGGTTACTACAGAAATAGAAGAAAAAGAATTTTCTGGGAAGCTTTTTGAAGAACCTTGAGGACTGGAACCAGTTGTGCCGTGGTAACCTTGCTGGGTCTGCTTGTGGGATGTGCCCCTGGCTAACCCTGCCTGTGGACAGCACAGAGGTGCCACCTTTCTCTCTCTAGTAGCATTTGGAGTCATCAAGGGACTCTTTATGACTCAAAAGTAGGATTAATAGTCTTGAAGGATACCCTTCAATGACAATGATCATTTTATCCATGATTGATTTTTCCCTCTCCGACTTACTAAGTTGATAAAGGATGCTGCTGTGTTTGCACTTACATCTGAGACCTCCAGGATGGTGGAAGGCAAGGGGAGAGTGTCACGCTGCAACAGGCTTTAAAGTAGTAATAAAATTGCTGCTGTTTGAAAAATTAGACTTGAAATACTTCTGTGCACAGCAGCCTGAAGCTATGGCAAATGAGAGTTATACTAATTCTTTAGTGAGTCCAACATTGAAGTAGTTTAACTCCTCTTTTGACAGTTGAGTTATGTAGTTGTCTGCTTTAGGAATTAATTTTGGAATGACACCTGTAGCACTAGCGAGGACTGCTGAATTTCTTGCACCAAAATAGAAATCATGTCCCCAGTGTCATTTGATAACAACAGTAATTAACCTGGATTAAACATCAGTTATACCAGCAAGCACGACAGTCCAAGAGTTGTTTGGAGTTTAAAAATGAGAACAGGGCTAGAGAGATGGCTTAGCAGTTTTAAGGCACTTGCCTTCAAAGCTAAAGGACCCAGGTTTGATTCCCCAGGACCCATGCAAGCCATATGCACAGTGGGGGGGGGGGCACATGTCTGGAGTTGTTTGCAGTGGCTGGAAGCCCTGACATGCCCATTCTCTCTTTCCCCCTCCCCCTCCTTGCCTATCTCTCTCTCTCAAATAACTAAAAGTAACATATTTTAAAATGAGGACACCAGCCACAATTAAGATGAGAAGGTGTATATACATATATATTTCTTTTAACAGAATTTTGCTTTCTTAAAAAGTAGTGGAATTCTGCCACGAGGAATCCACTTTTAACTGAACATAGCAGCTCATGTGTTCATTTGTGTGCAGGCCTATGTGAGTTGTGCCTTTTGCTTCATCTCACCTTGAGCAGCTGCTGGCTTGTTCTCACCAGCTGCTCCCCTCAGTTCTTGTCCAGCTACCGTGCACAGTGCCTCACATCTCCAGGTCATGTGCCCTAGGAGATCGTGGCAAAATGGCACATACTGGACATGTTTGTGTCATAGTTAATTTTTAAAAATTGTCTTAAACTAAGAAACTAAAAACTCAATTTATGGCATTTTTTTTTTAAATAAAAAAGGTGATTTGAGAACAATGAGCTCTCCAGTCCAGCATTACGATAGTTGAGTCTGGTGGGAGCTCAGCAGGGAAAAATGGTGTCCCCTGGCTAGCCTCGCTCATTTATGTAACCCATCTAACCTATGAGACATGTGCTCAGGGAAGGTTCTAGGCACCAAAGGGGAGTAACAGAAGTAACAGATATTTCCGTTTATATCATTGGCATGAGAAATCCCCAGCTTCCAGAGGTCAGAAACCTTGTCCATCTGTCTTAGGATGTCCTCTCCCCCATGCTTTATAAATGTGTATTGAGTTGGAAGGAAGTTCAGTCTAGGCAGAGGATTCCAGCAGTTGTCTGCAGGATGCTTTCGGGCACATGCTGAACATTGGGAAAAGGCTGCAGCCTTAAGTCGGGCTGAGAACACAGACTGACATAGTGATAGGGAACTGAGCTAGAGGGTACCCTGAAGGGAAATTTGAATAAAAGTCCATTGCATTGAGAGGCTGATGTGATGTGATGGAGAAGAGTTTGGAACCTTAAGAATATCAGTGCCGTCAGTCCAGTGCAGAGGCATGTGGCTGAGTGTCTGGAAGTCTCTCTGTCCCAGGCCCAGTCTTTGGATATGTGTGCAATGTGAGGTCTGATTATATTGAAACAGTGAATGTTAATACCTATTCTTAGAATTTTTCCTTTATGTTTTTAATCCCAGAGCTAAGACCATCAAAAATACAGTCTCTGTGAATCTGGAACTAACAGCAGAAGAATGGAAGAAGAAATACGAAAAAGAGAAAGAGAAGAACAAGACCTTGAAGAATGTTATCCAGCATCTGGAGATGGAGCTGAACAGGTGGAGAAATGGTAAGGCTGAACGGAGGGGAGGAGGAAGCATGAGTATATGCTTCCCCTTTCCTGTGGCTGTTGGCATCTGGGAGGTTCTTGGAAAAGGAGATGGTTGCAGAGGCTTTATTGTTCCCTGGCATGGTGCCGCACCTCGTTCCTTCCTGAGGTCAGAGCACATTGCTGGGGACAAGTGACTGTGACATGGTGGCTTAACTCTTATTCCAGTGGGTTTCCTCCCCTTACTGTCTCGCACTCTGGAATCCCTGCGTGAGGCTTAGAGGGCAGCTCCCAGACTTTGTGGCTCTGATTGCTTTGACTAAATGAGAACTGTTATTCATTCCACAGAGTTTTGTCATTGATCTCGGGTTAAGAGTCACCTATGGCAAATCTTTGCCTCTTCTCATCTGCCTCATTGTCATGTTCTCCTTCAGAGCCAAAAATAGAGGGTTGAAGAAGCCCTGTGCTAAATGGAACCTGACAGGCCCGTTTCGTGACTAGTTTTCCTTTTCCCCCAAAACAATCTCATTGGTTTGTTCTGTGGAAGAAAATATCTCAGAGCTGATGTGCTTTGGGTGGGTGGACTGTAGGTGTGAGGTGTTAGGAGGGGTTTCCAGAGCCCAGTGCAGACAAATGATTTTAGTGATTTTAATGTTGTGACAGAGCTTAGAAAGTAAAAGACTGTTTTTTTCTCTTTATTTTGGATGAAGTGAGGCAGGTTGGAGGCATGTGTATGTCAGGGGCGGGAATAGCCGAGGGTGGCTGAGATCCTCTGCTGCCGTGGTCAGCATGGGGTTCTGATGCTGCCTCCGTGGGCATTGGTAAGTGTGCGAGGGAGACTGGGGCCTGCTGTGCAGATCTGGAGGTAACGCGCCTGTTTGACACTGCACAGTGAGCAGCCCACTTTCAGTGATTATGTTTGCCGCTGCTGTTAGCTAGTAAGGGCGCAGTGTCAGTGAGCTGCTTGCTTAATTAAAAAGCAATTATGTAGGAAACAAGAATTTAAGAGAAGATCAAAAACTGACCTAGTAGCCTAAATAACAGGATTCTTTCCCCTTTTGGAAGAAATATCAGTTGCACATGTGTTTTGAAAGCTGCTGGAATAATTGAATAACTCAGCACCTGGGCTGTGGTGGCGGGGGAGGAGGCAGTATTCTTAGCACTGTGGTAAGAGCAGGAGAATGGAGGGTAGAGATGGAGAGATGGGAAGTGACTTTGCAAAGTTTTGGTCTGTGGAATCCTCTTGAGTCAGTTTTCTGTTGGACAATAGGGACGTCCAGTAAAGTCCTTCAATGGGTTCAAAGGGACTGGCCTTAGAAACACTGTAGACCAGACAGTAGCCTTGTTATTTTACATCCTTTCCTATCCCATGCCAGATCCTCAACAGTAAAACCTTCCCTTCCTGGTCTAATGCTGCCCTGTAGCGCCTGCCCTTCCCTTGTCTGCCCGACTTGCTGCATGCAAGCCGCTCTGTAGTGCTGGACATTGCTTTTGGCCCTTCCACTTGGTATTGTTTTAATTGCTTGTCCCATTTCACATTACAAATCTATTAAAAACATTTATTTTTTTGTGCCTTCTGGTGAGCTCCTATATACTTTGAGAAAGTAAGGCATGATTTAAGGCATATACTACACTGCAGTGGATGCATGTTAAGTAATTGGTGTTTAATGTGTGTACTGGAAACAGGGTGGGCAGTCGAGGATGTGTCCTGTGCTCTGAGCAGGGAGGTAGTCTCCCAGCACTAGACGTAAATGTGTGGTGATCATCCATGCTGCATACTAAGAAGGGAAAGTGCATAGTACCAAGAGCTGTTACTGAGCTCACTCAGAGCCAGTGAAAGTTTTCTTGCATAAGTAACATAGAGAGTCGACCTGAGAGAAAGAGAGAAACTGCTGAGTGGGACAGGCACTTGGGTGAGAGTGGGATTTTGATGGAGGGAACTGTGTTTATCATGGAGGTTTGAGCTAGGGAACAGTGGCCTGAAGTGGATTTGGAGGGGTAAGTAACTTAGTCCTCAAAACAGGATTCCCATCATTATCTGGGACGAAGAGTAGCCACCTGGTAGTATTAGCAACAAAACATAGAGTGAGAGTTGCACTTCAATGATCTGTTAGCTATGTCAGAACGGACTGGGGTTAACAGAGAAGTAAGGCGATTTTCCTGGGGTAAGGCCCTTGTAGTTGAATTGAGAAATTCACAGGGTTTGGTAAGGATTGACTGGGGAAAAGGAGGTTTCAGGATAGCTCTGTTTTCTGTCTTGTAAGTGGAGTGGAGGGCAGAACTATTCCTTAAATGTGTAACTGGAAATACTGTAGAATAGCCCGAGTGGAGGCCAGGAGGTGAGGAGCAGTACTGGGGGGCTGGTAACAGCCAGAGGGAAGTGTCACATAAGAAGGTAGGTCTGCATGTCTGGAGTTCTGAACTGCCTGAGCCAGAGAGGGAACGTAGCATGACTGATCTGTAGGTAATGACTGAAACCATAGGTAGGGGCAAGGCCCCTGTAGACCATGGAGAGTGAAGAGACAGGCTCTTACCTCCTGTCAAAAGACAGGAGGGTGAGATTGCCTCATTACCTTGACAGCACTAGGCAATGAGATGGGTAGAGTCCTGAGAGCTCTAACATTTGTCTTTAAAGATGACTTGTCTAGAGGAAAATGTCCTAAACACAGAGAACCTCTAGTGACAGATTACATGCATGAAGGGAACTAGAGAGAGGGTATTAAGGAAACTGGAGTGGTCTGAGGAGCAGCTATCAGTACAGACCAGCCTTGGGGACTAACTGTATCACATGATGTGTCAGAGATGCCACGTGGACAGCAAACCAAGATGGGGTCTTTGTTCTCTTGACAGAACTAGATGGCACCCCCAAGTCTGCAATCTAAATGGAAGAGGTAGAACTCAAAGGCCATTTCTATCTGCATGTAGAATTGGCATGGTGATTTGGATGTAGGCCAGTGACATGAATGGGGAAAGTGCCACCCCTGAAAAGGGGGCTGGAAGCCCTTTGGTAATGTCCTGTGCATCATTGTCTAGTCCTCATAGCTGAAGTCATGAGGCATGGACAGCACATGTAAATAGAAAGCCTGGATGATGTAGAATCCATGAAATCCACTCAAATCAGAAAGGCAGAATATTGACAACTCCTTGAAATCTGACATGCATACACTGGTTCTAAACTTGTAGGCGTCAGCTGCTTGCTTTACCTCAATATTTCCTGGGTATTGATGTTTCCACATTATAGTCTGAGTTCTAGGAGCCTTGTCAGTTCTGTGTTCTCCCTGGGAGAGAGATGTCTTTCCTTGCATGGTGTGCTCATAATTAAAACATTTCACTACTCCAGCTGAGAGAGCAAGAAAGGAGACGTTGTGCATGTGCGTGTGGTGCCTACACGTGCTCGAGCTTTCCCCCACCTTCTGTCACGGGGAATACGATGGCAGTAGAAGGCAGTAGGAAATCAGTTGCAAATCAGGTGCAGGCAGATCATGTAAATCAGGCAGATAGCTCTAATTCATTTGGCAGTGACATTGACTGGACAGTGCCTCAGGGAGAGGCATGCTCTGCCCAGCATCATTAAAACCTGTGAAATGCAATCCTATTGCATGCCCAGAGGGTGGTCTAAGTGCAGATTCCCAACTCTTGATGCTTGATGGGTTTTGTAGGTTGAAATTTTGTGTCCACTCAAAGCATGTGCTGAAACCCTACTCCTGAAGTATTTGGGGAAGGGTTTGTTTATGCGTGTGTGTGTGTGTGTGTGTGTGTGTGTGTGTGTGTGTGGTGATCGCTCTCTAGGGTTAGTGTCATGATGAGTCCTTTCCAAAAGAACTTGCTGCTTCTGCTTTGTTGGGACATAATGAGCTGTCATCTGTAAAGCCAAGAGCTGGTTTTCATAGAACAGGACTGGGTTGGCACTCTGACATCAGACTTCCAGCCTTGGAGTTGTGAGAAATTAATTTCTGTTGTTCAGACTCTCCCTTCCCCAGTCTATAGTACTTTGTCGTAGCTGCCCCAGCTTACCTAAGACAGTGGCCCTTCAGCATTCCAGGTTTGGTAGTTCTGTCCTTTGGGTGTAGTTGGGCCTTGATTCGTGGAGGACCTATGACTTAGAATATGTCTTCTGCAAGTCTTAATTCATTTCTGACATTGCTAGCTTTGCACGTGTATGTGGTGGCTTAAGGAGAGATCACACCTTTTTACAAAGGCAGGGATGAGGAGAGCCATCCATAACCTGACTCACTTCTCTATGGGGCCAGTTAAGGTCCTCATCTTGCAAGCAGTAGCAACTGATCATCCCTAGTTTAAACCAAAAGAAAATACATAAGAAAGGATTCCAGGCTCCAGAGAGCAGCTGAGAAGTCAGGCTGACATGGGGCCTGGGACAGGCAACAGGAACAAATTGGCAGGTCTCATCGAGCCACACCTGGCATGAATCCCCACCACACGTTCCCCCCTCCAGTGTTGTTGTTATTTTGGAGATTTGGCGGCCCGAGAGAACAGTGGGAATAGTGTTCTTGGTGTTGCCTGGCTTTGGTTAATTGTCTGAAAAGACCATATGCAATCGAGTGGTAGTTACTGCTGTTAGAACGGATATCAAATGTCTGAAAGGCAGTCCAGGTCCACCACGGTCTACTAGTGACACCTTGTGGGCCAGAATCAATTGCTCAAGGATCAGGGAGATGGAGTTGCAAGAAAATGGGACTTTGTTCCTTTCTTTTTATTTTTTCGCACAGTGGTGTTTTGTTGGTTAAATGTGTGGAAAGGACTTGAGCAAGCCCATATATGCAGATTTAGATACCTGAAGTCCAGGTGAGTTACTGGCTCCCAGGTCAGCCCTGCCTCTTCTGCTCCTGTCAGGATAAATCTTGACAGGATGGGGCCAGGACTGAAGGCCAAAGGCATGAGGCTCAGAGGTGGCTGCCGGGCTGGTCTCTGTAGGCTCTCACCTCTCATCCTTGAACTGAACACTTAAGAAAACTCAAGCCCGTCCAGCGTGGTGGTTCACACCTGTAATTCCAGCACTCTGGCGGCAGAGGCAGGACTACTACAAGTTCAGGGTTAGCCTGGGCCACAGAAGAACCCTGTTGCAAAAAGAAAACTTGACAAAACCAAAAACCAAACCAAACTTTTTACAGAGGTTCATGTCAGACAGAAAGACCAGAAATCTGGGTGTCAGGAAAGTGGGGAAATGCAGTCTGTAGAGTCTCTTCTGTTGAATAATTAAATAGGAGGTTAATGCAGTGGCTATAGATTTGCCCCGTCTGCAGAACTCATGCTATAAGTCATGTCAGCACGACAGAGCCTAGCTCAGTCTGTGCAGCTGGTTCCGTCTGGGGTTTTGGTGCAACTGCAGGCGGATTATGATTCGCTATGTTTTGTTTTGTTGAAATAGGGTCTTACCATGCTGCCCAGGTTGGTCTTGAATTTTTAGTCATCCTGGGTGGTGGATTTCAAGTGGGTACTACCATGCCCATTGAGAGTTACTCTTGGAGCATGAAGTATGTGGGAGATGCTGCTCACCTTCTTGGCTTTGTGATTGTAGAGGGCTCAGAAATTAGCATTGCAGTTGAGATACCTAATTTGCCAGGCCCATCGCTGTCTTTTGAGTGTGCAGCTAAAACCAATAGAAAGACCAACTGCTCGTAGAAGCATGTGGCCCATTTAAGAGGTCATGAATGTAAAAAGTGCTCACGGTCCTGGGGAACCAGTCTATTAGAAAATCACTCTAGAAAGATTCAGTGACTGTCATAAGCTGCTTACAGTATTTTCAGGAATCAGGGTGGAGGATGCTATTTGTATGCAAAATGACCTCATAAAAGCAGTGAATTATTTTCAACCTCACATTTCTGTAATGACATCTTGTAGCCAGCTGCTCTTGCCCATCTGGCAAGTTAAAGATTTCCTTTTTGTGTCTTTGATATAGAAATTACCGTTAGGTCTGCCACTGGGCATATTTAATTGGTATTAAAACAAAACACCTCGTTTGCCAGCTCTACGGTGGCTTCTGGCGGAAGCTGGGAGTGACCAAAATCTCTGCCCTGGACTGGCTGTGAGAACGTAATTACCTCTCTGTGTTCTCTGAGGCTTTAGGAACTCAACTTGAGAAAGGATAACTAGCTTGTTGCTATTTCATGTGTGAAATTTTAATGATTTCTTGGCAATCTAATGGCTCTTATAAGAGAAAAAAATCCTGTTGTAGAATTTTTAACTAATAGACCTAATGAGATTTTTTTATTAGTCTGCCATTCTCCTCTATTGCAAATGATGGATTTCTTTTTTTTTTTTTTTCCAGAAAGGTTTTTTATGCTCTCTGGGGGTTTTCATTTTATAATTAGAATGTTCTGCTAGCCCTATAGGTAGGCTCCAAGTGAATGCTCCTGTGTAAACACAAATCTTCGTAGTCCTTAAAGGTAATTACATCGGACAGTAGTAAATGCCAGGATGCTTATTTAAAGAAGGGAAGGTCCTGGTCAGGGAAACCTTCCTGTCTAGAAAAATCGGGGCTTACCAAGGTTATGAGCTTTTTTCCTATACACTGCAGGCCTGAGCCTCAGGGAATAGACTGAAAGAAACCTGCTTTTAATAAAGTGGAGGGAAAATAAAAGTAGGTGCTAATCTTCATTTGGTGGTCCTTCTCCCCTCCAGCTGATTTCAGGAGGTATTCCTCCCGGGTTAGTGTGCAGCTGTCTGCCCTGTTACAATCAGTTATTCCGTAATCACCTCGCGGGGGCTGCCCCTGCCTCTCAGTCCACTGCAGTGCAGGGAATATTCTCCATTAACACGGTGAGATTGCCATGGAGACAGGTTGCCTGGTGTCAGGTCTTGCATGGTGTTGGGAATTTACAGTTCCCAGACGTCTCTCCGAGCTGGACAGCATAGTTACCGGGGGCGCTTCTGGAAATCATTTCCTCGGTTCTTTGAAGGGCAGCTGTGTTTGGAGACCAGCTCTTAGCTCCTCTCTGGGCAGAAGCTATACTGCTTTTCTTTCTGCATATTGCTGCTTTGTTCTTCTCTGTCTGAACGGCTGCTGCAAAAAATAATTCTGACTGCCTGACCTTTAGAATATAAACTGCCAAGAGCTTGCTGTTTACATGTAGCTTTGTGGGAGACATGCTGAAGCTTTGATTCAGAAACGTGTTCATGAGAAATCAAAGTCTACTGTAGGTTTCAGATAATAAAAATAAACCTTAAAGGGACTTGCAAAATTATAGTGTTTTATTTTTGAACTGAGCTCCGGCCACAAAGACATTTTGAAGATTTTATAAACATTAATATTAGAATAAGTAAAAAAAATAATGTAACTGTCAAGTCTCAAAAGTTGGATATGTCAGGGAGAGGAAGGGGGAAGAGATGGACTTTGAACAATAACAACGTTTGTACTTTCTTGTTTAGTCTCATACATCTTTAGAACAAGTCTGTGATGATGGCAATATGATTTTCTATTCTCCTTTACAAAAAGCAAACCAAGAGGTTACTCGGGACACGGGCCTGTGATTAATGAGGCATGGAAATGGCAGTGTGGCTTGAGCATCCTGCCACAGGACCAGAGGTGTTTATGAGTCTATTGATCATTTGCAGGGTCCCCTGCAGCAGCGTTGCCCGCCACATCAGTTACTCCTCAGTGATGTTCTAATTTCTCAGTGACAGAACAGCTGCAGGGGAAGTCATGTCTATGACTCTTGGTTGAAGCAGGTCACTTGTAGGCCATAGGGTGCACCTCTGGCCCCTGCTTGCTCTGATGAATAAAATAAAAAAACTTAAAAAAATACATTGAGTAAAAAACACACCTACCCTTAGGATATCATTGCCTGTCCAGCCATTTGGAACCCAAAACACAGGAAACACATCTCTTGCAGATGTTTTTGTATCTTATCTTTCCCTATAAGGCACAAGCCTGTGGACATTCTGTTTATGGTGTAGCTGGCTTGTCACTGTAGAATTAAGAATTCTACTATCATGCTGAAGCAATTCATAGTGTACTGGTGCTGTTCCCAAAGTTTTAAAACAATACTTGAAAAATTAGAGATAAAGTCATGGGAAGGACACTTGCTAAGGTGTTAATGGTGAATTTTTCTAGGAGGTTAGAAACAGATTGAGAAACAAAAGGGCAAGAAGGCTTTCAAGTTCTAATGTGTTCACTATTGCTTGAGTTGAGAATATTCTGAATTATTTGTGTGATTAGAAAATGTTATCAATCTTCCCTCATCCATCCATCTGTCTACCCATTCATCTCTATGTCCATCTGTCTTACTGCTCAGATAGCCCATGGGTTTAACAGGCTACAGAGAATATAGATCGTTTAGTTGGATGAAATCCAGTCCTCCAGTTGTTGATGGGTGCTTGAAGCCAGGAATTGGAGTTGAGTGAAATATTGATTTGGTTCAAAAGGCTACCATGATATTCTGATTTTATTTCAGGTCAGTAATTTTAGAAAAAGACTTAAGCATAGTGAAACCCCATTAAAAGGGAAGGATATGGTGGCTCGTTTTATATTCAGCACAGCATAGTGTGTGCTCAGTTTTGCTTCAACTTGCCACTTTAGATGGAACTGTGATACAAAGTAAAATCATTGGTATTACTTGATATGGAGGCCTACATCCCCCCCAAAGCAGTAAAGCTGAGTTGAGTAAAATACCACAGTGTTGTTTATATTAAGATAAATGTACAGTGTTCGTATGGCTTCTGTGGGCATGATAAATACTGTTAATGAAGGCATAGATTAATATGTTATTTCTTTCCCTTCTTCCTTCCTGTCTTTTTCCTTCCCTCTCTTCCTCCCCCCTCTCTCCCTTCATCTCTTTTCCCTCTTCCTAATTGCCTTTGACTCAGGGCTTTTTTCTGAAGAATTTTCACAAAATGGATTTTGTAGGATGAGAACCTGAGTGAGGCTTGGAACTTCATGGATGCTCAAAGCCTGTAGTGGAATGAGTGTGAAATTGCTGATCAACACTGTGACGGAGATGTGTGTGGTTTCTGTTTGCTTTCCAGCGAGATAGTTGAGAGACTCAGTTGGGCCATGTAGTGTTCATAAAATCTGTTTTATGCACTCATTCTATCTTTGCAAGGTGAGTTTCAGGGTAGAGATAGCCCTTGAGAATCACATCTGTTCTCCCATTTGCATCACGGAACTTGGCAGCATTTCCTTTGAAGGGCCGACAAACCCCATTCTCCAGGGTGAGAACTGGGGTGTAGGGTCTCGGCACACATGATATTCCATGTTGGCTGCTTTTTCTTTTCCTACAAGTACCTGACATCACAAGAAATTATTCTATTTGAACTCTCCAGCAGAGCCAATTAATTCTGACTTCCTGGGGGAGAGTGTGTGTTGTGCAGCACCCCTTGAATCCCTCAGCCCAGGCTACGCTGACTTCCTCCTGCTGGCGCAGAGTCTCCGATTGGGAGGATTGGGCCCCCATGGTGTTCTCTTTAAACAGTGGCATGGTGTTCCTTGACTTGGCTCCTTCTACTAATGGCATGGTAACGTAATTAGTTGGTAATTAGGATGCCTCAGAGGTCTGTTTCCCTTTGGATTGGTGACGAGAGAGAATATGATTCTAGTAAGCCCCCATATATTTCTCAACAAAAGGAGAGTAAATGCAAAAATGTCAGGGCGTTGCTGCAAGTTGGATTCGTGAGGAGCTGTATGGCCAGTAGAACCAGCTGCTTCTGTGATGCATTCCAGGGGCAGGGTCATTGTCTTCCCCTGCCTTGTGTTGGTCAGTTAACTGTGACCTTTCTCCCCAGATGTAAAGAACATGGACTTTAGCTCTACACAAGAGCTCCTCGTTGTACCCTCTGTGCATTTGTCACCAGGAGTGACTGTAGCACTTTTCCTGGAAGGTGACCTGCTTGGTTTCTCTAGTCCTCAGCCCCTCTTTGCTGTGTTTTCTCAGGAGAAGCTGTGCCTGAGGATGAACAGATTAGTGCCAAGGACCAGAAGAACCTGGAGCCCTGTGATAACACGCCCATCATCGACAACATCACGCCTGTTGTGGCCAGCATCTCTGCCGAGGAGAAGGAGAAGTATGATGAGGAGATCTCCAGTCTGTACCGACAGCTGGATGATAAGGTCTGTGGCTGTTACTGGAGGTTTAGGGCAAAAGCTATGGCTCTGGTGGCCCCAAAAGACTCAGCTCATTCCTAGTAGGCCAGTTAAAGAGACAAGTCATGGAGAAAAGCAAAGAAAATTCTGATCAGAATAGCAACATTGGGGAGAGGAACAGATAAAGGGGTTCATCTTCAGGGCACTGACAGGAGCTTTGGGGTTAAACTGAAGAAAACATACTGGTAGGGGACAAAAGGTATGCATAACTATACAGTCCTGGGCAAGGTATTGATCATTAACTTAGCTCTGGTTCTGCAAGATGAAGTCTGCATTGCTTGAAGGGAACAAGCCAGTTCCCAGAATGTGATTGCTGCTGTTTGGGGATAGATGCTATCACAGGGTGATTTGTCTGCGGGGCTCTGCAGTTACTGGAATCCTGGGTGACTACAGGTCATTTGGAACAATGACTAGAGGTCTTCAGTTATCTTTAGAGGAGTCTGGAATAGGGCATTGAAAAAGCTTATTGGAAAAGGCTTCAGTTACTTTTATCTTGGTGTCTTCAGCCTTAAAGGGGCATGAAATGGGTTAGGTGATCTGAGTTTGTAGATACAGATATTCTGAGTAATTTACGTGTGTTTGCAGTCAGCTTTGTGTTGCTGGAAGAAAACACCTGACCAAGAGCAGCATGTGGGAGGAAATGCTTTATTTTTGCTTATAGACTCTAGGGAAAGCTCTATGATAGCAGGGGGAAAAAATGGCATGAGCAGAGAGAGGGAGAACATGACCTCCTGGCCAGCACCAGGAAGACAGCAGCAGAAGGAGAGTGTGCCAAACACTGGCAAGGCGAAGGTGGCTATAACACCATAAGCCCTCTCCCACCAATACATCACCTCCAGAAAGCTCCAATTCCCAAATTGCCACCAGCTAGGAACCTAGCATTCAGAACACCTCAGTTTATGGGGACACCTAAATCAAACCACCACATTCTGCCCTTGGCCCCCATAAACTGATAACCATCCATGAGATAAAATACAGTGTATTCAGTACAACTTTAAAAGTCCCCACAGTTTTTTATCAATCTTAATGACGTTCAAATGTCCCCATAGTCCAAGGTCTTTTAACTGAGCTGTAATACAAAAACAAACAAACAAACAAACAACAAAGAAACCATAATGGCACAGAATGCACATTCACACTACAAGAGATGACACTGGGTATAGCAAAGAAATATCCAACCAATACAAGATTTAAAACAAACAGGGCAAACATAAAACTGTAGTTCCAAGTCCAACAAGTCTAACCAGTGACAAGTCTTCAAGTCTAATAATTCTAAACAGTGATAAGTCTCTGGAGTCCCAATTCCACCCCACCAGCCAGGCTACTCACAGTCCCAGAAAATTTCATCTGGGGCTGGCAGCTCTCCTTGGCATCCATCCCACAGTCCTGACATCTCCATGTGTCCCTACTGCAACCCACGCATGGTTCGTCCTCTTAGCTCTGTTGGGCCTCCACACAGGTAATCCAACAAGCCTGCTTCCCACTGCTCATGGCCATTACCAAAAAAAAAAAAAAAAAACCATGTTGCAAATTCAGTGACCCTCTCTTTCCTGCATTTGTTCTACTCCATGATACCAGGTGGACTACCAATTTGTTAATCCAGGGGAGGATAAAGCTGACTTTGAAGAACAGGACACTCCTTTAGCACTCAGGCCCCTTCAAAAAGAGTCTGCATTCTTCCTGGTGTTCCCAGGCAGATCAGCTGGCCCAGTCTCAGTGGTTGTAATCTCTCAAACAATTGCAGCTCAATAAGCAGTAGTTTGTACCCAAAGAGTTCATTTCTTTCAGTGCCATATCCTTTCGCTGACATCAGTCCATTTATATGCACTGCAACCCTGCACAAGTTCAACAAACCTCTCACACAAACTGCTTTTAGACCAGTTTGGACATAGCTCTTCCTTCCCCTCATAAGCCAAACCTCACAGTCCATAGTTCGTACTGCACTCAAGTCTTTCATCTCTGACCAAATTAGTCCATCAAGCTGTACTTACAGCACTGCAAGGCATCTCTTAGGGTAAGATTTCAAATTCTCCCACATTCTTCCTACAAAGCAGTTCCAGAAGGCCAAAACCACAGAATAAGTTTTCTAGAAGCAATGATCCTACTTCTTAGTACCAACTTAACTGTGGCAGCCAGGTTCACATTGCAGTGAGAAAATACCCGAACAAGAGGAGCTTGTGGGAGTAAAGGGTTTATTTTGGCTTACAGACTCGAGGAGAAGCTTTATGATGGCAGGGGAAAGGATGGCATGAGCAGAGGGTGGACATCACCTCCTGGCCAACATCAGGTGGACAACAGCCACAGGAGAGTATGCCAAACACTGACAAGGGAAAGCTGGCTATAACACCCATAAGCCCGCCCCCAACAACACAGGTAGTTCCAATTCCCAAATTGCCACCAGCTGGGAACCTAGCGTTCAGAACACATAAGTTTGTGGGGGACATCTGAGTCAAAGCACCACACATGCCTACGTGCACAACTAAGCAGGTGACTAACTCAAAATAAAGGGGACAGATAGAAAATGAAGTCAGCCAGCCAGGCTTTCATCCTGCTTTTACTTACCTTATGTGCCCAAATGAGTCAGTGACTTTTAGCAAAATCAGTTTCTGAGTGCCTGTTACATGAAGCCAGACATTTATTGTCCCTGCTCTGGTCCAGATACTTAAGAAGATAGCAGGCCAGGCAGCACTAAGTCCTCTGGAGCTAAGGCAGGGCTGCATCTTCCTGATACCTATGCTGTCTCTGGATAGGTGGGCTCAGGCAGCTGGATTCCTCCAGAGTCTCTGCACTGGGAACCTTCTTGAAAGTTTGATTAGATGAGAGCTTATTAATCTAGAGAGATAAGCAGGGTCTGTTTAGCATCTTTGCTTCTAAAATCTGCCTGGCCTGATTACAGGAGAGTAGGTCCGTGTGAGTGTCATGGCTGTGTTTAATGCTCCCTTTCTTTCTTCTGGGCTTATTCCTTTCCTTGTATAAACTTCATCAGTAGCCCTAGTGAGGGGCAAGGTGGTGGCTCCCGAAACTCAAATGTGAGTTGAATAATGTAATGCTAAGGACCTGAGATGAGGCCCTTATCGTATTATAGACTGATGGCCCCACTCTTTGTGAAGTTCTGTTCAGGGGCAGATTACTGAATGAAGTCATTTGAATGTGCTAATTGAGGATGTTTAATTTTTATAACAAACTTCAGGACTCAAATAGTCATGTGACTGCATAAAGTGGAATAGAGGAAAAGAGACCTTGGAAAAACATGTATCATTCATTCCCAATGAAGGTTGAGTTAGGAATCTCAGGGGCATAGGAAATTAAATCAGTGTTTCATGTGATCTTGGCATATTGCCCTTGGAATATTGTAAATCCTTTCAGTTCATTTCCTCAAGGTTGCTGATATTTTCAGTCTGATTGAATCTTTTCTGCCATGATTCAGCTCTGGTGCTTTGGGATACCTCTGGCTTGGATGTAATAGCTTTGTTATGTTAATGTTGCCATTAATCTTGCAGACCCCTGTCTTTGGGGTAAAGCTTTAGTCTGTTAGCACTTTTACAGGCTGAATGTGACCTGTTGTCTTAAGGAAGCTCTTTCTGCTTGTTTGTGATTCTGGGAGTTGCTTTATATCCAAACATTAAACCAGGGTCTACCTTCCTGGTAGGTAAGTAGGAAGGTAAACCTGCTTTCCTGAAAACACATTTCAGAAAATATCCATACATGTGAGAGCTGGGCCTTTGTCCTTCATGCTGTGGACATGCTCTTATTTCCATTTTTACTCAATTACTATAGTCAAAACCTCAAAGAAAGTAAGAAAAAGCACATCAACAATAATAGTTTATACAACTTCTTAATTTCTCCAAAGAACTTCTTTTTTTATTAACAGAATTAAGATCATATGCAGTTTTCCTCCTCACTTAACAACTGGTGGGGTCATATTTAGTAACCTACATATTCTTGGAAAAATAGGTCAGAATTGATTTTGTGCTCTTTTCTTGGAGTGGATGTCTGCCATGACTTGGAATTGGCATCACTGTGAAGGCGTAAGGAGCTCTTACTGATTTGGGAAAGAATCTCAAATGCAGCTTCTGGAACGTGGCAGACAGAATGGGGCTCAAAGGTATGGAAGTGCCAGGTGTGAGGCATCTGCTGGTACATGGAGAGCTGGGCTCTAGAGTCACTGTCTCTCCTGGTGGTCAGTCCAGAGCACTGTTTCCATGTCTTGAAAACTGGTGCTGAACACAATTCAAGGTCAGCACTTTTGCCCATCACAGGGTGATGCTGGGAGATGTGGGAGAGAACCGGAGCCAGAGCTGCAGCCTTAGGAGACATCAAAGCTGTAGTCTGCCTTGGTCAACTACCTGATTATATCCTATCAGCTGCCCTTCTTCTTTCAAAGGTTCTAGAAGGTATTTTCATGCTTCTAAAAGGTGGTTTAATACTTTGAGAACGTGAGCTGGGACACAGGATCTTCATAGACTGCTGAGTAATAGAATGAAAAGTATGACTGTAGGAAAACTTATCTATAGTGATTTCTTGACTGACCCAAGTCCATGTAGCCTTGTAGGTAGCAGAGTTGGAAAGAGGTTACTTATTATCTCTAGGCTTCTAGTGTCATGCTTATTTTATTTTGTCCTTAGCCTTTTAAAGAACTAAGTGAATCTTTTGTTTGTTTGTTTGTTTTTTCAAGGTAGGGTTTCACTCTAATCCAGACTGACTGGAATTCACCATATACTCTCAAGGGTGGCCTCAAACTCACAGCAATCTTCATACCTCTGCCTTCCGAGTGCTGGGATTAAAGGTGTGCAGCACTACGTCCAACCTAAGTAAATCTTTTTAGGGTATGGTGAGAGAAATATGACATGGTTTTCTCTAAGATGTATTTCTGTCCCTCTCTGCTGCCCCTCAGGGGTCTAAGGATGGACAGTATCCGAGGGCCCAGAAATGGGATGGAAAAGCATGTCCTGCACTTGGGAGGCAGAGGTAGGTGGATCATTGTGAGTTCAAGGCCACCCTGAAACTACATAGTGAATTCCAGGTCAGCCTGGACTAAAAACAAAACCAAAAACAAATTATGGACTTGGAGTCAATGATGTCGTGACCTGGGCTGGCGCCTCGCCTGTTGATGGCTCTTTTCTCATCTGCAGCACAGGCATCACATCACACCTATCACTTCCAAAGCTTGCAGTGAGCTCTGTTACATAATAGGTTTAAAAAAATGCTATCTCCCTCCTGGCCAGTTGTCTCCCATGTGGGCTCTGTTTGCTTGAGGGAGAAGCCACATCACATGTGACTTCAAAGGGGTGGCAGTGCCACAGGGCCTGAGAGCAGAGTTATAACGTGAACAGATTGGTGCTGGCACTGCTTTCTCTCTTGCTTCTTGTTACCTCTCCAGTGCTACTTTTCTAGTGGAGATCTAGAAGAGGCAATAAGGTGAAGTAAAACTGTACCTCGATTATTTATTGTACTGATTACTGTTGGCAGCAAAAATATCTAGAATCAAAGGTGACCAGTGATTTTTTTTTTAAATATTGTTTGTTCATTTTTTATTTATTTATTTGAGAGTGACAGACGGAGAGAAAGACAGATAGAGGGAGAGAGAGAGAATGGGCAAGCCAGGGCTTCCAGCCACTGCAAATGAACTCCAGACACGTGTGCCCCCTTGTGCATCTGGCTAATGTGGGACCTGGGGAACTGAGCCTCGAACCGGGGTCCTTAGGCTTCACAGGCAAGTGCTTAACTGCTAAGCCATCTCTCCAGCCCAACCAGTGATTTTTTTGTCACCTGGAGGTGACCATATTATTTCATGTATAAGAAAATCCAATTTTGAAGTTATTTTCTGAAAAGTCTTTGACATCTGTTATCTCTAGACTAGATCTTTATAGTTGGTTCAAAGCAAGCATGCTTCAGCATGTACCAGATACATACTTGATGGCATATACGTAGAAGGTACAGCACACTTATTCAGAAAACTTTAAGAAGTTAAAATAAAATTGAGATAGACAATATGAAAGGCTTGGAAAGTTGTCTAATAGAAGCAAATCTGGCTTGGGAAATGGCTCTTGTATGAGTGATTTGTGTTCTTTATAATGACCTGTCCTTCACCCTTCCCAGGTGAGGCTTGGACCTTGGCTTTTCATTGCATGCTAAAGATAGCTGTGTCTCAGCTTGTCACCTGTCAAGGAAGAAGCTTACATCTTCAGGCTTTGAAATGAGTGCAGTAGACGAAGAAAGAGTTCACCCACTCTTGGTTCATTGTTTCCATTACTCAGGACTGTTTGTTTGTTTGTTTGTTTGTTTGTTTTTGTCTTGGGGGAAGAGATGTGATGGTGACTCCCTGATATTAAATTTTGGACTTTTAGGTTGAGCTGTTTAATACGTGCTGAGGAGCAAAATCGTGAACTTTTTCCTGCTCACTGACATACTAAGTGTCCAAGTAAAAGAGAAAATATGCTGTACAGAATAGTCAGCTAGCCGTGGAAGTATCGTTTCTTGGCTGTTTCCCCATGGTGTACCTTCTGTAATTCCTCTGCCAGAAATGCGAGCTGGAAAGGAAAGTCAGAGTTATTCTTTCATACAGTCATCGATAAAACGTTGATGTAAAGAATTCAGTGCTAAGAGGATGTCTCTGAGCAGAGGAGCGAGACGAAAAGGTGTGGAAAGAAAGACCGCAGTACTGAACAAGGCCAGGGAGAGCTTGAGCTGCTGACCTTAGGATGCTGGGGCTTTTCAGGGGCACTAGCTATGTCATAGGTTAACCTGACTCAAATGTTGGTTATAGACTCCAACAAACAGGAAAAGAGGAGGCTCTGTGGCAAGACCCTTGGGTCAGCCCCTCTCACCTCACCTCTGGAACAACTAGAAGGCCAGGGTGAGGGAAGGGTTAATGTGCTGCTGGTAAAAATACAATGACAGGACCTGGCACAAAGAGGACTCCAAAGGCACTGAGCTGGACTTGACTGTGCTTGGGGCGTGGGCCTGTTATCACATAGGGCTGTCCTCTTGTTTCTGAGGGAGAGGCAGGAACGAAGCCCTGTTGTCATTGCGTCACAGCTGGGTTTGAAGTCTCATTGGAAGCCACGACACCATGACTGTGAAGGCTGAGTTCCTCAGAGCAGCCTCGCACCCACTGCTCTCACTCGGGGAGTGGCTGGTGCCCAGGGCGAGCAGAGATCTTGTGGGTCAGTGAGAGGTGGGCAGTCAGTGTCCCTGTACTTGTGGCGGCAGTACCTAGTGGCCAGAGCGGAGAATGATTGACACCAGCGACAGCCTGAAAAGTACATGTACCCTGTCAACGGCCTGCGGAGATTTTTTTTTTTTTTTTTTTTTTTTGGTAATTGGTAGCACAATTAACTTCCAATTAGGAGGGTGGGTTGCTGATGCTGCAAAGGCACTCTTACGAAAGGTTTCTAAGAGGCATGGTAAGGAAATACTGGTCTTTCCTACTGTCAGTTGGCAGCATTCCTGGTCACTGTGCTTGACAAGGTTTGGACATCCTTGCATTCTAACGCAGGTAGTTAGAGATTTGCTCATTACTGCTCGAACTGCGAACTCTCATTACCTTTGTTTGGGGAAGGATTGCTCTGAAGTCTTTTTTGGTTCTAAAGTCCCAGATCTTTCAGTTCTGGGTGAGCAGGATATGGGTCAGCTGCGGAGGATGCCATATTTCCCTGAGTGTCTGGGAGTTCCACTTACCCAGAGAGGTGGGTGAGGGGATATACTAATCAAACAAGGTTCCAGAACTTTATTGCGCCACATTGTTTCCTTCCATCTCATTATAAACAAGCTCATGGAGGGCATCCTGGCATCTGGCTGTGGTAAGGAAACCAAGATATCAAAAATGACGTAACTAAACAAAGAAAAATCAAACATGATGTTTCATTTCAGGATGATGAAATTAACCAGCAGAGCCAGCTGGCTGAAAAGCTAAAGCAACAGATGTTGGATCAGGATGAGGTAAAGAATACAATAAATTTTTCTTCAACAAAGTTCTTTTATTAGTTTTTGTTGTGAATGTTAGTACTAGAAATTTAATTTGCAAAGCATTTTTTTTAAACCCTGAATTGTGATAATTTCTTGGTACCTTCCCTTTCAATGCCCGTAAAAAGCTGATTGTTGCTGAATTTAGAAAATAACTATCTGGTCTCGTAAGAGTCCTGGGGCTTGTGGAGTATTATAACTGTGTGACGCCCTTAATCCCGGGAAGGCAGGTGCCTCTGCCCTGTTGACTGGCAAGGGTGGTTATCCCATCTCATATTCTGCCCAATAGTGCCCTGATATTTTAGGTTGTTTTACTTCTGTATATTAGCTACCTGAAATATTTTTTTTTATTAGCAAACAAAATAATGGTTTTCATTACGACGTGTTCATAAATGTACATCATGTACCTTGATCGTATTCATTCTTGCTACTCCCTCTTGTCCCTCCTCCTTCCTCTTCCCAGATAGTCCCCCTTCTACTTCCTTCTACTTTCTGCTTATCTCACTTAGCTTGACGATGTCCATTCCATCTACTTTTCATCAGATGAGATGTTCTTTTTGGCTGAATAAAACTCCATTGATTGTGCATGTGTGTGTCCCATTTTCTTTATTCATTCATGTGTTGGAAGAGCCAGGCTTGCGATAGACTGTATTCTTTTCTTGTTCCATAGGGAAAACAGAAACAAAATAAAAAGTAGAACATAGGAGAGGGGAAGCAGAGAGAACTGGAACCCCATTACCTGTGTTACCATATATTTGATATACTAAAAAGTAAACAAACTATTTTCAGTCTCCCCCGATGCCATTCAGTTCTACAGTAAATGACTTTATTACACTGTTTTGTCAAGTAGTTTTCAAACAGGAACCGAAGCAAAGGACACCCAGCCAGTATATCAAACACAAATGAGAAGTGAGTCTTGCTTAAGGTTCGCCTCAGTATTTTTTCATTTATTCTTTAAGGCGCCTTTTGTCTCATTGCTGGAGTGCTGCAGATTGGCCACAGAGGCAGTGACAGCAGGTGGCACGGGTTGACGGTCTCCTCTCCTCTCGCCTCCCCGCAGATGATAGCTGTCTTTGCAACCATTTCCTTCTTCTTCCTCTTCGTTGTACTTCATCTCTCTAGTGCAGTGATTATGGCCTCCTACCTAAATACTTCCCTTGGTGGGGAGACAATCTGTGCCCTGGGAATCAAGCGAACCCCATTAATTTATTTCTCTCTGAGCTACAGCTGAGGTCTCCTAGTTGCTTAGTGTTTTCTTCCCTTTGCCACCCCAGCTGCCTGGGCTAAATTCCTGCTGACATAGCTCAAGCTCTAACATTTCCCTTTTCCTATACTTGTAAGGCAGTGCACGTAGGGAAACCAGAATACAGCCATAGAACAAGGTCATAAATGCACCCACAAGCGCAGGCACTTGCTGGTTTACTCGCATTAATGTTTGGAGTACATTCTTCTGTATCTTCACAATGCACATTCGGAAAAAGTGACTGGCTATCTTATTTTTGATTTTCCATTTTAGGGTTTCACTCTAGCCCAGGCTGCCCTCGAACTCAGGGCAATTCTCCTACCTCTACCTCCCAAGTGCTGGGATTAAAGGTGTGCACCACTACACCTGGCTTCCAGCTACCTTTTAAAAAAAATTTTTTTTTTTTTTTACTTATTTATTAGAGAGCGAGAGATACAGAAATAGGCAGGTATATATAGAGAGGGAATGGGAGTGCCAGGGCTTCCAGCCACTGCAAACAAACTTCAGATGTGTGTGTCTCCTTGTGTATCTGGCTTACGTGGGTCCTGGGGAGTCGAACCTGGGTCCGTTGGCTTTGTTGACAAGTACCTTAACCACTAAGCCATCTCTCCAGCCCCCAGCTGCCTTTGAAATGTGGTTTTAGTGGCTTTGCAATCAACTTGTGTACAGTATGACATCATGACACTGTATTAAAAAGCTTTATCGTACCAATAACTGTGGGCTAACTCCACAATGCACGACCCATTTACATCAACAAGGAGGGTCCATTGGGAGGGGGTAGATCATGGATGAGCCTAAACAGTGGTACCAAACTGCCTGTATTTGCTGAAAAGAAAACTAATAAATTAATTTTTTTTTTTAAAAAGCCATGCAAGTATTAGGATACTTACTGGCAGTGATTCCCTCATCTTCGTTTAACACATGGATAGTCAATCAGCTATGATGCAGTAGTTTTTGATGTTCATTCTTTGATAATCTTTGACTTAAACAGAAAGGCTTTACGCTAAAGGAATAAAGGGGACAGAGTTTTGAAATAACATGTAAAACTGTTTCACATCTGTAATTCACAGTGAGGTTTCTTGTCATCCTGAGCTTTTTCCAGCTTCCTTTCTTGTTCTGGCTTTTAACTGTTTTATGTGGGTGGAGCATAGACCGTAGGCCCTTGACCAGTGGATTCACCAGCTCCATGCCATCTCATTCACCCAGCTTCTAGCTTCTACAAGGAGAGATTATGAGAAGATACAGGAAGAGCTGACTCGCCTCCAAATCGAAAACGAGGCAGCAAAAGATGAGGTGAAGGAAGTGCTCCAGGCACTGGAGGAGTTGGCTGTCAACTATGACCAGAAGTCACAGGAGGTGGAGGACAAGACCAGGGCCAACGAGCAGCTGACAGATGAGCTGGCCCAGAAAACGGTTGGAGCATTTGTGTTTAGGGGGCGGGACTTTCATGTTGAAGGAAGACAGTTGGCTGAATGCTCATTGCATGTGAGAATCAGATGTGTTCTCTGGGGCCCCTCCGATAGTTGAAAGGCTAGGTGAAACGAACTTGTCCCCTCATGCTGGGACAGAGTATCACAGCTATCTTACATATGGGGAACTTAGAACATGAGTAGGAATTCCTTTTGGAAATAATCGAGTACAGATTCTAGAAACCTAAAACTCCTAGTGAAAACTTTGACTTTATGACTCCTAGGTTTTAATCAGTCACTTAAACTTCTTGAGAAAAATTCCTTCATTAAATGGCAGGGCCATGCTCCTTGCATGGAGTCAGGGTTAGGCATAAAGCACTTGGTGCAGCCCTGTGCATAGGATATCATACCAGTGATCTAGAAATAACCCTGGAAGCATTGCTAAAGGGCAAGAGTGAGGTTGCATAGGAGGTATGGACCTCATTGTTCTGAACAGCCTCCCAAGTGAGCTCACTGTCCCACCGCACACCATATTCTAGCTCCAGGAGCCCAGGGGTGAGCTATTCATTTGTTCGCTGTACTGTTCTAAGCCAGTGTTTCCATCTGCACATGGTCGTATTTCCAGATCCTCCCAGGGGCAGATGCTGTGGGTTTTGCCTGAGATGCTAGCAGCAAGCAGCAGGGCCAGTGAGCGCTGGGGTGGTGGCCGATGGCCTGTGCCCTTTGCTGCTTGGAAAGTAGGTGATGGAGAAGCTGAGTAGCTCTAACCTGCTGTCCTTGGCACCTCTGCCTTGCTTGGTGTCCCGGGTCGTGGCCAGTCTGCCTTGTGGAATCATACAGTCCTGGGCAAGGAGAAGAGCAGATGGTGAGGGAAGCTGACCTGCCGACCATGGCATGGACAAGAAGTGCTGCTTGCTCCACACATCCCTCTTTGTGGAAGAGGAAAGCTAATGGCTTCCCAAAACATGACTTGCGCCATCTGTGGTGTTTACAATAAAAAGACATTAAAAGTTGGTAGTGGCGATGCAAATGGAACAAAACATTGCAGGGGTCACTTGGGAAAGGAGGCCAGCTGATCATATATGTTAGGTGCTACAAGATAACTTCCCCATGTGAAGTTCCTCTTCTGATCAAAGACTGCAGAGGCTAGTTGTTGGCCTTCAAAATTCTCTTACGTTGCAATCAGAGAAAACATCCAAAAGTCCATCTGACATGGGCTGTTGATCTTTGGGAGGTTGCAGGTATGAAATTGATGGGCCACCCTGGTAATTTGTGGTTCGAACCTTGTTTTCCAGACTACACTGACAACCACCCAGAGGGAGCTGAGCCAGCTGCAGGAGCTCAGCAACCACCAGAAGAAGAGGGCCACCGAGATCCTGAACTTGCTGCTAAAGGATCTGGGGGAGATCGGGGGCATTATCGGCACCAACGACGTGAAGACTGTGAGCGAGCCTTCTGACCCCCTGCACTGCTCTTGCCGTGGATGCCCTGAGCTCGCAGGCTATGCATTTAGTTCTTTGCATGGGTCAAGACTTAGGGTTCTGTTTGTATGTGCTGCATGTTGAGAAATACTACAGGGAGGAGGAGAGAAGTAATTTCCTCTCATATCTAGGGAAGGTCTTCAAGTCTTGGTTGGCTTTATGGAAGTTGGCTCATTCCTCAGACTTACTTGCAGGGTCTCAGAAGCCAGGGTCAGTATGCACACACAGCAGTCTCCGTCTCAGAGCTGCTTCTCCTCCCTAAGAACATATCAAGTGGCCTGTAGAGAATATGGGACCATTTCTGGTCTCTCTGGTCTTCATTTTTATGCTGCTGCCACTTTGCAATGACAGGGAGCCATCATTGGTAAATGTGTTGATGTTACTGAGCTAGGAATGCTGTTGAATTTCATTCAGATCACGAATCCTGAAAACGGAACCTGTGGGTTTAGCTCTTGGACCTTTACAAGGCTCAGTCATACGTCAGTGTGTTCAGTAGAAGCTCTGAGATTGAGGTGAATTGGGCTGGTCAAACACTGGGGAAAGCCCTAAGATTAGGCTTTCATTTATAAACCACTTCTGGGGAACAGAAAGTCACCCTTGGAAGGTGTTACAAGTCAGGCTAAGCACATGAGACCTCTCTTAAACTTAATCATTGTTTCATGGAATCTCTGTTGTAGCTGAATATTTTATGAGTCCTTATGAATGAGTCTCATGTTAGCAGAGCATTCTCCGGTATGATAGGGTTAATCTTATTAAGTTCCAGTTTGGTGGCTTTATATTTAAGGATTTAATATTTAGAGCCATATGTTGGTGTTGAGCTATAAAATTCTGACATTGGGTTGATTAAATGCCCCTCACAATATGAAGGTGGAGTTGATTTATGTGAAGTTGGTGCCTGCTCCTGATAACGATAAGGAAGGTATTTTTATGCTAAGTTCTAAAATAGAGCTGATGAAAATGCTAATGAAATCAAAGAGTGTCTGGGTGCTTTGGCATTAAAAAGAGCATCCTTACCTTTGGGAATCAGATGTATGATAGAGAGTATTTTAAAATACTCAGTTGGATGCTTTTGAGATTATTTTTAGATTCCAGACATTGGATGCCCTAGTTAATTTCATTGATAACTCTCACACATCACCATGTTCATTCTGTTTGTTTTTTTTTTTCTATTAATACTTGTAATACAGTTGTTAGGGTCATGCCAGCTAACCAAGGAGCAGTGTGACTTTGGCAGTGTCACTGTGCTTACTCTGGCTTTATGGTCCCAGTATATGAAATGGTAAGATGAGTCCCGATAACCCCAGAGGTTGTCAGCTCAAAAATTATCTGACTTCTACAAGAATTTGTTAGGTTTGTCATTGTACACACGGGTACTTTTCTTAGGGGTTATGCCTCTCCATTGATGTGGGAATTATTTTGATACGGGGATATCTGTTTTAGTGATGTATTTTTGTTTCTAAATTCTTAGTCCTCTCAATTTGGGTCCCCCCTTGAGGGCTGTTAGAGCAGGAGGAAGATGGTCCTTGTGGCTCCCTCAGTCCACATTTTCAGGATGTGACAGACCTCACTAGGTAGACAGATTGCTGAAACATCCATGGTTTCTGAGCTTAGGCAGGTCTTGAAACATTTCCAACATCCAGGGATTTTTTTTTTTTTTTTTTTTTTTTTGCCAGAGAACAAGATGAGCCCGGCAAATACAAGGCAAGGCCAGTGCCAGCCGTGCTGTGTGTTAGTGAGCCCTCTCCCTCCTCCTGTCATGCCTGCCTGACAGTGAAGATGCTTAGGAGTTCAACCACAGACAGAATAGAAAGTCGAGGTTACATGTACAATTACTATGTTTCAAGGAAAAATAATAAATTTTTAAAATAAGGAAGTTGAGGACGAATCAGTGAAATGGATTGGCTACCTAATTTTGCTTCTGCCCACACTGACTTTCTACTATCCTGTCGACTTTTATTTATTTATTTGAGAAAGAGAGAGAAATAGGCTGGGTGGGGGCGGGGGGAAGGGGCACTTCAGGGCCTCTAGCCACTGCAAATGAACACCACATGCATGTGCCTCCTTGTGCATCTAGCTTTACGTGGATACTGGGGAATTGAACCTGGGTCCTTTGGCTTTGCTGGAAAGCACCTTAACCCCTAAGCTATCTCTCCAGCTTTTTCCTGTTGACTTTTAAGCTTTAGTGTAGAGCACTCACCTCACTTGCCTTTCATGTGGTCTAGATGTGGCAGTAGTTTCTTACCTTGTGCTTGAGAGTGGGATAACACCTCTGACCAGGCAAGCAGAAGGGGAAAGTGCCATTTTTCCAAGGGATTTCATATAGTGTGCTGTCAGTGGTCCTGACAGGAATGTTGCCAGTCCCTGGGAAAGTTATAACATTTTCACATCAAACTCTGACTCTTCTTTTGAAATGATAGTGCACTGGAATTAATAGCAACAACTGAACACAAAAACACCAAGTTTACAAACTCTCTTCATTGGTAGTTACAAACCATTCCTCTGGGGTACTGTTTTTTTCTCATCAGGCATGGACTGGGACCTCCTACAAGTCATGGGCCCATTGAGAGAGGAAATGTCCCCCCCTTTGCATTTGTTCATCTCCCCCCACCTGGGACTTGGGGTTCATTACCCTGCCTGAGCTGTTGGTCCGGCAGCCTTGATCCACCAGAAGCAGGTGTGAGTGTGACTTCCACATGGGAGAGGTGGACGACCTTCACCTTTCTACAGAGGCTGGGTGACAGATACTTAGGATATTCCTGGTCAGGACAAGGGAAGAAGTTTTCATACCTGCTCCATGCTAGGCCAGTGGCACAAGGCTTAGCTGAACTTCACCTCTACTCACTCTTACTGAGTGTCTCCATGCTGCTGAGTCATAAGAGCAATGTGGCAAGGAGCAGTGCCGCTAGGCAGATCTTGGGCACTCACAACAGCAATTAGCTTAGCAAGGACCTGTATGAAGGGAGAGTCATAGTGATACCGCTACTGACTGGGCACTGTGTTGGTTGAGGTGGAGAGTCATTATTAGTAAGTGTTGTTGAATCCTTCCGGGAAGGCACACCCTACACCACCCTTCTCAGCACTGTCAGGTGGGTTTCATGTATCTGCCGGTCACTAGTGCTATAATACCTATTATCATTTTCCCCAGCTCTCAAATGCTTGCTCAGAAAGTATGTGATGGGCTGGAGAGATGGCTTAGTGGTTAAGCACTTGCCTGTGAAGCCTAAGGACCCCAGTTTGAGGCTAGACTCCCCAGGACCCACGATAGCCAGATGCACAAGGGGGCGCACACGTCTGGAGTTTGTTTGCAGTGGCTGGAGGCCCTAGAGTGCCCATTCTCTCTCTTTCTGCCTCCTCCTCTCTTTGTCACTCTCAAATAAATAAATAATTTTAAAACATTTTTTTAAAAGTATGTGGTGAATTCATGATAGAGAGCATTAATGACACAAGTGTGCACTGAGAGTGAATGGTGGAACATTAAAAAACAAAACAAAACACCAAAAACAAAAAGCATAGTTGGAGTCATTGTCTTGAATCAGTGAATACTGTTTTGGACTGGATTGCGTACAGCGCAGTCTTTTCCTTTGGTGCAAGGCTGCCCTCTGGTGGTAAACAAAGTACATACAGTTGCTTGCTCCTTCAGACCATGCTTGCATCTCAGCAGATGGGTTTTTGTCCCAAATAGCTTGCTTCCATTCTCTGCTTCCAATGGAGCTCTGAAATTTAGCAACCTGATAAAACCATTCAGGAATTCTGCGGGAACAGTTTCTTCTGAATGCAAACCTGGCCTGTGGTTCTCAGATGATCTTAAGTAAGATACAGTGTTACTGACTGCCTGGAAGGGCAGACATGAAAAGCCAAGGGAAAATACGAGGGAAGCCAAGCAGGGAGACCTTCATCAAGAGGGAACTTTAAAATGAATGGTATGTGCCTGTGCATGGGAGATTCTGTTTGAGGACCATGGAGAAGGTTCTTTTTATCTCAGTCATTACAGGTAGACATGCAGGGCATTAGACAGCCTCTCTATGGGAAAATTATGGGGAGCATAGGGGCCAAGGACCACTATTACAGACATGCAAGGTTTAGGTTTAAGACCCAGAATGTCTGTGAAGTTATCCCCTTTTAAAATCCGTAGTCATGTTTTCCTCCATGTCATCACTTCCATCCTAAAAGTCAATTGTAATGAGACATCTGATTACTTAAGGATTATACTGAATAGTGCTTTCCGACTGAAAGTTTCACATGTGCTCTCAGGGGACTTGAGACTGAACCCATAGACTTCCCAGAGATCCCTTTCAGCTCCTCTTATGGTTTCTTCAACAGAAATCTAGGGACATCGTGTGGGTCTATTGTCAGGTTTCAAGGGATCCGTGAACCTCTGGAATTCACAGGTAATATGTGTGCTCCCTCCTGTGCACAGCTGGCAGACGTGAATGGAGTCATTGAGGAGGAGTTCACCATGGCTCGCCTGTACATCAGCAAAATGAAGTCAGAGGTCAAGTCCCTGGTGAACCGTAGCAAACAGCTGGAGAATGCCCAGATGGACTCCAACAGGAAGATGAATGCCAGTGAGCGGGAGCTGGCAGCTTGCCAGCTACTCATCTCCCAGGTAGGCCACCCTTCCCTCCTACTCACACCATTGTCTTGAGATCCACTCTTGTGGCTGATGGTGGGTCCTAGGAGGGATAGTAGATACACTTTGCTTTACATGAGCGTGGCTCAGGCAGTGACAGCTTCTGTTTATTCATTTTCTCTCATGTATCTTCCCTCCCCCTTCCCTAGACAAGGTGTCATTCTACAGTCCAAGTTGGCCTCAAACTTGTGACCCTTCTGCCCCAGCCTCCTGAGTGTGGGATTCTAGACCATGACTAGCCTCTAGGTTTATTCTTTTTTGTTTTTAAATTTTGTTTATTTTATTTATTTATTTGAGAGCAACAGACAGAGAGAGGAAGAGGCAGAGAGAGAGAGAGAGAGAGAGAGAGAGAGAGAGAGAGAGAGAGAGAGAGAATGGGCGCACCAGGTCCTCCAGCCACTGCAATTGAACTGCAGATGCATGTGCCCCCTTGTGCATCTGGCTAACGTGAGTCCTCTGGAATTGAGCCTTGAACCGGGGTCCTTAGGCTTCACAGGCAAGCACTAACCGCTAAGCCATCTCTCCAGCCCTAGGTTTATTCTTAAGGTTAGTTTTTGTTTGAAATACACCAGTTTTCTTGAGTCCTTACTCTTGTCATAGAATGTATCTCCATCTATGGATGAAATATATAGATGGGTATATATAATATATGCAAGATTGTATGAACTGTAAACTTGCGTCGGCATCTTTGAATCCATACCACAGGTACAGTTTAAGATGGACAAGCAAAATTCCTACTGTTCACCAAAGTAACAGGCAGGCAACATTATTTACAGTGTGCATGCACTGTGCTCACATCATCAATTATTTACTGTGCTCACATGTATTTTCTTACCTGATCTTAAAAATATCATGAGGGCTGCTGAGATTGCTCAGTGGTTCAGGCGCTTGCCTGCAAAGCATATGGACTTGTGTTTAGTTCCCCGGTACCCACATAAAGCCACATGCACAAAAGTGGTACATGCATCTGGAGTTGATTTGCAGCAGCTGGAGGCCCTGACAAACCCCTTCTCTCTATCTGTCTCTTCTATCTCTTTCTGCTTGCAAATCAGTCAGTCAATCATGCAGTCAACTTTTATTCTTGGTCTTTTTTTTTTTTCCAAATAAGAGAAGTGTGATTATGAACAAATACATTGTGCAAATCCATTGTGGTAGAATTAAGATTCAAACCAAAGTGTGTCTGAACCCCAAAGCTAATGTCTTTGTGGGCTTTTCAAGCACAAAGGCATGTTTCATTTACCCAGCTAGAAAGGCTATCCCCACTCTTCCCTCCTACACACACATTGAAATGGTGCATTGATTGGGAAAGGTAGTTCAGAGGACAACAGTCTGCTTTCTGGACTGCCATTGATATGTGAAGTTGATATTTGGTTTTGAGGTTTTTGAGATTTATCAGGTGTGAGCTGCTCATGACCTTATAACAAAGTCATTTGGGGAAACAGATACCAGCATGATTTGTGTGTCAGATGACACTGAGGGACAGACAAAAGCACACCTCCTTATGGCATGGCCTTAAGCCTATTAACGTGTAATTATAGAAACATCTCCAGCCTAGTTGTCTAACACAGATCTTCCAGGTTCCACATGTAACTAACATAAAAAGAAAAGGCATATTGAAAGGGCTGGCTGGAGATGGTAAAGTTGACAGGCATGAGGAAAGTATAATTTGGTCCGTCCTTTGGAAATGTGAAACCACAAAACATTAACTACCTATTGGTCTAATATTTTCACTTATAGAATTTGTCAATGGTAGTGGAAATGAAAAAATTTCATATGACATTATCATTTCCCAATTAAAAATATAAAGAGCTTATGTACAAACAATTGAATAAACTATTATAATATATAATAAAATATATTACCCATATCTTTTTTTTTTTTTTGGTTTGTCAAGGTTCTTACTCTAGCCCAGGCTGACCTGGAATTCATGATGTATTCTCAGGGTAGCCTTGAACTCATGGTGATCCTCCTACCTCTACCTGCCCAGTGCTGGGATTAAAGGTATGCGCCACCATGCCCGGCTCCCATAATATCTTTTGATAGACTATCAACAAAGTTACATAAAAAGATGTTTCCAGCTCTTATAAGAAGTACGCAACACGTAGCCATTTGTAAAGTAAAATTAGGTAACATTAAGTGAAAGTGCTGTTTCCTGTCGGTTGAGCTTTGCACCTCTGTCAGATAACTTCCATGGGGAAGTTAGATTGCTTTGAGGGTGAAACGCACACTGCTCTTTGCAGACTTATTTTACATTTTGACAATTTAGAGGCATTTCTGTGGTTGTGTTTGTATGTATGTGCATGGTCATGTGGGTGAATGTGGACACATGTGCTCCACGTGCGTGTGCGGAGGTTAGAGGACAGCCCCCGCGTGGGTCCTTGCCTCCCACTTTGTTTGAGGCAGTCTCATTGTTCTTCGCCTTGCTCCCCAGCAGCTGGCCCACAGGCTTCCAGCAGGTTCTCCCGTCAATGCTTTCCTTCTTATGTGGAAGCATGCTGGGATTGCAGATAGTCATACTATAGCATCCAGTGTTTTATGTGGGTTTTGGGGATCTGAACTCAGGTACTCATGCTTGTAAGACAGTAATTGGTTCTTAGAGCCATCTCCTTAACTCCTAATTTAGAATTTTCATAAGTATATATTTTTTCATTTGTAACAAGACATGTTTATAATTTATGAAGATTAGAAAAGAGGAAAGCCTTGGGAAAGGGCAAAACTCAGGGCTGCTTTCTAAGTCGTCTCTGATAGGAGCAGCATGAGTTTGGGGTAGCCCTGTCTCCAGCATTTGGGGCTGAGGCCAAGAAAGAAGCAGAGGCTCCATGGCTTTCAGCTTCGCGTCCCCTCTTTGCAGCTGGACATAGCAGCTCCATGGCCCAGCTCCTGCTGCACCCTCTGAACTGACCTGGCCTTTGGGACCATGTCAGCTGTGGGCTGTGTAAAAGGGTGAGGAAGAGGCTAGGCTGGCCCTGGAGTCCCACTGCAGGACAGGAGTATTCCTCAGTCTCCAGGGCTCAGTGTCGACTTGGGTGTGGACTCAGAGTGCGTGCTCCCTGGGCCTGTGACCTCTGCTTAGTAGAGAGTGTACAGACAGGGGGGACGGCCGAGGGGGCGCTCAGAAGTGTGGCTCCAGGCCTCAGAGTAACACGAACTTTGGTATATGAGATCAGGGTCAAGAATATTAGGATGTTTAGGAAATATTAGGATGTTTAGTTCTTTCTGCATTGCCATCAAATACAGTTTTCCATTAGGCTGTTTTGCACTCTTGCTATCATTTACACTGAGCCAATGATGCAGTCATTATTTCTTAGGTTTTAAAACTAACAGAAGCCTTGCTTTTTATTTTATGATGTGGTCTAAGGCATCTAACTGGATATTGCCGGCTGAAATGCTCTCTTCTGTATTTACACGTGCTTCCTTCCCCAAAAGCCATGCCTGTAGCTGGTCCAGCTGATTTGCAGGGAACTTATGTCACTTGAGCTTGTTCTTCCTGTCTAAGCATGAGCTCCCGAGATCTAGAGGGGACATTCTGTAAATTCCATTTCTGCAGAAGCCCCCACTGTTCCTGCTCAGCCATGTGTTCCCACCCTGTCCTTCATTGCCTCATTCCACTAGTGCTTACTAAGTGTCTACTGAGTGCTCCTGTGAGCTAATAAGTGAGATCCATCAATCGTCAATCAATCATGTAGAAGCCGAGAGCTGTTTAGAGATGTTGGGGCCTGAGGAGAAGGAGCCAGCCAGGATGTTGTGTCCATATGTGAGGTGGGGGGGGTGAGTGAGGAGGAAATTCCCCAGCAAGAAGAAAAGATACAATGTAAAGTCCCTGAGGGTAGGAGTTGGTGTGTTGTGTGTGAAGGACAGAAAGGAACAAATGTACTACTTGAGGATGGATTCTGAGGTGCCTGTGCAGGGAATGAGGCCTTCAGCCATGTTTCCCCGCCCCTTCCTCTCCAGCATACACTGTTCTTCTTGGGTAGTGGGGGTTGAATCCAGGCTTTTGCACATGCTGGACAGATGCTCCACCAGTGAGCCACACCCACGGCTTTTGCCACAAGGAAGAGATCCAAGGTGGGCCTTGGTCTCCACATCAGGTCAGTGGGCACCATCCTTGGGGAAGGAAGCTGAGGAACACGGAAGTCACAGCAGATCGTCTTGGTCCTGGATTCGGAACCCTGGGCTGGGGCAGCTTATGCGCTGGTCTGTGGTGAGGTCATGTGGTTGTGTTTTCCCATCAGACAGTCCCAGGCAACCTTGGGTAACTGGTTGGTAGTGATTCATTTTCCCTTCTAAACTGTTTTCTTTTTCAAAGCACGAAGCCAAGATCAAATCTCTGACAGACTACATGCAGAACATGGAGCAAAAGAGGAGGCAGCTGGAGGAGTCCCAGGACTCGCTCAGTGAAGAGCTGGCCAAGCTCCGAGCCCAAGGTAAATATTGACTGCTTTGCAGGTGTCAGACACTTGGCCTGAGTCAGACAGTCTCCTGTTGGCTGGAGTCCCGGTGTTTAGTTTTGATCAATTAAAGCATTTCTGTGTCTGCTAAGAACAATAGCGTAACAGCAAAAGAGAGAAACCTGTAGGAGTGATCCCACCGTGAATCTGCCTCTTCCCACCGGCCTTCTGCCCACGCGGCCGCCTGGGTCCGAGTCCTCCCTGTCCACCCTGCTAGCCTCTGTCAGTCACCAACACTGTTGCCTTGCGTCTGCAGCATAGACGCCCTTCTGGTTCTCCTCATTCTAGCTGCCATTGCCCCGTGCTGTGCAGTTAAGGATTGTGTCCATCTGCTGAGTGGCCAGTCTGCTCTAGACAAGCCATGTTGCCCCATCCTCAGGGGTGACTGCGAAATCTAAATTCTATCCTATGCCAGACTCCTTATGTCTTGCCTTTCTATGGAGTTCTGTTACTCTCTGTGGCTGGCAGGGCTGAGCCTTTGAACAAGCTCCTCCCTTAGGCGAGTGGTCTCTGGCACAAAGGAAGTACTAAATGGGAGCAAACAGCAGCAGGAGTGGCAACTAGAAATGCAGAAACTAGAAAAGGTTTCTGAAATTTGCATTATGCAGTATGAGACCAAGCACAAGCTTTGCAGGCTGAAATAAAATTAATCCATTAGCCATTTAAATAGCCATAACATTTCTTCATGCCATTTATTCCTCACGTTTCAAATATTCATTGTAGAATTTTACATCAGAAAAACAAATACAAAGAAAAGAGGAAAAAAGGAAGCCATTTAGATGTTTAACATAACGGTTCAATAGACTTTAATAGATCGTTGTTCAGCACATCAGAGACAAAATGGTTGAAGGTGTGTAGCAAAGCTTATGATGCAGTGTTAGGATAAAGTCATTAATACAGATCCTTATTGCAGGTATAGTTATAAAAAACAAGTAGATCCTTGCTTATACTAGAAATACTAGAAATTAGTATTTAAAATAAACATTCTTTGATATTGAGTTTAGTGATATTATGTATTAAAATTTCCTTTGTGTTTATGTAAAGTTATTTACTCAAAAAATACATTCTAACTTTAAATTTAAAGGAAGATTGTTTTTTTAAAAATGAGCAGGGCTGGAGAGATTGCTCAGTGGTTAAAGTACTTGCCTGCGACTGGAATTTGATTTCCAAGTTCCCACGTAGGGCCAGATGCACAAAGTGCTGCATACATCTGGAGTCCATTTACAGTGGCTGGAGACCCTGATGCACCCATGCTTTCTATCTCTCTTCGATCTCACTCTGCTTACAAATAAATAAAAAAAATTTTTTTAAATAAAGAAGGCTGGGTGTGGTGGCACACACCTTTGATCACAGCACTTGGGAGGCAGAAGCAGAAGGATTGCCATGAGTTCAAGGCCAACTTGAGACTACATAGTGAATTCCAGGTCAGCCTGGACTATAGGAAAATCCTACCTCGGGGATGGTGGGGAAGAGCAGAGACCCACCCTGCTCTAGCTTTGTAAGCTCTTCTTTTCATGGTAAGGAGAACATAGAGCATAGCACCAAACGCTAGACCCTGAAAAGAATTTTCTCTTCTTCTCCATGGTCCACTGAGAAGACCTGAAATGAAGGGGAGTGGACTGGAGAGAAGACTGAATCACATGTCAGATCCAAATTATTTTGCTCCCTGTCCCCAGCTCCTCAACTCTCCTGCTCAGGATGTCCCTGCTCCCATGGGTCCTAGGGGCCTGGTGAGCAAAAATGTGCTGAGATTCTGAACAGCCCACCTGGGGCCTTCTGGGGAATCTGGGGCGTGTAAGAGTTTATTCTGTTTACTTGTTTTCATCTTCAGATTGTTTTCCCGCTCCAGAATCTTAGAAAATCTGCAGCTCACCTCTGGGGGTAAATTAGCTCTTCATGGTATTCTACCATGGCACTAATCCAAATGTCACCTCACACTCACAGGATGCTTTATAGTCTGTGTGCAGGGCTGTGCATCCGTTCACGTCATGCCTTTGGGGTTACTCACCGAGGCCAGGTGGGGAACAAGCTTCCAGGGTATGGGCTAGTTGTAGCCAGCGTACGGTTCTGAAGGGCAGCCTGCTTCCATGCGCACCTTCCCCACAGGAGCTGCTCTCCCCAGGGCCTGATCCACACTGCCAAGAACCCAAGTGCCGAGGCGCAGGGCTTGGAGAGGTCAGCCCGTTTGGCTGGTTCTATTTTGGGAGCCCCTTCTTCCACGCCATCATCGCTGCTGATGATATAAGCGGGTGTTTTACTATACGGTTCTTTGTTTTTGCTTTTCCTTAATTTTGTTTTTGGATATAAATCCTGCCAGTTTAATCTTAACTCTTTGTTTTTTACAATTAAAAACAGAAAAAATGCATGAAGTCAGTTTCCAAGATAAGGAGAAAGAACACCTGACACGGCTGCAGGATGCTGAGGAGATGAAGGTGTGTGCAGTGCCCCTTCCGTGGAGCCCAGCATGCATTGATGCATTTTCTTCTAGAGATAGCTGTCCTTAGACGTGGGCCTGGCAGCACAGGAGGGAGAGGGCAGGAGCTCTGCTGGGCATCCACGATGCTTCTTGTGTGGGCTGGCATAGACGTGAGGAGATAATGGGACTGTCCAGAAACCCTGAGGTGTCGCAGATGCTGGCGTGTTGGATTCATGTCTTTGTCTTCTCTGCTTCTTATGAAGAGGGTGAGGTAGCACCCTCCTCAGTCATGGTATGGGTCACACGCTTAGACTTAACTTCAAAACAAGTGTTCACCACCACCACCCCACCTCGCTCCAGTGGAAGAAAACCTGTCAGTGTTGGCAAAGAAACACTCCAAATTGTTTCTGTGTGAAACACGGACTTCACGGATCACTTTTTTTTTTTAAATTTTTATTTATTTATTTGAGAGCGACAGACACAGAGAGAAAGACAGGTAGAGGGAGAGAGAGAGAATGGGTGCGCCAGGGCTTCTAGCCTCTGCAAACGAACTCCAGACGTGTGCGCCCCCTTGTGCATCTGGCTAACGTGGGACCTGGGGAACCGAGCCTTGAACTGGGGTCCTTAGGCTTCACAGGCAAGCGCTTAACCGCTAAGCCATCTCTCCAGCCCACGGATCACATTTTAATCAGCAAAGAAAAATGTAGGGAAAACAATTGGGAAATGAGACTTTGAGGTGAATCAAACGAGACGTGTGAAGGTAAAGATGCTGTTCAGCTCCAGGCAGAGTGCGAGCTTGATTGGGCAGGAACCCATATAGCCCTGCCTCCATGTGACCCCGCTGCAGCCGCAGAACGCTGCCGTCTCGTGTGGTGGCCCTCTCCTGTGTCACTGCTTTGGGGATGCTTCCTCACAAAGCTGCAGTGGGCAGGGCGGGGGCTATCTCCTCAAACAGGCGAGGAAGAGCTCTCCCAGGGGATCTGCAACTTGTCTTGGGTCACTTGGGTGGTAAGAGGATGGTACCTTCTGACTGACCTGGTGGGGACGTCATGTAGCTCAGGTGAGTGGTAGAAGGTCAAGAGTGAAGGTTCTGTGCAATGAGAAGGCTTTTCTGCTCCTGGAGTCCACTTGGTTTTATAATGGGTGGGTGGGCTTTGTGTGCTGATGAAGCAAGGCCAGGTGCTGGGGGCGCAAAAGCCAGAAGCACCCTGTTTGGGGATCTAACCTCTGAAGGAGGGAGACACAGACCCGGGGCTTGTCGACAAGCGGATGACGCGTTTCCTCCTGGCCTGGCCTTGCAGAAGGCGCTGGAGCAGCAGATGGAGAGCCACCGCGAAGCTCACCAGAAGCAGCTGTCCCGACTTCGAGACGAGATTGAAGAGAAGCAGAAAATCATCGATGAGATTCGGGAGTGAGTGGGCTAAGGGCTTGCAAGGCATGGGTGGGCATAGCTCAGACCTCGTGGGCCAGCTTTGAAGGCCATGGCTAAAGCCACGTGGCCCTATCTCCTCAGCCCCGACTCTGTGTTCTTGTTCTACCCGGGTGGCACTGCACTCAGGCTCTGTTCTCCCATCTGGAGCCGAGTGTGCCACAGCCCTAGTGTAGCAGGTGTCAGGCGGGCTCAGCTGCCCCTCCTTGTCATCCCTACCTCCAGCCTGGGACAGGATCACTTGAGTGGTGACTCGTGCCACAGTGGTCAGGGAGACTATGGAAAAGTACTGGGGGGGGGCACCCTGGGCCTCTTCCAGGGTTTCTGATAGATAAACACTCCAGAGAGAAGCCACTCAGAACTGCTGTCACCTCAGCCCAACACGTGCTTGCTCACTGCATGGATGCAGCCCCCTACTCACTCTGTACTTCTCAGGGACCCACGCCATCCGTGTCTGTGCTGATGCCCTGTGCCGCTGCCTCCAGGATAGCATCATTGCGGTTTACCTGTGGGATGCCGGCTCATTGCTTCCCACCTGCTTGGTCAGAGCCACCCGGAGCTCTAGCTCCATAGTCCCACTCCCCATCCACATCACAGGTTGCTAAGCTGCAGAGACATCTTCAGGGTCCTTTCCTGGGGGCTCTTGTACTTAGTGGATTTCCTTGGCAGACTGAACCTCTTTGTAGAATAGTGTTTCTAAGTCTCAAAAATGGGAGCAGCGTAGTATTACAAATAAAACAACAATTGTATTTATTCGAATAGAGTTTCATTGCTGGCCCCCAACTCAGCCAGGGTTCCCTCCCCTCCAACTTTCTTTTTGTTTGTTTGTTTGTTTTTCGAGGTAGGGTCTCACTCTAGTACAGGCTGACCTGGAACTCACTATGTATTCTCAGGGTGGCCTCGAACTCATCCTACCTCCTCTGCCTCCCAAGTGCTGGAATTAAAGGCATGCGCCACCACACCCGGCTCCCTCCAACTTTCTATAGACAAAAAGAAACAGATGCAGGAAGCAAGGCTGAATTGCTACTTAAGGTCATGTTGCTAAGTAGGAATCACACTGGAGTTAAGAGTTTTGTTCTCCAGATGACTGATCCAAGCTTGTGGCATGGTGGGCTCTGAGTAGTCTACCTAGAGCCCTTAGCCTGCCCTCTCCCCTTCTCCCACATGGAGCACCCCCATGCTGTCTCTCTGTGCTTCTCTTGTAGACATGATTCTCATTAATTCTCCTCAAAGTATGTAGTTAGAGGAGAGAGAGATTGAGAGAAAGAGAGAGAAGGAAGGTGAGAAAGACAGCATCTGTGACCTGGGCATGGGCATTAAGACCCATCTGGCTTCTCTTCATGCAGTGGATAAACTGTCCCCTCACAGTTGCCTGACCTCAGCCACACAGTGGGTTTTATGTGTACTGGCCTGGTCCAGAAGCTGACCAGACATCCCCAGGCAGATGATGTCTGTCCATTTGCACAGAGCTGGGGCTTTCTCTTCCTAATTCCTCTCTGAAGGCCTCCTCGAGGGCACTGCAGAGCAGGAGCTATCTGTGACAGGCATCCTGTGGCCTCGGGAGATGTCTTCAGAAACACCCAAGAGAGGGGAGGGAAGACTGCCTTGGCCACATAGGGTTACCTGACTGAGTGAGCAGCTGTCCTCTGGGTGGTATAGAAGTAGAATTTGTCTAACAGGGCTCTTCTTCTGTTTTAAAACATCAGCCTTTCCCAATGTCATTATTTTCCCCCTGGAGCTCTTGCACACAAGCAAACTATAAATACATCCTCAAAGCCTTTGTTTCATGCCTCTTAGATGCTCCCCAGAAATTAGTTTTCACTTGGGCAGGAAAGAAGCTGTGAGGTTGTTCTCTGATCCCTCAGCATCCTCCTGAATTGCTGCCTTTATTGCCCAGAACTAATGGGGTTGGAGCAGAACCACGGTTTTAGGCGGATGACTCAGAAGTTCAGGCTGATTTGGAATATATTGCTTTTCCTCTCAATTTCAGTTTGAATCAGAAACTGCAACTGGAACAGGAGAAGCTGAGTTCTGATTATAACAAGCTGAAAATAGAGGACCAGGAGAGAGAAATGAAACTGGAAAAGCTCTTGTGAGTGCACTTTAAATATGTCCTGATTTCTCTCATCCCCAGGAGGACTTCACAATGCTGCTTTTTTTGATTCTGGGACCCACAGATTCTGGCCTGATCTGGCTTTTTAAAAACAGAGCCTGGTTATCCGTGTGTTCCTTGGTTTTGTTGCTTTGCTCAGTTTTCCTAGGTAGAGCTCGTATCTGCATCATTCAGGTTGCCCTGTGGTGGTTCACTGTCCCTTCTTGTCCCTCAGGTTGCTCAATGATAAAAGGGAACAAGCCAGGGAGGACCTCAAGGGGCTGGAGGAGACAGTGGTGAGTTCCGGTTTCCCAGCTCATTTCACTCCCAAAGTGCGGTTTAGCTGTGACCCCTGGAATTGTTTATACTAAACCCTTCTCTGTGCACACCTTCCATGTGTATCCTTTTAGACACAAAGCATCCAGTGCAAGGTGGATTTATAGAATTACTCTTTCACAGAATCAATCCGTTGATCGATCATTCAGTCCTTAGCACTGTAATCCTGGAAAGCTTTTGTAAGAATTGAACCGAATTACAAATCAGTGGCCATCGTAGCTTCCTTGCCCTCAACTTTCAGTGGCTATTTATAGAGCACCTATGAAGGCTTTGTTATTTCAGATGCTTGGATATATCTGTCCCTGCACAGTGCAGATAAGTCCATGCCATCCCGAGATTTAACTGTTAGCTGAGGAGACGCAGTAAGTAGTGGAGAAAATGTGTACCGCTGTCTCCTCCCATGGTTTCGCTTTTGGCAGTTGCCCGCAGTCAGCATGGTCTCATGATAAATGAGGAATTAAGTGTTTTGCAGGAGACCATATTCATATATATATATTTTTTCTTTTTCTTTTCTTTCTTTCTTTTTTTTCTTTAAGGTAAGGTTCTCACTGTAGCTCAGGCTGACCTGGAATTCACTATGTAATCTCAGGGTGGCCTCTAATTCACTGCAGTCCTCCTACCTCTGCTTCCCGAGTGCTGGGATTAAAGGCATGTGCCACCATGCCCGGCCATATAACTTTTATTACATAACATTGCTGCAGCTCCATGTTAGTAGTTATTGCTGGTCTCTTAACTGTGCCTGGTTTACAAATGAGACTTTATCCTAGGTATGTGTGTAGGAAAAGGCACCTATGTATAAGCGCTGGTGCTATCCATGGTTTCAGGCATCCCCTGGTCTTGGAATGGATCTCCTGCAGATAAGGGCATGGAACACTGTACTCTTACATGGTTATAGAATGTGCAGAAGGTGGTGGCCTGGGGAGCCCATGAGGAGGTGCACGCTGGAACAAGGGCTCGTCACAGTGAAAAAGTGAGCCATGGGGGTATCTGGGGAAGAGCATTCCAGACAGGCAGCAGTGGGCTCCATATGGAAGGTGGGGCCCAGCATGGAGGTCATCGTGGTTGTGGCTGAGTGAAGAGTAGAAGGTGAGCTCAGAGAGGAAAGGGCTATGCTTGTAGGTCAGGGAAGACCTTGAGACCATCAGGGCTTGGGGCAGAGAGGAGTTCCAGACCCAGCTTGCTTTTGGAAGGGCTGTTTGAAATCACCACTCACGTGTCATGTGAGTCCATGTGGGACAAAGCCCATCCCTGACAACCTGGAGACCCAGGCTCTAGACAGATGGCTGCTCCTGTCTGGACCAGAGACCGCACGCTGGCTCCTGGGCCAGTGCACGCTGCTCCTCAGCCCCAGCAGAGGAGTGAGGACACAAGCCTTTGGGATGGAGGTCGGGTGCTGGCACTGATGAGAAGCTGGACCTTGCCAGGGTGGAGACTGTAGCAGAGCCTGAAATGAAGCCACAAAATTACTTTGCCTCCATCAGTTTTACCAGAGAAGTGCTGACCATAACTGCACATAATTATAGCAGTGCAGGGCCATATTAAACATTAAAATATTGCTATTTTCCCACCAACCAGGGAAGAGTGCCTCGCGAGGATGTTCTCCGCTTTCACACCCGGTTCCTGTGTGCAGTCCTTCACCTGCCGTCTGCGTGCACGAACCATGCTTTCCCGCCTACTTACTTTCTCTGCCCTCCTCACACACTCAGCTTGCTCATGCTCTTGTACACATGCGCCATTGTGCACGCCACACACATGCCCACACATTCACATTCTTTCTTGTGTTTCTCACACTCAGTTCTCACACTTGTGTACACATAAGTCTTTGTGATGTTCATATACAGTCTACCCCTATTCACACATATATTTGCACCCTCCCTGATGATACTTCCTCGTTCACATTTTGCTCACTTAAACAAGTCACACGTGACTTCCATTTACACATCTGCACGCACAGTTGCTCTCAGCATACTCCCGCCATGTCTCATGCAGTCAGCAGCATGCACACACTCGTGGCCATTCATGCCAGCCCTTCCCGTGGACTCTCACCTCCACTCACACTCACATGATTTCTCGTCCTCGTCCTTGTGAAGGGTATACAACTAGTTCCTTCGCCTTCTTTGATGTTGGAATGTGTCTTAACAGCACATTTTCCCGAGTGGCCTCCATCGTCTGTCTACTTGTCCTTTTGCCCTATGCTAATCTGGATGCGCTCATGCACACACACACTTGCAGCCCGCCCCCCCCCCCCCCCCCAACCATACACTTGTCCATCTACACAAGGACAGACATATTCAAGCACTGGTTCCTCGTCCTCTCCTTCCCTCCTTCACCATCTCGTTTCCTCCCTTAAGTCCAGGACTGGATTCCTACAGCATAGGCTGTTTCAGACAGATATTTTCCTTTGGCCCTGGACTTGTCTTGAGCTGAGCCATAGATATTCTTCAGAGACAGGCTTGCTGTCCTTGGCTGCCCATTCCTCTCTCAAGGCCTCTTGGTGTAGGCATGATCTATCTTTCTCTCTCTATCTCTCGAGTGTTGATGACGAGGATGCCACCCAGGAGTTGGAGCCCAGAGGCCCACTGTCAGATACCACAGTGAGAAAGGGTAACTGGCTGTCCAGGTGTCCTTCAGCCCTAGGCAGTCACCTTGCTACAAGACAATAAATAGCCTTTTGCTCTGGATACTACCCTCACTGTCCACTGTGACGGATACTGAGCCTTGAACTCTCATGTGGAGGGTAAGACAGGAAGAGAATTGAGAGAAGGAGATGTGACAGAGGAAAGCTCATTACTGCAGAAAGCCAGGCAAGAGCTGCTTAAGCCTCCCTAGCATCACTGTCGTCTGCCATGAACTCCTTTCCCTTCCCTGCCAAGCTGTTTATTGTAATCACCCAGAAACGAGAGAGCAGGGCCAAACTCAGGACTCTACATTATGTCATACTGTATCCCAAGGAATCGCCTGGCCCTTGGGCAAGGTGCCATGTTTTTTCATCTCCCCTTTGGTATGATGGTGCTTTGCATAGGAAAATATTAACTGTGATCACAGAACAAGCGGTAATCGTACCTCTTGGGTGGAGGGACATCATGCAGGGCATTCATGGTCATTAAAGGGTCTTGGGCCCGAGCTCCCTCTGCAGGAGCATGATGGCCTGACTGGTAATTGTGAGCTCTGTGCCGCACCTGTGCTGTGAGGTGGCTCAGCTGTGGATGGTGCCGTGTTCACATTATTCATAATTACATGCCCATTTGGCTTCCCGCAGAAAGCACTTTACCTCATCTGAGGATGCAGTTGACTTCAGGTGCTTCTTATTTCAACACAGACCTAATAATAAGGCCTCGAATTAACAGGAAATTCTATTCCAAGACACCTAGTGTTTCCTTAGCTTCATGTCCTGTTTCTTTCTCTATAATGTGTGTATGAGCTGTACCCTCGGACATCCTGTCAGTTAAGATCGACTAAAGCATTGACATTGAGAAGTTCCTCTCTCCTCTTCCTTTACAAGGAAATATTTTGCCAGCAACTAACCTCTTTTGTAAAAATATATGGAAGACTTGAACAGAAGAAAATAGTCTTCTCTTCTGGTCTTGGTACTGAAGAACACCAGGTCTCATCAGGTCTTGTCTCTGCAGTCTGACTCCTAAGGGTTCATTTATGGAACATAACCCACAGTAAAGGGAGAGGGGGTTGTATGACATCTGATAGCTGAACAGTTCAAACTGCCGATCTCTGCTGACCACCACGTGCCAGTTACTGTGCTAAGGGTTTGTAAAGCAGAATTCCATTCCATTCTGGCATCGGTGATGAGGCAGCCTTCCTTCATCCTCAGGCTCCAAATAGGAAAACAAACCCAGGAAGTGGGAACTACCCCCCACCCCCCACAAGCTGGTGATGGAAGCAAACCTGCTGTGGGTTTGGCCAGCAGGGGGCGCAGAATCATGGAAAAGAACAGTGGCTTTGGGTGAAGAAACTGTCTAATTTGAAGCTTGTTGGTTATTGTGTAGAATGTTTACATGGTAAATCTAGAGAAAGCAAAAGGAACAGGAATCCACCCTAAGAATTTTAGTTTGGCTCCCTTGAGAGTACAGGAAAGGCGCAGGATATGTTCCGACTTATAGTTCTCGGACATGGATTCCCTGTGTCAGGAGGCTCCTGATAGGGGTGTGGCCCGCGGTGTGAGTCACAGGAGGGACAGGATCGTAGGGCAGGCAGGGGCCAATGGTCTGGTGCAAATGCACACATCCAGTTTGCTCCCTCACTGATTGCATTTTAAACATCTCTTTCAGTCGCGAGAGCTCCAGACTCTTCATAACCTCCGCAAACTCTTTGTCCAGGACCTGACCACCCGGGTGAAAAAGGTGAGTCCTGTTGTTTCTGAAGAAGTCGGCCAGGAAAAACCATTTTCAGATGAAATCTCACTTGCTTAAATTGGGGCGAGTTATGCTTAAAAATTAATTACTTCATACCAGAGAACGTTATTAAAAGAATATGCCAGAGGCAGACATTACTTAGGAACATTTTCCCATCTGATTTTTCCTTCTTAGTAAAAAGTTATAATGCCGTCGTTGGCCTTTATTTAAAGTGAATATATATTTATCTGCCCCCTGCTGTGTGAAAGCTACTGCTCTTGCACAGTGCTGTTATTATCAGACAGCTTGGCTCTGCAGTCTGGTGGCCAGAGGGTGTGTGTGTGTGTGTGTATGTGTGTGTGTGCACTTGTTCAAGTGTAAGTCGTTGAAGGCTAGGACAGTAGTGAAGTGTTTAGTATTCAGTGTCTTATTTTCACTCAGCATTCCTGTGGTGCTGTGTGGAGTTAGGCTTCGTGCTGAGTGGCTTGCCCTGTGTTGCGCTGCTGGAAGGAGGGGTTTGCAGGCCAGATTCGTATGTTCTCAGAATCACAGTGGTCTTGGGGAGACTTCATATGGGTGACTCCCCACGTTTAGTAGCGAGGGCAGCTAGACAAGCTACTCCTCTGAAATGTTTGTGAGTAGTAGACAAGGAGTAATGGACCATAGCAGAGACATGACAGGATTAAACAAAGGTCTTAAAAGTGTGTGCAAATGTGAGTACATGACTGTTTGAATGTTTCTGCACACACGAGTGTGTTTAGAGGGGCAAAGGAAAAAAAGCTTAGATATAGAAAAAAAGAGTTGTTGATGGAGTCAGGGAGTCTGAGAGGGACAGAATTAATAGAATGAGTGGATAGACTCATTTTCTTAGATGGGAGAAGAGAATCAGGGGAGAAGTCTGTCTGAAACTCTAATGCTGAAGAGTCTGCATCTGATGATTTCGGTCCTCAGCTACTGTGGAGGCTCAGGCCTCAGTGGAGAGGGAGGGAAGAGAAAGTGGAGCCCAAGGAGAGAATAGATGGCCCAGGCATCTGTGGAGGACATCCTCTAGGAATGGACAAGTGGGTTGCTGAGCAGTGTGATGTGTGTTAAGTGGGAAATGATGTGCATTTGACATGGCACCTGACATGATTCTAGCATGAAATCTTGAGAATGTAAATGAAGATTTCAAGGCCTGAATGGCAATGGATAGGCCGATGTATAAGGACTTGCAATACACAAAATACCCTTGACCACGGACCAAGTAAGATGGGGAGGGCACCTGAAGGGCACTTATGACAATGACTGAAAAGACTATGTCCTGGGAGAGGTGGTCAGAGGAGGGTTTAAGAGCCTGAAGTTAGACTTCCCTGATTTCATGATATGAAACAGCTCAGGAATGGTCTATTTTTAGTTGTGGCCCTCTGACCAGTTACACTGGCATCACGTGGGAATTCATTTAAAAAAATGTTCAGACCTAACTCGACTAGGGTGGGCCCAGCAATCCGAGTTTCAGTAAACCTTTCTGGGGCTTCTGATTCAGTTTCAGGTTTGTGACCCTGATTGTTTTAGGCTGGAGATGGCTGTGGCACTGCTACTCTTCCCAACCAGGATGCTGATCTCACATGAAGGAGGCAGGTTTTGCCATTTCTGAGCTCCGCCTGCATTTCCTGGTTTATGTGTGCCACCTAGCTTGTCAGGAGTGCAGTGTTTTGGCCAATTTCAACATCTGATCAATTTCAAGGATTTTCCCAGCACCTGGATGCTGTGACTGGGTTGAAACTGTCTCACTGCAGAATTACTTGGAGTTGGAGGCTTGAGGGACAAGCAGAGGCTGTTTGGGCTTCCCGGTGACAACATAGACACTTGCTGCCGGGCTTGGGAACTTAGCATCTTGTCCTGATGGCCAAAACTGACCTGGAGTCTTGCACTTACTTTCACATTGACTCATTTTAATAAATTGTAGAGTGTTTCCCCCCCCCCCCCGAAACGAAGTCTCTTTATCTGCTTGCAAGGGGGAGGTACATTTCATTAAAGAGAAATACGTACAGCTTACAGAAGTTTGCAGAAGCAGATCTGAAGGGCTATTTTGCCAGCTCTTTTAAAAGCAAGCTCTCTCATACCACCTTTGTTGCAAGCCAAGGAAATTGATCCGAAGTTCATTGAGTTTAAACATAGAATGTCTCTTCATGTTCACTTTCAGACTATCCTTTAGTGAAAGTGGAAATTTTTGTTTTTCAATTTTTATTTTTATTTATTTGGGAAGAAAAAGAGAGAGGGAGGAGGAAGATAGAGAGAATGAGTACTCCACGACCTCCAGCCACTGCAAATAAACTCCAGATGCCTGTACCACCTTGTACATCAGGCTTATGTGGCTACTGGGGAATCAAGCCTCGAACTGAGGTCCTTAGGCTTTGCAGGCAAGCATTTAACCACTAAGCAATCTCTCTAGCCAGGAGTTTTTATTTTTAAAGAAAGTTTGAAATGCATCGTGTACCCTTGTTGGGTGGATGTGGTTGAGCCACTAAGTATGGTTACAGAGCATGCGGTGGACAGTGATGACGGAGGGGCAGTGGGTGGTGGGGATGTGGCTGCACCGCTGACCATGAGTGTGGCTGCAGAGCGTGGAACTGGACAGTGATGACGGAGGGGGCAGTGCTGCCCAGAAGCAGAAGATTTCCTTCCTTGAAAACAACTTGGAGCAGCTCACCAAGGTGCACAAGCAGGTAGGAGAGCCCTGCTACTTCCTACTCTCATTCCATTCTCCAGGAAGGCAAGCCCCACCAGGTTGGCTGCAATGCAGAGAGAAGGTTCTGATATTGGAGGTAAAAAGAGAGAATGGGAGTGCTGAAAAAGTCCTTACAAGATCACTAAACCAGCCAACTGTGGTAGCTTATGCTAGATTGAGACCCTGCCTCCAAAAAAAAAGTGTAAGTCTTTTCAAGACATGATGGTATGTACCTACACTTGGAGCTGTTAAGGAAGCAGATGTAGGGAGGACCATGAATCTAGGAGCTTGAGACTAACCCCTACACCATAATAAACAAACAAGCAACAACTAAAACAAAACAGTGCCTTCACTCCTCAGCAGCGACTTCCTTTATATAGAAAACACCTTCTTTGATAGAAACCAGATATAGAAAATGGATGGGAGGTCTTTGGATAGTGATGTATTCCCTCCAACCATGGACCTGGTATTAGTTACTCTCCTGTTGCTATGACAAAATATCTGATAAGAAGCAACTTAAAGAAGGAAAAAAGGGGTTATTTTGGCTCATGGTTTATAGGGAAAGCATGATGGCAAGGGGGAGGTTAGCTGGTCACATTTCAGTCTACATGCAAGAAGCAGAGAGAGATGAGTGCCAGTACTCAGCTTGCCTTTTTTTTTTTTTAATATTTATTTATTTGACAGAGAAAGAGGAAGAGAGAGAGAAAGAGAATGGGTGCATCCGGGCCTCCAGCCAATGCAAACGAACTCCAGATGTGTGCGCCCCCTTGTGCATCTTGCTCTCCTGGGTCCAAGGGAGTAGAACCAAGGTCCTTTGACTATGCAGGCAAATGCCTTAACCGCTAAGCCATCCATCCAACTGTGTTGTTATTATTTGTCTTTTTTTCCATTTAAAAAATATTTTATTTTTATTTATTTGAGAGAGACAGAGGGAGAGAGAGAGAAAGAGAGTGATAATGGGCGCACCAGGGCATCCAGCCATTGCAAATGAACTCCAGACACATGCACCATCTTGTGCATCTGGCTTACATAGATCCTGGGGAATAGAACCTAGGTCCTTTGGCTTTGTATGCAAGTGCCTTAGCTGCTAAGCCATCTCTCCAGCCCTTTTCTCATTTTTTCTTTTGTTTTTCAAGGTAGGGTCTCACTCTAGCCCAGGCTGATCTGGAATTCACTATGGAGTCTCAGGGTGGCCTCAAACTCACGGCAATCCTCCTACCTCTGCCTCCCAAGTGCTGGGATTGAAGGCATGCACCACCATGCCTGGCTTATCTTTTCTCATTTTTTGAAGTGCAGTCTCACTCTAACCTAGGCTATTCTAGACCTCACTCTGTAGTCTAGGCTGGCCTCGAACTCAGTTATCTTCCTACCTCATCCTCCTTAATGGCTGGGATTAAAGGTGTGAGCCACCATGACTGGCTTCTCGCTGTTTCCTACTTATTTAGTCCAGGACCTCAGCCCATGGAATAGTGCTACCTATAGTTAGGGTGGGTCTTTCCACCTCCGATAACTCAATCTAGAAACTCCCTCATAAACATGCCCAGGAATTTGGTTCAGGTCCCTTATTTATGTAGCTGAGGAAAGGTACAACTTCTTTCCACAAGTGTATGCAGCAGCCCCTGAACTCTTGCTGTGTTCCTGCACTGGCCTTTTCGACACCTATTCAGATCATACCATGACCTGGCTTCCCTCTGAAATGTACAAACATGCCCATCAATTACTTAGGTGGGGCATTCTAATGCAGTATTTTGGGGTTTAGGAGAGGTCCCCAGAACTTATGAGCCCCAAGTTTTGGGTTCTGTCCTACTTTTAATAAAGAATTAATAAATATGAACTTAAGAAGTATAAATTATGAATTATTAAGTTTTTTAGGGGGAAATCACAAATTTTGGTGTTTAAGAAATATGATGGGGCTGGAGAAATGGCTTAGCAGTTAAGGCATTTGCCTGCAAAGCCAAAGGATCCTGGTTCGATTCTCCAGGTCCCATGTAAGCCAGATGCACAAGGTGGCGTATACATCTGCAGTTCGTATGCAGTGGCTAGAGGCCCTGGTGCACCCATTCTCTCTCTCTCTGTGTGTCTCTAATAAATAAATAAAAATAAAATCTTTAATAAAAAATAAATATGATGTAATGTGGTAACACTGCATAGTTTATAAAGGCTCATTTTAAGAAAAATTGAGGTTTTTAGAGAAAGACTGGAATAGAACCACAAACACATGGAGGGGAATTCATAAAGCTCATTTAACAGAAACTGAGGCTTTGGAAGAGGGATTAAAGTAGAGTCACAAATGTGTGGAAAGTAGAGTCTAGGAGCTTGTGTGGGGAGACTTAGGAAGAACCTGCATGACATCTGCTGTGTGCTCTTTTGTGTAAGGAAGTTAAGTGGACAAATGATGAGGCTTGAGGAAAACGAGAGGGCAGATATCAAAGCAGAGAGCAGGAGATTCAGAGGAGAAATGCGTAATAAAGTGGGTTACCCTGAGCTTAAAGACACTTACATAGGTAGCAAGCCCGGAGTTAGTGAGAGCACCCATGTATGTCACAGTCAGCTTCATGTTGTTGGGATGAACTTCCACACCAGACAGAGTTTGTAGGAGGAAAGGTTTATTTGAAGCTTACAGACTCCAGCAAGGTTCATAATGCAGAAGAAGCTGTCCCCCTTTCACAGGTCCACACACTGAGAAATACCACCAGCAGCACCATAAGCAAGCACACTCCAGGAACCCTAGACAGAGCTCAATCACTCTGCATAAGCTTAGTCTGGAATTTGGATCCACACCTCAGGGCTGGACCCTAAGATCCACCCACAGTTACACTTCCTCCAGTTAAGTTAAAGCTTGAATGAAATTCCTCAATCTATTGGGGGACATCTATTCAAACTACCACATTCTGCCCCTGGCCCCCAGTAGATTCATAACCATCTCACTATTGTCTATTCTATTGTCTATTGTATGCAGACCAACTTCAGAAGTCTTAACTCTCATCTAAGATCTAAGACTGTTTCTTAATTGTGAGTCCTACAAAATCAAACAAGTAACATAATTCCAACAAATAATACACAGAGTAAACATTTCTAACTACTATAAGGTATACTCGGCCATCTGCAGTTCAAGTCTGATATCACACCCAGTGACTGACAGTCTCTGGATTTTCCAATTTTTCCCATCCAGCTGGGCTGAATATCCGGGATAAACTTCTATCCTGAGCCATACAAACCAGGGTCCATCTTCCATTGACTTCATCAGCCTCTTTATCAGGGTCATCACACCCTGCCTTATGGCTGTATCTCAGCAGCGGCTCCCAGAACCATGTGCACTTCATGACCCACAGCACGCATTCTTCATGCTCCTGAAACCAATATCAAGTATGTAGGACATAGCCATATTCTCAGTTCAGGAACAAAATGTGACCTTTAAAAGGAGGTTCCTTTCAGTAAACTCCTTTCAAAAGGGTTTGTATTTCTACCATTCAGTCTTTCCTCAGGCAAAATAATTTTCCCCATTGTTTCAGTGTAAAGCAGTTGGGCCATCCTTAGTCCTGGTAATGTCTTCTTAACAATAGCAGCTTCAGCAACCAGTCTCAGTGCCAGTAATTTTAAGCTTGCTTGAGCTTTTCCAACTTTAAATCTTAAATTTTTCAGTCTTTATCTTTAATCAAGCACATCAGTACATTACAGAGTTAACCTTGATCAAACTATCTGTATATGGGCAGCAGAATGCAGCTAGTCTTTATTCCAGTAGCCCAGTTCCAGTAAAGTTCTGAGTAGTCTTTCCTTCCCTTAGAAAGTTCATAAGCAAAGCCTCCAAATACTATCCTCTGTACAGTGAGGATTTTCAAGTGCTTACCACAGTAGTCCATAAAACTTGGCTTACTGCTCTGGAAGGCATCTTCAGTTGCAAGTACCAAGGCCATGCCCAGTCCTCCAAAACAAAAGTTCCAAAAAACCAAAATCCACATGATCAGATTCATTGTGCAGCAACAACCCACTCTGATACCAGTTCTGTCATAGTCAGCTTCACATTGTTGAGATGAACCTCCAAACCAGACACAATTTATAGGAGGGACAGAATTTAGTTGAAGCTTACAGATCCAAGGGAAGTTCCATAATGCAGAAGAAGCTGGCCCCCTTCCACAGGTCCACACCAGCAGCACCACAAGCAAGCACACTCCAGGAAACCCAGACAGAGCTCAAGCATTCTGCATACCTTGTACTGGAATTCCCTAGGATCTGCCCACAGTGACACCTCCTCTAGCCAAATTACAAGCTTGAATAAACTCTTGAATCTGCTGGGGGACATCCATTCAAACTAGCACACAATAGATAAGGGAACAGAAGAAAATCATGTATGTAATCAAAGTGAGAAGTTATTCCAAACCATAAAGCACAGGTAAGCAGAAAAACCATCCAAATCAAGAAGCCATATTATGCTCTTCCCCCACCACCCAGCCAGGCTAGGTGAGGGGGAAGACAGGCCTACATGTGTCCCTGTGGTCCACAAGAGAGATAAGCAAGCAGAGCAGAGCCAGAAAGGCAGAGAGCAGCTGAGCTGAGCTGGCAGAACAAGCCACATGAAGAAAGGAGCCTTTATAAGCATGAGGAAAACCCTATTGACTAGCAGATTTGGAGAGTAGATCCTAGAGCCAGCCACCAGGGCCACTGGTCTAGTGGGCAGCAGAGGGCACTGTAGGTCAGTGTCTATCAGACATGAGTTCCATTCTTGTGTCAGAGAGAGGTGGCATGTGAGGGGTGGCATCTCCTGGTTCTCTCTTTGGACCTCAATCTCTAACTGAAAAACTGCCTTTAAAAAGCTAGCTTTCCCCTATCCTCCTTCAATCTTTCTGTAGAAATGTCAGCATGTTCATGATCCTCTAGGATCTGGGATGGGCTAGAAATGGCTCAACTGTTTAGACCACATAGCCAAAGGGATATCATTTCTCTTTGACTTGTTAGATCTTTTCAACAATGCTGGTGATGACATTTTCCCAGAGGAAAGATGACAAGTCACCATAATTGAAGTCATTCAAGCACACTGTTGATGAGAAATACAGAAGCAGAAACTGCCAGGCATCCTGAAATCAGGCTCTGCAATTCATTATTTTATTCATGAATTCAAGGAATATATATTAAAAGCTGACTCTGCCAGGCAGTGAAGCTGGCACTGGCATAACAAAATGGGTCAGAGCAGCAGTGGCTTGCTTTGATAAAGTACTTTCTGATTTTCAAGACTTTACTTGATCCATCTGGAGTTGGACAATTATAACTGGAGATTTTAGGGTAAAACCTTAGGCTCTGGCAGCCCCAACAAGCTAGGCTGTGCTACCTAGCCTTCTCTTTTCCAGACCAAGAGAAAAGCAGAGATTTATTCAGTGTGGCTGCACTGGCATGAGGAACAGAAAAGGGGTCCAGTGACCCCCCCATGTTCAACTTCCAGGGAACTGAAAGAGCTTTATGTTTAAATAGAGGAGGGGCTGGGACAAGGGGTCAGATGTATGCATAATTAAGCAGTCTGGTCAAGATGTGGTTCCATCTTTCATTATCTCAGTTCAGGTCCGGCAAGGTGGTGTGAGAAAGTTTTAATCATTGCCAGAGGGGACCCATCTGGTTCCTACAAGATGATCTGTTTCAGGGTATAGTTTCTTCATCACAGATAATTGTCTACACCTCAGGGGGTAGTCTGTCCTGAAGTCTTGCCTATTACTTGAGGGTAATTTCAATCACTTGTCACAAGGGTGTGCTTGGATTAATTCTATTGTTCCTGGAATCCAAGGTGACTCAAGAGGGCAAAAAGAAAATGTTAAGGGCAATAACTTATCTCTGTGCCTTGAGCCTTCAAAGGAGAAGAAAGGGGTTAGAGGAGAAGAGTTGAGCAGAAGTCTGAGCCTAATGAAGAAATAGTGAAGGCAGAGATGCCCAGCTTTAATCCTGTTACAGTTACCTTGTAAAACCTATGGTAGTTTCTTTTCTCATCTCTGTGGCTAAATGTCTGACAAGAAGCAACTTAAGGGAGGAAGATTTTTCTGGCTCATGGTCTGAAAGAGTGCATTTCATCAAGCAGGGTAGGCATGGTGGCTGGATGGGCTCACAGCTGTGGTGGTGTCATCAGGGTTCTTGTTACCAGAGTACAAGCCTGGCCCCTAGCAGCCCTAACAAGCTAGGCTGATCCATCCATTATCAGTATGCTAATTAAAGAGATAAGTACAAAGCAGAGAAATGAAATTTATTCAATGTGATCACATTGGAAGGAAGAACAAATATAAGAGGTTCAGTGACCCCCAGAGGTTTAGGATTACCTAAAGAGCAAGAGGCATACACAGATAAATACTCCTGGTCAAGGCCTCACCCTGCCCATCACCAACCCATCTTGTCTTCTGTCTGTTCTGCAAGTTGTTAAAATTGTGTGATGTCTCTTCCTGAGAGAAAAGTTTCCATCCTGGCTGATAATAGGGCTTGTGCCATTCCCTTCTTTGAACATGAGATTCTTGGGGGAAATTCTAATTATATGGGGTTCATTGTTTCAGTAATCTGTTAACCAAAGGGAAAAGCACAAGTGCCAGGATCGTGATAGCAGCAGGAGCTTGCTAACATCTGAATGGATCAAGAAACAGATGAATGCTGGTGTTCATCACGTTTCCACCTTTTTCCTTGTTGATTCAGTCCAGGATCCCAGTATGACGCTATCCACATTCAGGGTGGGTCTTTCCTCCTAAGTTAAACACTCTGGAGTGGAATATCCTCACAGACATGCCCAGAGGTATGCCTCCTACCTAAACTCTAAATCCAGTCAAGTTGACAGTGAAGACCAGCCATCACAAATCCATTGCCTGGACAACTGGACAGCCAAACACATCACTTTAATTTTTTTCTTTTAATTTTATTTTAGAGAGGGGGGGGAGTGAGGGAGAGGATTGGAGCACCAAGGCCTCAGACATTGCAATTGAACTCCAGACACTTGTGCCATCTAGTGGGCATGGGCAACCTTGCACTTGCCTCACATTTGTGCTTCTGGCTTACATGAGTTGAACAGGGGTCCTTAGGCTTTGCAGGCAAGCATCTTAACCCACTAAGCCATCTCTCCAGCCCCACATCACTTTTAAAACAAATCATTCTACCTTGGTCCTTAAAGGTTCATTATCTCATGACGCAAAATGCATTTAATTGATCTCCAGGGAGTTCTCTAACAGTTACAACATTGTTCAAAGGCCCAAGTTCAAAATCTGTTTTGAGACTCAGGGTAATATCTTATAAGTCCCTGTAAAAATCTTTTTTTAAATTATGTATTTCCAGTATACAGTGGCACAGAGTAAACATTCCTATTCCAGGAGGAAGGAACATAAAAGACTGGACCAAAGCAAGATTGAAACCTAGGAGCACCTTGGGCTTGTGATAGCATCTTTTGTGCTCCAGTGGTCTTGGGTAGCTCCTACCTCCAGCCCTGGCATCTTGGGCACACATAGCCTCTCCTTGGGGCTGGGTCTACTCTGCTTTGCTTGGCAAGCATCCTATATGTCTGGCACTTCCAATGTGATGGAGTCTCCATTACAACTTGGGATTTACCTTCACAGCTTTATTCATAGCTAACTCATGAGCTCCATGCCAGCAGTCTGGCCCTCCTACATGTTGCCTGGCCACAGAAGCCTTCTGGAACCTTGGTACAAACATGTATGGTCCCCTCCCTCTTACATCCTGCATGCTGCTGAACCAGCACCATGTGGTTGATGCAGATCTGCCAGCCAGAGATGCAGCCTGACTCTTTTGGATCACAGATGCAATAGTATCTCTGAACCTTCCAGGCTGAATCTTGGAAAATACTTTCCTAGGCAGTCCTCCTAGCAAGATGCCCTGGCGTCACTCTTTTCAAGTGAAAGTTTTCACAATGGCTTGTATTGTTACACCCTGGAACTCTCAGTAGGTAGTCTTGCTCCAAAGGCGCCTTTCTTATGGCTCCAGCAGTATTTTGAAGTTTGTCCTCAATGATACCTACTTCATTTAACAATTACTGCCACTTTGTCCACACCAGTTTTAAACTCATTTAGGCTCCTTTCCTTGCCAAAGGGCACATTTTTCATATCTTTATGCTCCCTCTTACTGTATTTTATTTATTTATTTGAGAGAAAAAGAGGGAGGGAGGGACGGAGAGAAAAGGAGGGAGAGAGAGAGTAAAAGAAAATGAATATAAGTACTCCAGGGCCTCTAGCCACTGGAAATGAATTCCAAGCACATGTGCCACCTCGTGCATCGGGCTTTATGTGGGTCCTGGGGGAATCAAACTCGGATCCTTTGGCTTTGCAGGCAAGTGCCTTAACTGCTAAGCCATCTCTCCAGTCCTTCTTCTCACTATAAATCATGACTGACAGCAGTAAGCAGCAACCATCCCCCATCCAGAATGGTATGCTGTCTTGAAATTTCCTCCACAAAACACATTAGTCCATTGCTTTTGAATTAAGCCCCACTTAAATTTAGCGAACATAGGCAGGATGCAGCCAGACTGTCTGTCAAAATAGAACTTAAATGATTTCCAAACCAGTCCACAATAGAGTCCTTATTCCGGTCTGAAGCTTCACGAGCCTGACCTTTACCATGCATATTTCTGTTGATATTTTGCTCTTCAAAACTCCCACCAGAATAGCCAAGAAGCTCACTTACAGCATTCTAGAGCTTCTCTAGTCCACATGTCCAAGCTTACGTAGTCTTCCTGCAAACCAGTTCCAAAAGCCTAAGAACATGGTCAGGTTTCTTACAGCAGTTTCTTCCCACTCCCACTTGGAATTTTCTTTTTTTAAAATATTTTTTGTTCATTTTTATTTATTTATTTGAGAGTGAGAGGGAGAGAAAGAGACAGATAGAGAGGGAATGGGTGTGCCAGGGCTTCCAGCCACTGCAAACAAACTCCAGACGCGTGCGCCCCTTGTGCATCTGGCTAAGTTAGTTCCTGGAGAATCGAGCCTCGAACCAGGATCCTTAGGCTTCACAGGCAAGCACTTAACTGCTAAGCCATCTCTCTAGCCTGGAATTTTCTTTATTAGCCATTTTCCTCATCTCTGACCAAAAACCTGACCAGAAGCAATGTTAAGGGAGCAAGGATTTATTCTGCCTCACGGTGTGACGGTCTATTGTGGCAATACGGGCATGGCACGCAGAGCAGGCTTGCAGCAGGGGTTTTATCCACACATGGGCCAACTGGGAAGCAGAGAAAGTGAGTGCTGGTGCTCATCAGCTTTTCTGCTTTCTTTTTCCCTTTTTACTCAGTCCAGTACTCCTTTGCAGGAGATGGCTCTGACCACATTCAGGGCAGGTCTTCCCTCCCCTGTGGAAATGTCCTCACAGACAGACACTCTCAGAGATGTGTTTCCAATTTGACAATAAAGATTAAACACATCAGGGCCCAAGTGGGGAGTTAATACATGTTGGTTTACAATGGCCCTATTCAGTTGTATTTTTGTTTTGTAGATTCAAAACCCAAGATTTGGGATGGTCAAGCGAGTTACCCCATGTCAGATGGCAGGAAATAATGGGGCTGGCGTTTGAGCCTAGTTTCAACCAGAGTCAGCTTGTTACTTTTTGTTTTTTCAAGGTAGGGTGTCAATCTAGTCCAGGCTGACCAGGAGTTCACTATGTAGTCTCAGGGTGGCCTCGATCCTCCTACCTCTGCCTCCCAGGTGCTGGGATTAAAGGTAGGTATGTGCCACCACGTCTGCAGCTTGTTATTTCTTAATTATGGGTCGTAAGGAAAATGAAGTCGGCAGTGCCCTCATTTCCTGTGCGCCTCGGGATCTTATAGAGCTGGATCATTGTAGACCATGCTCCCTTAGGAAAGGAGGCCCACAGAGAACTCCGCAGCATGAGTTTTCACTCAGTCCTTCTGAACCAAGTTTAACTTTTCCAGCTCTCAGGCACAACTCCTGGAGAAGGAACTTTCACACTAACACCCCTCCTCAACATACAAACAAAAGAGAAAGCACATTCTACTCCAAATTGAAGTTTCCAATGGCTGTAAATAGCTTTTATTTTCATCCACTACTCTTAATTTCTGCCTCTGGCGAATGATACGTTTAGCTGTCGAGAGTCTCGCGTCCATAGGGATGTCAAAGACCACCTAGCAGAGGAGATGGTTCAGCTGCCCACCGGGCCTCTTCCCGCTGCTCCTCTTTAACGTTCTTGTCCTTCCAGGCAGTGGCACAGCCTCCCTGGTAACTGGTTCCTCTGTTCCTGTACTGCAGCTGGTCCGGGACAACGCAGACCTGCGCTGTGAGCTGCCCAAGCTGGAGAAGCGGCTGCGGGCCACCGCAGAGCGAGTCAAGGCCCTGGAGAGCGCACTGAAGGAGGCCAAGGAGAACGCCATGCGAGACCGCAAGCGCTACCAGCAAGAGGTGGACCGCATCAAGGAAGCAGTCCGAGCCAAGAACATGGCGAGGAGGGCGCATGCAGCCCAGATTGGTACGTGTGGGCCAAGGGCTGGGGTTACAGCAAACCTCATCTAGAACCCTACTCATCTGAAAGGCAGTGGTGGGGCCCCAGAGACTCGGTCCTTCCAGCACCCCATGTTCATCCTGGGATCCTCTCAAGTGCCATTACCTGCTCAAAAAGAATCCCACCTGCCCTGTGTTCTTCAGAGCTGTGTGCTGAGGTCTTTGGCTGTAAACAGAGCTCTGTACACTCTCGGACATACTGGAATATATGAATACCTTTAGCAGGACCCGAAAGTCCCTGTGTTCTGTGCTAGGAAGGACCATCAGGGAGCTCATCCATCAGCACCCTCAAGCTCAGGTTTGGAAATAAGCTGGAAAGAGCCAGGCTGGCAACACTGAGCAACAGTGTGGTTGCAAGTAGACCTGCAACCTGGAGTTCCAGCTCCTGTGATCTGGATGGACGCAGGCATTTTGCCTGCATGGAAATCAGTAGTGTAGCCACTTGCTGATGGGTGCCTGGTTAAAGCCATACTCAAGAATGTTCTCTAGAGAGTTTTTTAAGACTTGAAGCATCTGTAATAAAGTATTATTTCTTCCCATCAGATACTATTGTACCAATGTGTGAACCAGCAATTTTGTGTTCTTAGTTTTAAAATCCCTCAGTTAGTGTTACTGAATTTATTGTATTTCTTAACCTTTTAAGAATCTACTGAAAAGCCAGGCATGGTGGTATATGCATTTAATCCCAGCACTCGGCTGGCAGAAGTAGGAGGATCACTGTGAGTTTAAGGTCACCCTGAGACTACATACATAGAGAGCTCCAGGACAGCCTGGGCTAGAGTGAAACCCTACCTCAAAAAACAAACAAAAAGAATCTACTGAAAACTATGGACTCTCTCCCCATAAAATTCATCTCTTGTGGAAATCTGCATGCAGATTTGTGTAGATCCCCGTGAAGTCTGTGGGGGACCTGTGGATCTACTGCAGAAAAACCAAACATCTTTATTTCTAATTTATTTAAAAAGATTATTGATATAACAGTTCTGTCTGACCCCTAAATTATATAGAGGTTCTGGGTTTTCTAACTGTACTCCGAGGAGGTTAGATATCCTGTTTTCAGAAAGGTCTGATGATATCTAATCACTGTAATGTTGATAAGCATCATGACACTGGTTGTCACTGCCTGTGGTCATAGGTATCTTGGCTGTCATTTCTGTTCTTTCAGAAGGTTGTTCTCTTTTTCTCTCGGATGCAGCCAAGCCCATCCGCCCTGGACATTACCCAGCATCATCTCCAACAGCTGTCCATGCCATCCGAGGGGGAGGAGGCGGCTCTTCAAACTCCACTCACTACCAGAAGTAAATGCAGAGTGAGTTCCCAAGTGTCTGGGGTGGTTTCTCTTTGCAGCAGCTACTTATCTGGAGGCATAGCCTTCTTGCCTCTTCAGACCTATAGCCCAAGATTCCACCACATGCACGTGAATCTTTAATAGAGGAGCTCAGCTCTTCTCCAGGACAGGTTCTGGGGTCCAGGTGAGCAGAGACCTGGGCCTTGCCTAACCTCTAGCTACAAAGTCTTAGGGTGTTCTGTCCAAGCAGCTTGGGCCTGCTGTGACCCTGAACTAGGCCTGCCTAATCAGCTTTATGAACAGGTGAGTGATTCACCCGAGCTTTCTTTGGTCTGTGGGGCTCCCCTCTGCAGCTAATGTCCAGAAGGGTTACCTGTTTGCCAGCTGCATTTACACAGCGCAGACAGAAGTAGGAGGTGGCTTTTAGTCTCAGGAACTGAATATCTAGAGCCAGGTAATAGTCACGTTTTTACTTACATATCACTTCAAAAAGTGTAAGTTTTTTCTCCCTATTTATTTATTTATTTTTGGTTTTTTGAGGTAGGGTTTCACTACAGCTCAGGCTGACCTGGAATTCACTATGTAGTCGCAGAGTGGCCTCAAACTCACAGTGATCCTCCTACCTCTGCCTCATGAATGCTGGGATTAAAGGCATGCACCACCACACCTAGCTTTTCCCCCCTTTTAATATTTTACTTATTTATTTATTTATTTGAAAGAGAGAGAAGCAGATGCAGAGAGAAAATGGTCATGCCAGGGCCTCCAACCACTGCAGACAAACTCCAGAGGCATCTGCCACTTTGTGCATCTGGCTTTACATGGGCACTGGGGAATCAAACCTGGGTCCTTTAGCTTTGCCAGCAAGTCCCTTAACTGCTAAGCCATCTCTCCAGCCCAACAAGTAGAGTTTTAAAGAAGTGTGTGTTAGTTTAAATTCAGGTTGATCTGGGCCATTTTTTCTTTGAGAAAGTGGTATGTAAGCCGTGCTTCTGCAAACTACATGATGAGTGTTGCTCTACCAGCAAAAAAGAAAAGAGTGATATGCTTTAGAAAAGAGACAAAGAGAGGAGCCATGTCTGTTCTTTGTGACTGGTTGGGTTGACATATGGACAATAAAGGATCAGAAAACTTTGCTTGTAAGTACTCTGACTGGATTATGTCTATGGGAGGAGGTCGTGAACATTTTTCCTGGACACTGTGCCCTTGTCTGGGAAGCCAGCTGACAAGGCAGACAAGCTTGCATCAAGTGAAGGCTTGATGACCAGAAGCAACCAAGGAGGACTCTCAATCTTCATCCAGCCTTTTCTAATCAGGGTTGGGGGGTGAAGTCAGGCCAGAGCCTCTCAGTCAGGGCATGACAACATTGCTAGGCCTCATCCTCCAAGGAGGAAGCTTTGTGGTTTGACCCCAACAACAAGGAACAGACCAGGGGTCAGTCAGATGTGCAGAAATAGGAGGGTGGCCAAGGCAGTCCATGCTGGCAGTATGCCTGCTGATGTCTGCCAAATGTGCTTGCCAGTGGACCGTACAATTCACATCCAAGATCTTCTTCCATCTGCAAATAAAATGAAATTAGTTGGTATAGAATTATTTTTGATTGCATGTGTCAGTGTTGAGGCTGAAACCTAAAAGTGGAGACGGTCATGGTGGGCAGCTTTTGGTGAGAAACTAGAGCTCAGGAGTCGGTTCTTAGCATGCAGGAGACCTCATGTGTTCCTAGCAACAAAAACAACTAAATAAGATGGAGCAGTACCATAAAAACTGGGACTTTGGAAGAAGGCAGCATTATCTGACTCCTTGAGGTAGGTAGGGTCTTTTTACCAGAACCACAGAGGACTTTGCTGTCCACCGAGATTTGAGACCTATTCTCCTGAAGCAACTTTGGCTTAAACATGGTGGTGGTTTCTCGTGCAAAGAAGTGTGAGAGCAGTCTGTCAGTAGTTGGTCAGGGTACACCGAGACCATGGACACTTAGGCTTTTAGAGTTACTGCCCTCAGCAAGTGCCATTCCTCCTCAAGATGACTTCACGCTCGCCAAAATGACTTCTGGTCTTTCAGCCTCATGCCTTCTATGTGTAGCACCACACAGTGGCAAAGCAGCCCTTTGGGTGTGCCAGTATCCTTTAAGGGACCTCAGAGGACACGTGAAAGCTGGGACCAAATCCCTCTAGCCACATGGTCAGAGGCAGGGTGCCGGCAGTCCTTTAGCTGGGTCCATCAGTGCCTCAAAAGAGAGTTGTATTAGCTCCTGTGTTGCCATGACCTGCCTGCAGAAATGACCTAAGAGAGGAAAGATTAATGTAGGCTCATGGTTTTATTCAGTCCATCATGGAGGGAAAAGCATGGCAGAGCAGCTCAGTTCATGGCACTGGGAGCAAGGGGTAGAAACTGTTCAGACTCTGGTAGACCAGAAAGTAGAGAGGACATTTTGGAACCATGCATGGGTCAGGTCACAGGCCCCACCTTCTAAAGTTTCCACAGCTTCCCCAAGTAGCAGTGCCAGCTGGGGAATAAGTTTGTAAAGCAAGCCTGTGGGGGGCATTTCCTATTGAAACTATAGCAGCAGCAGTGCTTTTATGAGGACAAAGAGAGCAGATGTTGGGGTGCACACTTAGAAGTCTGCATTTACTGAACGTGGCGGCAGATGGGGGCGTCATGCAGTATGTAGGTTACAGGTTACTCATTTGATGAAGGCACATAGCGCTGTGAATGCTTGGCTCCCTGCACATTCTTTTTTTAAAAATAATTTATTTTTGGTTATTTCACAGAGAAGGAGGGAGAAAAGGGAAGAGAGAAAGAGAATGAATGGGTGCACCAGGGCCTCCAGCCACTGAGAATGAACTCTAGACACATGCACCCCTTTGTGCATCTGACTAACGTGGGTCCTGAGGAATCGAACCTGGGTCCTTTAGCTTTGCAGGCAGACGACTTAACCACTAAGCCATCCCTCCAGTCCTTCCTGTACATTCTTAGTAAATATACTGGCCAGGATTTTGGGGTCCGTAAATTGTAATGAACAGGCACCTTCCTCCAATAGAGGTCTACCATACTCCCAGTAGTAGGGTTGGCCTAGAACTTAACGGTGCAGCCCATGCTAGCCTTGAGCTCACAGCACTCCTCCTGCCTGAGCATCCTGAGTGTTGGGATTGCAAGCAGGAGCCACTGTATTTGCCTGAAAATCCATACTTCCTGTAAGGTATACACAACCAAAAATTGGTCATCTGTCACCAGCGTGGCCTCTTATTATGCTGAAGACTGAGAATCAGAACTTCTCAGGAGGATGGGACAGTTCCTGCCTGTAAGCTCAGCACCTGGGATGTGGACATAGAGGAACTGAGAGTCCAAGGCCATCCTTAGCTATACAGCAAGTTCAAGGTCAACCTGGGATACATGAGACACTGTCTCAGAAAAAAATCAGAATTTTTGAGAGACTCTCAAGGCCTTCCTAGATGGGCTGGAGAGTCAGTGAATAAAGCACTTGCTGTGTGAGCATGAGTACCTGAGTTCAGATTCCCAAAATCCATGTAAAAGCCAGATAGAGCGGCAGGCGTTCATAATCCCAGTGTGCCTGCTGTGAGCAGGGCAGGGAGACAGGAGAATTTCCCGGAAGCTTGCAGGACAACTAGATTGGTGAACAACAAGGTGCAAGGCAAGGACTGACACCCAAGGTTGTCCTCTGGCCACACACAAGTCCTGTGGCACATGTGCTTTCACACACTAACATGCACACACCAAAATAAATGAATAAATTAAAAAGCAAATAAAGACTCTCAAAGAAGCAGCACTATGGCAACTTGTTTCTTTCCTTTCTCCAAGTGTTTCAAGTGGTTTTCATTATTTGACCTGAAATTGGAGTCCCTTTAACACACTCTACCCATCAGATCCCACCACTAGATCCCTTTCCCACAAATAAACACATGTCACTACAGCACTGTGGTGAAGGGACGTGGTATTGGAGGGAATAGGGTTTTGGATGTCAAGTCTTCCAATTCCTTGAAGCTACTTACCCTTGGTCTGTTTCTTCATCTCTTAAATGGAGAGCTGTTTTCTCATCACTGGTGTTGAGAGGCAGCTTAAATGAGGTTCTGCTTCTCAACTGCCTGGCACTCTACAAGTTCACAGGTGAGTAGAACAGAATGGGACCCATAGTAGTTTGGTTGATAAACGTTAGCTTATGTTCTCCTTGATTAGAAATAGAAAAATGGCTTAGCAGTTAAGGTGCTTGCCTGTGAAGCCTAAGGACCCATGTTCGACTCCCCAGATCCTACATAATCCAGGTGCACAAATGTGAGGCAGGCGCAAGGTCACACATGCCCACTAGGAAGCACAAGCGTCTGGAGTTTGAGTGCAGTAGCTGAGGCCCCAACACACCAATTCTCTCTCGCTTGCCCTCGCTCTTGCTCTCTCTGAAATTAAAAAAAAAAAAAATCCTAAAAATAAAGAGAAATACTAAAACCAGAGCTTCTCCCATTTCTGACACCAGTTTTCCTGAAAGATAACAGGTGAGTGTTGTCTAATCCAGTTCAGTCCTGGCACTGTCTGCCTGGAGTCCCAAAAGACCACCCCTTCCCTCCTTCAGATGCCCACTGCAAGTCCACAGTGGTGGTGACTTGTTCTTCTGACCAACCAGCTACAAACCAGGGCTCCTTAGCCCTTCCTCAAGAGGTCCCTTACTAGAGCATTCTGTTGAACGAATGGGATCCTTTTACTCATACATATCTGACTACTGTAAAGGACACTCTGGGGACACTGGTGAAGAGCAGATAGGAGAAGTGCACTGGGCAGGTGTGCCAGCAGAGCTGCTTTGCCTCCGGAGGGCATTGCAACCCAGAGCAGGCCTTCAGGTTTTGATGGTGGCTTCATTGCATGGTTGTTAGATTATCGGTCATTGGCAAACACTTCCACCTTCAGTCCTCTCCCCTGAGGTTAGGGGTTGGGAGGTGGGGACTGGGGCTGCAGGTTCCAGAGGCTCTCATCACATGGTGGTTACCCGGGCAACTGGCCCCATCCTGAGGTTAACCAGACACTCCCATCCCACCAGTCATCAGCATGCAATGCCATGCCTTCTCTAAAGAGTTTGGAGGAATTTAGTAACCAATGTCCTAGACCAAATATTTACTTAGCATAATATCACAGTCTCAGGCTAGAGAAGTGGCTTAGTGGTTAAAGTGCTTCCATGCAAAGCCTAAAAACCCATGTTTGGGGCTGGAGAGATGGCTTAGCAGTTAAGCACTTGCCTGTGAAGCCTGAGGACCCCGGTTCGAGGCTTGATTCCCCAGGACCCACATTAGCCAGATGCATAAGGGGGCACACGCGTCTGGAGTTCGTTTGCAGTGGCTGGAGGCCCTGGTGTGCCCATTCTCTCTCTCTCTCTCTCTATTTGCCTCTCTCTCTCTGTCACTCTCAAATAAATAAATAAAAACGAACAAAAAAATTTTAAAAACCCATGTTTGACTCTCCAGATCCCATGTAAGCCAGATGCACAAAGTGATGCAAGCACACAAGGTCACACATGTGCACAATGGGGCGCATGCATCTGGAGTTCGATTGCAATGGCTGGGGGCCCTAGCATACTAATTCTGTCTTTCAAACATTAAAAAATAAACATAAAAAAGGCCAATCTGGTGGGCTAGGCTCAAAAGAAAATCAGTGTCCCATTTTTAAATATACATAGTTGTTATAAAATTACTGTTAGTCTGTCTCACTACAGCAGCCAGTTACAACACTGAGTGGAGAAGGCCCATGACTGACAGAGTATCCTATGTGCTATTTTGAACAGATATAAGGGCTTTTAACAGCAGTATATGTTTATGTCAGAGTTATCATGAAGAATACCATGGTTAACAAAGGACTGGGCATTTGTCAATGGAAGAGAGGAATAACACTCAGTAGAGCAAGAAAATACAATTGGAAATGAGAAACTGCTAAATCATTCTAAAAATAATCAGGAATGTGGAATTTAGTGCTTAGATGAGATAAAATTGTGATGTTGTCTTTGCTGAGCTTGGGGCCCTTGTTCTGGCTGACTGGCTCTCCCAGCTCATGTGCAGCAAGAGCAGATAGAATCTGGGCACTGTTGGGATTTCTTTCTGCATTCCAGCACTGCAGTCACCATGAGTAGTTTGGTTGATACTCAAGGTTTGGGGGCCACTGAGGATGCCAACATGGAGAAACAAAAGAACACATGACATAGTATTATTGACATTTGTCTAATGAGGTCCAAGTCCAGGGCCTACCAGAATGAGGACAGCCCAGTGCAGCAAGATAAGGAGATGTGATTTTACAGACGTTGGCTCCAGTCCTGGTTTTGATGATGGCTCTTATGTGATGTTGGGTAAGGTACTTGACTGCTGTCAGCCTCAGTTTCCCTATTTTCCAAATGGGATTCAGTACATGGGCACTTGGTTTAACAAGAGAAGAGACAGAAGGCTGTATTCTTGACAGTGGTATGTTCATTGAGGGAGACAGAAAATAAATAATTTTACATGTTCTGAAGAAAGTAAGGATATAGATGGGGACACTTAGAAGAGAGGGTGGCATTTGAGTTGAGAACTGGGAAATGCCAGAGGTACAAATGGTGGCTGCAAGTTGTTAGTGGATAAGTGTGGTTGAACCGTGACAGGAAGGCGGGTGAGACTGGAATTCAAGGAGCCAAGAGAGTCTTCCTAGAGTTGTGGAGGGAGTGGGGCCCAAATGAATGCCTCAGAGTGGAGGATAGCATACTGTGACCTTAGTGGGGGGAACGTGGGCACTGAGGGTAGGTGGACAGGACCACTCTGCTGGGCTCTGGAGAAAGGGCGAGGATGGATGAGAACAGGCATAAGGGATTGCATTAGGATCTGTGCAAGGTGATGGCAGCAGAGGGCAAGAAGTGGTCGAGTCTGCTTGTGTGAGGGCTGGATCCAGCTGTGAGGACGCACTAACTAGGATAGAGAGGAGGTGGAGGAAGGGACTCCAAGGCAGTTAGGTGAGTATTGGCATGTTTCAACCAGATGGAAAATTCGGTGATGAGCAGGTTTGTGGGAAAAGCTTGGTTTTCATTCAACTGTGACATGCCTCTTACATCTAGCTGAGCTCTACGCCCAAGTGGGTATGTTGAATAGGCATGTGGGGCCATTGGTCTGAATGAGGCCGGGCAGAGGCCAGGGCCAGAAGCGGGAAGAGTGATATCCCATGACTGTGTTTAAGGCCTGTCAGAGCAGGAAGAGGACAGAGACCTGCCTGGGGACTAGCTAGTAAGAAGGTTGGAGAAAGTTATGAGTAGGGAAGAGTCCAAGGAGAACTATATGAGCTCTCAGGCCCAGAAATTGGGTGGTTGCTGAGGGCCAGGTGGTGGTGACCCTGGGCAGCTTCAGATTGGGGGTGGTCTTGACAGTGCGTGGAAGAAACAGGTCAGTGACACCTGACTGGTCAACTGATGGTGCATGTCCACGTGAGATGGGCAGCAGAGGAAGTCCAAGTGCAGGGAGGCAAGCCTCTATATTAGTGCTGCTTTTTTCAAGTAAGGGAGAAGTCAGGCCATCAGTTGGGAGGGAAGGGAGAGGGTCTACAGGCTTGAGAACAGAGGACGTTTGAAGTGTGTGTCTTGGGCAGTGAACTGTGCATTCATATAGATAACAAAATGCATATCAAATACATATCGAGCTTCTGGTTCTGAGGGCCCTTTAGCAATGCCTTAGCAAACCAGTGGGTTGTTGTTCAAATATGTCCACCAGGTGGCACTAGAGGGCATTGCTGAATCCTCAGCTATTATCTGTATCTATGTATTTCTCCTCTGCTCTGTATTTAGACCATCATGTTTTCTGAAAATTTGTAAAAAGAATGCTTGTAAAGCACAAAATTCTCTGGGATCCCCAATGTTGATTTAACTTATTTTGTTATATTTTAAATATTTATAATTTTTAAATAGTATATATATTCCCTCTTCTTATAAAACCATAAAGACAAAACAAGTTTAGCAATTATGTTAAAACTACAAATCAAAAAGTCAACCATTTATCTTAACATAGTCTAATGACAGATGGCTTCCTCACTGAAAATAAACAGCACAGTGCAGTGTGATGCTATGTGCAGCTGCTGGTCTGAAGTGTCCTTCCATGAGTCACCCTTGACTGATTTCTCTCACCTTTTGTCTTTTGAAACCACTGCAGAATACCAGCATGCCTTCATGGCTGGGACACATTATTTTCCTACTGAGTGGATAGCTCCAAAATGGTTAAAATCAATAAAAGTTATGCCATTTGAGTCACAGCAAAAGCAAATTGCTGGGGCAATGGCTCAGCAGTTAAAGTGCTTGATTGCAAAGCCTGCTGGTCCGAGTTCAATTCCCAAGCTGTCCACCTAAGCGAAACACAAGCAGTGATAGCATGGCAAGAGGCCCTGCTATGTCTGTCTGTCTGTCCGCCTCTCTCTCTCTCTCTCTCTCTCTCTCGCACACACACACACACACACACACACACACACACACACACAGATGCAAATAAATGAGCACATAAAGAGAAAATAAAGTGAAACCAAGCAAGCAAATGTAACGCTGTAGTGTGTGGTGAATGTCTGGCTACCAGGAATCAGCTGGGTGATGCACGTGTTAGTGCTTGAGATGTGAAAATTTTGAGAAGCAGAGACCTAAGATGCCTCTGACTTTGTTGATGAAGGAACTTTATTCCTATCAAAACTCCTGTATGTTAAGCCAGAAATCACAGCATGCTCAATAATGTTTTACAAGTTTTGGTAAAGTATTTGATACCACTTTAGAGATCACAGTGGCAGATCTGGGGGAACTTACCTGGGGCTCTGGTAGTATGTTTGAGTAAGTAAGACACAGTTCCCAATATTACTTCATGTTTGAGGTGTAGGGAGAGCCCTTGTGCAGCCACTTCCAGCTCATGGCTGGACCCCAAGTTAGCAGCCCTCTGTGACCAAGAGGGGTCTAGGGGTACCTCCAAGACCCTCTGTCTCAGGTCCATGTTATGTTTCCTGGTCTAGTGACTGTCACCAAGGCATGGCTGTCCTCTTTGGGTCTTATTTTAAGTCTATGGTGAATAGATATGTTAATTCTTAGTATAAGTTCTATCTTTAACTTCTTGAACAATGGGATGGAAACAGATATGTAATGAAACTGTCAGGTTTTGCTACTGTTCTTTTGCTGCCATAGTGACTCCTGTGACCAAGGGAGGGCCTGAAATCCAGGCGCCTGTGTCATATGTGTGCATGTTCCTGTCAGGAGTTTTGGCCTAGTTGTTAGGCTCATATGCTTAGAATGCACAAATGACTTTTAATTTTTTTTTGTTTATTTATTTGTAAGGAGAGAGTGGGGGGAAAAGTACTCCAGAAATATGCACCACTTTGTGCATCTGGCTATATGTGGGTACTGGGGAATTGAACCTGGGCTGACAGGATTTTCAAGAAGTGCCTTTAACTGCTGAACTATCTCCCTAGCCCATAAATGACTTTGTAGTCTGAACTCTCATCACAGTAGGCTGGGGTCACACAGGGAAATTCCAGAAGTGCTACACAGATAGGATGCTCAATATTTTCCTTTCTTTTCTGTTTTTTTCTTTTCTCCCTCCCTACTTCTCTTCTTTCCTCTGTTCCTCCCTCCTTCCCTTCCTTAATCTCTCCTTCCCTTCTTTCTTTTGTCTCCTCTCCCTCTCCCCACATTTTTTCTTTTCCTTTCATCTCTCTCTTTTCATTCCTCCCCTTCCCCTTCCTTTCCATTCTCTTCCCTTCTCTACTTTTTTCTTTGCAGGGTTTCACTGTAGCCCACAATGACCTGCAATTCATGGTGATCCTTCTGCCTCAGCTTTCTGAAGGCTGGGGTTACAGGCATGCACCACCACACCCAGCTGGTATTTTCTAATCTAACACTTTCCCGGCTCCAAATGCCCAGCCATTTCTCCACACTCTGCCCACAGCTGAGCTGTGGATTTTGGCCTGTCTGAGCTTCTTTTCCCAGAGGAAGCTCCTGTTTTCTCTGAGCCCTCTACTCTCTCCCTCCATTGCTTTCCTCACTGTGCTGAGGTGGAATGGAGTTACTAAGCACCTGGCTACTATAAATTGCAAGTCTTCCCTGTTTGGTCCTTGTCCTTGATATGGGCTGAGCTTTCTAGAGGGTGCCTATTCACTGTGCTCTTGTCTGTTTGCTTCGCTCTCCTGCCTTTTTTTCCTTGTGACTTTCTACTTAACCTTGCACCATTGTTGGGGCTTACTTTGACCTTCTGTTTTTGAAACCCAGTAGCAAATAAATAACCATGTATATCCCTAAGACATTTACCCTGACCTCTGTACTCGGCAGAAATGGCTTCCCACACAGACAGAGTAGTTAAGAAGGGGCTGTCAGGTTCACCCCTGAAATCATGATACCAAGAATCTCACTAACAGCACAGGAGATCTCTCAGCAAGGTGTGCTCCACCTCTGTAGTGACGACTTTCTTTCCAGGAACAAATACCTGTGCAGAAACAACTCTTAGAGAAAGAGTTTCTTTTGGATTATGCTCCAGAATGTGATAGTTTGAATATATGTCCCCTAATAGACTAAAGTGTGTTTGTTTGTTTTTTTTTTAAAAAGAAGCTTGTCTGCAGCCCCCTGTCTGGAGGAGGTGTCATGAGGGGTAGATCTGATTTCTAGCTTAAAGGTATGCATAGTACTTGAGCTCTGCCTGGGGCTCCCTGCTGTTTGCAGCCAGGTGTGCTTGCTTTTGCTGGTGGGGGGGGGGGGTGTTTCTCTCTCTGCTTGGATCTGTGAAAGGGGGGCAGCCCTTTTCACCATGATGGAACTTCCCCTAGACCTGTAAGCTTCAAATAAATCCCTTCTGCCCATAAGCTGTGTGGTTTGGAAGTTCATCTCAGCAGCATGGCGCCGTCCACAGCACAGGGCAGGGTCCATTAGGTGGGAAAGGGGTGACAGGTCTGTTTGTCACATTTCCGTCAGGAAGCAGAGGGTGAATAGTCAGGATGGCTGCACTATAAAGCCTCAGAGCTTATCCCCAGTGACCCCCCCTACCTCCAGCAAGGCTTCACTTCCTAACGATTCCACCCACCAGCTTCCCAAACAGTGCCATCAATTGGGAACAAGTATTCAAACACATGAGCCTATGGGGGACATCTCATATTCAAGCCACAACTTCTGAATCCCCAGGCCTTCATATTGCCATTGGAAAACCTAGCAGAAAGTCCGGTGTGGTGCTCACACCTGTAACCTCAGTACTCGGGCTACCGAGTGCCTTCCAGATCAGTCTGAGCTAGAGTGAGATCTGGTTTCAAAAAATAAAAATAAATCAAAACAGTCCTTAGCAGGAGGACTATATGGAAAGAGGAGGGTGCCCAATGGAGAAGGGGCGAGGGAGAAGGAATGAAAGAGGGGAATAGGAAGAGAATGTGATCAAATTACAGTGTGTTCTTGCATGAATATTCTCAATTGGAAGTACATAGAGAAAACCCTAGCAACGGCTGAATCGTCAGCACATTGTTTGTGCAGAGAGGGCTGTGCTACAGCTGCGCAGCCAGTGACCAAAGACTCTCAGCCTGAGCTGGGCCACTTTGGTTTCTGCTCTGTAAAGTGTGGCTAGCACCTATATATGGATGCCGTGAGGATGAAGGGCATCATTGTTCTCAGAAAGCTTAGATTGATGGGCACCAACCAAGCACTTAGTGCTAGTCTTACAACCACAGCTGTTAGGGGGGAACACGGCTCCAACTAGCTAGTCTCCGGCCCTGTTGCAGTCAGGTGTGTATTGCTAGTAGAAATATTTTGGCTTATAGGCTCGAGGGGGAAGCTCCATGATGGCAGGGAAAATGATGGTATGAGCAGAGGGTGGACATCACCCCCTGGCCAACAGAAGGTAGACCATAGCAACAGGAGAATGTGCCAAACACTGGCAAGGGGAAACTGGCTATAACACCCACAAGCCAACAATACACTCCCTCCATGAGGCATTAATTCCCAAATCTCCATCAGCTGGGAACCTAGCATTCAGAACACCTAAGTTTATGGGGGACACCTGAATCAAACAAAACTACATTTCACCCCTGGCCCCCATAAACTGTTAACCATACATGATATAAAATACAATCCATTCAGTCCAACTCTAAAAGTCCCCATAGTTTTTACCAATCCCAATGATCATACATTCTCATACTCCAAGGTCTTTTAACTGAGCCATAATACTAAAAAATAACCTCAAAAAACCTAGAATGGCACAGAATAAACATTCACAGTGAAAAATATGGCATTTGGCATAGTAAAGAAATATTCAAGCAATACATGATTTAAACAGGGCAAACACCAAACTCTGTAGCTCCAAGTCCAACAACTCTAACCAGTGACAAGTCTTCAAGTCTTAATTCTAACCAACAACAAGTTGCTGGAGTTCCAATTCTGCCCCTCCAACTAGGCTACTCACAGTCCTGGGAAACTTGATCCAGGGCCGGCAGCTTTCCTTAGCAGTCATCTCGTGGTCCCGGCATCGCCTCTGGGTCTTCACTGCAATTCATGGTTCATCCTCATGGCCCCATGGAGTCTCCATGCAGGCATCCAGCAAACCTGCTTCACACTGCCCATGACCGTTTCCAAAACACAAGACCGTGTTCCAAACTCAATGACCTTCTCTTTCCTGCATTTCTTATACTCTACGATACCAGGTAGGGTACCAATATGTTAATCCAGGGAGGAATAAAGCAGACTTTGAAGAACAGGACACTCCTTGAGCGTTCAGGCCCCTTCAAAAGAGTCTACATTCTTCTTGTTGCCCCAGTCCAGGTCAGCTGGCCCAATCTCATAGGTTGTAATCTCTCAATTGCAGCTGAATGGGCAGCAGTTCTCCCAAAGATTTTTTTTTTTCTGTGCCATATTCCTCTGCTCACTCCAGTTCATTTCTACACAAAGCAACCCTGCACAGTTTCTCAGGACACAGGCATAAGAGCAAGCTTTTCATACAAACTGCTTAGCCCAGTCCAAGCAAAGCTCTTTCTCACTTTCATAAGCTAAACCTCATAGTCCATATTACTGCATTCAGGTCTTTCAACTCTAACCAGAATAATACAAAAAGCTGTACTTACAGCACTGCAAGGCATCTCTCAGGTCAAGGTTTCAAATCCTTTCACATTCCTCTTGAAAATTAGCTCCAAGAGGCCAGAGCCACACAATCAGGTATCTAGCAGCAATCCCACTCCTTGGTACCACTTTACTGTTGCAGTCAGGTTCACATTGCTCGCAGAAATCACCCAACCAAGAGCAGACTGTGGGGAAAAAACAGAGGTTTATTTTGGCTTACAGTCTTAAAGGGAAGCTCCATGATGGCAGGGAAAACGATGGCATGAGCCAAGGGTGGACATTACCTCCTAGCCAACACCAGGTGGACAACAGCAACAGGAGAGGGTGCCAAACACTGGCATGGGGAAACTGGCTATAACACCCATAAGTCCACCCCCAACAATACACTGTCTCCAGGAGGCGTTAACTCCAAAATCTCCATCAGCTGTGAACCTAGCATTCGCACCACCTAAGTTTATAGGGGACACCTGAATTAAACCACCACAGGCCCCCTTTCCAGTACGCCAATTAAAAGGACAGTAATGGTAAAAAGCAGAGTGAGGATATTTAGTCAAATGGCAACATTAGGAAAAGGAGTGAATAAAGGGTTTCAGTGGCCCCAAAATCTGTCTCTGGAGTACTGACATGAGCTTTGCATCTAAATAGAGGAGGAACTGAGGCAGGGCAAGAGGCATGTATAACTCAGCAGCCCCGATCAAGGTTTGGCTCATTGATCATTGTCTCTCTTCTGGTTCTTCAAGGTGGTCTGAAGAAATCCTCATTGCTTGAGGGGACAAGCTGGTTGTGAGGTGATTACTTCTCTTCTGTTCTAGGGTGCTATCCAATCCTCATAAATGGTTGGCCACCTCTGATAGGTAGGTGCTCTGTCCTGGACTCTGAAGTAACTGTAGGCTTAGGACAGTGATCTAACTCCGTGCCCTCAGCCTTAAAGAGGATGAGGTAGGCGAGAGACACTCGGAGTGCAGCGTGACTACCATGCTGACCTGCACGGGTAAGCGGGTGACCCTAAAATAGAGGAGACAGGTACAGCGTGCTGGCTGAGGTGACAGGCTTTCATCCTGCTTTTTGTCACTTGTGCCCCCCCCCCACCTTTGTATCCCAAGCAGCATCTCAGGGCCTGTTTCAGTCTGTATGGTTAGGACCATCTAGACCAGTCTTAAAGAGAAGACTGAACTGCAGGGCTCCCACAGCTCTCTATCAGGTGTCCTGGACCAGAGACTCAGATCTGTATAGCAGTACTTAAAAGTTCTTGACCTTGGGACCCTTCGTATTCTCTAAAAAGATCAGTGACTTCAAAGGGCTATAGTAAATTATGGCCTGTACTTATCTAGGTACCATATAAATTCAAAACCAAAAGTGTCCAGTTGAACATAATGACCTATAAATATTACCATAAATTCTATATTTAAGGAAAATAACTGTTTTATATTTTGCAAACATCTCTGATGTCTGGCTTAATAGATAACAGCTGCTTCTGTATCGTCTTGGTTGACGTATATGAAGAGAAGAATATTGGCAGTTGTATGGTGCAGAAGACTGGCGTGGAGAAGGTAGAGTCTAGCCACCATAGGCATCTAGAGACTGGATGAGACAATGTGGAAGCAAGGGGGAGGAACTGTACACAAGAATTTAGTAAAAACTAAATTCTACGCAGCAGTGATGGCTCAGTGGGTAAAAAATACTTGCTAAGTCTGACAACTTGAGTTTGGATACTCAGAACTTATGTAAAACCTGGACATGGTGGCATGAGTGTCTAATCCCGGTGTGCATATGGTGAGATGGGAGGTAAACATTGGAGAATCCCCAGAAGTCTCTAGACCTCAAACCAGGCGGACAGGCGAGCACATACACCCAAGGGCATCATCCGACTGCACACGCACATCATGTCATGTGAGCGCTCTCACCACCATCCGAACACAAACTTGACCTTCACAGATGCTGACGAATGTTTCGGTGGCTGGGAGGCTGATCCTAAAAGGCAGATGAAGTAAAGCTGCAAGGGAACAAGGACAGAGATACCTGCAGGTGGACAGCACCAGAGGCCGGACTTTGAAGATGGCACCCAGAATTTATAGGGACACTCATGTGACATCCACAAGAAAGAACTCCCTGTTTTATCTCCATTGTTCTGTGCACACATATTACCCTATTTCTCCAACGTAATTCTGAGCAGCTCTTCCGTTGCTGGCTGCACCAGAGGATCAGAGATGAAGCCATTCACCTTTAGTCAGCAGTGATAAGTCCAACTGGTAATTCTTATAATGTGGGGATTGGACTGTAGAAAGGCAAAAAGAAAAGATAAACCTATGTACTATTTGGATTAAGCTTAAATCCACTGCAAGCAATTTCAAAAGCCAAAGTTGAGGGTGTTGGAATCTAAATACTTATTGCAAAACCCTTAGATATAATTGTCTTCTTTCTTAGCCTTCCCCACCCTTTCAAAATAAAGGGGATTTATTTCCTTATAAATGTGGTCACACGCTACCTCTGAATTGAATTGCTGCCCTCAGCTTGGCAGAACCTTAGGCCAGTCCACTAGCAGTCGTCTGCCATTAGCAAGTGAGTGATTTATTTATGAGAGAGAGAGAGAGAGAGAGAGAGAGAGAGAGAGAGAGAGAGAGAGAGAGAGCAAATGGGCACCTCAGGGCCTCCAGCCACTGCAAAGGAACTACAGACACATGTGCCACCTTATGCATCCAGCTTATGTGGGTCCTGGAGAATCAAAACTTGGTCCTTTGGCTTTGCAAGCAAGTGCCTTAACCATTAAGCCATCTCTCCAGCATTATTTCTTTTTTTAATTTTTGTTTTTTATTTTTATGTGTTTATTTGAGAGTGACAGAGAGAGAAAGAGGCAGAGAGAGAGAGAGAGAGAGAGAATGTGGGCACACCAGGGCATCCAGCCATTGCAAACGAACTCCAGGTGCATGTGCCACCTTGTGCATCTGGCTTACATGGATCCTGGGGAATCGAGCCTCAAACTGGGGTCCTTAGGCTTCACAGGCAAGTGCTTAACTGCTAAGCCATCTCTCCATCCCCCTTTTTTGAGTTAGGGTCTCACTCTAACCCACGCTAGCTTGAACTCACTCTGTAATCCTAGGCTGGCCTGGAGCTCAAGTCAGTTCTCTTACCTTAGCCTCCCCAGTGCTGATTTTAAAGGTGTGTACCACCACACCTGGCCATGAGTAATTTCCAAGTCATCAAAGGAACAGTTGACAAATTCCCTGATCTCTCTGGGATGAGCTCAGGCAGAAATGGCTTCCTGTGAGGCTGAGCCCTTTGCCCTTAAATTTTATCTCCATACTCCTCCATGAATTTATCAGAGGAGATGGACACCCAAGTAGTGGGGAGGTTGTATGAGAATGTCTGAATCCATTTCTCTTGGGCCTTTTGGCACACCCAAGAAGACAGGTCCGTAAAGATCTGAAACTTGGGGTGAAGAGGGACCACTTGAGTATAGTGAAGAAAGGACCCTGTGTTGGCTTTTTCTTTCAGCAGCCGGTGGGTCACAATGTCAGCTTGCCTTCAGGTAACTAAACAGAGCAGGTTGGGCTTTCTTTGTGACCCCCCCTCCATTTCTTTCAAATTGTTAGCTCAAACATGCTGGTTCCTGCACATGGTGTATGTGTGGGGGGAATTGAATGAAATCCTTTGGAAATCGTGTCACTTCATGGTCTACTGGAGTTATTGAGGCTGTACCCCAGGGTTTGTGTGCCTAATGCTTTCTGTGTCAACATGAGTTGCCTGTCTTCATTGCGCCAGGCCATAATCCCACAATGTAAGGTATGTACCCAGCACCTCCCTGGCCCCAGGCATGCAGGAAGACCATCCCCTCTGCCCAGAGCCATGGTGTGCACAGAAAAATAAACCCTTAAGAAGTGAAGTGGGATTTCCAAACTCAGATTCAAAAGGCTTGCCAGCAACTCAAAATGGATTGTAAATGCCAACTTCATTTCAGGATCCAACAAGAAGCACAGGAGCTCATCAGAAAGGCCAAATGTTTAACATGCTCTTTCCTCAAACGGATCGTCCTCTGCAACTTGTGGAAAAAATTAAAATATCATGATGTCTGGTTGACTAAATGGTTTCACTCAAGCAGCATTGTAATCATGACACTATTGAAGTGAGAGATAGTTGTTTCCAGATGAGATACCTGCATATTTGTATGGATATAGGATATTCTTTAAAAAAAAAAAAAAATACTGTATGGGGGTGGGTCAGTATACCCATGCCAAGGCACTCAAGTGAAGGTCAGAGGACAACTTTGAAGTGTCTGTGCTCTACCCTCTCTAAGGCAGGGTCTCTTGCCAGACTGCAGGGAACATTACTAGGTGGCCGATGGGCTTTGGGTTCTCCCGGCTCTTCTCCCATTGTCAATGGGCATGTTGGGATCGCAGATATATGTGCCACTTTAGATTTGGGATTTGTAGGTGCTGGAGAATTGAATCTGTGCCTGCAGGCTTTGTACCAAATGCCTTTTAGTGCTGAGCTACCTCCCCAGCCCTGGAGTTGATATTCTTTTTTTTTTTCAGGCAAGCCCAACAGACTGACCTTTTTTTTTTTTTTTTAATGAGAGTGAGAAAGAGGGAGAGAATTGACATGCTAGGGCCTCCAGCCATTGTAATCAAACTCCAGACACATGGGCCACCTTGTGCGCACTTATGACCTTGTGCATGTGTCACCTGGCTTACGTGGGATCTAAGGAGTCGAACATGGGTCCTTAGGTTTTGCAGGGAAGTACCTTAACCACTTAGCCATCTCTACAATCCTGGAGTGGATATTCTTAGCAAGAAATGTACTGTTCTGTCTTTCCTGACCCATTTCTGTTCTGTACTTCTCTTCTTCTTTCCTTCTACTTATACATAATTTATGTCTTTATTTATCCTAAGTGTGTGATATTGCTTACAATATTATAAACAAGAGTAAAGAGGGAAACGAAGAACGCACTGTAGTGGGAATCTGGAACACTGCAGCTGGGCATTGATCTGAGAAGGGAGGTTTTCACAGTCAAAGATAGTTGGGTTTTCCTTAGTGTCTGTCATATTTCCTCTTCCAGCAATTCCATGGGGAACCTGCCCATGACTTCTCCCATTTCTTCATCCCCTAGAGCACCAGGAGCTCTACAGGTGATCCAGGGTCCAGATTACTGACCGGCCAGGCCCCCTGCTGCTGGCAGGAATTGAACTCTTCATTGTCTCCTGAATGTTGAGCTTCCTGGAGTTACTCCAAAAGCAAAGACAGGCCACTCAGAGGGAACCCCTGCTCAGGACTGGGCTCACTCATCTGGGTATATGAACCTCTGGAGAAGAGTGAAACCAAAGGGGGTGTTTTACTGGGAGCCTTCATTATGCCACAGTGTGAAACATGTCCTTCTAGTCTGGGCCCCTCTTTCTGGAGAGCCTCTTATCAGGGCCAAGCCTGATCTGCTTGGTGTTGACCAAGCTAGTTTATGAGTGATAGTGATTGTTCCCTAGGGACAAGGAAGTACTTTGTGTTACTCTGAATATCTACAGAAGCAGCAAATGCTAACTTAAAAAAATTTTCATTTGAGAAAGAGAAACAGGCAGATAAAGAGGGAGAATGGGCATGCCAAGGCCTCCACTCACTGCAGACAGACTTCAGACTTATGTGCTACCTTGTGCATCTGGCTTATGTGAGTCCTGGGGAATCAAACTTGGGTCCGTAGGCTTCGCAGTCAAGCACCTTAACCACTAAGATATCTTTCCAGCCCAGATACTGACTTTTAGAAACTATTGAGACTGTCAGGACACTTGAAATCAGGACATAGGAAGCTATGCTATCCATTACATTAGATAGACACTAGCCATGTGACATGTGGCAGAGTCCCAACTGATATGTGCTGAAGACTAAAAATACTTGTGGGGAAAAGAATGCCACAATCTCTCAGTGGTGATACTGTGTAAAATAGGCCCACCCATAATGTTGATTACATATTGAAATAATATTTTAAATCTATTGGGATATGCAAAGTATATTACATTTCCATTGTACTTAATGAAGGAACTACAACAAAGTTAAATAAGAGGCTCACATATTTGTATTGGACAGCCCTGATCTGAACATCAAGAAATTCAAAGTCTAAGTGAGTTTCTGCTGATCTCTAACTCCTGTGTTTTCTGTTCGGTTCTCTTTTAACAGATACGACTTCACGTAGCATGACAAGCAAGGACTACATTCATCTCCAATTCCTTTATTTCCCCTTCGTATACAGTTTCCATTTCTTTTTATACTGGCTTGCCCCCACCGTCTGCAGTACACCAGTTTCCGGTGTTCTGAGCTGTGTAGAATTTCTGTGTGTACAGATGCGTGCTTGGACTCTTCTCCTCCTGAGCCTGGAAGGAGACGGACATGGTTACGAAAGGCCCCTCGCTACTCAGAGCCATTACTGCTGACTCGGCCGTCCCTGCAGCACACTGTCCCACTGGGACCGCCTGCCGTGTCATTTCCTCCCTGAAGGGGACAACCAAGTGCTGCAGAGGCTGTGGTCATGCTCTGCCTCGACTGTCTGGTTTCCTGTAAAATAAACACATTCCTTTATATTTTTAGGCAACAAAAAGTGCTGCTGTAGGGTTCAAAGTTTTCATTCTGAACACTTTTCCAAAAACAAATGACCCCAGAGAGCACTTTGAATATCTTGGTCACATCTTTGGATCTGTAATATACACGTTTTAGTATGGCACTAGTGAAAATGCAAAGCAGATTTCTTCAAGGCAGGAAAAACAGTCTGACAGTAGCAATGTAGAGTTTGCTCATTCAGACACAGCTGTGTGAACAGTCATGAGATTCGCCTCTGAGCTGTTTGCTCTTGAACCTGCAGCAACTAGTCTTGGCCAGCCCCGCTGGGCTCGACCCCCTTCTTGCAGAGCAATGAAGACGCTACAGACTTGGGTGAGTGGATGAAGCTGCCCTCCTCGCTTCTTCCTCCTGATGCTTCTGGAGCCTGCCTCGGGATGGCCTCCGGGTCCACAGAGTGGACCCGTCTTGTGCTTGAGGAGGTATTCCTAAGGAAGTCCAGCATCACTCCAGCAGTTGCAGAAGGGGGAAAGTCCTTGACAAAGTTTGTGCCTGTGTACACATAAGTTGCCATGAATCAGTTCTCACTGTATGTTAACTCATCACTGCAAACTCTTCATGTGAATCTTCTCTTTGCTCTCTTTGGCACCAAATAGGGTTTATCTTCTAGGCACAATTAGAAGGTATCACTATAGATGGACCTTTTTTTTTTTTTTACATTTAGTTATTACTGCATTTAAATATATGAATCTAAAGCTGACTCCCTTAATTCCAGTTGGACATAGTAAGTGAATTGATTTCTAAGTAGTAAAGTTTTCACAGACACTGTAGAAGATTCTAATAAGATTATCTTGTGTGCTGCTACTTGATTCGACAAATTTGTGGGTAAGTCAGTGACAACCTAATCAATCTTGGTTGAAATCACCTATCCTGTCATCACATATGCCCAAGAAGTGCAAGCTGGCACTGTCCCCTACAGCAGTCACCACTGGAATGAAGCGTATGCCAGGGGAGACTGGGCTTTCTCGTGGCCATGTGGGATATGGGCCGAAATAGTTCATAAAGTGTGTGTGTGTGTGTGTGTGTGTGTGTGTGTGTGTGTGTGTGTGCGTGCTCACGCAGGCATGCATGAAGTACTGAGGATTGTGAGTTGATGTCCAAACTCTTGTATAAAGTCCTTAGCAAAGCAGCCCTGCTTTGACCTAATTTATTTGTTAAGTGTTTCAATTTGTATGGTTTTGTTCTGCAAGGAGGAGAGACATTCTACTGAAATATTTATTTCATAAAGATAAAGATTTGCATATGTTTAAATGTGTTCACCCTCTTTGATTTTGCTGCCATTTTCCCTACAATGTAACTGCTTGGTCACTATTTACCGTCTGATAGATGGGTCCATGCAGGCAGGGTTTGTAAAACTGACCAGCCAATAACAGGTGCAACAGATTATCTTGCTATTCAGATGTTTCCCTCTGACTTTCGATGCCAAAACATTGGCCTGAGAGGATTGCTAATTAAATAATCATGATCCATACCATCTCATATTGTCCATTAGGCAACTGTGTTGCTATGTATATGGAAATTGGACACAGATCAATAACTTCTTTTCTTGGTTTTCAATAATGTCCATCATAAAATGGTTTTAGATTTTTCCCAAAATCATTTTTTCCCTGGGTACCCTTTTTGTACTTCTGAAGAATTGCTTGGTCCTTTCATGTTTCAAAAGGAAAGTTTCATTTGTAGTTCTGAATTGCTTGATCTCTACAAGGGCCTTACAGAATTCAGTTTACTTTTATTCACAGAGAAAGTTGGCTTTGATGTCTTTTAAAGATAATTCTGCTAGCTGCTGATCAGCCAGTCAGTCCACCTAGCTTCAATCTTTCCAAGACCTTTAATCTAATTTTCTCGTACTGTGACTAAAAGGTAGGCAGGTTGTTGGAATGGATTATATAGTTTATGCCAGCGTATCCCTAAATATTACTTTATCTATTAATTATGCTATCAGGACAATATACTCTTAGGCCACTTTTTTCTTTAAAGGCCACATTAATGAAAATTTCATTGTTTAAACACTCCCTATAATCTACGTGTGAAACCCTGCGTTGGAGCTGCCGAGTACATGGCAATATTTTTGGTAGTATGGTGCTTCCTGGTGTGTATGTTTGCGTGTTTTCCCCTAAGTAATTTACTATTTCTTGAACATTTATTCTGTGATACTATGGGAGGATAGCTAGAGGGTTTACCTGCAAAGAGGTGGGTTGCTGAGCTAGGGAATGTTGTTTGAGATAGCAGGATTTATGGTTGGACCCCTTAACACCAATGCATTTTGGGCAATTCCTAGGAAACTCTGTATGCACCTGTCTTCAAATGCTGTCCTGTTTGCTTTTTTGTGTGGGATGTAGTAGACCAGAAAGAGTTAAAACTGTCCAAGGAAATAGAAACATAAGGTTAAGAAAATCAGAATTTATAGAAAATACTGGGTAAATAAGGAAATAATGTTTAGAATGTAGGTCCAGTGACTTTTGCAGGCCCTTACACTCAGGTAGGGAAGTGATGGTTCTGTTCTAAAACACCACCAAGGCATCCGCAGGACTGGGAGTGGGAGAGGTTTATCAGCTCCGCTGTCCTGGAGGAACAGCGCAAAGTAAATAAAACTGTTAAGCTCCCTCTTTGGAAGTGTGTGCTTTAGAAAGGCCGACACCATTGTGACTCTGGATAGAAGAAATGCTGGGGAAGTCCGTCACCCAGAAGGTTTCACTTCTCTGTCTCACCCTGATTATCTTGAGCAAGCTAAAGGAACCATCATAATTTTAAAATTGTTCCATACCACCAACAGTTCTGAGGTTTTAAACATGACCAAGGGCCAGGTAACTGCTGAAAGAAGTACCAGTCCGTGAAGACTGCTTGCTTACCTGACATTGTGTATCAATTTTAAATACTTTCCATGTGTGCAGATGTAAGGGGAATAGAGCTTTCTGTAGAATTATATATGTCTAGTTTGTAAAGTGTTTTGTGTACTGCAGATGTGTGTTCTCTGGGCTTTATGTATCTGTACAGTAGTTTCATTAAGAAAATTAGTGGAAAAACTTGTTTCCATGATCTGATGGGGAGAATGGTGGTGTGTGTCAAGTAGCAATCCTGTACGACAGTACGTGTCACGAGATCTGGAAGTAACCCTCCCCTGGCCCATGGAAAATTTTGATTATCTCCTAGGTTCTAAAATGAAGATGTATGGATACTCTGGCAGACTGCATGTTGTATAATTTGAAAAATACTAAAACTGGACAATAAAATGGACTTAAACTTTGGCTGGTCTGGTTTTCCTTAATCAAGTCATCTTTAGGGCCTTTCCCTCAATGTGTCAGGAAATGTGTGTTGAAATGAGCCATCCTCAGACCTCACCAAAGTGCAGGTGAACATCCACTCCAATGTGCAGCATGACTCATCACTCTGTCCTTTCTCTCTCTCTCTTTTTTTTTTTTTTTTTTTTTTTTTGGCTTTTTGAGGTAGGGTCTCACTCTGGTCCAGGATGACCTGGAATTAACTCTGTCATCTCAGGGTGGCCTTGAACTCATGGCAATCCTCCTACCTCTGCCTCCTGAGTGCTTGGATTAAAGGTGTGTGCCACAACGCCTGGCTTCTTTTTTTTTTTTTTTTACTTTGCTTGAAAACTTAACTTTTTTCTCACTGGTAAAGCTTTTTTAAAAATCCAACCTTTGGGGCAGGAGAGATGGCTCAGTTGTTAAAGGCACTTGCTTGCAAGTCTGCCTGTCCAGGTTCAGTTTCCCAGTACCCACATAAAGCCAGACACACAAAGTGGCATGTGTCTGGAGTTGTTTTGCACTGACAAGAGGTCCTGGCACACCTGTTCTCATTCCTTCATATTCATATTCTCTCTCCCTATCTGAAATAACGTTTTTATAAAATTCTTACATTTCCTTCTTCAGCTCTGAAAAGATAGCTATGAATTTTTAGAATTGTCTTATTAACTAGTGGTTATTTTTCTTGTCAGTGACAAAATTTTAAAAGGAAAGGCTTATTGGATCATAGTGCCAGGGGATCTCAGAGCATTGTAGTGGGAAAAGCATGGCTGGCAGGCTTATTCATGGCCTGTGAGCGCTTCCCATGTCACGCGGATCAAGAAGCCAAGAAAGCAGGATGAAACTGGAGGTGGGTGCAGTCTTCCAAGCTCCCCCCTTACTAGCCAGCCAGACCCCTAAAGTCTCCAGGGCCTTGAAAATGGCACTTACCTGGGGCCTGAGTGCTCAAAACATGAGCCTATAGGAGATATTTCAGGTTCCAATTATAGCGTAACTATATGAGATTCAAATTGGATTAAAGATAGTAGAACACTATTAACTGAGTTTCTTTCTGCCCAAGAAAGACACTTATTCTCATAGAAGGATGTAGAGCATTGGTACCCTTCCTCTAATGGCCACAGGTCTGTTTAAGTTGACAGTGTATTGGCATCTTATGAGAATGGGACATACATTTGCACTCTCATTTACCTACTGGCTCTTAGTATTAAGGCACCAAGATCTCCTTAGCAGACACTGGAGTGTGGGGTCTTTGGAGAGCAACCAATGATGGCACAGGATTATGTGCCGAATACAGTTTCTTAACAAGGAAACTTGCCTACCTGGTGTCTGGGATCATGTGACCATGCATGGCATTGTGTGTGTAAACCATCCCTGTTTTTTCTCTCCTCTGCTTAATGGTGCATGAGATAGTTCATCACTCTGTTTAATTTGTTAGAAATGGGAAGGATGGTGAAGTGTAATTGAGAGGGCAGTGAATGGCATGTGTTCATGCTGTTCATCCAACTTTCTAGAAATGACACAACTCAGGAGAAGCAGTTTCCAGAAAAGAGACTGTTAAAGGTGACTGTGGAATTAACTCCAACTGTAGTGGATGAATGTTCAGGCTGAAGCTTGAAATGAGAAAGCAGTCCTCTCTCAGCTAGATTCCAAAGCACATTTCAATCTCAATGGACATGGCCCTCAGGGATCCCAGAACATGGCTGCTCTGCGGGCCAGTGGGGCTGCCGTGAGAGGTCTTGTGAGAGAGGAGGCCTTTCCCCAGGTCCCCTGCCCTCCTTCCCCTGAACCGTGCTTGGACTCGAGCATCTGAGGGGCAAAGTGAGCTGAAGCTGTGCCTGCCAAAGCAGTCCCTGGTGATGGGAGCATGGCAGGTGTAAATCTGGCATTTGTGACAGGCTACGTGTTGCAATTTGTCTTAGGAGCACAATGCATTGAGCAGAAGTGGGAGGTGTGTCCTGACACATGAGGTGGAAATGTGGGCTTCATTGACAGAAGGCACCCCGAGCTGTAGGGTTTTCACTTTCCCTTTGGCATTCAGTGGTTCTTCATTTAATCTGCAAAGAAAACACCAATTTCTGTGTGGTTGACCTCAAAATCATTTTAAAGCACCGGTGGCCTGGAGATGGCTTAGCAGTTAAGGAACTTGCCTATGAAGCCTGAGGACCTAAGTTTGACTCCCCAGAACCCACATAAGCACATGGGGGCGCATAAATCTGGAATTGGTTTGCAGTGGCTAGAGGCCCTGGCATGCCCATTCCCCCCTCATAAATAATAAATAAGTAAATAAATAAATAAACTGATGGTCTCTTCTTGCTTAAGTGGAAAAGGCTGGAAGCATTCATTTGCTCTACGTCTCTGTGTAAAGGATGTTTTGTTTTGGCCCCAGGGCCCCCCCTCCTCTTGTAACACTTTGCAAACCCTTACCCTTCTCCATGATAGGTCTAAATGACTCAAATCATATAGGACTTCAAAAAGATGTATCTATAGCAAAATGTTATTCCTATAAAATGTGTAAATTAGAGAAATTGACAAACTTGTTCTGGATGACATATGATAGCATCAGAAACTTGAAATGCACAGAAAGCTGGAGCAGGCAGTCACTTAATTTGAGAGACTATTCTGGCCATGTGCCAGACACTGTTTCAAGTGCTTTACATGTAGTAATCCATCTAATCCATCTAATAACCCCATGAGGTAAGCACCATTATCTCCCTTTTACAGGTGAGGAGTGGGCACAGAGAGGTTAAGTAGATTGGTCAAGGTCTCACACTGTCAAGAAGGGGAGCCAGGATTGAGAATCTGGTTCTAAGGTTTGTGTGCTCAACAGCTAACAAAACTCCCTTGGAGAATAGTGATCATATATTTGTATAAATGCATATGTAAATATATAAAAGTTAATAATACAGTGATAACCAGCAGACAACTTAAAAACCTTTTTGTAAAAAAATATGCAAAACTTTAAACTTCCACAGCTTTTCCCATAGAATCTAAGCCCTCCTTATAAGTTAAATCACGTTAAGCAGTCAAGTATGTCTAGGAGACTTGGAATGACATGGAAGGAGGCTGCCAGCCAGCAGGGGCACCTGTGACACTGAACTTGGGCTTCTAAAGAAAGGCTGTGCTCCAGCAGTGCCCTTGTCCTTGCTGGAATCCTGGTCATATATAAGACAGATGCACAGCAGTCACTGTCAGTTTGCCACTGGTATGTGCCTAAGAATTTTAACATGATGCTTTTCAGACATTGATAGTCTTTGTATTGAGAAACATATATTTCTCTCTACTTCTTAAGTCAGAAGCAGTCAGCATTCTCTCACTCCATTTCAACAGGCTCTTGGCGGTTTGGTGGTGCTGGATGGGTGTTTCCGCATCCCCAGGGATATGTAATGTGCCGGCTGCTCAAGCATCCCTGCTGAGAACAGCTGCCCCTGCTCCACCTCCTGCCTTGTCATAATGATTAATAGGATTTCATTTTAAACCTTTGGTTTTAGAAAAAGCAAACATGCCAATCATACCGCACATGTGTGTGCAAGTCCAACTACAGGAAGGGGCGGGAGCCAAAGTGGGGCTCCCTTACCTTCTCTCCACTTTGCCACAGACTCCCATTACCCGAGCCTCTCCTGTGGGAGTGTTGCTGATGGGCTACTACTGAGGAATGCCAGGGACAAGTTGGCTCCCCTCATCTGCCTGACAGGATACTGGCCCTTTCAGCCAGCACTTTGCCTACAGCCCCAGCACCCAGCCCTAGTGTCCTTGCTGCCCTGCAGTGCCCTCTGCTGGGATGTGGGTGCAGCTGGAGTATAGATCATACAGCAATGATCCCAGAGAGACAACTCCACAACAAAACGGACAGTGGAATTGGCCCTGGAGCCACCTCTCAGCTTCTGATTGGCCAGCTAAGCGAACATGATCAAGTTGTTTAACTTGCAAAGACTCAAAGACCTCCTCTCCACATTCAATGTACAGAAATTTAGCTCACTGCCTACATCTGTCTCATAGTGTGTCATAGGGATCAAACAAGAACCCACAGGTAAGCATTTTATAATGCACAATGCAAATATAATGGATTATTATGAAAAAAAATCCTAGGATTGCTGGAGAGATGGCTTAGCAGTTAAGGCACTTTCTGCGAAGCCTGAGGACCCATGTTTTACTCTCCAGGTGCCATGTTAATGTCCAATGCACAAGGTGGCACAGATGACTAGAGTTTGATTGCAGTGTTGGAGGCCCAGGCACACAAATTCTGTCTCTCTATCTCATTTAAAAATAATCGGACTGGAGGGCTCGCTTAGCAGTTAATGCAAAGAAAAAGGACCCAGGTTGTATTCTCTAGGACCCACGTTAACACAAGAGGACACATCTGGAGTTCGTTTTCAGTGGCTGGAGTCCCTGGTGTATCCATTCTTACTCTCCCTCTTTCTCTGTCAAATAAATAAATAAATAAAAATAAAAGTTTTATGGTAAGAACAATGAAAGTTTAAAAAAATCCTAGGAGAAGGCATTTTGACCTTGAACCCCCAACTGTTGCTGTTATCATTTTCCAAGTTGCTGGGACAAACATCCAAACCAGGCATAGTTCATGGGAGGAAGGATTTTATTTAAGTTTCTTGATCAGTTTATGGTTCCATCAGTGGCAGAAGAAGCTGCTTCCACAAGGCCAAGCAGAGAGAAACCATCACCAGCCAGCAAACACCAAGCGCAACAAGCACCAGTGGGCAGCGAGCCGCGGGAACCTGCCAGAGCTCAGACTGCTCTGCAGACCTTTGGGCTGGAAATCAGATCCACCTCCAAGCTCCTTAGGGCTGGACCCCAGGATCCTCCCCAAATGACACCTCCTCCAGCCAGGCAGCGGGTAGACCCAAGTCACAAGCCTTAATAAAATACCTGAGTCTGTAGGTATTCAAAGTACCACAGTTGCCTTCTACTTATCTCCACCAATACTTACAGAAAAAAAGACTATGAAAGGAACATTGAGCACCAGCCTCTATCCAGTGAGATCACATTTCTTTGTTGCCTCCTGTTCACTAATTTTTCTTCTAGTCTCTTAGTCCGCATGGGGCTGGAATGGTGCCATAGACTGCATGGCTGTAACAATATATTTACTTCTCACTATACTGGGGGCTGGAAGCCCAAGGTCAGAAGGTCAGCATGTTTGGGGTCCAGTGAAGGTCTTTTCCAGGATCCATACTTCTGACTACTCATGCTATCCTCATGTTGTGGGAGATAGAGTGCTCTAGATGCCCTTTATTTATTATTATTATTGTTACTTTTAATTTTTTCAAGGTAGGGTCTCTCTGTAACTCAGGCTGACCTGGAACTTACTATGTAGTTGCAGGCTGGCCTCGAACTCTCGGCGATCCTATCTCTGCCACCCAAGTGCTGGGATTAAAGGCGTGTGCCACCACGCCCAGCTAGATGCCCTTTAATACGGGCTGTAATCTCACCCCAGGGCTCCACCCTCAGGACCTTGTCCTACCTTCTTACAGGCTCCAGCTCCATATGCCATCCACCTGGGACTAGGGATTCAGTGTATGAGGTGAAAGGACACACAGTCCAGTGCACCCCTTTCTCCTCCTTCTTTCCCTATAGAAAAAAAAAGCAGCTGTTAGGCGGTTGAGCACATGCCGTGCCCTGAACTAACCACAATGAGGAGGGTTTCAGGCTACTTTCAGTGCTGAACCTTGAAGCTTTTCATACTGTTGGGCTTGTCAGGAATGATTCCTGACCTTGGATCATGAGTGAAGTCCATGCATTTTCCCATACGTGGAGGAAGAAACCCAGTAATCAGTTAATGCTGACATAAAAACCCCAGCAGGACCTTGGTGGGAGCTTAGTAAATTCCCCAAAGGGAGATTAGAGATGCTTAGGAGTCATTTAGACAGGCTGTATCCAGAGCACAGTCAGCTCTTACCAGCATCTGAATACAGATGCTTTCTGTAGCAAGACCAGGTAGCTGAGAAGCCCCGAGCTCATGGCTGCTGAGGGGCGCAGAGGGGCCTGAGCGCCACCCCGCAGCTCTGCCAGATCAGAGCTTAGTCCCGGCTTGCCTCATAAGAACAGGTAAAAGGTGCATGCGATAAACTCAAAGGCAAACTCAGCGCTGCAGCAGTAACGCTCTTTTTTTTTTTTTTCTTCAATAAACACTCAAATGCCTGCCTAGTACTGAGCAGAGCTGAGGGGAGGGGGTGGGCATAAGACCAGATAGTCGTCATATCTTTACAGCAAACTGTGAAACAGGGAGCAGCCCTGTCTACGACAATTTAGAACATTTGAGTGTCGTGAAGAAAATAATCAGGATACGGCAAGACTTTGGGCTTAGTGGCCAGAAAAGACACTAAATGAAGGAGCCAGCTGTGCAAAGATCTGGGGAATGTCGTAAACAGAAGGGTCCTGAGGAAGGAAGCTGCCTGGAGTGCTTGTGATGAAACATGGACTCCCACTTTATAGAAGAATGATACATTTATTTGGCTGGTGTGATGGCAATTCTCCATTATGCAGTGGTTAAGTGTGCTTCCTGTGCAAGCCAGGGGACCAGAGACTGACGGAGTTCAAATCTCCAGGTCCCATGGAAACAGCCGGGAGTGGCCATGTGCACCTATAACCCCAGTTCTGCTGGGGAGCAGAGACCCTTGACAGAGCCCCTCGAGCTCTGGAAACAGCAAGAGAAACACAGAGAGACTGACTCTGGCTCAAAAATAAGACCAGGCAGAAGAGCAATGGAACCACACAACTGTTGCTCACTTGGGCCACGGCCGGAGAGCAGCCACTGTTGCAGGTAACATGTGGGGCACCACAAGGACACATGTATACACCACACACACACAAGCAGAAAGAAAGAAAGAAAGAAGCAAGCAAGAAAGGAAGAAGGAGAGAAAGAGAGAGAAGTAAATTTAGAAGTACATGACAAAAGCTGATGTTGTGTGTGGCAGTCAGGTTCGCATTGGTGTCAGAAGTCACCCAAACAAGAGCAGCTTGTGGGGAATAAAGAGATTTATTTTGGCTTACAGGCTCCAGGGGAAGCTCCAGGATGACAGGGGGAAATGATGGCATGAGCCCGAGGGCGGACATCACCCCATGGCCAACATCATGTGGACAATAGCAACAGGAGACTGTGCCAAACACTAGCAAGAAGAAACTGGCTATGACACCCATAAGCCCGCCCCCAACAATACCCTCCCTCCAGGAGGCGTTAATTCCCAAATCTCCATCAGCTGGGAACCTAGCATTCAGAGCACCTAAGTTTATGGGGGACACCTGAATCAAACCACTACCATGCAGCCCTGTGGTAGTGTTATGTGAGGACCAGGGTTTGATCCCCAGTACCTCAAAAATAATAAAACACAAAACATGAAATGCATTTGGATATTTTTGTAGCCAATGCTTTTGTGAACAGAGCCCAAGTTGGTGCTTTCTCTGAGACCAAGTAAAAGAGGGTGAGAATGAAAGGCAGAATGGAAAATTTTAAAGTAAACTTGGTGAAGAAATAGCTAGTTGCTATAGCTAGGGGACAGCCTGAACTGTATATTCAGAAAGGAGTAAATCAAAAATAGGATAAAAGATAGGCTGCAGGTGGCCCAAGATATGGGTTGATCGGGTCAACCTAAACTTTGTGTCCCGGGAAGAGGATAAACAAAAATACAGTTTTGAGAAAAACCGAAATAATAAAATAGTTTCCCAAGATAGCCTGACCAAGGACTTAAACTCTGGTTATGCACAAATAAGATATGTAGACATAGCTGTACAAGCTTGGCAAATACCCTTGTGAAACCCCCTTCCCTTTCCCTTCCTTGCTAAAAACCCTATAAAAAGAAACACCCAATAGGGCTCAGGGTCGACTCCTCTGTCTCCTGCATGAGATATGTGTCGACCCCAGAGCTCTGGTTTCCCGAATAAAGCCTCATGCTTTTGCAGCAAGTTTAGTCTCCCGTGTGTCTTTGGGTGCGTGCTATCTCGAGACTTGAGTGAAGGTCTTCCCATGGGGGTCTTTCAAGAACATTCCCAGATGATGTATGAGGTGACCCCCAGTGACTCCATGAGAATAAGTAATAAGACTGGAGACTAAATACAGAAAATCTGGCTTGTTGGTGAGCCTCGGGATCAAGCCCAGCCTCAGTGAGACCATCCTCATCTTTCAAGTCTTCTCATGGATATGAACTACAGTGAAGCCCCTTGAAAATTCTGCTCACTGGCCTGCTACGTGAGGTGTATGCCCAAAACACTTTGGGAAAGTTGTTTCAACTTTTTGCTACACCAGGACTCTGGTGAACATCAAAAGCCAAAAGAAACACATACATCCTTGGCTGCCCTTGGAACACATGGAGTTTCACAATCAGCAAGAGGTGATTCTGGACTGTTGTTTGATTGCTGTCAGCTGACATTTCAGGCCCAGAAACATCGCTTTGACAACCACTGTCACAGCAGTACCTGCCTGGCCTGTTCTCAGGGCAGACCCAGCTCCTGTGCAGAAAGAAATCCTTCCCCACGCGGGATGCACAGACTCCATGACGATATCAGAACCCTGAGAAGTCCCAGGCTAGTGTCTAATCAGCCTGGGGCTTTAGGAGGTGGCACATGTTTAATGTTGGTGGGATGTCATTGAATGTGAGGCGGATAGCCCCAGTTCTTCAGATGCTAAGTGGGATTAGGCGTGTGTGTGCGCATGGGCTTACGCACACACATGCGCTTGCTGGGCCCCTTCCCCATGCAACCCTAACAAGAAAGGCACCCTTAAAATAAAGAGGGCTACATATGTGCCTCTTTAGAGAAGGCTTTTTTGAAAAAAACACTTTTTACTTGGGGTGGGTGGGGAGAATGGGCGTGCCAAGACCTCCAGCCTCTGTGAACAAACTCCAGAAGCATGTGCCATCTTGTGCACCTGGCTTAGGTTGGTACTGGGGAATCAAACCTGGGTCCTCAGGTTTTACAGGCAGGTGTCTTAACTGCTAAACCATCTCTCCAATCCAGTGAAGCCCGGTTTTGAGTGTTCTTGTGCACCAGAGTTGTGTGATGGAAGATTTGTTGGTGTTCAGGAAGGGTGAAGGTTCTTCTTACCCTTGGCAGATGTGTGTGTCCACTTGTCCTGGCCTCTGGGCTTGCTTGCTCACTTGTAAAATGTGAAAGCTTCCCAGGCTGGCTTGTAAATGAGAATGAGCCAGAATCTCCAGGGGCCTGTGTCCTAAGCAGGCACTGTGGGTGATCATTTTCTCAAGGACGCTTGGGAACTGTGACTGCACTGCATGCTCTCTGAGTCTTCCCATTCCAAGCCTTCTGCTCGATCTGGATGTCAGTGATTTCCAAATGAGACCTGGACTCTGACAACAGGGTCAGCAGTGAATATTCTCCTTGGTAAACATGTGTGGAGACAAAAATGCGGGTTATGATTGCAGGGTCTGGGGACCTGGGATGAGAATTCCTACTCTAAGCTCAACTCTCAGAAGAGAATGTAGCATTTGAAACAGTGCCAGGCACACAATAGCCACTCCCTGAAGATCAGTTATTATTCTATCTCATGTCTCCCAGCCTTCCTATGACACGCTGGTTTATCGGTTTATCTCATTTTATAGGAAAGGAAGTGAGGCATACTTTCAGTGTTGTCTGTATTTGAACTTAAATGCTGTGATTCCTGAGCCAGGGAATTAAATCCTGGGTTGACTGATAAAGAGGTTATCAGTTTTATTTATAGGAATTTATGACTCTTTCTCACCCTCATCTTTCTGGTTATTTCCCTACACTACTCCTATATTAATTATAATTAGTTGAGAGGTTTGCATGTGTCTAGGATATTAAATGTATGGTGTCAATGAAAAAGGAACACAGAAAATGATATAAAACATTATTATATACATTGAGTCATAAGCAAATGTAGAAAAAGTTAAGAGGGTAAATGTATCCTGAGTCTCACATTTTAATGATCTTTTCTCCAATTTGGATATTTTCTCTTTCCTTATCCTACAAGAGAAAGAAAAAAAAAAAAAACACTGAAGGTTTCCCGGCTCAAATATCATTTTTCCAGGCACCAGAAGGAATAGTAACAAATGCAATTTTCAGGAATTCATTAGTTAGTTCTAGAGTCTTTGGAAGTCCAGCAGTGGTTTTGTCCTTGTCTCCAGCTCTTCAGGGCCCAGACCACATGACTGGTCACTCTTGGCACTGATAGCTGAGCCACATCAGTTACCATTAGGCTGCTAAGCAGCCTAACCTGTTGCTCAAGCACCTCGCATGGTTTTTCTCCACCTACTCTCAGGACAGCATCAGGAATTCACATTTCAGTTGCCTCTATCCCACAAAGAACTTCAAGCAGAAGTGTCTTAGTTTGTGGCTTCAGATTTCACAAGTGTGAGAAATGCACCATCAAGGAACACGCTGGAAGGGTGGGGCGGGCGAGTGAGGGTGGGGAAGAAGGCAGAACTTATGCCTTCTGGAATATGCTCGGTCTTCCTGGGGGATATCTCCTACAAGGCTGGCCCAGCCAAGATTGTTATCTCTCTCCTCCCCCCGCCACTCTCTCTCTCTCTCACACACACACACATTCAGCAGAGCCTCCTAAATCACAGGGGATCACATGCTCCATTGGCTGAAACCAACAGGTCCAAACCAAAAGGCCTGGGTCCATTCCTCCTGGGTGAGACCCTGATCAGCTTCTGTGTTCATCCCTGCCTGCTGGTGAAAGCCGCTGACCTAAAGGGCAAGCCTTTACCACAGCCCCACCCTGGGACCCCAGTTTTCCTACGCACCATGGAGCAAGCAGAGTAGCAGCTGTGGCTGGCCACTCCCAGGTTGGGCTTTTTTTTTTTTCCCCCAGGATGGCCTTATCTAGTGTGATGGGGGTGGTGAGGTGACACCAAGATCTCAAGCACTCTTCTTTCTGCACAGGACCTCTGGTCCTGACATCACCTTGGCAGAGTGCTTTCGGTTTTTACCTTGGAGGTTTACTCACAGAAATGTGGTCAGAGAAATGTCCTGAAATAGTTACAGAGCCGTCCTGAAACGCAGTGCATTTGAACTTCTCTATGAGTCCATTAATGAATATGTGAGTGGGAACATCGCAAGTCACCTTGTGTCTGTTAAGGTCATTTGTGTTTTAAATGGAACACTTAAAAAATGCCATTCTGGTCAGGCTTGACCTGCAAAGCCCATGGATGGAGGTCTCAGCTGTGGACCAAACCCATGCCTAATTTCTGCAGACCTCCCTCCAGCAAAGCTTCCCCAGACGCAGGTCCTATGAGCGCCCTCGGCTCCCGGGTCCCTCTACTCTGTGCAGAGACCCTGCCCCTGGGCCTCAGGCGCAGCGCTGCCATCTTCTACGGGATCTTGAATCAGTTTTCCAAAGTCTAGGTTGTGTTTCCACTGGTTCAGGTCCGACAGAACTGTGTTTTAGATTTCCCGGGACCATGGTGTAGGTGGCCTGGGAGTGTAGACCTCCTTTAAGCCAGCTTGAGAGTGCTGGGAGTAGGAAGCGGTACAAAACAACAACAAGAAGTCCTAAGCCAGAAAGATGGACCCGGGGCTCTGAAATGATGAGTGACGCTAGAGCATGTCTAGGCTGGGGGACCACAGAGGCTGTGCTTATACAGCCAGCATACAGGGCCCGTTCTGTTCTGGGCTTGTTCAAGGCTCGGAAGAGCCATCAGTGGGTACGCAAAGTTGGATTTCTAGTGCCAGAGTGAGGAGGCCACCAATATGTGCAACTATTTCCTGCCCACTGCTGTTATTGTAAACCGTTCGAGGGGTGGGCGAAGTGTGGATGGGTTAGCACCGGAAGGTCCAAAGGGCCTGAGTTCTGGTTCTGAACTCACCTCTGAACTCTCCGCATATTCACCCCGGGGGGGGGGGGTGTTTCCCTCTGTGTTTCTGCATCCCACAAACCAAGGGCCGCAGGGCCCCTCTTGCTGCTCTGTGGGTGACATTTTCCCAGCGGGCAGACTAGATGGGAACAGCCCCTCGCTTGCTCGCCCGGCACTGATCGTTCCCGCACCCAGGTCTCCCTCCCCGCGGCGCAGGATCCCTGCGGCGTCCCCTGCGGAGCCGCGGGACTGCTCCCTGGCCCGCAGGGCTCACCTGTCCCTCCCGGCCCCCTCCTCCCCGGGCGCCCCAGGTGGCTCGGGGCGGGGAGGAGCCGTGTGCCGCGCCGCGCCCCGCCCCGCCCCGCGCGGCCGCCGCCGCCGCCGCCGCCGCCGCCAGCCCCGAGCGGGCGCTCTCGGAGCCGGAGCGCAGAGCCCCGGCCAGGCGCGCAGAGGTCCGGCGGGCCCGGACCGCGCAGGTGAGCGGGACCCGCGCGGCGGCTGGCGGCCAGGGTGGGGAGGGGGCGGCGGGGCGGCCGGCCGGGGCCGCGTGGCTGCGGCGGGCTCGGCACTGCACTGCGCCCCGCGCCTGCCCACCCACCCGCCGGAGCCCGGAGCTCGCGGAGCCGCGGCGCGGCGGACGGGCGGGAGTCGCGACCGTCGCTGCCTTGGCTGGTGCAGCTGCCAACATCTGCCCGGGCCCGGAGCTGGGGGCGGGGGCAGGACGGAGTTATGCGGATCCCCAAGTGCCGGGGGACCGGCGGGCCGGTGACTTCCGTGGCTCGGAGGCGACGGCCGAGGCTGAGGGGGGACAGAGTGCTGCGGAGGGCGCCGAGCGCGCGGGCCCCCAGGCCGACCGTGCGGCCAAGTGCGAGCCGGCTCCCGCCGCGCCCTCTGCGGCGCCCCACCGCGCGGGTGCCGCTGCTCCCCACCCCGGCCTGGCTCTCGACTTTTGTTGTTGATAACCAACCCCGCGGTTAGTTTCCCGTGGCTTCGGGAAGAGCTGGGTTGGCGAGGCTGCTTTCGCTCCAGGGGCTGTAGCTGGTGAGGCTGCAGGTCTGTGTGTTCTGAGCATTGTGGCTGGTGAAGAGGTGCCAGTCCACTGCCCGCCCCCAACCATCCAGTGCCTGATGAGACGAGTAATAAAGTGGGAAAAAGTCTAGAATGATGTTTAAATTTCAGTTCAGTTAACGAGCTCTGTGACCTTGCAAGTTATGAACTACTCCAGCCTCAGTTTTCTCAAAGGTAAAACAGGCATAATCACCACAACGGCCTTTCGCGATATTATATATTATGTCCACAATGCATCTAGCACTCTGATTGAAGGTTTTCTTCAAGGTCCCTCCCCATGCGTTGACAAATGTAACACTTCATGTCTCCAGAGGTTCTTGCATCTTCTTGAATGGAAGGGTGATCCAAGAGGAACGTGGAGATGCCCTCTCTCTCTCTCTCTCTCTCTCTCTCTCTCTCTCTCTCTCTCTGTGTGTGTGTGTGTGTGTGTGTGTGTTTGTATTAGAGTCAGGTCTTCTTTCCACTGGCTGGGAAGATCAAAAGGGGCCTGTGCCCAGGCTCCACGTGATTTAGGATGTCATTAACTGCTCACTTTGTCAGAATTCTTTTCTTTTCTTTTCTTTTTTTTAAAGTATTTTATTTCTTTATTTTGGAGAAAGAGAGAGAGGAAGAGGCAGAGAGAAAGAGAGAATGGGCACGCCAGGGTTTCCAGCCACTGCAAAACAGACAAACTCCAGATGCATGCGCCCCCTTGTGCATCTAGCTCATGTGAGTCCTGGGGAATCAAACCAGGGTCCTTAGGCTTCACTGGCAAATGCGTTAATCGCTAAGCCATTTCCCCAGCCCAGAATTTTTTTTCTTTGAATTGGGGTTTGGTGAGTTGACAGTTGTCTTATGGGCAATGACTGGGTCCCATAAGTAAAAAGGCTGAGGGTTTTAGTTTCCTATGTATCTAGATTCTGATGCTCAGTGAACTTCCAGGGTGACTTCTCACTTAATGGGCACATTAGCTCTTTCCCTCCTGTGTTCGCTGGTTCTTAACATGCAATGCTAAATAGCACCAACCCCTTATCTTCAGGCCTATCTAGGCAGGGAGGGAGACAGGAAAGAGGGAGATAAAGAAATCTTCCATTTTCCATCCTTTGGCACATCTTACAGGACCACTAGGCCACAGTCCAGCTAAGTCACCTCAGGGGTAGGGAGTGAGTTTCCACAACAGGAGTGGGCACATATCATAGCCAACAGCATCCGGGAGGATTAGCCCAGTCACCAGCTATGCCTCATCTTCTGGAGGTTCCGAGATGGCCAGGTTCCAAGAAGTGTCAGTTTTGGGCAGACAAAAATAGGAATGTGCTCCGGGTGTGGTGGCGCACGCCTTTAATCCCAGTACTGGGGAGGCAGAGGTAGGAGGATTGTTGTGAGTTCAAGGCCACCCTGAGAGTACATAGTGAATTCCAGGTCAGCCTGAGCCATAGTGAGACCCTAACTTAGGATGTGCATTCAACTGCTATCTCTGCCTTACTCAGACACTAAGGGAGGTCTGGGGTAGAGTAGGGAGCAGCCTGGGGGCTAGTCTGTCACTAAAGTCTTCAAGGCATGGGAGGCATCCTTTATGCCCATCTTTCATTCACTGCTTTGTTTGCTTATTCATTCAGACAGTCAACATTATGTAAATGCCCAGCATGTGCCAGGGCCTTGGCTAAAGGGGGGAGTGGTTGCTCCCGGAAACTCATTCTGGTTGGATTACAGTGTCAGGGGCTGTTTGCCTCACTGGGGGTGTTGTGAAGGTGTCCCAAGGAAAGTGTAGTTTGATGCTAAGTTAGAGAAGAATACACCACAGAGGAGAAGCAGCTGAGGCCTGTGCAGGTCGTGGGGTCGACACTTTCTGATAGAAGTAACATTCCTTAGGCTGCATGACTGTCTCTCGCAGCGTGTTGGGGGGTATGTGGTTCAAAGTGGTCACAACTCTTGGTTGACTTTTGGAAAAATTCTCTTGATTTTCCCTGCCTTCTATGGATTGACTAGAACTCCCTCTTGCCTTTATAAGAGAACATCCACAGCAGAGGGTGGGACCGGGTTCGCTTTGCAGTCTTCCTTTGGGTAAGGAAAAAAAATTCCCTAACAGATCAAGAGACTCCTGTATCATTGGCCACATGCCACTGGCCACAATAGTCTACTCACCCTTAAGGCAGTGTGGGCAGAGGAGAGGTGGTTCTGATTGCTTTGGCCACATACCCTTCTAGAGTTGAGGCAGGGTCACTTTTCCTGAGACCTGTATCTCAGCTTGGAATTCTGTTAGCAAGGAAGAAACAAGATTGCGTGGTGTGCTGTTAGGTAGACGCTCAACCGTGTCTCCTGCAGGTGGTGACAGGTGATGAAAGGTCTGGCCTAGATGGCCATGGTTCAGTACAAAAAATGTAGGGCGTGGTTGAGGGGAGGAAGGAGCTGAAGTTGGCATTGAAAGACAGGAACACCCTATGTTTGGTCTCACTGTGGGTGTCACTAAATCTTGGTCCCGTTCCTCAAAGGGCTTTTATATTTGAAACTGGAAAAGGTTTTCTCTGCCTTCCACATGCCCCTTAGCATGGGCCACAGCTTTCCAAATGCTATTTAGTGAGTGACAGTAACTCACTCTGGTGGTAATTCTCCAGGAGCAGGTTGGGAGGTGTTCCAGGCGGGCCATGTGTAGTTGCAATCTCACAGGTGACCTTGCTGTTGCTGGCCTTCTGCTTCTGCCCTGGCCCGGGGCCTGCCAGGCCTGCTGAGAGCATGTGCTTGCTCAGTCAGGGCTCTGTGTCTGCACTGTGACCTGCCTTCAAAGCAGCAGGGCGGGCTTGGTGGGAATGCCCTCAGTGGCAGATCCTGGACTAGGAAGTCTTCCTGCTACTGAGGCAGTGGGCGGCTGCGTTAGGGAGGGTGTTTCATAAGGAAGCAGCCTCCATCGTGTGCCGGTGTAAGTCATTCATTTAGCTGGTGACTCCTGCTCTGTTTCCATTTAGCATGGTGGGCATTTTGGTGTTTGGCTGAGGAACCAGGCATTCTTGTGGTTCTCTGCCCCCATACCAAGTTGGCACAGAAGTTGGCAGAAAGGTTAGGTCCCCAATCCTGGAAGAAAGAGGATGGGGCAGGCAGCTTATTTGTTTTTATTGGCAGCACTGCCTGGATTGGCTAGGATCACTACGCTGATACGAAGGGGTAAAGATCCATGCCTTGGACAGTCATTCATTCCACAAGTAATTGCTGAGCACCTACTGTGTGCCAGACACTGACTGAGGTGCAGGGAATACAAGAGATCACAACAAACTCCCTATTCTCATGGAGCTTACTGTCTCCTGGATATTTCAGCCTAAGAAGTATTATGAGGGAAAATGAGACAGGTTAAGAGAAGAATGTTGGGGTAGAGAGATGGCTCAGTGGTTAAAGGCATTTGCTTGCAGCGCCTGAATGGTCCAGGTTCGATTCCCCAGTACTCACATAAAGCCAGTTGCACAAAGTGGCACATAATTCTGGAGCTCCATTTCAGCAGCAGGAGGCCCTGGTACACCCATTCTCTCTCTCTCTTCCCCAACCTCTCTCTCTCTTCTCTCTTTCAAATAATTATTAACAAGCCTGGTGTGGTGGCACAAACTTTTAATCCCAGCACTTGGGAAGCGGAGGTAGGAGGATTGCCGTGAGTTCAAGGCCACCCTGAGACTCCATAGTGAATTCCAGGTCAGTCTGGGCTAGAATAAGACCCTACCTTGAAAACCCCCCCCAAATAATTATTAACAAAGAGGGGTATTGTTAATATGAGTTGGTCATTGTCCTGAAAAATTTCTTTCTTGTTTCTAATAGAGAAATATGGCTTAAGTAAGTATGGTTTGAGAAATAAAAGACAGGTGTTCACTTAGAAGTAGTTCAAATATTGAATAAGTTATATGATTTATTTCCCATAATATTTCATCCTTTGTTTGTTATACCTTCTATTGTCCCTGAAATGACTCACAGAAACAGTACCAGGTGATGGGAACTAACTGGAGAAGTACAAACAAAGCGAAGTAGGGTTATTTCTTTCATCATTTTGTTCTGTCATTGTTTCATTTTGGATGTAGGAGGAAGAGGAAGTATGGCGATTATATTTTAATCATTCATCCTCGAGGCTCATTATTTTAAAAAGTGATAAACAAATTTTGATACCTTAGAAAATAGTGTTTTCCTAGTGTTTTGGATGTGAGGGTGACCTGGCTGCAACATCTGTCACCCCATTGATCACCAGCATTGATTCGGTTGATCTGGCTGGCTGGGTGGGTGTCCCCTTCCTCCCTCGCCACTCCATGTGCGTCCCTCCCAAAGCTGCACACTTGGTCAAAGAGGACGACCTTCTCTGAATAGAGGAGGACTGGTCATTCATTGGTCAAGGGTATATGACTAGCTGCATTCCTCTGCTAGGACCTCCAACCCAGCGCACAAGAATTACTTTTTTTGTTTTTTGAGGTAGGGTCTTGCTGTAGCGTAGGCTGACCTGGAATTAGTCTCATCCTGGCCTTGAACTCACAGTGATCTTCCTACCTCAGCCTTCCGAGTTCTGGGATTAAAGGCATATGCCATCATGCCCAGCTAACGAATCACTTTTATTTGATAGGAAAAGTAGTCTCTTTACTAAGGGTTTATATAAAATTTATCCCACAGGTTCAAAGAAAATGAATATGTTTTTGGTCAATACATTGTATATCAAAGGTTGATAGATTAAAAGTCAAATAATTCCAGGGCCAAATAATAGGATATAAATGAAAATTGGAAAAAGTCATTTGGATCTATAAGGGACTCAAAAATATACCATTCCAAATAAATTATAATATAAGGAATGTTTCACAGAAGTGATATTGATTGGTTAATTTTGATTAAGTTGTTTATTTCCTTGTTGAGTTTTGCAAGTTCTGTAATCTTGATATGTCTTTTGTCATTGATGTATTTGCTAATATTTCTAGTCTGTGTTTTTTGGCATCCTTTCCCTCCATGAAAGTATCAGTATGCTTCCTAGAGCAAATTTTAAAAACAAAATGGATCATGCTTTAGTTGTATTTAAGAATTCTTAGTACTCTAGAGGCAGAGGCAGAAGGACCAGCACTCCAAGGTCAGCCTGCTACAGCAAAACTCAAAACTGTCAATGTTTGCTTCTATAAATTTCATCAACTTAAGTTTTATATTTAGGCCTATGATCAGTTCTGAGTTAAGTTCTGAATAAGGTGTGAGGAATGGCCAAAGATCTTTTATTTCATGTGGAAGTCCAATGATTTTAGTGTAAGCTGTTAAAAAGATTATCATTTCCTAATTAGCATGGTTTTGGTGCTTTTAAAAAATCAATTAGTCATAAATGTAAAAATTGATTCTGGAACCCTTGTTTCTGCTCAGTTGGCTTGTTATTTTGCTATAAGAAAATACTACAGGGCTGGAGAGGTGGCTTAGCGGTTAAGTGCTTGCCTGTGAAGCCTAAGGACCCCGGTTCGAGGCTCGGTTCCCCAGGTCCCACGTTAGCCAGATGCACAAGGGGGTGCACGCATCTGGAGTTCGTTTGCAGAGGCTGGAAGCCCTGGTGCGCCCATTCTCTCTCTCTCCCTCTATCTGTCTTTCTCTCTGTGTCTGTTGCTCTCAAATAAATAAATAAATAATTAAAAAAAATTATATATAAAAAAAGAAAATACTACAATATCTTGATTACTAGACAATTGTGTCTTTTCATACATTTTTAAAGTAGATGGTCTATGTTCAAGGTTGATGTTTCTCAAAATTGTTCTGGGCTTTTAACTCCTTTGCATTTACATGAGTGGTACAATCAGCTTGTCAATATCTATTAAGAATTTTACTGGGATTGTCTTGAATCTAAATTAATTTAGGAATCATTGTCAATTTTACAATATTTGAGTCTCCAATCCATGAACAAGATATATAGCTCTACTAATTTAAATTGTCTTTGATTTCTTCCATCATAATCTTTGTAGTTTTTTAAATTTAAATGTTTTATTTTTAGTTATTTATTTGAGAGAGGGAGAGAATGGGTGTACCAGGGCATCCAGCATGCACCACCATGTGTATCTGGCTTAAGTGGGTCCTAGGGTATTGAACCTGGGTCCTTTGGCTTTGCAGGCAAGTACCTTAACCACTAAGCCATCTCTCCAGTCCATTTTTGTAGTTTTTAAGAAAATGATCTTGCACATGTGTGTTTTGCTATATTTGTTCTTTACATATTTAATTTTGGTGGTTTCAGTTGTACCATAAAGAAATGTAATTTATTTTGGTATATACCAATGTTTTCAGTGGTCTTGTTAAAGTCACTTCCTGCTTCTCCTAGCAGGTCTGTTGTGAGGGTCTTTCAGATTTTCTCAGCCTGGGCTAGAGTAAGAAAAAAAAACAAAATAAAATAAAAATAGTGTTCTTTTTTAAACCAGAGGTATCTTATGTCTCTTTCTTGCTTTATTATTCTGGGTAAGAGTTCTAGTACATTATTGAATAGGAGTGATGGGAGGTATTGGGAGAAGCATATTGATCTTTCATAATAAACAGACCAGAGGTTGGATATGGCTTGAAGGCTAAACAACTGCTGTTTTAGACATTAACTTATCTTTTATAGTAATTTAAGAATGATAATAGAATTCTGAATTGACAGTTTTATTTTCACTTTTAGTACTTTAGAGCTGTTTCATTGCCTTTTTACTTGTATGCCTTTTGATCTGTATTTTTTTATCTTTGTTGCTTTACATTTAATGTTTGATTTCTTTCTTTGCATTCAAGATTTTTTTTTATCTTTTGTTTTCAGCTTTTTTTTTTTTTTCATATGACATGCCTAGGGGAGACAGAGAGGGAAGAAGGAAGGGAGGAAGGAAGAGGGGAGGAAATGATGGAGGAAGAAGGAAAGAAAAAAGAATGTATTAATGAATGACTATGCCTGGTATTACATGCTTGGAGTATATCCAGCTTGGTGTTCTAGAGCTCCTTGAATTTGTGGTTTGTATCTTTCATTAATTTTAGAAAATTCACAGTAGTTGGTTCCTTATTTGCCTCATTCTTTCTCTTTTGTTCCTTTTTTTTTTTCTGAAATTTCAGTTATAGTTAGGTTAGATTTTTTGGTGCAGTCTTCTGTCTTAGACAATCTGGTCTGTTTATTTTCCTTATTCACAATTTCTATTGACATGTTTTCAGGTTTGTACCCCCCCCCACCACCTTGCTGTTTAAACTTTATGAAAGAAAACCTGTTGAAAACGTTTTTCCTTTCTGTTACTATGTTTGTCCTTGATACCATTTCCATTTAATTCTTTTCTATAATTTTCTCTCTGCTAAAATGACCTGTTTTCCAAAAATGGCAGAATTGTCTACTGGGACCTTTTTTTCCCCTTTTCTTTCTTTATTTATTTGTGAGAGGGAGAGAAAGAGACAGAGAAAGAGAAAGAGAGAATGGGTGCACCAGGGCCTCCAGCCACTGCAAACGAACTCCATATGCATGTACCACCTTGTGCATCTGGCTTTGTGTGGGTACTGGGATATTGAACCTGGGTCCTTAGGCTTTGCAGGCAAGTGCCTTAACCACTAAGCAATCTCTCCAGCCCCACTGGGACCTTTTATAAACATCTGTGGTTACTTTAAATCCTGTTTGATAGCTGCAACATTGGTGTCATACCAGGATCTTGTTAGTTTATTGCTGTGTCTTGGAAATGTAGTTTTATCTTGCTTTTCATATGCTCTACATTTTATTATTATTTTTTTTTGTTGAAAACTAGATGGGGGGCCAGGGAAGATAGGTTAGTGGTTAAAGGCACTTGTTCTGCAAGCCTGCTGGCCAGAATTCCATCTCTAGATAAAAAGCTGGATGCAAAAGTGGCACACATAGGATTGGGGAGATGGCTTGGCAATGAAAAGTGCTTGTTTGTAAAGCTTTCTGGCCAGGTTTCAATTCCCCAGCACCCACATAAAGTGGATTGCAAAGTGGCACTTGAATCTGCAATCCCAATTTTTCTACAACAATGGGAGGCAGAGCTAGGACAGTCCAGAGTCCACGAGTCAGCTAGTGTCATGTCCATTTGCAGTCTCACAGCCTGTTTTCCAGCAGCAAGAGATTCTGTCTCAAAGTCAGTGGAGCATGGATGCTTAGAAATTGTCATCTGATCTGTATGTGTGCTTTTTGGCATGGATGTCCCCCTATGGAAATAAATTAAAAATTAAAAAAATCTGTAGTCCTCCCAGAAGTGTCTGTAATCCCAATATGCCTAAGCAGAATCAAGAGATTCCTGAAGATGGGGAGCCAGCTAGTCTGGCCTTCCCAGCAACAAAACAACAAGAAAGACCCTGTCTCAAAACACAATGGAAAGGAGGCGGCCAACTCCCTGAGGTTCTGCTCTGACCTCCATGTGTGCATTGTGATACATGTGTGCCTGTAGACACACGTCAGCGTCATCATACGCCCACACACACACAAAAAAAAAAAAAAAAAATTGAAGAAAAATACAAAATTTGGAGCCCAGGGTCTCAGTTGACAGCTGTTGGGGATCTAGGCACAGCCATGTTTTGCAAGTTCCTCAGGTGATTCTCAGGTTTGTGCAAGCTGAGAATCCCTGGTGTGAGTATCACTTATAGCCTCTCCTTTTACAGGGGTGGTATTCCACTGTAAATGGCCAAATGAAATTGTAGGCCCCATGCATTGACCCTGTGGGCTCATTCCTCTTGTCACTGTGCCTTCAGCAGTAGGGAATTGACTGTGATCTTGGCGTATGCTCTTCCAGAATGGGGAGAAAACTTAAGAGTACTTTTCACTGAACTTTCCATGGCTTGCATGAATACCTTTCAGAACCATCTATGGCTTGGGTGCTACTTGAAGTTTTTCAGGGGCTGTACCATTCAAAATGAATATACCCCATTGTGGGATAGTTTTACTTGTTGGAAATATTTCCTTCTACTGAGTTGAAATATGCCCTTCTTTAATTTACCAAATGATTTGTCTCACTTCCTCCTTGAAAACTATTTGAAAGAAATCACTTACATGACCCAGTGCCCCCCACCTGTGACAAGTGTTTTATGCAGCAACACTTAGTACAAGTTTCATACTCCTGAATTGGTTGTCAAATAAGTCACTCCTCGCAGTATGAAAACTGCTTGTCTAGCCCATCTCCCATGGAAAAGACTTCAGAGGTTCCAGAACAGGCCCTTTGCTGCTCAAAGCATTTTTGGGTCTGGTGTATTTAGTTTCTCCAGCAGTATTTCCAGACTCCTCCTCACTGTTCTGGTTAGTTTTATGCACTAGGCACTGTGGTGGATTGTGGGTGAGATGCCTAATAATAAACCGGAGCTCATGACCTGTGTGGGGACTCATGGCATGCAAGATGAGTGTCACATTAAGTGGGTGAGTGCTCTTAGAGGTCACATGTGAGGGAAGGGTCATGTGGATGGTCAGGACACTCTTGACTGGGGCTTTGAAGGTAAGTGGCAGCTACAGAGGAAGATAGGTACTTGAAGTGGAAGGCACTTGGGAGTGGAAAGGATCTTGAGGAAGCAGAAAGCTATTTTGTAGTCTTCAGGTTCTGTGATTCACTTGTCCAGGAGGAACTTGAGTCTATAGGTCTGATGAAGGTTAGGCAGAAAGTGGAAACCTAACACTGTTCCTACAAACAAAACAAAACAAAACAAAACAAAACAAAAAACAGCCTGCAGACAGTAATGGATTGACTCACCTCACTCCTCCATCTCCTGTCCTGAACCTTCAGAGTGTCTGACTCTGGAAAATGAAGTTTATGGTTGGTTCTTGTCAGGGTGAGGTTAATCTTGTTGGGGGCCACTTCAGGGCAGGAGACCTTTGGCCTGAAACCCTTTGTGACTGCTGTCATGTTTTAAAGTAAGTACCCCTAGCCACTGGCCTAATTTTGTCTACTCTATTTTGTCAGAAAGCCATTTAACAGATGTATTATAAAGAAAGCTATGTTCTCCAAGAACATCACATTACTGCTCTTCACGATCCACCCTACCTGTGAGGCAGTCTGGTATGCTTGTTCATGGTGAAACAGTGCCACTGTGGAAGTGTGTAATAGCCAGATACTATATTGTCTATGATGTGTTGAAAACATGCGTCATTTTGTGACCTTTTAATTGTGAGAAAATCAGGATGGAAGTACATGATGGAAAAATAGTGTGTGTGTCTTTGGTCCCTTAGCAAGGTTGGAAACTATAGGCCTATAACAACTGCAAGAATTAGAACCAAGATCTAACCCATGTGAGGGACACATGGCTGTACCCACACCACAGGGTGTTATCAAGGAACACATACTGGAAATTTCTACTAGACTTTAGCTTATCTCTGAGAAAAATAGATAAACACTGAAGGTCTATATAATTCTTCATATTTCTCTTTTTGCCTTGGAAGCTAGGAATATCCTGGAACTAAACATAAAAGTAAGTGGAGTAGGGCTGGAGAGAGAGCTCAGTCAGTAAGGTGCTTATCTCACAAGCGTGAGCTCTATGTAGTTTGATCCCCAGCACTCGTGGAAAGAGCTGGGTGCAGTGCTCAGGAGGAAGAGACAGGCAGATCCTTCGAGCTCGCTCGCTAGCTATTTTAGCTTAATTAGTGAGCTCCAGGCCAATGTGAGATCTTGTTTCAAAGCAGGTGGACAATATTCCTGACACCCAAGGCTCTCCTCTGGCTTCCATATGCATGCTCACACGTTTGAACATGCATAGACACATTCAAAAATGCCTACACATGCACACACAAAATTGTGGTGATAATTTTATTTCAAGTCATAGGTAGGTGCAAAGATTTTAATTTTAATATTATTTAATCTTTTTACAAACTTTTTATTTTTTATTACCATGGTGATGTTAATAATGGTTTTAACCTGCAACTAGGTGGCTTCCTATCACACAGAAATCCTCAGCATTTATGGCTTGATCATAATCATCTTAACTTTTTCTAGTCATATATGTGTGTAAACATAGATACCACCAAAATGAAATTAAAAGCTCATTTTTAAAATTTAACATTTCTAAACATTTTCTATGCATGAAATATTCCCATATAGCATTGTCTTTAATTGATGGTCTATTTCATCATGAGGATGTGTCTTATTACTCTATTTTCAGCTTGGATTTTGTCTTTTGCTGTTATAAACGACTCTCTGAGCACATCCACGATTATTTTCTTGGCATATGTTTCTAGAAGTGACATCATTAAGTAAAAGGCTAGAATAATTTTTAAGGATTAGAAATACATTTCCACATTGTCTTTGAAAAAGCATGACCTAATCTATCTTTTCACCTAACTTTGAGGTATCTCTTTTGTGAAGCATCCCCCATAGGTGGATTATTGCTTTTTAAAATATGTATTAAGGGGCAGGACTTCTGGCTATGGGCCTGTGAGGAGATGAACAAATCCTCTTTCCTGTAAAACTGCTGTAAGTCTGGACACAGTGAGCAGGAGCCACCATGTTACCTTGCTGGTAATCTATCAAAGCCTGCAACCATTTGAGAAGAGATGACTGGAGAAATTGCTGAGCTTTGAACGAGTACAGCAGGATTCTGCAGTCTTGTGTGGGGCTGTCCCCATCTCCCCACCATCCTCATTTGGGGTGCAGAGCTCCTGCCTGGGCAAGGGAGATGAGGAATACCAGCCCCGCTGCTGCCAAGACCACAGGGCATATTCCATTTGTGTTAGGGATGATTCCTGCCTCATGTTTTTTTTTTTTTTTCCTGGTCCTCTTTTCTTCTGTTTCAGTTCACTGTCACTTTTTAAAATTAAAATTAAAAAACTGTATTTTTAACAATTTATTTGAGAGAGACAGACAGACACTGGACATGCCAGGGCCTCTTGCAGCTGCAAACGAACTTCAGATGCATGCACCAAGTTGTGTATCTGGCTTTACATGGGTACTGGAGAATTGAACCCAGGCCTGAGGCTTTGCAAGCAAGTATCTTTGACTGATGAGCCATCTCCTCAGCCCCACTCTAAATTTAAAAATCATTTTTATAACAGAGGCTCATGCTTATCATTGAATGGTTAAAAATATATGCAAAGAGAAGAAAATGCAAAATACCTATAAATACCATACGTATTCATCCCAGTACTGTAGCCTTGGTTTTCATGGCTACTGAGCACATGTGACTAGTGCAGTTGAGAACTTGAACCCAGGCATGGTGGTTGTGGTGGTTTGATTCAGGTGTCCCCCATAAACTTAGGAGTTCTGAATGCTAGGTTCCCAGCTGATGGAGATTTGGGAATTAATGTCTCCTGGAGGAAATGTATTGTTGGGGGCCGGCTTTTGAGTGTTGTAGCCAGTTTCCCCATGCCAGTGTTTGGCACACTCTCCTGTTGCTCTTGTCCACTGTATGTGGGCCAGGGGATGTAGCCACCCTCTATTCATGCCATCATTTTCCCCTGCCATCATGGAGCTTCCCCCTTGAGCCTGTAAGCCAAAATAAATCTCTTTTTCCCCACAAGCTGCTCTTAGTTAGGTGAATTCTACCACCAATGAGAACCTGACTGCAATAGTAAAGTGGTACCAAGGAGTGGTGTTATTTGCTGCTAGACATCTGACTGTGTGGCTTTGGCCTTTTGGAGCTAATTTTCAAGAGGAATGTGGAAGGATTTGAAACCTTGGCCTAAGAGATATCTTGCAGTGCAGTAAATATAGCTTGATGGACTATTCTGGTCAGAGTTGAAAGACCTGAATGCAGTAAAGACTATGGTCTGTGAGGTTTGGCTTATGAGGGTGAGAAAGAGCTTTGCTTGGACTGGGCTAGCAGTTTATATGAAAAGCTTGCTGTTATACCTGAGTCCTGAGAAGTTGTGCAGGGTTGCTGTGAGTAGAAATGAACTGGAGTGAGCAGAGGGATATGGCACAGAAAGAAAAATCTTTGGGTGAACTGCTGCCCATTCAGCTGCAATTGAGAGATTACAACCTTTGAGATTGGGCCAGCTGACTTGCACTGGGGCAACAAAGGAATGTAGACTCTTTTGAAGGAGGCTGAGTGCTCAAGGAGTGTCCTGTTCTTCCCCCTGGATTAACAAATTGGTACCGTACCTGGTATTGTGGAGTAATAAGAAATGCTGGAAAGAGGGTCATTGGGTTTGCAACACACTTGTGTTTTGGAAATGGCCGTGGGCAGTGTGAAGCAGGTTTGCTGGATGCCTGCATGGAGATCCCATGGGGCCATGAGGATGAACCGTTGATTGCAGTGGAGACCCAGTGGAGATGCCTGGTCCACGAGATGGCTGCTAAGGAAAGCTGCTGGCCCTGATGAAGTTTTCCAGGACTGTGAGTAGCTTAGCTGGAGGGGCGGAATTGGAATGCCAGAGACTTGTTGCTGGTTAGAATTATGGGACTTGGAGATTTGTCACTGGCTAGAGTTGTTGGGCTTGGAGTTACAGTTTGATGTTTTCCCTGGTTGTTTTAAATCTTGTATTGGCTGAATGTATGCCCAGTGCCATCTTCTGCAGTGTGAATGTTTATTCTGTGCCATGATTGTTTTTTTTAAGATTATTTTTTGGTATTATGGCTCAGTTAAAAGATCTTGGACTATGGGAATGTATGAACATCATTGGAATTGATAAAAACTATGGGGACTTTTAAAGTTAGATGAATGCAAGGCATTTTACATCATGTATGGTTATCAGTTTATGTGGGCCAGGGGTGAAATGTGGTGGTTTGATTCAGGTGTCCCCCATAAACTTAGGTGTTCTGAGTGCTAGGTTCCTAGCTGATGGAGATTTGGGAATTAATGTCTCCTGGAGGGAGTGTATTGTTGGGGGCGGGTTTATGGGTGTTCTAGCGAGTTTCTCCTTGCCAGTGTTTGGCACACTCTCCTCCAATTGTCCACCTTATGTGGACCAGGTGTTGATGTCTACCCTCTGCTCATGCCATCATTTCCCCTGCCATCATGGAGCTTCCTCTCGAGCCTGTAAGCCAAAATAAACCTTTTTTTTTCCCCCACAAGCTGCTCTTAGTTAGGTGACTTGTACCAGCAATGCGCACCTGACTGCAACAGGGGTGCACACCCATAATGCCAGTGCTGGAGAGGAGGAGGCAGAGGGCTTCCATGCCTTTGAGGTCAGCCTGGACTACATAATGAATACTAAGCCTACAAGAGCTACATACATATTTGTTTGTTTGTGTTTTCTCAAAAAACTGCACAAAACAAAAAACCGAAAACCAAACCAAACCAAAATAAAACAAAACAAAACAGAAACCAATTGAGGATCTAAATTTTTCATTCTGCTATTTGGTTGTTGAAGAGGGGGTGGCTATTGAAAGGGATTTAGTGACCCAGGACTCTCTTTCTCTCGCTGTCCTTGCTGGCTGCCTTGAGCTCACCACCATGATGTTCTGTCTTATCACAGGTCCAAAAGCAATAGGACCAGTTAATCATGGACTGAAACCTTTGAAAACAGAAGCCCAAATAAATCTTTCCTCCTTTTCACTTAAAAAAATTTTTTTTTCCTCCTTTTTACTTTTAATCTCAGGTAACTTATCATAGTGATGGAAAGATGACCAACAGATCCAACTCTTCTTGAAGTTCTTCCAATGATGTTTGATAATTTTTATTTATAATTCTTTTTTTTTTTTTAAGTAGGGTTTTACTAGCTCAGGCCTACCTGGGATTCACTATGTAATCTCAGGGTGGCCTCGAAGTCTTATTGATCCTCCTACCTCTACCTCCCAAGTACTGGGATTAAAGGTATGCACCACCACGCCTGGCTATTGTACAATTCTTAAAGTCCTTTTGTTTAATTTTTTTTGCAAGAACTAAAAATTAAAATGCATTTAATTTTTCTTCACTTTTGGAAGACTTGCTTGAACCAAGAGGGCCATGAACTGAGGGAATGTGATCTTTCCAGGGCAAGGGAGAATGGGTCCCAGACTGATAGCTGAGTTGCAAGGAGAAGGCAGCCATTCCCCACTGCAGCAGATGGATAATGAGCTCTTGGGAAGAATTAATCTCTCTGTCACCTCTTCTGCAATGGACCCTGAGTGTTCAGTTTATTCTTGATCACTTTATTCCTTCTGATGCAGTGTGAGGGAAGTTATCAGTTTTACTTGGGTTGTTCATTGGTAGTGTATAGAAATACAGTTGATTTTGTGTTTTGCTCTTGTATGCTGAAACCTTGCTGAACCATTAATTAGCTCTAGTGCTGTCTTAATGACTACAAATGAGGGACTTTGACATCTTTTTTTTCCAGTGTGTGTACCATTCATTTATCCTTGATGAGAACAGACAACCTGTCTGGTTCTGCTGATGTCCCTGGTTAGTAGCCAGTATTATCTATGCTATTTTTCTATGACCACTTTTATATTGTGAGGATCTGGGTGAGATATGAGGAGTTACTGGTTGTGAGGGAGAGAAAAAACTCCTTAGTCCTGTGTATGAGAGATTGGGATAGTGGCCACTGGAAAAGAAGTATTTTGGTTGAGGCACCTGGTCATGTTGTATCAAGATGCCAAGGACTCTGACTGACATTATCTAACAGGCAAGCATTCATTATTTAAAAAATTAAATGAAATACTCCTTTTTCCATCCTGCTCTTGCATATTTGGGATCCCAAAGATGAATTAAACATACAGTGTTCATGGAGACTTCTGGGAGGGAAACACAGTATATTAGAAAGTTAAATTGCCTGCCATTTCCATTAAAGGTCAGCCTATCAGATGGAAGGAGATGATAGTGGCAGGCTTCACCCTTGGATCTCGGGGGTCTCATTGTATTGCTGGAACATGTGCTTTCCATATCAGAGAACCCCCGCACTTAGTACTAGAACCTTGGAAGCCCTTGTATCCAGCTCTACACTTTTCAGTAGAGGGAATCTCTTTACTTATCCAACAACTCCTGTCCTCTCTCACCACTATTCTTCTGGCTTTGAGATGGTTAACCAGGCAGCTGTGGTATGTGTGCATTCACACTCGGCATTCTCAGGAGCCGGCAATCCATGTACAACTCACTCCTGGCTCCATTTGTTGTGTCTGGTGTGGGTAATCTGACACCAACCCCTATGATCATCTTCCTTGTGACTTACCTAAGATTCCTTGTCTGTGGGGAGCACACAGAATTGTCCTTCCAGTAGCTGCTTATGACATGGAACTGACAAGGAGGGCAACATTATTCAGCTGCAAGTCTGAACTACCCAGAAAGCTTTGGGGTGGTTTTCTATTCAGTTTAATTGCATGTTCAACTTTCATTGTAAAGAGGACAGTTCACCTATTTTAAGCTTGTCAATTCAGAGGATTAACTGGGATATATATAAAGTCCTACTTATGTGCTCACCAACAAGTCATCTTTCTAGAAAAGAATGGAAGTAGTATTTGCAGAAGCAATTAAATAAGTCACACCTCAAAAATTTTTACATTTTTTTGTGTCTATTCAGGATTATATGGTACATGAGTTTCCATTTTTACTTTTCTATTTAAAAAGAAATACTCTATTCTAGCTTATTTTATATACTATTTATTACTACAATGAAAATAGCATCAGGTTTTTATCGTTCCACTGGTGCATGGAATGCAAGCCTTATGGTCTTAGCCTAGAAAAGAAAATAAATGATCTCTACAAGGCTTCCAAGTTTAATTAACTTTAAAACAAGTCTGAAGTCTAGTCTCCCCGCCCCCACTTTTTTATTGCAGTGTATTTGTTCTTCAGATGATATAAGGGAGTAAGATAAGGCCACCCAATGCTTCCTGGTCCACTTGTTTACTGCATGTGATATGACAGCCAAGTCAATCCACAGAGCAGTAGGGAAAGAACTACTTTGTATGTGTCTGTGTTTTGTGGAGTCCCCTCTAGTCTCTGCAATAAATAAAACAGGGGCTTCTCCCTTTGCAGACTTCTGAAGGAAAATTAAAAAATGAGTGTGGGAAGGAGTATCCTGAGCCACTGCCCCTCCCCAGCAGAGACTGACTGCTGCACTCAGAACCCCGTGCGCATGTCAGTCATCTCACTGAGGAAGGCCCTCCGTGGAATGGGGACATGGAAGAGGGCATATAGGAGGATAATGCTAGAGGAATGGGAACAATGCATGATTTGTCCATATAGTAAAGTAACTAATTAATAAAATAGTTCTTAAAAAGTGGATCAAGACTGGACAGAAGGCTCTGAGGCTAAGTACATTTCTTGCATGAGAATGAGGCCTAAAGCCACCTAAGTTCAAGTCTCCAGATCCCACATGAAAAACGGGGTTTGTCCATGTGCTGCTGCAACCACAGTCCTGCAAAGGGGAGTGGAGACCAGGGAATCTGGCCTCACAAAAAATAGCAAGCTTTGGTACCAGTAAGAAACTCTGGCTCAAATAAAACTAGAAGATCAATAAAGCGGGACACCTGACATGCATCGCATGGGGTGTCGCAAGGGCACCCCCCCCACACAAGCAAACATAAAGTGGAGCATATAACACTTTAAAAATGAAACTTGGGGGCTGGAGGAATGGCTTAGCAGTTAAGGTGCTTGCCTGCAAAGCCAAAGGACCCAGGTTCAATTCCCTAGTACCCACATAAGCCAGATGCACAAGGGGCTGCATGGATCCGAAGTTTGTTTGCAGAGGCCATGGCATGCCCATTCTTTATCTCCTCTCTCTCTCTGCTTGCAAATAAATAAAAAAAAAAAAAAAAAAAAAAACAAACGAAACTCGGGCTGGGGTAAAAGGCACTTGCTTGAAAATCCAAATGCAAATAGTGAATAGAAGGAAAGCCAGCACACTAAAGAATTACAGCGGAGTGGCCCGTCCTTGCATTCAGTGCTGTGAGACATGCTGCAGAAGACAAAAGGAGTAGAAAGGGAGTCTGGAGAAAGTCCCAGGTTGGTGCACGCCTCTGGTGGTGACCTTACCCTGCCAGGGGTCAGTTGTGAAGAGAGGAGTTGGCAGGAGTGGTATGTGTGAAATGCATTCTAAACTATAGTGGCAGCTACTATTTCCCTTAGTCTGCGCTACTGGGCTGTCCTGGGATTTGCTCATGGGAAGGATAGCAGGGAAGGGTGTGGAGGACTATTAGAAGAAAATGGGTGATACCATGTTGAGCAAAAAGCCTTTGGATTGGCAGCCAGGAACCTGAGTTTTGCTTTTGATCCTCCCGATGGCTCGCCGTGTGACCTTGGATGACTTGCTGCACCCTCTAAGCCGCAGTTTTCACATTTGCGAAAATACAGGTTTGGACTAAATATGTGATTTCCAACCTGAATGCCCAGGCATCCTTCCAGCTGTCTAAGAGCCTAGCCTGGCATCACCTGGGGTTTCTGGCTGTTGCCTGTGAAAGGGAGCAGCCTCAGCTTTCTTGCCTGCACTTTTCTGCTTTTGTAAGCTTTGTTTTGAACACTGGTACTCCCCACGGCCTGATCACCAAGCTCTTACATCCTGGTTGTCTGCCACTCTGAAGTTCTGCTCCAGACTGCCTGTGAAAGGGATGAGGGGCTGTCCTCCTTTCTCCGTAACAGCAGGAATGTGGGTCCTCAGCCACCGAAATGTGCTCGTGGCAAATGGGCAGCTGCGTGGGAGGTGTCTGCTTGTAGATCTCAGTCTTTCACTCCGGGAACGTACAGCCACACACATGGTTCGCCCTTCCCTTTACTCTAAGATTGGAAACAGCCTGGGAGCCATGTGGGTCTGAAGGCAGCCACAATCTGTCTCCTGTCCTCTGCGGCTCTCTCCAGGAGCTGCCAGGCCCAAGCCCTGACCCTTTAATGGCAGACTCTGAGGTTAAGGTGGTAATAAGCACCTGTCAGCTGCCTGTGGGCTTCTGAGAGCAGGGCCTCCCCACCAGCCACTGCTGGCTCCTGTTAATCGGCCTGTCCTCTTCCATGTCATTTGTTCCCTGCTCTGAGATTTTTAAAATTTTTTTTCCTTCCTTAATAATTTACCTTCCTCTGTCCGAAACCCTGTTCCCTCTCTTTTGGAAGCAGAGTATGTGTACTATTGGGTAACCGAGAGTGAATGTGCAGGGGGAGAACTTTGATTTCCCTGCTGTTTCAAGCAAATCCAGTGTCTTTTGTTACCTGTCCCTGGCCACCTTGGTGAACACATAGGCTTGGAGGGAAGGTTTGGCAGAGGAAATGGTCACGGAGGAGCTATGTAAATGAGGAATGTAGCATCACAGACCCAGGGGTGCTGAGCAACTTAATTAATGCTTATTAGGACTGAAGAGCTGGTTACTTCAAAATGAAAATTTAAACCTTCTGTCTCTAGCTCCATTTTTCCACTTGTGTCCTTGTCCTTTCTTCTGCTTTCTAATTTCACAGCTCTTACAGGGTGCCCATAGCATCTTGCTAACCACCACTGGGTGGGGAAGAGGAGCAAGATTCAGGCCCTGCCCAAGGGGTTCGTGGCTACATGCAGGAAAGCAATGAGCAGACTGGAACGGCCAGAATGGGTAGTGTCCTACACAGAAGCTCCTGCAGGCCAAACATCACAGGATGGGCAACCATGTGCCCTTGGCTGGGGACAGTACATATTTATGGCAGGAAAGATGCCTGGGCTTATGTCTCACAGGGGTGACCCAACTATCCAGGCAAAAGGAGTGGCAGGTGCAACGTTGTGAGGGAGTGGGACAGTTTGGAAAAATGTTGGCTAAGTGTTTGGAGCAAATCTGGGGGAAGGAAAGTGGGGAGACCGGGAGGAGGAAGAGGAAGAGGCCGTGGTGGCAGGAGGAGGAGTGTGGACAGAAGTCAGCAGAGCCAGGCTCTTCAGGGCCTTGAATAATGCTCTACCACAGACCTAAGTTTCTGGTTGATTTGGTTTTATCTCAAGGGCATGAGAACCCACAGAAAAAGTTTAGGCAGGGTTGCCTAGAAGGTCTACAAGTTTACAAGGTTTAGCATAGAAATAATGAACAAAATCTTTGACTTTAGCTGGCTGGGGTTTGAATCCTGTCTTTATCACCTCCCGTCTGTGGGCAAGTGACTTCACTGCATCTCTGTGGCCTTATTGTGAACATAGATATAGAAATTTCACTGTCTCATAGGGTTGTTTTGAGAGATAACTAAGAAAATTCACAAAGAAATTTTATAGTAATGGGCACATGTTACAATCTGGTTCTCCAGCTGGAGAGGTGGCACCGTGGTTCAAGGCACTTGTAAAATATGATGGCCTGGGTTCAATTCCCTAGTACCTCCATAAAGCCAGATGTACAAAGTGGCACATTCATCTGGAGTGCATTTGCAGTGGTAGGATGTCCTGGTATGTCCAGTCACTAACTCTGTGTGTGTGTGTGTGTGTGTGTGTGTATGTCTGTCTGTCTGTCTGTCTCACTCTCCCTCATATAAATAAATAAAAAATATTTTTAAAAATCTATGTCTTATTTTTCTGGGGAGGGGTGTGTACACATTGCTGTGATCAGTTTCCTTAGATTGTGTATTGCTGAACTGATGGCAGAGTAATGCCTTATAAAAAATACCCTGAGACACAGGAGGGAGCAGTTTGTTATTACTATGCCTGCAATTGTGTGTCACCGATGTTTGATGGAGCCCTAGTGAATGTGGGTTTGGAGCTCACGCCTTCCCTGTGTGATACCCACACTGAGGACAGCTGCCTGAGAGAGCTTTTCCCTGGCACTGACAGAGTCTTCGGCAGCCAGAACAAGCCTGCAGGTCATCTGAGGGCTGACTCTTAACAGCCAGAACCCAGAAGCAAGGGTCTTAATGCTGCCCCTTGGAGCAGAGATGCAAAGTCACGTTAGCTCAGTGACCACTGAGGCATTTGGAGTCAGTAATGTGGGCTCAGGTACTTTCAGTGGCTCCTGTATCTACAGCTTTTTGTAGCTTCCAGAAGGGAGCTTCCCCAAGAGACTGGCAGCACTCATGAGGGCAAGCCTGGAGCCCAGGACCTGGCTTCAGTTTGAGACCTTCCTGTAATTGCCTTAACGTCCACCTCAGAGCCTAGCTAAGGCCTTCTTTCCTGTTTCTCTTATTTCTCTGTTCAGGAGTGTGCAGGTTTTAGAGGGAAATTTGCAAGTATGGGATGATTCTGTATTTTGTGGAATGAGATGGATGATGACCTCCAGGAAGAATGACGTGAGAAGGGTGTTTCTGCAGGGATGCTTCATGAACTGTTACGGGCTGTGGGCTGCCACAGCAAGATGTAATGTTTACATTTAGTAGTAGAGTAGTTGCTTATATATTGCTATAGTTTCACTGTGTTTGTCCCCCAAAGTTCCTTGAAGGAAGTTTTGTTCCCAGTGTTATTGAGGAGAGGTAAAACCTTTAAGAAGTGGGCCCAGTGGAAAGCGGCCACTTGGCATTGCCTTTGGAAGAAATTTATGCAACTCTTGGAAGACTGGGGTAATTTGTGTTTTTGTGAAAGAGGACTGTTACGCAGTAACTCTGGGCTTCTGCGCCCAGACTTTTTGTTTTTACTTCACTGCTGTGTGTAGCACAGCAGCAGTCTGGGGGCTGATGCCGACACCATGTGGTTTGGACTTTCCAGCTGTCAGAATAGTCAGTGAAATGAACCTGTTTTTATGTTTTCTAGCCTTAGATATTTTGCTATAGAAGCCCAAAATGAGGGCTGGAGAGATGGCTTAGCAGTTAAGGCACTTGCCTGCAAAGCCAAAGGACCCCAGTTCGAATTTCCAGAACCCACACAAGCAAGATGCACAAGGGGCACATGCCTCTGGAGTCCGTTTGCAGTGATTGGAGGCCCTGGCATGCCATTCTCTTCTTCCCCCTCTCTTCTCTCTCTGCCTCCCTCTCTTTCTCAAATAAATAAATAAATAAAAACTTAAAAACTAGAAACCCAAAACAAATCAGAATATATGTTTTTAACATTTCTTTTTTTTTAATTTTTATTTATTTATTTGAGAGCGACAGACACAGAGAGAAAGACAGATAGAGGGAGAGAGAGAGAATGGGCGCGCCAGGGCTTCCAGCCTCTGCAAACGAACTCCAGACGCGTGCGCCCCCTTGTGCATCTGGCTAACGTGGGATCTGGGGAACCGAGCCTCAAACCGGGGCCCTTAGGCTTCACAGGCAAGCGCTTAACCGCTAAGCCATCTCTCCAGCCCCCAGAATATATGTTTTTAGATGCCCCCTTTCTGGCACAATTGTAGGAACTGCATTCTGGTCCCTGCACTTCTTGGCATTTGCTCTCAGCATCCTGGGATCCTCCTGGGAGGTCAAGCTGACTCTGCACTTGACACCTGTAGGCAAATGCTGGCAGAGAGGACAGGGAGAGGCAGCCCAGTTGCGTTTATTGGTGTGTAATTTTACCTCTCAGTTCTTCTAGACTCCTTGGGGCTTGGGAGTGGGGCCTGACAGTGATGGGAGGAGTCGAATATGATTCCTTTGCCAGCATGCGAGATAATCTCTCCTTCCTGGGCCTCCTTATATTACATAACAAATGTATCCATTCTTCTCAACAGAAAAGAGGGAAACATGGACAGAGAGGATATCCTTACAGGTGTTCTTTTCTTTTTCATGTAATGAGACAATCTCATGCCACTACACACCATTCTTTAAATGTTAGTGATTTATTCGATTACAAATGTAAGCAATATATCTAAATTCAGATTAATAATTAAGTATAATATTAAATGAACTGTTTTTCAGGGAGGAAAAGGCAATGTATTCTGGAATATTTTGGCAGTAAGCACAGTATGTGTGCAGCAGCGGGCGGTGTGATTGGCATAGAAGAGTCAGTTGCATCACTGAGGAAGCCCACCTGTTGGGGGCGAGGATTGGACACATCACGGTTGTGGGCTCCGTCAGCTAGTTGCTCCGAGGCAAGTTCTCTCAGTTCCTCCCATACACAAAAAACCAGCAGGAAGCTAAACAGAAAAGTTTAGATTCTAGTCCCAAGCCAAGTATACACTTCAGAAGTGATGACATTTTTCCCTTAAAGTGGTTGCTTCTAAAAGGCACAATTCAAAATAGTCATGGCAAGAATAGACATGCTGAAATCTTAATGGTGCAATGCTATTTTGTTGAGTAAAATATAGGGCTGGATAATGACGAATTATAGCTATGCAAATGAAGAGAAAGATCATGATGCCTTGTGCTTCAGGGTGTGCTCTGATGGCAAAAACTCATCCTATTACTCAGTAGGGAAGATGAAGTCAGATGGAAGTGTTTAGTGATATATGTACTTGTTATTTTTCTTAAGCATCATTTAGAGTTGAAATGCTAAAATAGCTAGCCTTTTGTTGGCCTTTCCTGACATGTACTATGGGCAAGGCTCTACAAAGGGCTAGCTGTGAGTTCACAAATCCTTCCTCCCTCTCTCCTTCTCTGCTTTTTTTTTTTTTTTAAATCTCTCTCTCCCTTCCTCTTTCTACTGCCCCATTGAACATAATCTTAAAATAGTGGAGGAGGGATACTGGAGTTGGAAAGCATTAAACACAGATGAAGGTGAGAACTTTAACTGAAACAGAAGATATGAAAAAGCCATCAGAATACCTGTTTAGTAAACGTAATAAAAATATATCAATAGAAAAAAAAATAAATGAACAGAAGTATGCTACAGAGGGATCATGCTGCTACCAGTAGTCATGGGCTAGCAGTTAGTAATATCGGTGCCAGGAATGGGCAATCTTCCAATGAGCTGCTTGTCAGGGAATCCACTGTGGCCCCCAAAAGAATAATGCCTCTTGCCCTGGCTCTTGGCCATCCACCAGAACCAAAACATATGACACTGTTGCTGAAGACACCATCGATTTTACTAAGACAGAGCTGAGGCAGCAGCTTCCTTTCTGATGGCTAGTTTTCATAGTGCCAGAGTGTGCGATGCAGACCACTGGCAGAGAATAGTTATCCACATTTCCAGCCAGCAGAGAAGCCTGCATTCTAGAATACTAAACCACCAGGCAAGAACTACTTTGAATTGCAATGGTGGCATGAAGGCTATAGCAGTAACCAATAGCTCTGTGAAGCCCACTCTGTAGGAAAGAATATGTGCCTCATACTGACAACTAGGTCAGAAGCCCATGGCCAGAGAGGATGTACACCCTAAGGAAGAACATGCTACTGTCGTAGTGCTGATAGATGTGATGTCAGACTACTTCCAGATGTCTATCTCCATATCCACAGATCAGTTCTGTTCTCAGCCTTGGTCAGAAAAGTTTTAATTTTTAAAAATTTTGTAGTGGGAGGTGATCAAGGCACAGAATCATAACTGGTCAAAGACTGAAAATAAGTGACTGATGAGTACTCTGCCCTCAAGTTGACATATACATCATCTCCTCCAGAGCTTGGGGAACATTGTAGAAGATGGAGAAGAGTGTTATGAACTGTGGTGTCTGGACATGACAAGGTCATTACACTCATGAACTCATTCCAGACCTGCTCATGATGGGCCAGTCAACATATTTAAAAATGTTTTTATTTTTAAATATTTTATTTTTTATTTATTGAGACAGAGAAGAAGCAAAGATAGATAGAAAGAAAGAGAAAAAGAATAGGCATGCCAGGGCCTCTAGCCACTGCAATCAAACTCTAGACGCATGTGCCACCTTGTGCATTTGGCCTCCTGTGGGTACTGGGGAATTGAACCTGGGTCCTTAGACTCTACGTGCAAGCACCTTAACTGCTAAGCCATCTCTCCAGCCCCAGTCTTTTGTTCTAGATAGGAGTGGGGCTTGGGAGGCCACTTCCTAATGAGCTAACTACAATTAGAGGTTTCCAGGGAAGGGGAGTCATTCTTTTCTGTGGCATAGTCACTGGTAAGTGATGAGACGGACTGCAGTGAGACTGAAGGGGATAAGGGAAGTTAATGTGGGGTCCGTATGACCAAAATGTAATATATGTCAAAACAAAAGGGCTGGAGAGGTGACTTTGTGATTGAGGCACTTAGCTACAAAGCCTACGGACTCATGTTTGACTCTTAAGATCCGTGGCACAAGTGTGACAAGTCTCACCTGTGCACAAGATGGTGCAAGTATCTGGCATTTGATCGCAGTGGCTAGAGTTCCTGGCGGGCCAATTCTCTCTCATTTTCTCTCTCTCATAAACATATTAGACCTAAAAAAAAAATCATTAGGCCTAAAACAATAACTTTTACTTTCTAGGAACTGACATTAAAAAATCTAAAACAAGTGCATATTTTTATAGTACAGTATTGTATAGGACAGGTTTCTAATATATCTGGAGAAAAATCAATAGAGTAAAATGATGACTCTAAATTGTGGCCAAATTAAACACTGTGTTCTTCTTTTCTGTTTTTACTGTTTTCATGCCCAGGGGTGTTCTTTCTAGTTGTTTCAGGCTAAGAACAACATTGCCACCCAAGAAGTAACACTGCCTATGAAATAAGCAGAAATTTCAAACAGTAGTTAGTGGATCAACTACTATATACTTACAAACCCTACAATTAAACTCCCAGAGTCTTATACTGAATGGGATGAACTGATTTCAGATAGGAATTATTGTCCACTTGTCTTTTTCTCTATGAGTGACTTGATAATTCAATTTGTTCATAATCTCCTACTGATATTTTTTTTAAGAATATCATATGTTGGCTGGAGAGATTGCCTAATGGTTAAGGCACTTGCCTGAGAAGCCTAAGGGCCCATGTTCAACTCCCCAGATCCCACGTAAGCCAGACACACAAGGTGATTCATGCACAAGGTCGCACATGTGCATAAGGTAGCATGTGTGTCTGGAGTTTGATTACAGTGGCTGGAGGCCCTGGCATGGTAATATTCTCTCACACAGAAAAAAAAAATAGCATGTGTATTTGGATCTGAGTTTTTGTATTTTATATAAAAATGAGTTGTAATGATTTCTGAACTATGTATATGTCAAATATGCTGAGGTTTTTCAAGTAAGCTAATAAGGTAATTTTTCAATAGATTATTTAACAAATGATTCAGATAGAATAAAATGTCAATTTGGACCCTAGCAAACATAGTCTATCCCCAAGATAAACTATAGAGAGTTAAACATTGCAAATCAAATTATTCAAAAAATTAGCAGAAGCTATACTTTTAGGTCTGCAGTCATGATAGTATTTATGATTTAAAGAAAAATAAGTGTTTTTTGATGGAAAGAACAAATGTGAATGTTTCAAAACTAACTTTTATTTATTTATTTTTTAAATTAATTAATTTATTTATTTGAGAGAGACAGACACAGAGAGAAAGACAGATGGAGGGAGAGAGAGGGAATGGGCGCGCCAGGGCTTCCAGCCTCTGCAAACGAACTCCAGACGCGTGCGCCCCCTTGTGCATCTGGCTAACGTGGGACCTGGGGAACCGAGCCTCGAACCGGGGTCCTTAGGCTTCACAGGCAAGCACTTAACCGCTAAGCCATCTCTCCAGCCCCTCAAACTAACTTTTATATATATATGAAGAGGAAAAAGACTGGGGAAATTTGTATTATATATGTAATACGTATGTGATTACTATATGTTATGACAGTGTATTGCCTTCTCAAATCTGTAAGAAAGGGCTGGGATTCTAATAGGTGTATATGAAATATAATAGCTACCACTTATTGCATAGTTTCAGTGTCCACGTGGATTTACAAGACCAGATTATACTGGCGGTTTTGTATACAAAAGGTGTTGTAACCAGCTGTTCTTGCAGAATAGCAGACTGTGTCTCTAACAGTTCTACTTCTATGGTATAGTTTTACATGGTTCCAAAGTATTTGTTGATAAGAAAGTATGGCTCTATTTTAACTAAGTCTGTTTTTTAAGTTTTTCAGGGAAGGGTCTTGCTGTACCCCAGGCTGACTTGGAATTCACTGTGTAGTCTCAGGGTAGCCTTGAACTCACTGCAATCCTCCTACCTCTGCCTCCCTAATGCTAGGATTAAAGGCGTGCACCACCACACTTGGCTTAACTAAGTTTTAATTTAACGAAAATTTTAAGCTTATTGAAACTGACTTCAATGGGGTAAGCTAAAAGTCATGGAAATCAAAGAGATTTTTCTAGTACTTGTCTGCTTACGAAGCTGGGGCCTATCACTAAAGCTATGGTTATGGACAGGCTACTGAAGAACTTTGAGTGATTTATCAGGAATCACACCTGATCCTGCTTTTGTCAATAGTTTTAGAGGAGGTATTTGCCACTGAAACTTATTTTAGCAAAAGAGAAAATTACCATTTGAGATCCCACACTTTTCACAACATGTCATCAGTTATCTTTAAAAGCCTTAGTAAAAAAGACATGTTAATTACCATCCTGTGCGCATCTCTAGAGTTGGGTGACTGTAGTATTATGTTAAGGCACTTTGTCAAGCATGTCATTCCCCTTATCTTGCTTTCATGACAGAGGAAATAAAGGCACTAGAGATCTATCTTTGAGGTCATGCAACAAGTTAACAGCAGATAAACACTAGAACCAGCAGCTCCAGAATTCCCACTGTACGTAATAGTTCACCCACCACAGGCCGGAAATGACAGTACTGGGAATAAATAACAGGCATGGTGTTTGGGGACCTGTGACTGGTGAGAATTCTCTGTGCTCTTCAGAATGGCTAATTAAGTTAGTCTCTCTACAAAGGTCTCACTGCATAGATGAACGCTGAGATCTCTCAGCCAGGTACTTTTTCCTGAAGGTAAAAGAAAATACCATGCTCACCCAAGTGCTTTGACCGGCTTGCTGGGTGTGTAGAGTGGGTATCAGGTGTGGGCCTGAGTAGCTATTGAAGTATTGCAACCTTTTTCTGAGGCATTTGGGAGTTTCTCATTGTGGTTTTTATTGTTTGCTCCTAACAACCCTCCATGCGTTTGGGGAACATGAGGCTGGGAGTGAAAGGCAGGTGCTTCCCCCAACTCCAGTGTTGTTGGGGTCACCTGCTGAGCACATATATGGCCAGTGCATGGTCAGCTCGTGGAGTACATTCTTTTGGGTGATAGATACTGTGTGGACATCTCCTATTCTCAGCTATGACAGAATCATTGCAGGAAAGTGCTTGGAAACTACTGCCAAGAGACTGAGTATGCCTATGGAGAATTCCAGGGAGGACAGAGGTAGCCTGCCAAGTGGGAGCCAAAAGCAGGTTCCATCAGATACTCTGATAAGCTCATTAGCCCATTCATGGTCATCTTAATTTCACTGACTCCCTGTAAGGACAAAGTATTTAATCCCCAAGGGGGGCAGGGAGAAGGAAGCATGCTTCTGCTTCAGAATGCGGAGAGACAAGGTGGGATGTTGAGTTTGCTTTCTGTTTTCCTTAGACTACATTCCCGGAAGACTGCTCACGTGGGGCACCTTACTAATTGGGCTGTTGGCTAGCAGCAACCATATCCCTAGGGAGTTGTGGGAAATTCACATTCTCAGGTCCTAATACCTGTGTCACATACTCTCCACGTGGTTTAGGAAGCACTGCAGCACATCACGTACCTTCTTTTTTTAAAAAAAATATATTTTATTTATTTATTTGGGAGAGAGAAAGAGGCAAAGAGAGAGAGAGAAAGAAAGAGAGAGAGGGGGGGGGGGGAGGGAGGGAGGGAGGGAGGGAGACAGTGCGTGTACCAGGACCTCCTTCCACTTCAAAGGAACTCCAGATGTATATGTCACCTTGTGCATCTGGCTGGACATGGGTACTTGGGAATCAAACTCAGGTCCTTAGACTTTGCAGGCAAGCACCTTAACTGCTGAGCTATCTCTCCAGCCCCCATGTACATTCTTTAACTGGGAAATCTAGTTGGGTCAGTAGTCAATGTGTTTTCTTGATCACGTGTTCTGCTTCCACATGATGACCTTAACAGTTTCTTACTCCTTTCACATTTTCATACTTAAACATATTTTAAAGTTGTTTTATTAAAAAATTCTTTTTTTTTTAATATTTTTTAATTTTTATTTATTTATTTGAGAGCGACAGACACAGAGAGAAAGACAGATAGAGGGAGAGAGAGAGAATGGGCGCACCAGGGCTTCCAGCCTTTGCAAATGAACTCCAGACGCGTGCGCCCCTTGTGCATCTGGCTAATGTGGGACCTGGGGAACTGAGCCTTGAACCGGGGTCCTTAGGCTTCACAGGCGAGTGCTTAACCGCTAAGCCATCTCTCCAGCCCTAAAAAATTCTTTATAAACTCTTCCAAGAACACATGAAAGTAAAAAGTAAATTGTTTACCCCTCCGATGGACCTTCTAAAAGTACATGGTCTGTGCGTGATTCTTAAAAGCGTCGTTGTTTTCCCCTGATTGCAGGCATTCCATATGGTCACTGTAGAAAAGTAACAGGACGGCGTCTAAGAGATCAGAGAATGAAGCATCCGTATGTATCTAGGTTTTTACACTGTATGTAGTGTTGCCAAGTGGCAGTTCCTGAAAGACCATCTTTTCTCTTAATGTTTATTAAAATTTTCTATACAAAAGGGCTCTGGTATGTATAATCATTGATGTCTGGAATAGTTATTTTATAGTCAGACAGGTAACTTTATTTTTTCTTTGTGCAGTTGAAAAGTTAGTAGCCTACTCACTAATGTGGCATAGTCTGCGTTATAGGTGAATTTTCACCTCTTGGCCAGAAACTTCGTGGGGAGGGGGTAGAAAAGCATTTGGTTTGAAAGGTGCATGAACTTGCTGTTGGACTATCCTTTGGAGGGAAAGAAGGACTGCATTATCAGACATTGATGATTCCAAACACGAAGTCCTATTTTTCTAAGGTCAGCTTCTCAGAAATGTCTAAGAAAGCTCACTATGAGAAAGCAAGTTTTGGTATTCAGGGGCTACTTTGTTGAGATTGGAAAAATTCAGGGTTTTTGCCCAGGTCTGCCTTTTTAAGGCTGTTTGAGAGGAAATTGACACATGACCTTTAACCTCTGCAGAATAAATGCAAGTATATTTGTGACAGGAAAGGTCTGTTGTGATCTCCCTTCAGTGTTTTTCTATGCTTGGCTGTAGAAAACGTCACCACCCTCAACAGTGCACAGAGCATATTAGAGCAAGAGAAGCATTTGGCGCACACTTTTGTCCATGGAATAGACTATTTCCTAAATTATGTTTGTTCCAAAAGTACTGATGCCATTTACTACTCACAGGAGCTCAGTTCAGAAACCAGGAGAGCTAACAAACATTTTCAGACTTAACTCATATCTTTCACAGAATGTAAAAGGCAATTCAATGTGAATGTCCAAAAATTCTAGTATCTCTGAATTTTTTTCTTCCCTCTCTGTTGTTCCCACAGGATGCTGAATTGTTTCTTCTCAAAATTCACTCCTAAATTCTCATTTTGTATTTTTCTCAAGTTCCAGGGAATTCTTCCTCTCAGATCACTTTAGCCTTTCTTTTTTAAAAAAATATATTTATTAGAGAGAGAGAGAGAGAGAGAGAGAGAGAGAGAGGCAGATAGAGAGAGAATGGGTGTGCCAGGGCCTCCAGCCACTGCAAACGAACACCAGACACATGTGCCACCTTGTGCATCTGGCCTACATGGGTCCTAGGGAATTGAACCTGGGTCCTTAGGCTTCATAGGCAAGCACCTCAACCACTAGGCCATCTCTCCATCCCTCGCTTTGTCTTTTTTTAATGTTCAGGTACCTTTCTCTAAGGAAGTAACCCAGCAAAAAGATCATTTTTGTAGCTGTTTGAGAGAGGCCTTGAGAAAGCCCATGGGGAAGGACTGTGGCTACTGAGTCATTAATAATAGAATATTTTTGTTGTTATTTTTACACAAGCTTCTGGGCACCTGCGGCCTCTGCCTGTCATCTTGACGACAGACTGTGTGTACCTACACGAGGCACCACAAGAGTTGTTGATCAGGACTGAATAGAACTAAGTGGAAGATAGCAGGTCTTAAGGTACCACCCCAAACCAAGCTGCGTTGCAGATCTTGGCTGACAGCATCTTATTCATATGGAGAAGCTGATTGGACGGGGAAGATGTGTAGTCTGGATATTACATGAGCTAGCTTGGCACTATAGTTTGCCAAAGACATTGAGGATTGTTACACTTAAAAAATGTGCCTGTGGTGAATTTCAACACTCATGTTTTATAATTCTGCAGATTCTCCTTGTTTTTACCAGCCTGATGTTTGTGCACAACATCCTTGCCCATGGTGTTAACTTTGCTGTTGTGATGCCTGCTCCCACTTCTACGCTCAAAGAATGAACAGTTTTCAGATGTATTAAACGATGCTTGGCATTTCCTCCCAGGCAAGTATGTAGGTTTGATGACTAACTCCCCCGCAAAGGTTTTTAACTTGAAGCTTGTGCTTTTCAAGAAAGGATAGATAAATTCTTAGGAAAATAATCAATGGATTTGAGTAAATTAAAATTTGTAAATGGGTGGCTTTTCCACGGCTGCTCAAGATGAGTGTGTTTTGAAAGTAAGGCTGTGTCTGTCCTCTTCTGGGTTCTTCTATCTCTCTCTTTGAACTTGAGGCCTCTCCCACTGGCCTTCTTCATGCCCTTCATTCTGCTGGCCATGGCCTGACATAGGACTATTAAAACATTCTCTGCGCAGAATGCTCTGGCTCACTTCTCTGAAAGACTCCTCCCTCCCTGCCTTTAGATTCAAATGGTGGCTCCTCAGTGAGGGCATCCTTGGCTGCCCATCTGTCCCATCATCCCTTCCTTTTGTCCTTTCCACGTTTTATATGCTGTCTTCCCTGTTCTCTCTCTCTTGCTCTTTGCATTTATTAATATCCAGCAACTTAAATTGTACCTGTAATCTTGTTGACGTCTTCCTACCTTTCTCACATTCACTGAATGTAGCCTATTTGAGGGCATGACAGAGTTTCGATATATTTTTTAATTTTTTGTTTATTTTTATTTATTTGAGAGCAACAGAGAGAAAGAGGCAGGTAGAGAGAATGGGCGTGCCAGGGCCTTCAGCTACTGCAAATGAACTCCAGATACATGCACTCCCTTGTGCATCTGGTTTACGTGGGTTCTTGGGAATCAAGCCTCGAAACGGGGTCTTTAGACTTCACAGGTAAGTGCTTAACCACTAAGCCTGAGTTTTGATATATTTTTTTTAACATTTATTTTATTTTACTTGAGAGAGAGAAGGAGAGAGAGAGAGAGGGAGGGAGAAAGAATGGTCATATCAGGGCCTTCAGCCACTGCAAACGAACTTCAGATGTGTGTGTCAACTTATGTATCTGGTTTACATGGGTCCTGAGGAATTGAACCTGGGTCCTTTGGCTTTGCAGGCAAGCGCCCTAACTGCTATGCCATCTTTCCAGCCCAGATTTTTTTTTTTTGAGGCAAGCCCAACAGTCTGGCCTTTTATTTTATGCAAGAAAGTGCATGAGAGACACACAGAGAGAGAATTGGCATGTTAGGGCCTCCAGCCACTGCAATTGAACTCCAGATGTGTGTACCACCTTGTACACATGTGCAACCTTGCACACTTGCATCAGCTTGTACATCTGCCTTACATGGGATATGATGATGAGTTGAACATGGGTCCTTAGGCTTCTCAGGCAAGTGCCTTAATTGCTAAGCCACCTCTCCAGTCTGAGTTTGGATTTTATTCCCAATCGAAGCCTCAGCACCAGGAAGGCACCTGGGCCATCATCATAAGCACTCAAGGAAGGGAAGGGAGAAGTACAAATGACTGTGAGCTTCCACCTGTCACTGTTGGTTTCCGTGGTTTAGATTAGCTGGGATAAGCTGGCCAGCAGCCCATTCACTGGGCAGAATGGGATGCGAGTTTTGAGGCTCATGTCTTCTGGCAGACTTCTTGGTTAGCAGCCCTAGGAAGTAAGCTGTTAGGACTTGGAGTTCAGAGGCATGTTCCATGAAGCCAGAAGTGCCTTTCTCTCGGCACAACTTTCATACATTTCTAGGAAGTCAACAGGTAGTAACAGATGCAGCCCGATTGATTTCTGGGAGGGTAATGACAGCATATTTGCCATGGGATAGGCAAATGGAATCTCTGACACTGAGACTTGATTATCTTTTGTCCACGGATGAAAGGTGTATGGCTTACTTATCATTTAACCCCATACCCAGCATTAGCTCCACTGCTAGGTGAGGGGACAAGAGGAGAGGGACTTGTGTATGACTGTGCAAACAGTGATAAGACGGTGGGAATGTGAAACTCAGCTTGGCAGGGTCTGCCAGGATTTTGTTGAGTCCATAGCAATACTTAATTAACTGTGCAAACATTCTATTCAAGATAAGACTACAACAGTTGCCTTGGGGAAAATTCTCTGAGTCAATATTTGTTTGATCTTTTATATAGTATTTTAGCTTTGGTATTTGTGCTATAGCAGTTCTTATTATAAATGCTGTTTTTAAGAATTTGCTGTGTTTGCACACTGGGTCAGTCCTAGAAGGGAGAAGGGGCTGGAAGCACTGTTTAAATAGAGGTCTTAAGGGTTTTCACATGGATGTGGAAAAAAGTGGAGTTCTTCATTGAAGCAGTTGACAAGTAAGTATTAAAATTCTTTGTTGAGAAATTTAGAGAAATTTAAAGAAGTCTGTAGTAAGTATTCTCAGGGACTCCAAAATATAGGATGGGATCCTTGTCTTCAATGTAGGTGTAGAAAAAAGGCTTGAGTCAGTATATATAACAAGCACATATATGAAATAACTACAGTTGGTGTAGTTTCTTGGACATGACATGTAAGAAAGGCTGAGCACTGGCTTAATTCTGAGCAGGAATTATCTCATTTAATTCTCCCTGGAGCCCAAACGAGGCAGGTGCTATGGGTACAGTGAAGCTTTATGTGAACTGGAGAATACCATAGGAATCTGGAGAAAGAGAACAGAGAGGCAGAGAGATGGGAAGGAAAAAGTGAGGCCTCTGTCTAGAAAGTAAAGGTTGGGAGCAAATAGCTGTGTAATGGGAAGAGGGGAAAGTGAATAATAGGTATTGTATTGCCTGCAACATCTATTTCCCCCATAGTGCATTTGTCCTTTCTGGGCTTTCAGCACATGTCCTTCTGGAGAATCTATATAATGATAGTGTGGCAAATGCTATGAACTGCTCAGGGAAAGAAAACTGTGCTAGGGTGATGAAGGTGGAGATGATCTGCAACTTTAAATAGATTGTTACTGTGGTCGTTTGAATTATGTCCCCCAGAAGACTTAGATATTTTATTAAAGCTTATAACCTGGATTTCCAGCTACCTGGGTGGAAGAGGGGTGTTTGGGCGTGGATCTGATTCCAGCCTACAGGTAAGCAGAGAGGCCTAAGCTCGGCCTGGTCCCTGCTCTTTCGCTGCCAGGTTTGTGCTTGTGTGTGGTGCTGCCTGGAGGTGTCTGTCTGCTTGGATCTGTGAAAGCGGGCCTGCTTTTCCCACCATCTATGGCACTTCCCCTTGGGTCTGTAAGATGAAATAAACCCTTCCCGCCTATAAACTGTGTCTGGTTTGGAAGGTTATTCCAGCAATGTGGAGTTGACTGTAGTTAGGAAAGACTGAGGCATTTGAGTGAAGGCTGCAGGAGGAGCAGTGCTGGGAAAAACTTTTCTAAGAGGGCAGAGCAAGTGCAAAGGCCCTGGGTTGGCACCTCACATAGTTTCTGTAAAGAACATCAAGAAGAGCCAGGCATCGTGGTACACACTTTTAATCCCAGCACTTGGGAAGCAGAGGTGGGAGGATCACCGAGAGTTCAAGGCCACCCTGAGACTACATAGTGGATTCCAGGTCAGTCTGGACTACAGCGAGACCCGACCTCGAAAAAAGAAAATAAATAAATAAGTAAACAAACAAACATCAAAGAGGCCCAGAGGGGCTGGAGCACAGTGAGCAGGGAGGACCGTAAGTGGGAGCATCCTCAGGGTAACGTATGCCAGGCAGGGCTGGTTTCAGTGGTGATGGTAATGGTGACATACAAGGAGCTACTGGGAGGTTTTGAGTGAGTACAGTGGCAGGCAGGCAGCTGTTTTTGGTCTCATGCTCCCCTTGCTGTCCACTGGCAGGCTCAGTTTACTGTCTCTCCATTCTTCCCTCATGACTGATGTGGCCAGAGACATGATGGCATCTCACAGCCATTGGCTGGCAGAGAGGCAGCCAGCTTGATTCTGGAGGGGAGGCAGGCACATCACCAGAATGATACCCTGTGCTCCCAAGTTTATTTCTCAGTTTCCAGCATATGCTGCTGTTCCCATAGGCACAGTGGTCCCGCTGGATCTGTTGTCCCATTGATTGACGGCTGAGTCTTGGATCTGCTTCCTCTTGCTGAACTCTTCTTCCCCGAGTACAGTGGCACATTATTAGGGGTTGGGGCTTTTTTGAGTCCTGCAGTTTGGGCTCTATGCTGGTACAGGCAGGAAGACCCACACTGAGCTTCTGGTACTGCCTTTCCCGTGCCCTGATCTTGATTGTCATGTGTCTACTGCTATCGTGCCCCCATGGACGGTAGACATGGAGACCGTGCTGGGCGTAATGGGCTGTGCTTCTGTGGCTACATGTGCTGGAGCGGAGACTGAGACAGTCAGGACGTGCAGGTTCCTTGTAGCCTGGATTTTCCTTATCTCTGATCCTGCCCCTTTAGCACAGGCGATGATCCTCTCAGCGGTGAGCAAAGGCCACCTGCAAGGGAAAGGACGGGGGCAGAGTGACAGACAGCAATGCAAATGAATGTCAGGGGGCCAGAGGAGGAAGCATAATGGATATGATTCAGTTGGTTCTATGGTGGCTCAATAAAAGATCGGAACCTAGATGAGGCGTAAAGGTTTAGGGGAGAGTGTTGATTCAGAAGAAGCTGCACGTGACTCATTTAGACAAGTCACGGCCAAATTATGTGAAGAACAGTGTTCTGCTATGAGCGTGCAGGTGGGGCCCGGGCTGAGTTAGCGTCGGTTCAGGTCAGAGGCAAGCTAATACTTACTAGGAGGGTCAGCTGTTGGGTCACCTCCCTGCGCACACACACACACAAACATACACACACACATGCGCACATGCACATACACATGCATGTATATTTTCTCCTCTGCTGGTTTCTAATTTTAGTTGTGGTTCTTTCTACATAAACCTAAATAAAGCACCAATTTCAATGCCATTAGTATAAAAATTGTAGCACAAATGCTGGATTCCCAAACTGCTGAGCAGAGACTGGGTGGCTTGTTCCCTGATGCTTCTGTTTGCTTCCAGTCATAGAAACCTGACTATAGGGTATTCTTTTTGTTTGTAGTTTGTTTTCTGAGGTAGGGTCTTATTCTAGCTCAGGCTGACCTGGAATTCACTGTGTAGTCTCAGGCTGGCCTTGAACTCTGGGCAATCCTTCTACCTCTGCCTCCCAAGTGCTGGGATCAAAGGCATGTGCCACCACACTGGGCTCAGGGTATTCTTGGAGACTTTTTCAATCTCTGTGAGTCAGGGTAGGCTGTTGCGCTCTTCTAATCCCAGAGATGAGTCGTGAGACTGAAGAAATGTTATTATAATAAGACTATAATATTGCCACGATCCTAGAAGGCTCCTACATGGAGGAATGTGCCCTCAGAAGAACACTAGCTAATATACATTAAATGGTCTCCCTGGGTCTACCACTTACTTTGCTGAGAAGTGGATTAATTTGAGTTACCATTTATTGAGCTTCCAGAACAGCCTATGGAATTGTTTTAAAATTTTAAAATGCAATTTACTTCCTGAATTGGTAATTCATACACGTGGTTCAATGCCGGGAAGCCCTGAAGGCGGGTAGAGTGCAAACATTCCCTTTGTCCTCTTCCACTTGAGTGGTTTCCATCCTCTGGTCAAACCATATGACCAGTTTCTCACACTTCGCTAATGTATCCTTTGCTATACTTGGTCACCACTGGTACCCATAAGGAGAACAGGCTCTCTTTTTTCCTTTCAAGGCCTTCACAGCTATAGATTTCATATCCATCGAGGTGGAAAAGGTTTACAGATAACTGCACTGTACTGAACATGTCCAGACTTCTTCCCTCATCATTAGACACTGAACAATGCAGCACAACTATTTACATAGCATTTACATTACATTTGCTACTGTAAGTAATTCAGAAATGATGTGAAGCATATGGGAGGCTGGGCCTGGGGGCTCAGATCTAAAATTCCTGCTACCTGAGATGCTGAGGCAGGAGAACTGTGAGTATAAGGTGAACCTGGGTTGCAGAGTGAGCTATTTAGTGAGACCCTGTCTCAAAAATTTAAAAAAAAAAAAATCAGAGGATGTAGTTTAATGATAGAACATTTGTCTAGCATGTGCAAGGTCCTAGATTCAATCCCCAGTACTGCCAAAAAACAAAACCAAAATATAACTGGGAATTTTTGTATCGATGCAGATCTGGGAACCAGTCCCCCTGATACTGAGGGATGGCTGTCTTTCATAAGACAAGGCGAGTCGAAGAGTCGTCTGTGGAAACGCGTCACAAGTTCCACAATGACAAGATTCCTATGTGCTGCAGTCCATGTTTGGAGCTCACTGTGGCAGTGCAGTGCAGATGTCTTGTGCAGCAGGGGACAGGTGCCACCCAGACCGATCAAGTCATAGCTAGCCTATCATATGTCCACAGGTGGTTGATTTAGAGACACAGAAGAGTTTTTGAAGCCACTGCCACCTGTCATTATCTCAGGGTGGCCTCAGGCTACAGATGGGGAGTTCTGCGTGGAGTGAAAGAAGGGAGAGAATGGCCTAGAAAAGTCTGCTGCTCACACCCCTTATCCCAGGGTGGATAGGACTAAAATCCAGTGGTGGTGAGCTTTGCTTACTTATGATGCCTGTGATTTATTGTTTTTTCCCCAAAATAATATTTTAAAATAAATCTTAAATATTTACTTATTTTGGATAAAGCTTGTGTTAAGCTGCCCAGGATGGCCTGAAATTTGAAATCTTCCTGCCTCAGCCTCCGCAAATGCTGAGATTACAAGATTGCACCATCTTATCTTTCAAATCTTCTCTTTCCCTTCTGTTTTGAAATTTGTGATCTTGGTGTTGCTTGTTTACTGGGCAGTACTGGTCCTGACAGAACCATAAACAAATATTAGTAGAAAAATGTAAAACTAGCCAATTAGGTTTGGCCTGACCATTTCTGTTTTGATGACCACCTGTGTTTATAGCTATGGGTTTATGTTGGGCTTGTAGTGGGTCTGTGTTATCCAATTTCATATTACTAAGCAGATATAAACAGATATAGGGAAAATAAACAGCCAATAAGCCATCATTTGAAACTCTTTAGAGACTGTCAGAAGCTGTATATGGTAGGGCATACCTAATCCCAGCACTCTGGAAGGGAGGCAGAGGCAGGAGAATTTAGAGATGGTGGCCAGCCTGAGCTATATTACCAGACTCTGCTCCCCAAAGGTGTTACACTTCTTAAGGAAAAATTATTTCTGTTTTGTAAAAGAATAAATGGAGTGCAGAAATTACTGAACACTGTTCTGGTAGAAAGAATTTTCATCTATACTGGGCATTATGGTACATGCCTTTAATTCTAACACTCTGAAGTAGAAAGATTGTTGTGTGTTCAAGGCCAGCCTAGGCTACAGAGTGAGTTTAAGGTTAGCCTGTGATAGAGACCCTACTTCAAACCACCAAAAAAAATTCATATGGACCAATAAGAATAATTTTAATATGGTCTGAGTTTGACTAGGCACCTGTGGAAATGTTACCAACCCCTCCCAAGAGCTTAGAAAGTTAGAGTGAAGTAGGATTCTGGCCATATGATTATAGAAAATGATTAATAATTGATAATTTTACCTTCTCTTTTGGTCTCTTTGCAGTCACCAATTATAATGCAAGATTTTGGGATTCAGGAGGTGCCTCCCAGACTTGTGAACCCCAATTTTTGGGTACTTACCCTACTTTCAACAAAGAATTCATAAAAATGGACTTGATAGTAGTAAATTATGTGTTCAATTTATTTAGAAAAAATCTTAATTTGTGAGGTTTATCTGGGGGAAATTGGTATACAGGAAAAGGTGGTGTACTTCCACATTCGTGTGGAAGACAGAATCTAGGAGCCCATGCACAAAGATTTACAGGAAGCAATCTCACACTCGTATGGAAGCAAAGCATGAAGGCATCTTCCCTGTACTTCACCACGGAGAAAGTGGAAAGATTCAGTGGTAATGGCTTTGGAAGAATGACCAGGGAAGGAACCAGAGCAGAGATTCAGATGCTGGATAAATGAGTAATAAAGAAAGTCAGGAGAATTATTATTCACAGGGTAGAGCCACAGTTTAGAGGAAATACCCATGTGGTAGACACAGAGATCAAAGATGAATCACACATGTTATCAAAGTGAGAAGGTACCCCAAAGCATGACACAGATAGGAAGCAAGCGTAAAAATACCCAGGCCAAGAAGTCCTCTCCCTTAACCAAAGCCAGACTTACATACATGTTCAGGCCAGGTCACAGGGCAAAAGGAGGAGAGAGGGGATGCAGCACAGGCTTCTTTACACAGATCAGACATCCAGTCAGGATGAGCCTCATCATCAGACTCATCAGCCATCTTGGATGAGACAGAATCAGACACAAGTTTGTTTTCCAGGATGGACAGAATGACACCTCCTTGTTCACTCTTTGAGCTTTTGTCCCTAGGTAACTGACTGTAAAAAATGCCATGCTCTTGTTTCTCGTTCAGCAGTACACATATGCCTCATGGAGAGAGGTGATAGCTAAAAAGTAATTGTCTCTAATCACTACTAAAATTCTAATATTCTAAAAAGCAAGTGAGATAAATAGACATGTGCTTAATATCTATAAAAAATATTAATAGAACACTTTCCTGAGTGTGTTGTGGCGTGTTGGTGGATAAACAAAAGTAAACAGAAGCAAAGAAAATTTAAAACAAACCCCAACGCTTCCCAGTGAGACTGTGCAAGCCTGGGTCCAGTTCTGCTGCTGAGACTGGAGGCTGAGGGGAGCCAGGCAAGCTGAAGAATGAGTGAGACCCCAGAGAAGAAACTCAGATGCGAGAGAAGGGTTTCTTAATGTGGGAAAATGAAATGTCAGGATTTAACACTGAAACGAATGAGAACCTGTTGACAGCATTATTAAAAGCCTTAACATCATTTGTCTACCAGAACAATTGCAGCTAGAGTATTTTTCTCACATCAGAAATTTGTTTTCAAGGAAATGCTTGACATACAGAAGACTATCTGGTGTAAACATGTTCTTCAAAGTGTAATTGATAATAAAGAAAAATGAAAGTGAGTTAATAAGAAGAGAATGGACTCTTTCTCTCTGCCTCTTTCTCTCATTTAAATAAATAAAAAGTTAAGAAAATATATAAAAAGGAGAATCGATAAGTAAATCCTAGTAATCCACTCAATGGACTCTTCTATAGATAAAATTTACATTTGTTCATTTATTTGGGAGAATGAGAGAGAGAGAGAGGGAGAGAGAGAGAGAGGGAGGGGGAGGGAGAGGGGGAGAGAGAGGGGGCATGCCAGGGCTTCTAGGCGCTGCAAAAGAACTCAAGACACATGTGCCACCTTGTGTATCTGGCTTACATGGGTACTGGAGAGTTGACCTGGGTCCTTAAGTTTCGCAGGCAAGTGCCTTAAGTGCTATGCCATCTCTCTGGCCCAGATAAAATATTTAGGTATGAAGCCACTTGCCAAACATTCAACAGGGTGTGTCCAGAGCACCTGCAGCCCCTGGCATGTCTTTACACAAAGCTTTGGGAACAGGCAGGTTTCTGTGCTTTGGTTTCTGACAGGGCTGAGAGAACTCCTTGGAAATCATAGAAACATTGCCTGTGAATATTTGGAAGACACTATCTTTTTCTATAAACCGATGGCTTGAAAAGTAGGTTGTCAGTCAGGATATTGAGCACAGTCTCATGAAGTCATCTACCTGGTCCTTTGAGGATTAAAGCTTGCCTTTCTCCAGGGGAGACTTGATCTGATGATATGTTTGCTACATAGCACAAAGTGGGGCATTCCTCCTATACAGTGCCCTAGGGTGAGCCTAAAGCACAGGTAAGGACACTAATTTTATAGGTCATCAGAGAGGTTAATTTCAAAACCTGGAAGATTCTAAGATCATAGACACTGACTTTCTACCTTTAAAGATCAGCATATATAACCACAATCTCTCTGCTTCTGGGTTGTTCTTTTGTTTATCTGATTTTTGAGCCATGATCTTGCTCTGTAGCCCAGGCCAAGCTTGAACTCACCACCCTCCTGCCTCAGACACCCCGGTGCTGGGGTTACAGGGGTACACCACCACACTGATTATAGAGAACCCTTAGAACTGAGTATGTGAGCTCCACTGGAAGCTTGATGAGAGAAGAGTCCCTATTGGCCGAACTTTTGTGCTTGGACTAGTATCTAGCATGTAGCAAATATTAACATAGGTATTTTTAAATTTATTTGAGAGAGATATAGAGAAAGAGACACTACACACAGACTCCAGATGCATGTGCCACTTGTGCATCTGGCTTATGTGGATCCTCAGGAATCGAACCTGGGTCTTTTGGCTTTGCAGGCAAGCACTTTAACAACTAAATCATCTCTCCAGCCTTGTAGCAAGTATTAATAAATACTTCTAACATGAATGAATTTCTATTTCATAGAATTTAATGTATGGTTCCAGTTAAATTTAACCTAGGTATTAATGATGTTTAATGCAATTTGAGCATTAGCCATAGTGGAACTAAACCAGAGCTCAATTCAAAACCCACCCCAATGCTTATTGCTTTCAGAGGGTCATTTAAAAAAAAATGGTATATGGGCTGGAGAGATGGCTTAGTGGTTAAGGCATTTGCCTGCAAAGCCAAAGGATCCTGGTTCAATTCTCCAGGTCCCACGTAAGCCAGATGTACAAGGCAGCACATGTGTCTGGAGTTCATTTGCAATGGTTGGAGGCCCTGGTGTGCCCATTCTCTCTCTCTCTCTGCCTCTTTCTCTCTCTCAAATAAATAAATATTTTTTAAATGGCATGTATATGTGTGCTGTGTGATGTTGATGGAGGATTTTGAGCCAAGTGAAGGATTAAGTTCCATTAAATGCAGGAGATCCCAGGCCTGTGGACTCCAACTTTTGGGTTCTTTATCCAAGTCAGCAAAGAATTGAATATGTGGACTCAGAGAGGGGTAAATTGTGATGTATAAGGTTTATTTTAGGGAGAGTTAGAATCCAGAAGGAAGGCTAGTAGGAATCCCCAAGCCAAAAGATCCCCCTCACATAGGGGTTCGGAGAAGTTTAAGAGGTGGTAAAGGGGCTGGAGAAATGGATCAGTGGTTAAGACACTTGCCTGCAATGCCTAACCACCTGGGTTCTATTCCCTGGTAGCCACATAAAGCCAGTTGTACAAAGTTGTGCATGCATCTGGAGTTCGTTTGCAGTGGCTCGAGGTCCTGGCACACACATTTTTTCTCTCTCTATGCTTACGAATGAACGAATAACATTTTAAAAAGAGAGCTGGTAAAGGACTTAGGGCTTAGAGACATCACACATGTAGTAAAGTGGAAAGGCACGCACAAACAAGGCAGGAGAGCGCACGCGCAAACAGACAGGGACTTCCGCACCTGTGCCAGCAGGGGTCCACGGGAGGAAGAAGGGTAAAGAGACACTTTACTCACATGGTTAGGCTCCTTTATATGGATCAAAAATCTAATTAGAGGGCTGGAGAGATGGCTTTGTGGTTAAGCGCTTGTCTGTGAAGCCTAATGACCCTGGTTCGAGGCTCGGTTCCCCAAGACCCACATCAACCAGATGCACAAGGGGGCGCATGCGTCTGGAGTTCGTTTGCAGTGGCTGGAGGCCCTGGCGTGCCCATTTTTTCTCTCTCTCTCTCTCTGCCTCTTTCTCTGTCACTTTCAAATAAATAAATAAACATAAAAAACAAAAAATCTAATTAGAATGAGCCTCATCATCAGATGTCAGGCAGAGACCTGATTGGTTGGTGGACTCAAGAGGCTGAGTCAGCAGGTGTCAGCCCACAGGTGGGTGATCCCTGGGAAACTCGACAAAGCAGGATGTTGCTGTTGGGAAGTGTTGCTTGCATCCATCTTGAATGAGTCTGTGTCATATGTGGGTTCTAGTCCTGCTAGAGCAGGCAGGTGGCATCTCCTTGGCCCTCTGTCTTTTGATGACTACCTATTTAAAAAACAAAACAAAACTATTTTGCTCTATTCTCCTTCAGTGTGATATGTGTAGTGAATACACATGTGTGTAGATGTGCACACCTGTGAGAGTGTGGAGGCAGAGGAGAACATTTGGTGTCCACCTTTTTCACACACTCACCTGTTTCCTTGAGATGGGCTCTCTCACTCAACCCAGAACTTCCCAGTGAGTCTCCCCTTTCAATCCTCAACAAGACTGGGGTTACAAGCACATTTGTCCGTGTCCAGCTGTTTAATTGGGTGTTGAGGACTTGGATTTGGGGAGCCTTAGGTCCTCTGGGCCTTCATGCTTGCCTAACAAGCACTCTTAACTATTGAGCCATCTTCCCAATCCCCGGAACTCCTTTTTGTTTTCTGTGGCTACATTGAAATGGACATCATTATACAAGATTTTTTTCTGGGCTGGATTTTTCAGAAGATGGTGCAGATTCATTCTGTATTAAAGTTCGGAGTGGTTCTGAGCTCTTGGACTCTTTTGAAGTCTCATTGCTTATTAAAATGCCATTTCTATTCATAGTCTCTCTTTTTTCCTTGCCTCATTTTCAGTAACTACATTCTTTTTAGCAGATTCAGGTATTTGAAAAGTAATTCATTCCCACAGTGGGAATTGCCAGCCCACAGGGGAAGGTGTGTGGTGTTGGAGAGATTTGTGGGTTTGGAGGCACCTTCAGGAAGGTGCTTCAGTCCCCAGGTTCCCTTTAATTTTTTTAATTTTTTTATTATTATTTGAGAGTGACAGAGAGAAAAAGAGGCAGATAGAGAGAGCGAGAGAGAGAGAGAGAGAGAGAGAGAATGAGAATGAGAATGAGAATGAGAATGGGTGTGCCAGGGCCTTCAGTCACTGCAGACAAACTCCAAATGCGTATGCCCCCTTGTGCATCTGGCTAATGTGGGTCCTTAGGCTTCACAGGCAAGCACTTAACCACTGAACCATCTCTCCAGCCCCCCAGATTCCCTTTAAACAGAAGCACCTTAAGCAGGTCCAGACAGAGGAGTGTACAAGGACTTCAGGTGAGGGAGCTTGTTATTTATTTTTTTTTAAAATTATTTTTTATGTGTGAGGATAGAGAACATGAATAAATGTCAGGGCTTCATGTTGCTGTGAACAAACTCCAGATGCACGCACCACTTTGTGTATCTGGCTTTATGTGAGAATTGAACCCAGGCCAGCAGGCTTTTATGCTTTACTTCTTACAGCGTTTTGCTGCACAATCTTTCCTGGTTCCTGACTTCTAAACTTAGTGGTGCTTTGTGATTTCAGCCCGTCTGCTTTACCTCTCTGTGCATGTTTCTCAGTCTCTAAGGATAGCACTGTTTTGATGCTGTCGGTCAGGACTATGAAGGGGTGAGTTGGCCAGAGCTACCATCATTGCAAAGAACAAACTGGAATGAGCACAGCAGAGATGAGATGCGAGGCTAGCTTGAAAGCCAGGGCCCGGCTGCTTTGTGCTCCTCTGCTGACTCTGAGCAGGGCACTGACCCAGGCCTTCTGCCTTCTGGTGCTTCCTTGGCTTGTGACAACATATTTCCTCCGGTCTTCAATTGGTGTTCTCTCTGAGGGCATATCTGTGCCCAAACAGACCACCTTGTTGGAGGGTATGTGTGTCCATGAATGTGTGGGCCTACACATGCCATGGCACAGGTGTGGAGGCCAAAGGCAGGCATCTGGCGTTCTTCTCATCCTTGTTCACTGCTGGGTTCACCAGGCCAGCTGGTCTGTGGACTTCTGTGAAATTCTTCTGTCGTCTCTGTCTTCCATCTTGCCGTTAGTGTGCTGGGATTACAGAACTTGCCACAGCTTCTGACTTTTGGCTCCAGGGGATTTGAACTCAGGTACTCAAGAACTTTAGCCACTGAGCCATCTCTCAGCTTCAGCCCAGTGCACATGCCTCTCTTGTGAGGACACGCGTCATGGTGGGTTAGACTCACCCTTCTCCAGAATGAGCTCATTTAAAGTAACTATCGCTACAATGAACCTATCTCCAAATAAGGTCACATTCTGAGGGTGAAGGCTCTGAAATGTGCATTTAGATTTGCAGGGGGAAGCAGGATATAATTCATCTTACAGCATTTTGTAAGAAGGCCAAATCGAATGAAATAACACTGGGTGTTGGGCGGGGTGGGGGAGGGGGTGGTAGCCGGCAGTGCCACTTCTCTCACGATCTCTTCGTTCTTGTTTGTAAGAGTCCAATTCTTTAGGAAACACCAAGACATGCATTTGCTTTCCCACTGGTATCTGACTTACAAAGAGTAGACAGAAGTTAACCTAAGTATGTGAAGTCTTGGTTTAACTCATCATGCTTTTCTTGGGAGCATTAGTACCCTCTAGGTCCTTCTCTGCGTTGAGCTGCTGTATACAAAGGTGATTAGAGCTGAGCCTGGTGCTGTTAGCAGTTGAAGCTGCAGGTGTCTTTGTCAAGAAGGACCCTGGGCCTTACTTGTTCACTGGCTTCTCTGGGAACCCAGATGGAAGATATAACAGATGATCAAAGGCCTTTGTAATTACTTCCCCCCAGCAATTCTTGCTAATGCCTGCAGAGTTATTTGTCCGCTGTTACAGGGTCTGTGTCTAATTCCACTTTACATATAGACTTAGATGTTGCCTCCAAATTGCCTTGAGCTCTCCCCTGTCTTTAAGGTGATGTTATGTAATACCAACATTTCTGAGGTGGTTTCAAAAGTTGAAGTCAGAGAGCTCTTAGTGTAAGACTTTAAATTGACTTTACATAACTTTTATTGACACAGTGTTGCCCATGGTCGTATATAGTGTAGAAGTGGGGAATGCATAAGGAAAAGGGCACCTATGATACAGTTTACTGAGCATAGTTATGAATGGCATCCATATCAAGAGACATATCCTTACCACCACCCCTTTGATGTGCCCTCTGCTAGTCACCTCCCCTTGTTCCCTCACCTTGCCAGTATTTTGAATTTCATTAACAATAGTTTTGGCTTAATTGGAATTTTATATGCATGTTTTAAAAACACATTTAGAAAAAAAGCTAGGCTGGAGAGATGGCTTAGCAGTTAAGGCAGTTGCCTGTGAAGCCTAAGGACCCATGTTTGACTCTCCAGATCCCATGTAAACCAGATGCACAGGGTGATGCCAGTGTGCAAGGTTGCAAGTGCATACAATGTGGTGCATGCATCTAGAGTTCAATTGCAGTGGCTGGAGGCCCTGGTGAGCCAATTCTCTCTCTTTCAAGCTCTCTCTTGCACATAAACATGAAAAAAAAATCTCCCAAAATGTTATGTAGTCATGTAGTTATTATTATTATTTTTGTCTATTTTATTTTCCTTTGTAGTACTGGGAATTGAACCCAGGGTCTTCTGCATGCCAGGCAAGTGCTGTACCATTGAGGTACATTCCAGCCCCTTTCAGTGCTCAGCTTGTTTCAGTTGGCATTTATTAAGGTTTCCTCCATGTTATTGTCCATAGTCATTTGTTCTAATTTTTGTATGATATTCCAGTGCCATCTTCCTATTTTATTAATGAAAGCTACTGCTTTAGATATTGTTATCATGTAATGACTGAAGTTGCATTTTAATTCTCTTGCCATATTTCTTTTATCCTTTTTTTTTTTTAAAAAGACACATATTCATGTAATTCGTTTGCTGCTTTTAAAGATGTGATGTTTCATGGTCTCCCAACTTACTTTATTCTGTGCCCATAGGATTTTAAAGCTTTTTTTCCCCCCTCCTTAATAACTATCTGCAGTTATATTGAGGATAACAACTGGTCTTTTGAATTTCTAGCAGTAATGTGTGAAAGGAGAGATGGGAGCAATGCCACAAGGCCGCTTAGTACCCTGGGGGCCTGCACTGGAGAAGGTCATATGTCTTCAGGACTCCTGCTTTGATTGAGGTGGTAGACAGATCCCATGTCAGGAAGCAAGCTGTGATTGTGATTGTGGTGCATTCTTTCTTGGCTTTGGATGCCTACACTTCATAGACTTTAGGGAGAAAGGGAGGGGATTGCATTAATTGTTTTTAGTAGAGAAATCGTGAGCATACTCCTCCTCCCCCTTACTGTTTCTGCTTTTTCAAGCAAAGCCTTCTCTCTGTGAATTATATTACAAATTCACCTATATGAGTGTTTCATTCAGTTCTTGATAGCAATGCTTAATGATAATACAACCATAATGAATTCCACAAGAAATCCATGTGGTAAGATACTTATGAGATGCTTAGAGTGGTGTCTGGTGCTGGGTAAGACCTGAAGAACTGTGGTTGCTGTCATTACTGTTTAAATTATTTGAAACCTTTCTTGTCCCTGTGGTAGGCTCACGTTGGATAGACTTCTGTGTGAGGTTAATAATCACCCTGTAGTTAGGCATCCGGAAAAGCTTGTGAGCTGAACGTGGCTGGGGACGATCATAATTCAAGCCTCTCTTTCTAGCCTGTTGCCCACAGGAAATAAGGAATTCAGGGTGTGGAGTCCTGTTCTTCTTGACTGCCTGCTGCACGTGGTATGTCTTCGCAAAAGAGACCCAGTGCCAAATGGGGGCAGATGTCCCCACAGTGAGATGATGGAACCAATGCTGATGCCAGGTCCCCAGGCTGCAGTCTAGGCACACGGGCAAAGTACTCTTGAATGAGAATAAAATGGCACAGTAGGTCAAACCTGCCGTACGGTTACTGAAAAAGAAGATAGCTTTGTGGGTCTCCTGTCTGCAGGCTGCACTGACCTATAGCATTTTGCTATATCAGCTTCTCTCCCTCTCTCTTCTCTCTCTTCTCAGTTATTACAGCATTTCACTCCTAAACACTTCAGAATACATCTTCTATTCTAAGAATAAGACCATTTCTTAGATGACATTTTACAGTATATTATACCTAAAACATTCACATGATGATTTTGCTTTATCATCAATATCTAACATACTTTCAATGTACTCTGTTTATTAAGAAATACTTTATAGTTTTTTTCTCCACATTATGGTGCAAGTAAGGTTCATGAGTTACATTTGCCTGTCATAACTAATATTGTCTTTTTTTGTTTTGTTTTGTTTTTTAAGGTAGGGTCTCACTCTAGCCCAGGCTGACCTGGAATTCACTCTGTATTCTCAGGGTGGCCTCAAACTCATGACAATTCTCCTACCTCCCGAGCGCTGGGATTAAAGGTGTGTGCCACCATGCCCCTAATATTGTCTTTTAATTTGTAACAGTCTTCACACTTTTCTCCCTAACTTTTTGGGAGAATCTAGGCTGATTGTCTTAGAGAATGCCCCATGTCATTGGCTTCCTAATAGTTTCCTTGGGTGTCATTTTCCCAGTCTCCTCCTGTAAGTTGGATTTAGCAGCAGGACTATATGCAGGTTAAACATATAGTCAAAACAGCCTCCCAGGTGATGCTGTGACTGTCTTGCCACTTAGGTCCTGCGGGCTCAGTATCACTGCTGCTGAGTTGGTGATGGTTTTGTCTTCCTTGGTGACAATATAATATGACTTTGCCACAGGGAAGAGTATGTGGGGTGATATTTGGACATGTGCAAATAGTTATTTCCTGACAACTTTTCAAGCCAGTTTCTAAGCTTCCTTGATCCCTGCCTGAATCAGCTGGCCCACAGGAGTCACAAAATCAAGATTTTTTAAAAAAATTTTTTTTTGGTTTATTTTTATTTATTTGAGAGCGACAGACAGAGAAAGGGGCAGAGAGAGAGAGAGAATGGGCACGCCAGGGCTTCCAGCCACTGCAGACGAATTCCAGATGCGTGCGCCCCCTTGTGCATCTGGCTAACGTGGGAAATCGAGCCTTGAACCAGGGTCCTTAGGCTTCACAGGCAAGCGCTTATCCGCTAAGCCATCTCTCCAGCCCAAGATTTTTTTTTTTTATAATTCCTCCAATCCTTCTGCCTTGAGTTGTTGCTATTCATCTGTCAAGAAGTTTTCTTGCGTTTTTTTTTAACCCTGAGCATCACTATGGATCTATGATTATAGTAAATTATAGCAAGTAATGGTTTTGACTCTGTCTGATTGACAGTTCCTTGTTTTCTGTTACCATCAAATGCCCCAGCTCATCTTAAACTTCCTCCAGTCTAGGTATGGAACCGCTCATTTCTCCAAGAATCCCTAGCTCCCATTTGTGAAAGGCTCCTTTAGAACTCCAAATCAGAATGCTAGATGGGCTTCGTGTTAGTGTGTATCACGTTAGTTTTATTCAGTGAGCAGGGCTAGAGAATGCACTTACGAAACCATAAAGGCCGAGGATGTAGAAAAGAATTGTGAGGTCATTCGTATTTTAAAACTCAAGATTGGGCTGGAGATATGGCTTAGTGATTAAGGCACTTACCTGCAAAGCCAAAGGACCCAGGTTTGACCCCCCCCCAGACCCATGTAAGCCAGATGTACAAGGGGGCACATGCTTCTGGAGTTGTTGCAGTGGCTGGAGGCCCTGGCATGGCCATTCTCTTTATCTCTCTCTCTCTCTCTCAAATAAATAAATAAAAATAAAAATATTTTTAAAAACCTCAAAATTATGAGAGACCATCTCAGATTACTTAATGTTGTGGGGCAACCGTCCCTGCTCCCTGTGCCTCTTTGTCTGTCTTTCCCACAGCCTCCTGTCCACTCCTGTTTGGTACTGAATTTCTTTTGTATGTTTATTTTGCTTCAAAATCAGTGCAAAATTCTTGTTCCTCAAAGTCGTCCTGAATGTGATTTAGTGTTTGTGGGCAAAACCAGCCCCTGATGAAGTACATATGTCAAGTGTAGGGATGTAAGAGGCATCAACAACAGTGGGAGCAACAACAAAGTCTCCTAATGTCATTATGCACCAGGCTGTGACTCAACACTTTATAACTCATTTGATCTCCCCATTAACTCAGGAGCTGGCACGTTGTACTCGCTATGCTGATGAGGAAACTGAGCCACGATGGAGTTGACAGCTGTCCGGTTACACATCTTACACCTGCCTGAGCTGGGTTTATAAGCAGTGCCATTCCAAACTTCAAACCCAAGCATCACGCAGAAGTAATCATCAGTGTGATTTGAAGGGTGTGCCTTTGTGGGACCCATTATAGATCCTTTAGTGTGCCAAGGCTTCCACATTCTTTCCCCACCAGGGTTAATAGCAAAGCACATACAGAAATTTCCAAATTCAGAGCTTAGAAGAGGTGAAGGGGAAACCTTGGCCCTGCCATAGCTGGAAGGGGAAGAGGTAGCTGAGCAGAATGGTTCCATTTTTCTTCCAGTTTTTTTTTCATTTTTGCCTTTAAGGAAGTGGAGATATTTGATTAGCAAGTTTCACCTGTGTACAGTAATGGTTTTTAATTATTTTTATTTTATTTGAGAGTGAGAAAGGCAGGGAGAGAGAGAGAGAGAGAGAGAGAGAGAATGAATGGGTGTGTGGGGATCTCCAGCTGCTGTAATCGAACTCCAAGCACATATGCCACCTCGTGCTTACATGGGTCCTGGGGAACTGAGCCTGGGTCCTTTGGCTTTGCAGACAAGTGCCTTAATTACTAAACCATCACTTTATCCCCGATCATGGTTTTTTTTTTTTTTAATTGGTTTAATCTTGGCAATTGGCTTAAAGGTAGATTATGGTCAGAAATTGTTCGGATGTTCCAGCAAAGGGGTTGGATATGTAGAATTCCCTTTCTTTAAGCATCAACTTTATCAGAGCCAGTTCCCCTGTGATAGAGCCTAAGGGAGGCTTTGGGACCACTGCATGTTGCCAAGCCAGGGAGAGCAACGAGGAACTCATCTAGTAACTTAAAAAAAACTTTTAATATTTTTTATTATATGCAAAGAGTGAGAAAGAGAGAGAGAGAGAGAGAGAGAGAGAGGGAGGGAGGGAGGGAGGGAGGGAGGCAGACAGACAGACAGACCAGGGCCTCTGAGCTCCAGGCACATGTACCATACGTGGGTATTGGAGAATAGAGCCCAGACCAGTAGGCTTTGCAAGCCAGCACCTTTAATCATTACTGAGCCATCTCCGCAGCCTCATCCAGTAAGTTTCATGTGAAAGCAACTGAAGATTTTTGTGATTTGAAGCTTTATCCTTTCACCGGCTTTTCTGCCACTGATGTGGAAAAATGATCAAAGGCAAGTGGAGAGAGAAGACAGCTCTCTGCACAGAAGACTAAGCAGTGGGGTCAGGGATTGCTTCAAGAGGAGGTTAGGCCATCAGGGCCTCTTGAATAATACAGGAAGCAGGAGAAAGGTCCATTAAAAACAGCTTTTTCAAAATCAAGACGGATGCCAGGAGGCTGTTCTCAGGAGAAGGAAGGCTTTTCAGTGCATGCATACACTCTTGATGAAGTGTTTTAACCAGGGTAGAAGATGGTACACTTTCCCAAGTCACATGGTTCCAGGATCTCCTTACCCAGCTGTTCACAGGCACTTTCTCAAGGTGAGCCAACCCACGGTGGAAGAGTACAGCACACAGCAGAGGGAGGTGACATGTAGGAAACAGAACACAGCCACCTCTTAAAGGGCTGTCCCTAGGCAGTCAGTCCTTAGAGATTCAGGAGGGGAAAAAGAACCACAGGAGTTGGTTGGGCTACCAAGCAATGGACTTGTGCTTCTCTGTCTCTTTCCTATCTCTTACTCAAGTTATTATCTCTCAGCAGGGCAGGTCCTTGACAGAGCCAGGGCATGGGCAGAGAAGTTAGACTCTGTCCTCAGGAAGGTGTAGGTGGGACATGATGGCTTCTCTTTCCATGGGAGAGAAATGTTACTAGGTTAGGATAGCTTCAGTAAAATAGCACAGGCCAGATGGCTTGAACAGTGGAAATTTATTCCAAAGGCTCAAAGTCCAAGGTTATTTAGTTTAGGTAAGATTATTTGGGGGCATTAAAAATACAATTTATTTATTTTAGAGTGGGACGGAGAGAGATAGAGGAAAAGGCAGGTATATAGAGAGAATGGGCATGCCAGGGCCACCAGCCACTGCAAACTAACTCCAAATACATATGCCACCTTGTGTATCTGGCCTATGTAGGAACTGGGGAATTGAACCTGGGTCCTTAGGCTTTGCAGGCAAGCGTCTTTACCACTAGGCCATCTCTCCAGTCCAATTTGGGGATATTTTAATAATTACTTGTGGTGTGTATTCAGTGTAAGATAGGTTGTGATATTGTAGAATTTGGTAATGCTAACATAGGTAGCATATAAACAAATATATTAATGTAACTTGTGTTTTTTGATTTTTAAAAAATATTTATTATTTTGGAGAGAGAGAAAGAGAGAAGGAGAGGATGGATATGTCGGGGCCTTTTGCCACTTGAAAGAACTCCAGATGTGTGTGCCATTTTGTGCATCTGGCTTTATGTGAGTGCTGGGGAATCAAATCTAGGCTGTTAGGTTTCGCAAGCAAGTACCTTTAAAAACTGATTCATCTCCCCAGGCCCTTGTTTCAGTTTTTACTTTCACCAAAATTTAATGTTGTGAGCAGTGTTGTTGTTATTAATTTTTGTTTGCTAATTTGGGATGGTTAGTTATTTTCAAATTTAATGGAAAGTTCTAATCTCTACAGACAAATCCCAGCCACCTTGTCTTGCCTCCTGCTTCTTGCTGGGGTACCCATTCCACTTTTAACAGTGTGAGCTCCAGCTCATGAATCCCTCCCGATAGCTTACCATCTAGGCAAGAGAATTCTTCTGGTTGTGTGCAATAATATGTTTATAAAATTTAAATTGAATGTTAGAGGCTAGATATTGTTTGGTTGAGACCAGTGATTAAGCAAAGTTTTAAGGCATTGACAACTTGCCTTTTTTCACAGTAGTGATTAACCATGTTAGAGTCAAGAGACACCAGGACAAAGGAAGTTTGTGAAATTCTCACATTAAAAAAAAAACATTTTGGGCTGGAGAGATGGCTTAGCAGTTAAGCACTTGCCTATGAAGCCTAAGGACCCCGGTTCGAGGCTCGGTTCCCCAGGTCCCACGTTAGCCAGGTGCACAAGGGGGCGCACGCGTCTGGAGTTCGTTTGCAGAGGCTGGAAGCCCTGGCGCGCCCATTCTCTCTCTCTCCCTCTATCTGTCTTTCTCTCTGTGTCTGTAGCTCCAAATAAATAAATAAAATTTAAAAAAAAAAAACATTTTAATATAAGCAGTTTGAGCCTTTGAGAACAAGGGGGAGTTCGTTTAGTACAGTGTCTAAGAGCACAGGTTTTGGAATGAGGTGGACAGAGCTTCCATATGTTTCCTGGGCATCTTTTGAGTGTATTAGATTCCTGCTGGCTCAGCTTCTTCTCTTTAGCAGGGGTGGTGACTCACTGACACGGTGAGGACCAGAAGACACAGTGCACTGTGGATTGGAATTGCATCCGTGTGCATGTTCCAGATTTGATGAGTGTTGTTTTTAAGTAGAGAGCCATTTGGCATGTAGTGTAACAAACATGGATAGAGAATATTCCAGGCAATTAGTTCACCTTCTGTTGTATAGAAGTCTATTATGAGTCTCATTCTGGATTGGCTATTTCAGACAGATAGTGGCTGGTTTGCACACTGCATTGAGGATAGTTAGTCTATGGCTTGGTGTAGTGGGAAAAACTGAAATTAGCTGCATCTGCACTGGTTCTGGGAGGAAAATTGCTAACATGTGTGCCAAGCATTGCCTACCCTTTCTTCCAACTCATAGCTGAGTTCTTATAACACACACACACACACACATACACACACACACACACACACACACACACTGTCATTGATGCTTGATATGAACAAATGATCTTGGAAAAGAGTTAAAATAATTAAATCTGATGTTAATATGTTTTCTTAATGATATTTACATTCTATCTGTTTATAATTTGGAAATTTTATGATTCAGTGGTGAGGTAGACCATGTATAGAAGATGTTCTCTGTGAAGAGGAAGTGAGTTAATAACAGCTTCTTTCACCATGTAACAACTTCCTGGTTTCTTGTTTGTGATTGTATTTCCATTGCTGCTATGCAGTCTTCCTTGTCCTGTAACTGATGGTTTTAAGAATTACTTATGGGCTGGAGAGATGGCTTAGTGGTTAAGCACTTGCCTGTGAAGCCTAAGGACCCTGGTTCGAGGTTCAATTCTCCAGGACCCACATTAGCCAGATGAACAAGGGGGCACTTGCGTCTGGAGTTTATTTGCAGTGGCTGGAGGCTCTGGCGTGCCTATTCTCTCTCTATCTCTCTCTGCCTCTTTCTCTCTCTGTCGCTCCCAAATAAATAAATAAAAATTACTTACTTATAAGTATTAATGGGTCCAAAATGAAGTATTACAAATAAAATACATTAAAAATCAGAGCTGGAGAGATAGCCTCATGATTAACACACTCACCTGACCTTGGTTCAATTCCCTAGTACCCACATAAAACCAGATGCACAAAGTGGTACATGCATCTGGAGTTCATTTGCAATGGCTAGAGGCCCTGGTGTGCCCCTTTTTTCTCTGTTTACTCTTTCACTCTTTGTCTCTCTGCTTGCAAAATACATAACTACTTTTAAACCTTATTTTTTTTTATTTTAGAGAGCAAGAGAGGGAATTGTCATGCCAAGGCCTTAGCCACTGAAATCGAATTCCAGATGCTTGTGCCACACAGTGGGCATGTGCAACCTTGCACTTGCCTTACCTTTGCACGTCTGGCTTACATGAGATCTGGAGAGTCGAACATGAGTCCTTAGGCTTTGTGGGCAAGTGCCTTAACTGCTAAGCCATCTCTCCAGCCTGTAAATAATATTTTTTTAAAAATTGAAAATACTTGTGATATAGTTTAGATCTTAAAGGTTCCCCAAAAGGTGTCTAAATGTTAAATTATTGGTCAGCAGTCTGTGTCATTCTTGGGAGATGGTACAACCTTTGGAGGTGAGGCCTAGTGGGAAGAGGTTAGGTAACTGGAGGCACACCTTTAAGAGGTGTACTGAAGCCGGGCATGGTGGCGCATGTCTTTAATCCCAGCACTCGGGAGGCAGAGGTAGGAGGATTGCCATGAGTTTGAGGCCACCCTGAGACTCCATAGTGAATTCCAGGTCAGCCTGGGCTAGAGTGAGACCCTACCTGGAAAAACCAAAAAAAAAAAAAAAAAAAAAAGAAGTGTACTGGGACCGTAGACCCTTTCTTTCTTGCTTCACAAACTCTATGAGATGAGTAGGTGTCCTCCACCACACATGCCTGTGCTGATCCAGAATGCCTGCAGGATTCAGAACCTCTGAAACTGTGAAACTGTGAGCCCAAATCATCTCTTACTCCCCCTTCACTGTGTTTGTGTGGGGGAGATGTGTGTGTGTGTGTGTGTGTGTGTGTACCATGGCAAGCAGAGGAGTTTTGCCTTCCGTCTTGCTTGAGACAGCACCTCCACTGTTGCTTCTGCTGCCTCATGTTCATCAGTCTAGCTGGCCCAGGAGCTTCCAGATGCTCATGATTCCCCATCCTACTGCTCTAGGCATGTTGGGATTACAGACACATGTACCACTTCATGTCTGGCTTTACACAGATGCTAGGAAAGTTGCACTTGGACTAGCAAGCTTGCAAGTAAATACATTTAATCGCTTAGCCATCTCCTGGGCCCCTTCTGCTCTTTTGGCACATTTTTCTTTTTTTTGGTCCCAGCAATGGGAGGCTAACTTACCTAACCTAATTTTGCAGAGGCTGGATAGGTGAGGGTTTGAGGCATGATCATTGCACTCAAAACATCCATTTTTTTTCATAGCTTTCATGGAAATATTGGCCCTTTGTGTTTACATCTTTCTTCATTCTTCTCTGTGGTGGTTTGTGTATAAAAATGTCCCCATAGTCTCTGATGTTTGTGATTAAGTTTCCTACTTAGTTCTCAGCTTAAAACATGTGAGAATTGGAGCCCTGCTGGAGAAAGTGTCACGAGGGCTGGACCTTGACCCAGCCCTGTGTGTTCAGAGTCCATCGTGCTGGTGAGTGCTGTTGTCTTCTGCTATGGATGTATGATGAAGTGAGCCAGCCGCCTCCCCCATGATGAAGCTTCACCTCAAATCTGTAAATCTGAAATAAACCCTGCCAATTACTGTCGTTTATCCCACTTCCCATCAATACCCATTTTCTTCCCTATTAACCCCCCCCCCAAAGTCATGCTAACTATGTTCTCATTCTCATTTCTGAGCAGGACAATTCCAATGATAAGATAATGAAGTGAGCTATTCACTGGTTTTCTTGAGGGTTATGTTATTCATAATTGGCATTTTTTTTTTTTTTTTTTGATGTAGGGTCTCACTGTAGCCCAGGCTGACTTAGAATTCACTATGAAGTCTCAGGGTGGCCTTGAACTCATGGCAATCCTCCCACCTCTGCCTCCTGAGTTCTGGGATTAAAGATGTGCACCACCATGCCTGGCCACAACTGGCATTCTTTATTTTTAATTATTTTTATTTTATTATTTATTTGAGTGGGGGCAGAGAGGGAGCAAATGGGTGTGCCAGGGCCTTCAGCTGCTGCAAATGAACTCCAGACACCTGTGCCCCCTTGTGTAGAAGTATACCTGAGTATACTAAAGTGGAATTTGTTTTTTTTTTGTGTGTGTCTTTCTTTTGTTTGTTTGTTTGTTTGAGGTAGGGTCTCCCTCTAGCCCAGGCTGACCTGTAATTCCCTATGTAGTCTCAGGGTGGCTTCAAACTCACAGAGATCTTCCTACCTCTGCCTCCTAAGTACTGGAATTAAAGGCGTGCACTACCATGCCCGGCTTTTAAGTTGAATTTCTACTCTTCTTGTCAATTCATTCATCCAGGTGTCCATCATCCCACCAATAAACTAATGAACATTGTTTACATACTGTAACACTTTTGCAAATTAAATACTTGCAAGTTGTGGGCTGTGAATTGTCCTTTCATGCCATTTTCTCTAAGAATGTCCTTGAATTTTTCAATAATCTCCAAGAATTGTCCCAAGAGAGGAAAATAATGGCATGAAAAGACAATTTTAAGACTATGTGACAAATTTAAGCCAGTTGCTTCAGGATAGAGGTTTGCAGGCAACAATGGGAATTTAGGCTGTTGGTAGTTTATGTAAGCAGCCATACCCAGACTGGGTGAAGGTGGGAAAGAGCATGAGACAGAACAAGAATGGGCAAAGGCTGGGCGTGGTGGCGCATGCCTTTAATCCCAGCCCTTGGGAGGCAGAGGTAGGAGGATCGTCGAGAGTTCGAGGCCACCCTGAGACTACAGAGTGAATTCCAGGTCAGCCTGAGCTAGAGTGAGACCCTACCTCGAAAAAACAAAAACAAAAACAAGAATGGGCAAAGTCCCGATGGGCTGGAAGAAGTAAAACTTTGGGACAACTAAAGGGCTTGATGTATGTGGCAGGATAGGACCCTAAGAAAGTGGGTAGGTCAGGAAGTTAGGAAGATGGTATGTCAAAGGTGGTCACAGGGTCCCGTCTGTGGAAGGGGAGTGGCAGATCTGGGTTAGTGAAGAAAGTCTTGGCATTGTGGAAGTCACACAGTTGTGACGTCATGGTGCTGAGTAGGCTCGCTGCAAGACCGCGAGAGCTGTCTTAGATGACAGCAGGATTTGAGATGTCACAGAGACCATGAGCTAGGCATTAGTGACCAAGTGAAAGTGACTAGGTCATCTTTATAAACCAAGATCCACATGTACTTCGGGAAGCAGCCCTGGGGTCAGAGATGCAGGTCAGAGGCAGATGTGAGTTCATTTCCCATTCAGGTTTTTCCTTGACACCATACCATGAATTTCAGCTGAGCATATGACCACCCAGAGTCAGACATTGTTCAAACTACCTGTACCTAGGTGTGGCACTGTGACTGCGTTCTGACCAGTAGGGTGTGAGTGGTCTTGGTGTATGCCTTTCTTCTTAAAAAGAAAAAGTAAAAATAAAAATAAAAATAAATAAGCCCTACTTTACTCTTGTTGCTGACTTCAATACATTTGTACTGTATTGTCAAATAATAATCATTGTGTACCATGAAACAGAAAATACTACTGAAAATGGTAAGGCAGTTAAGGAAGTCTGTAACATTGGTTTCATTAGGACTTTGGGAAGCCAGCCTATAGATATTTTTTTAGGCAAGGGAGAAAAAAGCCGTTGCTATCTTGAGGCTCTGTCACATACAGACAAGCTAAGCTTCCATGTGTCTCAGGATCAGAGGAAGGAGTATTTGGCATCAGCAGAGGGAGATGAAGCATCTTCAAGAGAGAGCCAGACTTCAGTTGAAATCAGAAGTTGGAAACAGTATTTTGAGAAGACCTAAGGATGCTTAAGCACTGCTTTATCTAGAGAAGATTGCCAAAGGCACAGTGAAAAGGTCTGGAGCCAAGGGGTAGAATAGATCGGCCTCTCACTCCCAGGAAAGCAAAGGTGAGGACGAGAGCTTGACATACATAGATGGGAATTTATAGTTTGGGCAGAGATCAAAGAACTGGAGGATATGTGGCCTGTTGTAGAAACTGGTCTCAAAGATTCAAGCAGATACTTGGTGTGGGCTAGATTGGTCCAGATGAGAGAAAGCCAAACAGCTGTGTTAGGTAGTGTAGGGTGACTGGAACCCCACAGTCAAAAGCAGAAATGTCCTTCAGTCTACTCTTGCAATCTCCACTATACTAGAGATCAGAGAAGGATCTCTTCTTTACTTAATCTCTAGACTGTTATTCTGTAAACACTCTGAGCCCCCCCCCCCAGGAGGGAGTTCTCTTTTCCTAGAATTTAATCTGATCCTAACATTGTGGTTGATTAAGCTCAGTCCCCAAACTTGGCTTTACGGCTGGCCTCTCTTGAGCCAGCCCCTAGTCCAGCCAGTTAGCCCCCACTGTGGCTCACCTGAGGCGGAAGGAAAGGTCCACCACAATAGGGTTTTGAGTAGATGCTTACCAGGTGCCTCCCTTCATCTCAGCCTGGCTGGGATGAGATAAGGGGAGGCCCCCCCACTCTCACGTGGGCTCTCTACCTGCTCCCACCCTCCACATGTCAGGAACATTGTGCTTTCTTCTCTTCCCTCTCTAAGTTCCTCTTCATGGTTCAGGCTCATGCTCTCTTCCCACATGGGCTCTTGGAGTTCACGGGGTGCATCCATTTTCCTTTCCTTGGTTCCCAAACCCTCCCTCACCCTTGCGTATTTCTAAATAAAGTTGAAATGGTTTATAAATCATTCTTTTGCACAAACTAAGGGTTTAGGGTTCAAGAACTTCTGAACCACCAAAGCCCAGTTACACACATACCGCTTGGATTGGGCAGCATAGGGAGCTAAGGTCAGCTGGTGCTGAAGCCTAGAGAAGACTTGAGCTCAGTGTGAGGGAGCCTTATTATAAACTGTCAGATAATTTATTAGCATTTCTGTTCATAAGACTGGGGACATCATTGAAAAAGGCAGTAGAGTCTGCTGTCATTGTTCTAGGACCAGCCATGTGCGCTCTCAGGATCTGCCCTCTTTCTCTGGTGCGCAGTCGCCATCACTTTAGAGAGCAAATTCAGGTCTGGTCTCTTGGATTTGGCATGTTGGGCTGCATGGGTTTCACAGTGTGTTGTCTGGGCAGGAAGAGACCCCTCCATTCTCTGTTCCGCATGCGCAGTCTACTACCACATTTTCTTTATTACTGACGGCTATGATAAGGATTATAATCTTTCTGTCTTTATGATTTTCTTTTACATTTCTTGCATGTATTATAAACTATGCCTTGTTTTAATTCTTCTTCTCTCATCTGTTAATAATTTGATTAGTTTTCGATTCATGATGATCACTTTAAATGATTTTCTCTTTTTAATTTTTTTCTTTTAAATTTTTTTTATTGACAACTTCTATAATTATAGACAATAAACCATGGTAATTCCCTCCCCCTCCACTTTCCCCTTTGCAGTTCCCCTCTCCATCATACCACTTCTCCCTCAATTGGTCTCTCTTTTATTTTGATATCATCATTCTTCCTGTTCTGTTATGACATGCGAGGTCGTGGTAAATAATTTTCTTACATTTCCGGCTCTTTGGCTGCCTTAGTGGTAGATTTGTTTCTTCATGTGTGATGCTTGTCAATCACATTCATACTCTATCACCTCAAAATTTTTTCTAATCATAATGATGAAAGAATTTTCTTTACTTATTTTTGATCCTGATGAGTATTAATTTGATATTATGGAATTGATATAACATGGACATGTGGACATGTATAATGAATGAGAAGATTTTGGCCAAGAAATAAGAAAATAATTATTTACTTAATTTTTGGTACTAATTTAATTATTTATGTTCCCTGTGTGAGAATAAATAGATAAAATAAGCAGTACATAAGGTAAAGCACTGTTTTTCTTCTTTTAAAGTAGTCAAGCACCCTTGAGTACTACCATGCAACTTTACTAAATAAATGGGTGGTAAGTTTTACAACAGAACTAGTTTTTCTAGGGAAAATTTGAATAAAGCCTTATACCTTTGAAAAAACCAGAGACTTGATATTTTGGGAAAGTCTTTTCCTCATAATGATTCTAATTAGATGTGATAACTAAATATCCAAAGGATTGTCTGACCTGACCTCTGCCCCCCACTGTGGTTACTGAGGGGTGCTACCCTGTTTTCACCCCACCTGGCGATTACATTCTGGTTATGTTGTCTATTAGAGCTGCAGAGTAATGAGGCATTTCCTGTAAGACTGGTGGTCCTGAGAACCTTCATCAGCTGTCAGACACAATCTTCTTTGTGAAGAATATGTAAAATACAGTCTACTCTAAAATCCTTGTAGCCAAGCATTTATAAAATATATGACCATATGCCTCATTTGCATTCCCTAGCTTAATTTCTTTTTTAAAAAATATTTTTATTTATTTATTTGAGAGAGAGGCAGATAGAGGGAGGGAGAATAGATGTGCCAGGGGCTCCAACCACTGCAAGCTAATTCAAGATACACGTGCCACCCTGTGCATCTGGCTTATGTGGACCCTGGGGAATTGAACCATGGTCCTTTGGCTTTGCAGACAAGTGCCTTAACTGCTAAGCCATTTCTCCAGCCCCCCATCCCTGCAGCTTAATTTCTGATCCTTGTCAATAGATAGACTTGACTTGTTGCTTAGTGCAATGAAGACGCTCCAAACCACCACCATACTGTGCTTACTTGCCAGTGTTTTGCCACTTGTCTAAGATTTTTAAGGAGGATGAGGCATGTATAAAAGTGACAATCCCAAAGTAGTTATGAAAATGATATCACTATGCTATCCTATTTTACCTTATGTGGTTTTTAATGTTAAAAACATTAGAAGATCATAGCATGGAAATTATAGCTAATTTAATGAAATAAAGGCTGCATCAGTTACTTTACTTGCTGCTGTGACCAAATACTTGACAAGAAGAAGCTTTAGGAAGAAAGCGTTTATTTTGGTTTACAGTTTCAGGGTTCGGTCCATTATGGTGGAAAGGTAGGATAGAATGAGCAAGAAGCCAGTTGGTCACATTTCATCCATAGTCAAGAAGCAGAGAACAAACAGGAAGTGGGGCAGAGTTATAAAACCTCAAAGCTCACCCCCAGTGACCCACTTCCTCAAGTAAGGCTATATCTTCTGAAAGTTCTACAACCTTCCCAAACAGCATTACTAGCTGGGGACCAAGTGTTCAAAAACATTTGACATAAGTCAGATGTGGTGGCGCACGCCTTTAATCCCAGCACTTGGGAGGCAGAGGTAGAAGGATCATTGTAAGTTCGAGGCCATACTGAGACAACATAGTGAATTCCAGGTCAGCCTGGGCTACCGTGAGACCCTACCTTGAAAAAAAATTGATGTTCCACATTAAAATAACAAAAAAAGGCAAAAGTTGAAAGGATGTAGTCCAGTTGGCCACTACGCTGCATGAATGCAACTGAGGCCATTTGGATTCTCACTGAACATTATGATGCATTTTTAACTGTGTCTTACTATTTTTTTATTTCAAGTGGGAGTTTGGTAAGCAAGTGCTTCATGCTTTTGTATGCACACGGGATGATTAATAAAAACGTCCTATCTGTAGCTAGTTTGTTTATTGCTTTCTACTTGGTACTGAAGCAATTGCATGGGGGAGTAGGAGAAAGCAAAGAACTAATGCGGAGATCTCAGGTAAATGAAGGAGGGTAGGGTGAGAGTGGTGTCAGGAGGGTGATCTGTGGAGGCTGCTGGGAGGAAAAAGAAACACACACACAGAGAGAGAAAGGAGCAGGCCGAGATACACAGGTGGAGGGGCAGCCAGAGGAGTGGCAAAGAACAGCAAATGGAATGTGCAGAAGCAAGCGGTAGAAGAGGTGGGAGAGCCACCGGGCGAGAACAGGTCTGAGGACTCCCTGTGGTAACTGCCTGTACTTCCTCTGTGATTGAAATAGAGCAAATGTAAGCCTACTGCAGGCTGGTTCATGAATGAAAAAGTCATTTGACAAGTAGCAGATTTGCCCCGTTGGGTTAAATTTCTTTAGTTTCTATCTAGTCCATTGCTCTCAGATTCTGAACTTGGGTCCTGAGCTGCATTAATCATCACTTAATATTAATATGGAAATGAAGTTACCCTGTTGCAAGTCCCAGTTTTAATCAGTAAGTAATTATGAAAATCAGTCTTAATGCCGTGGAAGGGTTTTGCTTTCCAGGCAATAATTAAACCTCTCCATGTTCCCTGGGTGGTTGATTTTTCTTTTTTTCTTCTTTCTTGTTATGTATGTGTTTTCCTCCCTGAACTTTCTGCAGGTGGGGAAAGAGAACAAGTTGCTGACTGAGGGTTCATTGCTTGAGGCAGGCAGAGTCCCATCAACAGGAGAAGGGAATGAGCTGGATGGTTTAGAGCTGCAGATGATGAAAATGACGACCAGCTGCTTTCTCCTAGCAAAAAGGGAAATACTTCATTTTTAAAAAGTGTGACTAGAACCTTAAAACTCCAGTTGTTTCATGGGAGGATTTTTGAGACAAACATTAAAATGTGGAGTTAAGTCTCCACCTTCAATGAGAAGCCACCAAATGCTTGCCCGTTTCAGCTTTGGGACAATAAACATTTGTTTAAAAATAGCAACACAAGCAGGGCATGGTGGTGCATGCCTTTAATCCTTGCACTCAGGAGGCAGAGGTAGGGAGATTTCTGTGAGTTCGAGGCCACCCAGAGACTACATAGCGAATTCTAGGTCAGCCTGGGCTACAGTGAGACCCTGCCTTGGGGGCGGGGATGGGGGGAACAACACCCATAAGACAAAACAAAGAAACAAATAAAAGCAACACAGGCTGCAGCTGCCGAGTAAAATTGAGCCCAAGAAACTTGCAGGTAACATGGCCCATTGTTTTCTGCTGTCGTTCAAGGCAAGGCTAGTTTGAAAGTCCTTGACAAAGGAGGCCTTTAAGGACCAGCTGCAGAAGTAGATGTCCTTCTTCAACTCTGTCTGCTCCAGGTGCAAGTTTCTCAGCAGGATGCTTAAAAAGTAGTATCCCTTCAGGCATTGAATGCATTGTAAAGGGCAGGAGGGTTGCCACATAAAAGACAGGACACTTAGTATAAAAAAAATTATTTGTTGTTTTTCTGAAATTGGACACTGAGTGTCCTGTTTGCATTTGCTAACCCAGAGAGAGTCACCTGAATTAGTGATAGACTACCAGACCCAGTGATCTCAGTTGGACAGTAATTAAGCCTACCCTTCCTATGGCTGTGACAAGTTCATCTACTCTAGGAACATAGTACCTTCTAGAAGGTAGAGTAGATGTAACAGGAAGTAACTGTAAAGGAAGAATTTGGTGGAGTTCCTGGATTCAGTATCATCAGATGTAAATGAAGTTGTAAAGTAAGCAATACAAACAGCCTCTTAAGGGCTGGAGAGATGGCACAGTGGTTAAGGCACCTGCCTGCAAACTTAATGACCTGGGTTTGATTCTCCAGTTCCCATGTAAAGCCAGATGCACAAAGTGGAGCATGCATCTGGAGTTAGTTTGCAGGGAGTGGCTAGAGGCCCTGGCGTACCCATTTCCTCTCTCTGCCTCTCTCTGCTTGCAAATAAGTAAATAAATAATTAACTTTTTTAAAGCCTCTTCAATCAATTAGACAGCATTACCAATTTGGGGGAAAGTCAGTGGCCATTGATTCATTAGTGAGCAATACAAGCATGCTTTATGTAAATGCTGGAAGCTAAACACCGGCAGTTTTCTTGGGGTATTTGCTCACTCCAGCATGTATCCACATGGTTCTCAAAGCATAGACACCTGTGTTTAATGAAGAGTTGACCATTATGTTTTTTGTTCCTTTGAGGATCTTTCAAAGACCTAAAAAATAAACTTTGTCCTCTGATTTTGAGGTGAGGAATACAGGCACATCTGAGTCCCGGCCTCATGCTCTTCCTAAATGGCTTCAGCGCGTCTCTGTGAGTGATTGCCAATATTACATGTCCTGACTTCTGCTGTGGGTGCTTGATACCTGAGTTTGATGAAGTGGTAACTTTTGCATTCCTAGACTGATTTTGATTCATGTTTTTGAAATCTTTCTTTCCTGTATGAATTGTATAGGATATGACCAAGGACTTTTTTAAAGTGGGTTTGAGGGCTGGAGAGATGGCTTGGCAGTTAAAGTGCTTGCCTGCAAAGCCTAAGGACCCATGTTTGACTCTCCAGGTCCCACATAAGCCAGATGCACAAAGTGACGCAAGTACACAAGGTGGCACATGCTCACAAGGTGGCACACACATCTGCAGTTTGACTGTAGTGGCTGGAGGTCTTGACGCACCAATTCTTTCTCTCTGACTCTTGCATAAAAAAATAAGGCCAGTCTTGCCGCAAAAAAATAAAATAAAAGTGGGTTTGAAGTCTCCTATTGCTGTTGAAAATGAAGCTTATTTACTGTGTGTGAGTGCATTGACACATGATATATATTTATGTTTACACACACACACACACACACACACACATATGGTTTTTATTTTTATCATACTGTTTTGTTATAGTGGACACTTTAAGATTAATGTGAGATGGCAGGTCTTCAATACATGGCATGTCCTACCATTTTAAAAGGCTCCAAAATCCTTTTTCACATATTGAACTGTCGCAGCAATGATCAGTAGCTTTGAATCCCTCCTGCATTTCTGACCAGCTGCCAAAACAATTGATTAAGTTAATGGTTCCTGAGGCCAGTAGCACCATCCACATACAACGGGCTGCAAGCTGAGAGTCTGCTGCCTGTCCCTGGTGCCATGTGACATCTCTGCATTGCCCAGGAGCCTTCTCTCAGAAGAGCTATACCAGGCCCAGCAGGAGTGCAACCATGTTCCTTATTGCTCAGAACTGAGTAGTGAACTCTAAGACTGGCAGGTGCCATCCTCTGAGAGTCATGGAGTCCTAACAACCAGCCCATCCTGGGGGGATGTTCTCGGATAGCTGTGTGAGGCATAGGTAGTCCTGGATGGAATGGCTCCTTTTATGGGGCATGGATGCTCTTGACAACAAGTCTTAAACTCTGAGTCTTTTAAAACCTTCTTTTCTCCCGAACTACGAAGGTAAGTAGCTCTTAAGATGTGAGCACTCCTTCTTGTCCAGCATTATTCACTTGGAAGCTTGTTGGCCTTATCTCAACACAAAACAACACCACACCGAACAATCCCGTCCCATATGGGCTGGGCTGTGAGTTGCCGAGCATCCAGCATAGAAGTAAAACAAACAAAAATCTGCCTCCTCCTGCTACTGCTATCCTCACTGCCCGGGGCATGGCTCTCCATTGCGCTTGAAACCCATGCTCCTGTTGTTTGGCCTAACCTTGCGCATGCTGGGCGCTTGTAGGGCAGAGCTAGGTCTCCAGCTATCCACACTCAGGCCTCTGAACAATAGGTCCTGCTGCTCTCACCTGGACTTGACACTCATTAGCATGCCATTGGCAAGAGAGGCCTCCAGAAGCCTGCCAGCTTCTCAGCTACTCATTCACCATGACCCCACACCAGGGGACCACTGGAACCCTGAAGGGGACCGCTAGTGGTCAGTTGTCTCTAGTGTGCAAACTTTCCCTCCTGCGCCCCATGGAGGTACTGTCTGTTGAGTGACAGCACAGCTCGGACGCTGGAAACGTGAAGGCATGCGGGAGGGGTGGGGAGAGGGCGCCACGGGCAGCCTCACAAGTCAGCTGCTCAATGAGGAAGTTAGCATTAGCTAGTAGAGGTGCTGAGGTTTAGATCAGGCTTGGCAAGCCATCTTGCAGAGTCGAGCCCGTTGTTTCAAGGCACAAGGGCACCAGGCCAAGGAGTTAAGCGCATCCAAAATCCTACTCATATGCTGCCTGGCAGAAGGTTATATTGGCCCAGAGGAAAGGAAGCCTTTCACATAGTCACATAGGCACTGTCCTCTCTCTAAGCTGTATACATGGCAAGGATCAGCTGCCCAAACTGACTTTTTTTTTTTTTTTATTTAATCCAGATGCTACGGTAGCATTTCAGCCTTGTGATGCTTCCTTCAAAGTCATGGGAGTAGGTCAGACTTTTATGGGACTTGAGACTGTCTTTACCTCAGGGCTTAGGAGATAGGCTGCCAATGAAATCTTGGGGGATAGCAACTCCCATGACAAATTGCTTTCCAGTGCATATAAATGCCACATATAACAGGTTCTTCCTTTTTAACACTGAGCAGAAAATACTAGTTTGTTAGAAGGGACTATCAGCCAGTACTAGGTACACCTTAGACACCCCAAAGGGAGAGCTGAGTGTAGATCCAGGGCTTGTGCTAAAATTCTTTGTTATTTACTAACAGTTTCAGCATGTGTTTTCTGCCTGCCTCCCTCTCTCCTTCCCTCATCCCTTCTCCCCTTTTCTCTCCTTCCCTTTGCTTGCTTCCTTCCTCCTTCCTCCCTTTCCCACTCTGTCTTTTATAATTATCTTCCACCTTTATCTAGAGATTCTACTTTCCTATTCAAAGAAGGGGAGGAATATTTTTAAAATCTTTTCTCTTTAAAATTTTTTTATCTTTTATCTTTAAAACATTTAATTTTATTTATTTATTTGAGAGTGGTGGGGACAGATAGATGGGTAGAGACAGAGAGAGAATGTGCTCTCCAGGGCCTCCAGCCACTGCAAATGAACTCCAGATACATGTGCCATCTTGTGCATCTGGCTTACTTGGATCCTGGGGAATTGAACCTGGGTCCTTTGGTTTTGCAGGTAAGTGCCTTAACCATTAAGCCATCTCCCCAGCCCAGGGAGGAATATTTCTTAAATAAACATATAAAAGAGTTTCTTTAAGAATAGTAGGTAAGTAGTAATGATGGGCCACCCTAGTTGCTTTGTAAATTCCAAGTTGTCCGTGTTATGGACTGTAATTAGGAAACATGGATTTAGTACAGAGACCTATTGTGAAGTGGAATTAATGTGAGGAAGAGTGACCCTCATGGAAATGGAGGTTTCTGATGATTTATTTTAAGAAGCAAGTAAACAGAAACTTGCACTGTTGTGAGAGGGATTTGGTTCAGATGCACAAGTGCTCATGCTTATCTCTCTGTTTGTGTGTACTTGCTCCCTAAACACACGCTGAGAAATTGACCTGTGGTCTATCTGAGCTCCTCAGGGTGCAGCTTAGAAGATGCAGAAGAAAGGAGCTAGTTAGGGTAAGCAATTACCCCAGCATTTCTTCTGTAGGGAATGGATGGCTGGTGGAAGTGAAAGAGTTCTAGGAGGGGAACACATCCACTGACTGATTCTTGACTCAGGCTCCCTTGCTGTGTCCTTCTCGTTTGTTCTGTCTCCGTCCTTCTCAGTCCTGAGTGTACATATACCCAGAACCCACCAATGCCTCAGCTCTGCAGTCTGTGTTGAACAGCTTCTGTGGAGGCTGCTCAGTGCGGGCACAGGCACGGACCAGACAGGGAACTCAGAGCATTGTTCTCAGTCCCCTTTCATGAAATGACACATCCTGCTGTCAAAATCACTGTGGTGAAAGCATTGTTTGGTATCCAGTGGCAACATCCATTTGCATTTACATAAGGGGAAAAAAAAAGTGTTGTCTGATATAATCTCAGAAAACTGCTGCTACAGGTCTTTGAAACAATTAGTTTAGACTATTTCACAGAGCATTAAGCTTAACAATGCCAGTCTGTTCCTAAATGCTGTTTAAATTTTCTGATTGAGGCTGAATTTTAGGTTGGCAAAAGGGCAACCTCAAATAGACAGTCTCGTGTTATTTTTTATTTTTGAAAGAGTGACAGAGAGCGAAAGAGGTGGGGTATGTGTGTGGAGATTGGGTACACCAGGGCCTTTCAGCTACCATGAATGAACTCCAGACACGTGCACCTCCTTGTGCGCATGTGCAGCATTGCACACTTGCGTCACTGTACGTCTGGCTACATGGGACCTGGAGATTTGAACATATATTCTGGCTTTACGGGACCTGGAGATTTGAACATGTGTTCTCTCCAGCCTTCATCTTACTATTTTTAACAGCTTTTTAGAGATATAGTTGACCTATGATAAACTGTCCATATTTAAAACATAATTTGCATATATACATATGTCTGTGAGGCTATAAGAACAATCAGGATAATGAACCCATCTTCACCCCAGAATGTTTCCTTATGACCCATGGAAATCCCTACGACCCAGACCACTGTGTCCCTTTTTCCTGGCAGGGAAGTACATGTTTCCACTGTAGTTTGTGTATTCTAGAACCTTGAGTTAAGCCCACAGTGTCTGCCCTGTCTGGCTTCTTTCACTCCAGGTGATTATTGTGAGGTTCATGCATGTTGAGTATATCATAGCTCATTCCATCCTGCTGCTGAGTAACATTCCATTGGAGGGTGATAGCACAATTTGTATCCATTCACCTGTTGATGGACAGTTTTGTCATCTCAGCTTTGGACTACTACAGGGAAAGCTGCTTCTTGCATTTGTGTACAAGTCTTTGTATGGGTGGAGTATATAGATAATCTTTTGGGGGGATCAGTAGCCAGGAGTGCGTATGGTACTTGTGAAGATACTGTAGCAGTGTATTAGATAGCTAAGCCAATTTAAGAAACTGCCTCACGTTACCAAGAAAAACAGTTTTATTTTTTCTTCCCATCATCAGTGCGTGAGAGTTCTAGTTTCTCTGTATCCTTACCAATACACAGTATGCTAGCCATTTTATCACATTTTGATTTGTACTTACCACTTTGTGTGCTATGTATTATTTATGTGTTTTCTTTGGTAAGGTGTCTGCCCATTTATGAGTTGTCTTATTTGCTCTTTCATTTTTGAGGATCTTTAAAAATTCTGCATGCAAGCCTTTTATTAGCTATATGTTGTGCAAATACTTCTAATAGTATCTCTCAAAGAACTGAAGTTTTAAATTTTGATAAGACTCAGCTTATTAGCTTTGTAAAGAATGGATCCTTTGAGCTAGGCATAGTGGTGCATGCCTTAAATCCCAGCAGTTGGGAGGCAGAGGTGGAAATTTCACCATGAGTTCAAGGCTACTCTGAGACTACATAGTGAATTACAGGTCAGCCTTGACTAGAGTGAGACCCTATCTCAAAAACAAACAAACAAACAAACAAAAAACAAAAAAACGGAGGAATAGGAAGAAGAGGAGGAAGAAGAGAGATCTTTTTGGGTAATTGAAATCTTTTGTTAGCCTAAAGTCACAAAGATTTCCCTTTCATTTTTTCCTAGGAGTTTTATAGTTTCACATTTTGCTTTTGGTTCTGTGGCATATCTGGTGGTTTGAATCAGGTGTCCCCACATGAACCCATGTGTTCTGAATGCTTGGTTCCAGCTGATATCAACTTGGTAGGGGGAGCCTTGCTGGAGGAGGTATCTTGCTGGGGGCAGGTTTAGGACTATTTTAGCTAGCTCCTCCTCTCCAGAGATCAGCTCACTCTCCTGCTGCTGTTTCCCATCTGCTGTGACAAGGTAGATGATGTCTCGCCTCTGCTCATGCCTTGCTTTTCCTGCCATCATGAAGTTTCCCCTTGAAAATGTAAGTCCAAGTAAATTTTTTCCTTCTGTCAGCTGCTTTGGGTCAGGTATTTTGTCCCAGCAATGAGAAAGTAATGGCCACAATGTATTTTGAGTTGGTTTCCTCATATGAAGTAAGATATAGTTCCAACTTTTCACAAATTTATATTTGTCCCAGCACCATTACTGGAGAATCTGTCCTTGTCTCCATTGCATGACCATCACATATTTGTCAGAAATCAGTCATATGTACTTTCCAGCACACATCTGTTTCTGGACTCACGTCGCAGCGAGCTTGTGCTGGGCTGTCTTGATGACTGCAGCTATGCAATACGTCTTCAAATCAAATTGCTTTTGCCATTTTGGCTCCTAATCAGCCTGTCTCTTTCTACAAGAAGCCTAGTAGGGTTATGGTTGGAAGTTAAATCTGAACGCTGATTATGGGAAGTGCTATCATAGTAATAAGTGGCTTCCCATGCACGAACGGGGCTGTATGGCTCACTCTTCATTTTCTTTACTCTTCTCCAGCAGTGTGATATTTTAGTCACCAATCTTGTCATATTTTTGTCAAACTTATCCTTCAGTGTTCCTTTCAAAATTGCATAGTAAATGATACTGTTATTTTAAAAATTAAATTTTTTATATGTAATTTTATAACTGGCATATAGGAGTACAGTTAATTTTGGTATATTGTTATTGAATCTGATAACCCTGGTTCTGTTCCTCAGTGACCATGTAAATCCAGATGCACAAAGTGACACACACATCTGGAATTCGTTTGCAGTGGCAAGAGGCCCTGGTGTGCCAATTCTCGCTCTTTCTCTCTCAATAAATAAAATATTAAAATGTTAAAAGCATGTGTGTGTGTGTGTGTGTGTGTGTGTGTGTGTATGTACACGTGAGCATGTGTACATGTATGCATGTGTTGTTAGGGATTGAACCAAGGGCCTTTCAAATGCCAGGCCAGTATTATACCACTGAGCTATATTCCAAATCTTTGGTTTTCAAGGTCAAAGTCCAGGCTGGCCTTGAACTTCCAACCCTTCCACCTTAGTCTTTGTAGTGGTATTACAAGTGTGCTCTATCACACCCGCCAGAATTTTCTTCTTTTAGTCACATTTCTTGTGCTTTAAAATCTGTTAAGATTACAGTTGTCATCAAATTAGAAAAATTTTAGCCAATATTTCTTCAGGTGTCTTTTCTCCACTCTATCCTTATTTTTAAAATATTTTTATTTTTATTTATTTATTTTTTAGAGAGGAAGAGAGAGAGAAAGACAGACAGACAGACAGACAGAGAGGAGAGACAGACAGAGAATGGACATGCCAGGGCCTCTAGCCGCTGCAAACCAGCTCCCGATGCTTGTGCCACTTTGTGCATCTGGCTTTATGTGGCTACTGGGGAGTCAAACCTGGGTCCTGTGACTTTGCAGGTAAGTGCCTTAACTGCTAGGCCATCTCTCCAGCCCTCCATCCTAATTTTTGAGAGAACTCAAATTACATGGATTTTCGGCTGCTTACTGTGTTAGTAATCTTTCCATTCCTGTGATAAAATATCTAAGATCAACAAATTCCAAAGAAGAAATATTTATTTTGTATCAAGGTTTCAGAGGTTTTACTCCATGGTTTACCTAGGGACCTTGGGGCCTGTGATGAGACAATCCATTATAGCAGCAGGGATGTGTGGCAATTAGGAAACAGAGCTAGAGGAAGGGCTGGGGTTCCAATACCCTTGCCAATGGCACTCCCAGTGACCTACTTTCTCCAGGAGGCCTTACCTCCTAAAGTTTATTCACCCCCCCAGTAGTGCTACCAAACCTTTCACTTACGACCTTCTGGGATCATTTAAAATACAAACTTTAATATCTCCCTGAAGCTTTATTATTTTTTGTGAATACACAGCCTTTGTTTCAATATTTATTTTTGACCTGCATAGGAAATGGCTGTTATGATAATTCATTGTTTTATGCCGACCTCCATCTTGCCCACATTATTCTGAATGTTCACTAAGGCCTCACACTTGGAGGTGTGCAATCCACCCGTCCATATTTCATGAAACACTTCATTGTATTATTCAATATTTGGTGAGTAGCTCCCTAAAGGTTGCCTTTAGTTTACTGATGCTATTTTCATTTTTAAGAATTGTATTCCCTTCTTTGTTTCAGTTTGGGCAGTTTCTTTTGCTACATTGTCTAGTTCATTAATCTTCATTCTGCAATGTTTAATTAGCCTTTGATTATATCTAGCCGATTTTTTCATCTCAGATGTTATAGTTTTATTTTGTAGAGTTTTGGTTTGGGCTTTAAAGTTTCTATATAATTTTGTTTAACTTTTTGGACACAGGGAGTACCATTATTATAATTTTATATTATTGTCTACTAATTATAACATTTGTGTTTTGAGTGGTTTGAATTGGTTGGCTTTTTTTTTAAAAAAAATTAATTTATTAGTTTTCTTTTCAGCAAATACAGGCAGTTTGGTACCATTGTTTAGGCTCATCCAAAAAAAAAAAAAAAAAAAAAATGGAACGCTTCATGAATTTGCGTGTCATCCTTGCGCAGGGGCCATGCTAAACTTCTCTGTATCGTTCCAATTTTAGTATATGTGCTGCCGAAGCGAGCACTGGTTGGCTTTTTTGATAGGATGGTTGTGTTTTCTATTTTTTGTTATGCCTCATAATCTTTTCTTAGATGCTAAATATGGTGGATTATATTTTGTTGGGTGCTAGATATTTTTGTATTAGTATTCTTGAATTTTTTTCTAGAATGCATTTAAAATTTTGGAAAAAGTTCTTCACTTTTTGACATTCTTTTACTACTTCCTGGGCAGGACAATAGCAACATGTAGTCCAAGGCTAAATATCACCTGTGCTGTAGTTTAAGTTTAAAATGGCCCCATAGGCTCATGTGTATGAACACTCGTCTCCAGTTGGTGGTGCTGATTGGGAAAGCTTTAGAATCTTTACGGAGGAAATGAGTGACAGGAGGTGGGCATTGAGGTGTTATAGCTTGGCCCCATTTCCCATCTGCCCTTGGCTGGCCTCCTACTCCTGGGATGTATCCCTTTGAAACTGTAAGCCAGAATAAACCCTTTCCTTCCTTACTGCTTCTTGTCAAGTGTAATGTCACAGCAATGACGAAAGTAACTCATACACTCAACGATTAGGCAAAACCCTTTCCTCAGTTAGTCAATGAGTGCTTTCTAAATATGTGCAGTGCGGGATAGTACAGGGCTTACCTACCATTTATGACGTCTTAAATGCAATCCTCAGTGCCACTAAATAAATAGATAATAACTAACTACCTAACTAAATATATAAATAAAATGGGATGGACACCAGATTTAGAGTGGCAAATAAGACAAAAAGTCGTCTTATACTGTCGACATTCTATGGATAACTAAACCAGTAGTTACATGTCTGTAATATGAATTTTGAAGAAAAGTAAAGCAGCACGAGGAGAGAGAACAATGTTGAGTAGAATGGGTTAGAGTTGTGAGAGTCTGGGAAGAATTCAGTGAAAAGATAACAATTGAGCAGAGACTATCAGGGATTGGGAATGTAGCTCAGTGGTAGAGTATTTGCCTAGGATGCACAAGGCCCTGGGTTCAATACAAAGTACCAAATAAAAAGTGATTTCAAAGCCAGGCATGGTGGCGCATGCCTTTAATCCCAGTACTCGGAAGGCAGAGGTAGGAGGATTGCTGTGAGTTCAGGGACACCCTGAGACTCCATAGTACATTCCAGGTCAGCCTGGGCTAGAGTGAGACCCTACCTCAAAAAACCAAAATAAATAAATAAATAAATAAAAATAAAATAAATAAATTTTAAAAAGTGATTTCACTTACAGAAAACCTTTTTAAGCTTTCATTTGGTGCCAGACTTAAAGTCTGCATGCCAGATTTGTAAAGTGGATGGCTTGTGAAAACAGTCCTGTGATAGAGGTGGTGGTGTGGGGGGGGCGGGGGGGCAGGGGCTTTGTCTGTTACCAGAGCCAGTGGTAAATAGGGCTTGAAAACTGCTAGATGGAGTCTAGTGTTATCTCACTCTCTGGATAGTCTTTCTTTCTTTTTTAAAAAATATCTTTATTTACTTATTTATTTGTTTGACAGAGAAAGAGGGAGAGGGAGGGAGGGAGGGAGAGACAGAGGCGGGGGGGAGGGGGGAGAGAATGGGCGCACCGGGGCCTCCAGCCACTGCAAACGAACTCCAGATGTGTGCGCCCCTTGTGCGTCAAGGCTAATGTGGGTCCTGGGGAATTGAACCTGGGTCCTTTGGCTTTGCAGGCAAACGCCTTAACCACTAAGCCATCCCTCCATCCCTGGACTGCTGTAACATTAAGGGGAAAGAGCTGCCAAGAACCTTTTGTGGGGGGCTCTCTCTCTGGTTTGGCAAACTCTCTCCTGACTGGTTTTTATCTTGTTCACCACATTTGCATATACCTAGCCAATCAGAGCCCACTTGAATCTATATAAAACTCTAGGCACAGCATTTCCCCTGGAAACTCTGCACTTGGTTTCCCTCTCTGCTAGCATCCTGTGGCCGCCAAGAGCTATTGCTTTTATAGACTTGTTCATGACAGCGACCTGATCTTGGCCAGCATCCGGTGGCCACCATGAACTTAGAGGTGACAGTTTTATCTGTGAGCCTTCTTGGCTGGCATCCTGTAGCTGAAGAGAGCTTACAACTGTCACTTTCATTTTTGTCTGGAAATTCCCTATAGGCTGGTAGCCAGTGGCTGCTGAGAACTTGTTACTTTATTTTTAATTTTATCTATCTATCTATCTATCTATCTATCTATCTATCTATCTATCTATCTATCATCTATTTATCTATATCATCTATCACCTACCTACCTACCTATTTGTCTATTTTTGAGTGTGTGTGTGTGTATGTATGTGTGTGTGTGTGTGTGTGTTTCCCTGGTCTGTGCTCCTCTTTACTGAACTGGGGTTGCAGTTATGTGAGGCCACACCCAGCTTTTCATGGATTCAGGAGATTTGAACCTGGGCATTTTCAGGCCCCTCAGGCTCTCTTGCATACTCCAGAAGCTCATTTAACTGTTGAGCCATGCCTCTGGCCCTTACTTCACTCTTGAGTTGTCATTTCCAGGTGACTAAAATCCTCCTCACTTGGTTCACCCTTCCTTGTCCATCCACTTCATTCTTTGTGGTGGTCAGACAAGAACCCAGAAGAGAAGAAAAACAAACCTTGCAACCCCAGTGGGCCTGTTTTTGGGTGTCATTACTTTGAGTCTTCTTTCACTTTGAGAGCTATCCCATTTTTTGTTATAAACTATATGATCCCCTTATTTCAGGATTATAGAACCCTTATAAATAGTTCCAAGAACTTAATACTTTTGGATGGTGGTGTGCAAATATTTATTATTGCAATGGTCGATTGGCCAATGAGATTAAAAGGATGTCAAGGTCAGTTTCCATGTTCAGAATTCCATGATAAAAGTGACAAATAACATTCCTATGGGAAGAGATTGTAACTGTGAAATTTTCCATTCTGCCTAAATGGGTAGTAAGTATAAGGATGTATTCCTGCAGACCAGAAAATGTATTAAATAAAATGTATTGCAAACCATTAGGCTCTGTAAAGTCTCTCCATGCATATAATCCTGTTTGAGGCTCACCATGCTCTCTAGTTTTTTTTTTTTTTAAATGGATATGAGGATTTCTACTAACTGACAAGGGAATAAAATCCAGTTTTCTCATGCTTTTTCCATGATAACATACCTCTGGGAGTTGTTTCCACATGCCCTGACAGGACTTTCAGTGACTAGGACAGGGTGATTTGAAGTGGCTTCCTGGAGTCAGCTGTAAGACGCCTTTCTTTGGAGCTAAGTTGTGTTCACTATAGAAAGTACATTGGCCGCATAAGATACTGCAAAGATGTGGAGTTTGAGCTGAGCTTGCTGGCTTATTTCTGAGGTAGGCTAGGGGCTGCTTGGCTACTATCATGAGACCTCAGTATGTGCCACTTACCTTGACATTGGAAACCCCATCCCTTTGTCTTTTCCTCAAAGGATAGGGAATCTTTGACCAGACTTCAAGGATTTGACCTGACACCAGCTGAGGTTCTTGCTTAGCACTTCATGCACACACCAACTCTGAAATTAAAAATTATAGTTTAGAATGTAAAGATTGAAAAAAGAAAGAAGAGCTAACATCTAATCACCCTTTCAACTCTTGAATACACACTCTTTGCAGGAAAAAGTCCTAGCACTCTAAGTAATGCTTTTTTTTTTTTTTTCTCAGTGCCAAGTGATATTTCATTTTTATCTAGGAATCTAGGGTTTTGATACATAGTTCTTTAGAAAAAGTGTTAGCATGTTGTGCTGCTGAATGAAGTAACTCATGGTAAAGAACCCCCCCCGCCCCCACCCCAGCCCAGTGTAGCTCCTTCCTGCTGTCTTAAAACCCTACCAAGACCCCACATATCTGAGAGAAGAAAATTGTACCTTAAGGCTTAACACATAAGTCATAAAGGCTGGTCTCTTTTAAAGCTGGGCTGTCAGCAGCCTGCAAATTAGAACTGTAGGGAATGTTGAAACTTAAAGTTCATCTTTAACATGAAGGGGAGAGCTAATCTTCAGTGACAGATGCAGAGACAGGAGACTCAAGGATTATTAGGAAAATCCAACCTCCTTCCATCCTGAGCCTTCTTGGCTCTCGTAAGCATTTTCCAGTCAGTGCCAAGAATATGTCTGAAGGATTTCATCTCAGCTGTCTCAAAGGCCTCCTTTTGCATAATAAACTTGCAGAATCAAGGAATATTATTTCCTATGATATATTTTGTATATATCATAATATCCACAGATATTAGTGACTGTAATGATTTTTCCTTGTTAATATCAACATGGTCTTGTGAAAAGAGAGCTCAAGCTAGGACACAGTCCTAAGTCATGTATTACAACTAATCTGTTAAATTGATGATTTTATGATGCATAGTTTTGTATGTACCTTGTCTACCTTATTGGGATAATTTCATGGTTAAATGACTATTAGATGTCAGATCCTTCAACCAGAGTGCTGGTTGTGGTATAGACTTACATTGCTCACCTGTATTTAGTTGATCATGTGGAAAGATTCATTGCCCTGCTTTGTCAGATCATGTGACTGGCCAATGTGTTGTGTTTAACATGAGTCACTTCTGTGCCAGGTCATTAAGTTGCTGGTATGAGACCCTTTTGAACTGTCATTCTGTGCTTTAGTAATTATGAAAATGTATTTCCATAGTTTAGAGCTGTCTGGGATTCTAAGACAATACTTGGGGGCTAGGATCTGAGAGAGGTGCTTTGACCCACAGTAGACTTTGAGTTATAACCAGTGTACCTAGACTGAGTTAGATCATTAAGGTTGAGAAGTTATGTTATAGCAGCACAGCCATGCTTGTTCTGACTACTCTTAAGTATAAATAAGCCATAAGACTATTACTCTGATTATTAGTCTTAAGTCCTTTATCTCTGTTCTAATATTTATCATTAGTTATCTGGTGTACCATTTCCAGATACCTAATGGATTTGAATGTGATAACTTTGATTCCTTTTCTATCCCCTTACCTCCAAGCATCTATAATGTCCTATTGGATGCAGCCTGGAAGAACAAACTATAAACACTTATATTGAAAATTTGCAACTTAAAAGGTTGAAGAGTAAGTTCAAGAAACGCTTTTGTCTGACAGGATGAATGAACTCAGACATTTATTGACAATAGAAAGAGAAATCGGATCGTGTGCTGTTATCAGGGATTCTACATTGCAAAATCAAATAAGTCTTCAGTTTTTATCTCACTTTCCTTACAAGCACGATTTGGCATATTTTGTTGCTCTCTCTGCTATGGTATGGGTGTGGTCTGCCCTCCAAGGGCTCCTTGACTATCAGGTGTACTCTCAATGCTTTAGGAAGTAGAGAAGGATCCACCTGCTGGGAGGTCCTTAGGTCATTATGTTGCTGCCCTTGGGAAGGATAAAACAGTTCTCTTAGGACCCCCCAAAGTACAAGAGTGAATTGTTAGGAAACTCTGATCCTGCCCCCTGAATTGTTCTCTGGCTTCCTGCCTTGTGATATAATCTCTTCCTCTGTCCTGCATGACAAGGTGATGCCATCAGATCTGGTGCCATGCTATTTGGATTTCCAGTCTCAAAACTATGAACTAAATAAAAAATCTTTTATTTAGAAATTGTACAGTGGGTGGTATTGTGTTATCAAACTACAACTCTCTTAATTCTTGTCTTCCTAGATTCCAGAAAGTTCTTATTTTCTTCTTGTCCCAGTAGGCAATCCTTCATAGAATCCTCCTCTTTTTGCATTGCAAATACTAGAATATTCTAGAGCATAGACTTAGAATTCATTTCTTTGAATCTCTCAGCCATCTCTGCTTACTGTTTTACTATTGAGTGGTTTATTTTAATTGATTTATCTGCTTTCTTGTACATAAAGAGTAATAACCCTGTTTATCCCACATTGCTGATAATTTCCCTTATCAGTTATTAGATCTTTATAGTTTTCCATGTAAATTAATTTTTTTTAATATTTACATATTTTTTGTGAACACCAGATTGTTGTGCTACTTTTTGTGTCTGGTTTACATGGGTGAGTGGCATAGGATTGGAGCCCAAGCCGCAGGCTTTGTAAACAATCACCTTTAACTACTATGACTTATTCCTAGCCCCAATTTTACTTCTCATAAAATCAAATATGTCATTAATGGTTTTAGAATTTGGGATTAATGTCGTATTTTGGTCAGTTGTCCATGTGTGAAATGGTTGTTCTTAAGTTACAAGAGTGCTTTCCGGGGCTGGAGAGATGGCTTAGCGGTTAAGCGCTTGCCTGTGAAGCCTAAGGACCCCGGTTCGAGGCTCGGTTCCCCAGGTCCCACGTTAGCCAGATGCACAAGGGGGCGCACGCGTCTGGAGTTCGTTTGCAGAGGCTGGAAGCCCTGGCGCGCCCATTCTCTCTCTCCCTCTATCTGTCTTTCTCTCTGTGTCTGTCGCTCTCAAATAAATAAATAAAAAAATTAAAAAAAAAAAAAGAGTGCTTTCCGTGTGGAAGCCACTTCACTTCGCAGAGCAGAGTATGCTGCTTGTCTGTCTGTCAGTGCATGCCCATGTTCTTGAGCTACATGGTGAAGGAACATGGCATGTCAGTTCATATTATTGACAGATTGCCCTACTACCATAATTAGCCATTGCTTTGTAACAGAGCACTTTAAATTCAGTGGTAAAAACTAAGTTGTTACATTCAGGTTCATATTGCTGGCAGAAATCACCTGACCAAGAGCAGCTTTTGGGAGAATAGGTTTATTTTGGCTTACAGACTTGAGGGGAAGCTCTGTGATGTCAGGGGAAACGATGGCATGAGCAGAGGGTGGACATCACCACTCCCCCTGCCAGTCAACCTAAGGTGGGCAACAGCAACAGGAAAGTGTGCCAAGCACTGGCAAGGGAAAACTGGCTGTAATACCCATAAGCCTGCCCCCAACAATACACTGCCTCCTGGAGGCATTAATTCCCAAATCTCCATTAGCTGAGAACCTAGCATTCATAACACCTAAGTTTTATGGGGGATACCTAAATCAAACCACCACACAAATAATCATTTATTATATTTTCACTCATAAGTACTTATTCTTTCCTTCAATCATGAATCTGTGGCTTGACTGGGCAATTCTAGATCCTTCCCTCATGTTGCATTACATATAGACCAGGGATATAGTAGAAGGTTTTCTGGGACTGGAATATATATATATTTTTTGTTTTTTATTTTATTTTTAATTTTTTTGTTTATTTTATTTATTTATTTGAGAGCGACAGACAGAGAGAGAAAGAGGCAGAGAGAGAGAGAGAGAGAGAGAGAGAGAGAGAGAGAGAGAGAATGGGCACGCCAGGGCCTCCAGCCACTACAAATAAACTCCAGATGCGTGTGCCCCCTTGTGCATCTGGCTAATGTGGGTCCTGGGGAATCAAGCCTCGAACTGGGGTTCTTAGGCTTCACAGGCAAGCACTTAACGGCTAAGCCATCTCTCCAGCCCTGGAATATATATTTTTAAGATGTTGTTCAAGGCCAGCATTTGGTCCTGGCCAATGGGTCCCTTTCTGTGTGGTGTTTTCATTGGGCTGTTTCAGAGGAAGCCATTCATGAGACCAAAGGAGTGACTTCAGTTTGACTTGGCTTTAGAAGTCTGCATCATTATTTCTATCTGATTGCATTGGCTGAGGAATGGACTATCTGGGCCTCCATGCATGCACTGGATATGAGCAGAGGCTACCAAAGGGGTGAAAACCAAAGAAGTATGAGGGGTTATTGTGGAAATTCTAGAAGCTGGCTATGACAATAACAGAAAAAAAAAATTTGTTTGAGATATATTCTTGGATTTAATATAGTTTTCAACAGAACAGAGGAATGCCTGCGGTTGAATCTGGGGTTGACCTGAAGTGCTGCTAACTTTACATGCTACTCAGCAGAAAGGAAATGGATAAATTTTTGTGAGCTGTACATGGGCCTCAGGTGTCTAAGACTACACAGTTGCAGTATCTTGTGGGACAATTTCTGTGTCTAACTTAGTTATTTTTGATCTTCATCTTACTCTGTATCTAAACATTTAAAACAGAATAAATCAGACAGGAGGCAAGAAAATGTTTAAAGAGATTATAAGTAGCTGCTGGTAACAGCAATAACTATGACATTTACCATACCTTTCTTATAAGTTTCATCTTTATATTATCTCCATTTTAAATGTGACAAAACTAACATTTAAAATAATCCAACTAAGACCATACAACAGACGGTTGATCTGAGACTTGAACCAGTGTGTTTCTGATTCCAAAGACCAATGTAAAGTCACTATCTCTCATTGTATTCTACACACACACACACACACACACACACACATACAATACTTGGGTATGAAAGTTGAAAAGCTAGAGAGTTGTATGTTAATTTGAAGAATCTATTAAGGTAAAAGATTCAGAAAAAAATATAATTCTGATCCAGGCGTGGTAGTGCACGCCTTTAATCCCAGCTCTCGGGAGGTAGAGGTAGGAGGATGGCCATGAGATTGAGGCCACCCTGAGACTACACAGTGAATTCTACGTCAGCCTTGACTAGAGTGAAACCCTACCTCAAAAAAAAAAACCCAAAAAATATAATTCTGAATATAAAACCACTTTGAAACTGAAAAGTGCTTTTATTTTATCTTTAATCTTTTTATTTTATTTAAAAATTTTTTTGTTTATTTTTATTTATTTATTTGAGAGTGACAGACACACAGAGAGAGACACACACAGAGAGAGAGAGAGAGAGAGAGAGAGAGAGAGAGAGAATATGGGCATGCCAGGGCCTCCAGCTGCTGCAAATGAACTCCAGATGCATGTGCCCCTTGTGCATCTGGCTAACGGGGGTCCTGGGGAATCGAATCTGGAACCTGGGTTCTTAGGCTTCACAGGCAAGTGCTTAACCATTAAGCCATCTCTCCATCCTTATCTTTAATCTTTTAATCTTGCCCAAGTTTACATGGAACCCAGGCTGGCCTCAAACTCATAGAAATCTTCCTTCCTCAGCCTCCCAAGTGATGGGATTAAAGGTGTGTGCCAGTATATCTAGCTGTGAAGTGTTTATAAATGCAAAATAGCAATGTTATTAATGTTATTCACCACAGAGAAATAGAAAAATGAATCATGTATGATTTCCTTATTTTTCTTCAGTCAAGTTATAGTACAGCAACTATTCATTAATCCTTACCTTATTAAAACAATATCAGCTTATCCAAGCAATATATTATGCATTGATATGTAATTAAATGATCATTTTCTTGGATATAAAATGGACAAAGAAATCTTTTTTATTTGAATTTTTTTTAATTGACAACTTCCATAATTGTAAGCAATATCCCATGGTAATTCCCCCCCCCCCCACTTTCCCCTTTGAAACTCCACTCCATCATATCCCATCCCCTTCTCAATCAATCTCTCTTTTATTTTGATGTCATGATGTTTTACTCCTATTATAATGGTCTTGTGTAGGTAGTGTCAGGCACTGTGAGGTCATGAATATACAGGCCATCTTGTGTCTGGAGGAGCATGTTGTAAGGAGTCCTACCCTTCCTTTGGCTCTTAAATTCTTTCTACCACCTCTTCTGCAATGGACCCTGAGCCATGGAAGGTATGACTGAGATATTGTAGTGCTGAGCACTCCTCTGCCACATCTTCTCAGCACCATGGTGCCTTATGAGTCATCTCAAGGTCATTGCCATCTGAAAAGAGAAGTTTCTCTAACCAAAAGTGAGAGTAGCATTAATATATGGGTATGAACATTAAGAGAACTGCTTACTGGACAGTTTGGTGAGCATAGTATATACATTTTAGGCAGACAGCAGCAGATGTTACAACTCTAGGGCTCATGACTACCCCTGTTGTAGGTTTTCAGTATCAGGGATGTATTCCCTCCCAGGGAGCAGGCCTCCAGTCAGATTAGAGGGTGGTTGGTTTCCCCCATAACAGGTGTGCCACTAGTGCACCCATTGGTTCATTTAGTCTGGCTGGCCAAATATAAGGCTTGCAGTGTCCACTGTTGGGTATCTTCACTGGTGATTTCTCTCTCTCCCATTGAACTGCATGCAGCTTGGCTTTTTCCAGCTTTGTGTTGGCTGGTCTACATGGAGTAGGTTTTCAGCTCAGCTCCAGCAGGATTTCTCAGAGTCCTTGCAGCCCAAGTATGTGGATTCTTGAGCAATAGGGTTTTACCATCTATGACTGGTGGGAAATCAAAAGCCTCAGCAATGGCCTGTAATGTTTTGGGGCATCAGGGACCTCCCTGACCAACAACTCACTGGAAGTTATCTCATCCCTGGCACTGAAAATTTTCTAGTAACAATCTATGTTTCCTGTGTATTCCATATGTATGAAATTGTATGAATTCCATATGAATTATTTATATCCTCTTAGATTTTGATTAACCCTCCTTCTACTTGCTCTTTACTCAATCTCTTCCCCTGACCTCACGTAGGCCTTTTCACCCCCATTAATCTCTTCTTCTGCTTACATATATACAATACCATCCTATTAAGTCCCCCCTCATTCCCTTTCCATTCCCTTTGTATCTCCTTTCTAGCTTATTGGCCTCTGATATTGAATTTTCTTTCTATATTTCAAATTAGTATATATTCTAGGCCAATAAGTGTTTTGATAGGCAGAGCTTGCTAAACTCAGTAATTTAGGAAGACATCAAACCATCAGTTAAGCATTAAGGCATAAAGAGCTTTACGTCTGTGGAAGCATTTGCTGTAATGTCAATACAGTGTCATATTTGTCCTCAATGAGAACACATTGCCTTTTTGACAATGGCTATTTAAAGAAAATAGGCCTTGGATAAAAGGAGAGAACATGTCTCTTGGATTTTCTTCTCTCTTGGCTTGTTCTTTGGTGGCATTAGCACATTAGTGGTGAACTCGATGTTGGTCTGGAGAGTGGGAGATGATATGCAGCCCTCATTACATCCTTGGCACCAGGCCCATAGACACTAGCAGCAAGAGCCTTGATTTTATTTTAAAAGGAGTTAGAAGAATGCGAAGAAGGTCATGACCATCAATCTGTTATCACTCTGCTAGATAGGATCTCTTTAAGAAGGCGTATGAAGCATATTTTAAAGCTTCCAGTGAGGGCCGGAATGACAATGTTCATCTTTCTACTTCCTAATGAAACTGTGTAATCTCAAAGACAGCCCACAGCTCTGCAAAACAAAACTTGTCTAAGAAAATGCTTTCATTTTAAATTGCCCCAGCTAGAGTCAGCAAATAGAGTCCGTAATACAATAAGGCATAGTATGAAAGTGAAAAAAAATACACTTTTTTTTTTTTAGTCTTGTGAGGATTTATTAACTTCAGGTTTTTATGAGGGGGTCAGTAGTCATCCATCCACGGTTGAGCAGAGTGTGGAAACCTGCTGACTGACTGGAAGGCAGAAGACAGTCTGAGGAGCCTTAGTCTTCCAGAGCGCTCTGCTGCTGTCACCAGCGGTAGTCAGGTCGTCCCTGGGCATTGTCTTAGGCCCTTTGTTCTGTTCCTTTTGCTTTCTATGTGAGGGATGATTTAGCAAAGAAATATATAGTATTTAGAGCCTGAATTCTCCAACCCAGAATTTAGTTTTGTGAAGCTTGATCTAACGTCTCTTTTTCAAAAGAAACGTGTGTGTGTGTGTGTGTGTGTGTGTGTGTGTGTGTGTGTGTCTGCATGCATGCATGTGCCATAGTGCATGTGTGGAGATCTGAAGACAGCCTCGAGGTGTTTGTTCTCCCCTTCCGCTTTGCATGAGACAGCGTATCCCTTGGTGCTTTTTTGTTTTTACTGTTTTGTGTGTGCCAGTCTGGCTGGCACGTGAGCTTCTGGATCTTCCGGCACTACCTCCCGTAGCCATAGGTACATTGAGATTATAGATGCTGGCACCACTGTGGGGAGTTGAGCACAGCCATCAGGTTGACAAGTAAGTGCCTTTAGCAGCCTCTTATCATATGTGTGTACATGATGAGGCTATTAAAGGCTTTATATATATACATATGGTATGTGTGCTCATGCGCATGCATATATATGTAATTAAAATTCTGATGCATGATCGAATCTGTTTTATTTATCATTATCAATATAATCTTTCTGCTGTTATAAAGTTGTTTTGTTGTTGTTGTTTGTTTGTTCTTTTTTTTGTTTTTCAAGGTAGGGTCTCACTCTAGCTCAGGCTGACCTGGAATTCACAATGTAGTCTTAGGGTGGCCTTGAACTCACGGTGATCCTTCTACCTCTCCTCTTAAGTGCTGAGATTAAAGGTGCGTGCCACCAGGCCTAGCTCAAGTTTTAATAATACTTCATAGTAGCCTTATAGTCCATCAAGTTGATACTCTACAGCTTGGCTATTCTCTTCCTCTTGGAAATTTAGGATGTAAGTTTTCCTCTACTAAAGATGACTTTGTAATAAATTCCTTCATAAGAGTAGCATTTTCATTTTTTTAGGTATTGCTTTCTAAAGCTGTTGTTTTGGGTTTTTTGTTTGTTTGTTTTTGTTTGGTACTGGGAATTAAACCTAGGCTAGTGCTTTGCCACTGATCTATACCCCTATCCCTAACAGCTCAGTATTTTAAAAGTAGATTTAGGATTGTCTGAGTTCAAGGCCACCCTAAGAAAAGAGGGAAAAAAAGTGGATTTAGAGAGTCAGTGCCATTTTGTTGTTTATACAATTTCTCTTCATAGATTTGCTATCTTGATAGATGACAAGGACTGTTCCTTCTTTCCTTATACTGTTTATTTTGGAGAGCTGAAACAAGTACTTAAGAGTAAACATAGTACACTTTGCCTGGTTAAATGAGATGATTGTTTCAGTATTGGGCACAGCAGGCCCATTGGTTTAGATGAAAAGGGTTTGGTGAATAACTGTTCCCAGAGGTGTGTGTTCAGGATTCAAGAGCAAACAAGGAACTATGTAAGTGGAAAGCTATGAAGGCTAGCCTGCGATAAGGGAGGAGTTGAGTACTGACAGCTATAGATATGGAGGAGGTGGAGCGTGCTAGGGCTGGAACGTGCAGGGACCCTCTTCCCCAGAGAAGGTTGACTGAGGCTTGAGAGAAGTGGGACGGAATGCCTCAACCTCCTTTAATCCTTTCTTCCTTCCAGCTTCTGGCCAGTATTCCCATTGTTTGAATGCAACCAGAATAATATGTCTGGGACGTCCTTCAGGGGTCTTATGGCTTGAATGTAAAGTGTCCCTAGAGGGTATGTGTTTACACACTTAGTCCCCAATTGGTGTTGCTGTTTTGGAAAGTTGTAGAACCTTTACAAGGTGAGAACTAGCTGTAAGAAGTAGGTCACTGTGGTGGGGGGCTCAAGATTGAGGGTTATAGTTGAGCCCCAATTCTATCCCTTAAGCTCCTGCCACCAAGCCTTCCTCATCATCCTGGACTATATCCTCTAACACTATGAGCCAAAATAAGTCCTTCTTCCCTTAATACTTGTCAGCTGTTTGATCACTAGGACAAGGTGTCAGTCTGCTGGGATAATCAGTGGTGGTGGAATGGCACAAAACAAAACAAAAAATAGCCTATGAAGTGATTGTTTAGTGGTTAAGGAGCTTACCTGTGAAGCCTAAGGACCCAGGTTTGAGGCTCGATTCCCCAGGACCCACGTTAGCCAGATGCACGCATCTGGAGTTCGTTTGCAGTAGCCAGAGGCCCTGGCACACCCATTCTCTCTCTCTCTCCCTCTTTCTCTGTCTGTCACTTTCAAATAAATAAATAAACATAAAACAAAAAAAAAATTAATAGCAGTAAAAGGTACATGTGGAATCTCAAGTTTAGTTCACATTTCACATCTCTCCAGGAGTATGTTCTACAGAAATCATTCCTTAAATGTGTTTCCCTTTTTTTAAAAAAGATTTTATTTATTTATTTACTTATTGTTGCAGTCCGGTTTGCATTGCTGGTAGAAATCACCCAACCAAGAGCAGCTTCTGGGAAAAAGAGATTTATTTTGGCTTACAGGCTTGAGGGGAAGCTCCACGATGGCAGGGGAAAACGATGGCATGAGCAGAGGGTGGACATCACCCCCTGGCCAACAGAAGGTGGACCACAGCAACAGGAGAGTGTGCCAAACACTGGCATGGGGAAACTGGCTATAAAGCCCTTAAGCCCGCCCCCAACAATACACTCCCTCCAGGAGGCATTAATTCCCAAATATCCATCAGCTGGGAGCTAGCATTCAAAACACCTAAGTTTATGGGGGACACCTGAATCAAACCACCACACTTATATAAGAGAGATAGGGGCAGACAGAGAGAGAAGGAGGGAGAGAGAGAGAGAGAGAAAATGGGTGCACCAGAGCCTCCAGCCATTGCAATGAACTCCAGATGCATGCTCCACCTTATGCATCTAGCTTACGTGGGTCCTGGGGAATCCAGCCTCAAACCGGGATCTTTAGGCTTTAAAGGGAAGCACTTAACCACTAAGCCATCTCTCCAGCCCAAATATTTCCTTTATGTGAAAAGTAGGTCTCAATAAGAGGATTGGAACTTGTGAACAAGTCCTCAGGGAGAGAAGAACAAGTCACAGGGGGATGGGGAGATGGGTCAGTAAAGTGTTTTCTATGCAAGAATGGGACCTTGAGTTCAAATTTTCAGCACCCATGCAAGTGCTGGGCGTAGTGGTACATGCCTGTAATCCCAGTTCAGGAGAAGTGGAGACAGGCTAATTAATCTCTAGGGGCTAAAGTATACTAGCCAAGCCAGTGAGGTTTGGTTTCAGTGAGAGACCCTGTCTCAGTAAATAAGGTGGAGAGCAATAAGAGGAAAACACCTGACATTGACCTCTGGCCTCCACATGCATACACATATGTGCACTGCACCCATGCAGTCACATACATGCACGCGCACACGCACACGCACGCGCGCGCACACACACACACACAGAGTCTGTGAGCTCTGCATTTCTCCTTGGCAGTCTTGTCACCCATGGAACCTCTGGCTTTACTCCCCATAACAGCTGTTCCTTCAGCTCCTTACTCTCCTCCCCCCCACCCCCACAAGGTTTGGTGGAAACAAATTTCCAGTGTTAAGTTCACATACGGAAGCTGGTCTGGGTAAGAACTTGATCACTAGGTGTCATTCTACAGGGCAGTTTCTCACAGTGGGGGTGGATGCCTCTGCATGTGGACTAAGGGGGATTTAATCTGATCATTTGGATGCTAGCTTACACTAGAGTACTGGGGTATGGTTTTCGTTCCTGCATTTGGATTTGGGAGAACTGCTTTCAATGTAGAGATGCTTGATTTTTTTTTTTTTTGTCTTTTGTCTTTTGTACTACTGGGATCAAACCTAAGGGCTTGCATATGCTAGGCAAATGCTCTACTACAGATTTATGGCCCTGGCTCAATGTGGGCATATGGTAGTTTGAATGGATGCAGGAGTTTTACTCAAGCTTGTAACTTAGATGCCTGGCTGGAGGTGGTGTCACTGTGGGCGGGTCCTAGGGTCCAGCCCCAAGGTGTGTTTGGGGGTGGATCTGTTTCCAGAAAAAAGACATGCAGAGTGCGGGAGTTCGGCCATTTCGGAGTTCCTGGGGTGTGCTTGCTTGTGATGCTGCTGGTGGTGGCTGCTTTTTCCCTTTCTGCCTGGATGTAGGAAAGGGGAGCCAACTTCTGCCATTATGAAACTTCCCCTTGATCTGTACGCTTCAATAAATTCCTTCCTCCTATAAACTGTGTGTGGTTTGAAAGTTCATCCTGGCTACCTGAGGCTCTCTACTACATGAGGCTATTCAAAAATAATTAGAGTGGCCTATTTTGATCCCACAGCACTATTAACATTCAGTGATCAAATGCCCACAAAGCAGCCGTTAAGGAAAAGTCTCACAGTGGTGGGGCAGTGGTGGGCAAGTCTGGTCATTACTAGAACAAGGAAGGAAATGCTGAAGGCATGAGGTCTCATTCCACAGGGGTCAGAGTGACTTGTATGCCCTCGGGCGGCTGTGTGGTTTCGGCAGGACATCATCTAGCATGTTAAATGACAGGGTTTATTTGAATGGTATGTGTTTTATAGCTTTGGTTGTATTTATTTCAACAAGTTCTTTGATTTGTATAGGTTAGGGTGATATCTGTACAGACCTTTCCCCCAGTTTCTGTTGCTTATTTTCTAGGTAACACACTAATAATATAGAGTTAACACTAATAATACAATACTTCTTGAGCTCTGCATATAACTCAGGTGTTGTGTGGAGGTAAGGATGCTAAATCTTGATCTTTGTGTGCTGATTTAAGGAAGAAAGGAAGAAGAGAGGGAAAAATAAAAGAAGTTTAAAAAATGTTCTAAAATGGTTGGAGAGATAGTGGATAGGATGCTTGCCTGCAAAGCCTAAGGACCCATGTTCGACTCTTCAGATTCCATGTAAGCCCGATGCACAAGGTGACGCAAGCGCGCAAGGTCACACGTGCGCACAAGGTGGTGTACGTGTCTGGAATTCGACTGTAGTGGCTGGAGGGCCGGGAGTGCCAATTCTTACCTCCCCCCCACATAAAAAAAATTCCGCTATGTTAGGCTTGCCTCAAAAAAAAAAAAAAAGACTACAAATCTTCCTTCCTAGAATTCAGGAGAGTTCATGTAAGCAGGTAGCCCGCACTGATGAAATGTGCCCATGATACTGTTGTGCCAAGACCCCTGACCAGGAGCCAAGTCCCCCAGTCACCCAGGAGTCACCCAGAGAACCACCACAGAAGCTGAGACACTCGAATGCAAAAGCAACAGGTATCTTTATTGCAAGCCTAGGCCTGGGCTCCATCCCCACTGTCCGGCACAGCGGTAGTGAGGGAGAGAGCCCCTTTCTTTTGGGGGAAGGGGTTCATATAGGAATTCGAACAAAGAAGTAGGGGATAGATACATGACTGGTTGATTTAAACAGTTCTGATTGGCTTGGGATTTCAGCTGGCAAAGTTGGGGGCAGGAGCTAGGGGCACTCCAGGCAGATGAAGTCATCTCCATTGTCCTTGAATTGGAGATTCCTCAGTTTCTTATATAAGCAGGTGGTCGGAGGCCAGAGACACCACCCCCCCCCCGCCCCCCCGCAGTGGAGTGTTTCTGCAATGTCCTTGAAGTGGAGATTCCTCAGAAACTTTAGGGGGAAAGGCAGCAATTAAGCAAGCAAAGTTTACAGAAGTAAAAGGTCAGCACATTGGCCCGCTAGTTCTCTATCTAAGTCAGGCCTGGGCCTTTTTTTTAAATGGTTATATTTGGTCTCTCAATACTAGCCCACAGGACTCTGCTGGCTCATTTGCCCTGTGCTGTTCTGCTTGTGGCCTCTTCCCTATGGAATGCAAGGGCTGGTCTTGCCATGTCTTCATGATCTGCATGGCTACGTAGCATAGTGAGCTATCATAAACAAGTACTGACTGATTTTCTGAAGTATTAAGTCCATTTCCTGAAAATGCTGAAGAATGTCTCTTCCTTTTAATTCTTCATGGTATTACCAGGGTACCCTGCCACTTCCCTCATATCCTAACCCTTCCCTTTTATACTGGCCCTTTCTGGGCCAATTCTTTTTTTTTTTTTAATTATTTTTTAGTTTGTTTATTTATTTATTTGAGAATGGCAGACAGAAAGAGGCAAAAAGAATGGGTGCACCAGGGCCTCCAGCCACTGCAGACAAACTCCAGACGTGTGCACATCCTTGTGCATCCAGCTAATGTGGGTCCTGGGGAACTGAGCCTCAAACTGGGGTCCTTAGGCTTCACAGGAAAGTGCTAATGACTAAGCCATCTCTCCAGCCCTGGGACAATTCTTGGGATTACTAATGCAACAGTTCTTGGGTTACCAATATGTAGTTCCTTTTGGGTTTTGAACAAACTGTCTTCCAACTATCAGCAACAGCACCCCCTCCCCACCACCATTCCCTCTACTGGACAGAGAACATAGTTTCCAGTATGCATAGAGTCGATAATATACACAAATACTCAAGGCAATTCTATACACATGGCATGGTGTGTTTGTTATTCAGTACATAGGTCTGTTCTTTAGGCAGGGCTTATAAATACATTGTGTAAGTGAGGATCATTCGATATTGGGAACAGCTGTGCATGGTGGTGGAGTGGCCACACAACCTTTTTTCCTTAGCAGCCCAGGAGAGTTGAATGAATTTCTAGCACCGCTGAAGTTGTGGGCAGTCAGCAAGTGTTATGACTGTTGCTCACTAACTCCTCTAGTGGAGTTTATTGGGGAGAAATAGGCCAAATAGATAGTTCACAAATACTTTGGACCTGTCACAGGACTGTGTGAGGCAATTTTCTCCTGCCAGTAACCTTTGTACATGTTTACTTCAGGATTTTGTGAAGAAGAGCCCAAGTTCCCCAAGTTCCCCTCCAGGTACATGTTCCACTCCAGGCTTTTCTCACCTCCCTTGCCCCAGGCCCACTACATTACCCAAGATTGCAGGAAAAGCGAAGAAGAAACATCCCAGAAAACTTCCTTTGGTTATAGTCCCAGAGCCCCATGCCACATTCAGACCAAGGGAGCCTTGGAAGGTTGACCTTGCTGGGATGGTTTTCCAAGAAGAAAGTTGGCATGGGTTGCAATGGTCAGGCTGCATTTACTAAAGCTTTCTGGAGGAATGTGGTCTTTTCCAGCCAAACATCCAGCTTTTCACATTACTTCACCACAACACCCCAAACCTCTCCACTAACAAGCCCAGGAAGGCAAGCATATCCTTGCCTATCAGAACATGCAGCAGTTTTACAAATCACTAATGTCCAAGCCAGCTTGCTAATCAAGCAGTGTCCTCCTCAGCAAAGCCCTCCACAAACAAAGCTATGCCTTTCAGTTAGGATAACGGGATTACTTTCTAGACTTGGCTGAATTTTTCAGCTGCAAATCACTGGCTTCACCTTCCTGGAAGCCTGTTCTTTGCTATAGCCCCACCTCCTCCTGCAGGGAAGCCACTCTGCCTCCATAGACCTCTATAAGACCTCTTAAAAAATTTCCCTTCCCTTCCCTTTCCCTTTCCCTTTTCCCTTCCCTCCCCTCCCAAGTCACCAAGCCAAAGGCTCTCAAGTTCTCAGGTTCTTGTCCATGATTGCAAAGACTTGAAAACCACAGACATAACCTGTAAATTATGAAAGATTTATTTTATGGGAGGGTAGAGAAGAAGGAAGAAAAGAGTAGCTGGGAAGGGTCCTGAGCAGTTGCCACATGGTGGCTTGGATTGAGCTTCTTTATAGCTTTGGAATGTAAATCAGGCATCTAATTGGAATGAGCCTCATCTGCAAATTCAGACTATAGGAAGGACGCTGATTGGTTGATTGGCAGCCCACAAAGGGAGTGCAGGCCCCGGAAGGGCCCACTAATGTAGGGGGGTGGTGAACTGGAGAAAGCTTGAGAAATCTTTCTAGAATGAAGGACCAGGAAGTCGCTCCTGATGGCCATAGTAACTCAAACTGGAGTTTCTTTCAAGTCTGGCCAGGGCAGATTAACGTCTGTGTTCTTTGGGGGCCTGTGTTCCTTAATGACTATCTTGCTCCTATTCTCTGCCAGTATTTTTTTTTTTTTTGTTTTGTTTTTGTTTTTCAAGGTAGGGTCTTACTCCAGCCCAGGCTGACCTGGAATTCACTATGGAGTCTCAGGGTGGCCTCGAACTCATGGCGATCCTCCTACCTCTGCCTCCCAAGTGCTGGGATTAAAGGCGTGCGCCACCACGCCCGGCTCTGCCAGTATTTTTATAGCACCTCTGCTAGCCCCACAATATAGATGTTAGCTTTGTTCTACTATTCAAATTTCTGTGTTTATCATCTTTCGTACTCCTTTTGAGGGAGAAATAGGAGCCAGGTAGTTTTATTTTTAGGTAGCCTGCTAGGAATGGGCTGAAAAGAATTCATCTTACCTAGTCCTGTCTCTTCCTTCAGGGACAGTGCCCTCTGCTCAGGTATGCTGGTCTCTTTTGGGGCTAACCCCCTGAATCCAAACCAACCAACTCTCTCTCGGGTTCATCTGAGCCTGAAGGTAAAGCCCACCCCAATAAACTATAATGGGTTGGCAAGACCTCCTTCTTGGCTGTTCATTTCTCCTTGCCTATACTGGTAAGGCTCTCCCCACCCACCAAATCAGCTGCTGAAATTGGGTGGGGAGAAGTTTTTGCTTCTCATTTTGTTATTATCTACTGCCTCTTGCCTGCCTGCCTCTCTTTCTTTCCCTTCCTCCCTCCCTCTCTCTTTCTTTCTGCCTTTTTTGTTTTGGCCCTTTTTCAATTCCCCTAGAAAACCTTCTTCATGGTTTTCCTCCAAACCCATATTCCACTTCCTGCATGAGCTTCCATTTCCTGTCTCCACATGGGCACATATACCTTTTTCAACCTTCTTCCTGGATTTCATAGTCTCTCCATAAATAAATTCAGTCATTTGTGATTTATCTTTATCATTCTGTTATTTCAATTCTTTCTTAAATAGGCAAAAACCTAAAAGTTGGGGTTTATAAGCTCTTCCTGAACTCCAAAACCTCATGTCAGTTTCATGTCAGGCCTTCCTGCTGGGTTTATTTTCCTCTTTCTGAAAAAGTGTTCTTTAGACATACCTCTAGTGAAGTTCTGTTGATAGTAAAGTTAGTTTTTGTTTATAAGAAAATGTCTTTATTTCATTCTCATTCAAGTCCACTGGGTGTCCTAGCTGACGGGTCCAGCACTTTGAATATGCCGTCTTCTGACCAGCGGGAGCCATTGACACCTGCTGGCAGTCTGGTTGCTGACCTCATTCCTGCTGCTTTCCTGTCACTGTCATGCCTGAAGCATGTCTCTATGTCACTCCAAAGTATCTAGATGCAGAATTTTTTTTTTAACTTTCTGCTTAGGATAGAGGGTGTTTACATTGCTTTTGGAGTGAGAGCTTTCATTAGTCCTAGAAAAATCTCGGCATCTCTGCCTCTTCCTTCCTCCCTCTTTCTGGCTCTGTCTCCCTTCCCCATTCCTTGCTTTCTTACCTCTTCTTTCCTAATTCCCACCAGGTGGGCAGTCCTTCCTGTACAAAGCTGACCCCATCCACTGATGTTTTTATGTATTTATTTATTTATTTATTTGAGAGTGACAGACAGACAGAGAGACAAAGAGGCAGATAGAGAGAGAATGGGCTCACCAGGGCCTCCAGCCACTGCAAATAAACTTCAGTCACGTGCATCCCCTTGTGCATCCTGCTTACATGGGTCCTGGGGAATTGAGCCTCAAACCAGCGTCCTTAGGCTTCACAGGCAAGCACTTAACCAATCGTTAATCCATTTCTCTAGCCCCCCACTGACATTTTTAAGTACTGTGATTTCATATTGTTCTCATTGTTTTTCCAAAGTAATTTTTTGTGGTTTGCAAATCTTCCTGTTTTTTTTTTTTTTTTTTTTGGTTGTTGTTTTTTTTTTTTTTTTTTTGAGGTAGGGTCTTACTCTAGCCCTGGAATTTATTATGTAGTCTCAAGGTATTTTCAGACTCATGGCAATCCTCCTACCTCTGCCCCTCCAGTACTGGGATTAAAGGCATGCATGGTTGTTTTTAAAGCACATTTTATTTATTCATTTTTAGTTACATATTTTATTCATGAAACATTTCATATATAGAAGTAGTCTATGTGTAAGAATATTAAATGTTTGCTAATCAGGAGTGTGGGCCAGTTTTTTTTTAATTAATTCTGTGAACTCCTATATGCTGTTTTATTTTCTTGTGTTTTGAGGAATCTAGAGAGCTTATATTTAATTAAATTTAGTTTACAGCTATATTGTGGGCTTAAACTTGAGAGCTTTTCTCCAGAATTTTGCATTTCTTTCTTTTGTCGTGCATTTTGGAGGCAGAAGTGACCTGGGACTGCCTTAGCATCTTTAAGGGACTTTGTACAAAGTGTAGTTCACCCAGCGAGGGGTCTAGCGCTTGTCTCTGCTGCTAGAGATAGTGACCGCCCCTGCTTCAGGGTAACTCCGACTTGTGCATATGCTTGCCACACCCGTTTTATTTCATCCCTTGCTTCCTCTTCAGTGCATGGTTGTGTGTACATAGGTATGTATATATAGGAATACACTTTCTTTTTCTGATACTGGGGATTGAGCACTGGGTCTTGTGCATGGTGAGCATGGGTTCTACTACTGAGGCATTACCCCAGGCCTTATGTGTACACTTTTCTGGAACATTTTCTTTACTATTTTGGTGGTCAGCCATGCATGGTAAGGTTTTCTAGTTATATTTCTGCAGGACCTTATTTTATCATGAGCAGAAACCCTTGCATAATATAGGCTAGAAGCAGAAATAAATCTTTAGAGGATCCTGGTTCGCTGTCTCCTTTCCATTTCCGCTGGCTGGTACTTGAGAGTGGGGTGGGCTCATGCACGTTCCTTGGCTTAGGTGTGATAATGTCCTAATGTCCAGCCTTTCACAGTCTGCTCAATGGTCTTTTTGACTAGAGTGATTACCTTGAGATCATATAGTTCTGCTGGAGTAAGTGACTATTTTTATTTTTATTTATGCTGTTTGAAAGATGAGGTGCATATATATTTGATAGCAGAGAACTTTATTATTTCAATGCAATGCATATTACAATTTCCAGAGTTGGCTATACTCGATCTTTGTAAAGAAAATAAATTGTACCCCTTACTTGGGAATTTAATTTGTTTAAGAGATATGTTCTTAGGAATATACACACTACGTAAGGGAAAAAGTTCCATAACCTATTGCTTTCCTCTTTGTAATTGGATGTAACACTGTCATCATTTGCTTCTTGGAAAGTTGTGCTTATGTGTTACTCTTATTGTTACTATATTAGGTCATATCTCCTACTTTTCTGGAATTGAATTGCATCTCGTAGATGGTTTGACAGAGTTCTGGGTTTGGAGCTTTAACATGTTTCTTTGGATGGCATCTGAAGTCTCCTGATAGCAGGTCAGTCTTTGTTGGTAGTACGAGTTGTTCGGTTCCAGGTACGTACTCCCGTCATTGGCTGAGACACTCCTCCCGTGTCCTGGCTCTGAGCTCTGCCACCGCATCTCCCACCGTCCTGTTGTCCTGCAGTTACTGGAATGACATGAGGGTCTCACGTGGATGCAAAGTGCAGCCAGAACTGTCTTTTGTTTGGTGCTCATCAAAGCAGTCTTTAGTATTTTTGCCTCATGCGGCTAGACTATTGAGAGAAATGTGTAAGGCACTCATTGTTTCCACGAATAGTGTAGTAAGAGGGTCTCTGAATGTGAAGCATTTCCTAATTTTTTTTCTTTAAAAAAAATAACATTTCACAACAAGTTAAAACTTCTTAGAGTAATCACAGAGCCTTTTGTAGCAATAAAATAGCAACAAGATGTACTGTGGAAAGCAATTTATGTGTTCATAGCTCGTATGCACAAGGATGTGCATGCCCATGAAAAACATATCACCTGCCTTTTATTTTTATTTGCAAGATTACAGTAGTTTTAAAAATGCCTGGCGTTCTGATCCCCATGATTGTGTGCCAGAATAAAATCTGATGTCAACCACCTGCCTTTACTTTACAAGTGAGAGAACTCACCTGAGACATAGTGTCTCCTTTCTGAGGAAAGATGATGAATAGTCCCTGATTGGTTTCCATGTAATGTTGAGTGGTTGAATAGCAAAGGGAAGATGGGACCTGGGGAGTCACCTGCATGCTCTCTAAAAGTCCATGTGTAGGGATACACCTCAAAGACAAAGAGATCCTCTGCTGGGGGAATAGGCCAGAATACACAAATCCATATATTTGGGAAGTTTTCTTCTTTCGACTTCTAAGATTCTAATAAGACAAGAAGAAAAAGAGCAGAACCTCCGAGCTAGAGCAGGCATAATGAACTTCTGTATATACAGTGTCCCAGATGAGTAAGGTAAAATGCAAGAGGATGTCACTCGAATACAAATGTCAGGCCTGGGCTGCTCTCTGCTATACTTCTCACCCCTTCCAATAGAGAGCCGGCCTTCAAACTCAATCTGGAAAGCATTTTGGGAAGCATGTAGTGAAATCTGTCATGGAGAAGTATAAATGGCCAGCAGGCTGCATGGCTTCCTTCCTTCTGATTTCTAAGTGGAGAAGATCTTGGGGGTAGCAAGTGCATCTTCTGTGTGGGGAGCACTGCTGTGGGGAAAGTGTGAGGTGTACGGTGTGCATTTAGAGTCATGGGCTTTGCCTGGGACATAGGCAGGATCCCCACCCAGTGGTACTCACAGTGAACAAGGCAGATGGGTGGTGGGCTTTATATGGATTTCTTGATGGAGCTATTTCTACAGCAGAAACGCTTTGCAGGTGTGGCTTAATGTATGATAAAGTGAAGTCACATGTAGACAGCTTCAGGTCACTAAAATGAACTTCCAAACCAGGAACAGTTATGGAAGAAGGGATATTTATTTAAGCTTACAGATCCAGGGAAGTTCCATAATGGCAGAAGGTAGTGCCCTCTTAAAGGACCAAGGAGAGAGAAAGAGAGAGAGAGAGAGAGAGAGAGAGAGAGAGAGAGAGAGAGAGAGACAGAGAGACAGAAGTCCCAAGTCAAAAACCCCAAAGCCGCACCACGCACAAGCACACTTAGGCATTCCAGGTGGAACTCAGGCCCTTTGCATATCTTTAGACTGGAAACCCAAATCTACCACCATGCCTTATGACTGGACCCTAAGATCTACCTAGTGACATCTCCTCTATCCAGGTAGCTGAAAATCTAAGAAGCTTTAGTAAGACTCCTGAATCTAGGGGCTGGAGAGATCGCTTAGTGGTTAAGTGCTTGTGAAGCCTAAGGACCCTGGTTCAAGGCTTGGTTCCCTAGTACCCACGTAAGCCAGCACAAGATGGCGCATGCATCTGTGGTTCTTTTGCAGTGGCTGGAGGCCCTGGGGGTCCATTCTCTCTCTCTCTCTCTCTCTCTCTCCCTCTTTCTCTGTCTATCACTCTCAAATAAATAAAAGTAAACAAAACTTTAAAAAATCTCCTGAATCTAATGGGGGACATTTATTTAAATTATTCCATCACAATAAAGCTATCATACATTGCAAATACTACAACCTGAAAATGATCCTAATAAGCCTGTCCTACTGACCATGATCTTAACAAGACCATACATTGTAGTCTCTGTTGTTTATTCTTGTGAGCTCACGGCCAACTGGGAGCTGTGGCTTGCTGCTGCCTAGCATCATGGGAGAGTATCTTACCACATCATGCTAGCCAAGGAAAACATCAGAAATTTTTTTAAAAGTAAGTGTGGTTTCTAGTGAATGTGCATTGTGTTCACATCCTTGTGAAGCTGAGAAGTGGTAAATGGAGCCATGGTTAGGGAGGCAGTAGTGACTGTCCATCCTGTACTTACGGACACTGATCATTTGTATCTGCTCCGTTTGTGTCCTGCCAGGTCCTTCTGCTCGGGGACAAGAAGATACTACAAAATCCAGGTCCTTCTTGTACCTGGTTTGTGGCTATGAAAGGATATCACGCCTAAGGACCACTTTACAACTTGTCCCTAGCCTAAACCCTTCTACTTAAAAGCCTTTTATCCCAAATGTCTACGACATCCGTGATAATGATAGCTTTCCATGTTCGCTTGTTTAGATATGCCAACCTCCTGCCTGCTATTGGCAGCTCTCCTGGACTTTGGCTAATCACATGGGTGTTGTGAGTATTATGTTCACAAGTGGATGCAGAAAATATATTTTGATTGAACTGCAAATCCTCACCACATGAGCTATTCATGCTTTGCGAGAATTTATTAAACAGTTGTGATCTGGAGTTTCATTAATCTCAGGGATTACACTGCTGTTACCACTTAAATGCTGTGGCTTTGGTACCTTCCCTTAACCATATCAATTTTTTATAAAGAACTTTCCACAAAGCCATGTCTTAGAATTTTTCCACATGGAGGCAGTGATTGATCTTAATTTGTCACTCTGAAATCATTTTTATTTCGTGGGCCATTATGCTACAGCTTTCTTAATATTGTCAACAGGAAAGTGTTTCAGAGCCTTTGAGTTCTAATCTTGTTCTTCTGTTCACTGAAGATAAGCAGCAATTTCTTATTTTTATTTTATTTTTATAGGGTCCAAATAACCTCCTTAGTTGTACTGGCAGGAATAGGTGAGAAGAGAAATGATAAGAAAGAGGGAGGAAAAGAAAAGAAGTTGGAAATTATGAGAGAACAAAGGAGAGAGGCATTTGGGGAGGGTAATGGCTTCAGCATAATAATTTATAAGCCGAGGATTAGAAAAGATCCATCTTTAGACCCCAGAAAAATGTGTATGGAGAGCTGTGTGGCCAGTCAAGGCTACTTCTCAATTCCCCAAGTTTGATGGCCAAAGGATGGGAAAGTTTTCAGGGAACAAATGACGAGAGCGCTGGAAGTTCCTGAGTCTGGTTTCAGTTCTTATTTTCACTTGAAATATCCCTGGAAAGTCTTTGTGTTGAAGCTTGGTCCCCCATGTAGCAATACTCAGGAGTGGGATATCGAGTGGACACTTCATAAAGGAATCAAGCCATTGATGGGTTCATAGCTTAGTGGGTTTGGGAAGGAAGTTTTGTTACACAGTGAACTCCCTGCTTCCTGGCTACCATGAAGTGAGAAGATGTGTTCTGTCACATATCCCCCGTGGTACTGTTCGCCTCACGGGATTCAAAGCAATGGAGCCAGCCTACCCGGGTGAAACTTCAAAATGGAGCCAAAACAAATCTCTTCTCTTTGATTTTGCCCAGGTATTTTGCCACAGAGATGGAAAGCCAACAAACACACTCAAGATGGTCTCTTACTTGACTTTGAAGCCACCCAGAACATGGCTTAGCATACAGCAAAGGAAATGTGACCAGCAAAGTCTTTGTAGTAAAATAAGAATGAGAGACCAGAAGGAACTGCTAATGAAAATGCTTTTCTTTTTTCTTTTGTTCAAAGAGAAGCATCATGAAAAACCCACAGAACTATGAATCTTTAGTAGACATTGCTCTGAGATCTTTTAGTTTCTTGTTTGCATTTAGCAGACAGGGCAGCTGTGATCAAGCGAAGGAATGGTGTGCCCAAAGCTGTGCAGTTAATGGGATGGGTCCTTTCCACTCCGTTATGCTTGCCTAGAAACGGAAATGGAGACAGGTCAGGGCAGACAAGAACATGCTCAAAGACAAGCCAGGTCGAGTACAGGTTATTATTTTTTCTGATGCACACATGTGGCCATACTCTCCTCTCTCTCTCTCTCTTTCTGTGTGTGTGTGTATTCATGTGTATAAGCGCAGGAGTACATGGTATCATGCACACGCATGGAGGTCAGAGAAAGAACTCTGGGTGTCTGTCTTGCCCTCCACCTTGTTTGCGGAGGGGCTCTTATAGCTGTGTGCTGCTGGCCTGTGAGCCCCTGGGAACTCGGGTCTCCACCTCCCTTCTCACAAGAAGCACACTGGAATTACAGGTGCCTTCCACAGTGTCTAGCTTTTACAGGGCTCTGGGTTTCCAAACTCAGCTACTCATTCTTGTGCAGTAAGCACATTATCCTCTGAAGCTGATGGTTTTGAGGTGTTGGAAGCTACCGTTTTCTAGCACCATGCCCAACACCCTGAGTACAGCAAGCAACAATAGCATTCTGCATGGAACCCAGGCGGCTGTCTGTTCATATGGAAATGGACTCGTCTGCCATGTGCCATTGTTGTGCCAAGACCCCTGACCAGGAGCCAATTCCCCCACTCCCCCCAACCCTGTCACCCAGGGGTCACCCAGAGAACCACCACAGACGCTGAGATATTGCAAGCCTAGGCCTGGGCTCCATCCCCACAGTCTGGCACAGCGGTAGTGAGGGAGAGAGCCCCTTTCTTTTGGGGGAAGGGGTTCATATAGGAATTTGAACAAAGAAGTAGGGGATAGATACATGATTGGTTGATTGAAACAGTTCTGATTGGCTTGGGGTTTCAGTGGGCAAAGTTGGGGGCAGGAGCTGGGGCACTCCAGGCAGATGAAATCATCTCCATTGTCCTTGAAGTGGAGATTCCTCAGTTTCTTATCCAAGCAGGTGGTTGGAGGCCGGAGGGCCCCCCCCACCCCCCGCCCCAGTGGAGTGTTTCTGCAATGTCCTTGAAGTGGAGATTCCTCAGAAACTTTAGGGGGAAAGGCAGCAATTAAGCAAGCAAAGTTTACAGAAGTAAAAGGTCAGCACATTGGCCAGCTAGTTCTCTAAGTCAGGCCTGGGCTTTTTTTTTTTTTTTTTTTAAACTTAAAGTGTTTATATTTAGTCTCTCACCCTAACTTAGTTTCTGTTTGGGCCAGAGGAAAGGGACTTAGGAAAGGTACTTGGGTCTAACTGTTAGAACGTGGTTTCTCCAGGGAAGGGGTTGGATGCAGTTCAGATATCTCAATCCCTGGCAGCTCCATTGGACACTGGAGTCAACTCCATGTTTTGGCTGCCTCTGCTGCGCAGCATATGGAAATGAACTCATTGGCAGCTGTGTACACGGAAAGAGAGGCTTTGAACCTCTTTCAGAGCTGCTTAGCCAGGAGAATTATTGCTGAAGACCATGGACAACTTTTTTCCATCTTACAGATGTACAGTTTGTTAACTGCACTTGGCCCTGCCCTGTTAAATTAGCTTTCCACTCTCAGTAGTTATGGAAAGAGTTGTTGGAGCTCTGCTTCATCGCTTCTTGGCAGGCAGTTTGGTAGAACACTTTGTGAGCAAGCACTAAAATAGAATACCCAGACTTAGAAACAAGCCCACTCAAAGCCCTTTGGCTTCTGTATTCTTATGCTTTTATTTATTTACTTCTTTAAAAATGTTTTTCCATTGGTACATTCCATTGTAGTGATAGAACAAGAGCAATTATGGGTCAATAACTGTATCACTTACTTAGTTCTAACTTAGCTCTCTTTTTACCGTGTTCTGGAGGCCAGGAACATAAGGGTATACCATCCTCTAATTTCTATGCATATATGAATGGATTTTTTTTTTTGGTAGCCAGAACTAGCAAGATTTAAAGTGTCCTGTAGACTCATATTCAGGAAAGAGAATATTTTGGGCCAGAGAGATTCTGAACTGCCTCAGTAAACTGGGACCATGTGATCAGTATAATGAGGTTCATGAACACACATGTGGTTGATAACGCTGCTTTAGGGACTGTGTTAGTTACTTTCTCTTGGCTAGGACAAAAGACCTGACAACAACCTACTTCAGGAAGGAAAGGGTTTCTTTTGGCTTACAGTTTCGAGGGGGTTCTTTCCATCATGACTGAAGGGTTAATGAACCACTGGCCTTGGACCACTGAACTTGGTGGACCACAAAACTCTCTGGGACTCTAGCATGATAAGGGACTTCTGTTAAAAAGCAAGTTCTTAACAGTAACTCAAAGATCCGGCCTCAAGAGCTATCAGGCCACCTGGACAGGCAATTAGTAAACAAAAGAAAAGGTCTTCCCTTCCTCCCATTCTTTTCTCCCAAAGACCTCCTCCTCCATCCCTTGCCCTACACATCTTTACTCTATTCCACATTCAAATACAGCAGCAGCAACTTCACCCTGGGAAAGCTGCTTCCTTCCAATTAAGAAGAGTCTGGGCTGTCTTCTTCCTGTCTTGTCTTGCTTATTTCCCTCTAGTCAATCCCGAATTCTAACAATAACAGGGAAGGCATGGCAGCAGCAACATGATTGGTCACCGGAGTCAGGAAGCAGTGGGTGAATAACAAGGAGGGCTGGGCTATAAAAACTTATGGCCCACTCCCAGTGCCCTATGTCCTCCAGCTAGGCTGTACTTCACAATGATCCCTTAACCTTCCCAGTGCACCAACTGGAGACCAAATGTTCAAACACATAAACTAATAGAGGACATTTGCCATTCAAACCACAACATTCTGTCCCTGGCCCCCATGGGCTCATGACCATCTTATGATGCAAAATACATTCAGTCCAACTTTAAAAGTCCCCACAGCATACTGTTCAAACTTCCAAAGTCTTTTCTGAGAGTCAAGGTGATTTCTTAACTGTGATCCCCTGTAAAATCAAACACATTATATACCTGCAGCATTTAATGGCATAGAGTAAATATTCTATTCTAAAAACAAGGAATGGGAGAAGAGCAAGGGAAGAACGATTGGACCAAAGCAAGACTGAAACCCAGCAGGGTACACACCAAATCCTGCAGTTGCAAGTCTAATTTCTGGGGACTCCAGATGAACTTGTCTGGCTCTAAAAGGCTTGGGTAGTCCAGCTCAGTTTCCTGTAGCATACATAGCCTCTTTCTTAGGCTAGATCCACTCTGAGCTTATAGCTTTTATTGGCAGATATCTCATGGTCCTCACAACCCCAGCATCCTGGGGTCTCATTGCAACTTAGACAAACTTCATATCTCCACAAGAGCCTCCTCACAGGGAATCTGACCTGCCACATATTGCCTGGCCTTGGAAGCTCCCTGAAACCATTAGAGCAAGATGCTGTGGCCCCCTGAATCTTGTATTTTTTGGTCCTATATCACCAGTATCATATGGACAATGTGATAGTTTGAATGGATGGCCCCCAATATATTCAGGGTTTAATTAAACTTTGTAATTTAGGTCTGTAGTCTCCTGACTGGAGGAGGTGTCCCTGTGGGTGGATGTTAGGGTTCAGCACTAAGGCAGATTGGAATTCCAACCTAAGATATGCAAAGTGCCTGAGTTCTACCTGGGGTTCCTGAGTGTGCTTGTTTATAGTGGCTTTTGGCTTTTTTCTCTCTCTGCTTGGACCTGTGAAAGCAGGTCAGCTTCTTTTGCCACAATAGAACTTCCCTTGCTTTATTAAATCCCTTCCTCCATAGCTATGCCTGGTTGGAAGTTCACCTCGGTGACCTGAAGCTGACTGCTACAGACAACAGTGCCAAGTTCTACAGCCAGCGTGGAGTGGAGTCTAGTCCACCATTTAAAGTGGCCCGTATGTGCTGACCCCTGGGAAATGCTTCTCTAGGAAGTTGCTTTCCAGGAGAAGGGAACTCAGTGTTCTTCCTTCAGTCCTTCTCCCTTCAAAGGACAATGTGTTCTCACGAGCTAGAGCCCTCCATGGGTGATAGTTAGCCCTTGGGTCACATTTTTATATTTTCCTAGGACAGAGCAAGTTTCTCTTTAATGGGACTGAACTCTTTAGCACTGACAGCTAAGTTTTCTCAGGACCAGCATGGCTCACTGTGGAAAAATTTAAATTTGTTCCTTTCTTCACCAAATGGCTCATTGTAAAACATATGTTTTTGTTCTCTTGCTGCTCCCTTTTACATAGGTCTGAATAAGAGCTATCAACAGAAGACAGACCACAATTGGATTGTTCTTGTGTCTTGGAATTTCCTCCACCAAACAAGTTAGTCCATTCCCTTTAAATTCAGGCTCATTTAAGTTCTTCAGACATGGTCAGAATGCCATCTCATTTCTTTGACACACATAATACAAACTACCTCTAGTCCAGTTTCTAATAGAGTCCTTGTTCCCCTCTGACAGCTCATAAGCTGGTCCTCTACTATCCATATTTCTGTCAGCATTCTGGTTTTCCAAATTTGTACCAAAATGACTCTTTAAGCCCCACTTACAGAACTGTAGTACTTCTCTAGCCCAGAGTTTCAAATACTTCCACTTTTCTCCTGCTAGTCAATTTCAAAGGCCTTGAGCCCCATGATCACCCTTGTCACAGTCATGGCCCTGCTTCTTGGCACCAATTTTCTGTTTAAGTTAGCTACTTCCCTTTCGTGGGACATATGTTATACAGAGGGACAGGGAAAACAGTCAAGCAAATGCTTTGTGGTGATAAGTGGTGTGAAGGATGGAAGAAAATAAAGAAGGAAAGAAGAAGAAAAAGAGAAATGGAAAAAGGAAGGAAGGAAGGACAAAACCAAAGACCAAGGAAATGGACTGGGGGAGATACTATTTTATAGAAATGTGATCAGGAAAGGCCTTTCTGATGTAGGGGCATTTGATTGAGAGACACGAAGGAAGCTGAGAGCCTTCAGGACATCAGCTGGGAAGGCTGGGCAGAGGCTGCAATAGTGACGTGGTCACCCCTCTCTGCAGCACTTCCATATAACTCCATTACTCTCACTGGTTCTTCTTGGTAACTTGTACATTATCTTTTATTATAGATTTTTGATGTTGTTACTAGTAAGTAAATATGATACATAAAATGTGATTTATTTAGGCAGTTGTCATTGTTGTCAAGCACTAAATTCACTGTATTTGTATTATGTGGAATTGTAATGTTTTAAAAGTCATGGAAAAGACTCAAAATCACCAACTCTTTATTGTTTCAAAGGTATTTTTAGGCACAGAGAACTATTCCTTGGGGGATATGCATGCTTACATAAATGTAGAGTTCTTTTACTGCCTCTGAAGTTCAGATCACTATAGAGTATTCATTTGAAATAGAAGCAGGTTTGCTTGGGGATAGATTTGACTCAATGATATAACTTGAAATTATGCCAGAAAATCCATTTTCTCACAGCATAAGATGTGGTGGAAGGAAAACATTGGTATAGGAGAAGGCAAAGGAATGCACTGGCTTTGAATTAGCCAAATCTGGAAGTAAGCCAGTATCCTCTGGAAGCCATATAGCCCTGGGTTGTCCATCACTGTCTACTAGCCCAGAGGAGTTCCATAGATCCCTTTAGTTGGCTGGTTTAAGTAGTTATCAAGATGACAGGGTTAGTGTTCTAAGTTACAGGCCTGGTTAGAAAAGCTTTTATTTTTATTTTTAATTGTTTTTGCAGTAGCTCATGATTAATGCCCAGACTGAGAGAGTAATAACTGGTCAAAGGGCTAAAAACTACCGAAAACAATCACTAAGAGTGACTGTTGAGCCTTACATGGGATGTCTAAACCATCCCTCCAGGACTCAGAGAATATTATGGAAGTGGAGGAAGGAAGGATATAAGAACTGGGAATGGGGTGGAGTGCTGTGGAACTTTCATCTGGACACAATATGGCCATTGCACTCATACACTCACAGCAGATGTGGTTATCTGCACAAGACTGGGTCAGTCAACATTCCCTTATGGATGAGGGAAGGGCTCATGAGGCCCCACCCATCCCTGAGAAGCTAATGACAGTTATGTGTGCTGACAAGGAGGAGTCGTTCTGTTCAATAGTAACCACCAGTAAATGGTGGTTGTATGAAGAGGTTCAGCTGGGGAGGATGGTGGTAATAGAAGGGTACACATGATCAAAATACAATATATACCTTTACGAAATTGACAAAACAAAAATATTATGTTAAATTAATAGAATACTTCAGTACTTTAAAATCATAGAAAATATTGGAAATTTCAAAAGTTCATTTAGGTTAAAAAGGTACTGTTTAGTCACTTTTGTGTATACTTATTTATTTATTTATTTTTATTGACAACTTCCATAATTATAGATAATAAACCATGATAATCCCCCACTTTCCCCTTCATAACTCCACTCTAGATCATATCCCCCCCTCTCAATCAGTCTTTCATTTTCATGTCATTATATTTTCCTCCTATTATAATGGTCTTGTGTAGGTAGTACCAGACACTGTCAGGTCATTAATATCTAGGCCATTTTGTGCCTGAAAGAGTGCATTGTAAGGAGCCCTTCCCTTCATTTGGCTCTTACATTATTTCTACCACCTCTTCCACATTGGCCCCTGAGCCTTTGAAGGTGTGATAGAAATGTTTCAGTGCTGAACACTCCTCTGTCACTTCTCTGCACTAAGATGCCTTTTGAGTCATCCCAAAGGTCACCGCTGTCTGAAAAGAGAAGCTTCTTTAACCAAAAGTGAAAGTAGCATTAATATATGGGTAAGTACGTTAAGAAAAGTGCTTACCAGGCAGTTTGGTTAAGTATAATATATGCATTTAGCCAGACACTAGCAGGCGTTACACCCTAGGGCTCATGACTTCACCTGTCATGTGGTTTTTCAGAATCAGGCATGCACTCCTTTCCGTGGAATGGGCCTCCAGTCCAGTAAAAAGTGGTTGGTTTTCCATAACAGTCATGCCACTGTTGCACCCATTGGCCACTCTGACTGGCCAAACTTAAGGCTTGTGGTGTCCACTGCTATTTATCTCCACTGATGACTTCTGTCTCTCCATGGAGCTACATGCAGCATAGCTTTTACCAGCTTTCTGCCAGCTGGTCTACATGGAGGAAGTTTTTAGCTCAGATCCAGCAAGATTTCTCAGTGACCTTGTAGTCCTGGAATGTGGCATCTTTAGCAATAGGGTCATACCAACTATTCCTGGTGAGAGACCAAGAACTTAGCCAATGGCCTGTTATGTTTTGGGGGCATTAGGGACCTCCCTGGCCAACAACTCATTGTAAGGTATGCCATCCCTGGCACTGAAAATTTTCTAGTAACAACCTATGGCTTCTGGGTATGCTATTCTCCAAAAAAGTAGGTTTCCACATATGACTTATTCATACCTTCTTAGATTTTGATTAACCCTCCCTCGCCCTTCCTTTACTCAATCTCTTCCCCTGTTGTGTGTATATTTAAATGTGTGCATATATGAATATACATGTATTCTAAACTTTAAATTTTTATTTTTCTGACAGTCTTACTATGTTGTTTAGGCTGATCTGAAACTGTTGGGATCAACTGATCTCACTTAAGACTCCTGAGTAGCTGGGATTACAGAGGTATCACCATAGAGGAGGCTTAACATGTTTATAAAGAATCCCCAAAACTCAGAAACCAAGTAAGAGGTTATTTGCCAGCAGCCAGAGGTGATATGTCACTGTCTAGGGACATCTTCTGTAATAGTTTCTGTCCTACCTCTTTTGAGTCTCCAGAGGATCCTATGTAGACCTCAGTCACAGCCATGACTAGTTGTGACCTCTGCATCTCTCCATGGCTGTCCGGCACCATGTCCTTGAGATCACAGTTACCTACACCTCACATGGCACCTGATCTGTGATAGGGCCTCTATTTATGTTTATTGACTGCATAGAGGGATGAGTGAGTTATTAAGATTCATGTCTGATTCTGAACTTCCTGATAGTGAGAGAAAAAAACTGTGCTGATTTCACAAGTTTTCATATGCTTATAAATCTATATAGAATATTGTTTTGGAAAGCACATTTATTTTTTGGGTTTTTTTTTTTATTGCTGTTTTTCCTCTCGTTGGTGCTAAGTTCCTGAAGCATCTGGTGACATCTGTTATAAAGATAGTGGGCTTCCTAAGAAACACATGTTGATACATCATAAGCACCTTTGCCTTGGCCAGAGTGAAAGAACCACTGTGGCCTTTGGTAGAACCTAACAAGGGCAATCAACTCCAGCGTTGTGAGACAGGTTCCTGTTAGCTTTGCAGCACATCCTGTGTCAGAACAACCCCTTCCCAGAGGACAGTGGGCCTGGGAGCCACCTCTTTTATGCCGTTGGATTTCATCTCCATCTTTGCAGCCATCCAGTAGGAAGTCTCCTGAAAACTCGTGTTGGGCTCTGTGGTGGTTTGATTCAGGTGTCCCCCATAAACTTAGGTGTTCTGAATGCTAGGTTCCCAGCTGATGGATATTTGGGAATTAATGCCTCCTGGAGGGAGTGTATTGTTGGGGGTGGGCTTATGGGCTTTATAGCCAGTTTCCCCATGCCAGTGTTTGGCACACCCTCCTGTTGCTGTGGTCCATCTTATATTGGCCAGGGGGTGATGTCCACCCTCTGCTCATGCCATCGTTTTCCCCTGCCATCGTGGAGCTTCCCCTCGAGCCTGTAAGCCAAATAAACCTCTTTTTCCCAGAAGCTGCTCTTGGTTGGGTGATTTCTACCAGCAATGCGAACCGGACTGCAACAGTAAAGTGGTACCAGGAGTGGGGTTGCTGCTAGACACCTGACTGTGTGGCTTTGGTCTTTTGGAGCTGATTTTCAAGAGGAATGTGGAAGGAGTTGAAACCTTGGCCTAAGAGATGCTTTGCAGTGCTGTAAGTACAGCTTAAAGGACTATTCTGGTCTGAGCTCCAAGACCTGAATGCAGTAAGAACTATGGACTGTGAGGTTTGGCTTATGAGGGTGAGAAAGAGCTTTGCTTGGACTGGGCTAGCAGTTTGTGTGAGAAGCTTGCTCTTGTGCCCATGTCCTGAGAAGTTGTGCAGGGTTGCTTAGCATAGAAATGAACTGGTGTGTGCAGAGGGATATGGCACAGAAAGGAAAATCTTTGGGTGAACTGCTGCCCGTTCAGCTGCAACTGAGAGATTACAACCTTTGAGACTGGGCTAGCTGACCTGCGCTAGGGCAACAAGAAGAATGTCAACTCTTTTGAAGGTGTCTGAGTGCTCAAGGAGTGTCCTGTTCTTCAAAGTCTGCTTTATTCCCCCCTGGATTAACAAATTGGCACCCTACCTGGTATCGTGGAGCATAAGAAATGCTGGAAAGAGGGTCATTGAGTTTGCAACACGGTCTTGTGTTTTGGAAATGGCCATGGGCAGTGTGAAGCAGGTTTGCTGGTTGCCTGCATAGAGACCCCATGGAGCCATGAGGACGAACCGTGGCTTGCAGTGGAGACCCAGTGGAGATGCCGGGACCATGAGATGGCTGCTGAGGAGCTGCCGGCCCCGATGAAGTTTCCCAGGACTGTGAGTAGCCTAGCTGGAGGGGTGGAATTGGAATGCCAGAGACTTGTTGCTGGTTAGAATTATCAGACTTGAAGATTTGTCACTGGTTTGAGTTGCTGGACTTGAAGCTACAGAGTTTGATGTTTGCCCTGGTTGTTTTAAATCTTGTATTGGTTGAATGTTTCTTTGCTATGCCCAATGCCATCTATTGCAGTGTGAATATTTATTCTGTGCCATTCTGGGTTTTTTGAGGTTATATTTTGGTATTATGGCTCAGTTAAAAGATCTTGAACTATGGGGATGTATGAACATCATTGAGATTGATAAAAACTATGGGGACTTTTGAAGTCAGACTGAATGCATTGTATTTTACATCATGCATGGATATCAGTTTATGGGGGCCAGGGGCGGAATGTGGTGGTTTGATTCAGGTGTCCCCCATAAACTTAGGTGTTCTGAATGCTAGGTTCCCAGCTGATGGATATTTGGGAATTAATGCCTCCTGGAGGGAGTGTATTGTTGGGGGCGGGCTTATGGGCTTTATAGCCAGTTTCCCCATGCCAGTGTTTGGCACACCCTCCTGTTGCTGTGGTCCATCTTATATTGGCCAGGGGGTGATGTCCACCCTCTGCTCATGCCATCGTTTTCCCCTGCCATCGTGGAGCTTCCCCTCGAGCCTGTAAGCCAAATAAACCTCTTTTTCCCAGAAGCTGCTCTTGGTTGGGTGATTTCTACCAGCAATGCGAACCGGACTGCAACACGAAGTGAAGTGTGTGAATTAAAGAAAAGCCTTCATGGGGAACAAATGCCTAGAGAGCTGCATGGATTTGGGCTTTGCAGCATGCCTTGGCAGGGTGTGGCTTCTTTAGGCTCGGCAGGAACATTTGCCTTGGATATCTTGGAAGATGAATGAGACAATAATTATTTTGTGCAGGCATATGTGAATACAGGTGAAGATAAGCTAATGAATATCTGTTTCATTTAAAAAAATAAAAGTCTTCTACTAGGCACACATGGTGGTGGCAGATGCCTTTAATCCCAGCACTCGGGAGGCAGAGGTAGGAGGATTGCTGTGAGTTCAAGGCCACCCTGAGACTACATAGTGAATTCCAGGCCAGCCTGGGCTAGAGTGAGATACCCTACCTCAAAAAACAAAACAAAACAAAAAAAAAACAAATAAAACAAAACACCAGTCTTTAACAAGCTTCTTCTATGAAGAAGGACCCATGCTAAGAAACACAGACATGCTAACTGAAGGAGAGAAGATGAATCGATTTTTGCTATGCATGTATAAGCTCAGAAACATAAATTAAAAACCCTTTGATCTAGCACAATTCTCATTTAAATGTTTTTATGGCAATATTTTCTTTTAAGTTCGATAATAAATTAGTAGACAAAGGAGGCAGGTACTTACATGTTTGAATCCCAAGCAATCCAAGGGGAAAGGAAAGGAAATTAATATTTACTGAGAATCTAGTATTTCCTAGGCATCTCATAAAGAATTTTAGTTCTTCTTCTTGTCCTTGAACTCACAGGACTCCTGTGAGTCAGAGGGAAACTAGTTCAGTGAAGCTAAGTTTATTGCTAAGGTCATGAACTTAGCATATATATCAAAGCCCGTATTACATCCACTGAAGGGTATACCAGAGTTCATGCCAGAATCATTGTGCTTAGAGAACCAGAGCTTCTCACTTGCATGTAAGGGACCCTGCCAGGCCTTGGAGTGATTGCAAGGTGTTTCTTTAGGACTCAGCTGGCATTGTCTGCTTTATAGGAAAATCTATGTCTCCCAACTACACATATTTCTGTTTTAAAAATATGTGTCCATTTTGGGATTTCCCAATTAAAATTTGTTTGAAAACATTGTCTAGAACTAAACTCAAGAAGAGTAGGCTTTTGCATATTGTGATGTAACTCAGGTACCAGGACCAAGTTCATCTAAGCAGATGCTCAGTATAAATATCTGTGTACTTGAGAGTGAGATAATCATTGTTGTCTTTGAGAGATGCCATGGTTCACTTTACCAAATTTCTATTAGCAGGTACTTAGATTGCTTCCATTTTCCCACAATAGCACACAAAAAGTCCATTTATGTTCATCACTACACTTTATAAAGATGTGTTTTATTAGCTAGAGTAGATGTGGACCTGCTGGGTCAAGGGAATACATATTTATTTAATACACTCTGGGGTAACTGAGTGTAATGTGTCAGTGATACTACCTTGTGAAATTAACTTGTTAACCTCATACTGGCTGACATAAGTTGTTTTTTTTTTTTTATTCTTTATAACTTATTATTCAATCTTAAAGTTCAGAGGGCTTATTGCTTCTTCTGAGTTACTTTGTATCCTGCTTAGACTATAGGGTAATGTAGGGTGATATCTCTCTTTCCAGGCTGAAGTGATCTATGTGATATTATTTAGTGCAATTAGATTCTCTTAAAAACCTCATCATGGGCTGGAGAGATGCTTAGTGGATCATGCACTTACCTGCAAACTCAAAGGACCCAGGTTCAATGCCCCAGTACCTACATAAAGCCAGATGCATGAATCTGGAGTGTGTTTGCAGTGGCCAGAGGCCCTTTGTTCCCATTGTCTCTCTCAAAAATAAATAAAATATTTTAAAAAGTATTGATTGTGTTTTCTGCTACTCTGTGCACTCTTGTTGAATGAATATACAGACTACTCTCTGGTGCATAGGAAGGAGCAATAAGTCTAGAATGAGTTGCATACCATTTGCAAGGGGAATCTGGCCTCTTAGCTGAGAAATCATGGATGCATTTCTAATCCAGTTTGAACCTCTGCTCGGAGAATGCTTTGCCAGTGTAAGCCTGTGGTTCTGTTCCTGCCCCAGACAGCTAAATGTGAATAAAAACAGTGAGCCTCATAGCGCATTCATGATGCTGGCAAGAATGCAAAGCAGCAGCCACTGACTTTGATCTCTGCCACAAAGTAGGTGTGGATAGGCACTTCCAAGTGTGGCCAGTGGATGGTTCCACCTAGCAAGTAGAGCCAGTAACATTGGCTTCCATGAGGCTAGCCGAGGACATTAGGAATCCATAGAAAAACTTGCTCAGCATTCTCTCAAACAATGTTGGCAGCATTGTATCTTCTAAATAACAGTCTTTTCTATGCACACATAAGGAATGTGTGTATTAGTTACTTTACTTATTGCTATGACAAAAATACATGACCAAACAAATAAATAAACAGTTTAAGGAAGGCAGGATTTGTATTGGTGCAGTTTGACAGTGGAGCTCATCACGGCCGGAGCTGTAGGCAGCTGGTTATACTGCACATGTGGTCAGGAAGCAGAGATGAATGGTGGTGCTCAGCTTTTTCTTGTTTATATTTAGTCCAGGATCCCAGGCACACATTTAGGGTGGAACCTCCAATTTTAATTAACCTAATATAGAATCTCCCTTACAGACACGTTCTGGGTTTGTTTTCATTGTGATTCTAGATCTCTAGAAGTTGACAAGATTCACCATCACTCAGTATCAACGAGCATATTCCTCTTTTTGCTTGGGTTAGCAGGAAATTTAGAACTGAGTGTAAATCTTTATAACTTACCCATCCACTCACCCACCCAACCACTAACTCTTTCATTCCATAAACTGGCATGGAGACTTGTTGCATGCCAAGCCCCATGAAAAGAGCTGGTGATTCTGGACTCAAGTACCCAGGTCAGTCTCCCAGCACTTGCCTGCCCTTGGGAGCCTCTCACTTTTGGAGGCTTTCCCAGGGAGAGAGAACCTCACCTTTCCCATGGAACCTAACCCCCTCTCCATTCAACCTATTAGCACTAGAAAGGAAGCAGCTCATTTTCCTTTCAGGTGTAGACAAAGGCTTCTTTTGTCCTTCGTGATTTGATTAGCACGTGGCCTGGCCTGTGCTCACTTTCAGATGAAGACCCTAGATATCATCTGCTGCCTCATTAGGTTAGGTCAGCACACTTTCTGCCCCTCCTTGTAATAGTGTCACCAGAGCACATCATAATTTTAGGTAAATGCTGGGAGCATACATTGCAGAGGTCACCCAGAGCACACATGCTTCAAAAGGTGATTGTTTTTTTCTCTCTCTGCTCTGCATTGATAGTAACAGCCTAAGAGCTATAAAACACTTGGCAAGTTTAACTTTGAGAAGAGCAGGACTTGCAGCAATGTGAGAATTAAAAAAAAAATCTCATTCAAATCTCAGTTTTTCAAGATCAAGGGGGCAGTGATAAGTTGGACAATCACCATGAACTTTAAGAAGAGAGCTTGTTATATTCTAGATAAGGCCAAGAGGCGCCCTCAAGTATCTAACAGTATACAATATGGGCAGTGCTTAAGAACTCTTCTCCATTTCTAGCGACAACGAAACATAGAAATATATGAGATGTAAAAAGATATGTCTTAAATGGACTTAGGATACACTGAGAGAACAGATTCCTAATTGGGGACTGGACTGCACAGGTAGAATGTAAGGAAGGGTCACAGGATTTTGATTTTACTTGTCCATCTTTTGATGGTAGGTGGTTATGTCTTTACCAGAATGGGTTCCAGAAATGGTTCATTGAGCCAATGCCAGGCTGTGCTGTTAATTCACAATTGTGCCAAGTTGCTCTGGGAGGGCCACATAGAGTGAACAGGAACTGTTTATGGCATTCTCCATGCACTGGGGTAAGATCTGGGACAGTGGAACATAGGTTAGCTGCCCTGTCACTTTGTGGGGCAGAGCTTGAGACTCAGAACTGAGCAGGACTTTGGGCTCCCATACAGAGAAAAGAAGAAAGGGACTTCAGAGCAGAACTGTCTGAAAGTGGCTGGGTGACAGGACTTCTTGCCTGTCCTGTGATTCCCTCACATAGGCTGAAGCCATCTCTGTAGTGAGGTCTTGAGAACATACATGGGAAATCCAACACAGAAAGAGAATTGGCAAGGACCAGAGTCCATCTAGTGGCACCCCTGGAGCATCAAGAAGGGTCCTTGGCCCTCTGGGACTTGGCTAGATCACACACACACACACACACACACACACACATATATATATGCTGGGCCATGGAAGCTAAAGTCCCTTTTATACTCCTTAGTTCAAATAACTTCCTGGTACAATGAATTTTGTGGCACTTATGAAGCAGCAGTGATTTTTTTCCCCTATAACATTGACAGAAAGTTGTCCTTTTCTTCTATGCTTGGAAGCCAAGAAAATGCATGTCATTTCTGAGCCAATAACATATTAGCTGGTGAGTTTCAACAAAACTCAGCATCATGACACAGATTTTTCTCTGTCCTTGGCTGTTCTTCCTCCCTAAAGAACTGTTATCTGTATACCCCCTGTAGGACCACCAAAAGATGAGAAAAGGCTGCAGATTAATTTAAAAAATCTTAAAACTATGCCACTGATTTCCCATTAGCAAATTTTATTTCACATACGGGCACTGTTGCAGTTACCTCCACTTTTCCCAGGACCAAACACCTGACTGCAAACCATTTATGAGAGGAGAGTGTTTATTACAGGCTGCAGTCACCAGGGGAAGTTTCGTCTTGGCAGGCAGAGCATGGCAGGAAGCAGCAAGGGCATGAGCAAGCTGGCACTGGCAAGCTGGGCCAATAAACCTCAAGGTCCACCTCCAGTGGCACACCTTCAGCAAGGCTCCACTCCCAAATTGTCACCAGCTGGGGACTGAGGAGGATGACTAGTTACAAAGACATGAGGTTATAGGGGACATTTCACAAACTCCCATGGGGACAACTTTTTAATGACTGTGGTGTGCTACTAGTTTCTAGGAGACAGTGGTAAAGTCCTGTCCTCTTGCTGCTTCCCTTCGAGTGCCAGAGGCTAAGAAATAAGCAACAAATGTCATGTCAGGGAGTAGTATGTGATGGGCAAAGAAATAAAGCAGGCTGAGGAGATACAAAGACTGAGAGGGGAGCAGGGTTATAAATAAGCAAATTAAGTGGCTGAGTGGATCCACAGTACAGCCTAGGACTGACCAGGATGGAAACCTTCCAGGAACCAGGCTTGAGGCAGGGCCAACATGTGCTTAGTGTGTTCATGTGCATAGGGTTGGGAGAGAGATCAGAGGAGCACTCAGGCTCTGTGAGTCAGTCTGCCATGAAAGGAAGTAGTCTTCCATGGGTTGCATTGTTCCTGCCCTGCAGGGTCTCACTGGCCACCTTTACACACACCAGTCAAGTAACAAACTTTTCAAAAAACCTTGTTGGATGTGTTTTTGGAATAAATTGCACAGACATGTTAACCGTGAAGATCACCAACAGGAATAGGAAGGAAACATGCAAAGGAATTTGGAATTTCTGCAGTGAGTTTATTAGGATTATCACTAGATGCCTCATCTTACTTAGATGTTGTATTTTAAAGGAATAAGTAAAATGGCTAGAGTCTTTTGCTTTTTTGTTAGTTGATTAGTAATACATGAACATGGTAAAAGTGCAAGTATTACAAAAGATATTTAGTGAAAGTAGGTCTCTTGCTGTCTTGAAGAACTTCTTTGCAGAAGTTACTAATGCTAGCAGATCTTGGGTGTATTTCTGGAATGCAAATACCTCTCTTCTTACAAAAAAATGGTAACTATAAACATTTTGCTGCATCTTGCACCTCTTGGAGTTTTTCTATATCATTAAAAACAGTGAGCTGCCTCCTTGTTACTATTTAATGATGTAAGAAGACCCATAGCTTAATCATTCCCACATTGATGGCCTCTAGCATTTTTATTTTATTATTTATTTATGAGAAAGAGAGAGAATATGCATGTCAGACCCTCTTGCCACCAGAAATGAATTCTAGACATGTACTACTTTGTGCATCTGGCTCTGCATGGGTCCTGGGAAGTTAAACCTAGACCTTCAGGCTTGCAAGCACTTTCAACCACTGGGCCATCTTCTTAGCCCCAGAGTTTTTATATCTTTTACTATAGCAACCAATAACAAGATGAAAAAAATCTATGAACATTCTCTCTCTCTCTCTCTCTCTCTCCCTCTCTGTTTTTGCTTGTGTATGTGTGGCGTGGTACCTCTTATACTTGCCCACAGGGAGGGGAGGTGGTGGCTGGAGTGGAATGCTGGGTATTCCACTCCATTGCTCTTCTGCCTGGTCTTTGGTCTTGTTTGGAGCTGGAGCCTTTTTACTGATTGAAGAGCTGGTGAGGCTCTGACAGTTCTTAGGTCTCTGCTTCCCTGAAGGGATGGGGTTTCAGGCATGCATGGCCATGCCCAACTGGTGAAGACCTGGAGCTTCAAATTTTGGCAGTCTCAGACGCCCTCAGGCCCTCATGGTTAAGCAGGAAGCACATCTAACCACTGAGCAATCTCTCCAGCTTGCATGTACATTCTTTATTTTGCACATTTAAAGTATTTCTATGATAAAAATCTCTAGAAATATATTGTGGGTAAAGGAGAGACTTATTCTAAATTTTGGTAGATAATTGTCGTTACATCCATTTATACTGCCAAGACTAAGAGTCCTATCTTCACACATTCTCCCTGCCACACTGTTTTTTTTTGTATTTGTTATTTCCTTATAGTTTAACTGCATTTCTTTCAGAATGAAGTTGCTTTCAGAGAAATAGTGTTGTGTTTTGGCCAAGGAATGTTGTGTGTGACTTTGATTCTTTGACATCTATTGGGGCTTCTTTGAAATCCACAGCATGGTAATTTTCATAAATACTTTGTGATCTTAGAAATAGAATATGAATTCTGCTTACAGAGGGTAGGCCTTTATACAAATTTTATTTAATTTTACTGGTTAAGCTGTTCCTATCATCTGTAACCCGACTCATTTTAATCTTCATTTCTCAGACTACTTGACTTAGAAGAAAATATGTCCCATTCTTGGCTGGGGAAATGACTTAGTGGTTAAGGTGTTTCCCTGCAAAACCTAAGGACCCTGGCTGGATTCCCCAGGACCCACATAAGCCAGATGCACAAGAGGGCACATGTGTCTGGAGTTTGTTTGCAGTGGCTGGAGGCCCTGGTGCACCCATTCTCTCTTTCTCTCTGCCTCTTCCTCGCTCTCTAAAATAAATAAATAAAAAAAATTTTTAAAGTATGTCCAATTCTACTCTTTTTCTATTTTTCCTTACAGTTGACAGCTTTTCATATGTGTACATTTGTGTGTAGTATGTATGGTGTGTATACATGTGCTGCATGTATGGGTCTATGCAGATATACTCACAGGTATGTGGAGGTCAGAGGAGACCATTGGATGTCATTCCTCTGTTGTTCATCCATGTATTCACATATCCTATCTTTAAAAAAAAGAGGTAGATGATACTGGAGAAATTACAACTGAGTGTGTCCTCTGGCCTCCACATACATGCACACACACCCATGTATATGCACTTGCACACACATGTGCACCTGCACAGGGATATGCACACACATGCATATATATTCACACACTCTCCAAATAAGTCCTACACTGTGAATAGGAATTGAAAATCCATTATTTTTTATTCTCAATAAATAACTTTAATATATTCATAGTTTGAATTACTAATATATTTGAATTACTTCAGCCATGCTATTTGGTTCTTTTTATATAAAAATCTTCCCCTCATCCTCCTCCTTTCTTTCTCTATTAAAAAATTTCCTCCTATTAGAAATGGTGCTGTCACATCATTTGAAAGAATGTGGTAGCTTGTGTGGTGACATAGGATGCTGAGGCAGGAGGATTGCAAGTTAGAGGCCAACACAGGTTACATGGAAAAACCCCTTTCAAATTAGATGTCATGGCCATTTCGGTATTAGTGTGGTAGGCTTGAGAACAGGACCCAGCATGTAGCTCCTCTCAGCTGAGCAGGCTGTACTGTGCAGGCCCATGTGCACTCAACTTCTACATTTTATTCTTCCTACTTAGGATCCAGCATCTCTAGCTGTCCTGTAAGATCTGCTTCTGGCTTGGAACAGGCAGTGGTAGGTGTTTGGTGCCCAGGGGTATTTTTCTGGATCCAATATTGCCTAGGATTCTTCTCATTAAAAAGCATAGGGTAGAATGGATTGCCACAGGAGGTAAAACTGGACTGTGGGTATTATAAGTCATTGCCTATTTCCAGACTGATTATTCGATAACAGGCTGACATGTTAGTCTGTGCTAGGTGTTAGCCCATAGGAAATTGGCTTTTCCTTGGGCTAGAGATGAAGCTTTGATATAGTGCTTGTCTAGCCAGTGGAGGCTCTGGGTTTGATCTCCAGGACCCCCAAAAGATAAATTTCCTCTTGCCACAATGCTGGAAAAAGACTGAATTGGATGAAATGCTGCCTGTTAAGAAGAATTACTGAGGAAAGCAATGAAGATCCTATTGTTGGCCTGTGTTGAGCTCCATTGGAAGGGAAGTTCTCTTCCTCAACAGTGACTATGACCAGAGTGATGGCTTCTCTCCTAATGGCCCTGTCTCCTCAGTCCTTGCATGTAGCTCTTTCAAACTTTGCAACTTTGTCTGAGAGGCTTCATGTATAACTTGGAATGGAAATGCTACTGAAAAGCTCTCTAAAGAAAAACCTGTGTAAACTAAAAAAAAAAAAGAAAAGAAAAAAAATGGTCCTGGGGCTGGAGAGATGGCTTAGTGGTTAAGCGCTTGCCTATGAAGCCTAAGGACCCCAGTTCGAGGCTCGGTTCCCCAGGTCCCACGTTAGCCAGATGCACAAGGGGGCGCACGCGTCTGGAGTTCGTTTGCAGAGGCTGGAAGCCCTGGTGCACCCATTCTCTCTCCCTCTATCTGTCTTTCTCTCTGTGTCTGTCGTTCTCAAATAAATAAATAAATAATTTTAAAAAAAAAAGAAAGTACAAGTTTGATTGCTCAGATGTAGGAGGTAGTTTTTTTTTTTTTTTTTTTTAAAATGGTCCTGTTAGATTAACACATTTTCTCTTATTTTTCCCCTGTGTACCTATATTAGCTTCCTAGGGCAACTTACAGCAGTTATTGTATCAAAGTTGGCTATCTTTGAACAACAAACATTTATTTCATCATAGTTCTGGAGGCTAAAAGTCTGAAATCAAGGTGGTGTCAGGGCTATGCTCCCTCTAAAACTGCCAACGAAATCCTTCTATGCCCCTGCTAGCTTGAAGTAGTTGATTGCCATCTTTGGCATTCCTTGGTCTTGGTAAGTTAGTAGCTGCTGGAGGGAGAGAAGGTTGTTCTCCTTTGGAATTCCCACACCTGCACTCTTTTAATAATTAACTGATTTCTTACCATCCAGATTTGGTCTGCTATAATTCACTTATTGACTCCTAGATCCTCAACTATGCTGCATGTCAAAATCCCTGGTTAACTTTTTAAAATGCCACTCTTCTGCCCCTGCCTCCTGCCCATCTCTAAACCAGTTAGATAAAAACCTCTGTTGGGGTGACTTTGGGAATTGGCTTTTATTAAGACGCTCTTCAAATGATTCCACTATTCAGCCAGGGGTCCAAATCCACTGTGGGGGCAATGTACATGAATGTTTATTGAGACCTGCCATCTGCATGAAGAAGTTCTGTGAGACCCATATTTCTTTTTCCTAAAATGTGGGCCTTTAGAATTTAGAGGGTATCACACCAAGGGCTCAGTTAACGCTTGTCAGCTGGTTAATTGAATTCCAAATCTCAGTTCAACTGCTGGAGTTAGTACTGAAAAGGGTTAGGAGTGAGTAGAGTTTTAGAGGTTGGGGCCAAATATCAAATCATGGAAACCAGAAGCACTCTACCCCTAAAACTCAATCCTCGTTTTCACTGCTTGCTTTCACATTTGCTTTCTTCACTGTGTGCTCATAGACATCCTGAGCTGATTTCTTACCTTCTTTTGGATGGACTAAATTCAGTTTTATTTATTTTTAAAAATTGCATACGTGTGCATGCACATATGTGCATGTGTGTATATGGGCATATATGCCATATTGCACATGTGGAGGTCAGAGGACAACTTTGGGGTGTTGGTCTTCATCTTACACCTTACTTAAGACCCCTAGGGCCTCTCTTGTCTGCCACTGCAGACATCATATTAGCTGGCCTGCAGGTTTTGGGATTCTCTGGACTCTGTCTCCATTGCCATATCGGTGTTAAGATTACAGATGAGTGTAATTACTTACATCTGGCTTTATGTAAGCTTTAGGGCTCTAAACTCTGGTGGTCAGGCTTGTGCTTTTAACTACTGAGCCATCTCCCCAGACCCCTGAATACATTTTTGAAAACTTACCTTTCCCAGATATACCCAGATTACAAACTACATAGCTCAATTATATTTGTCATGCACTACCCTTATTCTTGAAAACTAGTACACTTTTTACTTTAGAACAGGCAAAGATATGCTTACAAGTTGGAGAGACACTACAGAGAATTCCCACATGCCTGACACTCAGTTGCTGCCCTGACCCACATGGCACATTAGTATGATCCTTTGTCACACCCACAGATGAATCATTATTATTAACTAACATCCTATGATTTCAGGTTTCCTTGGTCTCCCCTATCTTTTATCTTTCCCAGGATTCCACAGAGGGAGCAGATTACATTTATGGAGTACACATTTGGTATGGGAAGCTTTTCCCCTGGGGAGGCAGATCAAAGCACAGTTGCATCAATACCAATTTGGTGACCAGTGGATTTACTGGAGTTATTTACAGAGTAGAGTGAGAGGTTATCTACAAGAATGGGGAGACCCCAGAGCAGCATACCAGTGAGAAATCACATCCGTTCCTGGATGGCAACCTCCCCGTGGCCACTTAGGGGGAGCTCACTGTGTCGGGATTACCCCCCTTGGAATGCTCCCCTCAGTCTCGGGGTGAGGGTGTACTTACAGAGTATGGAGACACCAAAGAAGCACTGCAGTGTCCCTTGATCTTTGCATTAATGTCCAGAGGACGTGAATGAAAACCACACAAGTCTACACCACCCAGTTGAGGCTTGGAATTGCAAATCATGAAAAAAAAAAAAAAGAAATGACAGAAAGAGAGAAGGGAAACAATGAAAGAAAGAAAAAGAAAATACCCTGCCTTCACCTCAGAAGAATGGCAAAGGACAGTAACTGGGTGAGGCTGTTCACATATGTGGGTGATGGCTGCTAATACCATACCCTTCAACCACAGCAGCTCTAGACTTAGCTGTTTCTTCAGAAAAACACAAAGAATTGTCAGGAGATGCACTAAATAACCCCCACGGAGTTGAACTGTTTTTTCAAAATAGCAATTATAGCTAATTAAATGCTAATATGCGAACAGCTGTGCAAGAATAGTTCACAGATCTCTTTAACAGAATCCTCCCTATTTTTGATACTTCTTTTAAAAAGCTACCTTAGAGGCTGGGGAGACTACTCAGTGGATCAAGTGCTTGCCACGTAAGCGTGAGGGCCTGAGTTGTGATCCCCAGAACTCAAGCAAAGCTGGACACTTTAGTGGTAGCATGTGTAACACCAGTGTGCCTAGGGGAGAAGGGAGGCCAAGATAGAACGGGTAGCTAGCTAGCCTGGCAAATGCAGAGGGACCCTGCCTCAACCAAGGTGGAAGGCGAGGACTGACGCTTGGAATTGCCCCCTGAGCTGCACATGCACTCCCACGCACGGCATTCATATGCATACTCATACACCCCACCATACACCTATGGACACACAGAGAGAGAGAGAGAGAGAGAGAGAGAGAGAGAGAGGGAGAGAGATAGAGAGAGCGCTTATTGAAACACATGCTGAGTGGCTATTTTCTATTTCATATCAGAAACTAAAAACCAATTTGAAAACTGGCAAAAGAAGACTCTTTGTTTTTCACTTCAGCCAGGGGCTACTGTCTGTAGGTGCTGCCAATGAGGAGCGTTCTCTCAGATCAAGCCAGAGACCAGGGGAGTGCCATGGTCTCTGAGCTAGTGCTGAAGGCGAGCCAAGTTCTTTCATTCAACACACTTTGACGTGTTCTCATCAATGAGTCAGACCTGGGATCCCAGGGTGAAGGAAGTTCTCACTTTTCCCTCGAAGAGCACAGTGTGTGGGGAGGTGGGCTGGCTGTCAGGGGCTGTAGCTGAGTGCGTGACAAGCACGGCAAGCTATGGCTTGCAGGCAAAACCCAGCCCACCACCTGTGTCAGTATGCCCAAGAGTTGAAGTATGATTTTTTTTTTCCCATAGTGCATAGAGGAAATAGGAATAGAGGTGGAGCCTCTAGTACTTTTTATTTTTGACATTTCTAGCCAAATGGGAGCCTCTTTCATCCCTTTAAGCAACAGTCCAGTGTGTTAGGGGTCAGAGTCTAGGCATACTTGTGGAGCTGTAGGAACGCAACGGGACAGCTAAATCTAACAGGAACTCTGAGATGTCACCCCAGAAGAGGAGATGCCGTAGAAGCAAACATTTGCTTCCTCCACATCCAGCGCTTTCAGGTGCACCAGCTTTCACGACCTTTGTTCTGGTCTGGGCGTCAGTTCTCTCAACTCTTCCCTGTGGAATGTGGAGCAGGGCTTCGCAGCATGGAGCCTGGGTGGGGCCGCGGGCTGGGGAGCACTCTCGCTGAAAGCAAGCATGTGCATGTGCTGTCTTTCTGGAGGGAGTTTCATAGCTTGCAGCAGATTCTCTAAGAGGCCCATCGTTCCAAAATTTTGAGAAACACACTCTTAAAGTGGGAAGAATGTCCTTTCTTTTGGAGGAATTTAAGTAGAGAGATGCTCTAATCAGGTTAGAGAGAAGTTGGAAGGTGTGGGCAAGCAGACCGCAATGTACTTAAGGCCCTTTTAAAGATTTATGTAGTTAGGCCCAAATTATGGTTATGGTGGACTCCTGGGAAGCCCAGATATTAACAACTCCAGGATGTGTGAAGGAAAAGTACCTCACAAAACCCCTACACCAGCAAACAGGTATTAGAGACTTTGGGGCTAGTAGCTTTGGGGTAAAAAGACCAGGCAAGGTTTTTAAGTAATGTAGAGCTTGATCTAAATTGTCCTTTGTCCAGAATTCCCAACAGTTCGGTCAGGTGGAGTGAGAGACTTAAGGCACCCCCATAGAAAGTTCTAACATTGAGTCTAATGACATGTCTCATCTTGTCAATGGTGTGGCTGAGTGATGGTCCATAAAGGACTTGTTCCCATGTTTGAACATGACGGTGGAGTATATGCCTTCCCTGGTTCTCCTTGGATCCCCAGAAATTTGACTCAAATTCTCTGTTAGCCTTACTATACCCAAACTCCCAGTACTATGCTCTTGAAAGGCTATGAGATAGTTGGATAACAAAAACTTCCTTACATTCAAAACAAAACAGAAGCCTCATGGTGAAGCAATTGAAGACAAAGCTATTATTAGTCCAAATAGCAAGTTACATTTAGCTTGTGACAAACAGGAGAATTTAAGACACCCAGGCAAAGCTATCTCTGAAGGGCAGGTTTCTCTGCCTCTTGAAAAGCTTTGTGAGGAATTTAAATTAATTCTTGTTTGATAGGAATTCATTTATGTATTGTGATTAGCTCCAGTCAGAGCTAATTGTCTGATGCTTTAGTGTGGTGGCAAGAAGCTTCAGGATTGAGCAGGTCAGGCATGCTTGATTAGAAATTTATGCAAATAGATGAGCCAAATTATGTGATGCACGCACATGCGTGCACATGCACACACACACACACACACACACATCTTGAGTGTGTGTACATATCTATTTTTTTTTAATTTTTATTTATTTATTTGAGACTGACAGACACAGAGAGAAAGACAGATAGAGGGAGAGAGAGAGAGAATGGGCGCACCAGGGCCTCCAGCCTCTGCAAACGAACTCCAGACGCGTGCGCCCCCTTGTGCATCTGGCTAACGTGGGACCTGGGGAACCGAGCCTCGAACCGGGGTCCTTAGGCTTCACAGGCAAGCGCTTAACCGCTAAGCCATCTCTCCAGCCCTGTACATATCTATTAGCAATGGTTGGAGTTGTGTTTTGAGCTGTAGGTAGTTCCGACTCTTGACATCTTTAGGAAATGTCAAGGTGCCTGTGTCATCTCAATGCACAGAAGTAGTAGGAGACTCAGTGCACGATACTGGCCCCTCTCACTTCCTGCAGAGCTCTGCCTGTCCCCTCCGGAGCTACACAATTGGCTCAATGTGTAACATGTTGGATATCCTTTTTTAAAGCCTTTAGGAGAACACTTACTTAGTAACTTTAAACTGTTGCATCTTCCCAAGGATAAGAGATGCAGGACTTTACAGTGGAATTGTAGCAAACTGGTGGCATTTAAGAAAGAGCCCCAAAGGTGACTGAGGACTGGAGAGACAGAAAGAGAGGGTGATGCAGTGAAGGAAAGAGGAGACACTTGGTTCTTTTCTCTTGGTCTTGTTTTGGGTTGTAGATGTTGTGCGAGTCCAGTTTAGCTCTGATCCCTCTTCTAGAACACCGACTCTTACACACCCTCTACCTGTCTCTTCCTCTTTACCTCACTTGTACATGTGTGGTAATGCCTTGAAGTCTAGAGTTCCCAGATTTTTTTGATTTTCAGGAGAAGATAAAAGTATATTTCTATGAGAATATTTCTATTTAAATAACAAAACAAAATCTGTGTTGGCCTAATTATCTACACTGTTCAGCCCTTTGCCAGTTAGTGTCCTTTTATCTAAAGAAGTTTCCTGTTAACTTCTTTTTTTTTTTTATAAAAGAATCTTCCTGATTCTCCTCACTCCTTTTATTTAAAGATATTTCATCTGTGAAACAAGAACTGAATGTCACTTTCTCTTCTTTTGAGAAATACACACACAAACACTCTTCCTTGTCTCTGAGCTCTGGGCTGCCATTTGTTTTGGCTCTACCCTTAAGTTGGAGGCTTTCCTTTGCTCATCCTTCACTGAAAGTTCAGGGTGAGTAGGTGGGGTTGTCCCGGAGGTGATGGGTGGTGAGTATAAGTGGTTGTTTCCCGGGATGTGCCCAGTCCCCTTGGCTGAGGAAGAGGGGCCACCTTGTGAGAAAAGACTGGAGACTAGTGTTGTGTTCATAGGTGGACCTCTGATAGAGTTAGGGTGCTGCAACACATGACTGCATGTGTGAATGTGTGTGCATGCATGTGTGTAAGAGAACATGAGTGTGTGTACACGTGTGTGAGTATATGTATGTGCACTTTTGTGCATGTGCGTGGATGCATTGTGCCCATGTGTGTGTCTACATGTGTGTGGGTTTATATGTATTTATGTGTGTATACATGAGTGCATCTGTGTTTGTGACTGTGTATGTATGCACATGTGGGTGTTTGTGCATATATCAATGTGTGTGAGTGCCTCTGTGTGCGTATATCCACATGTGTGTGCATGCATGTGTTAATCCTGGCTTACATGCATGTGTGTATGCATGCTTATATGCATCTGTGTGAGTAAGCATGTGTGTATGTGCATATGAATGTGTGTGCATGTGCATTAGTGTGTGTTTGCATGTGTGTATGCATGGGTGTGTATGAGTGTGACTGTGTTCATGTTTGTGTGTATGTGTACATGTGTGTATGTGTGCTTGTGTACATGTGTGGGTTTGTGTGTGTGCATGTGTGTATGTGTACATGTGTTTGCATCCATGTTTATATGTGTGTGTACATACATGTGTTTGCATCTATTGGTGTGTGAGTGTGCAAGTGTGTAATGATTTTATGTGTGAATGTTTGCTCCTGTGCATGCCGTGTAAGTGCATGTGTGTGAGTGTGAGTGTGTGGACTGTTGCTGTTCTTGTAACAGAAAGGTGAGAACTGGTGGAAAGACCCAGGGGTGAGGGCACGCAAAGGTGACTCAAAGGTTGCATTCAGTAGCTGCACACCAAGGACTGTGAGGCTGCCAGCACCAACAGAAGCCAGGGAGGGGCAGGGCAGATACCCTGCAGCCTCAGAGGACCCCACCCCGCCCCACCTTGATGATATACTTCTGGTCTTTGGAACTGTGAGAATAAATTTTGGTTGTGTTAAGTCTTTCGGTTCTTGGTGATTTGTGAGGTAGCCCTGGGAAACTAATTTAGATGTAATCAGATTTGAAAATAGAAAACATGCCTGTATGAGACTGCACAATATTGGGCCCATCAACATGTCATCATGGATGATGAAGAAGAGCAAAAAAAAAAAAAATGCTCTTAAGAGACAAGAAGGACTTTTTTCTCTTAGAAAGAAGAAGAGGTTTACAGTGGAAGGGAGGGAGGACAGGAGAAACTAATGAGAGAGAGGATTTGGATCAAAATATGTATTTTGACAATTATGAAAGTTGTCCATTTCAGAAGTTAAATCAATGACATAAAAATAGAGAACAGGAATTTGCCAAGCAGCTGTAGTTTACACTGTATTATTTTCTATGATCCACTAAAGGGTGGCCATTGTGAAGGTCCCTGTGCTGGACCTGACAGTTTGGAATGTGGGGTGTGTGTGTGTGTGTGTACTGGGGGAGAAGGGGCAACAGTTGATGAAAGTGTAAAATAGGGCTATTAGAGGATATTTGCTTCCTCATAGAGCAGACTATTTGCAGAGCATGGGTGAACATTTGCTGAGTTTTGAATCGGTGTCTAATGCTGTGTGCTGAAAGGGATACAGGGTTATGAGAGCCCACATGGACCCTTGGGTTCTCCCAGCCCAACAAGTAAAACCATTTAGCAAGGCCAATATATAATTGTTGGTAAGGAATGTAAGGAGTATTGAATTGAATAAGAAAGCTTACTTGAATTTTTAAAATTTAGATATTTGAAGTTGTAAAAACTTTATCACTGCATTTGATAGTCTGTGGCAAAGTCACATGGCAGGGTGGGTTCTATGGCCCTTTAAAGTCAGTGATCCCCTGGCTTGAGGCATGGAGCTAGCTGATTTAACATCAGTCTTGTAATTTGCTGACTATTAAATCATCTTTTCTTTTATCTTCCTTGCTCAAAAAATGCTGGCAGCCTGCAGAACCAGCGGGGGGGTGGACGTGCCCTCCCCCTTTGGTAATGGGGACTGAGTTAATTCAAGGACTGCCTTCTCTAAGTGGCAGACAAGGTCCCTGTTCACCTGGCTAATTGCATCAGGGCTCTCCTTTCGCGGCTGACATTGGCAGGTGGGAGCACGAGCAGTGCCCTGTGGCTGGGCTGTGCCCTGAACATGACTTCCCAGTCCAGCTCTGCAGCATGGAGGCCTTGCTTGCTGACCCCAGGAATTACTTCCACGATGAAAAGATTTCTCACTCACATCTCTGTACTGCTGGGCAAAGTTGGGCCTGGCTGTTGTCAGGAGGCAAATGAGGCCACCTGAGTAAGCCCCCAAGTCACAGAGCTTGATGGGTCTGGGATGTGAGGAGCTCTCTCTCCGTCTATAGCTGCACCATCGCTTTCTCCCAGCAGTCCATCTTACTGACTGTGGTCTTCTCTGGCTATAGCACCAAACTCTTTGAGACACAGCATCAGAGGTCAGATCTAGTGCCTATGCTGTAGACATGCATTGTCCATGGATTGCGTTGAAATTAAACCATGTTGTTGTGGCTCCTGGCACTAAGAAGCAGCATCTGCCAGCTTAATTGCCTCTTTAAAGACCTTATCTCCACGCTAACATTCTGAGGCACTAGTACTTCAGTATATGCATTGCAGGTCCACAGTCCATGCCATCACTAAGGAATTGGTACTCTACCAGATTCAAGTTCCATTTTATTAACTGACAGAGGCTGATTGACTTGTTGGGGTTTTTATTTTTGAGAATGGATTTGTCCAATGACACTTTCTTTTTCAGTGGCAAGGCTGATTGGGCATCAGGAAGGTATGAGCAAACAATGAAATGATTGTCACAGTGACATTTTAGTTCTCAACATGTATACTTTGTTTAACTTCGGAATACTTGTCCCTGATGTCCTGAGAAGGGGAACAGAGAACTGAGTGCTTTCTCCTCCTCACTACTGATCAGGCCAATTTGAGGTCTTCTATAATGGCACCCTACTGGGGTTCATATTCTACAGTCCAGGGAAGTGCAGGTTTCTTATTTTAGAGGCAATGGGTTATTTACCTGTGTATTAAAAAGAATGATCTTAACAGTGTTCATTTTGTCTTTACATTAAAATCTTGCTCAAACCAGGGTCCTTAGGCTTCACAGGGAAGTGCTTAACCACTAAGCCATCTCTCCAGCCCTAGAAGTCATTTTTTTAAGTAAAGCATCAAGAGTTTTTAAAAAATATTTTTATATTTATTTATTTGAAAGAGAGAAAGAAAAAGAAAGAAAGAGAAAGAGAGAGAATGGTGGCACCAGGGCCTCTAGCCACTGCAAATGAATTTCAGATGCATGCACCCATATGTGCATCTGGCTTGCCTGGCTTCTGGGGAATCTGTGTCCTTACGTTTTACAAGCAAGTGCCTTATCTGCTAAGTAATCTCTCCCACTTGAGTTTTGTTGTTGTTGTTTTTGGAAGTAGGGTCTCACTGTAGCTCAGGCTGCTGACCTGGAATTCACTATGTAGTCTCAGGGTGGCCTAGAACATACAGCGATCCTCCTACCTCTGCCTCCCAGGTGCTGGGATTAAAGGTGTGCGCCACCATGCCCAGCTTCCACCCAAGAGTTTTTATTCAAAAGTAAAGTGAAAGTTACAGAGGAGATAAGCTGCAAGATAGCATTGGGCTATTTGCGCAAGAGTGCTCAGGCTTTGAACTTGTTATGTAGCCCAGGTTGGCCTTGAACTCATGGTCATCCTGCTTCCTCCTCCTGAGTGCTAGGATTTTAGGTATGCACCACTATGACTAACTAAAGTTCATCTTTAAACATGTGCATGAATAACAGAGGGCTTAATTCTCCAGAATCTTCCACGTCAGCTTTTGTTGTTTAAAGGATGCATTCCATTTCCAGCTAACTGAATGCACATACAGGGAATGAACTTCCAGCTCAGCCAAGTGCTAATGATCTGGGATGGCAGCAGATCCGCCCAAGCTGAGGAAGTTTAGCTGAGCTAAAATCCTTGGTGGCTCCTGATTTTGCTTGCAATTCCCTTGCCAGTGTGCCAAAGTGGTTGTTTTACTTTGACTTCCCCTGAAAATCCTTTGAAGCCTTCTGCAGGGCTGCTTTTGTGAATTCGGGTGTGTGGTGGCGTTCCCCCTTCTTGCCATCTCCTCTTCTTCCCACCTGAATGTAGAGCTAGAGTAGAGTGTAGTTCTTCTCCCTTTCCGTTATTAAAGCCTCTTGTTGAGGAGCTATGTTTGTCTGTGGAGCAGTGTTTCCACATGGACATGCCTTGCCCTCTGTGGTATACCTGGAAGTGCTGGTTTGGGCTGGGCACTCGCTAAGGAAAAGGTGTGCCTTTCTATTTGAGATTCAGAGGACATTTGCTCCACAACGGGACCAGTGCTTCATGATCCTGCAGCTTCTAGTTTGTTGATGTCAACTGTTTTGATGGAAACTCCTTACCCCTGGGCTAGGGGTTGAGAATGACACATTGTAAGCTTTGGGAAAGGTGGTATTGAAAGTTACAGTGGATCCTGGCTACAGAGTGGGGGAGAGTTTAATCTCACTTCTGTCTTAAATATGAAGAACATTAATTAAGATAGCGTGGAGGGATTTACCAGACCCTTAGGGAAGCAAACTACTCAATGATTTTGTTTTCTTACTGCTGCTACTGCTTCTCAAACTAGGACTTGTGTAATTAATTAGGTCCTCAAGGAGCGGCTCTCTGCTTTCCCTACACGTGCTATTCTTAGGTTAGAGTTCATATGTTAAAAATGAAGACTTTTGGAGGCCGCGGAGGTGGCGCAGTGGTTAATGTGCTTGCCACATAAACCCGAGGACCTGAGTTTGGATTCCCAGCACCCATAGGAAAATTCTGGGTGTGGCAATGTGTGCCTGTAAGCTCCAGGCAGGAAAGGTAGAGACAGGAAGACCTGACTAGCCAGTCCAGCTGAATCAGTGAGCTCCAGGTTCAACAGAGACCCTGTCTCAAAAGATAAAGTGGGGAGAGCTACTGAGGAAGACATCCAGTGTTAACTTCTGTCCTTCACGTGCGCATGCACACATGCATACAAACATGCACACATACATACATACATGAAATCCACAAAATAATTGAGGCTTCACTTTGTAAGTACTCAGTAGTCACCTAGTCATTTCATTACACAAAATGGATCCCAGGATAAAGAAACGGTGTGTACTTGGTGAAGTGTTATTTAGCTATGAAAGGAATGAAATTCTGGCACATGCTGCAACATGGATTAATCTTGAAAACATTGGTTCACGTGAAATAAGCCAGACAAAAACGGGCAACTGCTGTGCGAGTCCACTGTTAGGAAACAGCCTAAACAGGCAAAGTCATAGATTCAGAAAACAGAATTGTGGTCACCAGGGTTAATGGGAGAGGGACTTATTATTTAATAGAGTTCCTGTTTAGGGGTGCTAAAAAAACCTGGGAAGGGATAACTCAATATTTTTAATACACTCAATGCTACTAAGGTGCACACTTGAAATTGGCTACTATGTACAGTCATAATTTAAAAATTTTAAGAAATTGATTCTAATGCAAGGAGGGTATATGACACACATACCAGTGCAAAAATTTAATTTTGTTTTAAAATATTTAATTTAGTTAATTTATTTATTTGACAGAGAGAGAGAGAGAGAGAGAGAGAGAGAGAGAGAGAGAGAGAAAATGGATGTGCCAGGGCCTCCAGCCACTGCAAGCAAACTCCAGATGTATGCATCCCCTTGTGCATCTGGCTAACATGGATCATGGGGAATCGAACCTGGGTCCTTTGGCTTTGCAGGCAAATGCCTTAACCACTAAACCATCCCTCCAGCCCCCAAATTAATGTTTTAAATGTTTAAAGATTTTATTTTACTTTTGTGTATGTGGGGCAGGGCATGCACATGGCATGGTATGCATGTGGTCTTCTTCTGAGACAGGCTCTCTTTTATTTGACACTGGGAGGCAAGTGTAACTGGCCCATGAACTTCTGGATGGTTCTGCCTCCCATTGCAGTGAGCTTCTTGGGAGCAAAGATGTGTTGTGCCTGGGTTTATGTGGTTACTGAGGAAGATTAAGCTGTGCTTGGCAGGCTTGTAAGCAAGTGCCTTTAACCACTGAGCAATCTCTCCAGTCCTATTATTTTTTAAAATATTTTAGATGACTATTACCTGAGTTGATAAACCTGACTGTGGGCAGTTTCTCTGCAACTCTGTCCCTAGTAGGCCTAGAAGAAACTTCTGTGTCATGCTCTTGCCTAAAAGACAGCCTGAGACAGTTTCAGCCCAATTCTCATCCAACTTTTGGTTAGGATAAATCATACTATTTATGGAAAATGTCTCAAGGGCCATGGAGTCCATTCATTCTTCTAAAAGCAATAATTTCTATCCTTGGATCAAACCATATGGTCAGATTGCTGTGTGCTTGGTGTCTGGGTGGATAATGCCTTTTTTGGTACCCCTTACTAAACCACATTAGTAACTTGTTTGGCATCATCTCTCTTGTAATAGAGGAGGTAAGAGGCTCTTTCCCCTGTATGCATACAGGTCCTGTCAATATGTTCTCTTTCCATCTCCCAAGGTACATGAGAAAGGATACTTAGGAATTTACTTGGGGAAAAGAAGGCAAATTCCTTGGGAGACATTTTTCTTTCCTTCCTTCCTTCCTTCCTTTCTTCCTTCCTTCCTTCCTTCCTTCCTCTCCCTCTCTCTCTTTCTTTTACTTTTATTTCCATGTATTTTTATGCTGAATTTAGTCCTGTGCCATAAGTTCTTGTTTCTTCAGTTTTTTCTGGGGTATCTTTTTCTTCAGTGCAACCTCCTCTTCTGGCTTAGGAACCCTCTGTTCCTTTTCAGTGAGGGTCGTCTCAGGGTGGCAGGGAGAGCTCATAGATGGGTTAGTCCCACGTGAGCCTGTAAGCACGGCGGCGCACCGTGGGTGCTTTGTTCACCTGGACGTGCTCAATGGCCAGAGCGTCCACATCGCAACCCCTGCTTCAGCATTGCTCTCTGCGTTTTGAAGCATGCGCAGCTGAAACTCAGCACTCCTTTTGGGCCACCAGCCCCGTGTCCAGCCCCACTGTTTAGCCCGGGCACACCCACCAACTCCACCATTGTGTGGCCGGAATGACACACACTGCTTCTTTATCTGTCAGATACTTGGTGGCTTTTCAGGTATGCATACCCTTGATGGCCTGGGCAGTTTCACAAGTGTTTTAAAAGTGAACACGAAGATTTACACCCCTTGATTTGCATGATTTTGTGGGGTTTTCTGGGTCCAGAGAGTAGTGAATCATTTTCACAGGCCACTGACAGAAGAGCAGGAGACATTTCTTAATGATAAGGACAAAACTAACACTGTATTTATCTTAGATTTGATATGATTACATTGTATCTAGTTTCTTAGTATTGGTTACTAGAATGTGCTAAGACTGATTTGCAAATTACACTCATGAATAGTTACTTCAGCACTTTGCAATACGCATTTCTGTGAACTAACTTCCTCTTGTTCTTTGTGTTGTCTTTACACATTACATATATGTTGGAAATTGACTCATTTTATTTTTTTGCATGTGCATGTACCACGTGCATGGATATAGTTGGGTTCGCATGCTTGACACGGGGGTCTTCCTCCGTGGCTTTCCTAGTGCAGGGTCTCTGACTTGACCCCAAAGCTCACGGATTTGGCTACGTAGCCAGCTTGCCTAGGGGAGCCCCCAGTATTGCGGGTGTGCCACAACGCCCACTGGCTATTTCTGTAGGTGCTGGGATCTGAACTCTGTTCCTCATGCTTATGGGCCAAGTGCTTTTTCCACTGAGCCATCTCTCTTGCCCATAAGTCATCCCGTTTTAAACATTAGATGATGGCTTAGTCAGGGATATCCAGAGACCCCATGTGTATATGTGTGCATAAGAATTTTATTTTAAGGAATTTACTCATAAGATTATGGGGGTTGGAAAATCCAAAATATGCAAGGTACACTAGGAGGCTGGAGAACTGAGGACAAGCTATTATTGACATTTTGTGGTTCATGATGATCTAGCATCAGAATTCCTTCCAACAGACCTCTTGTCAATCCTCTTCGGATCTCAGTTGATTGATTGAAGTAATCTGATTGAAATGTTAATCACATCTAAACAAAATACCTTCGCAGCAATCTCCAGACTGAAACACCTGGGCATCATAACCTAGCCAAACTGACACAAAACACAGGCAGCGATAGTTGAAAACAGAACTTCATTACAATTGATAGATATTTGTTGTCTTTATATTTGCTTATTTGAGTGCCTGTAGAGGAAGATACCAGTTTCCTCCTACTTCATCTTCTGGGTTCACATTTCGTGTTGTCATAATTTCATCAGCTGGTAGGGCTGTCTTCCAAACCAAGGATGGTTAAGGGGTATAGAGTCTTCATTGTGGATGTGTTGAATGTATGGATATGTGAATGCAGTAACCTGCCAAATACCCTGACAGAAACCAGCGCTGCGGCGAGTTCTGCTGCTTTGGGAAGCGGCCGTTTCTGTGGAGGGATGTGACGAGGTGCATGATTTCACCCGTTATTGCAGTCTTAATTAGTTGGGGCCCAGGTGTGTGTTAACAAACGTTAGCTCACTCTGTCTGTTACACTAATGGGCTGCACCTTGACTTCATTCCAGAGAGTTCATGCATTTGATATTGTTGAATTGATTATGAGGTTACTGTGCTATTCTTAAAGGTCTTCAAATGTCTGGATAGCTGCTGCTCTTTTTTGTTAGAAATCACCCCAAATGTTCAGGAATGTAATGCAGAAGCTCTTACCTTGTCTTTTTCTCTTTGGTAGGTTCATAATTTGGGTGCAGATCCTTTTCCTGTTACAGAGCAGAGCCTGACAACCACATCATCATTCATAAGGTAAGAATTGAAGCTATTACAGCCATTATGGGCCAGGAACCCTGGCTTAACTAACCTGTTGGGCATTCACCATGAGCGTCTGCGTGTTTTGGAACTCTGTTTTCTCTAGTTTGTCAGTTTTCTATCCTATCTTCACCTCCCCGCTACCTACTGTGGTCCTGGGATTTGAAAACCTGGTTTGGGCTTGTTATAATTCTGTTGAGCCCAAGGAGGGAGTGTCTAAGGCTAGGGACTGGTCTAGAGATCAGAGGTTTCTCTGGTACCATAGAAATCACTTATTTAGTGAAGTAAAAGCAAACATATTTGCAGTGACCTTCATAGGGGATGAGGAGGAAGTGTGAAGAGGTAAAGAGTGGTGTTTTAAAAATATTTTACTTTTATTATTTATTTACTTGGGGTGGGGGGGGAGAAAGAATGGGTATGCCAGGGCTTCCAGCCACTGCAAACAAACTCCAAATACATGTGCCACTTTGTACAGCTGGCTTCCATAGGTACTGGGGAATTGAACTGAGGTCCTATGGCTTTGCAGCCAAGCGCCTTAAGCTATCTCTCCAGCCCAAGAGTGATGTTTTAAAGTGTTTGGATCAAAGGCAATGTATGAGTGACTAAACAGTGAACGTGGACCCTAATTGTTGCATGCTTGTAATCCTCAGACATTTAAATACCAAAGGTTTAGAAGCTATGCACTGATCCTTAACAGGGCAAGAGCATTACTCCAGCACAGAAGAGAGGGCAGCATAGACGTGAGTACACTGAAAGCTGTGTGCTTTACTGAGGATCACTTTTTGCTTCATTTACGTTGGTTTTTCATTTGCTGCCTAATGTAGAGGTTGACTAGGTTAGGTGTCAACCCTGACTCCATTTTCTCAGGTGAACAAATTGAAGCCGAGGTGGGTTGCCGAGGTGGGTTGCCGAGGTCAGACCACGAGTGTCAGGCAATACCTTTCTGAGGCTACAGGGACTGAGCCCAGAGCGCTGAGTGATCCCTCCCTGGCTACTGGGGTGTGGGGCTGCCAGCCCCCAGGCCCCAGCCCAGAGGCTTCTGCCTTTCAAACAGACCTCTCACCTTGTGTCTGAAGGTTGGAAGGGGAGGGAACAATCACCCAGAGGAAATTGTATGAAATTATGAGTTGATTGGGTTCTGGCCACATTTACATTCCTTTTTTCTTTTTCTTTTTTGTCAAAAGAGCAGATTGAATGATTAACATCAGTGTTTTTAATGATAATTATATGTGTCAAGTACAAAGCAGAATTCTGTAAAGTATCTAGTAGTATGCCTTACTCCTGGCCTTTCTAAATGGATGACATTGTACTTCTCTAATTAGGCCCAGGAAAACAAGTAGGAATCTGTATATTATTATCACTGCTCTCCTGGGGCTATGGGGTTGGTGTGTGAGTTGTTACTTCAATGTAAGGGTCTGCTGTTCATAGTCCTAAAAGATGTGAAGATCAGAGAGGTCACAGTCCAGCTCTGAGACATACAGAGTGTCAGGGGGGTCATCTACAGCAAGGAAAGTTAATTTCTTGTTAGTAACAGTACTAAGCACAGGGCTGGGGACATAATCATCATGATGATAATGATAATGATAAGCAAGACAAAACCCTAGAATTAACCATTACCACCATCAAGAAGACAGCTACTTATTGGCTCCTATATTTATTTATTTATTTACTTATTTATTTGAGAGAGACAGGGATGGGGAGAATGGGCATGTGGATTTTTACTTGGGTATTGGGGCATCGAACCTGGGTCCTTTGGTTTTGCCTGCAAGAGCCTTAACCACTAAGCAATCTCTGCAGCCCTACTTTTTTATGAACTAGACTAAGTTGTTATATGCATGCTAACTCATAATCTCCATGACATTCCTAGGACGATGGTCCTATTGATACCTACTTTTTACAGATGAGAAACTGAGTTGCCCAAAGTTAGACAAACAAGATAAAAGTGGCAGATGTGTGATGTAACCCACAGGACAGCCTAGGACAGATGCCAGCCTCATGTAGACACTTATGACCAGTGTTCATTGACTCCCACATTTGTGCCTGCTCTCCTTGCCATTTGACCTTGACCACCATACCACATCTTATCTTTCCTACATTTTGGTAGCAAAAATTAAGGGTACACACACACACACACTGTGTGTGTGTGTGTTAGTTTTCAGTTGTTTTGACCAGGAGAGGAACAGAAGGTGTCTAAGACTTCCTGTTTATTTTTTCAAATTTTTCATTTATTTATTTATGTGTGTGTGTGTGTGTGTGTGTGTGTGAGAGAGAGAGAGAGAGAGAGAGAGAGAGAGAGAGAAAGAGAGAGAGAGAGAGAGAATGGGAGTTCCAGAGTGTCTAGTCACTGCAAATGAACTTCAGACTCATGTACCACCTTGTGCATCTGGCTTACATGAGTACTACGGAATGGAACCTGGGTCCTTAGGCTTCACAGGCAAGTGCCTTAACCACTAAGCCATCTCTCCAGCCGGTATTTGGACTGCAGGGATTGCATGGTTACTTCTGTCTTGCTCCCTTGATTCTCACCTCTTCCACATGGGTTTGCTTGTGTCATGGAGATGCCCATCCACATTACTGCATAACATCTAAGACCTATGGGGTGGGGGAAACAACTTCTAGGAAAACAACATATTGGAATTTCTAGCACTGCATTGTGTTATAGCCTACAAAGAACAACATCGTATCTTTCCATATCCTTCAAAGACCAACCTTGGTGCAGAGAGCTTACCTTCACCTCCCCAGGTTTGCTCATTAACTGCTCTTAGCTTTTCACAAGTCAATAAGCTGACTTGAGTGCCCTCACTGGCCCTCACTGGGTGTGGTGAAAGCTTGGAGGTTCCATGCTGTGATTGGCAAATGAGCTGGCAAGTAGACAAGTTTAGAAATGCTATTGATAATAAAGCCTCATTTGTACAGAGCTATCATCAGTTATCTATTGCATAATTTACCACCCCACACTTGGGGCTTAAGACAATAGTCATTTTATTTGCTTGTGATTCTGTGGCTTAGCAGTTGGGGCTTGGCCCAGCTGGGTGGTCCTTCACCTAGGTCATTCATGTCATTGCACTCACCCTGTGCTTGGTATCTGGAATTTAGAATAGGCCTTCTTAAACTTTTTCTATTCATGACTACTTTTCACTTGAGAAAGTTTTATCTGACCCCAAGCATGTAAGTATATAAAATAAGTATACACATCAAACAGTTCTGATAATAAACCACAAAGAAATTTATTTTAAAATCATTCTTTGTCATACATATAAGCAAATTTGCATATTAATGAGATAAATATGCTTGTTTGTCTAACACAATATAATCCAAAGGTCAATTAATTTGATAGTAGAAAATATTAATTTCTATAATAAAACCTTTATGTTTATTTGTTTTGTGGTTTTTTTGAAGGTAAGGTCTCACTCTAGCCCAGGCTGACCTGGCACTCACTCTGTACTCCCTGACTGGCCTCCAACTCCTGGTGATCCTCCTACCTCAGCCTCCTTAGTGCTGGGATTAAAGGCATGCACCACCATACCTGCCTTTTTTTTTTGAGGCAGGGCCTCTAACTCCCTATGTAGTGGAACTTGAACTCCTGATTCTGCCCCACTTCCCCAGAGATAGGATAGCAGGATGGCATGCTGAAAGAGGTCTTTGTCATTTGTTAGGAAAGCATTTGAAGAATGAGAAGGTTTTATAAACCTCCCATAGCTTTTCAGGTAGCCTCTTGTTTTTGTCTCAAAAGAAAAGAATGCTATGTTTATTTATTTTGTTTAAGAACTATCCAGGGTAAGTGGGAGGTGACAGCCTCTTTACACAGGATCTGTGGAACTTAATTCTGCCTAATCGCCAGGTAGTGTACAACAGGCAGTTTATCTGGGGAAAATGACAAAACTCACTGACATTTCTGAGGTCATATTTGCAACAATGAAGTAGGCCACAGTACCCACGTTTTAGCAGTGGACACGTGGGCCTTCCTCCCTGTGAGGGGTGGTATACTTGTGGCAGCCAGGATTAAATTTAGGCCTTTGAGTGGTCATTTCTCATTTTGCATCTAGCACCAGAGTTTAAGAGGATCTGAGACTCAGCTGTAGTCACTCAGCCTGCCTGATACTGCCTTCCTTGAATCCCGCTATGTGATCACGACTCCTTAACTAGCCCTTTTGCTGAGGTCTCGGTCTTCTCTGTTGCTGGGACTAGCTTTAATTGCCGATCTCTTGTCGCTGGAAGGTGTTTGCTGCAACTTCTGCATACATGAGCACTTGCATGCTCCTCTTCATAGTTTCTCAAGCCAGAAACTGCGGGAAGCTCGGCAAGTGGAAATGCACAGCCCCACCCAAGAAAGTGAGCATGGAGCAGGGCTGAGGGAGGGCCTCTCCCGCCACTTTGCGCTCCCACCCAGAAGCCTCTCCAGAGGACAGAGTGTCAAGCATGAAATCCGAGGGACACTGCCCTCACACCGGTGGAACCGCTGCCAACCTCTCAATCTTTTCCTTCATCTAATCCCGAGTGTGTAATTCTCTCTGGCATTAGGTACTTCCTCCTGTGGGTGCTTGCCTTCTCGCTTACCCTCTTTTCCAGAACAACTGGAACAACGCGCCCCCGAGTGTAGGAATTGAAACCCGCCAGACAGGTCTCCGCAGAGCCTCTCCAAGCAGGGCAGTTGCAAGTGAGTCACTCAGCCCGTAAGAAGACAGAGCGGCCAGGGCAGACCGCAGACTGCAAGCAGAGCACCTTCTGGTCGGAACGCTGGGCTTGTTCTTTCTGTGCCAGGAACTTCCCTGCTGCCTGGAGCGCCCTCCTGATTGGCTGGAAGGGCTGCTGGCTGCCTAGCTTAGTGGTACACCTGGCTGATTCGTGTGCTTGCCTTTGCCATTGTGAGTGCTGCCTGTTCTGGGGGACGAGGCTCCTGTGCGGTCATAGGAGTGAAGGACATGTGTCTAGGACGAAGAGCCATGGAGAAGGATACGAGTGTGCTCTTATGTGTGGAGGTGGCTAGGTGGGTGTAGATGGACGCAGCTCAGCCTTCTGGGCCAGTGGGCAGTCAGGCCTTAGAAAACTGGTGTTCCACATTGCCCTCGTGTTCATGACAAAGTCCTTCTGCCTCGGGAAGGAGTCTCCCTAACCCATTTCCCACAGAGGGTGTTTCAGACGTTTCTTTGACGTCACTGCCCTTGACTCACCGAGGATTGTGTATTTAATTATTCCCCTTTCTTGTTGGGTTTCTGCCCGAGATTGCAAGACGAAGGTTCTTGAGAGTTTTGGGAGGCCTTGCCTCTTTCTTTTTTTCCTTTTCTAGTTTCTCTCTCCCTCTCTTTTTCTGACAACAATAAACAGAAAGGGCATTAAAATTAAAAAAAAAATGAACCGTGCTCAAGGGTGCCTTTTGACAAGGAACACTGAGTAAGATAAGGGCTTGAGTGGTTAGAATGCAAATTTTCATATGTGCATTTCATCCACCCATGCATCAGGTTGTGACCCACAGTCACAGCCGCTGTAGGGACCTTCTTCTCATCCCAGTGGTTCTTTCTTTAATGGTTGTTATCAGGGGTCCAACCAAACCACAACATTCCAAATTTAATGTTAAGCTGCTCTTGAGAACTTCATTCTCAGGAAGTCTTTCTGGAACATAGATGAACTTTTCCTGCGTCTAAGCACAAACCGTGTGCGAACTGCCTGTTCTCACCATGAGCATTCTCCATGTTTAACTTTTGAGCCCTGAGTTCTGTCTATTCATTAGCCATTCTCTGCAAAGGTTAAAGGCTGTTATGTCCCACAGCAGAACTGTGTGAGTCCCCCAGCACAGTGCCACCATGTGCGTGAAGAGTGAACATGTTCAGATGATCAAAGCACCTGCAGTGTCTCCCTGAATGTCTGGGCCTAGTGTCTCATGCACTAACTTCAGATAAGCTTTGATTAGGTGTGTGGTCAAATATTTTCCCTCCCTACTTTGGGGCCTTTAGCATTATACCTAAACAGAATATTGCCCAAATTTCACATGGGCTGACTCTATTTAGGTATTGCCCAACATGACTCTAACGTGAGACAACAGTGAGAAGGTTATTTGTCAGCCAGTAATCAGTTTTATAGTCTATATTTTAGGAGCCATTTAGTTGCAATTAAATAGTTTTAATATTTTTATCATCCAAGAATAACTTTTCATTCTAAAAAGAATATTAAGAAATTTGAATAATGCTTTATGGAAATTGGTGAGGGGGTACAATGAATTATGAAATGAGAATTACTCATGCATTTGTTGACCTGCTCTTAAGATTGGCTCACACTCTGAATGGGGTAAGGTCTACAGTTGCAAAGTTATAAAATTGCACTGCCAGGTTTGAAGCTTTTATTTTCTCTTGTCAACATGGTTGTTTACTCTGTTTCAATAAGACATTGTGCTAGTTTTATACAAAGGTTTCCTGAAATAACAGAGTCAGTAAGGGAGAGTAGAGCACCATCATGTGTTCCTAAAGGCTGTCTCTCCACAGAAGCTCTAACAAATCTCCCCTCTGCCATTCCTCACTCATCCCCGGTCTACCTCTCTTATCACAGAGGAGCAAAGGTTAGTTCTGCAATCACTCTTTGAATTGTTAGTTACAATGCAGACTTTAAATACAGGGTTTTAAGATGGTAAGGAGGAGAGTGACATTGATTTATTTGTTCACTTCTTGGCTGGCCTGAGAAACCTGTTCAGTCAGGTAGTGAACAACTGTTCTTATCCTAACTAGTGACTTCAAGAGAACATTACTCATCCCCTCATTACCAATCCCCCTGAGTCATGCAGGCCGCGCATATGGATTTCCACTGAACAAGAATCTTCAGACAATGGGAATCCGGGACCAGAGTTCCTGTTTAATAATGTGAGTTGCATAAGTATATTTTGGTCATGGAGTCATGGCCCATTCTGGAAAGATAGTCCATAGATCCAGATCTTCATCCCTGTGTCTATTTGAGAAACTGTGTTGGCCAATGTTGTCAGAAGAGGCCATGTTATTGGTCAGTGTAGAAAGCTCATGAGTGGCCAATCCTCCAGCCTGCCTGGGCTGCTGCTAAGGACAGGTACATTTGTTAGCATGGTTGGTGAAACATGGAGGATACGTCTTACTTGTACCTTCAAGCAGTGTTGCATGTTGATCATTGAGAAGTCAGTGGGGACCTTGGATAACTCCTCTGTGGTCCAGCTGTGTACCCAGGACAGTGCTGGCAGAGCCTTCACACTTGACATGGGCCATCATAGATGGGCACTCCTGAGTGGCAGCTGGAGTCATTTCTACTTTTTAAATACCACCTGCCTCCTGTCATGTCGCTGCTCTCTGTGCTATTCTTAGGTCCTAATGTGTGTATGCTCCAGATGAAAAATTTGATTCTCAGTTGTCTTGGATCACGTTTGGATGTCTGCATAGTGACAGAGATCAACATTGGTTGGCATATGTATTCAGTTCATCTCAAAGCTCAGCTCATTTGGAAAATCTTAATATTCATATTCATCGCAGATTAGAGACATGTAGCTTTCAGTAAGAACTATATTTGAGGCTTAGTTAGGCCATCATATGTTTGGAGGAGAGCTCAATGTAGGAATGTAAAGAGTATTCAAGGCAGATGCTGGTCGTGAGTTTGTGGGTAGTGGAAAATCCTACCTCTTCTACAAATTCTTAACTAATCCTTCAGGGTTTAAATTAAATCAACAGTTGCTATTATAACAGCTACTCTGTCACCCTTCACTATCTTCAGGCACTTAAAATTCATCCAAACAACAGCAGAATTAATCCGAGGCCCTTTACATGGTAGAATGAGCTCCTTGAGGCACGAACCTTTCTTCAATTCTAAGGAGTAAGAAAATAATTTTTTATAGGTGGTATATGTGTGTGTGTGTGTGTGTGTGTGTGTGTGTATAGTAATAATTAGTAGGCATGAAAATAAAGTAAATATTGACCCAAAAACCTGGATAGTTTGATGACATGCCCTACAGGGTCAGGAAGATGGAAGTCAGGTCACCAGCAGGAGTGACAGCTGCCCTGGAGCTCTTGGTAGGGCCAGAACAAGAGCTGATAATGCGTGCCCTGGAGCAGGCTGACATTTACCACTGCCCATGATTCCTGTGTTGAAATAGGGAGGTTCAGCCCAGACAAATGCTAAGGAAACAACACCAACTCTTTTATTACTCCTTACAACACTTAGGCCAAGTCCTCTTTGGATGCCCTTATCCTTGAGGCATTCTGACAGTCATTTTAATGATTTATTTTCTTTTTTCACAACCAAAAAACAAATAAAATATTTTATCACCTTTTGGGCAGACTTGATGTCTTTCTGTTCATTTCATCACTTTCTGGGTCTATAAAATTTCCCTTACCTTTCAGTTTTTATAACTCACAGATAGGAATTCTGTTCACTTCATTCCTTATGTGAAAGGGTTTTTTTTTTTAACACATGATTTTTTTTTTTTTTCTTTTTGGTTCTATATTCCCAGCCTATTCTCCTTCTTGTTTTGTGTGTGTGGAGGTGGTGGTGGAGGGTTTGGGGACATGGAAAGAGTTAAAGAAAGCCTCATGGTTGCAGCAACACATGGGTAGCAAGAAAAAAAAATTTTTTCAACTCAATTCTCCAGTATTTAGAGATAGAGGAAGTATATTTTCATGCTTTGGGAACTATTGGTGTGAGGTAGTTGTGTTGGTTTAAGAAGAAAATAGTCGGCAACTGAAATGTCCTCTGTGATTCTTTCCCGGGGTCAACAGTAAAAACCATTGACCTGTGTGAGCGCCCCTGGCATGGCGCTTGTCCCTTTCCCTTCTCAATTGTCTGTCTTCAGAGCTCCCTGCTTTATGGCTCCCAGGCTCATTGTTTCTGCCTTTGTACTCTTGGCTCATTTGCTTCTCATTTTCCATGTGCCTGCTTATGTTTAGGTGTCAGCTGCAGACCAGTCTTCAGGAGTTAGAAGCCATACCTGAGCATGTGGGTGGATTTGTAGGGGAAGCCTTTGTCAGGAGATCTCAAAGCTGAGTTGAAGAACATGTGATATGTCCAGTTCAGCAGTACAAATTGGACAGCTGGTTCTGTCTGAATCAGACCTGGATGGTCTGGGATCCCTAAAGAACCATACATTATTTCTGAGTATGACTTTTTTTTTTTTTTAAGAGTGACAGACAGAGAGAGGAAGAGGCAGATAGAGAGAGAGAGAGAGAGAGAGAGGGAGGAAGGGAGGGAGGGAGGGAGGGAGGGAGGGAGAGAATGGGCGTGCCAGGGCCTCCAGCCACTGCAAAGGAACTCCAGACGTGTGCGCCCCCTTGTGCATCTGGCTAACGTGGGTCCTGGGAAATCGAGCCTCGAACTGGGGTCCTTAGGCTTCATAGGCAAGCGCTTAACCACTAAGCCAATCTCTCCAGCCCTGAGTATGACTTTTTGATAGATGCCCCTCACCAGATGAGCATTGCCCCTTCCATTGAGGCCCTGAGGAGAACAAGAAGACAGACAGGAAGGCTGGATCCTTCTTCCTTCAGCTTGGCTGAGGTGAGGCAGCAGCCCCTGCCCTTGGCACGCCTGGAATTCCAAGACTAGATTGTCATCTACACGGCCAGCCCTGGGCTGTCAGGCCTTTGAACTACTCAACCAGTTTGCTGGCTCTCTGTCTCACAGGTGGCTGATCTTTACACATACAAAATGTTTTTCTGAGCTAGAGAGATGGCTTGGTGGTTAAGGTACTTGCCTGCAAAGCCTAGTGACCTGTGTTCGATTCCCCAGTACCCACAGAAAGCCAGATGCACAAAGTGGCACATACATCTTTGCTTTGCTATGGCTGGATGCCCTAGACTGCCCATGCTTTCTCTGAGTGTCTGTCTCTCTTCTCTCTCTCTCTGCTTGCAAATGAATAAAATATTAAATTAAAAATATCTTTTTCTCATATGTGTTTATGTGTGCTGTTGGCTCCTACTAAGGTGCCTGTGATGAGGACCTGTGTTTGACCCAGATGTTTAGTCAAAAGATGAGGCTCATTTGTGCAGTCCTTTCTCTAAGCAAAAACACCATTACTGTATTTTTTTTAAAGTTTTTATTTATCTATTTATTTGAGAGCGACAGACACAGAGAGAAAGACAGATAGAGGGAGAGAGAGAACGGGTGCGCCAGGGCTTCCAGCCTCTGCAAGCGAACTCCAGACGCGTGCGCCCCCTTGTGCATCTGGCTAACGTGGGACCTGGGGAACCGAGCCTGGAACCAGGGTCCTTAGGCTTCACAGGCAAGCGCTTAACCGCTAAGCCATCTCTCCAGCCCCCATTACTGTATTTTTAAAAAGACATGGTGACTTTCAATTACTTGTAATATTCATATACACTAATTCCTATCTCCCAAGGTCTTGGTATTCTGTGCTAATCTGTCATTTGAACCCAAATGCATAATTTGATATTTCACCTGGTGTTGACTTCAGCTTATTGTCTTTCCTTTGGATCTTGATTCCATTTTGAAACATACTGGCTGCCTTTCCTGGCTTTGTGCCATCACTAGGTTGATAAGAAAGCTCCTTATCTTCATTCATTCAAGTAGTTGATAAAAATGTTAAACAGAATAAATAATGACAGAGTCCTACAGCATATACTAAACATTTATTGTTGAGGCTTGTGTATTAAAAACATTATTTGGCAGCTCATAATTCGCCACCCTTTCCCCAACGATAAAAATGTTATATATTGCTTTGCAAAAATCCAGGTCGTGCATGGAATTGCACTGATATTATAATTTAGAACCACAGCACAGTGGAAATGCCACTTGTCAGGCAATGCTTTACCTTAGTTTGCCATCTTAGGCCTAACTAAACTTTCTTTTCTGTGTGTTCACAAACCCAGCTTCTGCTTTTAATTTTTCATGCATGTGTCTACATGTGTTGATACGTGTACATGTTCATGTGTGAGCACATACATGTGGAGGCCAGAGGACAACCTTGGGTGTCGTTCTCAGGAATGTTATCCACCTTCTTTGAGACAAGGTCTCTCATTGGCCTGGTGTTTACCAGTTAGTCTAGAATGGGTGGCCAGCAAATCCCAGAGATCCTCCTGTTTCTGCCTTCCCAGAACTGAGATTATGGGTACAAACTATAATGTCTGACATTTGTATGTGGGTACTGCAGATTGGATTCAAGTACTTTGCTTGCAAAGCAAGCCCTTTAGTCACTGAGTCACCTCCCCAGCCCACCCACTGCTGCGTAAGCCACACCTTTGTTTTTTAATTTAGAAAGCTGTTTATTTGTGAGTCATCCATGTCAAGCATAGTACTAAATACATAATACAAGCTTCCTGTCTCAGAGAGTTTATAGTCGAGAATGAAAAAACATATAATACCTGTTGATAGTATACACAAGTGTATATATATATATATATACACACTTAATTAATTATTAATATATTAATTAATATATATATATTAATCAAGATATAAATATATTGCCTAGTGAATATGTGACCTAGAGAACAGATAGCTGTTTGGTGAGCTCAAAGACAAGGGCAGTGATATGGGAGCTAATGGAGCCAGGCCTTAAAGAATCAGGATCCAGCCATTGGCTGTGGAAAAGGCAGAAGAGCATTCAAAGAAAGGAATGAAACTTCCATGGTAAGCAACCTAGAGCCTGGACTATAGACTTGGCTCACTGCCAGAGCTCATCTTGTCCACACCTGTGGCTTGCACTTGGTCACATTATCTACCAATTTTCTTGCGTTTTCCTTGACCATTTGGCCCATAAACTTCCAAAAGATATCACTTTACTGAGGGGTTTCAGGATAAACCTGTGTGATGGCCAGTTCTGACAGCTCCCTCTACAGAAAGAAAGCAGTTTTATGACTGTAAAAGACCTCCCAGGCAGCCCTCTTGAATGCATGTGTGACAAATTTCAAAATTAGAGTGCTACTTTGCTTTAAATCTGCAGCAACTCCACTTAGAAGATGTCTCCCCAAGCATGCTCGCAGTCTCATTCTCCTGCAGCCCTGAGCCATCTGGCCCTCTTTACCATGAAACCCCTCCTTTGCTATCACCCTCGGGTGATTGCCTGCAGATCTGAAATGGACCAGAACCACTGCCCTTGCACTTGAGAGCATGGAAAATGGGGTTGCAGACTGCCCCGGGAGAGCCGTGGAGCCGGGGGCACAGCGGGTTTCTTGGGTTGCTGGTTGAGTTGGCAGCCCTGGTCAGGAGAGAAATCACCCCAACCTTATGAGATGAATGGATCTGACCAGTGTCATAGAAATAGAACAAACCTGGGACACCCCATTGCCATTTTCTTAGTTGCATTTCCAACTACTCTCCATTTGGTGAGGAAATGCTTTTATTTTGTTTCCCAGTGTTGGATCCTATGAAATGTGTAGCCAGCTGGCCAAGGTGTGAACTCACAGAGCTGAGTAGAGTATTGCTTTTAGTGTCCTGGCAGTAAAGAGAGATGCTTATTATATTTGGTTACTCCAGCTCTTCCTCCACCTGGCCATTTCCTCTGGTCTCTGCTCCTCATTTATTTGTTTGGAGCCAGGAATGCTGCTCTTTGTAAAGAAAATGTGTGTAAATTACCAGGGGCAGTGAAACAAGTCCTGCGTTGCTTTCTGGCTTCTAAGGCAGACCTTATGGGAGTCAACCTTAGGATGCTTTGCCGTGGGATTTGGGAGGAATTGGAAGAGATGGCTAAAGCTCAGTGAGCAGATCTCATGCCTCCTGGGCATTTCATTATCCATTCTGTGCAAACAGGCCTCGGCAGGCGGCTGTGCAGAACCTGCTCACAGGGTTCATGGTGGGCTCAGCTGAATCTGCCACCCCAGAACACAAAGCACAAATGATATTGTCATCTTATGCAGCCTAGACAGTCTCCTGGCTGCCAGAGTTTCTTTTCTACATTTGAAAGTGGAAAATCTGGAAAAGAACTAACATTTATTAAGTATTTATTACAAAATAGGCATTATGAAACACATATTGTCATTAATTGCTATTATTGTCACCATCTTCCAATTTACTTCTGACCATAGACACCACATGTAAGTATTACTGTATTTATTTATTGACGAGGAATTTGAGACTAAGTTAAGCACTTTACTCAGGTTAACAGTTTCTAAGTGATGATCGCATCCTAAGTTAAGGATCTAAACAAGGTATCCTTGACTCCAGTTAAATCCACATTGATCCTTAAGAGTAACTGCCTCTGTTCCGCCAGGCGGGGGCTTTAATGCACAGGGTGAGAAGCAAACAGGCTTCCCACAGGAGCCTAGCGCAGAGAGCATCACATGAACAGTAGCTCAGTCTTTCCTCCACTGCCCTACAATAGAAACATAACACTGACATTTTCACCTTGCTTACTCTTTTTCGGTGTGTGTGAGTGTGTATGTACATGTGTCAGGCACGCATGTGGAGGGTGCAGAGGATGACCTCGGGGTGTTTGAGGCAGGGCCTCTTGTTCACCAGTGTTTGCCAGCCCAGTTTACCCACAAGCTTCTACGCATTTCTCCTGTCCCCGCTTCCCTTCTCACCATAGATGCACTGGGGTTACAGATGCTCACAATACAACATCCTGGCTTATGTGGGCGCTGGGGCTTCAAACTCCAGTACTCCTGCTTCTGTGGCAGACTTCACTTGTGTGGCCTTCTCTGCAGCCCAATATTTGCTTTCCTCTTTTGCAAATCTAAGATTGTTTAGGACAGCACCTTGTCATTGCTTAGCAGTCAGGGCAAAATTAACTAAACGTCAGTTTCTTTCACTTTACTTTGGCCTCCCTTGCCATGACTCTAACCAGTGATTCTGAATGTCTGTCTGTCCCTCTGTGCCCTGAGAAACAGCAAACGTGGCCATGTCTGCCGTGCAGTCCTATTCACAGAGCAGTGGGTTTCGATCGAAGACCTGGCTTCCCCGCCAACTCCAGATGGACACTAGCAGCTAGCTCATCTTGCTTTAAAATTTTTATTTTTCATTAAACATCTGAAATGCCCTTCTTCCTGATACTAGCACATTGTGAACATGAGCTTGTAAGCCTGGCGACTGTTTTATGAGCTCCTGGAAACCTGTTGGTAGTGAATGTTCTTGTCTTTCTCAAGCACGGTGTGTCCCTAGCTTTAATAAATCCGTGAAAGGCCAGGCCAGGCTGCAGAGTACATTCTCTGTCTTCCCTGATGGGATAAAGTGCAGCCTTTAGGGTTTGGTGGATTGGAAATTACATCTTTTTATTAGCTCAAGAATAAAAGTATACATCTGTCCCTTCTGTTCTGGTTTGGTTATAGCAGTGGTCACAGGAGTACATAGTGTTTCTTCATGAGCTAATTACTAGCTTCCCAAGTTTGGGAGTGAGGAGCAAAAGCTCTGGCTGTGCATAATGATGGCAGAATCCGAGACTAGAGGCAGCAGGGGACAGAAGCGCACGCCGAGAGGCCTGTTCTGCCCACAGCGGGGTTTATGTGCGGCCATTTGAGAAGAATTGAAAAGGGTAGTTTGTCCATCTAGTGACCGGACTGGGGACCCAAGAGGTTTCAGTTCTCCTGGCACAGTGAAGGGTCTGCCACAGAAATGAGGAAGCTGTGCAGTCATGCAGATGACTTTCAGAGGCAGCACAAGATAATTTACCTCTTAAGCCAAGTTCGTTCATCTCAGTAACTCAGCAGTTCTCTGGCGCTGCCGATAAATGTTGGAAAATGTGGATCTTTCATGCCAGTGAATTGCTCATGAAGTATAGAGAGCAGTGTGATTTATTAAGCAGATTTTATATTCCTAACAGGGATGACTAAAAAGACGAGTTCTGTTGTTCACATCAGCACATGTGCCACTGATGCAATTGTTTTTCCCGTTTTTTACTGGGATATGTTTCTGGTGGTAGGGTAGGCAAATTAAAAACATCCAAAAGAATGTTTTAATTTGTTATTATTATTTTTTTTGGTTTTTCAAGGTAGGGTCTCACTCTGGCCCAGGCTGACCTGGAATTAACTATGCAGTCTCAGGGTGGCCTCGTACTCACAGCAATCCTCCTACCTCTGCTTCCCGAGTGCTGGGATTAAAGGTGTGTGCCCACCACACCCAGCTAATTTGTTATTCTTTAAATCAGACATCCTGTGATCCAGGAGTTAGTTGATTTACTAATCCCTGCCTTCTCTCTTGCTACTAATGCTATTGCAAACTAAGCCACCTTGCATCCTGAAGTGGGGTGTACCATCCTGCTGGACATCATCTGTCGTCTCCCCTGATTTTCCCAGATAACAGTAAGGAGTGTCATTGTCTTAGCAGTTCTTCTTGGTACTAGAGCGTTCACAAAGCCAGCAGGAAATCTTTCAACCCAACTTAGAACTTTAAACAGCTACATCTTCAGTAGAAACTTACTACAAAATTGTATCACTTTTATTTATTTTTCCTGACAAGGAGAAAAGGGAGAGAAATATAGGCGCTGAAAAGGCTGTTTGTCTGCAGTGGGTGAGAGGGTGGCTATGGTTTGCCCAAGTTTTCAGGGGAAGATTTAATCAGTGTTTGCTGTCAAAGAAGAGGAATGCTCTCTTTCCTCCAAGACGCAGTGTCTGCCTTGATAAACACAGTTAAGGTGATGATAGGGCCTGTGTGAAAAGCGAGGGGAATACTTTTTTTAATGGTTGGAATACAAAAAGGCAGATTTATTAGGGTCTTGCTGTTTTTTTTTTTTTTTTTTTTCTTCTCCAAACTTCCTGATTCAGTGGACAGTGCAGTGGCTGGGACCACGTTACATGCTTTTCTACAAGTAAAACCAGCCGAGTCTAACGACCCCCTGCTTCCGGGTCATAATTCTCTGGTGACTGAGAATTCCAACCTGTATCCCTACTTCATCTTCCCCCAGCACACACGGTCTTCTCGTGAGGTGATGTTTGCTGGTGGCAGTGTTGGTGTCTTTGTTTTCAACCTTCATCTTAGTGAAGTTAGAGAGAGAGGCCACTGCAGATGAACTCCAGACACATGTGCCACTTTGTGCATCTGGGTTTATCTGAGTACTGGTAAACTGAACGCAGGCTGGCAGGCTTTACAAGCAAGCGCCTTTAAACCATTGAGCAATCTCTCAACCCCACCCCTAAGCCATGTGAAATATTCCTAAAAAGAAGCAGTTTGCATTCATGTTAGTGGTGATACCCCCACCTGCTCAGTCCTCCTCAACCTCCTGTGGCCTCTGCAGAGCCCCGCCCTTGTAGCCCAGCCAAGTGCGAGAAGTTGTGCTCAACTACAGCCTGCAAATGCAAGTGATTTTCTCCTTGTTAATCTTGAACTCTGGAGATAGCTTCTAACAAGTTATAAGTCAACCAAACTAGAATGTCGTAATCCATCTGTGGTAGTTTGAAGGCATGATGTTCCCCACAGCCTCGTGTGTTTGGGATTAAGCCTCAGAGTTACTCCATCGGGTGGAGCCTTTGGCAGGTGGAGCCTTGCTGGAGGAGGTGTGTCACAGAGGCGCAGGGGCAGCGCCATTGTCACTGCTAGCTAGCTGGCTCTCTCTCTTCCTACCAGCTGGTAGGTGACAGTGTGACCCAGGCCTCATGCTCAGGACTGCCACGCACCCTCATGATGAATCTTCCTTTTGAGACTATAGGACAAAATAAACCCTCTCTTTCCATAAGCTGCTTATGATCTGGTGTTTTGTTCCAGAAATGAAAAGGTCACTGCAGGGCTGGAGAGATGGCTTAGTGGTTAAGCGCTTGCCTGTGAAGCCTAAGGACCCCGGTTCAAGGCTCGGTTCCCGAGGTCCCACGTTAGCCAGATGCACAAGGGGGCGCACACATTTGGAGTTCATTTGCAGAGGCTGGAAGCCCTGGTGCGCCCATTCTCTCTCTCTCCCTCTATCTGTCTTTCTCTCTGTGTCTGTCGCTCTCAAGTAAATAAATAAAAAAAAAAAAAAAAAAAAAAAGGTCACTGCAGTGCATTTCCTGGCCCTTCTCTCCCTATTCTCTGTGTCCAAGCTTGTGGTCCTGCTCTTGGTCCATTCTTTCTTCCTCCTTAATACACACATACGTTTGTTTTTAATTTGATGCATAATAATTATCTATATTTATGGAGCGCCACATGAAATTTCAGCATGTGTATGCAATAAGTAATGATCAGATTAGTGAAATTTACATGACACATCAAGATAAACAAAATCCTTACTAGGTATTTTCAAGAATATAATTAATTGTTGTCAACTCTAATTACTGTGCTATTTGTTACGCTAGCAGTCATTCCTCCTATACAACTCCACCCGTGTTCACATGAACTGTCCTCTCTCCTTCGCCTCTCCTCCAATACCATCCAACCTCTGGTAAACACTGTCCTGCTCTCGAGTCTATGAGATCAACATGTTTTTCATTGTTTAAAATCGATATCTTAAAATTATACATATTTACTTGGCCCCAAGTTCTGTTTTGATATATGCACACATTATGTAGTGTTAAAATCAGGGTAGACATACTTGTCTCCTCAAGCATTTATTTTTGATGAAACAGTCAAAATCCTCCTTTCTTTGAGTTTTTCTGACTTATACAGTAAATTATTGTTATTAATAGTCACCCTGCTGTGAAATAGAACACAAGAATCATTTATTTACCTTTAATTTAGTGCCTATTGGCCAGCCTTTCACCAGTCTTCCCTAAAAAAATCAATGTGTATTCCACGTATTTAGTGAAAGCATGTAGAATTTGTCTATTATTATGCCTCACTTATTACACTTAATGTTCTCTGTGTTCATCCTTGCTGCCCCGCACGATCGGATTTCATTTTCATGGCTGAATAATATCCTACTGTGGATATCTATCACAGTTTCTATATCAAGTCATCTGTTTATATAGTCCCAGGTTTTCTTTATATCTACTTTAGAAAGCAGACTTTCTGAAGCTTTTACAACCCATAAGGAGAAAGTCCCTTTGACTAAGAATGCTATCCAGACTGTCAGACCTGTTAGTTATCCACCCAGGGTACTGCTGCTTCAGAAATAGCAAATTAGTCTTTTGATGGCTTCGAAAGATCATGTATTTTAATATCCACATGACTTTGACATTGCATTCAACGTTGTCCCAGTAAAAGTTTTATATAGGGTTGGAGAGATGGCTTAGTGGTTAAGCGCTTGCCTGTGAAGCCTAAGGACCCCGGTTCGAGGCTCGGTTCCCCAGGTCCCACGTTAGCCAGATGCGCAAGGGGGCGCACGCATCTGAAGTTCGTTTGCAGAGGCTGGAAGCCCTGGCGCACCCATTCTCTCTCTCTCCTTCTATCTGTCTTTCTCTCTGTGTCTGTCGCTCTCAAATAAATAAATAAAATAAAATAAAATAAATTTTTTAAAAAAGTTTTATATAAATTCTATTTTGTATTAAGTTATGTCCATTGTAAGAATAAGTGCTGTTGCAGTCAGGTTCACATTGCTGGCAGAAATCACCTGACCAAGAGAAGTTTTTGGGGAAAAAGGGGTTTATTTTGGCTTATAGAATTGAGGGGATGCTCCATGATGGCAGCAAAATGATGACATAAGCAGAGGGTGGACATCACCTCCTGGTCACCATAAGGAGGACAATAGCAACAGGAGAGTATGCCAAACACTGGCAAGGGGACACTGGCTATAACACCCATAAGCCCGCACTCCACAGTTCACTGCCTCTGGGATGTGTTAATTCCCAAATCTCCATCAGCTGGGAACCTAGCATTAAGAACACCTAAGTTTATGGGGGACACCTCAATCAAACCACCACAAGTGCTCTTAGTGTGTTAGGAAAAGACTGGCTGATAGTCATGTAAATTGAAAATTATTTCATGTTCAATCATAAAGAAATATACCATTTTTAAAGATAAGTAGGATATTTCTAGGAAAGTAAGGTAAACATGTCTGTCAAAGTCTTAGCAAGAAAACTAGGTATTCTGGGTACTTAATATAATGGAGATTTAATATGCAAATGATTAGCTGATGATCAATAAAAATTGATTTGTTTTCTCCCACCAAGTTTGACATATGTAGTATACCTTATGCTTCCAGAAGAATTTATTTTTTTGGAGGGTAAAATTATGAAGACATGACAGCTATAGCATTTCCTAAAAATTTCAAAGTATGAGGTTTTCCAGTCCCAAATTTGGGATGCAAATGCAAGGCTCAACAACATATCTGGCCAGTGCTGCCAATGTAAGTGTCCATTTATATTCGTTCATTCATATGATGATACCTGAGGACAACCTCAGCCACATCCCTCCCTCCCCTCTGCTCCTCTCCCCTCCCTTCCCTTTCCCTCCCCTTCCTTTCTCTTCCCTTTCCTTCCCTTTATTCTTCTCCCCTCTCCTCTTCTATCATTGCCAAAAGGTATAGGAAGTTTAAAGTTAGGGTAACAATATTTTTATTTATAACTGCTAATGCCACATTAGGTCATGAAATTTCTGAGCTTCTGGGATTTTCCTTGGTGAATTTCATTACCAATGTAACTTTTAGAATCTGATGGTTGTGGGGATTATTGTTTTCCTGATATGATATTAGCTTGATTCATTTTTTTTTCTCCTCAACTTCTGTCTCTTTCTTTTTCTCATAGAGACTTACAGCCTCTTACTTTTAGGTTAATGGTAAAAAATCAGGTAAGCATTGCCTCAAATGTCGGTGTGCCACACTGACCACGTGGCTTAGCACATTCCTAGGTCCTTGTCTTCTCAGAGTTTAATTTAAATGCTGTCTCTGATATGTTTGTCCTCCTTTTTATATTTTATTTATTTATTTGAGAGAGAGAGAGAGAGAATGTGTGCTCCAGGGCCTCCAGCCTCTGTAAACGATCTCCAGACACATGTGCCACCTTGTGCATCTGGCTTATGTGGGTACTGGGGAATCAAATTTGTGTTCTTAGGCTCTGTAGGCAAACACCTTAGTTGATAAGCCATCTATCCATCCCTGTGCACCCCTTATACATGCATTTTTTTCTTGTTATTAAGTCCATTGTTCTGTAAAAATTCTCCTTAATGAAAATGTGACTTTGCTTCTAGACCCTCTTTCCTTCATTCCACAGCCATGGGTCCTGTGCCCGACCCATTGCTGGAGAGGACAGTCATTAGTGTGAGGAGATTTGTCTATGGCACACAAAATCTGTTCTTGCTCACATTTTCCTCTCATTGGAGGAGTTGGCAATGTCCTGGAACTGCATATGGGCTTCTGGGATATTCTAGAGTTAAACGGAAGGGGTTTTTTAGCTGGCCAATTAAGGAAGTCATCAAGGAGAATAATGAGGGTCTAAGGCCCTAAACTGGGAAATCTCCCATCAACCTGATAAAACAGTAGCAGCGATTACTGTCTGCTGATTCACCGCTCACAGCTCCAAGCAAGAGTTGTAGGCCAGACTGGCCTCCTGTGAGCTGGGAACATGTCCCTGGTTATAGAAATTAAACTTACTCCCTGAGAGTCTTCAGAATTGGCTTAATCATTCCCACTTCACCAAAGTAAGGTTAGGCCTAAGCAAAATGGCAGGTTTGGGGGAAAGCAGAAGGAAGACATTAGGGAGTAGGAATTCAGATTGATTTTCCTTCCTTGTCACCGTATAGTTGGCAGAAAAGAAGGCAAATGACATCAGTGACCAGGTGTACGTGTAAGGCAGCTGATTTACAAAATAGTTCCTTTGTGGCCTGTTTGGGTGAAAAATCATTGAGACTATAAAAGGAAGCAGCTGCTAAGTTCTGGAAACCTTTGTTATGTAAGCCCAGATTTTGAATGATGCACTAAATGAAGCGTATTGCATATATTTAAATATTTATGTACAAATGGCTGTCATTTCTCAGCCTGCTGTGCTGTAGCCCTGTGACTTGATACCATTATTCTTAAGTTCTCATTGTCGAGATGCTAGGAAGGCAGTGAACAAAAGAAGATGGGAATCACAGTACAGCAAACAAAGAAACTCAGAATGGACTATTACAAACAAATGCATTTCTCACAGTAAGTTGTCAGTTAAGAAGTTTTGAAGGCAGTATACTGTGTGGATTAAAATGAAGGGCTTTGGAATTGGACTTGAATTTCAATTTCTCTCCTTGATTTACCAGCTTTGTAACCTTGGGCAAGTTACTTATCTTCTCTTTGAACCTCAGATTCCTCACCTGTAAATTGGGGATCATAATAGTTCCAACCTCACCATGTTGTGAGAATTATCTGAATTAATGCTGTCAGATGCCTGACCCTTACAACCCTTCAATAAATGCTAGCTTAGAAAGGAAGTTTTTCAGTCTGGAGAGATGGCTTAGCAGTTAAGGTACTTGCTTGCAAAGCCAAAGGACCCAGGTTTGATTCCCAAGTATCCACATAAACCAGATGCCAAGGTAGCACATGTGTCTGAAGTTCATTTGCATTGGCTGGAGGGCCTGGTACACCTACTCTTTCTCTCTTTCTGCCTCTCTCTCTCTTTCAAATAAGTAAAAGTAAAATAAAAATATTAAAAGTTTAAAAATGAAGTTACTTTGCATGAGGCACATGGAGGAAATCATTAGCAGAATACTGGAAAGTAAGATTCACCATGGGCAGGTGATTTGTTTGGGGAACCAGAAGCCACAGCAACACAATGATGCCTACCACATAGTAGTTTCCCCCTAAATATCGCATGAGTAGTTGAGTAAATGTGTTTAGTGTACTTAGAATGTATAAAGTGGATTATTTTATGAAATTAATTAAAATGTGCACTGCAAATGAAGGAAGCCAAAGGAAGGAACTCACAAGTGAGCATTTGTTGAGTGGCAAAGACGCAGCTTTCAAATATTTAGCCAGGAAGAAGTTAGTGTTCTTATTTCCCATTAGGGCATAGGGTTTGGCTCCACTTTCTTTTCTAAGAGCAGATGATTTGGGGGGATACACTCATAGTGTTCTGGATTGTGTCTTCTGGGGACAGCAATCTATTTCCTTTTTGTAGAGCAGGAAGCAGAGATGTGGTATGAGGGAGGTAAGCTCTCATTGAAAGTAATGACTTCAGTCACTGTTTTCTCAGTTCCTTCTGGATCATGGGTTGACTGTCCCCCTCATGGGACAGAGTAGAGACCAGCTTCTGGAGTCTCACTGACATCATTGCCTCCTGACCTGTGAGCAGACCCCGCCCAGGATCTCCTCTTACCTCTCTCGCCCAGTTGTGGGCTAGCTGCTGGCCCATTTGTACCCTGTCTTACTCAGCTTCCAGTCCAAAGTGATTACTCAGACGGCATGTGGTGAACAAACACTGCCTTTGGAAGAAGATGTACAAATTCGCCAAAGAAAGGAATGCAGCTCTGGGACCTCCTAGCTACAGGATTATGTAAATCACTCAACACTAATAAAGTTGAAGTTATGAACCTAAGTAATTTCCATTTGTATCACAGCTAATTAGTCTAGGGAAAATGGTGACAGAGGATAAATTCAAAAGCTTTTGGGAGGTAGTCCTGGAAGACTGGCTCCAGACAGATAGTTTTATTAAACCTACTCATTTCTAAAATGGTGCCCATGGATAACATATTTATTGAGTTTTTCCTGTCCTCAAGGATTGACTGTGAGAGCTTGAGAGAAATTAGCCATTTAAAATCATGATTTTTTTTTAATATTATGTTATTTTGAAATATTTTAAACTGAGGCACAGTAACTTTCCAGTGCTATGCAGTCACTTTTAAGACCTGATTCTACATATAAGGAAACTAAAATGCTGAGAAGCAGCCTAGGTAAATGGGAAAATATTTAGCTTGTTCACTAAGATGAGAAGCAGAAATTTTTCCTATTCATATATGTGTCCGAGGAGCCACTGCATCTTTTCTGTTGAGAGAGGGCTTCAGCCTCTTGTGAAGGCTTCCTCTAAGGTCTTTATGATAGGTCTACATGTGAGGGATTTCTGTCCTCCTCCTACCTGCTCGACAGCCTGAAAACCTGGGATCTTAGAACCTCAAATGAAGTCAAAAGAGGTGCTAAGCTATTTCTAGTATTTTAAAGAGCCTAAGAAAATCATCCTTTTACAGAAAAATTGAAACAATATGGGCCAGTGAGTGTATTAAAATATTTTTTTGTATTTGTCAAAAGTAATATATGTTGGGCTGGAGAGATGGCTTAGCGGTTAAGCGCTTGCCTGTGAAGCCTAAGGACCCCGGTTTGAGGCTCAATTCCCCAGGACCCATGTTAGCCAGATGCACAAGGGGGTGCATGCGTCTGGAGTTCGTTTCCAGTGGCTAGAAGCCCTGGCGCACCCATTCTCCTCTCTCTCTCTGCCTCTTTCTCTCTCTGTCTTTCTCTCTCAGATAAATAAAAATAAAAATAAATATGTCATGTGAATGTAATCATCTGAAATTTTAACTGTTGTAAATTACTCCTTAGTAACTGTTATCCCATCAGCAGTATATGTAAATGCCTGATTTTATTGACGTCCTACATACATATATATAGACAATATACTATGATAATAATCCCCTCTTACCAGCCTTCCTTATCACCCATTCCTGTTCTCTTGCCCCTGAATCCCTTCTTCTTTCTAACTAGTCTCCCTTCTATTTTGATTTCATTTTTCCTCCTCCTATTATGTAGGTCTTCTGTAGGTAGTGCCAGCCACTGTGAGGCCATGAATGCCACGCCCACTTTGTTTCTGGAGAACAGTGTTGTAAGGCACTCCTCCCCTACCTTTGGCCTTTACATTCTTTTCACTACCTGTTCCACTGTGGTCTTTGAGTCTTTAAGGCTATGCTAGAAATGACTCAGTCAGTGCTGAACTGTCACTTCTTCTCAGCACTTTGATGAGTTTTGAGTCTCCCCAGTGGTCTGAAAAGTGAAGTTTCACTAACCAAATGGGAGGGTAACATTAATATGTAAGCATAAACATAAGTATTAAGAGGCAGTTTGATGAACATAACATATGCATTTTGCTAGACAACAGTAGTAGTTTCCTTCCTAGGGCTCCCCAGCCATAGGCTTTTGATTAGGTTTTTAGTACCAGGTATGAATTTACTCCCATGGAACAGGCCTCAAATCCAGTCAGAGACCTGCTTTCCCCAGTAACAGAGATGGCACCATTTCACCAGTTGGTACATTTGACCTGGCTGGCCAGCTGTAAAGCTTTCAGGGTCCACTGCTTGTCAAAAAAAGTTTGAAATTTTCTCTTTCAAAAGGTTACATAGGTCTTTCCAGCATCCTGACAGCTAGTCAACCGGGAGGAGGCTTCCAGCTCAGCTCCAGCTTGATTTCTCAGTGTCCTGCAGTCTAGGCATGTGATGTCTTCAGCAATAGGTCCTACCGTCTAGTGCAGGTGGGAAAACAAGAGACTTGGCAATAGCCTATAATGTTTGGGGGCATCAGGAGCCTCCTTGATCAACAGCTCACTGAAACTTTCTCTCTCTCTCTTTTTATTAGTTATGGACATACTCAGTATGTAAATAGCTCATATTGGTACCATGCTTACCCTCACCCATGCCCCCCACCAAAGGGACTCTCCTTGTTAAGGATGCAGTCACCCCCATCGGGGTTGTGGGTCATGCATTGCGGGGTTAGCCATCAGTTATGGGGAAGAGGCAATGTCTCTGTGCATAATGTCCCAACTTGTGGCTCTAACAATCTTTCTGCCCCCTCTTCTCCAAATTACTCTGAACCATGATGGGTTCGTTTTAGGTCTACTTCAGTGACGGCTCTTAGGACCCTCTGTGTCTCTGGATCTCTGGGTTGGTAGGTATTGAGTGTCCTCGGTGTCTATCTCCTTCACCCTTGTGCTGATAATCAGGTTCACCAAGGAAGCAGCACTCTTGTGCATTTCTCCAGTTTCTCTATGGTTTCAGCTGGGGCCCTGGTGAAGTGTGATGGGCTGATCTCTCCTCAGGTCCTGCATCCATCTGAAGAAGAGAAGCAGATTCTCCAATGGAGAGCAAAGTCAGCACAATTTAAGTGGGATAACCATTGTTAGTTTAGAGAGAATTTAATACATGTAGGTCCTCTTTTAGCCCAAGATTGGTGGGAACTGAAATTTTCTTATAACAATCTGGTTTCTAGGTACAGTATTATCCAATCCCACAGGGTACTTCTGCCCAAATTCTCTTTTAACATATATATTGATTAGCTAGTGAAGAAGTGGATTTCCATATGGCTTATTCATAACTTTAATTTTAATTAACCCTCCTTCCACCCCCTTCTCTTTTCCAACCCCTTCTCTGACTCCACTTAGACCCATGTGTATTTGGAATGGAATTCCCATTGTGCTTCATTCGCCTCTCAACTTATATCCTGGTACCACACTGTCTCAGTTATTGGAGTGCTAGAGTGTTTAGTGACCATTAGGACTTGTCCTTTTCCAAATGGAATAGTAAGTCACCCATTCAATTCATGCTATGTAAAAATGGCAGAAACTATACTTTGTGATCCAGCCTTCTCGGATCAGGTGATTCAGAGATTGACAATATAGGAGTGGGAGCTGAATGGGTGAGAAGGCATGTGATCATGAAGGAAAGAGCTATTATGTGCAGACTGTACAGCACGGCTTCATAAACTGTGGTCAACAGTATGTTGTGGCTGCAACAAAAAATTGACTAAAGTGAAAGGTTTTGCATATGAAGTGAGCACAGTATTTCAGTGTCGAATGTCTAATGAGTCCAAAGCATTCCTGGCAGTGCTCCCTTGTGTGGCATCTTGCCACCTCACTGCAGCCTTGGTTCTGAACACAAAACACGGGCACTTTGCCAGCACCCTTCACAAGACCAGCGAATGTTGCCTGAAACACCTCGCCTCAGATTCAAGATTATCACATGTTATTGATTGCAGTATTTTTACTGTCCATACAAAGTTTTCTGTTCTTGTAGAACAGAAACTTGTTTTAATTAGAGAAGCAAAGTCTCAATGATTTTCCTATTACCACTCATTAGTATGTGTCAAATTAGTATACCTTTGGATTATATTGTGTTGGAATGTTTGATTTTAAAAATTGTTGAGCTAGAAAGATGGCTTAGTGGTTAAGGAGCTTGCCTAAGGACACAGGTTCAATTCCCCACAACCCACGTAAGCCAGAGTCACAAGGTGGTACAAGTGTCTGGAGTTTGTTTACAGTGGCTTGAGGCCCTGGTGAGCCCATCCCCCCACCACTCCACTTTCTCCAAATTAAATAAATAAAATATCTGAAAAAAATTTCTTTTTGAGTTGCTGACTGAGCTGCATACAGAAAAAAAAAAAAAAATCAAAGAAATTTGGCTTGAGATTGTGACAGGATTTCCAACATTCTGGTGGCCCTAAGCACACTTCTGCCATTCCTTAGTATGTATTTATTCAAAGCAGCACTGTCAGCATTAACTATTACAAAATCTCAATACCAGTTGAGTCTGAAAAGTGTTGAAGATGCTCTGTGCCCTGCAGTATCAAATATTCAGCCAAGATTTAATTTTATGTAAAGATATCCATGCAACTCATTAGTATGCAAATTTGCTTTCATCTTTAATAAATGAGAAAATTATATGCATACCAAAGAATTGCCTTCTAATAAATTTCTTTATGATTTGTTCTCAGAAAATGTTTGATATGTATACCTATTATATATACCTGAGGATGCCTACAAGTTTCTCAGGTACAAAGGAGTCATGGATTTCCAGTGTATGAAGTCTTGCTCTCTAACATGGTCTAGGAACGTAGATTGTAACAGTACAAAGGTCTTACACTTGGGGAACATGGAAGAGGATGAGAAATCAACAAGGGAAGAAGACATGTCCTTGGAATTTGAACGTTGCATCTCCCTGGGATGTAGCCAACAGCAGAAGCAGAATGGCTTCCGGTGAGGAAGGTTGAAATTTTGCTGCACACCCTGCTGTGGGGAACCAGCTGCAGATCTGAAGTGTGCTGCAGAACAGTAGGGCCCAGGCCAAGGGTGTCAGTGAGGCTCTATCGTCTTGTTGCTCTGAGCAGTTTACGGTCCAGACAGGTAGTGACCCTGATTCCTAAAGCTGCCTAGGTCCCAGTGCATGCCTCCAAAGCACAGAATGAGTGTCACTGTGTGACCTCCCAGGAACACAGTTAAAGATGTGTCTTTCTCAGTCTTCCTTCTTACAAGATGTAACCAAATCTATCTAGACACACATCTTCCTAGAAGAGGGCTGGGGCAGTGAAATTCCATGCAGACTTATTGTTGGAAAGACACCTAAGGTGTTTAGCAGGAGCAAGTCATAATACTTCCTTTTCAGTGAGATGGCCATTTCTGCACCTTCACAACAGCCCAGGAGGGATAGAGGGACAACACTCAGTGAATTGGCCTGGATTCTGGAGTAGGTGGAGAAGTTGAGCTAAATTCCTGCATCATGAGGTCATTCCCCTGCAGACACCTTTAATAAACTTTGGCACAACCTGTAACCTCCCCAGTCTCAATTTCCTCCTTACACCCTGATGATGGCTGCAGCACACTTACCTCACAGCCATGTGAAGAGGGTTAATTAGTTTCAGATGGGAAAGTTCTTCAACGATGAATCATATGGCTAAGTGAATTGCTAATTTGCAGCTTCACAGCCCTTCTGGTTGGGATAAGCCCCAAAACTAAAGGGTAAATGGAAACTGGTAGGCTTTCAGAGTCAGGGGAATGAACTTTGCAAGGTGAGGAAAAAGGCACAGTGCACCACATTACCTTAGTATATGTCTATAGTGTGTTGGATAGCCATGGGACATTAAAATATGAGGGGGAGGTTAAGTCTCAAAGTGCCAGGCCTGTGTTCTCTGCTGGAGGGATTATGAGCCACAGTGGAAGGTGGGAGCCGAGAACTGTGATGACATAGAATACAGGCCATTTTACCGTTGAGAGCTGTGAGCTCATGGTGGGCTGTACATGTAGCACACTGCACCTAAGAAACAACAGCGTGCTGTGACCTCAGACCCCTCACCCGCCACATACCTCCTATGTCGCATCCCACAGCCAGTCTTCTCTCTTAGGATTTATGTGTGTGTGTACACCCCAGAATCCCTTGCTGCTACAAGCAGATGCCTATATAGCTTTGCAAACAAAGACCTTTAACTCCTGAGCCATGTCCCAGCTCCCTCTTCTAGGACTTTTGATGTGGAAAATCTTTGTATTTATCCCATAAAAAGAATAAAAAGAAAAGAATACTTCTTTTGGTCTTTGTTGTTGCACAGCACTATTTTAAAAGCACATTTTAAGATATGTTGTATTTATTTTAAAAGGTGTGCTTTGTTTAAGCACAAGGTAAAGGAGAGACTCTCAGGCATAATCAAAGAACACTTGGTCTGCCAATAAGGAGCTTTATGGTGTGGAAATTGAGATAGAATATGGATGAGATCTCAATGTGCATGTTAAGTTAAACTTTTTATAAACTCTTTTTTTGAGGTGTCCTTGAATGATAGAGTCAGGGAGTAGAGGAGGAGGAAGAAACAAGCTTGATTAGGACAGGTAAATACATAGACATAGAGAGTGAGGTACAGGCCTTGCTAGGAATGTGACACTCCCAAAAACATGGTCCCAGACACAAAGGCCTGGGGTATGACAGGTAAGAAGGCTCCAGAAAAATAATAAAATAGCACCATGTTATGTAGCTTCCTGTCACTGTGGCAAAATACCTGAGAAGAAAAATATCATACAAGGAAAATATGTTGTTCATGGTTTCAGAGGGTTTAGTCCATGGTCACTTGGCGATGTTGTTTCTGGACTGTGATGAGGCAGGAAATCATCATGATGGGGAGTACGGTTGGTTGCTTCCTGGTGGCCAGAAAGAGAGTGCAGAGGAAAGGCAAGGATAAGAAGTAGGGCCCAAAGGCAGACCTCGATGATGTCGCCCTTCAAGTGGGTACCACGTCCTAAGTTTCCAATGAGTCTCAATAGCCCATCAAGTTGTGAGTCCATGAGTCTATTAACCCACAGACAAGGTCAGAACTCTCATGATCCATCTCTTTCAGAAGCTCCACCTACAAACATAGCTTAATGGGGACCAGGCCTTTACCACATGAGCCTTTGGTGGGTATTTAAGACCTAAACAATCAAAGGCATTTTAGAAGGTCTTTTTTAAAAATAATATTTTATTATTTATTAGAGGTGGGGGAGCTGTGGTGGGTGTGTTTTAAGTCTACTTCAGTGATGTGCTCTTAGAAGCCTCTGGATCTCTGCTTTGGTAGGTGTTGAGTGTCCTCAGCATCTGTCTCCTTCATCCTGGCACCCTCAGGCTCACCATGGAAGCAGTACTCTTGCTCGTCTCCCCAGTTTTTCTGTGGTTTCACCTGGGCCTTGACTAAGGTGCGAGGAGTGGTTTATCTCCTTGGGTCTCACTACCTTCTGAAAAAGAAAAACAGATTCTCCAATGGAGAATGAAGTCAGCATAGGTTAAATGGGGTAAGCATTGTTAATTTAGGGAGATTTTGATGGATGTAGTCCCTCTTTGTGCCAAAGACTAGTGGAAACTTGTCATTGGAAACTTTAATCTTGGTCTCCACAGGATTCTGACCTGGTTCCTAGTTTCAGATATGGGTTCCTTTCCACTGAGCAGATCTCTTAGCCATTTAGAAAGCCATCGGTTACTCAACAATGCTGTGTGCCACCGTTGCACTGGTGCATACATCTTGTCAGGCTGGTTGCGTCTGAGTGTCTTTGACCCTTGCTTGATCATACTGTTGTTGGATACTTTCCCCTAGTAACTCATGTAGCACTTTCCCACACTAAATGGGCTAACCATTTGGGGACTGACTTCTTTCTGGGTTCCAGCCAGGTCTCTCCATGTTCTGTGTCAGCAGCATATGGTGTCTTCAGCAATTGGGTCTTATCTTACCTCAGGTGGAGGAGGCACATAGAGAGAGAATGGGCCCACCAGAGCCACTGCCACTCTAGCCACTGCAAATGAACTCCAGATGCAAGGGTCACCTTGTGTATCTGGCTTTTGTGTGTACTAGAGAATCAAACCTGGGTCCTTAGGCTTTGCAGGCAAGTGCTACAATCACTAAGCCATCTCTCCATCCCCTAGAAGGTTTTTTATTTAAGAGTGAAATTATTAAGTGAAAATCCAGTGTCATTTCTGGAACAAAAAGCTCTTAGGAAGGACACTGTAAGTAAAACACAATTACATTAATGGAGAATGTCAGTATTCCATGAATTGATTATATTCAAATACCCTCACATCTCCATGCAGATATTTATAGGTACTAGAATATGACAGGAGGGTACACCTCTGAATAAATGGGGCTTCATGGATGTCAGTGCTATGTTCATAACAGTATGCATTCATTTTTCTCAGTTCTTTCATTGAAATGAATCTTTCTCATCTCTCTCTGTTGGTTTAGTGATGTACTGCATAATGGCAGGAGCAGAAAAAGCTAAGTTCTGGTAGAGGCTTATAATCGTTGTATGAGATTATAAACTATTCAGCCAGATCTATCTTCTGTATAATGTTCAGTGGTATTTTCATTTTCTTATTGAAGTCTTCCTTTTTCCCTAATTCGTTTGTTGCATAAACCAATTGCTAGGTTCCATCACTTGAGAGATTGTGACAATGGCTGTTCCCCTTTGCTGGTAAAGAGGCAACTGTTTATCTGCTGCAGCTGTTCCTGTAATAGCTCTGCTATAACAAGGAGCCATGATGCTATGGTCCAGAGTGGCTCTTTTCCTGACGTTTAGTGACTGGATTCAAGGCTCAGTTGGAGCTCTGGCAGGAACCAGATGGCATAATCAAACTGGTGTTATTTCAGACAGTTAACAAGAGGCTGTTCACAGCAGCTCTGGATAGATTGAGGAAAGCCATCAATAGTACCACATTCTAGAGCTCACAGCAGGGAAGAGCTGTTTCCATCATAGCCCAGCCCTGAAGGACAGAGAGGAGATGGTGTCCATCATCTGGGAGGTACTAGACTTGGTACAGCCCCTGATAGGTGCTGCTGAAAATAGTGACAGCTGACAGGGAAGTGGTCAGGGGAACAAATCCTCAGCCTTCCTGTCCTCCCACCTTGGAATCTGTGAGCACTTGCTGTTGACCAAATCTAACCGCAAACCAGTGGGAAGAAAACACTGAGTGATCTCTGCTTGCCTTCCCAGCACAGAGCAGGGTTGGAAGGATAGAAAAAGGGTCTGGAAGGCCAAGGCAAGAACCCATTTAATTCACTTCCCTTTCAAGCACATTGGGAGAGATTGGGAAAGTTATGTGATGGTGGTATATTTAATACCAAAGATAGTATGATTTAAAAAAAATACTAGAGCTGGAGAGATGGCTTAGTGGTTAACATGCTTGCTCCTGAAGCCTAAGGACCCAGGTTCAACTGCCCAGAACCCATGAGCCAGGTACACAAGGTGGTGCATGCATCTGGAGTTTGTTTGCTGTGGGTAAAGCCCTGGCATGCCAATTCTCTGTCCCTTCTTCTTCTTCTCTCTCTCTCTGTCATAAAAAAGAAAAGAAGAAAATATTTATTTATTTGGGAGAAAGAGCGAATGAGCACACCATGGCCTCTAGCCACTGTAAACAAACTCCAAATGCTTGTGCCACTTTGTGTATCTGGCTTACATGGGTACTGGGGAATGGAACCCAGGTCGTTAGACTTTGCAGGCCAGAACCTTAACAGCTAAGCCATCTCTTCAGCCCCATATCGTATGTTTGGAACCACATGTGAATGTGTTAGGTCCTGTTGGGTACACCTTCATTTGCTCAGGATGCAGTTCTCACAATGGAGATGGAGTTCTCACATGAGTAACTTATCAAAGGAAATACTGCTCATTTAAATAAACAATCACAATGAACATGACAATCTAACTGGCATTGCCTGTAAGGTCTGTAATCTCTTAGAGACCTTAAACCCATTCCAAAGCTTTCCTACGAACTTGTTCTGCTCAGTGCTACATAAAGGAATGCAGTCTTGTATGTGAAAACAAGCAGCAAGCTTTTCTTAAGCTGGAAATGAGCTGGGTGAAGTAAAAACAAACAAACAAACAAACAAACAACAACCACAAAAACATGCAGCATGAAAACTAGAACACATATTTCAAAAATATTTTAATTTACTTATTTGAGAGAAGGAAAAAGAGAGAGAGAGAGAGGGCGTCAGGGCCTCCAACTACCACGAACGAACTCCAGATGCATGGGCCATCTTATGCATCTGGCTTACGTGGGTCCTGGTGAGTCAAACCCGGGTCCCTTGGTTTTGCAGGCAAGCTCCATAACCGCTAAGCCATCTCTCCAGTCCCAGAACACCTATTTTAAGTAATGAAATGATACACATGGAAGCACAAGGCTTGTGGCTTCTTAAAGCAAAAGCTATAAGAACAACTGTGTGTTACTTATGAACATAGGAAAAGAATACAGATTTGTCAGCAAATGTTCAGTGGTGCCTAAACAGTGTCAGCACACATATTCTAACTTTCTTCCTATTGGACTTCAGAGGAACTTTACATCCTGCTCTCATGGTTGTGCAGTTGATCAGAAAATGTATGTATGTATGTATGTATGTATGTATGTATGTATGTATAGCTGAAAACATACTCATCAAATTTCAGCCAGGTGTGGTAGCACATACCTTTAATCCCAGCACTCAGGAGGCAAATTGTTGCAGTCTGGTTCACATTGCTAGTAGAAATCACCTAATCAAGAGCAATTCTGGGGAAAAGAGATTTATTTTGGCTTGTAGGCTCGAGGGGACGCTCCACAATTGCAGGGGAAAGCGATGGCATGAGCAGAGGGCAGACATCACCCCCTGGCCAACATAAGGTGGCCAATAGCAACAGGAGAGTGTGCCAAACAGTGGCACGGGGACACTGGCTTTAATACCCATAAGCCCACCCCCAACAATACACTCCCTCCAGGAGGCATTAATCCCAAAATATCCATCAGCTGGGAACCTAGCATTCAGAACACCTAAATTTATGGGGAACACCTGAATCAGACCACCACACAGATGTAGGAAGATTGCCAAGAGTTTGAGGCCACCCTGAGACTCCACAGTGAATTCCAGGTCAGCTTGGGCCAGAGTGAGATCCTACCTCGAAAAATAAAAAAAAATCATTCTTAAATTTTTGTCAGATATTCAGTGACTCTAATGATATTGGACAGTGTGATGGTCCATTAGGATGATAATTCTCTACATTTAGTTTTTAGCTGGCTTGATAATTTTGCTTAAAATGACAATATTTTATCTTTAATTCTTTTTAACTTCCCTTAACTCTGCAAAATAAGTGTGTAGTGTCTTTATTTTCTCAATGGGGAAACTGAGTCTCAAAACAATTTAGTAAAAAGTCATAGACCCAGGAAGGGACAGGATTTGCATCCAAGCCAGGGGCCTCCAAAGGCCAATTTGTCCCCATTATCCCAGTCAGTGTTTTCACTTGACTTTACTCTTATAGGACTATGAACCACACTGTGAGCCATTAAGTGTCATTTTTCATGTTGCAATTAAAACACTATTTAATGCACATAACTTTTCAATTTCCTCTGGGAATATGAAATCATGCACAAAAATATCTTTATATATGTGTGTTTCCTTCTGCTCCAAGTGGTAATAGTGACGATTTATAGAGCAAGTAATGCATTACGACTGTTATGTATGCAGGATGCAGAATTTTTTCCCTTAGAACTGCTTTTATAAGCTTGTCAGCTTCCATAGAGTCCTTTGAATAATCTGCTCTGGGTTTTGTGACTATGCAAAAGTCAGCACAATATTCTTTTGCCATAGTATGCAGTTTGTTGTTGGTTTTTAACTGTCCTCCTGTTTCAAACTAACATCTACAAATGTGTTCTTTGCCTGTGCAATATATTTTAGGTGGAGAATCAAGAATAAAATTGAGTTAGTGGGTCTCCATACTCAATGACTAATGACATAAAACCCTAAAATAGAAAAAAGATAAGACAATGCACAGTAATAATTATATTCCTGCTCTTCTTCCCACTAACAAGTAACTGAGGACATAAAAAGAAATGTGGTAATTGGCAATTCAGTCTCTTAAGCAGTGGTTGGTATACTCTTGTAACCTGGATTAAGGTAGTAATGACTAGAATGACCTCATTTAAGCAATCTATCCCTTCAACACATGCATATATATATATAGGCAGGTCTACACACAGATGTATCCAGATGAACTTACTCTCTATGATTTCTGATTTGGTACATTCTGTCAAATTAGAATATATTCAGTGAGAGTAAAATAAGAAATATATGTATATTAACATCTGACTTTTTAAACATTTATTTTATTATCACTGTTATTATTAACTACATATTTTGTATGGATACATCATGTGTTGGTACCCTCTTTTCCCCATCCCTGCCCCCATTCATCGGGGGACACTCTTCAGTGAGGTTGCAGGTATTCCCTAATGGGGCTGTGGCTTATGCATTGTGGGAACAGCAGACAGTTATTTTTAGGGGGAAGACATGACTTTGGACATGATGTCTCAACCTGTGGCTCTTATAATCTTTCTTCCCCCTCTTCTACAAAATTCCCTGAGCCATGGTGGGTGTGTTTTAAGTCTGCTTCAGTGATGAGCTCTTAGGGACCTCTTGATCTCTACTTTGGTAGGTGTTGAGTATCCTCAGGGTCTGATTGTCAGGGTCACCATGGAAGCAGCACCCTTGCTTGCCTAACACTTGACTTTTAGGCTCAGGTTTTATATCAGTGGAGACAAAGCGAAAAGTGCTAATCATCACCTTCCACATGGAATGAGGGTGAAATGTCTTCAGCTGGGTCCAGGTTGCTGTGTTGGCGCATCCCTGGCATCGCACACTGCTCCACTCAACACATGTAGAGTGATGGATCCTTAGCCATCTGTCGGACACTTCCCCCTTGAATTCTATCATGAGAGCTTTGATTGCTTAAGAAAATGAGTTCAGTAAAGCAAGCAAGAGTATGGACCATAAAAACAGTCTCTTCTGTGCCCAGTTTGTGTTATTGCTTAGTTTATATTCATTCAATTCTCCTGAAGGAGACTCTTAGTCATAGAACCACACTATTTACCTGTGTGGCTCTCCCTTAGCACTTCTGTCCAGTTAGGTCTTTCTCTCAAGTTTAAAGATGCCCCTCTTTCCTGGAGAAGCAAAGGAGTACCTTTCACTTACCTACTTGAGAGCAAACGAAGCTCTGTAGGATTACTGTTCAATATTATGCCCTTGACTTCTTTAAAGAAATGGCCGAATAGCAGATACATCTGGTATTGTTCAAATTTTAGGCATGATCCACATGTCACCTGGTGTCCTCTAATAGGATAACTTCCAAACACATTGATTGAGAGCGAAACATTGGGAAAAGCTGCCCTTTCTGACAGTTTGATAATGTATTCTACTGCGTCTCTCTTGGCTTTTCAGAAATGTAGAGCAAAGGATAATACTTAACAGATACTACTGTTTGTGGAGGCAGATACACTGTCCATAGGATTCTTCCAATCCTCTCATCCAGGATGGGTTTTATTCAGTATCTTACAAACTTTAATGTGTGAATAATCCTTGACAAATGTGGAGCAAAGGTTCCTTAGCCATTACTCTTTTGGGAAGGTATAAGCTTCCTAAAAGTCATTTATGTATACCACATTATTCCACCTATGTAAAGGAAATTTTCATATTCAGTCAAAACACTTTTATTAGGGTTGTAAATATCCCTTGAAGGCCCATGGCGTGAAAGGTTTGGCCCTCAGGCCTGTGCTATTGGGAGGTAGCAACCCTTTAAGGGGAATGGTAGTGGAAGGTTTCTAGGCCAGTGGGGCCTGTCCTCAGAGGGGATAGTAGAACCTCAGCTGCACACTGCTGTCGCATTGCAGCCTCACCACGAGCCACAGACAACAAAGCCAACAGGTCCTAGGATGGAACTTTCAGAACTCTAAGACAAAAATGAACCTTTTCTCTGTAGAGCAGTTACCTCCAATATTTGTCATAAGGACAGAAAGCTGACTGACATACTTTCCTAATATTTATCCAAATCATTTGATAAGGCATGACAAACCAATCAGGATTCCTTTCAAAGTGAATATAGTTTTTAATTTCTTTTAAAAAATATTTTATTTTTATTTGTTTGGCAGAGAAATAGAGGCAGGGAGAGAGAGAATGTGTGCTCCAGGGCCTCCAGCCACAGCAAACGAACTCCAGCGGCATGCGCCCCCTTGTGTATCTGGCTAACGTGGATCCTGGGGAATTGAACCAGGGTTCTTTGGCTTTGCAGGCAGACACCTTAACCACTAAGCTATCCCTCCAGCCCTAGTTTCTAACTTCTACTTAAGCTCATAAATCATGTCCATGTGCATTTTTACTTACATTTTTGGTGTCCTAAGAGCCTTTTCAAAAAACTGTAGGACCATCTCTTGACAAAACTATAGCTGAAAAGCAATTTGTTTGGGAGCATATTTTAGCTTTTGCTTAAAATTTAAGTTATATTTTAAAAGATACCTTTAGAATTAATTAGACAATCTACCCAAGTTTTATATTTATTGGTTTTATATTAATTTATGATTAGACTTAAATTGGTTTGCATAAAGTTATTTTAGTGCTGTTTTAGACTATTCTGGGTCCATATGCATGCAGTAGATAAAGACTTATGTCTTTGATATCACAGAATGTTCAACTTTAGACTTAGAAATGAGATGCTCGCTTCTGTAAGGTTTGGGTCCTTGCTTGATGAGATTTTTGTTTGCATTCTTTAAGGCGATGTCATGGGAATCTGAAACATAATGGAAATACTATATTACATTTATGATTATTTATGGCATAACTGAAAATTTCCATTAATATCCCTCATAAAAGTCATAACATATTGTATTAGAAGTACAAGGTATGCTGGTGGTCATTTATTTCAACTTTCCACTTGGTTGCAATAGCAAGATTTTTTAATCGTTTATAAGAAGTTAATTCATAGAACTCAACATTGTTTGCCAGATTTGTTCCAAATAATATGGAATAAAGTTGGACAAATATATCTCTATTCTTTTGTAATGATATAAACTCCCCCAAAGATACTTTTTAATGTAGTTATTCTCAACTCACACAACAATCTAAGTTACCCACATAATTCTAAACCCTATTTGTCTTATTGCAAATAGAGAAAATAGCACTTAAAACCATGGCCACTTGGTTAGTAAATGTGAAACCAGAATTTTAGTCTGGGCCCTTTGGAATCTTAGCCCAATGCTATTTTTTTTCCCCTTGAAAGATGGTTTTATTGCATTTTACCAATAACATCTTATCAGTGACTCATATTGATGTTTTGGTTCTAGTAATGTATCCAGTAGTTCATGGATTTGGTCATGGGCGGGGGGGGGGGGGAGTAGAGTTAGGGTGACTGGACCCCTGAAAGTGAAAAGCACAGGCTGACTTCTTATCTTTTGCCTAGTTCCCTGGAGACCTGTTTTTCCACAACCAGGACCCCTCCTGGGAGGGAGGTCTTTCATAGGATTTAAGCATTATGGTTGGTCATGTTCAGCACCCTGAACTTGGTGACAGAGCTAATCTCTTCCTGAGATAGCCCTTAGCCCTAACCAACCATCTGGCCCTCTGGTTCACCTGAGCCAGAAGACAGTCCACCACACCAGGGCTACAAATATCTTTGCAAAGACAGGGCACTCTCTCTGACTCTCTGATCACTTGGGAACTTCAGCTGTGGGTGAGTTTTTCCTTCAGCTGGGAGGGCCTCCCAGCTCTTACTCTCCGCATGGGTTTTTTATCCTCTCCAGCTGCCCACATTTCAGGAGCTCCTTGTAACTTTCGTTTCTCTTTTCTTTCCACACATTTTCCTTCAGAACCGTATCTGGTCACAGGAACTCCTGAGCTACCCATGGCCCACATGGGCTTTTGGCTCCACATGGTGTACTTCTCCCCACTTTATTTCCCCTTATCTACCAGCCTTTCCCTTTCCCCACTCCTTTGTAAAATCTAAATAAAATGTGGTGTTTTAAAAATCATTCTCTTGAATCTGGACTTGCCAATTCTTTGGTTAAGTTTTGTGATAGGAAGCACCCCAGAACTCCAATTTCTCTGTTACATAATGGAGGTCCCACTAAGATATCGTGAGTATTTTTTTTATGCAAACAGCCACATTTTTGTTTGGTTTTCCCCCTTTACTTCTGTGAGCTGCTAGTACACTCCAACTGCTGCTCCCACGGATTCCACAGGCACTCCAGATCCTTTATCCTTTATCAGTTCCTAGGAGTAAACAAACTCCTCCCAAAATTTTACTCATTTCTTGTAGCCACACATTGAAGAAGATTACAAACTGAACAGAAATCATATTTATGGTTTGCATTTCACCCTCTCTCTTTCTCGACTAACTCTGTCATGCTCTATGACTATACAAACAATTCCAGGCCTACTCCTGACTCACCTTTCCTTCTCTCAAATTTAAATTTAGCACATGTCTTCCTTTTCTCTAGAGTACTAAGATGTATGTTTTAACAAGAACTAATGAACACATGGCTAATTAAAGATGGTGTCCATCATGTATCTTCCCTAATCAAAGATGGCACGGACCCCATGGTCTTTCCTCCATTAAAGATGGCATCTGCCACATGGTCTTCCTGGGTAGAATGATAGATTCTCCTCCTATACTCTAATTTAATAATCTCTATAACTAATTTAAGGGGATTTATGCAGGATTACTTCACTCCAATGAGAGGGTGAAGCAGCTGAGCTGGTTTCCAACTTTCATTTTCCACGGTACTAGCAAACAACAAGGCCATCACCTGGCAACTGGCACCAGGGTTCTCTATGTCCCTGATTTAAAGTGACACTCCCCAGATGACAACTGTTCTTAATCTTCACAACTATTATTTTTTTTCCTAGACTACCCTATATTAAGGAAGGTTTTTGGTGTCATAGAACACAAAGGCCAAAAACATTAAGAGAAGATATAAATAAATAAATAATAAATGGATTTCTTTTTTTCCTCTTTTCCCTCTATACATTTTTTTCCCTTTAAATTGAGGTCTTAATATGTGTTTTAAATAAAGTTGATGGAAAGAAATTGCAAATGTTGGATATGATAGGATTAACAAGAAGAAATTATTTTGGTGGTACTTAGAGTTAAGGATAATAGCAAGTGTTATATTGGCAGAAGGTACTAATGGCATTGGAAGGCAGGCTCAGCTACCCGCTGTGGCTTCTTTTGGCCTGGCCTGCTCCTCCCTGCTGGGATTGGAGTTCTTTTGAAACACACTATTGCCTGAGGCCAAACTGATATAGCCCCAGGCTAGGCTCTTCTTTAAAGGTGACAACTTTTGTAGGGAGATGCACTAGGTTGAGCTTCTCTGACACCAAAGCTGACCTCCTTTAGAGCTTGGGAGCTGGTTCTGCTGAGCTAAGGGGGGGGTCCCTCATGGCCACATGGAGGCTCCAGAACCAAAGACTCCTGTCCTGAATGTCCTCTAGGGTTTTTTTCTCCCCTTTTCCATTATAAGCCACTGTGCCACAAGACTCATGGCTGCCTGTGGGGAGAGATAGGAGGATGGGGCTCCTTCTCCTGTTCTGGGCTCCACTCATCCTGCAGCACCAGCCTCTGCACAATCCGATTGGAAATTTAAGACTTCACCTCTGGAGCAGAGGGAGCCACCAGCCATAGAGTGTGGGTCTCTGGCTACGTAAATGAGGGGAAGACTAAAAATGCCAAGTCCCAAGCCTAAATGCTTGGCTAGAAAGGCTTTCTGTTTTTTCTTTTTAAACAGGCCTGCGTGCCAACCACATACCTCCTCCCTGCTGTAGAGCTGAGGCCTGTGGCTATGTCAACTGGGTAGGGGAGGCAGTCGTTCTGTCTGTCTCTCAGGAAATACAGAGACATAATGGAAAAGACATGCCTTACAGTGCTTGCTTGATTTTCTGCTAAATTTCTCTATGACAAATATGTCTTTATATAACTTGTAAATAATTTATTCATGCAGGTATTATAAACAATAAAATGAGCTAGCTGATGGCACAGGGCTGTTCTAGCTACTTGAAAAGCTGAGACAGGAGGACCACCAAGGAGAGGCTGACTCCACATTTTTAAACCATGTGACTTTTAAATTGCTTGATAAAAATAAGTACATAATTTTAATTTGAACTGTGTCTGATAATTTCTCTTTTGCTTGGGCTTTAAACAAATAAGATGTTGTTTATAGACACCTTTTGGTTTCTTCATTAATCCAAATAGTCCATCAGGTATCTCCTAATGGCATTTGATTTACTTCAAGGTTTTTTTTTTAGTTTTTGCATAATATCATAAATATAAGTACTGAGTTTATATTCTAGGTCACCATCTACTTACATAGAGGATTACTGAAAATAACAAAATTCCCATAATTTGCCAGATGTTTTAAAATATTGTAGTGTCATGTTATTTAAAAGGAGGAGGCAACTGGTCTGAGTTCCAGACCAGCCTGCCTCAAGGCAACAACAGAAATTTGCCTTAGTTACTCCTAATAAAAGCATTTCCAAGTGTGTTACAGGTATTGATAATGATTATCCCCAAAACAGTTATCATTTTTGCCTATATTCATAGACTTATAATTTAAAAATATATTTCATAGAGTTTATTAATAGGCATCTCAAATCAATGGGCTATATAAAATCTATAGGTACATATGCTTGTATTATAAAACAAGTCTGGTTGCCAGGTAGAGCTTTTTGGTGACATAAATACTAAGGAAGTTGTAAGTTTTTCTGCTAAGGCTGTTTCTCTATCAAGTTCCAACAATAAGATGGTTAACTCTTTGAAGCTAGACTACTTTTTTTTTTGTCAGTGGGTAATAAGATTAATCACTTTGGTATAGTTTCTCTTAATAATCTTATTAAAAAGATGGTTAATTATGGGTTGAGATGAGATGATTGAAGAAACTGGGAAGGAATTTTTCAATGTTGAACAGAGAATGCAAGTTATAATGGCATTTTTTTTTTAGTGGAACTTAGATAAGAATGTTAAAACATGTGGATAAAGTTATGTGTAAGTAGAAAGGATATAGGAGATCTAAAAAGACCAAATTTTGCCTAAAATTAATTTCCTTTTATAAGGAACAAAAAGCTAATTTTCAGGTTAGACATAGATAAATACTGTGCCTAAAATTAAAGATTTTTCAACTGTTTACACACTCTTAAGGATTCTCTAAAAGTTTTATATAGGGACATAGGCTTAATCTAAATTCAGCTTACATTAGGCACAGGTGATGTACTATGCTAGGTGGGTCACAAAGTCATAAGCACAGATGTAATTCACATTGTTTGGAGGTCTAGCTAGATTAGACAGACAAAACCCTATCACCTTATATATTGCAAATGGGTAAAACAAATTTCCTAACAAAAACAAACAACTTCAGAATAAGGTAAAAAATGTCAGGATACTTAGCTCTCTGCTTTTTATTTCCTTTTGCTCTTGCTCACTGTTATATGCTATTTAAAGTCCTGGCAAGCTAGACTCTGGTGAAAGGGATGGTGCCCCCTTTATCTCAGACTCCATGCAAGTTTTAGCCATGTGTATCCCAGACCCTGTCTAGAGACAAAATGGCCAACTGTCTCTGACAAGGAAAAGGGAATGACAAACAACATACAGCTTTATTTGTCTGTATAGTCCCTCTCTTGAACACCTAAACTCACCTCTATCAAGTGAGATTCCTCAACAGACAAAAAGGTCAAATAGGTAAACTGAGCCAAAGTATTTGATCAGGTTACAAACACCTTATATAAGACGAACATCAGACTTACCTAAAATGTATATAAAAGTAAAAAAAAAAAATGGTAAAAAGACATCAAGTAAATGATGGCTTAGTTGTTAAGGTGCTTGCCTGGGAAGCCTAAAGACCTAGGTTTGATTCTTCAGTGCCCATGTAAGCCAGATGAACAAGGTGGCACACGTGTCTGGTTTGTTTGCAGTGGCCAAAACCCCTGGCATGCTCTCTTATCTGCCTCTCTCTCTCTCCCACATACATACATACATACATACATACAAACATGTATGTGTGTGTGTGTGTGTGTGTGTGTGTGTGTATAAACGAAAGGTAGAATCCTTATATTTAAGGAAATAAAACTAAAGATTACCTTTTGTTGCAGTCAGGTTTGCATTGCTGGCAGAAATCACCCAACCAAGAGCAGCTTTTGGGGAAAAAAAATGGTTTATTTTCTCCTATAGATTCAAAGGGAAGCTCTGTCATGGCAGGGGAAAATGATGACACAAGAGGGTGGACATCACTCCCTGGCCAACTTAAGGTGGACAATAGCAACAGGAGAAATGTGCCAAACACTGGCAAGGGGACACTAGCTATAATACCCATAAGCCTGCCCCCAACAATATACTGCCTTCAGGAGGCACCAATTTCCAAATCTCCATCAGCAAACCTAAGTTTATGGGGGATACCTGAATCAAACCACCACACCTTTAAAATAATACCCTTCAGTACCTAGACCATTCTAACACATTCACAAATAGAAGGTCCCATATCCCAGGTTCCCACAGAGTGGAGAAGGGAATGCAGAACCAGGACAACCCTCCCCTAATAGGGCATATAGGCTATCAAGACAGGATTAGATGTGGAAGTCTTCACACTTGGGCCTGTCTTGCCAGTGGCACTGCTTACATGTCGTGAAGTAAGACACATGCAGGGCTGGAGGAATGTTGGAGGTACAAGAGCTTGGGAGCTGGCCAGGAGGATGAGCATGGATATCCTGTCCTGGACCTTCCTTGCTCCTATAGGAGACACGTATACTGCAGTTCCCATGCTATGTGTTTGGTTGGGGAGAAAACAGGAAAATTGGGGTGAGGACTCCTGAAGGAAGGAGATAAAGAAAAAGAGCCCTAATTTCTTCTCCCAAAGGTAAGGGATGCTCCTTTCTCTGAGACGCTGCAAACCAGGATGGGGCATAAGCTGGTTGTAGATTCTTCTTTTCACTTTCCTCCACTTTGTTTCAGATGGGACAGAATCACCCAAAAGTCTTTGCTAGCCTGTCTCCTAAAAAAACTGGGCTTATTTAGATAATACAGAGAACAGAAATTGTCTATTACTTCTCTCCAGAGACTTAAGGAGATGATTAAAAAACATAGTAAAGTAACTCCAGATATCATGGAAGAGAAAATTCTTCTTAAAGATTAATTCTTAATTCAGTCAACAACTGATATTTGTAAAAAGTTACAAAACTTGATAACCAAACCTAATAACTTAACAGCTCTCTGGGTGATAACTTCTGTTTTTTTTTTCCTTTTGATTATTTTTATTTTTTATTAGAACTGGACATGTTTAATATGTAAACAACACATGTTGATACAATCCTTTCCCTCTTCCCTGCCCCTTTTCTGAAGAGGCCTTCCTCACTGGGGATGCAGGTCGACCTCATGGGGATTGTGGGTCATGCCTTGTTGGGGGGCAGCAATCAGTTATGGGGAGAGGCAATGTCTCTGGGCAAAAAGTCCCAACTTGTAGCTGTAACAATCTTTCCACTCCCTTTTCCACAAATTTCCCTGACCCATGCTGGGAGCATTTTAAGTCTACTTCAGTGATGGACATTTAGGAGCCTCTAGATCTCTGGTGTGGTAGGTGTTGAGTGTCCTCAGTGTCTGTCTTCTTCTCCCTTGTGCTGATATCAGATTCTCTAAGAAAGCAGTACTCTTGCTCATTTCCCCAATTACTCTGTGGTTTTAGTTGGGCCCAGGGTGGAGTGCACTGGGTCGTTTATCTCCTCAAGTCCAGCTCCCATCTGAAAAAGAGAAGCAGATTCTCCAATGGAAAGTGAAGTCAGCACTAGTTAAATGGAATAAACATTATTAGTTTAGAGAGAATTTAAAGGGTGGAGACCCTCTTATAGCTTATATAAAGATCAGTGGGAGCTTGACAATGGAAAGCAGAATTATTATCTAGACATGATTCTGACTTGTTTCCTAGTTCTAGATATGGTTTCCTTTCTACTGTGTGGATCTGTTAGGCAATCCAAGAGAAGTTGGTTGCCCACCATGGTTGTGTATCACTATTGCACTTGTGTAAGCATCACATCAGGTTGTTTGCTTCTGAGTCACTTAGACATCGAGGTGCTCAGACAGATGTTGGCTACTTTCCCCGGGTAGCTCTTTTGCATCTTCCAGCACTAGATGTGCTAATTGTCTGGGGACTGGCTCTCTTCTGGATTCCAACCAGGTGTCTCCATAGTCTGTGCCAACAGCATATGGTGTCTTCAGCAGTAGGGTCTTACCATTAACCTCTGGTGTATAATCAAGTGCTCTGAAAAAAGTCTGTCTTTTTTCTTTTGGGAGATCTAGTAGGTCTCTCAGATCAACAGCTCTTTGTGGATGTAAACCACATCCATCTGGGGCCCTTCGATTCAGGTGCTCTGACTAAGGTCTTCGTGAGGGTTCCACCTTTTATTCTAACTTCCAGGATATAGGATTCTTTGGTAGCAGTTCAATTTGAGTTCAGTTTTGTGTTCCCTCCACACCTTTCCCCTTCCCCCATGACCTACCCTCACTATTGTTCAGGCCTTGAGATGCTATTCAGATATGTCAGCAACTTGGGCTGATCCAGGTTAGGAACTGCAGATGAGTGAGACCATGCGATGGTTGTCTTTCTGTGATTGTGTAAGTTCACTTTGAATGATCTGTTCCAAGTTCAACCATTTTTTCTACAAATTTGTTTTCATCATTTTTTTTTTCCTTAATGTTGAGTAGAATTCCATCATGTAGATAAAACACATCTTGGTTATCCATTCACCCAATGATGGGCACCTGGGTTGATTCCAGTTTTTAGCTATTATGAATTGAACAGCTATAAACATGGTTGAGCAAGTATCTGTGAACTGAGATGCCCAGTAAGGGAATAACAGGGTCTGTTGATAACTCTATATTCATCCTTTTCACGAGTCTCCGTATTGATTTCCATAGTGGTTGTACCAGCTTACATTCCCACCAACAGTGAATGAGTGTTCCTATTTCTCTTCATCCTTGCCAACATTTGTTTTCATTTAATTTTTTAATGTTGCTATCCTTACTGGGATAAAGTGGAATCCCATAGTTGTTTTAATTTGCATTTCTATGATAGTTAGGGATGTTGAACATTTTCTTAAGTGTCTGCTAGTCATTTGTACTTCTTCCTTTGAGAGATCCCTATTTAGTTCTCTGCCCCACTTTTGGAGTGGGTTGTTTGATATTTTATTACTTAGTTTTTTGAATTCTTTGTAGATTCTAGATATTAGACTTCTTTCAGTGGTATAGCTAGCTAAGATTTTCTCCCATTCAGTGGGCAGTCTATTGGCTCTGCTTATGGTATGTTTGTCTGTGCAAAAACTTTTTAGCTTCATGCGATCCCATTAGTTGAATGCTTGTTTAATTTCCTAGGCTACTGGGGTTTTGTTCAGGAAGTCTTTACCTAGTTCTATGTTGTGGAGAGTGCTTCCTATATTTTCTTTCAGTAGTTGAGAGTTTCAGGTCTTATATTGAGGTCTTTAATCCATTTGGACTTGATTTTTGTGTATGGCAAAATTAGTGGATTTAATTTCATGTTTTTACATATGGTCATCTAATTTGTCCAACATCATTTGTTGAAAATGTTACCTTTTCTCCAGTATACATTATTGGCACCTTTGTCAAAGATCAAGTAACTTTTGTTACTTGACTTAATATCTGGTTCTTCAATTCTGTTCCATTGGTCTATATTTCTGTTTTTAGTCTAGTACCAGGTTGTTTTTGTCACTATGGTTTTGTAATATAGCTCTAGATTGGATATAGTGATACTGTCAGGGGTATTTTTTTTCTTCTGAGGATATGTTTGGACATCCGAGGCCTTCTGCCATTCCATATAAATTTTTATAATTTATTTTTATTTATTTATTTGAAAGTGACAGACAGAGAGAGAAAGAGGCATAGAGAGAGAGAGAGAGAGAGCGAGAGAGAGAGAGAGAGAGAGAGAGAGAGAGGGAGAGAATGGGTGCACCAGGGCTTCCAGACACTGCAAACAAACTCCAGATGTGTGCGCCCCCTTGTGCATTTGGCTAACGTGGGTCCTGGAGAATTGAGCTTCGAACTGGGGTCCTTTGGCTTCACAGGCAAGCTCTTAACTGCTAAGCCATCTCTCCAGCCCCCATATAAATTTTTAAATCATATTTTTAATCTCTGTGATGAATGATGCTGTTGTTTTTATTGGTATTGCATTAAATTTTTATGTTGCTTTTGGTAAAATTGCCATTTTCACTATATTAATTCTACCTATCCAGGAGCATGGAGGACTTTCCATATTCTCAAGTCCTCCTCTATTTCTTCCTAGAATGTTTTCATTATATAGGTCTTTCACATCCTTAGTGTTATTCCAAGGTATTTACATTTTTTTGTTGCTATTGAAAATGGGACAGCCTCTCTGATTTCCTTCACTGAATATTTTTCCTTTGCATATAGAAAAGCTACTATTTTTTTTTTTTGCATTGATTTTGTATCCTGCCACTTTGCTGAAGGAATTTATCACCTTTAAAAGCTTTAAGATGGAGACTTTTGGGACACTTATATGTGGGATCATGTCATCTGCAAATAGGGCTAACTGGACTTCTTCCATTCCAATTTTAAATCCCTTTTGTTTCTTTCTTTTTCCTGTCTTATTGCTTGGGCTAGTACTTCTAATACTATGTTGAAGAGCAGTGGTGAGAGTGAGCACCCCTGACTTGTTGCCAATCTCAGTGGAAACTCCTTGAGTTTTTCTCCATTAAGTATTATTTTGACTTTAGTAGCTTTATATATAGCTTTTATTGTGTTGAGATATAAACCCTCCATGCCTATTCTTTCCAGTGTTTAGATCATGAATTGGATTTTTATTTTGTCTAAGGCCTCCTCCGTGAACCCAGACTAGAATGTAACTTTTGTTTTATTATAATTAAAACATGAAGAAGAAGAAGAAAAGGGACCAAAAAGGGAGGGCTGGAGAGATGGCTTAGCAGTTAAGCGCTTGCCTGTGAAGCCTAAGGACCCCGGTTCGAGGCTCGGTTCCCCAGGGCCCACGTTAGCCAGATGCACAAGGGGGCACATGCATCTGGGGTTCATTTGCAGAGGCTGGAAGCCCTGGTGCACCCATTCTCTCTCTCTCCCTCTATCTGTCTTTCTCTCTGTGTTGCTCTCAAATAAATAAATAATTTTAAAAAAAAATTAAAAAAAATAAAAATTAAAAAAAAAGGGAGATAAAGAAAAAAGGATAAACATCACCAGGATGTTATAACCATAATGAAGGTTACTCAAGGAAGGGCCCCTTCATTAAACCATTAAATTGGACAAAATATAATGTTTACCTGATGCCAAGGTTTTAACTACTAGAGAAGCTGAGTCTTATGGTTAAGGCTTCACTCATTAACAGCTCACTAATGCTAATTTGTTGTGGCTTAGCGGTTACAAAAACTGTCTTTAAGACTCTCAGTAAACTAAATTAGGATCCTCTATTTGTCAAGATTTTAAGTATTGGAAAAACTGAGTCTTAAGATAAAGGTTCACATATAAGTTTAATTTCCAAAGATGAAGTACTCATACAGGTAACTTCTGTTTTATTCTAATTCTATTAAATGGTCATCACTAGGTTTAATCATTTAAGTTTAGGTGATTTAATTTCAGTCACTATAACCTTTATACTCCTGTTAGATAAAGTATATTGGAATAGCTTGTCTATGCCTTTATCTTTTTTTTTTTTTTTTGGTTTGGTTTTTCGAGGTAAGGTCTCACTCTAGCCCAGGCTGACCTGGAATTCACTATGTAGTCTCAGGGTGGCTTTGAATATATTTTAATCCTCCTACATTAGCCTCCAAAGTGCTGGGATTAAAGGCGTGCACCATCACGCCCAGCTAGCTTTATCAATTTTAACTCTGAGTAAGACATAAATTATTTTATGTTAATAAAAATTTCTGTGGTACATAAAATCAATTGCTATCAAGATTAAACTAAAAATATTGGTTGCCAAATGGTGTTTTCTCTTTCAATACAGATTTGTTAAGGGTTGTATTAGAGCTTAGCTGTTTTGGCTCAAGAGTGATCAAATTCTGTTTTTTTATATGTACAGTAATTGTCTTATTTCTGGCATCTCAAGTCCAGTGCTTATAAAAAAAAATTAACTCTTAAGACATATTCCTTACTTTAGGGTATAGCCTCATGCTCAAACAATAGTCCTCATCTGAGTAAAACAGTTTCAAGTCTGTGGTTCTGTTTCTAGTGTTCTCTGGGTAATTGATACCCACACAGGTATCTGGACTAATCAAAGATGTTTTCATACACAGGTGCTAAGATTTTATACTGTTTTACTTGCCCTTTCCTGACAATTTATAGGTTATAGGTTTGGATTTGTATTGTTTTCAAGACTGGTAACAAGTTCTGCCTGTATTTATAGCTATTAGATATTTAAAGGATATGTGCTTGCTTTCTATGCCTCAGATATGGCCTGTGCTGCCACAGGACAACCAAATTTTAAAGGTTGGACAAAATGAATTTAAGCTCTATGCCTCTTGATTTCAGTAATCAAATGTGCTATATGGGTATATACATCCAGGCTGGTGTAACTTCCTTTCTAAGTGCATTAATAACCTATGTAGAAGCCAAAGCCAATTGGAATCATCAGAGCTAAAAGGCCAATATTTTGACCTGTGTTCCCAGGTCACAAGGCCACTGGAGACGATGAGACATTTCTACACTGGTCCCCTGGTAAGTCATCTGTCTTCCTTATCAGAAAGGATATGGAGACCCAAGAGCAAAAACGGGGTGTACAGTCTGAAACAGGAGAGACAACTGAAAAAAAAAAAAATCAGTTCTCCTGGCTTCCCAAAAAAGGAAAAATTCCTTGGCCAGCATGGCCCTGACTCATCCTAACAGACACCACCAGTATTTGAAAAGCTACTACTGGGTCCCTAAAGTCTCCTTTGGAGAGCCATTAGTGTCCTTCAAAATTAATCTTTGATTACATTTTAGCTATCTGCTTGATCTTAAACACTCAGATTGAAATGTATAACTAAAGATAAAGAGTTACCTCATATATGAATGGCCTATTAAATAATATAACAAAAGCTTACCAAGAGGGGAAACAAACAAGGCCTTGAAATATGTTGTCCCCATCTCTAATAGTTCTAATTCTATAATAAGAAAAAAACAACCATAGATATCAAAAGGATTATCTTCAAATCTAAAATATATATGGATAATTCTGATCAAGGGTCATTTAATTCAAAAGATTTTCTTGTACTAAGAACAATGGTAAATCTCTTCTACCTTGTGCTAGGACATCCTTAAATAAGTCCTGAGACCAAAAATACAGCCTTTAATAGCACTCAATGGCTGTATAGCACCAACTTTTGGCTCTGGCTACCCCCAGATCAAAATTTTTAAAGTATACTGTAAAGGACTATTGTCAAAGTTAAATATTGTGTATATGTTTTTGATAACTCTACTAATAACTTGTCTGTTTTACAAGCCATACGAAAACAGATTCAGGCCATGTCCAACACTACTGTGCCATTTGATCAACTTTTTTTTTTTTTTTTTTAAATCTCAGTCACCTCATGTTCAGATGGTCCTGAGACAATCCAACTGTCTAACTAGGCTCCCATGCATGCTCCCCAAGGCCTAGAAGTCCACAAGGACAACCCTGAAAATGACCATATTGCTGTGTGCTCACTTCTCATCAACTCCTTACTTCTATTCTTTCTCCCCAACATTCTCATCCAAGACTATCTTCCTGCACTCCATCAGTACACTTTCAGGGTTTCTTTAGAGTAGTGCCCCTCTGGGTGAGATTCTTTGTCACAAACAACTTTGTGCCCCCTTCAGCAGGAAATAGTACATGATCTGATGTCATCATCCTTGTCCTCTAACAGTAGCTAGAGTATCTTCTCATGAAAGGGGGAAGTGAGTATGGGGGGTGGGTATAGTTAGGGTGACTGGATCCCTGAAGGTGAAAAATGCTGACTTCTTTTGCCTAGTTCCCTGGAGACCTGTTTTTCCACAATCAGGACCCCTCCAGGGAGGGAGGTCTTCACAGGATTTGAACATTGTGGTTGGTCAATTTTAGCCCCTGGAACTTAGTGCTAGAGCTGATCTCTTCCTGAGTCAGCCTCTAGCCCTAACAACCAGCTGGCCTTCTGGTTTACTTGGGCCAGAAGGCAGCCCACCACCCTAAGGTTATAAATACCTTTGCAAAGGGAGGGCACTCTCTCTGACTCTCTGATCATTTGGGAACTTCCAGGTGTGGTTGAGTTTTTCCCTCAGCTGGGCCTGGGCTGTCTTGGCCCAGGCCCAGGCCCAGGCCCAAGCCCAGGCCCAGCTCTGAGGGCCCCAGCCCTTTCCAGTCACATGGGTTCTTTCTTTTCTCTTTTCTTTCCATGCTTTCTCCCCCATATCTGTATGTGGTCACATGGACTCCTTAGCTACCCATGGCCCATGTAGATTTTGGGGCTCCACGTGGTATACTTCTCTTTTCCCCACCTCATCTCCCCTTACCTCCCAGCCTTCCCCTTTCCTCACTCCTTTGTAAAATCTAAATAAGATGCGATATTTTAAAAATCATTATCTTGAATCTGGAATTGCCAGTTCTTTGGCTATGTTTGCAGATATGGACTTAGGGCTTGGTGTTCTAGGAAGCACCCTAGGGCCCTAATTTCCTTGTTACAATTCTTGTTCACTTTTGATATTAAATGTTTAGCAAAGTACAAGGCATGGCTTATGATCATGCCCCTTTTAAGCTGCCACCCCCACAAATATTATGTACTATAAACACAGAGCAAACACACCAGGGAAACGGAAGCCCTAGGAACTGGCCCCCAAAGCCCAGGGGAAGTTAGGAACCTAGGCTCCAGCTCCCAGGAAAGGACAGGAGCTGAGTCATAAATCCTACAGCTACTCTTCCTAAATTTAATAGGACCCAGAAGATCTCCACTCGCCTATTTTGTTTTACAGCCAAAAGCAAGTCACCGAGCCTAGTTGAGGATAGTAAAGTTTTCTGGCACATTTCTGCCTTTCACAGGAGTCTTCCATTTGTCACCTATTCCATTCCTTCTGAGTGAAATCTCAGCACTCATTTTGAATTTCCACTTTGCTCTTGAGCCTCTTTTACAAGGGAAGCCAGGGCTATTACGATTGTCATTAGAGCGCCTGGCTGCAGGATGAGAGGCGCTTGCAGGGAGGTGTGAATGAGGGTGTTGACAGACATGCTGGCCCTAGTGGAGCTGCTTTTTCTTAAATTATCTGGTTTGGTTGTCTCACTGGCAGCCGAACTTGGTTTGTGTTTGCTGACTCACTTAGGAGTTGTGGGAGAAATGCCACATTTACCACCTCACTTTAGTCCCTCCAGATTTCTGCTGGAGTCCATCATTTCTCAGCTTTGGGTACCCTGCCAGCTTCTGACTGTCAATCCCTTTGTTGTATTTACTAAAAAAAGGGGTTCATACAGGTCATAGTTAATGATATCGGTTCCATTCCAAAATGAATTCCTGAGTATCTAGTGTGAGCTGAGCATGCATCTGGGAAATATTAAAAAGAAAAAAGAATATAGGTCATTTTCCCACCTCAAAAATGTCAGTGATGCTTCTTGAGGTCTCCATCAAGTTCCCACATTTTCCATGGATGTGTAAAGTGCAGTGATTACCAGAACTCCAGCCTGCTTCTAAACCAAGTGTCATAAATCAAATCTTTTATTCTGGGCAGGAAGGGACCAGTTTTTGAAGGGGTTTCCTTAACTTACAAATCTGGCTACCTGCCATTCTCTGGGATGCCTGACAGTTGCTTCCTGTATCACTATAAATATGCCTTGCAGAAATCTCTTCCTTCGCCTGGCAAACAAAGTGTCTGACTTCTTGAGCCACAGTTAATGTGTCTCCAAAGATGGGGCTCACTGCACAGGAAGAGCAGAACCCCGCAGGAGGGTGGGGGAGGGCTTCTGCGCAGGCCTGCCTCCTGAAGAGCATGGGTGGCAGTAGCAAGCTCTCTGGGAAGGGAGCCTGGCGTTCCGCTGGGTTGCAGGAGGGTAGACATACATTCCATAATGTGTAGTGAAGACTTCTGTCTTAGTGTTACAACCTGAAGCCATTATCTCAGGAAGCCAAACCTTACCCTGAAACAGCAAGCAGCCATTCTTACCTATTAGATGGGTCTCAGATGCGGATGCTCCAGCCAGAGTAAAGTATGTCTGCACACGCTGTTTTACACATTATCTCAGAAACTTCTCAGATTACCCCTCGCCCCATGTGAAGGAGTGGCATTGCTCTGTGTGATGGCTCTGGAGAAAAATAGCCTGGTTTCCCCTAACATGCATTGTAGATTTACCCCTGTTTCCCCTTGAAACCAAATGCAAGCTCTACTGAAACCTTGTTCTGCAACAACACCTGCCATGAGCGCCTATTCAGCAAAGTCTCTGCAAACGATTTTTAGTTCAGAGGTTCCGTGCAATGATTCTCAATGTAAAACAGCTCTTGGATACTGTTTCACCATTACCTTTTCATTACCCTAATGTCTTTTGGTTGTGAAAAATAAAACAGTCACGTTAACACAAACCTGTGTACTAAATAAGACAGAGATAGATATTGGTGCTCGGGAGAAAATATATGGTAATCGATTATCAAGCCTGCTCTGGAAATATAAGACACTTTTATTTAGTTCATTCCCCATTTGACAGGTAAAACCTTTGCAGTTTGGAGAATATGGATAGAGTAAGGCTTTGCTGTTTCAGCTTAAAGTAGAAATGAAGATATATTTTGGCTATATGTAAACATCACTACATAATTGAAATCCTCTTTGATTTAAATTTTTTTTAAATTTATTTATTTGACAGAGAAAGAGGGGGACAGAGAGAGAGAGAGAGAGAGAGAGAGAGAGAGAGAGGGAGGGAGGGAGGGAGGGAGAGGGAGAGAATGGGTGCACCAGGGCCTCTAGCCACTGCAAACGAACTCCAGACATGTGCGCCCTCTTGTGCATCTGGCTAACGTGGGTCCTGGGAAATCGAATGTGGGTCCTTTGGCTTTGTAGGCAAATGCCTTAGCTGCTAAGCCATCCTCTAGCCTTCCATTTTGTTTTATATTTTGCTAGTTTTCAAGTTTAATAGCCAAGATGCACACTGAGGAAGTTTCTTGGTGGTTACCATGTTGATGGCAACATGCTAAAGTCTTCCAAGCCTCAGTTTCCCCAGTTGCACAATCACAATAATGCTGTAGCTCCTGGAGTGCTATTTTAGTGCATGGAGAATCCAACAAGCAACTCTCATCGTTAGTCTTGCTGGGTCACTGGTTTTTAAATGGTCTGTTACCTATTCATTTATTCATTCAAAGAAACCTTTGGGGGATCTGAGTCCCATATTCCTCTGCATTCAGCATCACTTGGTATGCCTTTATTACTGGAGCAAGAAAGAAGGCTCCAATCCAATCACTGTACAGAGACAAGGTAATTGCGACTTTTCAAAATTAGATGATCTAAAATTAAACAAATTCTTGGTTATTATGGGTCTAAATCTTTGTAGTAAGTGGCTGTGTGATCTGGTCTCATCAGCTTCCAGCCTCTCCACCCCCTAGGTTACAGGTTCCAGACACACTTTCTCCCTTTGTCCTCCTTCCATGGACATAGGATCAAGTTGATTTTCTTTTGGTTCATGGCTGGTTTCTCTTCATCATGTAATTTGCTGTTCAAATGCTACCTACTTAGAGAGACATATGCTGGCCACCATGCGTAGTACAGCCCTCCCCTCATTACCATATCACCTTCATGGGATTTATGACTATGTGAAATTAAGTTTTTGGGTTTTTTTTCCTGTGGTGTTACCTGTATTCTTCCTCTGACATGCACTTTGCATGGGAGAAAAAGCATTGCTGAGGAGTAAGTGGTAATATCTGATCCATATTAGGTGACAAGTTAAATGACTAGATGAACTTTGGTTTTAAACTGAAATTACTTGAGGAAAATAAGGGATTTTAATTTATGATCCCCAATCTGGAAATTCATTCATAATAATAAATGCTTATATAAGAACTAACAGAATTCCAGGCACATAACTAACTAATCAGTTAAAGTGTCTTTATACGTTTTACCTAATTCCCACAACTCTACCAAATTGGTATTATTATTACCACCATTTCTTTAAATATTTAATTTATTTATTTATGAGAGTGAGAGAGGTCAGAGTACAACTTGCTGGTCGATCCTCATCTTTCCACCTCTAGATCTTGCTGTGCTTGCTGTGAACTTCTTGGAAATATTTCTGTCTCTGCCTTCCATCTTACTTTCAGAGTGCTGGGACAGAAGACCTCTATAATTTTCAACATATTTTACATGGGGTCAGAGAGAGAGAGAGAGAGAGAGAGGGAGAGGGAGGGAGGGAATGAATGAGAATGAGAATGAATGGGTGCACCAGGGCCTCCAGCCACTGTAAACAAACTTTAGATGCATGCCTCAACTTGTGCATTTGGTTTACCTGGGTATTGAGGAATCGAACCTGCATCCTTTAGCTTCACAGGCAACTGCCCTCACCACTAAGCAATCTCCCCAGCCCTATTACTCCCATTTTATAGGTACAAAAGTTGTGGTATAGGATGATTAGAAAACTTACAAAAAGCATTAAAAAGAGCAGGTTTAGAAGCAGGTACTTGAGCCAGTGGTTTTTACCACCAAGTACAAAGTACTCAGTGAGCACCGCTTCACTCCTGTGTTCATACTCCCCTGAGGGCTTCACATGCATCGTGTCACTCATACTTAACTTCAAAACTATGAGGTCACTATTGTCATTATAACTTCTACACATGAGGAAGCTGGGCTCAGAAAGCTTCAGCAACTTGTCTATGGCCTCATAGCTGCTTGGTTATGGACGAGGGATCTGACTGTAGACAACAGGGCTCTGAAATCTGTAATCTTAGGAGGCCTTTCCATATTACATGAACATCTGTGGATTGCTATTATAACATAGTTATTCTAAGGTTTGAGGAAAAAGGATTCATCTTCCTGTCTCAAGGGGTCTCCCGTGGGATATTGGCTATCTAGTGTTTGGCTAGAGATTCACACTAACTATGAGTTGGGCCAACTCAGAGATGCGAATATAAACAGAATTTGGATCTATATAGCTGTTTGACTGTAAGGGATAGTATAGATGGTTTCATATCCATTTCTTCAGAAATAACAGAATAATACTTAGAAATCTGATTACTAAAAAGTCAGTCTTGGTTTCTAAAAATAAATTAGAACTTTTTTATATCTAGGTTTGATTATATACTGAATTCTGTAGAGTGTATAAGGTTTAGCATTATTGTATTATTTTAGAAATTCACTCACTAGTTCTTTTTTAACCCAGTACATCTTCAGTGACCCAGTCTTCCCTTGATAAGCGCTGCCTATGGGAATGGGAGAATGTCACCACTACATTTTGTCTGATATTCAGTTTCATATCCAGGTATCTGAATTACTTACCATATGCAAAATCAATCCATTCACAAGATAGGAATTAAAACTAGAACCCACACATCACTCTGGCTTCAAACAAAATATTCATGTGAAGAATTCGTATGTGCAGAAATCAAGCCTTTTTTTCTTGAAAATTTCCCTAAGCCTCTGAGACCAGTTGATTTAGGAAGACAAACATGAGTTCTGCCAATATTCTTGAGCTCTAATATTCCAACATGTGCAAGAACTCTTATTGTGAATGCTTTTATTTACACAGTCCTATGTGATCTTATTTGAATTTGTACTTGATGCTTACAATTATCTAAATGTGTGGGCAGTGTGGGTATTATTAAGCCATTTTACAGAAGAGGAAATTGAGGTTAATAGAGTTTAAAGAGCTTGCCCAAGGTCAGGTAGCTAATAAACAGCAGAGCCAGCATCTGAACCAAAGCCTTTGGACTCCAAGCCACATGTTTGTTTGTTTTATTTTTTCTGCTTCCCACACACCCCTGTCTTTGGTCAGAGAACCTGTCAGTAGTGAGACTGTAGATTTTCCTACTATAAAATTGGCTTCTGGAAGCTGGAACCTTATTGGTTCTATTGTACTTAAGATGTCCTGTCTTTTACTCAGGGCTAAGTACATGTCTGTAGTTCCATTGAGCCCTGTCAACCTAAGGTGTTTGAACACAGCCAATAGTATTGTGGACCAGAACTAACACTGCATGGTTTCCAGCATGCAATGTTTATTTTCTTTCCTCCAGAACCTGCTGACAGTTTGTTCTTGCACCCAGTGTGACAGAAGAGGTGGTGCTGTCATCTGATGGTGATTCTTACTTCTCTCCTCTGTATCTGCATGCTCTAGGGTCTAGCGGAGCCCTATTTTCTCAGACTCATTGTTCGTTTACTCACTCTCCTTCCCACTGTTCCTACTTTTATGGTTTCCTCTGGGTGTTGAGAAAGGCTGGCACCATTTATCAAACATGCATGTTTTCTTGCAGTAAAGTAGTTCAGTGACTTAGGTGGACATGCCAGGAATTAGGGTTGACTTAAAGGATCACATGATTCAATAGTCAACTAACTGGTCCCAGACACTGAAAAGAACTGCGTGTAGCTGTTTCTTGCTGCTTGTGTTCCTGCCTGGAGGACCCCTAGGTAGGTATCCTGCTAAAATCCAGGTGTCTAGTGCTGGGTTGGAGGAGGTGGCAATTACTTAACTTTTATCTTCATTCTGCTGGGTACTAACTATCCCTTAGCAAAAGTTGAATCAATTTGAGATGCTTGCTGGGTATGTAAGGTATCTTGGGTAGATTCAGGTTAGGTGCTGTAGATGAGTGAGAATATGTGGTGATTTTTTTTTCTGTGATTGGGTAAGTTCACTGAGAATGATCTATTCCAGGTTCACCCATTTTTCCTCAAATTTCTTTGTGTCATTTTTTCTTACTGCTGTGTAGAATTCCATTGTGTAAAAATACCACAATTTGAATAATGAAGCTTTTCAAACAGAAGCAAAACAGAACTGTTTCTGATGTATAAAACACAAATAAGCTAAACCAGTCTGTCTTTTTTCTTTTTCTCTTTCCTGGTAGACATATGAGTGCGGCCTGCCCAGTTCAGAGAGCACCATGCTGCTCCTCTGTCACACTCTGACGGTGGCTGTTATCCAGATCTTTGTCTTCTCAGAAAACCCAGCATTTGCCAAGAATATCAACTTCTACAATGTGAGGCCACCTCTGGACCGTAAGTAGTGGTGCCATCTTTGTCCACAACTGGAGCTTAACTGGGGGGTGGGTGAGTGTGCCCAATTGATGCCCCCTTTGCATCTACCACTGCCTAGAGTACAAGAGCGAGGCTGTGTTGCTTCAGTGGTAAGGGGATGGTGATAGAAATTTTCTATTTTTGAAAAATGGCTTGGTTTCCTGCTAGTCTTAACAGGCTTTGAGTTTCAAAACAGAAACAAAGTCAAGCTGGTTTTGAACACCATTCCTGACTGCAACTTAGTAGAAAAAAAAAAAAAAAAAAATATATATATATATATATATATATATATATATATACACACACATATATATTTGAGGGACAGAGAGAAAAAATTGGCATACCAGGACCTCTAGCCACTGAAAACGAACTCTAGACACATGGTGCATCACCTTGTGCATCTGGCTTATGTGGATACTGGGGAATAGAACCCAGGTCCTTAGGCTTTGCAGGCAAGTGCCTTAACCACTAAGCCATCTCTGTAGCCCTTCTGCTGATCTTTTCATTACAGAAGAATATTGCTATAGGAAGTTTCTGTATAAATTATAAACCCATTCTTTCAAATGGCCATTAATTATTTGGAAAACTAATTAGAATGTTTGAAATTTGGGAGGGAATATGATCTGGATTTTCATTACTCTTGTGTATAATTGCCACTAGTAAATGTTACATGAAAATTTTTTCCACTAGCAGTTTATAAGTAGGCAAATAACAGTATATATTAAGTATAGGAATACATATGTTAATATATAAATAGGTATATATATGTGTCTGCATACACATATGTCGTCACCCCTTTTTTCTGTCTTTCTGACAGATATAACTTCTCTGATATGTTGCTTTAGGGAGAGATTTTCACAAAAACTACTTGTGTACTTGAGAAGGTCTATGGTTCCCACATGTGGAGGAGTATCACAATCTTGATGAAGGTCTTCAAATTCCATATCCCCAAGTCACTCTCCTGAGCTTTAGTATTCAGGGGGTGAGATGTAGGGCTCTTTTTATTTTCTTTTCTCCTTCCTCTTCTCTTTGTTTGCAGTAGTGAGACTCTCTCACTCTCTCTCTCTCTCTCCTTTCGCTCTCTGGCATACACACGCACACACACACACACACACTCTCTCAACATATAAATGAATAAATGAAAACCCCCACCTGGTCCTGGTGATACACAGCCAGCAGAAAGACCACAGTTTTCACCCAAGCCCTATACCATTACCTTCTTTGCCTTGGGTTTCCCTCATTATTCAGGACATGTCTTTTCTTTGTTGATCTCTGTTTCTCATCCAAATTATTTTTAAAAATTCTAATTTTTTTAGTACAAATCTAAGTACAAATTTTTGATGAAACAAAAATTGTATCAAAGTGAAAATGAAAATGTAATTTTTGTACATTATACAAAATTACAGAGACAATAAACATAGAAGGTAAAATTTGTTCATGATCTCAAAGTCAAAAGGCATTCTTTTTTTAAATATATTTTAAAATACCTTTTCCAGTGATTACCTGCATATGTACAGTCAGATATGTGATAAACTGAAATTACATAATCTTAGTTTTACATTAGCTTTCTTCCTCTCCTTCCATTATATTTTGAATATTTCTCCATATCTTTGAAACTATTTTAATAGTTTTTACATTAAAAATCATGATGCTAGTATATAACTTCTAAAATCATAGACAAGTTTAGTGCTAAATTCATTGAAATCTTCTGAAAAATTTCCCTACAGTTTGCTAACCTTATGACAGATTTCTGAGTAACTAAGAATTGCTGAATCAAAAGGATATACCAATTGATATTTTAACTATTCTCTTACCAGCATTGATTACAAGTTTGTTTGTTTGTTTGTTTTGTTTTTTTGAGGTTGGGTCACACTCTGGTTCAGGCTGACCTGGAATTAACTCTGTAGTCTCAGGGTGGCCTTGAACTCATGGTGATCCTCCTACCTCTGCCTCCTGAGTGCTGGGATTAAAGGCGTGGGCCACCACACCCAGCAATTAGAAGTTTTATTTTATTTTTTGTTTATTTTTATTTATTTATTTGAGAGCAGCAGATATAAAGAGGCAGAGAGAGAGAGATAGAGGGAGAGAGAGAGAGAGAATGGCCACTCCAGGGCCTCTGGCCACTGCAAATGAACTCCAGATGTGCACCCCGTGTGCATCTGGCTAACGTGGGTCCTGGGGAATCAAGCCTCAAACCAGGGTCCTTAGGTTTCACAGGCAAGTCTTAACTGCTAAGCCATCTCTCCAGCCCATAAGTTTTATTTTTAAAGTGTAGATTTAGGTCTGGGGAGATGACTTAGTGGTAATGTGCTTGCATGTAAAGCCACAGGATTCATGTTCAACTCTCCAGGTCCCACATAATCCAGATGCACAGTGATGCAAGTGCACGCACAGATCTGGAGTTCAATTTCAGTGGCTGAAGACCCTGGTGCACCAGTTTTTTCTCCCCTCCCTACCTTCCTACCCCCTCTCTCACATAAAAAAATAGATAAAGTATGGGTTTAATAGGTGAAAATAGATTCCATTTATTTATTTGTTTACCTATTAATATGCTTTGAAAAATAATTTATTGATTTTTTTATAGAAAAGGCTGCACGTGTAGATCCCTCTCTCCCCTGCCCCAGTTCTTCTGAGTCTTCTTCATTCATTGGGGAGACCAAGAGGCCTTAGTCACAGTCTCTACAGAGATAGGGAAACACCATACCTCAGGTTAATTCCACCCACCTTAAGGCTCTTGTAGTCTTTCTACCCCTTCTGCAATATCCCCTAAGCATTGGTGCACAAGCTAGGGATCTGGTTTAGTGTTACTTCCTCTGGAGACTCTGCATCTCTGTTTTGATGAGGTTCGAGTGGCTACAGTGTCTGTTGCCATTTCCCTGGAAGTGGTTCTTAGGTTGGCTGTGAGAGCAGTATTCATGTCACCTCTCCCCTGTAATGACTTCTGGGCCCAGGCAGATGAGGTGAGCCATCTTCTGGTAGACAGTGAGCTGTCTCTTCTTGATGTATTGATATACTCTTGTCCTCCCGAATATTCTCTTCCATTTGTAAGATAGAAGTTTTTTCTAATCAAAAATATGCATAGGAAAGCTGGGCGTGGTGATGCACACCTTTAATCCCAGCACTCGGGAGGCAGAGATAGGAGGATTGCCATGAGTTCGTGGCCAGCCTGAGACTACATAGTTAATTCCAGGTCAGCCTGGAACAGAATGAGACCCTATCTCAAAAAATCAAACACACACACACACACACACACACACGCACATAGGAGAAGCTGAAACAGGTTCCCAATATCTCACTTTATGTCCACTGAGTGATATGCAATGGAGTGTGAGGAAATCTCCACTATTCTGTATCCCTCCAGCTTCTGGTTCTGTCACTAGTGTGGCCTAGTATCCTTAACCTGTGAGTGCTTCATTCTCCCCAACTGGGAGAATTAAGAATTATATAGAGGGGCTGGAGAGATGGCTTAGCAGTTAAGGCATTTGCCTATGAAGTCAAAGGACCCAGGTTCAATTCCCCAGGACCCAAGTAAGCCAGATGCACAAGGGACACATGCCTCTGGAGTTCGTTTGCAGTAGCTGGAGGCCCTGGTATGCCCATTCTCTCTGTGTCTGTCTCTCTTCTAGAGCTCTCTCTCTCTCTCTCTCTCTGTCTCTTCTTGCAAATAAATAAATAAAAAGCAATTATAGGGCTGGAGAGATGGCTTAATGGTTAAGGCGCTTAATAGCAAAAGCCAAAAGACCCAGGTTCAATTCCCCAGTACCCATGAAAGCCAGCTGCACAAGGTCGCATATGTATCTGCAGTTTTTTACAGTGGCTAGAGGCCCTAGCATGCACATTCTCTATCTGTCTCTTTATCTCTCTCTCTGTCTCTCTCAAATAAATAAGTAAATAAATAAAATATTTTAAAAAAACAATTATACAGAGCCATAGATGCTAGTCTGTATTAAAAATGTCAAATTATTTCACTTTTTTCTTCTTGCACAAGCCCAAAAAGAAGAGAAAGAAAGAAAGAAGGGGGGGGGAGGGAGGAATCAGGAAAACTAGATGTAAAGACAAAAAGAACATGATAGTTGCTTTAGGCAGAATATCATCAATTTCTCCTTTCCATAACAATTTTGGCCTGTAAGCACTCAAACATTACTCCCATTCTTAACTTAAATATTACATTCCTGGTCCAGGCCTAATGTTATGATGGTTGACTGAGTTGTATTGGGAGCACATATGGATGGATTAGCACAGTTTGATGTGATAGGTATTGCTCTAGGTATGTTTCTTAACCCTCTTCACTCTACCTCTGAAAGTCACAGGGCTCTTCACTGTTATTGTTGTAAGTATTGTATCTTGGAAGTTAACAAAGTCGCCCACAAATTAGTGAGGACAAGGTTTAAGCTTAGGCTTATCTGGACTGTCATTCTTTTTGGGAGGACACATAGATAAAATTATTTTTTTTGGGACCACTCCTGCCTTTGCCTCTTCCCTCAACCCCTCCTTTACTCCAAAGGATACATTAATAGAATGAAACAAAGTGTCTTTCAAAGTGGCTTTTGGAGTCATGACTCTACCATCAAAATTCATAGGACATGGGCTTATTAAAGGGGCAATAAAGAAAATGCCTATATTGATGGTAAATTTGGCTTCCCAGAACAAATTCTAAAGCAGATGTCTTGGAAGTTTGGGTTCATCTAATAAAAGTTGATGCTTTTGTGCCACTTGTGATTGAAATTGACTTGTTTTGACCCTACTGTTTCCCTTGGCATTTTTCTTTAAAGCCACACCGTTTCCAAGCAGCTTCAAGTGCTTTACTTGTGAGAATGCAGTGGATAATTACAACTGCAATCGCTGGGCAGAAGACAGATGGTGTCCTCAAAGTAAGTGTGTGAGTTTGGAAGACTCCCTCGTGATCTCACCTTAGTCCCGACTTACTTGGGGCAGGATGTCTCATGGAATGGATCAGCACACCAGCAACCTCATGTTGTTATCTAGGAGATTGAGATTTCTTGTAAAGGCCTATCCAGACATCAGACTGGAACTGGAAGCTAGAGTCATAGCCTCAACTTACAGTTGTATGCAGTCTGAGGAGGAATTTCTTAAGTGGTATTTACCAGAGCAAACAGAGACCACAGTGTTGACTAAGGCATTCTAACAATCCCAGAAATACCTGATGATACCCCAGAAACATCATACTTAATGGCTTAAAGCTGAGAAATGTTTCTAGACTCTGGAGACTTGCTGATACTGGGAAAGCATTCATTCTTTTAACAAACATTTGATTTTACCTTTGGTTTGTTTAGTTCACTGACGCATCTCCAGTGCCAGGCTGCTGTGTGGTGCTCAGTAAATACTTGTTGACAGATAATGGATGCCTTTGACTAGGAAGCTAGAGAAATCTCTGAATGTATGTTAGATAGGGGACCCGAGTGACCAGAGCAAGTCAGCAAGCAGCTCATCGGAAGAAAACAGCAGGAAGAGGGAACCTCAAGCTTCCAGGAACAGTAGGTGGCTTAGCCTCTTCACTGAACAGTGGCTTCATTGGCCACCCCACTGTGCCAGTGAAGATGGTGACAGGATCTGAGAGAGACACCTGTACAAAGACATGTGCAGATTCTTTTTCTGATACAGCGTGGAAGACTTGCACATGTGGTGGGAAGTCAGGAGTTTTAAGCCAGCGAGCACACGGCACTATTTGTGCTCTAGATACTGCTCTGGCTGCTAGGTGAAGGAGGGGGAACTATGGGCAAGTGCCCAACGTACACCGTGTGGGACTATCAGTGTCTTTACACAGAAGATGGGAACTTGAACTTGGGTGGAAGAAACAGAGTTGGTGGGAAATTGAATGATTTAATTCAAAAGTTGGAAGTAAAACAGAATACGCTGAATATGAAATTGAAAACTTCTACTTAGAGAACTCTAAAGAGATTGAGCTGTTCAGATGTTTAGGATATATTGTTTTTTAAGTTTTCACCTCTAAAACAATGACAAACAGTGTAACAAACTTTCAAAATTAGCGATTTCTGCTTTGGGTCCACTTTTCCCTTGGATCTCTGGGAGTTTCTTTATCACAGGATTTATGCCAGTAGAATCATTTTACTTTTTTTTTTTAAAATTTTGTTGTTATTTTTATTTATTTATTTGAGAGTGCCAGAGAGAGGAAGAGGCAGATAGAGAGAGGAAGAGAGAATGGGTGTGGCAGGGCCTCCAGCCACGGCAAACAAATTCCAGACACGTGCGCCCCATTGTGCATCTGGCTAATGTGGGTCCTGGGGAGTTGAGCCTTGAACCGGGGTCCTTAGGCTTCACAGGCAAGCACTTAACTGCTAAGCCATCTCTTCAGCCCTCATTTTTCTTCTTGTAGATATAGCTAATCTGTGGAACCAGTAGAGAGACCTCTACTGGCTACATGGCTGGCCTAACTGATTAACTGCTAAGTTAGCACACAAACCAGTAGCATCTGTATGGACAGTGTTTTGAATTAATTTCTTTTCAGTTACCAAAATCTTTTTTTGAGGTCTTTTTACATTTCTGTACAGTGATCACCTTTCAATGTTTGTGGGCAATTTTCTGTGTCTACAGAACTTTTTCTTAGTTGTGTCAATGTTTTCAGGGTTCATTGATGCATCTGTTTTCTCACTAAGTTTTTGAGGGTGGGCATCATTCTTTAACAATTTATTTTCAATTTACCCTGAAAACCAAACAGAAGGGTTAGAACAACTATAAAAATGGACCGTTCTTAGGCCTTTTCTTCATGGAACATGCTATTATTTTGAGTTACCAAAAATGCTATTCCTATGAGTTTATGTACAATGCTGTCATCTTCCATGTGTTAGTCAGAGTTATTTGAACATCCACGCAGCGAAGCCTATACGGCAATGTCTGGTTTTAAAATTTTTTTTATTTATATTTATTTATTTATTTGAGAAAGAGAGAAATAGACACAGAGAGAGACAGAGATAGAGAAATAGAATGAGCACTCCAGAGTCTCCAGCCACTGTGAACAAACTCCAGATGCATGCACATCTGGCTTACGTGGGTCCTGGAGAATTGAACCTGGGTCCTTTGGCTTTGCAGGAAAGTGCCTTAACCACTAAGCCATTTCTCCAGCCCCACTTCTGGGTTTTTGAAGAAGACTCAGCTTTTCATCATCATGGCAATGTCAGCAACAGAAAGAGGGGGATAGAGTTGGCTCTCCTAAGTCTACCTGAGGAACTGATTCCTGAAGGAATCGGCATGGAATGACCCCACATCCCAACACAGCATGATTGCTCGTTTTTGTGTGAAGTGTGTGTGTGTGTATACATGTATCTGTGTGTAGATACATGTTGGGTGGTGCATGTGCACATGTGCTGCGCATATGTGTGGAGGCCAGAGGACAAACTCAGGTGTTACTCTCAGGTATGCCACCCACCCTTTGTTGTAGACAGGGGATCTCACTAGGCTAAACTAGCTCCAGAGATCTGCTTGTCTCCATGTCTCCAGTGCTATATTAACGGACATACGCACTACATCCAGTATTTACAGAGGAGCTCAGGACCAATCTCAGGTCCTTATGCTTACAAGGTAAACACTAGCAACTGAACTATCTCCCTAGCCTCCTGACAACACATTCTTGACTATCCACCAGTCAAGTCTCAAAGACACTACCCATCTGGGATTATACTCCACACATCACTTCCTCGTTTTCACTATGCAGTTGTTTATGGGAATGGTGGGCAGCCATTTCTTAGAGGTAAACAGGCCTGAAGCTATTGTTCTTTTTACTTTCCTGTGTCCTTTCTCCTCCCAGCTTCACTTGTGCTCTGTTGGTGTGGAGAGAAGAGGTTCTCTGTGTAACAGGACACAGCAAGAATGGTGTTTCTTATTTTGTTTATGATGGCTTTGGTGATGACTTGTTAAAGTGTGTGTGTGTGTGTGTGTGTGTGTGTGAGAGAGAGAGAGAGAGAGATGTTCTCCATCTACACATACACCTACCACTTTCCAATCCTGTGTTTGGAATATCAATTGAAATGTGTTCTCCAAAACAGTTAGTTGCTCCCTTTTCTTCAGACTCTAGAAGTCAGCTGTTCCCATGGAGCCCTCAGCAGCACAGGCTGAATATCTGGGGTGGCAGAATCATTTGCTGATAAAGAACAAAGCTTCTGGAAACTGCCTGGGTTTGAATCCTGCCTTCCACCTATGTAACCTTTTTACCTGTGCGACTATGGGCAAGAAACACTACTCTAGCCTGTCTGTCTGTAAACTGAGGATGTTAATATGGTCTACCTAAGGTGAAAACTGAAAGAATGAACACGAGTTAGAAAGTATCTGGCCCCTGGTACACTCACAGTGGGCACTTGCTATTAGTAAAGTTTAAAATGATACTATCAAAACATCACTAGCGGGCTGGAGAGATGGCTTAGTGGTTAAGCGCTTGCCTGTGAAGCCTAAGAACCCCGGTTCGAGGCTCGGTTCCCCAGGTCCCACGTTAGCCAGATGCACAAGTGGGCGCACATGTCTGGAGTTTGTTTGCAGAGGCTGGAAGCCCTGGCGCGCCCATTCTCTCTCTCTCCCTCTATCTGTCTTTCTTTTTGTGTCTGTTGCTCTCAAATAAATAAAAAAAAAATTAAAAAAACACCACTAGCAATTAGCAATTGCAAATTAATATCATTTCATTAAAACAAAAACAATCTGTTAGACTCTTAATGTGACAAAATTGTTACAGGAATCCTATAATTCAGTCCAGTTTTGTTCCACATTCAGTGACATTGCTGTTGTGCTCTGGGATGGATAAAATAAGAAGCATCTCTGTGGCTTAGGTAGCAATGAAGGTATACAGAATGAACAGCCGATTATCCAAGGATGTTGCATGAAATCACTTGGTTAAAAGAACCTCAAGTCATCAGATATGTGTGTGTTTAAAGCTATGTGGACAATTCTATGTAGAAATAAGCTCACTATACAGTGTGGGGGAGAAACAGTGAGTAAAGAGGAGAGGAAAAATGGTGCTCCACTGGCAAGGAAGAGTCAAGCATCTTGGGAGGACTAGAGCATGAAGGAGCTAGGTGAGAAGGGAGCACAGTCTTAGTGCGTGGCTGCATGCACCCATTTGTCACATCACCTGGAAGAAACCAGTATGGAATACAGCAACATACATTTGGAGCCATTGCATTGTGCACTCACACTTTCATAGTTCTAGCATAGATGCTTCAGAGGAAGAGAGAGGGCCAGTCCTGAACACTTGCATATTCAATGTGAAGGCCCACAAATCTTAGGAAAGCCTGGCACATTTTTTTTCACCAAGATTTAGCTGATGCTCAAGAAGAGATAGCCATTTACATTCATTTTCAAAACATACATGTGCTTCAGTAGCTGATGTCTCTGCAAAAATACATCCACCTTCTCTGAAACATGCAGTAGCTTCCTTTCTCTGTCTGGAATCTACAGTTTATAAATCTCTCACCTTGCAGCCCAAGGATCATTCTGAATTGTAGTCACTTCTGGAGTGGTTATTTAAGGAATCTCTTCTGCACTATGAAATATCAAGTTGCTTTTTACAATATTTTTTTCCTTTTACCTAGATACACAGTATTGTTTGACAGTTCATCACTTCACCAGCCATGGAAGAAGTACATCCATCACCAAAAAGTGTGCATCTAAAAATGAATGTCATTTTGTTGGGTGCCGCCACAGCCAAGATTCTGAACACACGGTAAAGATTGTGTGTGTGTGTGGGGGGGGTCACTCTCTCTGGCTCAGTGCCATAGAATAAGCAGGAAGGATAAACAATCTGTTGGATATATCTTTACTTTGAGAAATGACTTCATTTCAGTGCTGAAATGAAGAGCAGAGAGAAGCTGAAGATGTCTTATTCTTAAATAAGAAGTAATGTTATTTAGAGTGAGTAGGGCTGAGATATGGCTCAGTAGTTAAGAGCGCTTCCTGCACAAGCACGTGAGCCTGAGGGGAGCCTTACCCTGCTGAGTTTGAGTATCCAAAACCCACACAAATAGATGGGCATGTCTGTAACCTCAGTCCTCTGGGGAACAGAGACTGGAGAATCACTGGGGCTTGTAAAAGTAGCAAGCTCCTGAATCAGTGAAGAGACTCCATCTCAAAGGTTGAATAGGTGAGAAATGGAGGGATACACTTCACACTCTCTTCTGGCGTGCGCACACACACACACACACCACCTCACACCTACTGCACACATGTATATACAAGGGGAAAGAGACAACAACAACAAAGTGAATGATAATTCCAGACTCCAGAGCTCTACTTGGGCTTCGGGCCTTGCCTGCATGGTCTGAAGTCAGCTCTGTTGGTCTAAGAACAAGCCAGCCACGAGAGAGTAAGGGACACTAGGAAACCTGGCTCACATGTTCTGTTCCTTGCCAGAAGTCTCCACCACCACTCTCCAGGGAGTCTAGAAAGAGTCAAATAGTGACAGTTTTTGGCCATGGGAATCTTGTCTCATCCTCCACCTCAGCTCAGAGGAGGAAGCAAGAGTCTGAAGGTATTCCATGCACTATAGATCCATTCTGGATCAACTGAACTCTTTAATTTTCCTCATTCTATAATCCAAAACAAACATTTTATAGTTTCATATGCTTAAAATCATGTTTAAGAAAACAAATTGCTTGAAGTTTGGTACAGTGACCCTGATAGTGGTGACTGTTAGCTCTGGGCACACCAGTCATCACAGGTATGCTGGTGAAGCGGGGGGCAGCATCCCAGACCAACTGACATGGAACTTCAGGTAGAAGACCAGGGCATGAAGATCACCTTGAAAAGGCTGAGTATAGTGGTGCATGCTTATAATCTCAGCACTTGGGTGGCTAAAGCAGAAGGATTGTGAGTTTGAGGCTAGCTTGCACTACATTCCATTTTGAAAAATGAAAAAAAAAAAATCCCTGCTCCCGCACTGGTGACTCTGATGTGTAGCCTGGATGGAAAACCACTGGTGTGAATGCTCAGAGTTATTGCTTTTCTGCTGCTGGGCATCCTCAAAGCCTGTGTGAATGACTGGCCTTATGGAGTCAACACACTGTACATGGTGGCATGCATCGGTGTTACAATAGGACACTTCCCCTAAAAACATCTCCCAAGCATATTCTTAGGGACCCTGCCTTTTAAAATAAATCACTCAGCAGCCATAATTAGAAAGCTACTGGTATAGTGAACATCAGGTGTTATAACCACTCAATTCAGTAGTATCAGTTAACAGTTAGCACTAAGAAAGAAAATCAGTAACAAGTCCAGAAGGCTCCTCACTTTCACTGTTGTTTCACAATTTTTCCTACCTAACCTGTAGAGGCTCGGAAACTCAAGCCTGTCTCTAATCCAGTTGCCTTTCTTCTTCAGCTTATTCTTGGGTTTGACACAACTAATTCATAATTAGGTTGTAAAGACTCAAGATGGTGTTTCCCTTGCGGCCCAGTGCAGGGTGAAGGTTCCTCAACATTCTAGGCAATGCACAGACTGTATAACCAGCTCTAGCAACCTGTTTCAGATGAAGATGACATAGTTTTTGTTGGTTTTCCATGTTTTACCCTTTTCCTACCATTGACTACATTTCCTCTTCCTTCTTTGTAACAGGAGTGCAGGTCTTGCTGTGAAGGAATGATTTGCAATGTAGAATTGCCCACCAACCACACGAATGCAGTTTTTGCTGTAATGCACGCTCAGAGAACATCTGGCAGCAGTGCCCCTGTGCCCTACCTACCAGTGCTTGCCTGGGTTTTCATGTTTCCATTGCTATGACGTCATCATTCCTAAAACAGGCAGAGACCAGCCCTCAAAGGCACAGGGCAGAAACGAAGCCCATCTTGCACTTGCTAGAAAGGATACATTGGACCCCAAAGCAGAAGCCAGTGATTTGCTTTGCTAAAATGCTCCTGCATGGGATCATAGCACTAAGGATCGGGACTGGGTAGGGACCAAGAGGACTGCCTAACTTCCAGCTTCCTGGCCAAAGGAAGCTGCATTCTGTCAGCTCTACAGGGAGGATCCTGCCAATATTTTGATAGTTTATAACAGCCTCATGAGTCCTGACTTGACCAGCCCTTTCCCTTTTTGACTCTGTTAACTCCGTCAGAGGCTGCTGGGTCAGACTCTCTGGATTCTGTGAGTAGCTCAGAGCGTCTCTGTGAAGCCTAACCCTGCCACCATGAGAAAGCGGTTTCTCTACTGTGCTCTCATCCCATCGCTATACCAAATATCTGGGATCATCAAGAGAAAAGTTTTGTTTTGGCTCCCAGTTTTGGAGATTTCAGTACATACTCAGCCCTGTTGGTTTTGGGCTTGTGGTTTTGTGGCACACTGTGGAGAAGAGTGTGTTGGAGGACAGTAGTTGCTTACTCGTGATGGAGACTTGGAAGCACGAGGGATGGATGGAGGAGAGAGAGAGAGAAGAGAGAGAAAGAAAAAAGAGCAGAGCCCACAGTCCTCTCCAAGGCTATCCTCCCAATGATCTGAAACCTCCCAGTAGTCCCTACTTCCTAAAGGCTTCACCACCTCCTAAGATCATCATAGCTTGGGGACCAAGCCTTTGAATATGGGGACGTTCCAGAGCTAAACCTTAGCTGCCACCAACAGCTTAGTCAATGACAAAGGCAAGTGTAAGAAGAAAATTTCAAGCTGAAATAATATGAAATTCAGTTACCAACTGTGATATGGGTTGGGGGAATAAAACTTTCAGTTCTACAGTGTAAATGCATGCTGTGTGTTCTTGACTGATGTGGGGCCTCTGATGACGCAGGCTTTCCAGTATTACTGAATCTGTGTTTCCATGCACTGTGGGTAATCAGTGACGGCTTAAAGAATAAAATTGTATGCCAAGAAATGCCTTAGTTGTTTATCTGTTTTTTTAATCTTCAGTCATATACGAAATGTACCCTGATCATAATAGCCTTCTACAACCCTCTTTTGTCCTCCCTCTCCTGTACCCCCTCTATGAACCCCTTCTTCATGCTAACTGTATTTTATTTTACTTTATTTTATATCTATCTTCTATATCTATTTAGCTAGCTAGCTATCATCTATCTCAAGGAGGGACTCTACTGGGGACACTGTATATGAACTTAGTGCATTAAGGTGCCTGGCCAAGATGAGACACCACTTCCTCCTATTCATCCTCAACCACATCAGCTTAACCAGACCTTCTCTGAGCAAATGGAAAGAGTCCAGTCATCTACTTCTCTCTGAATGTCAGGTCCTGAGGTCTACCTAAAGAACCTCTAAATGTGCAGTGAAAAAATTTACTCTCATTGTCTCCCCAGTCTCTTCTTTTGTATAATTTCAGAATTTCCAGTAAACATCTCTTCCCTGTTTTTAGAATGCTGATTTCTTGCTCTTATACTTTATAGTGCCCTTTAACAATTTTGCTCTTGGATGTGTACTGATGAGTGAATGAAGTTTTTACCCTCTAACTAAACATGTGCCGTTACAATGCTGGCTGCTGCTGTTTTGTGGGCTTAACTGTGACTTGAGTTGACAGATCATGGTGCATAAGCCCAATCCATCTCACCATCTAGTTTTTTTTTTATTCATAAAGTTTTATTAGAATATAGACACATCCATTTGTTTCTGTGTGTCTGTGTCTGCTTTCATGTTACAATGCAGGATGATTGCCCAGATGCAACCTAGACTTTGTGATCTGCAGCACTTCCCCTTTTCAGGAGAGGTTGACTGACTCCTGACCAATGAGAAGTTAAGACTGCTTCAAAAGAAAGCTGCGCCATTGGCAGGGCTGTTGGAGTGAGTGGCATTTATGCAGTTCGACAGTGATTTGATGGGTACTTCCTTTGTCTTTTGTCTTTTGGATCAGTGAATTTTTCTCTTTGCTTTGATGTATTGTTCCATTTATTCAGTTCTGTCTCTTGGCAGATAGGTGAGCGCTTGGGCTGTATTTGTCTCTTCTGGCCCTTGACGCGCCCGGAGCACCTCATCATCAGGCTCATTAGCTTCTTAGAAAACAGAGGGAGGATGCTATTACCTCTCTGTGGCTTGTCCAACTTCAGACTAACCTGGAAATATCGGTTTTAAAAGCCTGGTGTAGATTTATTCCACATTTCACTCAGTACCTTGAAGTACTGCATTTTCAGAGCTTATGCTTGTTTGAAATTAATTATATATGGCTTCCCTTGGCACATTTTAATAGCATCTTTGGTGTCTTTTTTATTCCCCAGGGTTTCTTTTGACTATGTAATCGACGAATTACCGGGTTAAAAAAAAACATTAGCAGACTGAATCTTTTTCTTATTTTGTTTCTACTGTCTAGATTAGTGAATCTACTCTCTCTCTCTCTCTCTCCCTCCCTCCCTCCTCCGTTTTCATTCCCAAGGAAACATCATAATTTTCTCTTCTTTATCCCACATACCAGGTTTGTTTTGGGTTTCACTATCCTCCACTCCCTTAAGCATTTAAAATAGGGATGTGTTGAGCACAGGAGGGAATGCACAGAGGCCAATCCACTACTGCAAAACCAGCGGCTGAGTGAATAGGAAGTGTCAGATTTACAAATAAAACTGTGGGGTAACCCATTAAATTTGAATTTCAGGAAAGTCTCAAATAACTGTTATCACCTAAGTTATTCGTGAATGTAGAAGGCCGGTTCATCCAATAAAATAGTTTCAAATCTGTACAATAAATCAGACCTTTCTGTGAAACTCAAAGACAAAATCAGTACCCAGGGAAATCTTGGAAAATTCTGAGTCATCATCAGATCTCTGCTGAAGTCTAAGCCTAACTTCAGGAACTGAACTTTAATTAATAATAATAATAACAATAAAATCCCAGGTGATTGTGATGCTCCACCTGGTGTGTTACCTGTGACCTGAGAGAATGATGCCTCCTGTGAATTACATTCCCAGTCATATCACAAAAATGCTAATGAATGACACACCTGTGGGCAAGCAACCAGGCTTGGAGGCATTGTCCTCAAAGTGCAGCTCCCAAGCCAGCATAATCAGTGGAAACTTGTTAGACATGCAAATTCTCATACTTCATCGCAGACCCACTGAATCAGAAACTCTGATGGTTCACTCTGTGCTAACAAGGCCTCCAGGTACCTGTGCTGCATGCCCGTGTTCATGAGCCACTGAACCAGAGAAGTTCTTCCCAAATGTCTTCTACAAAGGAGTCCTTAGAGGCTAAGAAGAGAATCATTTGGGGAGCTTGTGAAAAGTACAAAATAAATAAGAAAAGGAAAGAGGAAAAATAAAATCAAACTTCTGGACCCTAACTCCATAAAGTTAGATGCTCTATTTCTAGCCTGAGCCAGAAAATTTGTAATTTTTTTTTTGAGGTAGTATCTCACTCTAGCTCAGGCTGACCTAAAATTCACTATGTAGTCTCAGGGTAGCCTTGAACTCACTGGGATCCTCCTACCTCTGCCTCCTGAGTGCTGGGATTAAAGGCGTGTGCCACCACGCACAGCCAGAAAATTTGTAGTTTTGATCAACTCAAGTGATTCTGACATACAGCCACTTTGGGAGGTGTCAAATCAAAGAATAAAAAATAGTGGTGATGGTGGTGACCAGAGGGCCCAGAGTTGAAGCTATAGCCTTTGAGTTCTGACCTAACTACACATATTAAGTTGACTCTGGTTTATTCCAAAGTGCTTTACAAAGCAGAATTTGAAAAATCAGTCAGTGGAGTTCATTGCATAGGGACATGGACTAGCTTGATATTTAGGACCTCACATTCATTTATTCCTAGTGGTCATGAAAGAAGGAAACTGGGTTTCAAAGTATTTAGGGATGGAGTAGTGGGGCAGGACGGAAGTGGAATATTTGGATTTATTATTATAAAAGAGTCAGGGGAATTAGCTTTGAATATAAAAGGTATCTGAGGGAATGACCTGTCAAGGGTACATTTTGAATAGATTCACATTCTGTAACAAGTGTTGAATTCCAATCTTTCAATCAGTGTTTTGACAAAGAAGAACTGTCCTCCACCATTGCCTAAATTCTCCCTACATTCAACTCTTGACTGGGGTCAGTAGTCAGAAGTTATAGGTATTATTTTCCATACAATTTCCATCCTGTTGTTTCAGTCCCTGGGTAAAACATATTTCCTGGGCTGGAGAGATGGCTTAGCAGTTAAGGTACTTGTTTGCAAAGCCTAAGGGCCCAGGTTTGATTCCCCAGTACCCATGTAAGCCAGATGCACTAGGTGACACATGTGTCTGGAGTTCGTTTGCAATGGCTAGAGGCCCTGGTTCACAATTCTCTCACTATTTGCCTCTCTGACTCTAGTAAATAAATTAAAAAGAAACAACATGTGTCCTAAGGGAAGAACTACTAAGGCAATACCAGCCTAAGGTGAGCACTATAGACTGATGGCCTTGGGAGGTAAGCTGTGTCATGGAATTGGGAGATCACAGTGCATTCATGAAATGAGTTCACTTGTAGACAAAATTTTTGTTGGCCCTATGTTGCTAGCAAATGAAAGTGTGCTCTCCCCTTTGGGTACTGGTCACTTTCTCTCCTGTTCTTTGTTGTTGACTATTCTTAGAGTGTAATGCACAACCTGCCGGAAGATAAAGGCTTGTCGACCTTCAAGTAAGATGGAAGAAACTGGAAAAAATCTACTTTAACCAGGCTGCCTTGAAATACAGGCCCATTGCTACCTAACTGAAGCATCGGACATCTTTCTGTCACACACGTCGCTCTCCTTTCATCTTCGTGGCTGTCCTTCCCAGTGAACACTGCCCATTGTCTTGGCCCTCTGTGCCATCAAATGCAGGATTGGAAGCTTACTGACTTCTGGGGGATGCAGAGTGTGAGAGAAGCATGGTTTGGGTGGTGAAAAGTAGAGCTTCCCCAGCTCTGTGCCAGAAATACTGTGTCGGAGGTCTGAGTGTCTGCTTTTTGTGTGTATGTAGTGTGCCATGTGCTGTGCTGTGCATGCGTGCGTGCATGGGTGTGTGTAATGTGGTGTCTGCAGGTGCACTGCTGTCTTTGGATGCTCCCGCATCATTCACCCACCTGTTTTGATCCTTGTGAGGACTGAGGAAGCTCTTCCTGATTTGGGGAGCATGTCATTCCTGAGCCCCAGACGTTCTCCCCACAGGACTGCAGTTACGGGTGAGCATGGCCCTGCCCAGCCATTTATTGGGTTCTGCCCTCATGCTTGGGTAGGAAGCACAGGTAACCACTGAGCCATCTCTCTAGAGCATCATTTTTTTTTAAACAAAATATTCTAATTTTTTGCAAGCTGAGAGAAGAGATGGATAGAAAGATTGGGCATGCCAGGACCTTCAGCCTCTTCAAACAGACTCCAGATGCATGTGCCACTTTGTGCATCTGGCTTTACATGGGTCCTGAGGAATCAAACTTAGGTCATTAGGCTTTGCAGGCAAGCACCTTAACCACCGAACCATCTCACCAGCCCAAGAATCTGCATTTTTTTTGTTGTTTTTTATTTATATTTATTTGAGAGAGAGAGAGAGGCAGAAAGTGAGAGAGAGAATGGGTGCACCAGGGCTTCCAGCTACTGCAAATGAACTCCAGATGTGTGCACCCCCTTGTAAAACTGGCTAACATGGGTCCTGGAGAATCAAGCCTTGAACTGGGGTCCTTAGGCTTCACAGGCAAGCGTTTAACTGCTAAGCCATCTCTCCAGCCCCAGACTCTGCATTTTTAACAGTGTCAGATTCAGGTCTTGGTGATCTGGATATGGGTAGTCTTTGGACAACATTTTCAGAAATAGTAACCTAAGTAAGACGTCTGCTTAGGCTATAGAGTTCTAGGTCGATCCCTTCCCACAGCTTTGTAACCTCCACATAGGACTTCTTTAGTTCACAGAAACAGGTCCCAGTGAAGGACTTGGGAAGAGCCTAGAGGACACTGCGGTACAGCAGGACTTGAATGTTGAGAATGGTCCTGCTAGGCTAGGAACAAGTGAGAGCTCTGAGAAGGCAGTGTGGGGATAGCCATGAGCTACAGTTGCTGGCAGTCACACCAAGTGAATGCTAAGAAATAGAGTGCAGTAGCAAATGGCAAGGAGAGCCTATCCTAAGAGGGTAAGCACAGATTAAAGATCAGATCTTTCAAAAGAGGACAAGCAATATGGGGCAAGCCGTTCCAGAAGACAGACTATGATTAGGTTTCTGAGGGTCTCCAACCAGGGGAGGCCATTATATTCAGCGGGAGGTATCTATGCACACTTCAACTACAATCTACACAGAACCTCAGTTAAATTGGCATAAGTGAATTCTTGACTCACACTTGGGTCTAGCTTCATTCTCTGCTATTCTTTTGGTTTGGGTCTGCCTTATGTTATTTCCCTCATGTCCTTTGGCAACTAGATGCCACAGCTGTGCAATACAGCCCACCCAGTGGCCAGAGAAATTGACAGTACACCCACCCAGTGGCCAGGGAAACTGACAGACTAGGTGATGCTACCAGAAGCTCTTTCCCAAGAAAAAGGTCTCCACCCAGTGCCCAGAAAACTGCAAGCAGTCTAATGTGACCAAAGGGCAGTTCAGTGTCCCCTGAGGGCTATGTTGTACATGATGGAGGGTAGACACCTGAACAAAACAGGAAACCAGAAAGGAGGCGGCAAGAAATAAGAAACATCTGCTGCAGAGTTCCATAGTGGGGGGCTGTGGGGGGAGGCGATACTGTCAAGTCGGCATTAAGAGAGTGGAGCCTCCCAGAGTTGTACGGGCTTGCCCTAAGCACACAGCAAGCTGGAAGCAGAGCCAGATAGAGGCTCTTGCCCGAAGACTACAATTCCCTCCAAGTTCCTCTTTGATTAATGTGCTTTGTAAATTTGCAAGAGGTGGGGAGTGTATACAGCACTTCCCACATCATCCCACAAGAGGACCTTTCCTCCACCAGGAATCTGGGGCCCATGGCATGAATTTTGTGTAGCTGGCACTGACTTGCAACTGCTGAGGCATACCTACAAGTACATGGAGGGCGGGTGCAAGACTTCTCAACAGTACATCCTAGGTTCTTAATAAATGCTTTTTGGATGAGTGAGTCTCAAATCTTCAGAAGCACTTCTTCCAGATCCTGTACTCTATCTTGTGCATTGTGCTTGGGTGAGTAGATGCAGAAAATGTAGAAGGTGCTTTTAAAAGGGGGGGGGGTATGGGCTGGAGAGATAGCTTAGCAGTTAAGGCACTTGCCTGTGAAGCATAAGGACCAGGTTCAATTACCCAGTGCCCATGTAAGACATATGTACAAGGCACATGTGTCTGGAGTCTGTTTGCAGTGGCTAGAGGCCCTGGCACACTCATTCTATCTCTACCTGCCTCTTTCTCTCTCATAAATAAGTAAATAAATATAAATGAAGGGGAATGCTTCAAATATGTTTTCTTTCCTGTGTTCTGCTCCTGTGTTAATTTTTTTATTGACAACGTATTTCATATGGAAGCATCATGTGTTGGTACCAACTTTTCCCTTGTCCCTGCTCCCATTCCACTGAAGACCCTCCTCTGTGAGGTTGCAGGTATTCTCCATGGAGTTGTGGGTCATATGTTGTGGAAACAGGAGTCAGTTTTGGAGGGGGGAGGCAATGCCTCTGTGCATGATGTCTCAGTCTATGGCTCTTACATTCTTTCCATCCCTCTTTTGCAAAATTCCCTGAGCCACAATGAGCATGTTTTCAAGTCTACTTTAGTGCAGAGCTCTTGGGGCCTTCTGGATCTCTGCTTTGGTAAGTTTGGAGTGTTCTCAGGGTCGGTCTCCTTCACCCTGGCACTGATTGTCAGATTCACCATGGAAACAGCCCTCTGTTTCAGCTGTGAGTTGGCAGAAGTGTGAGGGGTAGTTTATTTTCTCAGGTCTCCAGGTCTCACTACCTTCTGAAAAAGGAAAACGGATTTTGCAACAGAGAATTAAGTCAGTATAGTTTAAATGGGATAAGCATTAGTAGTTTAGGGAGAATTTGATGTCAGTGCAATAGTGGCACAAAGTCTTGGTGGGTGACCAATAGCTTTTTTCCTCCTCCTCTTCCTCCTCCTCCCCCTCCCCCTCCCCCTCCTCCTTCTCCTCCTCCTCCATAGCATTGAAATTTAATTTTATTAATGGCCCTTCTTCTGCAAGGGAATTTTTTTCTTCAATGTGTATTCTTTTTAAAATTTCATGTAAATTTATTTATTTTTTATTAATTAGTTTTGTACTCGGTGAATACAGTCAAGTCGCCAATAGCTTTCTGATTGGCTAAGAGATCCTCTCAGTGTAAAGGAACCCATATCTGAAGTTGGGAAACAAATCAGAATCCTACAGAGACAAAGATTATGCTCTCCAGTGTCAAGCTCTCACAAGTCTTTGACTAAAAGAGGGGTTACATACATCAAAATCTCCCTATGTTGATTATTTATATGTCAATATTAATCCAGCTGGTGACCAAGACTCCTGTAAACCAACTGGGAAGGAATGTCTTTGAATATGTTCTCTTCTTTCCTCTCCTTCCATATGTCCTTTGAAGAGACTTCGGAAGTACCCAGTCATTTGTTCTATGTGTTTCTAGTTCTAACATGAAATCAAATTTAGCTCGGAGAATGAGCCCTGAATGTTAGGGATTTATCTCCTTTTAACTAATGAATTTAGACCAGGATTCTTTAACAGACTGAGCATGTGTCGTTGTCAGCTGTCTGAGCAATTGATGGCCTTTCAGATCTTAGCCAGTAGAGGAGAATGGAGCTATAACTGAGTTGTAAAGTTCACTGAAGGAATATTGCAGTATTTTGTCTAATTTAGGTAAATCTACATTTCTTTCAATAGGCTTTACTTGTAACTAACTAATCACAAGTCCAAATGTCTGCCACTGTTTTGGGAAGATGTTTTCTTAGCAGTACTTAGGATCATGAATTTTCATACTTAAAAATTTAGGTATTTGAAGAAAGACAGGAGAGAGATTTTGATCATATTTCCAACAATGTCTCCGCATTACCTGGGGGCAGAAAGCAATTATTTGACTGATATAATAGATTAGTGGAATAATTCTACATGACATTGGTATATTTCTTTTTAATACAGGGTTTCAAAGTGAAAAGTGAGTTTAATTAAGTAGAAATATAATCCTTGCTTAAATAAGATCATGATATGTTAAAATCTTAGGGCTCCTGGTTAGGAAAAATAGTGAAATAAATTGAAACTGTCCTTTCTTGACTGGTGATTGGAGGAGAAAACAACAATGCCACTTATCTGCAAGGCATGGGGCAAGGCCAAGCCTTTCCTGTCTCATTATCTGCTGCTGTGGAAATGCAATTACCTGCCGCGCTTTGATGTCCCTGGTCAGATGTGGGTAAGTGTTTGTGTTAACAACGCAAGGACAGCGCGCGGCAGGACGGGCAGGACGTGGGCTGCAGTTCCCAGGGCGCACGCGCAGAATCCTAATCAGCATTTACTTCCACTCAGAGAAGTTTGCAGCGCCTCGGGGGAAGTGTCATCTGAGACTGGCATAGTCGAGCAGGAGAGCGCTTGGCATGGGCGAACGGCTTCGCCCGGTGCGGTGCTTGCTCTCGCGGAATCTCTGCTGAGGTCAGCAGTCTCCTAGATATGGGGGTCAAGAGTGCCATGGGAGCTTTAATCTTGCAGCTTTGTTCTAGGCATTTTAAAGCAGCCAGGGACTGAATGACTTTGTCCTAACATATTACACCCTCAGCCCAGAGTGGGCACCGGGTGAGAGTGGACTGTCCAAGCCTGTGGTTCTGTGGCATGGGGGGTTTGGGGATGCTTCCATGTCGCCAGGAAGTAGTTTCGTGGCCTCATCCCATTTGAGCATGGGGTTCTTCCCCATCCCCATTTTGCTCCTGCAAAGCCCAAATCCTGCATTTGCATGATAAATTTCTAAGGCTAAATACGTGGTGTCTTTTGATGTATTCTTGCTTTGTTGAAAGCAGTCAGAGACCAGGCTCTGGCATTACAATTCATAAACATGAACAGGCAGAAGGAAGAAGAGAAAAAGAAGCTGACAGTCTAACGGTCTCAAAGCTTGTAATTTAGTCTTTGAAGAGCTCTGCCTGGCCTGGACAAGTGACCATATATGATTAGCTCACCATTGCTTTTCTCCATAGGGACAACAGAAGGCAAACCTCGGCCTTGCCCACAAAGCTGTTGAACTGAATCTGTAAAATTCTTTTCACAAAGTACTTGGCCTCAAGACCACTTGACTCCCTATTAGAGTTTTAAATTCATCATCCATGTCCTTGAGCAAGCCATGATGCTTCTCACAGCAAACAAATCATAATTTGTATTCCCCATTTTAAGTTACTGTGTTTCCTACACTATGCTTTGTGTTCCCCACATTTAAAAAAAAATCTTTTATTTATTTGAGATACAGGAAAGGGGGGGGACCCGGCACACTTATGCTTCTAGCTGCTGCAAACAGACTCCAGATTTATGTGCCCCCTTGTGCATCTGGCTTATGTGGGTGCTGAGAAATTGAACCTGGGTCCTTAGGCTTCACAGGCAAGTGCCTTAACTACTAAGCCATCACTCCGGCCTTCCCCACACTTTTTAAAGTTACCATGATGCTCTTTCTTCATCCCACTACATTGGCTCCATTTTCTTTTTTATGTTATATTTTAATATCTACATATATTATAACAAGTTATATTATTTCATCCCCTCACCATGGCTCCCATCACCCTGGGAGCCCTCCTTAGTGGGGTTATTGTATTCAAGCATACATTCTTATCAGCAACCCATAAAACTTTCTCTAAAATAGATTAGAAAGGCTTGATAAAATAATTGTGTTTTATCTGAACACAGTAGAATAAAACTACATATCAGAAGCAAGAAAAACTGTAGATTATACACAAACTCATGGAGATTAAATAATACACTACTGAATGATATATGAAGCAATGATCTTCCAAGAAACATGAAAATGACAACGCAATATACCAAAACTTGGGTGATACAATGAAAGCAGCCTTAAGATGGAATTATAGCTCTAAGTGCCTGCATTAAGAAATCAGAGAGGCGTGCTGGTGAGGTGGTTCAGCAGACAAAGCACTTGTTTGCAAAGCCTGCTGGCTGGGGCTCCATTCCCCAGCACCCACAGAAAGCCAGATGCACAAAGTGGCTCATGCATCTGAAGTTCTTTTGCAGTGGCAAGAAGCTCTAGTGTGCTCATATTCTCTCTCTCCTTCCTCACAAATCAATAAATAAACATTTTTTGAGGCAAGACCAACAGACTGCCTTTAAAAAGTATATTTTTTTAAATTGACAACTTCTATGCTTACAGACAACAAACCATGGTATTTCCCTTCCCTTCCCCTGCTTTCCCCTTCATAAGTCTGCTCTCCATCATATCCCCTCCCTCTCTCCATTAGTCTCTCTTTCAATTGGCTCCATTTTCTTGACACAGAGACTTTCTTTTACTGGTTAGAGTTCTTCAACTTCGAATGCCTTACTTTCAAGTACAATAGGAAATGTCTGATTCATATTATCTACCGAGCATGGCTTCTATTTAACGAATTATTTGGCTGGCTTTCTTTTGAGCAAATAAGGAAGTTAATTTACACAAACTATTAATACTAATTATTAATGCTTTTCATTTTGTTGGTTTCAGCAATCTCTGCATGACACACACTGTAACACAATGGAAATTGATTTCGATCGAGTTTGGCAGCACTGCAGTGCTTTATAACCTTTTGCAACGTGCTTATTTGAAAAGCTGGGTTTAATTATCCTTCTTTTGCCTGCTTCTCAAGATGCTGATGGGTGCCAATTCTATTGCACTTGACAGTTAAAAGTAAATTCATCTCGTGTGTTCTTACACTGTCCTTGATGCTTGTCACATAAGGAGACTATAATATACCCACCAGAAAAAAAACAAAAAACAAAAAACAAAACATTAGGCCGGCTTATCTGCATCTTAGTTTTTGTATGTGCAAAAAAGTTAAGATAAAATGAGTCTGTTAGCCAAGAGGAAATGTAGGAATACGCCTGAAGAATCCAGTCTGACTAGGTCTAGCTGAGATAGAAGCAAAGGGCCCACAGAGATTCAAGGCCCTTGTATCGCAGAAGAGCTTGCATCTTCTCATTTTACACCTCCTCCTAGGAACTGGCCGCCGATGCTGTCTTTTCAGTGCAGCTTTTGGTTATAATCCCTTATGTCTGAGGCTGTCTGGGTCCTATCACTTCTTTCTTTCAGGACCTGTCTGCATTGGCTCCTGTTGTATAGTTGTTTTGCTCCATGCTTTCTTGTCTCTGAAGTCATTTCTTTCCCAAGCTCTATTCCAAGCCCCTGGGTAGCCTCCAAGTTGTCTCCCCTGGGCTCAAGGAACTGTGGTCCCATAGGGCAGAGCAGCATGGCTCACGGGTAAGGAGGCAGGGGCCCCTTGGTGCTTCTCCTTTGCACAGACCTGGCAGAGCAATTGCCCTTACCAGTGGCCATGGAAGTGTACCCCACATAGTGTATGGGAATACCCTTTTGAGGATCTTTGTAAAGCTAAGTGTGGCAACATGGGGATGCAGTTTTCTCTTGGCCTCGGTCTACCTCTAAATTATAACATTCCTGTGTTGATTGGAATGTAATGCCCCTTCATAGACCGGTATGTTTGGTCCCTGGCAGAGTGGTGCCATTTGGGAAGGTGGAGCTTTGCTGGAGGAAGTGTATCACTGTGGGGGGACTTGAGGTGTTACAGCCCCGCCCTGCTCTCTTCTCTTGTCCCTGTGAGGATGTGATGCTGCTCTGGTCACACTTTCTTTCCCAACAGGAGGGACTCAACCCTCTGGAACTGTCATCTGAATTAAATCCTTTTCTTTCCATAAATTGCTTCTGGTCCAGGGGCTTTGTCACAGCAAGGAGAGAAACTAACTGACACATTCCCCTAATACCACATTTATTTCATCAGCATTTGAAGTTGAATGAGGAGAGCCTAGCTGGGCAGTTATCACATTCTCAGTGGCTTGAAACTTTGAAGGCAAATGATGGTGGGAAGTGTTCTTTGTTGTGTTTGGGACAGTGGGAATGAACTACAGAAAGAGAAAGAAGAAAGTTTAGAGAGGTGACAGCCCAGAATACTTTGCATTTTCTTTGGGGCTGACCCTTTCATTTGCTGCTGTTGGTTTTCAAATCAACACCTAGTAGTGGAGCAGTTCACAAGTCTACAAGTCTGGGTCACCCTGACTGGGGTAGGAATTAGAACGTGTGAGACTATTTATATGTGTATGTGCACTCTGACTGCATTTGCACTGTAACTCCCAGCGTCATGTAGTTGCTGTGATCTTTGGAGTAACTTTCATTGATTTATCCAAGTATCTACATTGAACCAACAGGCAGGTGTGGTTCTGATTTGGGCGGGGGTGGGGTGGGGGAGGAGGACTTATGATACAAATATCCTAATGCAGAATTTCCAACTTCCTGCTGATTTTGCTGGAAGATCTGTTTAATACTACAGAGGCTATCTTGCTTACATTTGCTTGAAGAAAGAATATTAAAGGAATAAGCAAGATAGCTGTTATTTGGTCAATATTCAATTAGATCTTTTTTGTCTTTATCCTACATTTTTTAGGTGGCAAAGTTGCATTTCTTTAATGTTCAAGTGGAATTTATTTTCCCTGAGGGTAAATGTCTGAGAAATGTTTGAGAGTGCAAGTTGATCAGATATTTGAAAACCATGCCATAGGGGGAAAGTGATTTAGTAAATGATAAAAATTATAAAGCCCCAAATCTGATTTAAAATGCAAGTATGTTTTAGTAAATCTTCAGAGCAAGATTCTGTTGAGGCAGGCTGGATCCTAGAAGCCTGTAGAAGTTTCTACCCGAAATTACCTAAGCAGAAATTCTCATATGTTGTGGGTATGATGGCTTCTTTCTGTCCCCTGTCATGATGTCACAAGGTCTCCATATCACTAGCCACTGGGCATGCCTGGCTGGGCTCCCTCCTGTACCTTGGCTCTGTTCTTTCTTGTAATTGATAAGGGTCCTCTCTGCCCTTTGAATTTGCCAGTGGGGATGGGGGAGGTGGCAGTTCAAGTGGAGGTCTCACATAATACCAGTTTTCTGGATCATTTGATTTATTTAAGTACCTACCATGCCAAGGCCCCTGGGCATTCATCCAAGCAACAGCGTATGTTTCCATAAATAATGTCACCTCTGGGACTCAGCTGCATTAGGCCAAGGGCTGGCTACAGGATAGTCTTTTTGTATTCCCTGAAGGTCAAGATATTTAGATATTGGTTGCAATGTGTAAGGGCGCTTTCAGAAAAGTACCCCAAAATCAAAATTTTGAAACCAGTCTTATTATTTGATTTCTAGCACACTTCAGTCATCTGATTGTAGGTTTTGTTTAGACCAGAGAGAGAGAGGTTCTTAAAACCCATGTGTGGAAGATTTTGCATCTAGCCCACATTGATTAAGCCTAACAGACTGACATTGAATGACAATGTCCAACAAGCTGATTCCTAAATGGCAAAAAATTTCACAAAATGATGTCATGTTTTCACATGCCAAAGTCAAAGAGAAACTCAGGTAAATGTTTGAACATTTGAATTTCTTAAAATTTGCTCCTGGAGCATAATGATTAAGTTTGACCACAACATCACTGAAGTTCAGGTCATTCTGGTGAGTAAGTGGAATGCAGAAAACTAGCTTCGACACTTGTGGTATCTGAGCAGAGTCCCTGTACGGGACCTGCCAGCCCCTGGCCTGGCTCCCTGGTCTCACGGCCAGCACAACCTCTTTCCCTACTCTCCCAACCACCAGAAATCCATTTACATCTTAAACTTTCAGTTATCTGAGGATCTACTTGTACCTGGCACAGAAATGGGCTTTTGGTTGACAGCCTTTCTCCCAGGCCTCTTTCCCACCACAGAAGTTGCCTCCTCTTAGGCTACTCTCTGCAATACCTTCCTTCATTCAAGAGAGCCACTCCTTACCCTGATGGTATAATAGAACTTTTGCCTCCAAAATATTTTTTAAATTTTTATTAACATTTTCCATGATTATAAAAAAATATCCCATGGTAATACCCTCCCTCCACCCCCACACTTTCCCCTTTGAAATTCCATTCTCCATCTACCTCCCCATCTCAATCATTGTACTTACATATATACACTAGAAACCTATTAAGTATCTTCCTCCCTTCCTTTATCTTCCCTTTATATTTCCTTTTTAACTTACTGCCTCTGCTAGTAAGTATTTTCCTTCTCACGCAGAAGCCCAATCATCTGTAGCTAGGATCCACATATGAGGGAGAACATGTGGCACTTGGCTTTCTGGGCCTGGGTTACCTCACTTAGTATAATCCTTTCCAGATCCATCCATTTTTTTCTACAAATTTCATAACTTCATTTTTCTTTACCGCTGAGTAGAACTCCATTGTATAAATGTGCCACATCTTTATTATCCACTCATCAGTTGAGGGACATCTAGGCTGGTTCCATTTCCCAGCTATTATAAATTGAGCAGCAATAAACATGGTTGAGCACATACTTCTAAGGAAATGAGATGATTCCTTTGGATATATGCCTAGAAGTGCTATAGCTGGGTCATATGGTAGATCGATCTTTAGCTGTTTTAGGAACCTCCACACTGATTTCCACAATGGCTGGACCAGATTGCATTCCCACCAACAGTGTAGAAGGGTTCTGCTTTTTCCACATCCCCTACTTTTTCCTCTAGCAGTTTCAGAGTTTCAGGTCTGATGTTAAGGTCTTTAATCCACTAGGACTTAATTCTTGTGCATGGTGAGAGAGAAGAATCTATTTTCATCCTTCTGCAGATATATATCCAGTTTTCCCAACACCATTTGCTGAACAGGCTGTCTTTTCTCCAATGAGTATTTTTGGCATTTTTATCGAATATCAGGTGGCTATAGCCACCTAAGCTTACATCTGGGTCCTCTATTCTGTTCCACTGATCTACATGTCTGTTTTTGTGCCAGTACCATGCTGTTTTTGTTACTATGGCTCTGTAGTATAGGTTAAAATAAGGTATGGTGATACCACCAGCCTTATTTTGGTTGCTCAGTATTATTTTAGATATTCGAGGTTTTTGTGATTCCAAATGAATTTTTGGATTGTTTTTTCCATTTCTATGAAGAACGCCTTTGGAATTTTGATAGGGATTACATTAAATGTGTAGATTGCTTTTGGTAAGACTGCCATTTTCACAATATTGATTCTTCCAATCCAGGAACAAGGGATGTTTCTCCACTTTCTAGGGTCTTTTGCAATTTCTCGCTTGAGTGTTTTAAAGTTCTCATTGTAGAGATTCTTTACTTCCTTGGTTAGGTTTATTCCAAGGTACTTTATTTTTTTTGATGCAATTGTGAATGGGAGTGATTCTCTGATTTCATCCTCTGTGTGTTTGTTGGTAGCATATATGAAGGCTACTGATTTCTGTGTATTTATTTTGTATCCTGCTACATGGCTGTAGGTTTTGATCAGCTCTAACAGTTTGCTGGTAGAGTCTTTAGGTCCTTTATGTATAGAATCATGTCATCTGCAAATAATGATAACTTGATCTCTTCCTTTCCAATTTGGATCCCTTTTATGTGTGTCTCTTGCCTTATTGCTATGGCTAAGACTTCCAAAACTATGTTAAATAAAAATGGGGACAGTGGACACCCTTGTCTTGTTCCTGATTTTAGTGGAAAAGCTTCCAGTTTTTCCCCATTTAGTAATATGTTGGCTGTAGGCTTGTCATAAATAGCTTTTATTATATTGAGATATGTTCCTTCTATTCCTAGTCTCTGTAGGACTTTTATCATGAAGGGATGTTGGATTTTGTCAAATGATTTCTCTGTGTCTAATGAGATGATCATGTGATTTTTGTCCTTCAACCCATTTATATAATGTATTACATTTATAGATTTGCGTATATTGAACCATCCCTGATTCTCTGGGATAAAGCCTACTTGGTCAGGGTGAATGATCTTTATGATATATTCTTGTATTCTGTTTGCCAATATTTTGTTGAGAATTTTTGCATCTATGTTCATGAGGGAGATTGGTCTGTAATTTTCTTTTTTTGTTCTATCTTTGCCTGGTTTTGGTATCAGGGTGATGCTAGCTTCATAGAAGGAGTTTGGTAGATTTCCTTCTTTTTCTATTTCCTGGAAAAGCTTAAGAAGCAATGGTGTTAGCTCTTCCTTAAAGGTCTGATAAAATTCAGCAGTGAATCCATCTGGACCTGAGCTTTTTTTAGTTGGGAGATTATTGATAACTGTTCAGCTCTCCATTTTTGTTATAGGTCTATTTAAGTGATTAATCTCATTTTGATTTAATTTAGGTAGGTCAAATAAATCAAGGAAATCATCCATTTCTTTCAGATTTTCATACTTTGTGGAGTATATGCTTTTATAGTATGTCCCTATGATTTTTTGATTTTCTCTGGAATCTGTTGTGTTGTTACCTTTTTCATCTCTGATTTTATTAATTTGTGTCTCTTCTCTCTTTCTTTTGGTCAGATTTGCTAAGGGTTTATCAATCATCTTTATCCTTTCAAAGAACCAACTCTTTGTTTCATTAATTCTTTGTATTTTTTTTTTTGTTTCTATTTCGTTAATTTCTGCCCTAATCTTTATTATTTCTTCCCATCTATTGATTTTTGGTTTGCCTTGTTCTTCTTTTTCCAAGGCTTTAATGTGAAGCATTAGGTCGTTTACTTGCGACCTTTCTAGTTTCTTAATATAGGCACTTAAGGCTATAAATTTACCTCTTAGAACTGCCTTCATTGTGTCCCAGAGATGTTGGTATGCTGTGTTCTCATTATCGTTTGACTCTATAAATTTTTTGATTTCCTTCTTGATTTCTTCATTGATCCATTCATCATTTAGTAGTGTATTGTTTAGTTTCCATGATTTTGTGTATGCTCTATAGCCTTTCTTGCTACTGATTTGTAATTTTATTCCATTGTGGTCAGATAGAATGCAAGGAATTATTTCAATTTTCCTGAATTTGTTAAGATTTGCTTTGTGTCCTAATATATGGTCCATTTTAGAGAATGTTCCATGTGCTGCTGAAAAGAATGGATATTCTGCAGCATTTGGATGAGATGCCCTGTATATATCTGTTTGGTCCATTCCTTCTATGACCTCATTTAGTCCAGATGCCTCTCTGTTTTTTCCCAGGATGACCTGTCAATTGATGAGAATGGGGTGTTAAAGTCACTCACCACCACTGTGTTTGGTGTTATCTGTGACCTTAGTTCTAATAGCGTTTGTTTGATGAATTTGGGAGCCCCCCTGTTAGGTGCATATATGTTTAGGATTGTAATGTCCTCCTGTTGGAGTGTGCCCTTAATCAATATAAAATGACCTTCCTTATCTTTCTTGACCAACGTTGGACTGAAGTCTACCTTGTCACATATTAGGACAGCAACCTCTGCTTGTTTTCTAGGCTCATTTGCTTAAAACACTGTTTCCCAACCTTTCACTCTAAGATAATGTCTATCCTTTGTAGAAAGGTGAGTTTCTTAGAGACAACAAATTGTAGGATTCTGCTTTTTAACTCAGTGTGCAAACCTATGTCTTTTGGTTGGGGCATTGAGGCCATTGATATTAAGAGTTATTATTGAAAGGTGTGTATTTATGTTTGCCTTTTTTTTTTTTTTTTTTTTTGTGGTTCTGGTTCTACCTTTGCTTTCTTGTGTTAACTCGTATTTGAGTATTGCTTGTTTTTTCCAGGTTCCTTATATGTGTGCTTTTCCTTTTCTTCAGCATGGAGGATCCTATCAAGTGTTTTCTGTAGAGCTGGTTTTGTCTTCAAATACTCCCTTAACCTGCTTTTCTCATGGAATGTCCTTATTTCTCCGTCTATTTGAATGGATAGCTTTGCAGGATAAAGTAACCTTGGTTGACAGTTGTTATCTTTCAGAACTTGGAATACATCACTCCAGGCCCTTCTGGCTTTTAAAGTTTGTGTTGAATAATCTGCTGTAATCCTGATGGCCTTGCCTTTGTAGATAACTTGATTTTTCTCTCTAACTGCTTTCAATATTTTTTCCTTGGTTTGTGTGTTTGGTAGTTTGAATATAATATGACGAGGAGAGGTTCTTTCCAGGTTTTGTCTGGCTGGGGTTCTAAAGGCTTCCTGTATCTGCATTGGCACCTCTTTCCCAATATGGGGGAAGTTTTCCTCTATGATTTTGTTCAAGACACCTACTATGTCTTTGGAATGGAATTCTTCTCCTTCTACTATGCCCTGAATTCTTATATTGGATCTTTTCATAGTGTCCCGAATATCTTGAAATTCCCACTTATACTTTTCTATAAGTTTGTCTTTCTCTTTGTTGGACTGTATTAGATCTGCCACCTGGTCTTCTAGCTTAGATATTCTGCCCTCTCCTTTCTCCATTCTACTGGTGAGATTTTCTACAGAGTTTTTTATTTCATTAACTGTAATCTTCATTGCTAGTAATTCTGACTGGTTTTTCTTTATTATTTCTATTTCCTTATTTATGTCTTGTATTGCCTTCTTTATTTCATGAAATTGGTGTCCTGTATTTGCTTTGATTTCCTCTTTGATTCCTTTGATTTCCTCTTTGATTCCTTTGATTTTTTTCTTTGACTTCTTTGAACATGTTTACAATCATTCTTTTGAAATCTTTCTCAGACATTTCCTCTAACTCGTTCTCACTGGAGGTCATTTCTGATGCATTAATACTTTTAGGTGGATTTATATTGTTTTGCTTTTTAGTGTTTCTTGTGTTATAATGTATATATTTTTGCACCTTGGCTTAAGTTAATGCTTGGATTTTCTAGCTAGCTGGGTATTCTTAGCTCTATCTGATTTGCTGTTATATATCTTCAGGGTAGGAGCTTAAGGTGTTAGGTGTGGCTCTTATGACTCTCAGAGTATCTACAAAGGTGTTCCTAGGGTTTGAGTTTACCTGCTATGGGAGTATTCAAGTAGGCTGATTGGAATAAAATACAGGTAGATTCTAAAATTTAACTAAGCACTGTACACATTCAATCAAAAACAACACCGAGTATTTATGCAAGAGTAGTTATTATAACAACCATATCCTCTATCAACAAAGAGGTTAAGATTTCTGGTCTGTTGAGGGATCCAAGTCAGCTTGTGACCAAGTAAGGACCTTCCCTGGTGCAATCCTACTTACCTTTTTGGATGATTTTGGTCTCAGTCAAGTTGTTGGCTGTGTCGTTGGGCTGCTGTTCTGATTTCTGGAGCTGGACACTGGTTTTTCCTATGTGGCAAACCGAGTCTGGCAACTGTGACCCTGAAGATCAGCAGCCCTGCTGCTGGAACTGACACTGGTACTCCTGAAGCTGCCACTGCTGGATCTTTTGCTGCTGCTGCTAAAGCTGCTGCTACTGGGTCTGTCGCCTCTGCTGGGTCCACTGCTGCTGCTGCTTTAGCTGCCACTGCTGGATCCTCTGCTGTTGCTGCTGGATCTGCAACTGCTGCCTCTGAAGCTGTTGCTGCTGGATCTGCCGCTGCTGCCGCTACTGGATCCGCCGCTACTGGATTCGCCACTGCTGGGGCCGCTGCTGCTGGTGCTGGAGCCTCTGATGTTGCTGTGGGACCCTGCTCCTGCTTGGGTCCCTTTGTCAGCTCAGGTTGGCATGGCTGGGTCCGCGATGCTGCTCTGTTTGCTGGAGCTAGGCACAGGTGGTGGGGGAGGGGAGGGGAGGGAGCCGCAGCTGTTTAGTTCTCTCGCTGTTCCACGTGTCCTTCTACCTTATGATCTGTTCCTCCGTTGCTCACTGCCGCTCTCCCTTCACGTTTCCTGAGTTGTGGAGAGTGCCCGTGTGTGTGGAAGCTCCCCTCACCTGGCTTTTCCTGTGGCTGGAGCTGAGCCTGGCAGCTTTCTGGTGCGCTGCCGCCACTGTGGTGGGTGGACCTGCCGGGGCTGCTTTTGCCAGTCTGTGCAGGCTCTGGATCTCTTCTACTTCTCCACTGCCATTTCGATTTCCTATACACCTCACTTTTTAGTAAAAGTGTGTATTTTGCTGAGATTTTTCGGTCTTCTTCCCCTCTAGGCTGCTTTGGCGTGGTACCTACGCCACCATCTTAACTGGAAGTCCAAAATTATTATATAAAAATAGTGTTAGCTGGGGACTTCCGGTTAAGATGGCGGCGTAGGTACCACGCCAAAGCAGCCTGGGGGGGGAAAGACCAAAAAAAACTCAGCAAAATACACACTTTTACTAAAAAGTGAGGTGTATAGGAAGTTGAGGCGGCAGCGGAGAAGTGGAAGAGTTATAGAGCATCCAGAGCCTGCACAGGCGGGAACAGCGGCTCCGGGGTGGCTCGGCTACCCGCCGCAACCGCGGAGCGGCAGAAAACCGCCGGACTCTCGGCTCGAGCCGCAGGACAAGCCAGGTGCGGGATTTTCCCCTCACACCGCGCTCTCCGCAACTCGGGAAACGTGAGGGGAGAGCGGCAGCGAGCAACGGAGGGAGGAGCAGACCGCGAGGTAAAAGCACACGTGGAGAAGCGATACAACCAGAGCAGCCGCAGCTCCCTCCCCTCCCCTGCCGCCTGAACCCAGCTCCAGCGAACACAGCAGCGGCCCGGGACCCGGCCACGCCAACTTGGGCTGACGGCGGGACCCAAGCAGGAGCAGAATTCGGCAGCAACTTCAGCGGCTCCAGCACCGGTACCAGTGGCCCCAGCAGCAGCGGACCCAGGAGCGGCAGCGGTGGCAGATCCCGCAGCAGCGGCTTCGGGGTGAGCAGCAGCGGTGGACACGGCAACGGCAGCTTCAGCAGCGGTGGTGGCTCTGGGGGTGGCAGCTACAACAGCTGCAGAGGTGGCAGCAGCGGCTCAGTTTGCCCCGGAGGAAAAGCAAGTGCCCAGCTCCAGAAATCAGAACAGCAGCCCGACGACCCAGGCAGCAACTTGACTGAGACCACAATCACCCAAGGTAACTGGGATTGCACCAGGGAAGGGTCTCACTTGGTCACAAGCTGACTTGGATACCTCAACAGACCAGAAATCTAAACCTCTTTGTTGATAGAGGATCTGGTCATTATAATAACTACTCTTGCATACATACTCGGGGCTGTTTTTGATGGAATGGGTACAGTGTTTAGTTAAATTTTAGAATCTACCAGTATATTATTCCACTCAGCCTGCTTGAATACTCCTATAGCAGGGAAACTCAACCCCTAAGAACATCTTTGTAGATACTCTGAAAGTCTTAAGAGCCACACCTAATACCTTAAGGTCCTACCCTGAAAATATATTACATCAAATCAATTGATACAGCTAAGAATACACAGCTAGCTAGAAAATCCAAGCATTAACTTAATCCAAGATGCAAAAATATATACATTATAACACAAGAAACACTAAAAAGCAAGACGATATAAATCCACCTAAAAGTATTAATGCATCAGAAATGTCCTCCAGTGAGAAAGAGTTAGAGGAAATGCCTGAGAAAGAGTTCAAAAGAATAATTATAAATATGTTCAAAGAGGTCAAAGAACACATGAAAACAATCAAAGAAGAAATCAAAGAGGAAATCAAAGAGGAAATCAAAGGAATCAAAGAAGAGGCAGGACACCAATTTAATGAAATAAAGAAGGCAATACAAGACATAAATAGAGAAATAGAAATAATAAAGAAAAACCAGTCAGAATTACTAGCAATGAAGAACACAGTTAATGAAATAAAAAACTCTGTAGAAAATCTCACCAGTAGGATGGATGAGGGAGAGGACAGAATATCTAAGCTAGAAGATCAGGTGGCAGACCTAATGCAGTCCAACAAAGAGAAAGACAAACTTATAGAAAAGTATGAGTGGGAATTTCAAGATATTCGGGACACTATGAAAAGATCCAATATTAGAATTCAGGGCATAGTAGAAGGAGAAGAACTCCACTCCAGAGGCATAGTAGGCATCTTCAACAAAATCATAGAGGAAAATTTTCCCCAAATTGGGAAAGAGGTGCCAATACAGATACAGGAAGCCTTTAGAACCCCAGCCAGACAAAACCCAGAAAGAAACTCTCCTCGCCACATTATACTCAAACTTCCAAACACACAAACCAAAGAAAAAATATTGAAAGCAGTTAGAGAGAAAAATCAAGTTACCTACAAAAGCAAGCCCATCAGGATTACAGCAGATTATTCAACACAAACTTTAAAAGCCAGAAGGGCCTGGAGTGATATATTCCAAGTTCTGAAAGATAACAACTGTCAACCAAGGTTACTTTATCCTGCAAAGTTATCCATCCAAATAGATGGAGAAATAAAGACATTCCATGACAAAAGCAGGTTAAAGGAATATCTGAAGACAAAACCAGCTCTACAGAAAATACTTGATAGAATCCTCCATGCTGAACAAAAGGAAAAGCACACATATAAGGAACCTAGAAAAAACCAGCCATACTCAAATACCAGTTAACAGAAGAGAGCACAGGTAGAACAAGTAACACACACACACACACACAAATGGCAAACATAAATACACACCTTTCAATAATATCTCTTAATATCAATGGTCTCAATGCCCCAACGAAAAGACATAGATTTGCAGACTGGGTTAAAAAGCAGGATCCTACAATTTGTTGTCTTCAAGAAACTCACCTTTCTACAAAGGATAGACATTATCTTAGGGTGAAAGGTTGGAAGACGGTGTTTCAAGCAAATGGGCCTAGAAAACAAGCAGGGGTTGCTATCCTAATATCAGACAGGGTGGACTTTAGTCCGAAGTTAGTCAAAAAAGATAAGGAAGGTCACTTTATATTGATTAAGGGCACACTACAACAGGAGGACATTACAATCCTAAACATATATGCACCTAACATGGGGGCTCCCAAATTAGTCAAACAAACACTATTAGAACTAAGGTCACAGATAACACCAAACACGGTGGTGGTGGGTGACTTTAACACCCCACTCTCATCAATTGACAGGTCATCCAGGGAAAGAATAAACAGAGAGGCATCTGGACTAAATGAGGTCATAGAAGGAATGGACCTAACAGATATATACAGGACATTTCATCCAAAGGCTGCAGAATATACATTCTTTTCAGCAGCACATGGAACATTCTCTAAAATAGACCATATATTAGGACACAAAGCAAATCTTAACAAATTCAGGAAAATTGAAATAATTCCTTGCATTCTATCTGACCACAATGGAATTAAACTACAAATCAGTAGCAAGAAAGGCTATAGAGCATACACAAAATCATGGAAACTAAACAATACACTACTAAATGATGAGTGGGTCAATGAAGAAATCAAAAAGGAAATCAAAAAATTTATAGAGTCAAATGATAATGAGAACACAACATACCAAAATCTCTGGGACACAATGAAGGCAGTTCTAAGAGGTAAATTTATAGCCTTAAGTGCCTATATTAAGAAATTAGAAAGGTCGCAAGTAAACGACCTAATGCTTCGCCTTAAAGCCTTGGAAAAAGAAGAACAAGGCAAACCAAAAAGTAGTAGACGGGAAGAAATAATAAAGATTAGGGCAGAAATTAATGAAATAGAAACAAAAAGAACAATCCAAAGAATTAATGAAACAAAGAGTTGGTTCTTTGAAAGGATAAACAAGCTTGATAAACCCTTAGCAAATCTGACCAAAAGAAAGAGAGAAGAGACACAAATTAATAAAATCAGAGATGAACAAGGTAACATCACAACAGATTCCAGAGAAATTCAAAAAATTATAGGGACATACTATAAAAGCATATACTCCACAAAGTATGAAAATCTGAAAGAAATGGATGATTTCCTTGATCTATATGACCTACCTAAATTAAATCAAAATGAGATTAATCACTTAAATAGACCTATAACAAACATGGAGATCCGAGCAGTTATCAATAATCTCCCAACTAAAAAAAGCCCAGGCCCGGATGGATTCACTGCTGAATTTTACCAGACTTTTAAGGAAGAGCTAACACCATTGCTTCTTAAGCTTTTCCAGGAAATAGAAAAAGAAGGAATCCTACCAAACTCCTTCTATGAGGCCAGCATCACCCTGATACCAAAACCAGGCAAAGATAGAACAAAAAAAGAAAATTACAGACCAATCTCCCTCATGAACATAGATGCAAAAATTCTCAACAAAATATTGGCAAACAGAATACAAGAGTATATCAAAAATATCATTCACCCTGACCAAGTAGGCTTTATCCCAGAGATGCAGGGATGGTTCAACATACGCAAATCTATAAATGTAATACATTACATAAATGGGTTGAAGGACAAAAATTACATGATCATCTCATTAGATGCAGAGAAAGCATTTGACAAAATCCAACATCCCTTCATGATAAAAGTCCTACAGAGACTGGGAATAGAAGGAACATATCTCAATATAATAAAGGCTATTTATGACAAGCCTACAGCCAACATATTACTAAATGGGGAAAAACTGGAAGCTTTTCCACTAAAATCAGGAACAAGACAAGGGTGTCCACTGTCTCCACTTCTATTTAATATAGTTTTGGAAGTCTTAGCCATAGCAATAAGGCAAGAGACACACATAAAAGGGATACAAATTGGAAAGGAAGAAATCAAGTTATCATTATTTGCAGATGACATGATTCTATACATAAAGGACCCTAAAGACTCTACTAGCAAGCTGTTAGAGCTGATCAAAACCTACAGCAATGTAGCAGGATACAAAATAAATACACAGAAATCAGTAGCCTTCGTATATGCTAACAACAAACACACAGAGGATGAAATCAGAGAATCACTCCCATTCACAATTGCATCAAAAAAAATAAAATACCTTGGAATAAACCTAACTAAGGAAGTAAAGAATCTATACAATGAGAACTTTAAGACACTCAAGCGAGAAATTGCAGAAGACACTAGAAAGTGGAGAAACATCCCTTGTTCCTGGCTTGGAAGAATCAATATCGTGAAAATGGCAATCTTACCTAAAGCAATCTACACATTTAATGCAATCCCTATCAAAATTCCAAAGGCTTTCTTCATGGAAATAGAAAAAACAATCCAAAAATTCATTTGGAATCATAAAAAACCTCGAATATCTAAAATAATACTGAGCAACAAAAAAGAGGCTGGTGGTATCACCATACCTGATTTTAACCTATACTACAGAGCCATAGTAACAAAAACAGCATGGTACTGGCACAAAAACAGACATGTAGATCAGTGGAACAGAATAGAGGACCCAGATGTAAGCCCAAGTAGCTATAGCCACCTGATATTCGATAAAAATGCCAAAAATACTCATTGGAGAAGAGACAGCCTCTTCAGCAAATGGTGTTTTGAAAACTGGATAAATATCTGCAGAAGGATGAAAATAGATTCTTCTCTCTCGCCATGCACAAGAATTAAGTCCAAATGGATTAAAGACCTTAACATCAGACCGGAAACTTTGAAACTGCTAGAGGAAAAAGTAGGGGAAACCCTTCAACATATTGGTCTTGGCAAAGACTTTCTGAATACAACCCCAATTGCTCAGGCAATAAAACCACAGATTAACCACTGGGACCTAATGAAATTACAAAGATTTTGCACCGCAAAGGACACAATGAAAAAAGCAAAGAGGCAACCTACAGAATGGGAAAAAATCTTCGCCAGCTATATATCTGATAGAGGATTAATATCTAGGATATACAAAGAACTCAAAAAGTTAACTAATAAGGAATCAAACAAGCCAATCAAAAAATGGGCTAAGGAGCTAAATAGAGAGTTCTCAAAGGAAGAAATACGAATGGCATATAAGCACCTAAAAAAATGTTCTACGTCACTAGTCATCAGGGAAATGCAGATTAAAACTCCATTGAGATTCCATCTCACTCCTGTCAGATTGGCCACCATCATGAAAACAAATGATCATAAATGTTGGCGGGGATGTGGAAAAAAAGGAACCCTTCTGCACTGCTGGTGGGAATGCAATCTGGTCCAGCCATTATGGAAAACAGTGTGGAGGTTCCTAAAGCAGCTAGAGATTGATCTACCATATGACCCAGCTATAGCACTCCTAGGCATATATCCAAAGGACTCATCTCATTTCCTTAGAAGTACATGCTCAACCATGTTTATTGCTGCTCAATTTATAATAGCTGGGAAATGGAACCAGCCTAGATGTCCCTCAACAGATGAGTGGATAAGGAAGATGTGGTACATTTATACAATGGAGTTCTACTCAGCGGTAAAGAAAAATGAAGTTATGAAATTTGCAGAAAAATGGATGGACCTGGAAAGTATTATACTAAGTCAGGTAACCCAGGCCCAGAAAGCCAAGCACCACATGTTCTCCCTCATATGGGGATCCTAGCTACAGATGACTGGGCTTCTGTGTGAGAATGAAAATACTTAGTAGCAGAGGCCAGTAAGTTGAAAAGGAGATATAAAGGGTGGAGAAAGGAAGGGAGGAGGATACTTAATAGGTTGATATTGTATATATGTAATTACAATGATTGTAATGGGGAGGTAATATGATTGAGAATGGAATTTCAAACGGGAAAGTGTGGGGGTGGGGAGGGAGGGAATTACCATGGGATATATTTTATAATCATGGAAAATGTTAATAAAAATTTAAAAAAAAAATAGTGTTAGCTAAAACTTATAAAAACCAAAAATGTATAGATGGTGAGTCATTCTTTGATGTATTAGAGAGGGAGTTAATTTGGGGAATTGATAAGAGATGAGAAGATAAAACTTAGAGTGTAGCGATGTTTGAAACTATTGTCTTTGTCTCATATTTCTCCTCACTGAGACCAGCTCATCATCCCCCCACCCAAGTGTGTCTCACCCGTCTTCATGAACTTTGTAAATGTTACTCTGGGATGGAAAGGCACTGTGCCTTAGCTGCAATGTGTTCCTTCACTATATATATGTTGCCAGGGGCACCTTGGGCATCACTTAGGTCATATACATAAGTATGTACGTGTGTACATGCATGTGTGTGGCTATTCCCTCAGTAAACTCTTGGTAAGCCTCAGCTATGATGTTATATTTGCTTTTCAGTCTGTTCAAAGCTAAATGAGGAGCTGGAGAGACAGCTCAGTGGTTAAAGCTATTTACGTGCAACGCTTGCCAATTCAAGTTCAATCTTTCTCAGCATCCACATAAAGCTGGATGCAAAGTGGCCAATACATCCCAGTCCCAGTGTCTATGGGAGGTGGAGCCAGGAGATTACGAAGCTTGAGGGCCAGCTAGACTGGTATTCTTTTGTAGCAAGACATCCCATCTCAAAGGAGGTGAAGCGGAAGAGCAGACACCTCCAGGTGATCCTCTACCTGTGCCCACAACACGTACATACACAGTACATACATACGTATATGCATACACACACAAATAAATACATAGATTTTACAAAAGCTAAATGGATCTGTTTTTCAGAAGTACCACTTTTAATTAAATACAATAGGTCTCTTCAGTTTATTTTTACAATAAACTGACCATGTTGCTTATAAGATGGAAAAAACAGTAGAAGAAATGGATGTGTTCAGGTACCTCATTAATTCATTTAGCAGATAGGTAAGATCTGATAAATAACGGGATGTGGTCAATACAGAAAGTAGAGTTTCTTTTCTGAGATATTTACATCCATTGGGAAGCCTGCTGTGCAAAGAGAGTAATAGAGATGTATTTCTTCACTGCTTAGGCTGGTTTCTTTTGCTCCCAGGTCCCCAAAAGAGACCTTAATACATGTACTTTGGCTAAGGTTGGTATTTGGTATTTTTGTATTTTGTTCTCACTCCAGTTGAGGGGAAGAGCCATTCCCAGGAAGCACTGGGAGGTAGTGGGAGGTTAGACAAGAAAGGGAGGAGGTGGGCTAGAGAGATGGCTTAGCGGTTAAGCGCTTGCCTATGAAGCCTAAGGACCCCGGTTCGAAGCTCGATTCCCCAGGACCCACGTTAGCCAGATGCACAAGGGGGCGTGTGCATCTGGAGTTTGTTTGCAGTGGCAGAAGGCCCTGGCGCGCCCATTCTCTCTATATATCTGCCTCTTTCTCTCTCTGTCTGTTACTCTCAAATAAATAAAAATAAACAAAAATAATTTTTAAAAAAAGCAAGGGAGGAGGCCCTGAGAAGGCCATGGGTGAGTAGTTTACTTGTTACTGGGGCTCTACTCACTTGGGACCTTCTGAGAAGTTCTGAATCATACCACAGACTGGTCTCCTTGTGGACCAAGGAAGTCCAGGCATTTATTCACCAATTCCCTGGTGTCACTGGGGAGTTCACAGCAGGTCTGCTGAGCTGTCCTACCCTCTTGTGGACCATGCTACTATGACACAGACAGAGGCAGAGAGGCTGCTGGAAACTTAGGCATGCTCAGGAGTTCTGTATGTGAACTCTGGGTTCACCAGGGGCTGTGGGTCAAGCAACAACCCCCTTCATCTCCTGGAATAGAGTGGCTCATTATACTCACATTAAAGCTCACACTGTACCCGTCTGTCACAAGTAGTGACTTTCCTCTTATGATGCTTTCCTTCCTGGGGTTTCTCCGGGACCTGTACTAGCGTATGCTCCGTCCCCAGGTCCAGGCCAAAATGGATCATCTTCTATTGACAGCGATCCAAGAAATCTGCTCAGTCTGCCAGCATGCTTGTGTTGGTGCCTACTGCCATTATGCCAGTCACCAAGTGCCATGCCAGCCCATGCTGGAAGCTCTGTGGTGCTATGGGAGGTGCTGGCATTGCATGCCAGTACTCTGGCAGTTGGAGTGGCACAGGATCATTAAAGAAGAAGCATTGAGGGGCTAGAAAGATGGCTCAGTGGTTAAGGCCACCTACTTGCAAAGCCAGGGTTCAATTCACCAGCCACCCACTTAAAGCCAGATAGGCATGCACACACACACACACACACACACACACGCACGCACACACACGTAAAATATTTTAAAAAGAGATACTTTCAATGGTCCAAGACCACTGACCACATCAAGGGTCTTGGGCTAGAGGTGACAGTTTTTTAAAATTAATTTATTTGAGAGAGTGAAGAAGAGAAAGAGGCAGATAGAGAATAGTTGTACCAGGGCCTCTAGCCACTGAAAATGAACTCCATGTTGAAGTGCCACCTTGTGCATCTGACTTTATGCCGGTACTAGGGAATTGAACCTGGGTCCTTTGGATTTGCCAGCAAGCACCTTAACTGCTATCTCTTCAGCATGCAACAGTCTTTATCTTCAATTGTTTACTTGAAGTCATTCCTACTATTCCCACAGATGAGCTCCCAAAGTTATCACCTCATTTAGGTCTCGAGTATACATATTTCTCCAAGCCTCCCTAGGGTGCCAGGGAAGATCAATAGGTCTAAGAAATGTGTAGCCCTGGCTGCTTACTCTTTCTGGAATGAGTTCTTCGCCTCATTCTGTGTCCCAGACCTAGAGATTAGTTGTAGCCCCTGACTGTCAGTCTCCAGACCTGACAATTCTCTCTTTCTCTGCATAAATGACACCCTTCCCAGATGAACCCCATCTTGTGAGTGTTCTGCCTGTCAGGTGTGCTGGAAAAGAGGCATGCTAAAGTCAACTCTACCCACTTCTAGCAGCATCCTTACTTTTCCTCTTGCATGGCAGGATTTTCCCTTTTACCTAGTGAAGTTCTAAGACTTACTGAGAGAACCCAGGAGTTCAGGGTAATCATGGGATGTGTTAGTAAATAAGAATGGAACCATGAACTGAGGCAAACCCTTGAGAGAATAATAAAGGTGGAGGGAGAGATAGAAGGAAAGGAAGTGACATGGAAGGAAGGAAGGAAGGAAGGAAGGAAGGAAGGAAGGAAGGAAGGAAGGAAGGAAGATCCTTTTGTAAATCTTTACTATGATGAGAAAAATGAGAGTCATGTATGTGGAAAACTATCTTAGCATCCACTATGGTAACATATAACGAAGTGCAAAGTATGATGCCTATAGGGTGACACAGAGAAAGACCAATGGTGTCCAGGGTATGGTAGCACTCGGGAAGAATTTTATCATAACCTTTATTTATGTGGATATGCCATGTCATTTCTTTTTAAGCAGCAAAAGCTCTGGTTTTGTTTGCTTCCATGATTTCTGTATATGGGATATAACATCACTCACACTTTTTATTTTTAAAGCATCCATTTATATACCAAATTTCCCAGAACTGAGCTGAAGTTTGTTGCTGCTTTTGTTTTGTATTAAAGCACCTGGAAAAGTAGCTCGATTGCCCCCATGCAAAATGGCAGCCCTGAACTGACCGGTCCCAAAAGCTCTCCGGGGTACAGCTGGCACAGCATCATCTCACTGCTCTTGTACATGATTGTCCATGTCAAGACAGAAGCCGCTACTCACTGCCTCCATGCACACAAGAGAACTCCAAACACTGTTACATTTATTCTTCTTGGTATATTACAGTGAGTCATTGGTCGTGTTCATTTCCTCTGTCTTAGAAGCATTTTGACTCTTTTTGAGGACCTTGCTATTCTAAACTCAGTGTAAAGAGTGAGACTGGCCATTTTATTATGTGTGGAATTTTATGAACTCTGTTTTATGAGAAGCAGAATGGAAAAGATGGACCATAATTCTGTTGTGGATCCTGGATTCAAGGAGCTGCAGAGTGCTTTGCTCCCTCCATCAATTCACTCAACACATCCTCCTCACTGTGCTCATCTCTTCCTCCTTTAAAAATTTATATGCAGATTTTTGTTGTTTTGACAACTTCCCCCATGAATATAATGCATTTTAATCATATTTACCCCAAGTGGTTTTGCTTTCTTGCATAACCACTCCTTTTGAACCCTTTCCTCTTTACCCCATGAAAGCCATGTTTCTTTTCTCTCTCTCTCTCTCTCTCTCTCTCTCTCTTTCTTCTCTTTCTGTTTTTGCGGTAGGGTTTTGCTATAGCCCAGGCTGACCTGGAATCCATATGTAGCTTCAGGGTGGCCTCAAACTCACAGCAATCCTCCTACCTCTGCATCCTGAGTGCTAGGATTAAAGGCATGTGCCACCACATCAGGCTTCAAGTTTTCTTTTGTGATTCAGTGAATTTTTTTTTTAAATTTATTTATCTGAGAGTGACAGACACAGAGAGAAAGACAGATAGAGGGAGAGAGAGAGAATGGGCTCGCCAGGGCTTCCAGCCTCTGCAAATGAACTCCAGACGCATGCGCCCCCTTGTGCATCTGGCTAACGTGGGACCTGGGGAACCAAGCCTCGAACTGGGGTCCTTAGGCTTCACAGGCAAGCGCTTAACTGCTAAGCCATCTCTCCAGGCCTGATTCAGTGAATTTAATTAGGGTTGCTTACAAGGGAATGAAGGGGAGGTTATTTACCTGAATACAAGCAACTTACTAGTGACTATGCCACTCAAGAAAATATCTCCTTCACCCCTAGCAACCATTAACTGCCATTAGCTCCTCAGGCACTGGTGAGGCCTCATGAGATCCTCCCCCATTATGACTGAATGTTGACTGGCCCAGTCTTGTGCAGAAGCCATAGGTGTTATGAGTCCATGAGTGAAATGGCTATGGCAAATCTAAAGAAAAGTGCTCCATCCCTTCCTTTGGATCTCACGCTTGTTCCATACCCTCTTCAGTGATGTTCCCTGAATGGTGTGTGTGTGTGTGTGTGTGTGTGTGTGTGTGTGTGTGTGTGTGTGATATCAATGTCCCATTTAGGGCTGATCACTCAACAGTCATTTATTCTTGGCACTTTGATCTGTTATGAATCTCTGAAGAAACCACTGCTCACTGCAGAAAGAAGTTTCTCTGACCAGAATAGAGCAGAACTCCCAGTCAGCATTACCATAAATATTTGAATGGCACTTTGATGGATCCATGATGTCTATTTAACAAAACAACACCAATAGCTTCTCCACTAGGGTCTATGACCTTCCAGTCCACAGGCTTTTGACGAGGGTCAGTAGAGTAGTATGCAGAGTCTATAGGTTAGTAAAATTGTCAATGATTTTTGTCCCCCAGCAGTCTGCAAGCAGCACTTTGACATCTAATCAGCAGAGAGGATACTCCCAGCTGAGTTCCTGCTTGGTGTCTCAGTGTCCTGCACCCAAAGCACTGGGTGTCTTCAACAATAAGGTCTCACCATCTTCTGATGAGCAACCAGTAGCAGTGGCAATGACATGTATTGTTTTGAGGGATTCTTGTGTCTCTCTGAACATTGTCTCATGTGGAGGTAACCCACATGGTACTGGGATTTTTATTTAATAACATATGTCCTCAAGGGACAGCATTATCTCCCCACACCAGATATCTCAGTTCACAATTTTAAAAATTATGTTTTTAAATTAGCCAATAAAGGAGTATATTTCTTTACATCTTTTTGTGTACATGTTTAGCATCTTTACTTGTGGTTGACCCTTCTTACTTTTTTGTGTTGTTTTTTTGAGATAGGGTTTTACTCTAGCCCAGGCTAACCTGGAATTCACTATGCACTATGTAGTCTCAGGCTGGCTTCAAACTCATAGTGATCGTCCTATCTGTGCCTCCTGAGTGCTGATATACATACATACATATACATATATATATATTTGGAGAGAGAGAACGAGAATATGGATGAGCCCAGATCTCTAGCTGCTACAAACGCCAGATGCATGGGCCACTTTATGCTTCTGGCTTTACATGGATACTAGGGAATCAAACTCAGGTTGTTAGGCTTTGCAGGCAAGGGCCTTAACCACTGAGCAATCTCTCCAGCCCTGACCCTCCCTTTTTAGCCCCTCTCTTTTACCATATTATCCCTGCTTAAATATTTTCTCCCCCAGGATTCCTCTTCTATTTTCCTACCACACGAATTCTACTGTCCTTCCGTACCCTTTTAAGAAGGCATTTTACTTCCAAACCATTACAAATTCTAAAAATGTTAAACTCATGGAAATAGAGAATATAATAGTGATTATCAGGGTTTAGAAAAATCACAGAAAAGAAATGGAAAAGGGATTGCAGTTGGAAAGGAAGCATAACCTCTAATTGTTTATGGCACAATTAGTTAACTATAGTTAGCAACAATTAATTTCATGTTTCACATACCTCATGGAGAGAATCTGATATGTGCAAGTATCCATCTTATGTATGTATTGAAATGTCATACTGGTTCTTATAGATATTTATAAGTACTTATGTGTTAATTTCAAAAGTACCAACAATATTGCCACTACTATTACTTGTTCAGCAAAACTAGATGGTAAGACCCTAGTAGTGAACACCACACCTTAGACATAGAGAAATCAAGTTGGAATTGACCTGGAAACTTCCTCCTTGCTGGCTCTATTTTGCAGGTGTTGTGCAGGCTACTGCAGGAGGAAAGTCAGCAGTGTTCTTATTTAGCTGCAGATCCTGCATGCTGCACTATTGACCTGACAGGCAATAATGTGTTTGCTAGTGCAATGGTGGAAGGACTGCTAGAAGGGTAACCAACTGATGTCTTAGTGAATTTGAGATCCACTCCACAAGAAAGTATTCACATCGGCTACTATAAACCTGGACAAATACCTGCGGCTAGAGACGTCATTGACTCTAGTAGAGAAGCTACTGCTAGTGCTTTGTGACATGGACATGCACCTGTTAAACTGTCTTCTAAATGTGCTGTTCTTAGTTTTGGTCAGAGATGCTTCTTTTTACAGTGGGTGGCAGTTTCTTCAGAGACTCAAAATGATATTATACATAAGTAAGTAGAAGAACAGATTAATGGGGGTGAAAAGGCCTAAGTGAGGTCAGGGGAAAAGAATGAGTAAAGGAAAGGTAGAGGAATAGCTAATCAAAATCTAAGAGGATATAAATAAATCATATGGAAACCTACATTTTTGGACAATGGAACACACAGGAACCATAGATTGTTACTAGAAAATTTTTAGTACTAGGGATGGGATACCTTCCAGTGAATTGTTGGCCAGGGTGGTCCCTGATGCCCCTGCAACATTACAGGCCATTGTGAAGGCTCTTGGTTTCCCACCAGGAATAGATGGTAAGAACATATTCCTGTGGACTCCACATACTTGGACTGCAAGGTCACTGGGAAATCCTGCCAGAGTGGAGCTGAAAATGTCCTCCATGTAGACCAGCTGACACAAAGCTAGAAAAAGCCACACTACATTCAGTTCAATGGGAGAGAGAGATCAACAGTGAAGATACTCAACAGTGGTCACTGCAAGCCTTATATTTGGCCAGCCAGGTCAAATGAGCCAACAGGTACAATAGTGGCATGTCTGTTATGGGGGAAACCAACTGCCCTCTAATTTGACTGGAGGCCCACTCCATGGGGAGGATACATCCCTAATACTGAAAACCTACAGCAGGGGTAGTCATGAGCCCTAGGAGTGTAATGTCTGCTGCCGTCTGACTAAATGTATGTACTGTGTTCACCAAACTGCCGAGTAAGCACTTCTCTTAACGTTCATACCCATATATTAATGCTACTCTCACTTTTGGTTAGAGAAACTTCTCTTTCCAGATGGCAGTGACCTTGGGATGACTCATAAGGCACCATGGTAGAAGAAGGGATAGAGGAGTGCTCAGCACTGCAATATTTCAATTACACCTTCCATGGCTCAGAATCCATCGCAGAAGAGGTAGCAGAAAGAATTTAAGAGCCAAAGGAAGGATAGGACTCCTTACAACGTGCACCTCCAGACAGAAAGTGGCCTGGATATCCATGACCTCACAGTGCCTGACACTACCTACACAAGACCATCATAATAGGAGGAAAAGTTCATGACATCAAAATAAAAGAGAGACTGATTGAGAGGGGGAGGGGATATGATGGAGAATGGAGTTTCAAAGGGGAAAGTGGGGGGAGGGAGGGCATTGCCATGGGATATTGTTTACAATTATGGAAGTTGTCAATAAAAAATAAAAAACCTGCTCAAAGTGCTGAGAGTGTGACTGCTGAGTGCTCAGCCCTAAATAGGACCTTGTGAAAGGGGGAAGGGGACAATAAGAATGTAGGAACTGGAGGAAGTGGCAGCACATTTTGGAATGCTGTGTTTAGGGCATGACATGGGCCTTTCACTCTTGAATGTCAAGCAGCTCTGATTACTTGCCTAAGACCTGCACAAAGTTGGGCATCAATATTCAGTCATGAAGGGAGGAGGGGCTCATGAGGTTCTGCCCCTCTCTGAGAATATATAAGTAGTTAGGATTTGCTGGGGGGAAGGGGAGACATTTTATTTAGTACTATAGCCACTGCTCATGCTTATGTAAGCCACTGTAATTAAATTCACTGGCCACCAAAAACAAAAAACAAAAAACAAACGTAGAAGTGGAACTAGCTGTGGAGAGGAGATGAGCAACAGGAGTGGGAGGGGGACAAGAGAACCAATGCAGTCAGGTTCGCAGGGCTGGTTGAAATCACCCAACCCAGAGCAGCTTCGGGGGGGAAAAAGAGGTTTATTTTGGCTAACAGGCTTGAGGGGAAGCTCCGCAATGGCAGGGGAAAATGATGGCATGAGCAGAGGGTGAACATCACCTCCTGGCCCACATAAAGTGGACAACAGGAACAGGACAGTGTGCCAAACACTGGCGAGGAGACACGGCTATAACACCCATAGCCGCCCCCAACAATACACTCCCTCCAGGAGGTGTTAATTCCCAAATCTCCATCAGCTGGGAACCTAGCATTCAGAACATCTAAGTTTATGGGGGACACATGAATCAAACTGCCACATTCTGCCCCTGGCTCCCATAAACTGATAACCATACATGATATAAAATGCAGTGCATTCATCTAACTTTAAAAGTCCCCATAGTTTTTATCAATCCCAATGATGTTCAAACATCTCCATAGTCCAAGATCTTTTAACTGAGCCATAATATCAAAAACACAACCTCAAAAAACCCATAATGGCACAGAATAAACATTCACACTGCAGAAGATAGCATTGGGCATAGCAAAGAAACATTCAGCCAATACAAGATTTATAAAAACCAGGACAAACATCAAACTGTAATTCCAAGTCCAACAACTCTAGCCAGTGACAAATCTCCAAGTCTGATAATTCTAACCAGCAACAAGTCTCTGGAGTTCCAATTCCGCCCCTCCAGCTAGGCTACTCACAGTCCTGGAAAACTTCATCGGGCCACAGCTTTCCTTGGAAGCCATCTTGTGGTCCTGGCATCTCCACTGGGTCTCCACTATAATCCTTGGTTCATCCTCATGGCCCCATGGGGTCTCTATGCAGGCATCCAGCAAACCTGCTTCACACTGCCCATGGCCATTTCCAAAACACAAGACCATGTTGCAAACTCAATGACCCTCTTTCCAGCATTTCTTATACTCCACAGATAGGGTGCCAGGTGGGAATAAAGCAGACTGAAGAATAAGACTTGAGCATTCATTCCTCTTCAAAAGAGTCTACATTCTTTTGTTGCCCCAGTACAGGTCAGCTGGCCCAATCTCAAAGTTTGTAATCTCTCAGTTGCAGCTGAACAGGCAGGAGTTTTTTCTTTTTGTGTCATATCCCTCTGCTCACATCAGTTCATTTCTACACAGAGCAATACTGCACAACTTCTCAGGACACAGGATAATAGCAAATTTTTCACACAAACTGCTATCCCAGTCCAAGCAAACCTTTTTCTCACCCTCATAAGCTATAGTTCTTACTACATACAGGTCTTTCAACTCTAACCATAATAGTCTGTTAAGCTGTGCTTACAGTATTGCAAGGTGTCTCTTAGGCAAAGGTTTCAAATCCTTCCACATTCCCCTTGAAAATCAACTTCAAAAGGGCAAGGCCACACAGTCAGGTGTCTAGCAGCAATTCCACTTCTTGGTACCACTTTACTGTTGCAGTCAGGTTTGCAATGCTGGAAGAAATCACCCAACCAAGAGCAGCTTCTGGGAAAAAGAGGTTTATTTTGGCTAACAGGCTTGAGGGGAAGCTTCTGTCTCTCCCACTCTCTCATAAATTAATAAATAAATAAAATATTTGAAAACAAAAGAGAAAAAGACAAGACAAAAGCTTCAAAGTAAGAGAAATGATACAGCAGAGAAATTGGATTTTCACAAGGGAACACAGGACACAGGAAACAACAGCTATCGAAATGAAAAGAATATACATTCCCTCCGGGAGGCATTAATTCCCAAATCTCCATCATCTGGGGACCTAGCATTCAGAACACCTAAGGTTATGGGGGACACCTGAATCAAACCACCACCACAAGGACAATGAGAGCAATGGGAGTTGAATATGATCAAAATGCATTATATACATTTATAAGCATGTAACAAAAACAGTATTTACAGACCAAACCCATAAAAAAGTGTACACCAAACAAAAGAGAAAAAATAAGACAGGGCTGGAGAGATGGTTTAATAGTTAAGGTACTTGCCTGTAAAGCCTATGGACCCAGGTTTGATTCCCCAGTACCCATGTAAACTAGATGCACCAACAGGCACATGAACCTGGAGTTCGTTTTCAGTGGCTATAGTCCCTGGTATGCTCACTCCCTCTCTCTCTGTCTGCTTCTGTCTCTCCCACTCTCTCATAAATTAATAAATAAATAAAATATTTGAAAACAAAAGAGAAAAAGACAAGACAAAAGCTTCAAAGTAAGAGAAATGATACAGCAGAGAAATTGGATTTTCACAAGGGAACACAGGACACAGGAAACAACAGCTATCGAAATGAAAAGAATATAGCTTTGTCCTTTCAGTGTTCTTAAGGACACCTGACTATTGAAAAGCAGATGTCACCTTTGGAAGGTGCAGCTTTTAATGTGCGTAGAAGGAAAGCTGTGATGACAGTGATGCCAGGCTGCTGCGGGGAAGCCGGCAGAATTAGATATTGTTCAGGTTTACTCTATGGTGAGGAAACAGGAGATGTGACATAGAAATTAGAATTAAAGAGTATGAAATGCTCTCTCTCTCTCTCCTTCTTTCCCTGTCAAATAAATAAATAAATAACAATAACATATTTTAAAAGGGCTGAAGGAATGGTTTAGTGATTAAGGCATTTGCCTGCAAAGCCAGAGGACCCAGGTTCAATTCCCCAGGACCCACATTAGCCAGATACACAAGGGAAAGCATGCGTCTGGAGTTCGTTTGCAGTGGCTGGAGGCCCTGGCACACCCATCCTCTCCCTCTTTCTCTGTCAAATAAATAAATAAATAAAAATAAAATATTTAAAAGAGTATAAAATGTCTGACATGAAATAGAAAGTGATATAATACAAACTCTAATGAGCAGCTAAGGTTGAAAAGTCCTGTTCAGATCTCTCTCCTTGATGGTGTGATCTTTTTTCAAAGCTTTAAAAGCTGTCTCTATGTTGGTATACTTTTAAATACATGCTTTTAGGGTGCGTTAATGAATAGGCTGAACCTGCATAGGATGCTAGCATTCCATTCTCCCTATGCTGTTGTACCTTCCCCCTCTAGTCTATGAAATAAAGTTATTGTTCTGAAACAAACACCTTTGAAAATTTCTCTAAAAACAAATGAGACCAAAACAGACAAAGGTTGCCTGGAAACCAAACCAGAAAGAAGTAGCAGGGGAAGGTGGGAGGTGACTCTCTTAGGTCTGCCTCAAATGTTTTATTTGCTCAGGTTTTATGGATTAGTAATTATTTCCATGATTGCACAAAAGCCTATCATTATAACCATTGAATCCAATTAAATTTGAAGACTATTTTGTCCAGCCAACATTTTTTTTCTTAATGTTTAGACATAAACTCCTCTTAAAATCTTCCTACATAGGACCTGGCTTTTATGTGTTCCCTCTGGGTGTCCAAGACAGTGCATTCAGCCATGCCTCACTCCCTCAGTCAGAGCATGCTGAAGGCCTGCTGTGCTCTGAGCAGCGCTCTCTGGTGTGCAGCAGATAAGAAATGAAGCATCTCATGGTCTCACCTACCTAGCAGCAAATAACCTGATGTGATGCCCACACAAGTGCAATAGTGGCACACAGCTATGGTGGGGAACCACCTGCTCTTGATTCGGCTAACTGATCCCCCCCTCAGTGGTAGGAGACTCATAGCTGGAGCTGAGAAACAAGTCAGAACCATATCCAAACATAAGCCCACTCTTCATTAACAAGCTACCATCACTCGTGGGCTACAGGAGGACCTACAACTATCAAACTCTCTATAAAAAGAGTAAGGGTTATTTCATTTGTCCTGGTGGTAATTTACTCTCCATTGTTGAATCTGCTTCTCTTTTTCAGATAGATGTAAATCCTAAGGAGAGAGCCACCCCCCATCATACCTCAAAAGGGCCCGGGTTGAAACTAAGAAAAATTGCCAAACAAGCAAGGGTTCTGTTTTCCTGGTGAACTGGATACCAGCACAAGGGTGAAGGAGATCAACACAGAGAAAAATGAACTCCTACCAAATCAGAGAGCCCGAGACCCCCAACACCTCATCACCGAAGCAGACCAAAAATGAACCCAACATGGCTCAGGGAAATATTGCGGAAGAGGGGGCGGAAAGAATGTCAGAGCCACATGTTGGGTCAGGATATGCAGAGATATTTATCCTACGTACAACTGTGGGCTAACTCCACAATGCATGACCCATATACCTCAACAAGGAGGGGCCATGGGAGGGGGTAGGTCATGGATGAGCCCAATAATGGTACCAAACTGACTGTATTTGCTGAATACAAAACTAATTAATAAAAAATTTTAAAAAATATGGGCTGGACAGTGATAAGACCCTATTGCTGAAGACTCCATACACAGCTGACACGTAAAATGGAATGACATGGCTGGAAGCCAGGAGAGAGTCAGTCCCCAGACAGTCAGCGTGTCTAGTGCCAGAAGGCGCTACATAGGCGACTGGGGGAAATGACCAAGATCTGTCCAAGCAACACATTGTTTAACCTAATTAGCAACAAATAACCAGATGTGATGCCCACACAAGTACAATAGTGGTACACAGCCATGGTGAGGAATCAATTGCTCTTGATTTGGCTAACTGATCCACTCAGTGGTACTAGACTCTTAGCTGGAGCTGGGAAACAAGTCAGAACCATACCCAAACACAAGCCCACTCTACAATATCAAGCTACCATCAATCACGGGGTACAAGAGGGCCTACACCTATCAAACTGTCTATCAAAAAAGTAAGTGTTATCTCAATTTTCCGGGTGCTAACTTACTCTCCGTTGGAGAATCTGCTTCTCTTTTCCAGATAGATGCAGATCCTAAGAAGAGAGCTGCCCCAACATACCTCAAAAGGGGCCCAACTGAAACTAAGGACAACTGGCGAAATAAGCAAGGGTGATGTTTTCCTGTGAACCGGATACCAGCACAAAGGGGAAGGAGATCAACGCAGAGAAAAATCAACTCCTACCAAATCAGAGAGCCAGAGCCTCAGAGGCCCCCAACACCTCAGCACTGAAGCAGACCAAAAGTGAACCCAACATGGCTCAGGGAAATTTTGTGGAAGAGGGGGCGGAAAGAATGTCAGAGTTACATGTTGGGTCATGATTTGCAGAGACATTTATCATACTAATAACTGGCGGCTAACTCCACAATGCACGACCCATTTTCATTAACAAGGAGGGTCTAATGGGAGGGGGGTAGATCACAGATGAGCCTAAATAATGATACCAAACTGCCTGTATTCACTGAAATGAAAACTAATAAATTAAATTAAAAAAAAAATGGGCTGGAGAGATGGCTTAGCAGGTAAGCGCTTGCCTGTGAAACCTAAGGACGCTGGTTTGAGGCTCGATTCCCCAGGACCCACGTTAGCCAGGTGCACAAGGGGGCGCACGCATCTGTAGGAGGCCCTGGCATGCCCATTCTCTCTCTGTCTCTCTCTCTCTCTCTCTGTCTCTCTCTCTCTCTCTCTCTCTGTCGCTTTCTCTCTGTGTCTGTTGCTATCAAATAAATAAATAAAAATAAACAAAAAAAACAAACAAAAAATAAAAATAAGGGCCATTGACTGGCTGTGCTTTATGGCATTTGCCCTCCAGCACAGAGAGCCAGCAAGCCAGCCGACTATTGCTAGGAAGACAAATATAGTGACCTAGCTAAATGCAAGAGTACAAGGGTCGTGTGAGTGACAGAAGGAACCTTAGACAGCAGGTTCACCCAAGGTCTCTTAAATGATGTGGCATTTGATCAGAGGCCAGTAAGTTATTTTTCCTTCAAATCTACCTTATCTTGAATTTAATTTTCAAGCACTCACAGGTTGGAGTTTTTGGAAGCAGATGCTGAAACAAGACTTTGAGGTTCACCGTGTTAATTAGGGGTTAATGCACCCGTGAAAGGAAGGTAGGGGAAGCAGGGCTGGACAGAGGAGGCTGCAGCAGTGCCGCGTCTTGGCTATCCATGTTATGACACAGGCTCGTGAAAAAGCATTTTGTGGGCTAGAGAGATGGTTTAGTGATTAAAATGCTTGCCTACAAAGCCTAATGACCCAAGTTTGGTTCTCCAGTAACCACATAGAGTCAGATGAACAAAGTGACACATGTGTCTGGAGTTCGTTTGCTGGAGGCCCTGGCTTACCCATTCTCTCTCTCTCCTTGAAAATGGATAAATAAAAATATATTTTTTTTAAAAAAAGCATTTTCCCTGTAATAGCTTTGTTCACCCATCGGTCCTAATAATCAGTGTAGTTTAAGTGAGTCACTAAACAAATACTTAATATGTATTTACTATGCACTGAGCACTGCAAAAGATTGGGTACAAAGGAAAAGAGTCCTGCTCAGGGGGCGCTGTCCTGTTCAGTATGATGGAGGTAACTGTGACTAATTGTAATTCAATGTGGAAACTGTATTACAAAGAAGCTTAGAGTACACTGGGGGGGGGGGAGGGGGGGATTTTTAAGTGATTTACCTGGAAGTTCATGTTTTAGCTACTGCTGGGGCAGGCTCCTTGGTATTACTTCTTCTCCAAAATCAAGTATTCTGCTGCAATATTTTGGAAGCAACAGGAAGTTGATAAACCGTGTGCTCAGAATCTTCCATATCTAGGACATCTCTTTCACACACGACTCTGGGGCTTCAGAAGATTAATTTTCGGAACATTTGAAGAAATAATGAATAAATAAAACTTTCTTTAAGGTAAGAATATATAGGTTATATATAGATTACTTTTTTACCACAGCCCTCATGTTACAGCTGTGTGCAATGCATGGGAAAATAGTTTCCCAACCATAATGCATTTCTATGTAAAGAAGTAATACATAGACACTTGGAATATATTTATATTACAACACATTACATGCAATCTATTTGTATTCAACTAATGTTTGCAAGTTCTGTTAAAGAGGACCAAGGATGGGCTGGAGAGGTAGATTAGCAGTTAAGATGTTCACCTTTAAAGGACCCAGGTTGATTCTCCAGTACCCATGTAAGCCAGATGCACAAGGTGGCACATGTGTCTGGAGTTTGGTTGCAATGGCTAGAGACCTTGGCATGCCCATTCTCTTTCTCTCTCTCTCTCTGTGTCTATCTGCCTCTCTCTTTCTCTCAAAATAATAAACAAATGAGACTAAAGAGAAGGCATTCTCCAGCCAAAAATGTCTGAAAATTCTAAAGAAATGGGGGAAAAATGAAAATTCACTGACTAAAGGGAACTATATAATATTTACATTTAAATCCAGATGCTTTGTTTCAGAAAAAATAATATAGCAACAACTTAATTACTATGGCTATTCATTTTACATGCATTTACTTTCTTATGCTTATTAAATATACTAACTGAAGAACTATAGAGATAGCTGAAAAGTAGAATTGTTATAACAACCTGCACTTTCAAAAGAGTAACTACTATTATTTTACAGTTTTACTTCAATGTATCTTTTTTATTAAAAATTGGCATCTTTACAGGTTACTGTGTAATTCTGGGATAAACAGATTTCATTTTACAGAGCAAAAGAATTATATATAAGGAGAGAAGCTTGATTTCAATAGCCACGAATTGGCGCAGTAACTTGGGTAGGAAGATGAAAGTTAACTATGAGTGCTATGAGTGGTATGCACCCCAATCTGTGCTTAGTCGTTCTATCCTGTAGGAGAGACATTTGCTCCCAAAAGAGGATAGAAATGAATTATTTACTGAGAAGTATTTTATTTATTTAGGGATTTAAAAAATTTATTAATCTATTTATTTGCAAGGGGAGAGAAAAAGAGGAGAAGAGAGAAGAGAGGAGAGAGATAAACAGAGAGAATGGGCACATCAGGGCCTCTAGCCTCTGAAAACAAACGTGAGATGCATGTGCCACTTTGTGCATCTGGCTTTTACATGGATACTAGGGAACTGAACTCTGGCCATTAGGCTTTGCAAACAAGTGCCTTAACTGCTGAGCCATCTCTCTAGCCCCTACTTAGGGATTTTTACATAAATAATTTTGTTTTTCAATGAGAGAGAGAGAGAGAGAGAGAGAGAGAGAATTGGCATGCCAGGGCCTCCAGTCACTGCAATAGAACTCCAAACACATGTGCCACCTTGTGTGCCTGGCTTATGTAGAATCTGGAGAGTTGAACATGGGTCCTTAGGCTTCACATGCAAGCGACTTAACCACTAAGCCATCTCTCCAGCCCTATATAGGGATTTCTGTTTTTAGAGGTAGGGTCTTACTTTCTATCCCAGGCTGACCTGGAATTTACTATGTAGACTCAGGTGGCCTTGAACTCACAGCAATCTACCTACCTCTGCCTCCTGAGTGCTGGGATTAAAGGCATGAACCACCATGCCTGGCTCTACTTAGGAATTTTTTAAAAAGGAGAATGCAGAGATACTTTGGGACTGAAATCCTTGTTCTTGGTGTCATTTGGGCTTGGAATCCCTTCCCCTGGTAACTTCCTCAATTAGATGTGTCTTCACTGTTGAGCTTTCCCACTGTCCTGGAGGCTTGGGACAAATCATACATTATCTGAGAAAATAGTTTTCACGGTGCGATTATGCACCCATTTAGCAAGTTATATACAATCTTGAGATAAGTATTACAAGTAAACATGCACAGTGAGTTTCAGTGTCTTTTTGAGGCCATGATTGAATAAGAAAGATTCTATCTGTGCTTGTTACTCTGTCCTCTCATGTACTTGGATGGGATCTTAAGACTTCATGTTACCTCAATTTTTTCCCTGGGATGACATGCTTAATGAGTGATCTTTGCATGATGAAATGCAAGAGAAATCAGTGCAGTCTCTAAAGGTGGACTTTCTGTGGTAATACTAGGTTTTGATCTGAGACATTAGTGAGAGGCTGTAACAAATTCACTCTGCAATGTCCTGAAGGAAAATCCTTTGGTCTGACAGGTACAAACCTGCTGTTTTCCTCATTGACAATAATTTATGTCTACAAAATTGCTTTTCCTGGAAAGTGCTTCAAGATCTTCCCCATGACATCATTTCTTTGTTGTATGAAAGCAAGAGCCATGAAAGGAATCATCACAGATAGCACTACCCCTCTGTTAATTTTGTAATCAACCAATCACTTAAAAGTATTTGAGTTGCTTCTCAGATGTTTTTGACCAATGCCATAGGGATAAAATGCTACTGTTTTTGTTTAAAATGGACTAGAGTGATTAGGAGAGAATGTACTCGGCCATTTGGGAAGCACATTTATTGAACATACTAATCTCTAATAATAAATGGTCAAAGATGACAAAGGAATAGTTAAGACTCTCTTATCTGGACACATCATATACTCATGGAAAGGTGTCTTTCTACCACACACCAAAAAAAAAAAAATGAGTAGAGGTCATCACTTTAGAAATATGAAGTTATAATTATGCTAAAAAAAACTGAGAATCTTATCAGATTCCCATTGCCTTCTACAGATTCAGGGATTTTCAATATCTTTCAAGCTTGAAGTATCAGTAATTGCATATTTTGGAAATGATGCTCTTACAGGTGCAACAATGGCCCCTGAATTCTCCTTTAGTGACCAATAGCATTCTCTTCAATATAGGGCTACATAGCTGCACATAACCACTTGCCTGGGAGTTGTAATCTTAATGTCCCTGCTTACCACAGGTATCAGACTTAAGCAAATGTCAGAAAATATCTCTACAGTCCTGTTCTTCATTGTCACTTCCTTTACAAATGAAGATTTAGCAATAGAAATACAATACATATTTAAAGGTATTTTCCAGGCTGTGAGTCAAAGCCTTGGCTATTGGACTTGAGTTATCATACTAGATGAATGTAGAGAAAAATCGCAATTTGACATGAGCTTTGCACTTTTGTTGTGAACACATTGAACTTGATTCAACTCTCCCAGCAGTTCAGGGTTTCTTTTTTCTTCTTTGTGATGCTGGGGATGGATTCTAGGACCTTGCATATGCTAAGCAAGTGCTTTACCACTGGACAGAAGTTAGTTTAAAGTATGCTATGCATGTATTCCACCAAAATAAAAAAAATTGCTTTGGAATAAGATGTTTATTTTGTGTGTTCAAATGATTCAGGTACTATCTAGAAAGGAATAGAAACATGAAATATTTATAATCTGCTTGACTGATTTCCAATCAAATCTAATGAATAACCTCTCAGAACTTTGAGACTTTTTGGTTCAAGGGTACATCACAAGATTTTTAAAAACAGATGATATTCTATAAGGCATCACTTCATTACAAACTAGAGAATGAAACTAGGAGAAATTCTCAAGATGCTTACTTTAGAATTATCAACTTTGAGAATGTAAATAACATTCAACCTGATGCTGAGGCTGAAAGTCCATCAAGTGTGAACATCCTACGTACATATTTTGTGAAGTGTCAAATACTTGACCAGAAACAACTTAAGAAAAAAAAAATATTTCAGCTTACAGTTCAAGGTTATAGTACATCATAGCAGGAAAAGCATGGGAGCAGGAGATTGCAGCAATTGTCATGGTCACTGTACACTCAGGAAGAACAGAGGGGTGAATGCTGGGTTGTCTTGAGATTTTTCTCTGCCAAACAAATTAGCCTGTTATATTTGAGCTCAGTAATCATTCAAGTTCTCAGGTCAAGGGCAGAATATAGCTAGTTTCTTTGACAGTATGTAACATGGTCTCTAGGCCAGTTACTGACAAGTCCTTATTCACCCCTGAAGCCTCATAATTCAGACCTCCATTGCCCATGTTTCTTTTAGCATTCTTATTGTCCAAGCTCCTGCCAGAATGGTCCAATAAGCTCTGCTTATGATATTCAAAGGCTCTCCTAGCCCAAAGTTCTAAAATCTTCCACAGGCAGGGAGTGATCTTCACTAAGCAGTCAGCTGAGGCCACCATCACAACTGGACAGACACCCTCCTCTGCAGATTTGCTGTAAGAGAAGCAGGAAGTTTGTGATGAGGGCTGGAATTATGACAGGTCAGTTTGCAGTTGACACAGCAACCAACCCATCTTCTTTGCACACAGGAGCCATTAAGGAGCCATAATGTGTTCAGGGAAGGTGATCCCCTTTCCAGGGATTCTGGAAAAGGTTTATGGCTTTAAGATGTAGGGTTAACTCCATATTTTCTCTATTTCTTAAGATAGTGCTGGCTTATATATGTTATTCTGATATAATTAATACTGCTGCCTTTCTCTTATAAAATCTTCTGGGTTGAATTATACATTTTTTAAAAAATTTTGTTTTGTATTATCTTTATTTATTTATTTGAGAGTGAGAGCGAGAGAGGGAGAGAGAAAGAGAAGAAGAAAGGGAGAATGGGCATGCCAGGGCTTCTAGCCACTGCAAACGAACCCCAGATGCATGTGCCCCCTTGTGCATCTGGCTAACGTGGGTCCTGGGGAATCGAGCCTCGAACCAGGGTCCATAGGCTTCACAGGCAAACGCTTAACCACTAAGCAATCTCTTCAGCCCTGAATTATACATTTTATGATTTTCCTGTGACTAAGAAGAATATATCATTGAAGCACCTCTATTCTTTCTGTAGTGGGAGTATATGAGTTTTGAAGCTTACGGCAACAATATTATGACTACAGAGCCAAAAAAGAATCAGGTTTAGAATCAAGTGTTTCAGTTCTGGAACAGAAACAACTATGAATTGGGTAGCAAAACTGAAGCCCATTTTTCTTACTTAACATGCTTTGAGGGGACTATTCTGTAACTAGTGGGGAAGGGTGAGCAGGGGCGGACAAATGGGCCAGGACTTCCCATGAATTTATACTCAAGCAGCAGATCTCACTTGTCCTATTCTCTACTCTCCTGAATAAACCAACTGTAATCCCTAAACTTGCTCATAGGAATCATGGAGGAAATAAACTAGAACTCAGAATCCTTACCCAAATGGTTCAAAATCCAATATGACCCTGGAAAGTGATGGCTGCCGTAATCCTGTCCCTACTGCCACCAGCTAGACTTGGAGACTCAAATTTGACATTTATATCAACCAGAGTAGCTAAATTCAGAATTTACATGTCCTCTCTTTTAAAAATTTTATTTATTTATTTATTTGATGGAGAAAGACACACCAGGGTGTCTTGCCATTGTAAACAAGCTCCAGATACATGCACTACTTTTTTTTTTTTTAATGTCTGGCTTGATGTGGGTACTGGAGAATCAAACCCAGACAGTCAGGCTTTGAAAGCAAGTGTCTTTAACAGCTGAGTCATCTCTCCATCCCAGAACTTATGACAGTTATGATCAGTTTCTGGGAAGATAGCAAGTTGAGAAACTCTGCAAGATATTTTTGGTTCTCTTTATACAACATGGGAAAGAGAACCCACTCCCCTTTATTTACCTGAAATTATCTTAGGAAAATGAATGAATGAAAGACCAAAAATTCCTATATGGCTTTTATCAAAAACTGTGTCATTGTTTTGCCAGCCTATGTTTAGCCAAAGTAAACTAAGATCCCATTTAAAGATTGTTTCAGTATTGTCACCAAGCAGGAAATTGTTCAAGTCTGTACTACTATAGATGTAGTAAGTACAGATTATAATTTACAAAGAAAAGTCACAGTGTTCAAGGAAAGGACAGAGGCAGGGAGGGGACTGGGACACAGATTCCAGCTCTGTGCCTGGCATATGGTTCAATAAGGTATTTCCTTTTAAAAAAAATAATATATTATTTATTTATTTGAGAGAGAAAAAGAGGGAGAGAGAGAGAGAGAGAGAGAGACAGAGAGAGAAGGGAGAAGAGAGAATGTGCAGGCCAGAGCCTCCAGCCACTGAAAACAAACGCCAGGTGCATGCTCCTCCTTGTGCATCTGGCTTACGTGGGTATTAGGAAATCAAATCATGGCCCGTTAGCTTTGCAGGCAACCGCCTTAACTGCTAAGCAATCTTCTCCAGCCCTTCCTTTTTATTCTCTTCTTGATCATGTTTGTAGTTGATGATATGGATCTATAGGGTTTTTGTTTGGAATGTGCTAGATAATTACAGAGTTGTTTTGAGGTAGGGTTTCACCCTATTTAGCACAGGCTGACCTGGAATTCATTATGTACTCTCAGGGTAGCCTAAAACTCATGATGATCCTCCTACCTCTACCTCCCAAGTGCTGGGATTAAAGATGGGTACCACCATGCTTGGCTCATTTCCTTTTTTCCTTAGCTTTGCTTTTAAGGAAGACAGTGTTCTTTTTCCTTCTTATTTCCCAGAAGCCCACTACCAATACAACTTGTCATCTAAGCAGTGAAAGGTCACTCCCTGAGTCATTGCTTTGCTTCAACAACTTGAACATTTTTATTTATCTGCGCAATCTGTGGCAAAAGGTGTTTTTTAAAAAAATATTTTATTATTCATTTCCAAGCAGAGAGACAGAAAGCAAGCACCAGGGGCTCTTGCTACTGCAACAAACTACAGATGCATGCACCACTTTGTGTGTCTGGCTTCATGTGTATGCTGGGGAATTGAACCAGAGCTGTCAAGCTTTGCAAGCCAGTGCCTTTAACCACTGAGCAGTATCTCCAGCCTTGGAAATAAGTTTATTCTTCCCAGCACTACTTCTTATTCACCTTATCTTGGGTCCTATAGGTATCCTGGGTTTACATTTGGAATAGAAGGATGGACATTGTGAGTGACGGCCCTATAAAGAATATATGGAGTGAAGAAAATATTCAATGGTTGACATTATCACTTGGAGTATGTGAAAATTAATTTTATTGCCTGTTTGCAAAAATAGACATTCTTTTCTTCAATTCAAATGGTAATGCTTTTTAAAAAATATTTTATTTTTATTTATTTATTAGAGAAAGAGAATGGGAATGCCAGGGCCTCTAGCCACTGCAAACAAACTCCAGAGACATGTGCCACGATGTGCACCTGCCTTATGTGGGTACTGGGAAATTAAACCTGGGTCCTTTGGCTTTGCAGGCAAGCACTTTAGCCACTAAATAATCTCTCCAGGCCAAATGGCAATGAGTTTTGAAAGCTGGCATCTCATATTGTTTAATGATATTTCCTTTATCATTGAAAAAGATACATTGTTACTATTTTTCTTCTTTTATTAATTAACCTGTTCTCTCTCCTTTCTATCAGAATATATTTCCTCTTTGAAGCTTTGATTTCCTTCTATCAGAAAAAAATATGTTTTTTTTTTCTTTTTAGTTTCTCTCTCCTCTGTGTATATATGAGTATATGTGTTGTTAACATAGAGGACCTGTCTGAAGGTTAGGAGTACTATCAGTGTCATCCCATTTCCATGTCAATATTTTGAATAAGCAAGACATTCTGGTACCCTGGATAATTAATTTATTAACTCATCAATTCACTTGTTCGTGTGACCATTTCACAGATAAGCACTGAGAACCTATGATTCCAGACACTGTTCTAGGTGCTGGAGGTATAGTTCCAGCAAGATACATCCTCATCTGTGGGGAGCTTCCATTGCTGTAGGAAAAATGCATGATAAGTACGTAAGTGACTGGGGTAGTTTGACTGTGTGTCCCCTGTAGATTCAGGTGTTTTATTAAACTTGTAACTTGGATCTCCAGCTCCCTGGATAGAAAAGGTGTCATTGGGTGCGGATCCTGGGGTCCAGGCCCCAAGGTGTATTTGGGGTGGATTCAATTTCCAGCCCAAAGGCGTAAGAGAAATGTCTGAGCTCTGGCCAGGTCCCTGCTGTTTGCCGCTAGTTTTGTGCTTGTGTTGCTTTTGGTGTTGGCTGGCTAGAGACGGTTTCTCTCTGCTTGGATGTATGGAAGCAGCTTCTTCCACCACTGACGGAACTTCCCCCTGGACCTGTAAGCTCGAAATAAGCCACTTCATCCCATAAATTATGTCTGTTTGAAAGTTCATCCCAGCAATGTGGAGCTGACTACAACAGTTTAGGCATTGCTAAACACTATGAAGAACAATGTATCAAAACAAAAGGAGGTACTTTGAGATGTGGCATTGGTGAGAGTATTATTTATTTACTTATTGATTTATTATGCTTCTAACGATTAAACCCAAGACCTCTACCACTGAGCTACAGCCTCAAGCTCTGACCTCCTCCCTTACTAAGTCTTCCTAGATTACTCAGGTTGGCATTGAACTCACTCTATAGACCAGGCCGGTCTTGAGCTTGCAGTGTCTCCTGCCTCAGTCTCCTGGGCAGCTGGGATCAAGGTCTGCATGGCCAGGGCCAGCTAGCGTGTATTAGATGCCACCCACTCAGCCTCACCATAAACATTGTGCTGCCTTCAGAAAACATACAGTTTTGTCCTTTTATTGTTCCTTCTTCTCCTTTTTCCGTTCCCAGTTTTCTGTCCTTCTTTCTTTGCTTCCCCCACCCCCACCTTTTCCCGATTTTGTAGCTATGACTATGGTAGATGAGATAGACTCAGACACCAATCAAGGGGATATCCTCCTCCTTTTGTTCATGAAAAAGCCTGTTCCTGGTGAGTATTCCATTACCACTTTCAAGGAGCTGGTTCAACCTTGGTGGAATTGGCTTATACTTGAAATGAATGAACATCTTTCAGGTCTCCTCAGCCCTCTCTCTTCATTGCCCAATTCCCAAATGTGTTACATGACCTCAGAGCTTTTGCATTAACAGGCTCAGCTAATGAGCCTTTCCTTGGCCTGTGTGTACTGGCTTATCTCCATTCCTGAATAGATGTATAATTAATTTTCAAGTGTTCTTCTTGATTCAGTCAGAGAGCTAATGATGTTGTATAAAAATACTTCTGAAATGAAATTCATGCCAGTTCACTGCTGCCCAGCAATCCTTCACTCTCAGGTTTTATTTTTGTTTGTTTGTTTGTTTTTAGCTCATTTCAAACTAAGCTTTTAAAAACCTCCTTGTCTTCATTTGTACTTGTTTTACTTTTACTTTTTTTTTTTTTTTTCTTTTGTGGTGCATGGGATGGAACTCGGGACTTCACACGTGCTAGCTAAGTATACCATCACTGAGCTCCAGCCCCATCCCAGCGCCTGTTTTACAGGAACAATTCTACAGAAGTCTCTTTCATAGTGACCCTAACTCATTTTACCAAAGCTTCCAGTTTATTGTACTCTGTTTATATGTATTTATATGCATTAGCACAATGATTTCAGCAATTCCTTGGCCCTTAACTTTGCCTGTGAAAGTTGAAGTACTCCTTTCTTAAGACTATAGTAAACCAGTGCCTGATTTGTTGTGGCTCTTCCAAGATAATATAAATGTATATTATTAACAGTGAGTACATAGATAGGCACTAATCCTATTGTCTTGCCTTCTTATTTAAGAATAAGGATAGGGCTGGAGAGATGGCTTAGTGGTTAAGCGCTTGCCTGTGAAACCTAAGGACCCCAGTTTGAGGCTCGATTCGCAGGACCCATGTAAGCCAGATGCACAAGTGGGCACATGCATCTGGAGTTCATTTGCAGTAGCTGGAGGCCCTGGCGCACTCATTCTCTCTCTCTGCCTCTTTCTCTTCTCAAATAAATAAATAAATATACCAAAAAATTTACAAATATTTTAAAAAAGAGAATAAGGACAATGGAAAAAGTAACCTAGGGCTGGAGAGACGGCTTTACAATTAAGTCACTTGTCCACAAAGCCAAAGAATGCAGGTTCGATTCCCCAGAACCCATGTAAGCAAGACGTACAAGGTGGCACATGTGTCTGGAGTTCATTTGCTGTGACTGGAAGACTGGTGTGCCCATTTTCATTCTCTCTCTCTCTCTCTCTCTTTCCCTTTCTCTCTCTCTCAAATAAATAAATAAATAAATAAATATTTTTTTAAAAAAGAAATAAAGTAAAGTAACCATGCAAATGGATTCTGCTCCTGCCTACGTATTTATTGACTAGCCACATCTTTCGTGTAGTGGGATCACATATGCCTGTAGTAGCAAAGTTGAAAACGATGGGACTCTTTCTATCCCTTTCTTTGTTCCAAGACTTTCGACCTAGTGTTCTTCCTAACTGCTTTTATAATCATTCTTATTTCTAGTCAAATACTGAGCACCACTTTTAACTGAAGCAGATAATTTAAGAGTGCCCCTAATCCAACAAGAATGTAAGTTCAACTTTGAAATAGTCTTTGATGCCTTAGTTTTAACACGGGTTAATGAAGATTCATGAAGCTTGACCCAGCCCTGGTTGTCTAGCTCACTTTTGAAAGGAAGCTAGGCTGGAAGGGGCATTGATATAGTAGGGATGTGGTCACCAGGAGGCAGGCACATCTGATTTCACATCAGTACTCTTTCATCTGAGAGACAGGTGACCTCAGTCAAGCTGTTAAACTTGGGATGATCATAGTACTAATCTTACGGGGCATTTTCAAAGATTAAAGGGGGGAAGCATTCACACACACAGGATAAAAGCCTGCAAACCCACTTAGCAAGGTTGTACAGTACATGGTACTCTCAATGTGTGCTATCATTATGGTTTTCATTATTTGACAAGTGTCAACTATATATGGCATTGAGGTTTTAAAGTCATAGACTAGGATTCATGCCAAAATCTTTTAAACATATATTATTTTAGACTTTGGAAAATATGTTATCAAGGATAAGGATCCAGAGGAGTGTTAAGATGCATAAACTAAGAATTACATATGTACTTCTGTGGATGATCAAGCCTAAATGTGGGCTCGCTTGGGAGTTAGTACTGAGCTCAGTCCGTTTTATATGTTTTATAAGTGTTAGGAACTTATCTGACAATTCAAAACCACCAAAGTTGCCAAGTTTGCAAAGAGAATCAAGGAACTCTAGGAATCTATACTAGGGTTTTTTTTTAGAGAGCTAGCCTGTTATTCCAGAAGGGCTCTGAACATGAGGCTGATAAGCATCAATATTGCAAATAAAAGTATAACATCTATGGAAAAGGAGCTAAAAGCCTTGAATCAGACCAGTCAACCAATGATTGCCACTTTACGTGAAGATGCCCAAGAGGCCCTGGGAAGGCTGGGCATGAGGCTCAATGCTTGTCAGAGCAGAGCTTGCCCCCTCCTGTATAATCAATCCACATTGAGTCCTTAGGAAAGGCATAATTGGTGTGGACCAGGTTCAAAGAAGGCAGCTAAACTGACCAGGTTGCTTGAAAGACATGGATAAAAATGAACACCAACTGAAACATTGCACGTGTTAATATAAAAATATGTTTGGAGAAAATATACCAAACACATTGACCATATTATGAAATATGAAAATAGATTTGTTGATTACATTTGGATCTGCTAAGATCATTAGTGCTATGGTTAGAGCCACTATTAAGCTTAAAACAGTGAGTTCAGGAGCACTGGAAATAAATAAGAAAGCTTGTAGTTTGATAGGAAACAGCAGGCTAGCCAGATAAGAGAAGGGCAGGGCTCTGGGAAAAACAGCAAAGCCAGTTTACTAGTTCTGTTGAAGCCCCCTCTGAGGAACATAGGAAAGACACTGTTACCCTTTCACTCATTGCATCTAATGCAAATCTAATGGCAACAGATTCTGCTATAAGCAAGAATGGTTTCTAAGAAAACCTCCAGGAAGGAGATCACCCCAGACAGCCTAATAGACAAAGAGTTAGCTAGGAGACAACCAAGGAAAGCTTTTTATATCATGGTAACTATTTACTAATAAGCAGAATGTCCCTTTATGGTTAGTCATACTTGAAACTATAATTAGGTTGTTCCTACTACACCAGAAACTAAAGCAACAGAGCATTTGTCCATATATTTGAATCCTCATAAAGAACTGCTGTTATTATAATATTGCTCACATTGTGGTTTTGACAACCCTTGTCTTTTTGTGGAGATCATGGGAGAAAATACAGCAGAGGGAAGTTCTAATTCATCATGATTTGGAACAGAGAATGGCCACCTTACTTCATAAATATAACACCTACCTCATATTTTTTATGAATACTTATTCACAAAATTTTTCTTAAAATCCACAACACAGGGCTGGAGAGATGATTTAGTGGTTGAGGCACTGCCTGAAAAGCCAAAGGACCCAGATTCTATTCCTCAGGACCACATAAGCCAGATGCCCAAGGTGGTGCCTGCATCTGGAATTTATTTGCAGTGGCTGGAGGCCCTGGCATGCCCATTCTCTGTCTATATGCCCCCCTCTCTCTCAAATAAACAAATAAATAAAAAACAATCTTAGCAGTTATCTTAGCAGTTAAGGCTTTTGTCCGCAAAGCCAAAGGACCCAGGTTCAATCCCTCAGGACCCACATTAGCCTGATGCACAAAGGGGCGCACACATCTGGAGTTCATTTGCAGTGGCTGGAGGCCCTGGCACACCCATTCTCTCTCTCTTTCTGTCAAATAAATAAATAAATAAAAATAAATATTACAAAATATTTTAAAACAAACAAAAGAAGAAAAATCCACATCACAGAACCTACTAGGCTTCTCCTGTATTTGGGTCAGCCCACTCCAGTCTCTCTGGAATGCTTGCTTTGCTTACCATGGATTCTGCTGCTGTGCTAAATAAACTTCTACCCAAATGGTCTATGTCTCTTGGCTGAATTTATCATCTTAAGAAGACAAGAGCTAAGAGACCCTTACAATATCTGCATCAATAGAATAACCCTTGAGGCTTAAAAGTAACCGTGATTTTATATATATGACATATATGTATATATATATATTTATATGGCTATTTTTCATAGCAATAATGACTATATAACTTGTTAAAGCAAATAAATAAATACAGCTTCAAGAAGGTAATAAACTCGGGGACCATCCTGACTTCTTTTGTGAAACGCTCAGTCGGGTAGCCACGAGACAATCCACTGGGGAGGCGTAGGGAAACAGAGTTTCTTACCCTCACAGGTCTTACAGGCATGAATTTCAAGTATGGCCATATGAGGAGGGCATGAGGGTGGCCAGCTCACAGCAGATAGGAGTAAGGGAAAGGGCTAGGCCAGAACCTTGCTAAGATCTTTTCAGGTAAAGACAAGGCAGGGGAGTACGAAAATCTCAGGATTAACTAGTTTGGATAGTTTCAGGGAGCTTTGACCTGGTCGCTTCTGTACTTCTGGCCCAGGAATGCTTGAGAAGAATACAGTCCAAGGTGGTATCCAGGCCAGGTATGAATCCTGACTGCCTATCTGACTTATCCAGGTATGGGCCCTTACAAATAAGCTACTCCAGGAGGTACTCTGTCCCCAGCCAGAAAGGCTTTTGAAAAACCATACCATCATAGTATACATCAATGGTACAGTAAAAATGGATATTTAAGTACAACTTCAAATTGATGTATGGAATTCCTATAAGAAAATGCATAGCTCAAAGTGACCATTAGATTAAGGAGCAAAACTAACATATGAATCTACCACAACTGATACCAATAGCTGGGACCTTATCAGAGACCAGAAACCCAGAACTTTCTCAGACTCTGTTCCCTCTTTTCTTCATAAAGGAGACTCCTCTCATAACCACCAGTGTCATAGATCAGAATAGCCTACTTTTGAGCATCTTATAAAAGCAATCATGGAGTATACATTCCTGTAGATATCATAGTTCAGGGAAAATAGAGAAATCGCATTTCTTTCAAACAAAGCAAAGAGACAAAGGCTGTTCCTAGGTCAGCATCAAGGCGGACCATGTGCCCCAACGTGGTGTCAGAAGGTGCTGGGCAGTTTTAGAGGCTACGATTTAGGAGCCATGTGAATCTTTGCTGCTCTCATGCCATTTGCTTCCCTCGGGCCACAGGATTTGCTTATACACACCTCTAACCTGCTTCTCATTAACAGCTTTGGAGATGTTTGCCATTCATTGGGAATCTGTAATGTCTCTTAGTGAACTTTCCTATTTTCATTTGCTAATAGATAATGAAGGGTGAATTTCAACCAGACAGTTTCTGAGTGGGCTGGCTGGTGTGCTGTCATCAATGCTAGATGATCAAGATTTGGCAGCTGAACATCCTTTATCCAGCACTCAGAGAACAGAACTGATTTGGAGTAGGAAGTAGGGGTGCTGTCCTTTCATTGGCTTACTGAGTGCAACCTAAGTGGTACTTTTGCTGAACACTTGACATCATTTAGAAGGGACCAGGTTGGCAACTCCTTAGCTGGGGTAGTCCACCCAATGCTCACAATATGATGAGCTCTGGATTCTGCAGAGTTCATTGAACCTCTTCACTTAGGGCAGGTAAGACACAGAAATATTGCTGAACTTAATTTTGTAGACATAGTTTCCTCCCTCCCTCCCTCCCTTCCTTCCTTCCTTTCTTCCTTCCTTCCTTCCTTCCTTCCTTCCTTCCTTCCTTCCTTCCTTCCTTCCTTCCTTCTTTCTTTTCCTTTCCTTTCCTTTCCTTTCCTTTCCTTTCCTTTCCTTTCCTTTCCTTTCCTTTCCTTTCCTTTCCTTTCCTTTCCTTTCCTTTCCTTTCCTTCTATTTTCTCTTTTACTTTTCAGAAAAGGATCTTACTATATAGTCTCTGGCTGGCTTCAAATTGTGATCCTTCTGCCTCAGACTGTCAGGTTATAACCCAATTTTTGAACCCCTCCTAAGCATTTTAGGAGTATGACATCATTTTTATAAGCAATCCTATGAGTTAGATACTACTATTTTCTTATCTTATAGATGGTACTGTGATCTAGATATGTAATATGCTCACATATTGAAGGCTTGGTCCCCAACTAGAGGCACTATTTTAGGAGGTTCTAGAAACTTTAAGAGGTAGTACCTAATGAGATGAGGTAAGTCTGTGTGTGGGTCCTTGGGAGTGTCAAGTCGCTGGCCCCTTGCTGTCACATGTTCTCTGGTTTCTGTTCAGCATGAGTGAGAGCCCCATCTAGTGTGTGCTCCTGTCACCATGATGATCCATATGACCCGAGTGACCATGTCTGAATCCTCAGAAACTGAGCTAAAACCAATCAGTTCTTGCTTCAGCTGTTTCTGATGGGTACTTTGGTCATAATGATGAAAAGCCAATATAGTCAGGACTGTGGAGTTTGCTAGAGGTAAAAAGATCCTTCCTGATGTTGCACAAACGCAACAGTTGGTAGTGGAGGCAGAACTCAAACTGAAGTTTTCATGGGCTCTGCTGCTGAAATTGTGTGCCATTTTGTGAATCACCACTCTGTGCTTTACTCAGCTGTTCTGGCCCCTCACTTGTGATGAATTTACCCTTGCTTCTTGGTTAATAACTTGGCAGCCTTTAGATAGCTACCCTGAAGGATCATCATTTACACCATTCATCGTTTCTGTCTTCCTTAGTTATTGGCTCAGGGTTCTCTCAGCCAAGAAGGTTGACACTACTTTTCTTCCCAACCCCATCATATTATAGCCTGGTGCTTTTGGACAAAGGAATAGCTAGCACCTAGGTTCTCTTCTAATGTCTTCTGGTTATCACCTGATATTTAAGACCAGAGCTTACTTAGGAATGATATTGCAAACTACCTCATGTTGATGGTTTGCAGTAACCCAGCTATTTTACATGGCATGTTAATACTTGAGGATGGTGTTTGATGTTAAATAGATAAGACAGAACACAAAGAGGTATGCAACCACTAATTACAGTCTGAGGAGGTGTGCCTGCCCATCAATAAAGATTGAAAGATAGCTTGCACAAGGCTGGTATTAATTGTTGATATAGTCTTCATTGTGTTGTTTCACTTAACAGATCAAATAAACAACAGATTGCATTGGAAAAGTAATGTAAAAATAATTTAGGGAGAACATGCACTGAAGCTTAGAAGTAGAAACTACACTGGGGCATTTTTTAGATTGCAATTACAGTTCATAAACTATGTCCACATACTTTTTTTAATTAGAGCCTTGTAACAGTACTGTAAAATAGAGGAGGGCTGTAGAGATGCCTCAGTGGTTCAGAGTGCTTGCCATTGAAGCATAAAGACCTCTCTGGCTAGAGACTGCCAGGTTTCACTCCCTAAGATCTATGTAAAATGCTGAGCATGGCCATGCATGTCTGTAACCCCAGTTCATGGGGTGTGGAGAATTGCTGTGTCTCATAGACAGCAAGAGTAGCTCCAGGCTGAGGGAGTGACCTCATCTAAAGGAAAGAAATGGATGAGCAGTAAGAGAACACTTGATGTTGTTTGCTGATGTCCACACACATATGCATGGGACATGCATGTCTGCACATGTACACATCACGCACATACTCTATACACATATGTATATGTATATGTATATACATATAGTAGAGGAATAGGTATTATCAGCCTCACTTAACAGATAAAGGATTGAAGGTTTAGAGAAAGAAGTTTTTATTTAATTTGGTTTTTTTTTGGCATGTTCATGTGTGTAGTAGGTATGATGTGGTATGTATGTGTTTGTTGTATCAGGTGTGGCAGATGTGGTATCATATATATGTATGAAGAGGCAAGAGGACAATGTCAGATATTCCCTTTCATTGCTTACCTACCTGCTTCCTTGAAAAAGAATCTCTTCACTTATTCCACAGCTTACTGTTTTCATGAACTCTTGCTCCACACAGGACTGGGAAATGGTTACACCCAGCTACTGATGGGGTTCTAGGAAATAAAACTCAATGCAGGGAACTGTTTCATAACTAGGGCAGCAAAATAGGACAGAAATAGCCTAATGGGAGGAACATCCCTTCTTCTGCCTCCCTCCAGCCAGTATGTCTTATTGACCAACCAAACCAGAGCTGGCCTGGGGGCCAGAGAAACAGAGCTCAGCAGGGGGAAGGTCAAGAGTCAACCCAAGTCAGCCCTGGAGGCATGATATATTAGAGGCATTTGTGCCATAGGACATTGATAGTACCCTCCTGCTGTGCTTGGAGATATCAGGCCAATGTGCATGCCATCTGTTTGGCTGTAGCTTGCTATTGCTGAGAGATTTGACTGTCCTCATGTTTTGACTGTGGCTGCAAAAATCTGATACTTGGGTAGATACTGAGGAGAGAGCTCAAGGGAGGAGCCAGCAGCTGATGACTAGACTCATGACTTTGGCTGAACAATGCAATTAGGTAATTTGCAGAAAGAAGTCTGTCTTGTTGGTTTGGGAAAGTGCAAGGTGGAGAACGGGATGCTTTTGATAATGCATCAAAGCAGTAATTATGAAATGAGTTTTTCTTTCTCTACACAGTGAAGACACAGGCTTGTTTTTCATTTGCCTTGTTTATGTGTCTATTTCCTTATACCTAACCCTTAAATAGAACAGGAAATCCACACCTGGTACTGAGGACCAAGTCAAAAGCCTATAGCTTAGAAGGTCATAGACCCTAGGTTGCAGCTTACACAGTGCTTTGGCTAAAAGATGAAGTTATTCCTATCAAAAAGCCTTCTAACTCTATATGTTTATCCCCTTTTATTAATGATGTCCTCATTTTTGACAAGAGAACCTTTATTTTAAAAAGGATTATAAATACTGGGAAGACCCAAGACTCATCAGAATGTTGAGAAAAGAAAGTTGAGTGTCTGGCATTGGCCAGTTCATTTTGAACACACCTGCTAGGGGCTGGGAAAGATTGCACACGTGACAGGTTGAATGAATGCCTCTCTCACTGCTAATCAGAAAACTTTCTCTATGAGGACGGCAGTAGGCACTGAGTGCACTCAAAACTCATCAAAGCAGAAAAGAAGAGGCTTTTGAGAGCTCAACACTAAAGGAGACCTCTAGCACTGTTTCCAAGGCTCAGGAAATATTGTAGAAGAGGGGGTGTAAGGTGTACTATGAAGCACTGCCCTCCCAACATGAACTATCTGGTGCATTCATAACCCCGTTGTGGTTACTGATAACCCTGGAAGACCTGAACTGTTCTGAGCCCATAAACATTCTGACATAGAGGGTGGAAGACAAAAGGAATGAGATGACAAAACAAAGGAAGGACTACCTTGAAAGAGAAGGTTCCTCACTGGAATAGGGGTGAGGGAGAGGGGACAAAAGAGAATAATGTGATGGGGACATGACCAAATTAGTTTATTCATATATTAAAGGTCCCATTAAAATTTAAACAAAACAAAGGGAAGAGGCAATGGGAAAGTTGAGACATAATAAAAGATAAACAAGAAAAATAGAGAAAGTAAAGAGAAAGGAGACAGGTAATTAAAGTGAGGTGAAGAAGTAAGTTTTAAAGGGGCTTTCAATTGAGGTTCCCTGTCAAGCATATTAAACTAGGGCCTTACAACTTTGATGATGTGACTCCAGAGTTTTCACAGTTCCAGTTCTTCTGATCTATAATCTGTGGACCACTCATATTGTACATTTACCTACAATGAACCAGTATAATGGAAACAGTAATTATCATATTGTGTCAGTGCATCAGTTACTTTGTTGGTGGTGGGAACGAAGACTTAACCAGAAGCAACTTAGGGAAAGAAAGAGTTTATTTCAGCTTTTAGTTCTGGAAAGGGGAGTCCATCATGGTGGCAAAACATGGCAGGAACAGGAACCTGGTGTCCAATCAGCAGAGAGGAAGTTGAGGGGATAGTAAGTGGAGCCTGGAAGTAACACCTGTAGGCCAGCCCCAGTAACAACTTCCGTCATCATGGCTCCACCTTCAATGTTCCACAGTCTTTCCAAAAATCTCCATTTTGCTGGGAACCAAATGCTCAAACACGTGGGTCTAAAGGAATCATTACATTCAATCATCACAGTTGATAAATGGCCTCAGCTCGATCTTTGTTTCCTGATGCCTCTCAGCCCTTCTTCAGAAACCAGTCTTAAACTTCTCACCATCTAATGGCCAAAGGGACAGCATGGTCTTCAGTTCCCTGCTTTGAGTTCGCTGCATTTTAAATGGTATTGTTGCTACACTCAGCATAGAAGGATTTTCTCTGTGTTTCAGCTGTGCAGATCACAGTATTATTCTGCTGGCTGGAAGAAATTAAAAGTGGGGATAAATAGGGCTTGAAGGCCAGCCATCCCTGACTTGTCTTGAGGGAAGGAGGATATTTTAGTCAATGGTATTTTCCAGTGTTGCAGCTACCTTCCCATTTCTGGCAGATAGCACCCCACCAACAGCAGCTGATGGGTGGAAAGTTGCTTATTTTGGCTTATAGGCTGAAGCGGGAGGACCATGATAGCAGGGGAAAGGTAGCATGAACAGAGGGTGGACATCACATCTGCCGCAGCAGGTGGACCACTGCAACATGAGAGTGAGCCAAGCACTGGCAAGGAGAAGCTAGCTATAACACCCATTTGTCCATCCCAGCAACATATCTCCTCCAGCAAGGCTCTGATTCCCAAATTGCAATCAGCTGAAAACCAAGCGTTCAAAACACATGAGTTTGTAGGGCACATCCAATTCAAACCACCACAGTCAGGTATCAGCCTAACTCTGGCATTAGACTGAGGTGCCTTCTAGGGGAGCTAGAGCTGAGGACAAGAGCACTAGTTCTAACCACCTTGATCCCACCTTCTCTGAGGAGTTGAGCTCGTTAAAGGATTCTAATTGCTGATCAAATATCTCAAACACAAATTACTCAACAAAGTTCCAGACCTGAGCAAAACATCACTGAGAGTTATGTCATAGGTGGCTGTCTCTGTCTTTCACAAGCTCCTACTAATTTAGCATATGTGCGTATTAGTCACTTGTACCTCTGCTGCTGACTGTGTATTATGAATAAAAACTTACCAATTACTGGTACTTCGTAGCACTAAAATTTACTATTGTGTTGGAGTCATATCTCCATAGCACTAGAATGCTTGGGTATTTACATTTTGACTGTAATTTCTCATTGGAAGTTGCCACTTTTTATATGATTTTCCACAATTTACTTTAATTTTTAAATTTTAATTGTGGGCTAGAGAGATATCTTAGTGGTTAAAGCACTTGCCTGCAAAGCCAAAGGACCCAGGTTCAATTCCTCAGGACCCATGTAAGCTAGATGCAAAAGTTGGTGCATGCATCTGGAGTTCGTTTGCCGTGGCTAGAGCTCCTGGTACACCCATTCTCTCTCTCTGTCAAATAAATAAGTAAAAATAAAATACTAATTATATAATATAAATAGTTATCATAAACGAATTATATAAATAATATAAAATATTAGCCTTTAAATGCTAGTTTTGCCAACAAATATTTGTTTTTCTCTGAAAAGCACAGCAGAAATCCTCTATCAGTTACATATTACCTGGGGTTAGTTTTCTACTTAATTTTTGCTTATTGAGTGCTTTTTTTTTTTTCTTCACTGAAGCCACTTTCTCTCTGGTCAGGTAGTTCTGTTTTCTGTCTATGCTGAGAGAAGTGGTCTTCTGAACAATAATGGCACCTTTCATAAATTGGCCTTTTTATCTCCTTACAGGAATATAGCCCTCAGGAGAGCGTCTCTGGGTGTTACACACCTTGTGTGAGAGATCCTGGTGATGGCTGAAGCGGTAGTTTAGGGCAATTTCCCACCCACCGCAACGTGTTTCCACCAGCAGGAGTGCAGCTTGGCCACAGGCAGGCTGGATCCATGCTGTTTTCTTGAGGGCCTTCTTGTTTAGTCCCTAGCCAGTTTTCTGGTACACTTAACAATCTTGCCTTCACTTGAAGAATGAGATGGCTGAAAAGTCACCTTGTTCTTACTAGAGAGTTTTGGAGACACCTAAATGAGGGGCACTCAAGAAAAAGCGAAGAGCCCCTCGACTGCAAACTGAGTTTCCACACAGCCTGGGCAGACAGGTGCCAATAGCAATGCTCTTTCTGATGAGGGCTCTCCAGCCTGAGAATGAAAAGCCCCCAGAACCAAAGGGGCACCCATTGTGGGAATGGTTCTTCCTGTGTGCGGAGCTGCCCTGGGCACAGGTTAGGAGATTCTGAAGTCTCCATTAGGCCTGGGCTTGCTGCAAAGATGGTTGAAGCTGCCCCTAAGACCAGAGAGCAAGCTTGTTTAGGTTCAGACTTCAAAGTACTAGCTTTTATTACATTTTTATGATCAGAGTCATATTTTATTCATATAGCTCAAGCTGAGCCCCTGGAGTTAGGAAAGCACAAGGCCTCCATTTCACACTCATGCCAATCCATGAAAAAGCTTAAAATAGGAGGAAAGTTCTGGAATCAGACATCATTATTAAGGCTGAATAGAGAGGACTGGCTGAACACTGATAATAAATATCTAGGAAAATAGGCTCATTATGAAGACTTCCATGATTTGTGTTGAACATAGAATTAGTTACATTTCATTTGCTATGGAACTAACTTTCCATTAACTTGCAAAGCTGAACTTTATGATGCCCCTCCAGGAGAAATACAGTTCTTGAGATGCCTCAGCAGCTTGGAAATTTCTAGCACATTCTATTTTGTGTTTGACATCTTGCCTTTGGGAAGAGAGAGGGGAGAGATATGAGGAAAGGGCATGGGGTGGGAGAGACGCAGGAGAGCTCGGGGGGCTGTGCTCGCTCTACCACATATGCTATAGAAAAGACCGAGTGAGGCCGTCATTCATTTTATAGGAAAGAATGAAGAGTTTAATTTCCTACTGCTAGATGCAGGTAATGATAGGGGGTGATTAACTTTTATGTTTCTAAAGCATTTTCACATGAAAGTCGTTTTCAAAGAAGCAGCAAGTAATCCTAGTGATTTAGTTTGTTTGAGGCACTTTCAAAGTGACCTCTGTATTTGGGGAGAGATTAGGACAGCACCCGTGGGTGGGAGGTGACACTCAGATGTATCGTTGGCATTCAGTTTAGAAGATTTATCTGTAATCCACCTATGGCCAACACAAAAGCCCAGAGAAGTGTGGCCAGTGTCTACTTTCTCTTTTCTGCTTTTGCAGCTGTCCTTGAAGATCAAAGGACACCTTTGGAAGGAGACCTCCTGTTAGTAGTGTTCAACATCAGTTCAGCATCATTGGTTCTGCGTGCTCTTCCTTAATTCAGGGTCGCATTCCTGTGAATTTAGCAAGTTCCTTGTAATTATGGAGTGAATAAATGAATGAATAGAGAAGCAAAGGAAACATGAACGAAGTACCACCTAATTAGCAGATAATCCAAAAGCCATTTTCTTGGCTATTGCGAAGCACATATGAGTGTCTTTTTTCTGCTATAGATTTACTTCCTTAATTATATTTTGTTTGGGTTAATACTAAAATTCATGTCTTTTTAGTACTTTTGTACTAATTATGTCAACTTGTAAGTTAAGAGGATGTTGAATAACAAGGAGACATCAAGAGTAAAGTAAAAATGTTACAGTGATAATTTTTAAGTAAGTAATTTACTCACAGTTGATTTTTATAAATGACTGAAAATGGTTATACTGATATGTCACTAACTTCTAGTCCCACTGAAAATTGGGACTTTAATAGAAGTGACCCCATATCTATGACTTACACATTATCAATGCTTGCTTGATAAAGAAAAAAGGATGTTTTAAAACTATCTGACTCCCTGATTCTTGAGACACTGCAGTTCCATAGATTCATCAATTAGATAACCTTATAGAGAGATTTGGAACTTAGGCTCCCTATGAGCGTCCAGCACTCCTGGATGCCTTCATTATTCCCATTGATATGTACTCTGTGGAGTCCATTAACATCGGCTTTGGCCTTCCTGTGAACGTGTCTGGGATACACTCATTGATATTGTCCACACAAGTTGTTAACAAAGTTTTCACCACTGATGAGCTTTGTATTATACTAAATGAGTTCCTTTTACTAGGTAATCTTTAATAATTAATCAAAGATATCTATCTACCAATGGAAGCTTCTGATTAATATTATATAATCAGAGCTCTAATAGATCAGTATAATTCTAGCTGTTAGGAAAATTAATATATTTTTTCTTTCATGCATGAGAAGCCATGATTCATTATATGTCAGTGTTCTAAACTATATTAGGAGGTGTAGCCTTAATTTTTTTTTTTACTTTAAAAATATTTAGTTTTAAAAAAATTCTTTTTTTTCTTTTTTGAGACTTTGTAGCTGAGACTGGCCTTGAACTACCAATCCTTCTGCTTTCAGCTCACAAGTACTGGGATTATAGGCATGGACCATCACAACCAGTAGTATATCCATTCTCAAGGACTGAGCCAATTCTCTTTTCCATTTGTCTAGGGGAAAATATAGAGCAGAAAAGGGTATAGTAATGAGCAGGTTAGCTTAGCAACTTGATTTCAGCTGAAGGACCAAGGCCCTGAATGCTTATGCCATTCCTAATATTAGTTAGAGACAGACTGGACTAGTATATAATCTTCTGATATCAAGTTCTATACTTCCCCAGTGTGTACCAGTTGAATGCCAACACAAAGGTGATGTTTCAGCATATTCTTATTCAGAAGGTGAGTGTTGCAGTCCTTTGCACATAATAAAGACAACAGCCAATGACTTAGTAGTTCAAGTGTGTTATTTACAGTGTTAAGTGTTTGTAGATATAAATATTCATAGCAACTTTATAAAGTACAGGTTTTTATTATCCTGATGTTATGGTTAGTGAAGTAGGGTTCAGAGGTTTTGAGAATTAAGGTCATAAATTATGCCCCAGGATTCAAAGTGAGCTAGTCATGACTCTAGAATGACCCAGCTCCTCTTCCTTGACCATTCCACAGAACTACCTCCCAATACCTTATCTCTGCACAAAGGCACAGAAGGCAATGTTTGGGTTGTGTGCTCATGTTGTTATAACAAATTACCATGAACTAGGTGGCTTAAACAACAATATTCATTTCTCAAAGTTATGGATGTTGTAAGTTCAAAATCAGGGTAATAGCATGGGTAGGATCTCATAAGGAATTTTGTCCTGGTATGCCTATGTGTGTGGTCTTGTGTATTCACGGGATAAAAAGAAGGTGAGGAGCTCACTGGAATCCCTTTTATGAGGACACTAATACTAACTGTGATGATTCTGCCTTCAAGATTTAATAGCTAAACACCCAGTGCCCTAATTCCATTAGTTAATATTATAACATGTGAATTTTGAGGATGCACATTCATTCCATAGCACTGTTATTCTCAAAGAATATAGGAGATTATATAGATGAAGTCAAACCACAGATTCCAAGATGTAAAGCCAAGGAACTTTATCAATCTCATGTTTCATCTGCATGCTTAGTCCAAGGAACCAGTCTTGTATGTAAATTGAGTTTCAGCTCAATGGAGTCTCAGTGAAGATATTACTTCATCAGTGAAAATCCTTCTCTAGTCCTGCATGTTTAATTGGCAAGTGTAACCACTGGGAACCATGACGGGGAGCAAGATGAGACCTTAGAATTATCCATAGTGTAGTCACAAGCCCGACCCTCTGTATCTCTTCATTTAGGATAGTCCCTCTAGTACTTGGTAGACACATTTCTTTTGTGAGATGCTATCACATATTTTTGCATTTTTCATTTGGGTAATTTTTCCTACTAACCTCATAAATTTGTAGTTATTTTTAATTTGGTAATTGCTCTATAATTTTATTTTATACATAAAATTACTAACATTTTATATAGTAAAATAAATAATGCTTTCTGCTTTGGGTATTTCTTATTTGACCACGATAGAAAATCTACTCTACCATTAGAATGTATTGGTATTCATTTGTTTCTTCCATTATATGTCTTGTTGTACACTTAAAAACTTGATCAAATTGGAATTGATTTTAGTGTCTGATATAAAATAGGGATACTCTTTACCTTCCCAAATTACTAGTTTTTAAATCATCTTCATTTAAGTGAGCAATCTACCTTTTTCCACTTATTTGGAATATTCTACATCCTTACCTATGGAATTGCTATGCTATTTCTTCAGTACATTTCTATGTCACTATTGGCTTTTATAATATTTATTTTATTTTTATTTGACACACAATATAACTATACATATAGTATGATATTTCCATGTATAATGATCAGATCAGTGTAAATGGCATATCTCTTTTTTGAGGCAAACCCAACAGATTGGCCTTTCTATGTGTAAGAGAGAGGGAGGGAGAGATAGAGAGAGAAAATTGGTGTGCCAGGGTCTCCAGCCACTGTAATCTAACTCCAGACTGTGTGTCACCTAGTGTGCATGTGTGATCTTGTGCCCTTGTGTCACCTTGCACCTGAACACTAGTCCTTAGGCTTGGCAGGCAAGCACCTTAACTGCTAAGCTATCTCTCCAGCCCTAACTGGCATGGCTTTTAACTTGAAACATTTGGGAAACTCCTCACCAGCTGTTTTGAAATATACAATTTAGTATTGTCAACAGTGTTAGACTAATTTTAATTAATATTTTATACATAATTTATGTACATACCTATACATACACACACACACACACAGAGAGAGAGAGAGAGAGAGAGAGGAGAGAGAGAGAGAGTGTTAAGAGTTGAACTAGCTTTCTAGTTTCCTGGTCCTTCGTAAATTATAAGAAGCAACTTCCATGTGTCAGAAGGGTGCATGTGTCTGTCATAAAATGACTTATTAGCCTGGCTGTAGGGTAGAAGCTATAAAACACTATAAGGTGGTTTTAAAAATCAAAGTAATTTGGGATGACTTAGTATAAGTCAAACTTTTTTAAAGATCCCCAAACCTCTGATCCTTTCACCGAGTGTTAGATATTCGTAAAGAATTCAGGCTATAAAACTAAACATGCACACACACAGAATCAGAGCTTATTACTTGGACTGAATTGGGTCATGGTGAAGGATGGAGAAAGCCTGGATGTAAGACACTTCTGTAAGCTGGATGCTGCGTAGTAAACTTCAGTCCCAATTTATGATCTGTGTAAAATATAGAAAAAATAAAGGACATGAATTTAAATCAACTCATGAAAGAGTTGAGTCCATTATTGAGAAATATATCTCCCTTCAGAAAACTGCTTGTGGTAACATTCAAACTTTTGATCATTCTATAGCACACACAACTGTCTAAATAGATTATTTTAACCTTAGGCTCAGTGGGAATAGCTACAAGCCTAGAATAAATAACCTAGTCTTGACATGTCTATAACAACTGATTCTGGAGACTTGAACTAGGGCAGTTTCAGTCTACTTCAGGCCCTAATGCTTGCTCAGGAAGCATGTTTAATGGCTGAGCCATCTCTCCAGCCCTTGATATCCCCTCCCTCCTCTTCCCAACCACCTCCCTCCCTCCCTCCCTCCCTCCCTCCCTCCCTCCTTCCCTTCTTTCCTTCCTTCCTTGTTTCTTTATTTTGTCCTCCTTCATCATACGCGACAGAATGTTGATGGGTCCAATCTTAGTGAGGTCTTGTGTAATAACAACTGTGAAGTCATGAATGTAATGGCCAGAAGACAGCACTCCAAAGCATTCCTGCTCTAGCTTTTACACTATTTCCTCCCTCTCTTCTGCAATGCCCCCTGAGTCTTGGGGGTGTCATAGAGATGTCTCATTTAGCCCTGGGCACTCAAAGGTCACTTATCCTAAGCACTTTGATGAATGTTGAATCTCTCCATTTAGTCACCATTATCTGCTCAAAGAAGCTTCTCTGACCAAAGGTAAGAGAAGCACTGATCTATAGGCACAAACATTAATCCTTTTTTTTTTTTTGATGCTTTGAGGTAGAGACTCACTCTAGCCCAGGTTAACCTGAAATTCACTATGTAGTCTGAGGGTGGCCTTGAACTCACTACTGTCTTTCTACACCTGCCTCCAAAGTGATGGGATTAAAGGAAAGTGCCACAACACCCAGCACAAACATAAATCTTAAGAGGTCAACTTAATGGGCATAACATATCCATTTAGCCAAAAAACAGTGGTAGCTTCCCCCATAGGGTCTATATGCTTCCCAGCCATAGACTTCTGACTAAGTTTTTTTTTTTTTAATGCCCCTCTTAGGAAGGAAGCAGTTTTTTTTTGTTTATTTTTATTTATTTGAAAGTGACAGACAGAGAGAGAAAGAGGCAGATAGAGAGAGAGAGAATGGGCACACCAGGGCCACCGGCCACTGCAAGCGGACTCCAGATGGGTGCGCCCCCTTGTGCATCTGGCTAATGTGGGTCCTGGGGAATCAAGCATTGAACCGGGGTCCTTAGGCTTCACAGGCAAGTACTTAACCACTAAGCCATCTCTCCAGCCCCTGACTAGGTTTTTATTACCAGATATAAATGGCCATCTATGGGACCTCAAGTCAAATCAGAGAATAGTTCAGAACGCTCCAAACATTCATGCACTATTGCCCAAGTGGGCACATCATTCCTAACTGGTCCATTGTGTAGCTGAGAGTTTACTGCTAGTTAAGGCTGTTGATCACTTTTTCCCCAGTAGCCTGTAAAGTATATTGCAACAATGTGGCAGTTATCCATCAGAGACTTCTAGCTTGGTTCCAGGTTGAATTATCAGTGTCCTACAACTGAAGCACATGGTATCTACAGCAATAGGATCTTACCATTTAGTTCTGGTGAGCAACCAAGAGTATTGACAATGCCTGTATTGATTTGAGGGCCTCAGGGGTCTTCCTGACCAACAACTTACTGGAAGGTATCCCAACTTGGCACTGGGATTTTTTTTTTTTTTATCCTATGACTTCTTGGATTTTCAAGCTAAATGGTTTTTATATGCATATGTTGTTGTACTAAAAAATACCATAGGGAGAAAATTGGTAACTTAAACGTCATCAAAATTTAAAAGCTTTTATCCTTAAAGCAGTAATAAAATTAGCTTCATAGTGGAAGACTAGCATGCTTAGTTTCAAAATGATATTCGTAATACATTTCATCAAAGTTATGCACCCAGAATATGTAAAGATTGCTTTTAAGATGACACAGTACAATAACAACCCAAGTTAGAAAGTACAAGTATTAAATACTCATTTCATAAAAGATGTTTAAGAATAAGTAACACCTAAAATGTGCTCAGCATCATTAGTTATCAGAAAAAGGCAATGGCCGCACCCAGACTACACAGCTACATTTCACAACAGGGGCTTCCATTACAACGCTTAGCAAGGGAAGGATAGGAAGTGAAACCTTCACCCAGAGGAAAAAACTGAGCTTCCACTGCACAATATGATGAGCTCAGCTAACAATAAAGCATGTCTTAGGACTTCTAGAAAAACAGATTTTTAACATTTTATCATACATACATAAACAAGATGAAGTGATGGAATTATCAGTGAGCTTGATTTAACCTTGCTATTTTATATACATATAACAAACTAACACATCAAACCCCATAAATATGTGCAATTGTTGTTTATCAATTGTAAAATTAAATAAACATATACTTTAAAAACACCAGATTTTGGGAAGGGTGTAGGTCAACACATCAACAACCACCTTGAGAAATTATGACAAATAGTTTATTAAGTTGAACATACATCTGCCCTTGAATAGCAATTCCATTGTCAGGTATTTACCTAAGAGATAGGAAAACAATGCACAAAACAGACATATGAAAAAATATTCATAGCAGTTTTGTTAATAGAAACCACCCAGTGCTGGAGAGATGGCTTAGCTGTTAAGATGCTTGCCTGCAAAGCCTAAGGACCCATGTTTGATTCCCCAGGACCCATGTAAGCCAGATGCACAAGGTGGCACATGCTTCTGGAGTTCATTTACAGTGGCTGGAGGCCCTGGTGCACCCATTATCTCAATATGTCTTATTCTCTCTCTCTCTCAAATAAATAAATAAATAAATAAACAAAACATGTTAAAAAATAGAGACCACCCAACTATCTATCAATATGTTCATTTGTAAAACATTTGTGGTATATTTATGCAAGGAGGAATTTCAGCAAAGAAAGGAACACATAATGCACACAGGCAACAATATAGATGCATATTAACATTTTGCTGAGAGTACCATAACCAAAACATGTACATATAATAATATGAGTTGACTTAAATTATTGTAAAAAGGGAGAAAACTAAACACTCATATTAGAAAATCAAAGGAGTAGTTACTTCTGTACTGAGCTAGGGGTGACTGAAGAAATGATAGGAGGGAATTTTCTGAAGTGACAATATTCTCTGGCTTGGGTGCTGTTCAACATGGGCTATTTCAAGTGGCATAGACAGTCACCAATGTCTCCTTTTGAAGGTTTTTAAACTTTACGTTAGACACATGTTCTATCTCTGATTAATATAGGCATAGTGTGAGATCTTTTCCTCTACAAAGATAACTATTTTATCCACATTTCTGGAAAAAACTAATGTCTTTCAGTGCATTTGTCTAATGATAGTTGATAATGTGAAGATCTGTTTCAGATATACAAAACTCCTGTTAGACATTGCTAGGACATTTAATAGATATCTCAAACTCAACATGGCTCTACATGAAACTCCCTTCTTCCCATTAGAGCTTTTTCACATGTAGTCTGCCTCATTCTAGTTTTTCATAATTAGCCATTCTTCGAATCATTCAGGCTAAGAGTATTAGGGCCATACTTCCTCAAACTCTATGTTAACCCTGCCAGTAAGTCTCCCTCAACAATAGATAGAGAGTTCAACCACTTCTGCTGCTGCTGTCATCTATGCCTGGATGACTACACAGATACCTGTCCCCACCGTGCTCTGAGAGTCTTTTTCAAGAGCTGGAGGTTTAATATCTTTTTAATATTTTTTGACAATGTAAGTCAAATCTGCTGAAATCTATTCGGGGATTTTCCCTGTGAAGAGAAAAAGTCAAGGCCATTAGAGTACCTTCCTACTCTCCAAACCCTTTCTGGTCCTGCCTCTGACTCAGAAGTGCTCTCTACCCCTCTGCTGTTCCTGAGTGGCAAGGAAGATCCCACCTCAGGGTCTTTATAGCTACTGTCCTCTCTGCCTGGAATGTGCTTCTCCATAATTTTACATTCTTCCCTCACTTATTTCATGAGTTTGCTGGGCATTTCATAATTTGGACTTGAGCAAGGCAGTCACTCACTGGGAGACCAAGATGGGGTGTGCTACCTGATATACAATAAGGAAGTTAAGAAAAAATGAAAATCCAAGTCAGAAGCAATGTATAGTCACAGCTTCTGAGAGGTTAGGAGGCTGACTAGAAGTCCAAGGGCATGGAGCAGAAATGAGAGGAAGGCAGAACATCTATGAACAACACTTATTAAAGCTCAAACCTTAGGTTTTACCTCATGGGTTGTGGACTGGATAGCTTAAAGAAAACATCTATGAAGGGCAAACATGTTTGTGTGACTCTCTTACTGATCATTAGTCTTTATCTGTGCCAGCAGCTGTGATGTGTACTGGGCTATAGAACAATGGGAGTCGAGGATAGCCCAAATTATCACTCACGGCCAGGAGGGGGTGGGGTCTGGTTACCAGGCCAAAGATGATTGGATATGAACATGTTTCAAAGACTTATATCCTGACTAAAATTGGATAGAAAGCAGTGATTAGATTAAGTAAATTTATGACATCCATCAAATATCACCATTCTTGTGATAGTTTGCCTGACTTATTTAAAATGATAGTTTCCTCCACTCTTCTTATTGACTTATATGAACAATTTTTTTGGGGGGGGGCTTGTTATCTGAATGTTAGTTCCTGTCACAATGTAAGCTCTATGAGAACAGGAATTTTCTTCTGTTTTGTGTTTTATCATTCACTCATCATCTAGAACAATTCCCAGCACACAGTAGACACACAATGCATTTTTTTTGTTTATTTTTATTTATTTGATAGTGACAGAGAGAGAAAGAGGCAGATAGGGAGAGAAGAGAGAGAATGGGCTTGCCAGGGCCTCCAACCACTGCAAACGAACTCCAGACGCGTGCGCCCTCTTGTGCATCTGGCTAACGTGGGACCTGGGGAATCGAGCCTCGAACCGGGATCCTTAGGCTTCACAGGCAAGTGCTTAACCGCTAAGCCATCTCTCCAGCCCACACAATGCATTTTTTATTAAATGAAGAAATTAATTTCTTCCCTGTAGGGCTTGAAAGACATTTGGGAGGATATGAAAATTAAAGACAGGATTGAAACCAATTTTGGATCATTATTTTTGAGACTCTAAGTCTAAGGTGTCACCTTTGAGCTTAATTTTTAAAAAAATTTGTTTATTTTTATTTATTTGAGAGTGACAGACAGACAGAGAAAGAGGGAGAGAGAGAGAATTGGTGTGCCAAGGCCTCCAGCCACTGCAAATGACCTCTGGATACATGCGCCACCTTGTACATCTGGCTTACATGGGTCCTGGGAATCGAGACTGGAACTGGGGTCCTTAGGCTTCACAGGCAAATGCTTAACTGCTAAGCCATCTCTCCAGCCATGAGCTTAATTTTAGAGAACCTATAGGAATTTAAAATTCAGATGTAAGTGAAGGTACAATATTATTTCTATAGAGTCTCTTGCACTTTTTTTTTTTATCAGAACAGACTTGATCTCACTTCAGTAATTAAGACAAATATAAGTGCCACGTCTTCAAATTTTTTCAACTAACAATTGTTTTCAACTAACAAAATTTTCAACTAACAAAAATTGAAAATGAAAAGTTTTAATACTATTGGAATTTATATATTTGTAAAATATATACTATTTCCAAACAATGATGCAAATAAGTGGATGTTATATGCACTTTTAATAATATTGTGTAGGTCCTCACAATATATCCATGTTCTGGGCATACTATATCCATGTGAAGGGCTTAGGATTTTACACATGCCCTCTCATGGAACCCTCACACTAACACTATGGCACTATAATTATCTACAATTTTGAGTTGGAGGTTTCAGTCTTCAACAGGTTAAGTGATTGACAGAGGTCATTGGCTATGTCCACATATTTCCTCAAGGGCATTACTTTGAAAATAAACCTTTGACTAAATTGAACAGGCTCTTCAAAACTCCTGTATCAAGGTAGAATATGGCTGGATGTAGAGTGGTTAGGGCAATTGTTAAATATCTAGTCTTGTCCAACAAATTTCTGGCCCCAACTTTTCCATACTTTAGAAAATTCTGGGAAGATAAATTTTAGGATCTTCTCACTACCAATCGCACTAATCCAGAAGGATCTATGTCACTCTGTAGAATCAATAGAAGATTAATTTCCATCCAGAATTCTCCAGTTGTACATGGTCTTGAATGAATAGATGCATCAATTTCAAAAGAGAAAAGAAAAAGTTTCAAAGACATGGTTTGATAGAAGCTGTGTTACCTTTAGGATTTATAGTTTAAAAACAAATCTCAGGGGAATGAAGAGATGGCTTGCATGTTAAAGGTGCTGACTTGTAAAGCCTGCTGATGAGAGTTTGATCCTCTCCAGCTTTCACTTAAAGCCACATGCAAAGTGGCACATGCATTTGCAATCTCAATGTGCCAACAACAATGGGAGGCAGAACCAGGAGAATCCAAAGATCCCAGGACAGCTTGTCTGCCATTTGCTTGCAGAGACAATCCCCAAGAAGGTGGGGTAAGAGCACAGATGCAATGAGGTTATTCTCTGACTTCCATATACGTATTATGGCATACACATGTGTGCTCACGCACACACACAGACACACATGTGCACAGATAAATAAATACATAAATAAGTAAATAAACAAATCAGAAGTATCTCCAGGGACAGACATGAAGTCCTGAATATAATTCTCAGAACCTTTCCTAAAAAAAAAAAAAAAAAAAAAAAAAAGCCAGACATAGTGCTGTGTTTGTAATCCTAGTGCTTGGAAGGTGCAGACAGTTGGATCTCTGAGAATTGCTGGCCAGCCAGTCTAACCTACTCGGAAATAGTGAGAGGCCCTATCTCAAAATAAGATGGATTGTGTTCCTCAGTAACCTCACCTGAGGTGTCTCCTGGCCTCCCATACCCACATATGTACATGTATACTTGCACATACACATGTACACACATGAACATGTGTGTATGTGTGCATGCTCACACACACTAAGTAGTATATCATGTTCTGATCTGTGAAGTCTTGAATTACTTTGCCCGTGGAGATAGACAAGCCTCTGTTCAGAATCTGTAAACCCTCTGCCTCTACCTAGCAAGAACAGAAGCCTCTTGAGTTAATTCACTACTTCTAATAGTCTCCAGTATCTTCCCAATGTCCCAGAAGTGGGCTTAGGCTTGTTATCTTGAGACACTACTTCCAGAAAGGCCAACAGAGGTTTAAGTCTTTTCTGTCAGTTTCCCCCTCCTTCCCACTCCTCCTCCCTCCAAAGTGTACTGCTGAACTGGGTTTTCATGACAACATACTGCATTTCTTGGGCTTTCTTCAAGTCACTGACTCTGGTTTGGTCTGGATAGTATTGCTACTCATCTGTAGTTCACCCACCACGTGCACCTTATGTTTTGCAGTGTTAGTAGCATGTGCATAAGGATCCAGAGTAAGGCAGCCACATGGCTGTGAGGGACTTGATCCACACAGCACAGACTTGTTGGAGCCCAGGAAAGGGGCCTGATTGCAGTGATTGTGTGCTGTGGGACCTGAGGAAAGAGCTTGATGGGGGACTTGGTTTCAGAGAGGAGTATTTCATACTGGATGAAATAGGCAAAGCCATTGCAAATGTTCAAATGCAAGAGGGTGAAAGGATGAAAACAATGCCTTAAGATTAGTCTAGCTATTAAGGTATGTCAGATGAACTGGAGGCAGAGAGACAGGTTTTATAGCAACAAAGAAATAACACTCTGTGGATCAGACTTATGGGAGTAAACAGAAAGAAAAAACCAAGAAAAAATTTAAGGGAAGAACAAATAATAGATGGCAGCAGGGAGAATATTTATATGCTGAAGAGCTGGGAAAAAATAAAGATATGTAGTTGGAAATATAGATGTTCAGTTCATATTTAAGTGTATACTATCTGATGATCTGTACATGTAAAAATTTAAAAGTGAGTTTTTAAAAACACAAACATGCTATATATACTCAAAGTCAAGTGTGTTCAAGAGTAAACTAATAAGAGATGTAAATAAACTTTAAGAACTAAAGATAGCCAATGATTTTATAATAATCTGCTGCAGCATAAACACTTAGGAGATGACTTGCTTGTCCCAGCTTGCCTGGGAATAATATATGGTGGGCTTTTAACAAAGAATGTCAGTTGATTTATTTGTGAATCTGGTTTAGGGATAGCATGAATTGGTAAGCCTTGTTCAATTTCTTGAAAGAGTGGGATTTGTTTAGAAAAAGAATGATGAGTGTATCGTAGGTAAAACAGCTGTTTGAAGTCAGGCAGCCTAGATGTTAAGTTTGCTGTTGTTATTTAGCAGCTATGTGATTTGTGCAGTCATTCCACCTGTGAGGTGATGAATTTATTTTATTTGCAAAGTAGAGATAATAGTACATTATTCATGGACTGTTTGCAATAATTAAATGAGATAATGTGGCAAAATGACAGATACATGGAAGGCACTCAGTAAATACCAGCTCTGTTCTGTGATAAGCTTCAAGAAAGGTTCATTTGCTTAGCCAAGTACTAGAAAGGTTATCTTGATGAAACCTTAGGGAAGTAGTACAGGATTTATTTGACTCCAGGAAAATGTGTGTTTAGTCAATGCCCCTAACTCTTATCAAATTCCTACAGGGCATTGGTTGGAGCAGACAAACAAAAACAAAGAAGGAATGAAAAAAGCCACCCTCTACTCTTAAAGTGATAAACCAATCAAGGAAGTTCAACCAAAGGAATAAATTATAATTCTATCTAAGTTTGGGCAGATTTATTTCCATCTTGAAAGAAAGTTATTGTATTAGTGACTAGATGGAAGGGTCAACAGTACAAAAATGAGGAAGGGACCAAATCACAGTAATGAGGCAATAAATCCAGAGCTTCTGAGCAAGGCAAAAACAAAATATAAAAGTCAGCAAAAGTAATATATCTAATTTTGTTTGGCCTAGCAGACACTACTGTGGGTATGACAAACTCTGGCACAATGTGACTTATTGTGTCTTTTGTAGCATAAGAAATGCTGATTTAGTATTCAAGAGATTTTTATTAAGAATTTAATCTAAGTTTGGTGGAAAACAAAGACAGTGATTAATAATCAAACTGAAGGATAAAAAAAGAGACAGAGAATTTGAATAAAGGAAGAAAAATGAAGCAGAAATTTATTTAAGGAAACTAGGCTAAATTATAACCTTCAATCCTGAAAAAGTAGCTCTAAATAAGAATTGCAATTAGTGAGGTAATGGCCTGTTGTTTCGTAATCCAATAACTTTTTCTGTGTGTATTTGGGGCCTACATACAACATAATAATATCAAAGAATTTGTTGTTAAAGTGGAATGAATATTACCTCAATCCAAGGACAAAAAATAAGGCCAAATATCTCATGAATATGCATAAATGATATCATTTTATTTATCCATGAATCCAACTTGGAAGAAAGGAAGAAATTCTAAATGACCATGGGATGTTTGCAGAAAATGAGACAAGCAGAACCGAAGCCAGGTGGGGCAACAGTGAAGTGATCTAAGAAAGATTCTTTGAAGACATTATAAGATGAAGATGTGTTCCTTGACTTTGTATAGCTCAAGGGAGAAGCTCAAGGTCACAGCCTCTGGATGGTAGGTGAGAGTGAAGGATGCTTTGTGGGGACCAGGATAATCGTGCATTCCTTGAGATCATAGACCATTCTCCTCACTCTGCATTTGTATGTGTCTGGGGTTCTCTTTGAATTGTCCTAATTATAGAAATGGAAGCTGAAATGAGATGGTATGGAGTTGAGGGAAGTCTAGTTCTCTGTAATTTGAATAATTCTTGCTATGATGCCAGTTACAAAATGAAGCTAGTTCTTGGAAATCTACTCTTTGCTATTCCAGATCCTTGCTTCATTTTATGGCTGTTTCTTTCTTCTCTCTCTCCCTTCCTTCCTCCCTTCCTTCCTTTCCTCCTTTCTTCCTTTGTTCACTTATTCATTCTTCTTTTTGCTCTTTGTCCACTTGAAATTTAACAGTAAGAGGACTACTCTCTAGAAACATACTTGTGAATTTGTTTACAAATGTAGCATCACATCTGTGATAGTTTATTCCTGGTATTAAATTGTGAAGTTAGTGTTAAGGAAATCTGAAAGAAACTAAGGAGTTTTTCATAAACAAATTTAGTGAACACAGAATGACTGGCTGTCAGTATCTGCCTGGGCCATGCTGTGGAAAGAACACCAAGGAATGGGCAAAAATGACAACTTCTGGCGCCTTGACACTTTCATCCTATCTGACATCTTGCCTTCTTTGGATGCTTGATGGGCTGACTCGTCCCCCTTGCTGCCTGTGGGAAAGTAGGAACTAGTGATGGATGCACAGGTAGACCTTTCTCAGGTAATGGAGAGTTGATGTTAGCATTCAGTACCAATTCCTAGTTCACAAAGTTTATGGATGTTAATCTAGTTGGAGATCAAGCCCTCATGAGAACTTCACTAAAATCATCTCTTGTGTCTTTCCAGAGAACTTTGGTAGCTAGGTCTGAAGAAGTTTCATTGTGACAATAACACACATGGGCCTGAATTGCACATCCCCAAGGAAGGCGAGGAAAAGATCTGGTATGAGAACTAAGCACCGTATGCTCTTCAGGCAGAGGAATAATGTCCGCCCCAATGACATCAAGGAGATATGGCTGTTGCGTAATGGCGTGTTTATGTCTCGCGTACCCAATCATGTTTGCTCTGCTACACAATTAGTTATGGTCATTCCACATAGAATCTCAGCAAATGAACTCTCCTTAGTGGGGAAACAAACTTCCTTGCTATGTGGGGTAGTAGTTGGTCTGTCATCAGTTACTGAAACCAATCATTATGTTGGAGGACTGCTGGAATTATTTAGGAATTCTCTGTCCCCAGGCAAACAGACCTGTAGCTTTCAACTGACCTTCACTGCTTCTGCCTTAGAGCAGTAACTCTTCCCTGAAGGCAGATAGCACTTAGATAATTTCAGAGAGGGCAAAGGACCAGAATTATAGGTTGTCTGGGAAGGACTGAAAGATTAGACCTCTGGAAAAAAAAAAAAAAAAGAATCATGTTGAAGAGTAACTACTTCTTAGGATCAAAGTTTAAATGTCTGTAACCAGTGTTTGACTTGCTCCTGGGATAATTAATCTTTTGTTATAATTCTGGGATCCTGGATTAATTGAAAATAAAGAGTTATATTCAAAACAAAAAGGTTCATCAAAAAGAAAAACTATCACTCACTACAAAGATGTAGACAAGTACTAATGATCTATCTTAACTTTTATAAAGTAAACAATTTACCTTTTATTTTTTAATATTAAAGGATATGATGGATTTTTTTAAGAATAAGAGTGGTAGACTGAGTCAGAAAAATCAATTTACATTAATCAAAAGGAACAAGAACAAAAGCACATTGGAATAATGTTAGGGGAGATCCACAAATTCTTTCTTTCTTTCTGCATGTAGCTTAATTTGTATACTCTTTAAAGCTTTCATTTAAGGAGCCACAGAAGACTTAGGAAGAAATTAGAGGCTTTTGATCCTACTGTCTGGGGAGCTGGTTGTAGACATTGTGCTTGAGGCAACCCAGCAGGAATGTACACCCTGAGCTGTCTCTAGCATACATGGGTAACCACCTAAGTGGTGGGTTAAGATTGTTTTTGTTCTCATCAGCAAAAATGCAGTCATTTCCTATTTAACAGTCTATTTGGATAGATATTAAATAGTCCTGTCTTTCTTTTAAAAAATATTTTATTTATTTATTTATTTACTAGAGAAAGAGAGACAGAGAGAGAGAGAGAGAGAGAGAGAGAGAGAGGCAGATAGAGAGAATAAATGCACTTGGAGCCCTAGACACTGCAAACAAACTTCAGCCACATATGCCACCTATGCATCTGGCTTTACATTAGTACTGGGGAATTGAACCCAGGTCCTTGCTTTTCACACAAGCACCTTAACTGCTGAGCCACCTCTCCATTCCTAGTTCTGCTTTTCTGAACCATAAAAAAAAATGCCTGATAATAAGAATATAAAATAATTTGTTATATCAGAAAATTATTTTTGTATTTTTCCAATAATATTAGTACTTGTACCTTTCTCTTACCTATAGTCTGATTGTGTTTTACTTGGAGTATAGAGTTCACATTGCTTATGGCAATGAAAAGCTCTGATAATTCAACTGTTCCGTATATTACAAAAAGAATTCTGAAAGTGTCAATTTGATCCTGTATAAATTAAAAAATGACATAGAAGTGAAGTTGAAATCCATGACAAAAGATGATGGGGTTGGGATTGAGTCATAATAACAACAGATTTTATTGTCACCATACTTTCATATAGCTGGTGGAGTGCTTGTCTATAGCATGCAGGACACACTAGTTTCAACCTCCAGTACTACATGAACCAGAAAGGTGGCACATGGCGATAATCCCAGCGTTGGGGGAGTACAGTCAAGGAGAATTAGAAGTTCAAAGTTATCCTTGAATAGCAAATTCAAGGCCAGCCTAGGACATATGAAAGCCTGTCTCAAAAAAAAGACAAAAGAAAAAAGAAAAAGAAATGGAAGATTTTGTTAAATCCTAGAGAAACTCATAAGCATTGGTCATTATTTTCAGGTGCTTTCTGGATAACTGAAGAACAGAGTGACATTGTGGGGAACAGCTACTCTCAAGCACTTCTACCGACAGGGATGTTCCACTACACCTGATAGCTTGAAGATCTCATCAGTTTCTAGTTCCCTTATTGTGCCACTTCTCCAGGTTTTCAGAGCTTGTATAGGAAAGTATGGTGACAATAAAATCTGTTATAATTATGACTCTATGGTGCTGTTATATTCCTTCTAAATCATAATATACTTGAGGAAATGGTGTGGACTTGGTCACAGTTAAGCAAGTTTCTGCTATACCAGTGCTGGTTTCTAAGGAGATTCCTCTGGGTCTTGTGAGGATGCCTGAATGTCTGATCTACCACCATCAACACGAGGCAGATAGAATCAGAAGAAGCTATGCAGATAAAACTAGAACAACAACAACAACAAAAACTCTAAACCAAAATACCCACTCCAAGTAGATAATTTTATTTATTCATTTATTTGAGAGAGAGAGAGAGATAAAGAGGCAGAAAGCAAGAGAGAGAATAGGTGCCCAGGGCCTTTTGCTGCTGCAAACAAACTCAAGATGCATGTGCCACTTGTACATCTGGCTTATATGGGTCCTGCGGAATCAAACCTGTGTCCTTTTGGCTTTACAGGCAAGTGCCTTAACCACTAAGCAATCTCTCCAGCTCATCCAAGCAAAATAAAACAAAACAAGACCACACAACAACAAAACTCCCACAAACCCTATATTCTGCCAGCTAATTTTATGAGATATCTTTAAGGGAACTAGTTTAATGTTTAAATTTTTTCTGTATTATGACTATATTACTTAAGTTGCCTTCTATGTACCCACAATTCCATGAAAAAGAAACTCTGACATTTCCATGTGTGGTGGTTTGAATGCACCATGCTCCCTCTAACCTCATGTGTTTTGAATACTTGGTTCCCAACTAGTGCAATTTGGGAACATTGTGGGGCCTTTGAAAGGCATAGGCTTAGTGGAGGAGCTGTGTTGCTGGGGATAGGCTTTAGGGTCATGTTGACAAGCTCCAAGCCCGGACCACAGACGACTTCCTTCCTGCTGCTGTGGACTCTGATGCTCTCCTGATTGTCTGCTCTTGTTATACTTTCCCTGCCATGATGAAACATCTCCTTGAAGCTGTAAGCCCAAATCAGCTCTTCCCTGTCATAAGCTACTTGTGGTCAGGTGTCTGAGCAATCAGAAGGTAAGTGCTACCCCCTCTTTAGGGACCGGTAGCTAAAGTACAATTCTTTCAGAGACTGCAGAGAAGACCTTCGATTTCTCTGTGTGGTGATGCTTCTGGGGAAGAGTCTATCACAGTCATCCAAACCCAGCTAGAATGGAAGAGCCAGGTGAGAGCAGGGCTCTCAGTGCACTGACAGGCTCTATCTGCTGCCTACTGTGTCCATTTGGCAGAACCTGGTAGGTTATGGCTCCATATGTGCTTGTGTTCCACTCTAAGTCTTACTTCATCTTGTTATCAATACCACCTTCCAGGCTGGAGAGCTGGCTTAGTGGTTAAGGCACTTGCCTGCCAAGCCCAAGGACCTAGGTTCAATTCCCCATAACAAATATAAGACAGATGCACATGGTGATACATACATCTGGAGTTTGTTTGCAGTGACTAGAGGCCCTGGCATGCCCATTCTCTCTCTCTGTCTCTCTTTCTTTCTACTAAATAAATAAATAAAAATAAAAATAATATATTTTAAAAACCACCTTCCCAGGAGAGTTGCACCTTCCACAAATCCTGATGGTACTGTCAATGGGCTTGCAAGCTATGTTTGGTGGAAGCTTGCAGAGTTAAGCTCTATAGGCTTATTGGAGCTAATTGTACACAGACACCTTCTGTATGTGCTGTCCAAAGTCCCATGCCAGGCATGGGACAATATTTAAATAAATTCTTTGACAACATGATTATTGAAGATTAAAAAGTAATTAAGGAGGACTGGAGAGATTGCTTAGTGGTTAAGGTGCTTTCCTGCGAAGCCTAAAGACCCAGGTTCAATTCTCCAGGTTCCACATCAGCCAGATGCACATTGTGGCACATGCATCTGAGTTTGTTTGCCATGGCTAGAAGCCCTGGCATGCCCATTCTCTCTCTCTCTCTCTCCCTCTGCCCTTCTGTCTCGAATGAATGAATGAATAAATAAATAAATGTAAATAAAAAGATAAACCATCCCTAACACTTCAGCCAAGGCCCAAGTGAAACCTCAGAAGAACTGGGAAGATGAGCAAGAATGCTGCTTCCATGGTGAACCTGACAATCAGGGCCATGGTGGAGACAGATTGTGATGATACTCAACACATACAAAGCAGAGATTCAGATACTCCTAAGAGCTCATCACTGAAGTAGACTTAAAACTCAACCACCAAGGCTCAGAGAATTTTGTGGAAGAGAGGGTAGAAAGATTATAAGAGCCACAGGTTGGGACATCATGCCCAGAGGCATTGCCTTCCCCCAAAACCTGACTGCTGCTCTCACAATGCATAATCCATAACCCCATGAAGAGCACCAGCAACCCCACTGAGGAGGGCCCCCAGCAGAACAGGGCCAGGGATGAGGGCAAGGATGGTACCAACATGTAATATATCCATACTAAGTATGTTCTTAATAAAATATAAGTAATTAAAGCAACTGTTCATGGTAATCAGTGCATCAGAAGCACTGAAACATGGTGCCTTCTTTAAGGCATAGGATTGTGTGGTAAGAACTCACAACCACCTGGTGTTCAGAGTATGTGAGAAGATCAAGCCCTCTCCCTCCCAGGGCACTGAATAATGTCATTTGGGTCTTTAATTATGGCAAAACAGCCTCACCGCCTGCTCAATCCCATTAATTTTGAGGTTGTAACCCATGTCCAGAGCTGTTTCTGTGTGACCTTAAGGTTACTTGAGTTTCCCATTTGTGTTTCAGTAAATAATTGTGATTGGTAATTTCCCACTGGAACTCTTCGAGTATGGCAATTACATGAAATTTGCTTGGCTGTTTCATGCATGCTCAGAGGTAGAAATCAGCACATAAGGCATTTGGAATGATAATTTCCAAGATAGGTCTGTGCCCCTCAATAGCTCTGTGTTTCTTCTTTGCTTCATCAATATTCCCATTGTCAATTTAAACTGCACGAATTCAGGAAGGTAGTAAAAAGGAGAGTGTATTCTTTAAGCTCTAGAGAAGAGATTCTCCTCTTCTTTCCCACTGAGATGTAGCCATACACTTTCTTTGTGTTTAAAAGCTAATGCTTGAGGCAATAGTTTATTGTTTGACAGTTTAGGGTTGAAAAATATTGATATTCTAAGTTAAAGTATGCTGCAGTTGTCTAGGATACAGACTAGATTTTAAAATGAATTAAGTAAAGTGTTATGTTTGAGGCTCCATTTAGAAGAGTATTCACATTCTCAGCAGCTCTTAAGGCAATACATGATCAATAATGATATACTGTTTGGTTCCTTTAAAAACCAAGCCCTCTGTGGAGGGAGTACACAGTTTTCTGAGAAATCAATGGATATTAATTTTACAGAACCACAAGTCAAATTTTTATCAAGTGGAGAGAAATAAAAATCTTCATGCATCATCTTCATGGAAGCAGGGTGTTTAATTATGTTGCCTATTTTATTACCACATAGCAATTCCAAAAGGTACTGTACTCTTGAATATGAATAGCATTGCAGAGTTCCATAGTGACTAAACTATAAACTGATGTTCTAAAGTCTGATAACTTAGGGAATAACAAAACATGAGGGCTGGAGAGATGGCTTAGCAGTTAAGGCATTGGCCTGTAAAGCCAAAGGACCCAGGTTCAACCCCAGGACCCATTTAAGCCAGATGCACAAGGTGGCGCATGCATCGGGAGTTTGTTTACATTGGCTAGAGGCTCTGGTGCACCCATTTTCTCTTTCTCTCTACCCTTTCCTCTCCAATAAATAAATAAATAAAAGTGTTTGAAAAACTGTCAAATTTTCAGTATGTAACTTAAGAACCTGGGCCAGACTAAGACACGGAGCAGGTCCTTTCATATCCCTGAACTTGGGTATCCTCATTTACAAACTACAAAGCCCAATGTTTTACTCAGGTCATGACTTCTCATGGGTTTGGAGAACAGAAAGAATTAATTCAGGAAGCTTTTGTACACATAGATTCCTGTCAAAATTCCATTAAAATTAAGGGCCGATCAGTGAGTAAAAGTTGTTAGAGCTCATGGACAGATTATTAGTGAGAAAGATGTCTTTCTTGTCCTGCCAGGCATGTGTTCTGTGAGTTCTTTTAAATCTTTCTGAGTCTGTGTTCTGAAAAGCTTTGCAAAGAAGGGAACAAAATGATGGAAGAGCTCTTTAGGAGTCATTCACAAAGGAGGGAGTAAAGGGGGAAGAACCAGGAGGAGGGAGCCTTGGCTGCATTCTCAGAAGCCCCTGACATGAGCACTCCAGAGGCATGGTAAGGGGAGGGGAGATGTGAGAAGCCACAGCTGTGAGCCAGCTGAGAGGCAGCATCCACCCCAGAATATGTGGTGGAGAGGGAATGCTTTTTTTTGTCATTAAAGGCTCTCCCTCTAACCCAAGTGTTAAATATATATATAATAAATTACCCTGAAAGTCACTTCTCTTTGTATCTTTGTTATGACACAGTGGACTTTGCCTTAAAGCTAGTTACACACACACACACACACACACACACACACACACACACACACCATGCACACACTTCATTTCTGTAGGAGTAGCATTTTACATCACAGGATAGACTACAAGAAACAGTTTATATGAAAATGAAAATGGTAACTTGACCTAAATGGCTATGAGAACTAAGATATTGCCTCTCCTTTTTCCTGTTGCCTCCCTATTTCCCATTTCCTATCAATATCAGGTTTGTTCTCCGATTGAATGTCTAGGGCCAGCAGGGTAAAATGCTGCCACCCAAAATATATTTTACTCTTTTAATTATGTAAATTTCAGATCATAATATGTAACAATTTATCAAGGAAAAATTAGAGTGGTTTTTTCTCAGAGTTTTATTCTCCTCAAAGCTAAATATCTTATGTTTGGGACCTTTTTTCCACTTTATACCTATCTGACAGCTTTCATTGCAACCACTGTCTAGTAACTAGTTTTTGCTTTCTGCTTATTATTTGCGATGGAAGTCAGATATCTGCCCTAATCACCATGGATTCATAATACCTGGCCCATAAGTTTGAATAACCATTGATGCAGCCTTGGAAATCCCTGAAACTTTGAGACCTGCCTAATGTGCTAGTCCACTGTTTCTTAAATGTATTTATGCATAGGTAACTCTTCTCTGTACCCCTCCCCCAAGACCCAGGTCTGGAATTTATTTGGGGAAATACTATCTTAGAGCAAGAAAAGACAATAAAGCAGACATTAAAATTTGTAGCCTTGACGCAGGTAGTGACCACATTGGTCATTCATTCATTACTCTTCCCCCATCACTCCTCTACCATCCTCTACGTGCTCAGTTACATGGGCATCTCTTGTTTCTGTCTTGATTTGGAAAAGGTGAGGTAATGTAAGTATCCAGGGGCAAGACAACAGGCTGAAGAGGCTTTTCCATTCCACCTGCTTCTACACCTTGAGTGTTCAAGTAGTAGGTGCATCCCCAGTGGGGGACTGATTCTGCCCCCACAACTCCTCCCATTGTCTCAGTTTTCCCCAGGCCCCAGTAGTATGTTTCTTTCCTTCTCCTATCAGATCTTGCTTTTCAGATTGGTAATGGCTGCCCAGTACTATTCTTGGGATCTTTAACTTTGTACATTTTCTTGTTCACATTCATACCTTTGCAAAGAGTCTTTTTGTTTCCATCTCTCCAGAAGTCCCAAGGGAACATGATTTCTGTTTTCTGTGAATCCTCTGACTGCCTTGTCAGTGATTTTCTCAGTCCAGAATATACCACCCACAGGAATCAGAGAGCCTGCCTGACTGTTAGGACCTCACATAGTGCTTTTGTTGTTTTGATAGAAGTTTTATGAATTCTCCAAGATTCACTCACATTAATGCCAATTAGTACAATGATCAGTTACAGAATCAAAGCAAAGTACTCTTCTGAGCATCTATTTTTCTAGCTGACAGTTGGGAGATAAATTACATACTAGATAGTTTTAATATATTCCTCTTAAAAGAGATAGTGTTTCAAAGAAACTGCAAACTTATTCCTCAGGGCCATCAATCCTCATCTCAGTATAGTTCCAGACATGGTAGGCAGTCATTGCACATTAATCCAATTCATCTATTCATTTAGATGATGGCCACAGCTGCTAACAGGGATGAAGTGGGAGCCCTATCCATTAGCTTTAGGCTGAAGGGTGACATTTGGCAGTGGCGTGGAGGAAGGCAATGAGGCATTTGTGAAAAGAAACCACCAATCCCCAGGTATCACATTTAGCACCCTTCAGTGGCATGAAAACCAGACTAGCATATTCATTATTTATTATCACATGTCTGGCAACAATTAGGATCTTTTCAGCAGTGGCAGAACAATACCTAATACTACTTAATAGCTATGTCCTATAGGGTAGCATCATATGACATGTTGATTGGCTAACTAGCTTTAAGTATTTATTTGCCTTATGAACTAATAGAAAATAAAATACCTTAAGATTCATGGACAGAAAACTTCTCATTCTGATGGTAAAGTTAAAGACACTTGGAGAGAATCCTCATGGATCCTATGAACCATGGGTGGGTTACAACAAGGGAATGACAGATATAGACTTGTCCCCACAAGCAAGTCTCCAAACTGGCCAAGTAGGTATTAACCTGCTCTGTAGCACCTCAGGGAGCCTCCAATAACATCAATAAATACTTGAGTATTGGCTAGAATTATTCTTTCCCATTGAAGACTTTTAGAACAAGAAGCCAACCCAAACCCTGCTCTTGTTTCAGCCTTCTTTGCTCATCCCTTTGTCCTAAGCTGTAGCCTATTTCTTTCTTGGCAGTTTCCATCAGCTTGGAAATTATTTTTCAGGATAAATCAATTGTTTTTTAGTTGGGTGGGTCTTTGATTGTGTACCTCTGTGGTACTTGTTCATATGATTTTAGGCTAAACCTGTTCAGGCAGATGAACTTGTGATGAAAATAATGATAGCTCACTTTTCCTGATCCAGCTTTTAACTTTTGATTTTCAATAATTATTTATTTATGTGGTCATCGTTTAACAGTATTAGTTTCTTGAAAGATTTTCTCTAACCTCTGTTTTGTCCTGGTAGCTCATGACTTTCTGGATGACAGAGTGGAAACATACCAGGAAAAGCTCCAATCCATTTTATAATCTCCTCTTGAAAAGTGCTATCAAAATACACAAGGGCCGTTAACAGATACAATAGACAACCTACTGAATGAGAGAAAATCTTCATCGGCCATACCTCTGACTGACAAAGGTTTAATATCTAGAATCTATAAAGAACTCAAGAATCTAAACAATAAGACGTCAAGCACCCCACTCCAAAAATAGGGCTGGGGGTTCAACAGAGAGTTCTCAAAGGATGAAATACAGATGGCTATTAAACACCTAAAGAGATGTTCAACATCTCTACTCATCAGGGAAAGACAAATTAAAACTATCATGAGGCTCCATTTCACTCTAGTTAGAATGGCAACTGTCGAAATATAAAATGACGGCACACACTGGTGGGAGTGTGGGGAAAGAAGAACCCTCACCCAGTGCTGGTGGGAGTGCACACTTATACAGCCACTAGGGGAGTCAGTGTGGAGACTCCCCAAGAGTCTGAAAATAGAACCACCATTACATCCAGCTGTACTTCTTTGAGCACATATCCTAACGTCTCTACTATATAGCCCAGAGACACTTGCTCAGCCATTTTTATAGCAGTTCTGTTTACAAGAGCCAGGAACTGAAAAAAGCCCAGACGCGCATCAACAAATGAATGGTTAATGAAGATGTGGTATATATACACAATAGAATTCAACTCAGGAGTAGGGAAAAATGAAACAATCTAATTCACAGGAAAAATGGAGGGACTTGGGGGTGGGGGAGCAAACATGCCGAGTGAGGTCACACAGTGTCAGAAAGACAAACACTGCATGACCTCTCTCATATGCAGTTCCTAACCTGGTTCAGTGTCAGTTAATTTTAAACCATAATAAATGTCTACAATATGGACATGGCATCTGAATGAAGATAGATAAAAGGGGAAATAGTGAGGGAAGGGAGGAAGAGCTGCTGGACAACAAGTCAATGATCAGCAAAAAGAAAGGAAGAAAGGTGTGGAAAGATCTAGAAGGATAGAGGAAAGGGAATTGAAGAAATAAAACATGAATCAGTACATGAAAACCTTCCTCAGGATACCCTCACTAAGGGGAAGGGGAACCTGAATTGAAGTGCTCCATATACAGTGGAGAAAGCATTGCTCTAAAATCATGAATACTGGCTAGTAGTTCCCAGGATTGTTACTGGGTTCCCCCTACAGTGAGCTGTTGGTCAAGGAGACATGGGGTCCCCAAGATAATATAGGCTATTTCCAAAACACTTGGTTACCTTATTGCTGAAGACATCACAGCCTACAACCACAAGACATCAAGTGATCATGCTGGAACTGAGAGAAAATACAGTTTCCTCCTGGCTAGTCATAGTGCTGGAAAGTGCTGTAACAGTGGCTGGAGAAAAACAGTTGCCAACTAATTGATTAATCAGGAGATCCTGTAAATTACAAAATCAACCAGCCAAGAAAGAAAGTATATATACTTGTACAATAGTGGCACCCAGCTGATGTAGGTAACCTACTGCTCATGGATTAGACATGAGACCTGCTTAATGGGAGTGAACCCATATCTGGTGTCAGGAATACTACCCTCATGGCTCACCTGAAAACCAATTCCAGGGAAATGGCAACAGACACTGTGGTCACTCAAACCTTATCAAAACAGAGATGCAGAGTCTACCAAGAAAGTAACACTAAATCAGATCTCTATCATGCCCACCAAGGCTCAGAGAGTAGGGGCGGAAAGATTGTAAGAGTCTCAGGGTGGTGAGAATAACCTGAGACACCATGTTTCCCCCATCCCCACAGAGACTAAGCCTCTTGGTCTCCACAGTGAATACCAATAACTCTGCCAAAAACCCTCAGCAGAATTTGGGTGGGAAGGTAGGGGATTATGCATGCAACCTTTCTATAAAAATAGTCAATAAATTTTAAAAAATACACAAGGTATTCCTCAGTGTTGAGTTACTTAGGCTAACATCACATCTCTGGACAGTGACAGACAAGGGTAAGTTTTATCCATTCTCGTCCTGAGTGGCCAGTTACTCCTGAGTAAGTTTAGGGTATCAGCCATCTCCATCCTTACCTCACATTTTGAGACTTCAGCTCCACTTTATCTCTTCTGCGTTGTCTATTTTCACCTCAGGAAGTCTTTGAACAGTTTAGCATGTATAACCAGAGAATCTCAGAGCCCTTACTTCTAGTCATAGTACCTCTGCTTTGCATGAATCAATAGCCAATTCTCATGGTTTTCCCAGGGCAGACTATGATGTCTGCCACTCTTTCTAGTTGAAAGTAGATTTGCATCTCCTATCTATTATGATCTCAAAGATTCTTGCAACAAACTTGGGACAGAGTAGGAAGTTAGGGTTCTCTGTGTTTAATACCCTGGTTTGTGTGCTTAAAACAGCAATCTAGTTGGGCAGCCAAATCTAGACAGTGTCTTGCTCCAGCACCATGTTAATGACTGTCTGGAACAGTATAATCCAAAGGAGTTTAGCTATCCTGACCTTGCATAGCACGTCTCACTGGTCCATGATTGCCTCATCCCTTCGTGCCCTCATACCAGTGCTGTGGAGCTGATCATCTGAGACAAGGCCCTAGGAGGATGAGAAGAGCCAGCCCAGACTGGAGCTCACTCGGGGAAATGACAGTGAAGCATAGCAGAGCGAGTTGCTTGGCTGTACAGCAAAGACTGTAGAGTAAGATCTGGGGTTAAGAGTGTTTCCAGAAGGAAGGAATCCATTTCCATCTGGTGGTGGAGGAGGTAGAAAGATACCAAAGGATACAGCAGAATCAAAGGAATAGTCTGGAAGATGGAAGGTATGATTAGTCCCACCACACCCCGCTTCCCTTTTTCTGCAAACCATTGTAAATGATAGTTTCTGAAACCTAATGCCAGATGCAGCTTTTTTTGTGAACTGGATTCACTGTGGTAGAAAGAGTTGAATCGATTTCTATGCCTGGCTGAGCTCCTGAGTTTCGTAGTCTTCATGTATCATAATATTTAATAGAAGAGAAACCATTGTCTCTAATTCTCATTCCAATTTGCTCCTGTTAGAGAATGTTATTTTTACAGTGCTGTAGACATTCCAAATTTGGAATTTCCCAACTTCCATCAGGATAAGTCACATCTTTAATGTTTCTTAAATATAGTGGTGATGCATTTAATTATATTATACACAATTAGTAAACAACCATTTCATGATCAGGTGATTAAGACAGATTTGCAAGGTGTGGTGTTTATTAGTATATTTTCAGACCCAAGTAAGACAGTGTGCTGACTCTTGAGGTTGAAGGAAAAAACAGCCCTGAGAAGGTGACACGACAGGGTTGACGGCGGGTGTTTAAGTCTCAACACAATATTGTTGGATGATTTCTGATGATCCTGATTAGTCCCCTGAAGGGCTAGCTGAAAGATAAACATCTAAATAAACTCTCCTTCTTCTTTTGCCACCATTTACACAGCTTTCTTACTGTTCCTCGTCCACTCTCGGCATTTTCCTTTATTACATTTTAGTTGTCTTGTCAATTGCAAGAGAAGCTGACCAGAAAGAAGGCCAGCACGTTAGAGATGGCTGTGAAGAGAGGGCTGGGGTGGAGAGGAAAGATGGGGACTGGAGAAGCAGAAAGCAAGATGCATCTTTCTGTTGGCCCTTTGGCTAAAAGCCAGGGCATTACACTGCTCTGCTGCCGTCACAGTGTGAGAGTTCCCTGGTGACTATGTGCCTTACACAGTTCAGAACATGGCACTTAAGTTGTGCAGGCTGTTTTGTTTGTGAACAAGAACTGCCATTTCCAATGTATTTTAAATTTTTTACTCATTTTCTATTTGTATGTCCCTCTTTACATATGTTCTTTCCTGTTTTTAGACACATACCCTTGATATCACATGGATACTACAAGGATGGTATATGAAACTATCCTTGATTCCAGATGTTAAATCTATATCAGGATATTTCTCTTTAATAGGCAGGCTATTGAGCCAAAGACTAGCTGGCAGAGATATCAGTTGGACCTTCTTAATAACTCCTGGGAGTCTAGTCATTTACAAGACCATCACCAATGTGTAATTTCTTTTTCTCCATGTTTGAGAATTATATATGCTCTTAGTAATTTGCTTCAGATAAAGGATTGCTATTGTTCCATAAAAATTTAATTTACAGGGAATAAGAGAGGGTAAACCTAAAAATCCATGATTTCTTATGTACCTTCTCCCCATCTCCAATTCTCTCTGTAAGTTGCCTTTCTTTTTCCCTTGTGAATGAAAGGATGGCATTGTCTTAGTTTCCATATCCCAAGACTCAGCTCTCAGAACAATTTCAATACCTTTCAGAAACTTCAGGAACTCCCATTACCTATGACATATTTTTGATATTATGCTGACTCCTTGATTATTTTGGAATCTATGCATTTTCGCCTTTTCCTGCTTTTTTTTCTATCCTTCTTCTTTTTTTTGATCCCTAGGATAAACCTTTTTCTCCCCTAAGTCATTGCTCTGTGTTTGCTCATATATGCATCATCTTCATTTCCTACTGCCAATGACCTTATGGTTAAATTACTATATACTGTTCACTGACAGGGATTGTGTATGTGTGTGTATATATATATATATATATATATATATATATATATATATATACACACACACACATATATATATATATATATATACTCATTTTGTCACCTCAGTATCTTTTCCTTTCAGGGACTACCTTCCAAATCAGGCTATCCCATTGTCTCTCCTCTTATAGAACCCAGGTCTGGCTGGCCAAAATATCCAAAATAATCTATCATTTAAGTCCAAATCCTGACAGGTTCAGATGTGAGTATATGCAAAAGGAAGTTTTCTAGGAAAGTAGTTCTTTCATGGACTTTCTTGGAATGTTAGATGTGAACAGCATTAGACTGAGGACTTTATTTGCGACAACATGCAGTTTGCCTAAAAATGAAGTCAGTGTAGACAAAAACGGATACAAGTTACATAGAAAAGTGGTTTGAGTGCCTGGGCGATGTGAATAAATACCTCTTTACTCCAGATAGGGCACTATGACCGACTGTGGGAAAAGAAAACAAAAAACAAAAACAAAAAAACCACTCTCATACAGGTTTTCATCTACCTTGGTGAAGCAGTGACTTTGCTGACGTCACTTCCGGGCAGTAGGGTGACTCCAAGCAAGCTGCACCACTGAAAGGCCCACCCCAGAATGGGTGGCAACTCACCAAAACTGTGTCCCTGGAGGAAGCTCCATCACAGGCAAGCTCTGCTCCCTGGCAATTGTTTCCTTCTTTGATACCAGTTTACAGAGGGCCTCTTGGGTCTTCTAACTTTCTGAGCTTCCTGAGCCAGCTAAGCTTCATTTGCTTCCTGAGTCTTTTATCAGCCCTCTTTCCTCTATGAGAGAATATTTCCATTCAAAGAAAAAAAGATGCAGGGCTAGAAAAATGGCTTAGCAGTTAAGGTGATTGCCTGCAAAGCCTAAGGACCCATGTTTGACTCTCCAGATCCCACATAAGCCAGACACACAAGATGATGCAAGGTAACACATGTGCACAAGGTGATGCACATGTCTGGAGTTCCTCTCTCTCATACAAAAAGGTTTATAACAAGAAACCATCCCAGAGCTTGGGTTTAGGTTTGGGATGCATTAAGTCCTCGAGATGTTTATACCCAGGCTTCTAACCCTTACAGGTTTGTGGGACAGTAAGTTCCCTTTCTGAATAGGCAAGTTTGAACTGAGTTTCTGTCACAGTATCTGAAATATTTCTCCCTAAAATACCAACACAAAATGCCTGTTGTAAGCATCAAGAATGTTAACTTAAGTAAGTGAAAATCTCATCTGTGACTAGAAGAATAATGTCACAAATATAAATTAATAAATTGTGATTGAGAAAGGCTAGATCCTGGTCACATGGAAGGTAAGGACACGAAACCAGAATGTTTCTAGTTGTATCATATCCTGCTGCTCTTGCAGGTGCTCAGAAATTGCTGCATTGAAGAAGCCCCCAGCACTGCCTGTTCCTTGTCATGATGCCCCAATACTACTTCTATTTCTATATTTAAAAAAAACCGGTGTGTGTTGGTGCATGCCTTTAATCCTAGCACTAGGGAGGCAGAGGCAGGAGGATTGCCATGAGTTCGAGGCCACCCTGAAATTACATAGTGAATTCCAAGTCAGCTTGGGCTAGAGTGAGACCCTACCTCAGACGGGGTGGGGGTACAAACTCATCGGCTCTGTTTTCCTCAGGCCACTATATTACCTCCAATCTGGTTTTGTGAGGTAGGGTTGGGGGCTGCTCTTTGCTTAATAATTCCTTCCCAAATATGAAGGAAAATCCTTCCCTTAGCTTAGACACCATTCCTGATAGCAGAGTATAATTTACCAGTTGTGTTTACTTGGCGGAACTCATCACCTTCAAGCCCAGACCCTCCCTACTTGGCCCCCAGCCTGACGACAAGGGCAGAGGCCAGGCCAGGCTTCTCAACTTCTCCAGGCATGTCCATCCCTTAGAGCCAAGGCCTGGGGGGAGGAGGGGGATACAATTTCTAGTTCCTTTAGTCTAATACTCACTTCCCCAAACATTGTTTCCTATCCCAGAAACAGCCTACTCTCAAGAGGGTGAATAGTATAAGGAAAGTCCTTGCTACCCATAAGAATATGGGCTGGTTCACTGGCCCCCAAAGACAGTAACTCAGAACACAGGGATCAACAATATTGTCTGCCTTCAATAAAATCTTTCATAGGATCCAACCAGTCTAATCCTGCTGAGATGTTCTTCCAGCAGGACATGAAGATCACTCCTTAATCCCTTGGCTCTGAGCCACCTCTAAGCACTGCCTAGAATTCAGTTCAAATTCTCATTCTATTGCTAAGTAACTGTCATCTTCCAAAAGCAACTTCTCCACTTGGAGCCTTGTTTTCCTCAAATCAAAATGGAGACAGAGATAATACCCACCTCAGACATGCAGAAAGATGAGCTAAGACATTACACATAGACATCAGTTTATTCACAGCCTAGTTTGTAATCTCTTGATATTGTTTATCTCTGCTATTGGCTTTTGCATTCTCATTGCCTCAGAGTTTTTTCTCCTCCTCCTCCTTCCCCTCCTCCTTCTTCTTTTGCTACAAAAGAAATGCCCAAACCTCCCTAAAAACAAGACAATTGCATAGTGCAAGATTCAACTTGCCTGATAAAACATAGGTATCCTAACCCTTAAAAGGGAAAGAGCACTAATGTTTATAAAAACAAACCTCTAATTAGGATCAATGGCTCACATTGCCCAGAACCCTTGGCATCTAGGCTAAAACTATCTGTATTTTGGTCAAGCAGTTCTTCAAAGTTTACCAAAGGAAACTGGGTAGGAACTTGCTTTAGTTATGTGAGGGTGAAGAGTTCTTCTAATAGTTGTTCCGAATCAAGACAACTACCTTCTGCAAAGATTGAAGCAATCTTCTGCCACTTTAGAGACTGATTGTTTCTTGCAATTTGTAAGGCATTTTCTCTGTCTATTCCAGTTTGAAGTCTTGCTAAGCCTCTCTGTCCCATCATACTTACATCATTGATGGTGTGATAACACACTCAGAAACAGTCCTCTGTTGTTGGGAGGATGGAGATAGTGTTATGGATGAGCATGCTAACCATTCACTGACTCAGAGCTTCATGAGGTGCTGGGCTTGCAGCTTATAGGTATAGAGCAGGCACCATCTATGAACCTCTGATTCTTACAGTCAACTAGTAGGTAAATGGTTAATCAGTAAACATGTACGTAGGAAGTACTGTAAACTACACTTACAGGGTGCTGTAATGGAGTATAAAAGCATGCTGGGGTGAGTGTTTTAATATAGCAATCAAGGAAAATTTTTCTGAGTACACCTTTAAGTAAATTAGTCCCTGAAAAATTAGAAGGAGCCAGTGATACTGGCATTTTGAAGTGTCTTTTTTTTTTTTTTTTTAGGTAGGGTCTTATTGTAGCCCAGGCTGACTTAGAACTCACTATGTAGTCTCAGGGTGTCCTTGAACTCATGGCAATCCTCCTTCTTCTGCCTCCCAAATGCTGGGATTAAAAGTATGTGCCACAAACAAAAAGTCCAGAACTGGTGTCTTTGAGAGCACCAGAGCTTTTTTTTGGCTCTTGGTTAGTTTTTAATCTAGGAGTTAGGGTGCCAGAAAATAATAGCCACACAAAACTCCCACTGAATCAATGGCATTCAGAAACTTGTCTTATGAATTCAAGAACTGAAATCCATAGACTACAGGATAAGGCTTAGAAAGATTTTATTTTAGTAGATCATAGATAGAACTTCAGGAAGGCAGCACTTTTGCCCAAGGAGGTAAGAGGGGGTTTCCAGAAATGGAAAACTTACCCTGAGATCTTTGAGAGTGTCTTTGATGTGAGCCCCCTGGACAGACAGCTAGACTTGTCAGTTTGCTCCTGATGCCAGGTGTCTGGGTGGTATTAGTTTTCTGGAAAAGGGCCAATCTTTCCAGAAATTGCAATTGTCCTGGAAGCGCCTTTTCTGAAGGGTGGAAGAACTCCCCCAGGTGACAGAGATTAACAAAAGGCCATGCCTTTCTGACATTTCTGACCTGTAGCAAAGGAGAATGACCTAATTCTCCCACTACAGGCTCCAAGACAGTCCTCCCTTTAGCTAAGAGAAAGCGATCTACTTTAGGGGGCCTGTTACTCTTGAACTGCCTCACCAGGAAGAGAGAAAGAATAATGTCTTCTCAGATGTGGAAAAGACTCAGTGTTTTGCAGAAAAGCCAGATATACAGAGAAGGAGGAGACTGGCAGGAAGGTAGGCATTCCTCTGGATGATGGTATTTTTTTTTTTTTAAAAAATTGCAATTAGAAGCCATTGTGAATTTTTACACAATTCAGATACTTAATCAGAGTATTGTTTTCAAAAGATTAGTATAGATTCTATATGGAGAAAAAGATTATAGAGAGAAAACTTGTAAAGAAGGAAGAGGAATTAAGAAGCTTATGGAAGTAGCTGGGCTGGGTTCTGTTATGAGATATACTGGGGAGGCAAAAGAAACAGTTCATAAGACATTTTGTCCAGAGCAAGGGAAGAGATAAGAAATAACTCCTAACTGGTTTATGCCACTGGTTCAGTGCTCACATGATTTATTGAGCTGGATAAAACTGGAGATGAACTGTTGTTGAAGAAAGGGTATGATAATCAGACTTCAGCTTTAAATTTTGAATGCACAAGACCAAGAGGTCTACATACAAATGCCACATAAGAAAGTGATTGTTCTCAATACGTTGATGAGTTTTGAGTCTCCCCAGTAGTTACTGTTGTCTCACAGAGTAGCTTCTTGCACCATATGTGAGAGCAGCACTAATGTACTTCTGAGTGCCTAGTGCTGAATGAGGCATGTTCATCATGCCCTCCAGCGCTTCTGGAGCAGGATAGAAGAGGGAGCAGAAGGAGGATGGGGAGGAGTACTTTAGGACACTATCATCTGAACATGTAGTGGTCATTACTTCATGTCCTCGCAGTGGTTGTCACTACCTCCACAAGGACCCTGTGATATTGAGCTCATCAACATTTTGACATGGATGATGGAGGTAGGAAAAGAAAAAAAGGCACCAGAACAGAAGAGGCACTAATTGTAAAGAAGTGGAAGGGAGGAGTGTGGGGAAGAAGGTATCAGGAGGGGACTATGATCAAATGGCATTATGTTTAAGTGCGAAAATTATGAATGTTCCAGGGAAGAAGTCAGAGCCTTAGGAAGTTGTAAGCAGAGCCAAGTGGTTGATTGTGGGTCCCTAGGTCCTCAGGGCTGGCCGTGGTTCCCTGAAGGCGTCCAGGCTACTGTGGTGAACACCATGACAAAAGATTTCACTTTTGGGAGACAGTCTCTGTGAACAGCTCAGCTTAATTAACAGGGAAATGGGTTTATAAGCAGTTGAGGGTCCTAAGGGGATTGGATTATAATGTTGCTTCCTGATGCCTAATCAGCATATGGGGACAAACATTCTAGCATGTAAGTAATGGTAGGGTACAGGGGGATGGGCTGTGCAAAGGTTGCAGGCTGATACCATATAAGGAGCTTCCTCGGCAACTGGCCAGAGGTCACAGGGCGAAACCTAAGTTCAGGTGTGCCAGGCTTAGAGAGGGTATGACCTTCCGTAGGCGTAGGGTCCATAGCTTTGCCTGGCAGCTCAGGCCCATCTACTGAAGGCTCCAGGCTGTGCCTGGCAGTGCCCAACAGTTGATTACAGTGGAAGTGCACAAGACCAGGATGCTGACAGAAATACAGACAGCAAATGCTGTGCATGTAAAGCTTCTGGCAGGAATCAGACTTGAGTCCATTTGTGTTGTATTCTGGGGGGAGGGGAACTTGTCTGTATTTTGCCTACATCCTGAATATTTGAGTGAGACTGAATTTAAAATGACCAGACTGGTCTAGAGATTGCTCAATGGTGAAAATACTTGCCTGCAAAGAACCCAGGTTTGATTCCCCAGTACCCATGTAAAGCCAGATACACAAGGTGGCACCTGCATCTGGAGTTCATATGTAGTGGCTAGAAGCCCTGGCATGCCTACTCTCTCTCTGCCTCCTTCTTTCTGCCACACTCTGTCAAATAATAAATAAGTAAAATGATAGACTAATTAATTTTCTATAGAAAATTTCAAGACAGCACAACATTCAGGCTGTGGCTTCATTGTTGCCAGTTGCTTTTAGCCAGGTTTAAAGCAAAGATGGGACATAAAACTTGAGAAAAATGTACAGTTTAGCTATTGAAATGGATGTCATTATTGTTAAATAAGTCAGCTCCACTAAAAGGAAGCCAAGTAGTATGTACTGGGATAATAAACAGGGTGCACTGAGGTCATTTCAGAAAATAGCAAGACTCCACCCATCGTAGACTGCAAGGCATGGCACTGCAAACACATTCGAAAGACTTTCCTCTAAGAAGAATGTGCTCCAGGGGTGTCCTGCTCAAGCAAAGCTTGCATTCCCAGGCTCACCATCCACATATTCAGAGTTATTATAGTAGTAGTTGGCATCACAAGTTGACACTGTCTACATGGTGTTGATTTGGAGGTGTATAGAATCCCAGAATGAGAGGTTCATAGAGGTTTACACTCAGAATTTTAAGGGATGTCTATGAGACCAGGAAATATATAGCATGATTCAATGACCTGAGATGATCCCTTGAGAGTGAGCCTTGATGCATGACACTGTGAATAAAGCTTAAAGCAGCACTGAAAAGCTTAGCATGTTGAAGGTGTTTGGAATGTAGAGTTCCTGCTGAGGAAACACGAAGGAATGTGTGCATCAGATCTAGAGTGTGCTGCAAATGGCAAGGCCTTGGTGGCAGGGCTGTCTAAGCCTAACAGCTCTCAGATAAAGCCACCAATAGTCCCACATACTGGATAGGAGCTATAGGATCCAATTTCTGCCCTTCTGGGTCTTAGTCTTGGTTTGATTCAATTTTTCCTTAAGATGCTATCATTTCTCCATTTTGGAATGGGAATTTTTTTTTTCTGTACCACTGTATGGGAAACACATAACTTTCTTTTATTTTGGGGGTTTCACAGTTAAGAATTTGCCTTAAACCTCAGAATAGATTTTGAAATATGGATTTTTGAAAAAATATTGCAATTATTTAGACTGTGGAGACTCTCAAAGTTGGACTTACTTTATTGATTTTATTATTATTTTTGCATTATGAGGTGGCCAGGAATGGAAGGTTATAGTTTGATTCTGAAATGTCCCCCACAGGCTTATATTCTGAGTGCTTATTCTGAAGCTCATAGTGCTATTTTGGAAGACTGTGAAACCTTTGAGAAGCACGGGGGGGGGGGGGGGGGGCGTGTCTACATGGCAGAATTCAGTCAGTATAGATGGATCTTTGCAGAGGAGATCCAAGTACCTGGTTCTGACCAGGCTCTCTGCATCCTTTCCTCCACACTATTAGATGTCTCCAGCACGCCCTCTCCATGAATGCTACTTGTCTTCCCCATCACAATGGACTGAAACCCTCTGAAACCTTGAGCTAAAATATACCTCTGCCCCTAGAGATGCTTTACAAGGTGCTACATCACAGAGGTGCAGAAGGAAATGATACAAAAAACCCACAAACACATTGAAATTGTATGTGCCATAAGAAACTCAAAAAAAAGGCCTAAAGAGATGAGGAAGTCTATTTTTAAAATTTTTAATTTATTAATTTATTTTACAGTGAGAAAGAGGAAGAAAGAGAGGGAGAGAGAGAGAGAATGGGCATGCCCAAGCTCCAACCACTGCAAACGAACTCCAGATGCATGCACCCCCCGTGTGCATCTGGCTTGTGTGGGTCCTTGGGAATCAAACCTGGGTCCTTTGGCTTTGCAGACAAATACCTTAACTCCTAATGCATCCCTCTAACCCAGGAAATCTATTTTTGTGCTAGATGTTTAATGAAGGATAGACAGACATGCATAAGTCTTGGCTAAAGAGGGTTTCAGGTAATGGTGTTATGCTCAGACTCACGGTCCCATGTCATCAGAAGGGTGATGTCGATAGGGGACTTATAGCTTGCATCAGGGGAGAAGGGAGAGAGAAGGTCAAAGAATGACCTTCCTGCTTCTGTGGTGTTCTCAGTGACCTCCACCATAAAAGACTTGGTATGCCAAGGTGTCATACTTTGGGGTGGTATGTTCTGATCCCTGCCGTGGAGATGATGGGTGTCCTTGATGAGAGTCCTTTCAGTAGAGTTAAGGGGGCATATGGAAAGCTGGGTTATGAGTTGATAGAAAAGGAGGAGGAAGAGGTGCATATGTGAAAGACAGTCTCAGGTACTCAGAAAGGGGAAATGTGGAAAGAGAGTGTTCACTGTACAAGAGTATGGGTCTTGGGATGGAGAGATGGCTTAGCGGTTAAGCACTTGCCTGTGAAGCCTAAGGACCCTGGTTCGAGGCTCGGTTCCCCAGGTCCCACGTTAGCCAGATGCACAAGGGGGCGCACGCGTCTGGAGTTCGTTTGCAGAGGCTGGAAGCCCTGGCGTTCCCATTCTCTCTCTCCCTCTATCTGCCTTTCTCTCTGTGTCTGTCACTCTCAAATCAATAAATAAATATTAAAAAAAAAGAGTATGGGTCTTGGAGTATTTGATTTGTGTTAGGTAGGAAGTATCAGACAGTGGTTATTCACTAATAGGAATGAACTGTTTCATCAGTAGGGAAATATAGCAAACAATAACTCAGGAGAATGAGAATGGCCAAAGGTATGAGGTTCTTCAAAAGGTATCAAGGGCTGGAGAGATGGCTTAGGGGTTAAGGTGCTTGCCTGCAAAGCCTAAGAACCCAGGTTTGATTCCTCATGACCCATATAAACCAGATGCACATGATGGCACTTGCATCTGGAGTTCATTTGCAGTGGCTGGGAGGCCCTGGCATGCCCGTTCTCTCTCTGCCTATATTGGTCTCTCTCTTTTACAAAAGGGAACAAGTCCAGAGCAGTGCTTTATAGCCTGGGGGTGGGGCTCATTAGTATCATTGCCTATCATTCAGGCAGACCCCTAGCATCCCCGCAAACAGTAAAATCAAAACAAGCAACACTTTTCAAGTGTTTATGCACATATACACATCCCCCACCACCCAGTTTTAAGTGTTCATGCACATATACACATCCCCCACACCCACTTGCTTGTGAACTAGCAGACGATAACTTTGTGGTTCTCAGATGGTCTCTAAGAGTCTATGTTTCTAGCAGTTTCCATAGACCACTTTGATAGAAGGGTAAAGCATGAGTGGCTGTACTTTCGATAAAAGGAATGGTAATTCTCCAGTTGAAAGAGGAAAGAAGACAGAATAGGTAACTGCAGACGCAGAAAGGGCCAGCTAACTAAGCTGCTAGTTTCTGGTGAACTATGGAAGTGAGGCCCAAGACAAATGAAGAAGAAATTTGAGAAGTGTGTGTTGGGTTTTGGAGGGCATGTAAGGATTTGGGGTGAAATAAAGACCCAACAAAGATCTGAAACTTTGCCTTAGCCTAAAACCAGTCTGTAGTTTGAAGCAGCCTAGGAGCCTTATCTATTTCTGAGGATTAAAAATATATTTTTATTTATTTAAACTTGTGTGTGTCTATAGGTACACCAGGGCCTTTGCCATTGCAAGCAAATGCCAGACACCTGCACCAATTTTGGTGTCTGTCTTATGTGGGTGGCTTGGAGATTGAACCCATGCTGGCAGGCTCTGCAAGCAATTACCTTTGACCATTGAGCCGTCTTACCAGCCTACATTGCTGAGGTTTTACAAACTGAATATGACAGAGGCGGTGAGGGTTAAAGAGGGAAGGGCTTTCAACAACTGTTTTGGTGACCAAGGACTCTAAGCTGAACAAATATAGAGGTGAGGTCATTATTCCTGCCAAATGTGTGTCAGTTGAGATAGACACGTTAATTTTGTGCAGAGACATGTCAAAGTCATTCTGGGGAAGACAACAACAACAAAACATTGGCTTATTATATGAGCTATGCTATTATCTTCAAAAAACTGTGATTCTAATCGAGAAAATGAGAGGTATAAAAGCTGCGGTTTTTCTGTGATCCTGGTATGTTAGGTAAGAATGTATTTAGAGCAGATTTCTCAATAAACTATATACTAAAGAGCACCCAGCATAATAAGAAATGCAGAGATAAACTACTACAATCATCCTTTGAACTGCTGAGTAATGCCATCGTGGGTCCAATCTCCGTCTAGCCATTTTGTTCTCATAGTTACTGCCTCCTGTTGACAAGATGCTGCTGGGTAGGTAAGTTCTCCCTGTTCTAGTCAGGAGGGTGCTGACGGTGACTGCCTCCTTGTCTGTAAAGCAAAAGGGCAAAAGCTTTTCCAGAAAACACTAGAAGATTTCAGTTTGCATGTCATTGACCCGAATTCCATCAGATGTCCATTCTCCAAGGGAAGTAAGTAAATGAGTATCATTTATACTCTCTATGACAAAGGTTGACAAGGGGGGTGTTAGTGTATGTCAGTCCACCTCCAAGATCTCTCTCCTCTAGTACTGGCTGGAGCGTTTTTCTCTGCTTCAGAGCAATCAGTCCATGAGCAGTATCTTGTCATAATAGATGCATGGCAATCAGTCGTCTCCTCTTCCACTAGCTTCCCCTTCTTTCAGCCAGAATGAAGGTCAGAATATGGAATTTTCCTGGAATTATAATTATGCTCCCACTTGGCTCATGCTGTCCAGCTAAGTCAGTCATTGCTTACGGTAAAGAGAAATTGAAGGGCAACAACTGTTTAATGCTGAGAGTCATCAGTTCTGGATCACCTGTCCAGGGACAATTTGATTCAGTTGCACCTCCAATGAGAGGGAGAAACTGCTCCCTTCAGCTGAGTCCAGTGTTTTCACTCCTAGTGGCAATGCATGGAGCAGAACATGAGGAAGCTCTGTTACCACTCACCTAGGTTGCTTAAATTCTATCTGAAAATTCAGAATTCAAGCAATGCCTTTCATCAAGGTAACGGATAATATAAGACACTAAGGAATCCTGCAGAAGTCACCAGTAAAACCAAATACATAAACCCTAGTGGTATTAGCAGTGTCAGTGGGCAAAGCCTCTTTGACACTTAGCACATGAAGCTTCATGGGTTCTGGGGCCCTGACTGCACCTCCCTTCTTGGCTTCTTGAGCTCTGCCTCCAGCAGTTCTTCAAACGAGTTGTGTCATTTCACATCTCTTTTGCATGCGCTATTATGCTTAGGATGTTACATCATGCAGAGTCCTAATGGGGAGCAGATGGTGCACCCAGAAAGGTGATGGAGCATAGTGAAATAAAGAGACTCCTTATAGAGGTATGGACAAGAGTAATGAAGCCAGTGTGAGGAAGTTCCTTTCCTGGGGACAACACAACTCCTAAGCCCCCTGCCCCCGATGATAACTATTCCTTTGTCTTGCTGGAACCTGGAGAGGGGCTTGTAATTTTAGAAGGCTCCAGCTACTGCAAAGTTGATCGGAAGGAGAGAGGGAGCTGGGGAATAAGTCTGTCCCTTCTCTCTTTTCCCTCTCTCTCCCTTTCCTGTTCTCTGAACTCCTGTTGTCATCTCCTCTGAGCAGTAAAAAACATGAAGGCGGAGAACGTGAGAAAGGCAGTTTGCAGGCCTCAAACTCTTCAATCCACAGCAAAGGCAGGAAACAGGAGACGGTTTACATGGGGTCCCTCACATCCCCCAGGCAGGGCTTCCCAGTTGTTTAAGAAAATCCCATGGTATCTATGACAGGCTGTGGAACTTGTCCAGCAGGATGCCTTTTGCAGTAACCCCACTCCCATCTTTTGTATCTCCTTCACATGGCTATCCCCCCACATATTATCCATCACCCCATTACTTATTTAACTGGTCAGTGCCCCCTACGCTGTGAGGCCACTGAGGTAAGAGATTACAACATATTTATTTTTGTGCTTATGTTCTTGTATTTTCCACCTCTGCACTACCACCTGACTCACAATGTTCAATAAGTGCTTTCAGAACTAGGAAAGATGGCTGCATATCAAGAAAGGAAGTCCCTTAGTCATCTATTGAACATTACTCTTTCAGCTCTCCTTTCTAAGTAGTAAACATTTTACATTCACTTGGACTAAGACTCAAATGTTCTAGGTGTCGTCTGTATGACATATGGCACTTATAGTAACGGCTTGAGTCTTGATGGTCCAAGGCCCCTGCTAGCCTAACTGTGAGAAGTACAGCACCCCATTACTCTCTCCTCTGCGCAACTCAAGCATTCCCTGAATGCTGTTGGTTTCCCCTTTATTCTGCTCTAGGATGTAAGAGCCCCACACTTAGTCATCTTCCCTCCAGAAGTCCTGACTTGGGATGCCATCTCAGAAACGATGCAGTTTCATAGTGCCCCGGCTCCTATCTGTCTTGTTTTGCTTTCCTGCTGTTACTTGGCTGGCCACACACTAGGAATTGCCCTTGCCACTGTCACATTGCTGCCCATTTTCCTTTGGGCTATACCTGCAACACTACAGGAAGCTGATCAAGTTTCAGCCCATTGACTGTACTGCTGGCCATCCCCACACGACCATGGAGAACCCTGGTCTCCATCTGCTAACTGGCTTCTACACAGCAACTGATTTCCTCTTAACCCATCAACCATCAATGCTTCTCTTTCCTACCATGCAGCAGGTGGTACTTCCAACTTTATTGGATCATATCTTTGGAAGAGATTCCAATAGTCATTATGTGGATCCTCTATGGACAAACTTGTCTGCTCTTCAGCCCTCTCCCTTGCATACTTAACAGGCGTGGTAGGAGTGGGGGAGCCTGGATTCCCACCCAAAACTAAAGTGTTACCTCAGCTGGCCCCACCCTTGAAAGTTGCTTTTTTTTTGTGGTTTTGCTAGAGGGATTAATATTACATTTATTTATTTATTTTTCCATTTTCAAGCAGAGGGACAGACAGAGAATGGGTGCACCAGGGCCTCTAGCTACTACAATCAATCACACTCCAGATGCATGCACCATGCTGAGCATCTGGCTTTATGTGGGTACTGGGGAATTGAACTTAGGTTCTTAGGTTTTGCAGGTAAGCACCTTAACTACTGAGCCATTTGTCTAACCCTCAGATTACATTTCTTATGGCTTGCTTCTTCACCAGAATGTCTACTCCATCCAATGGGTATGAAATATCTAAAGCCACATTGTACAAGTGATTCTGGTTCGTTAACATGGCCTTCCAATTTCCATGAAAATTAGGGGCAGTATGAACACCTCTTAATCCTATACATATAGCATCAAGGAGTTTTTTTTCTGCCATAGGCAAGTCTGGCACAGCACTCAGAAGTGGGGCTGGTGCCCTAAGCCTTTCCTCATATGGTATGGGATAGCACTTGTACCCTAGGCCTTAGTAGCCTTAGGGCACTGCTGCCTAAGTCTGCAAGCCTGAGGGTGTGTGGCCTCCATTGTTGCAAAGTGCTTGCTCCAGAGGACCACTGAACTTCACTGAAGGAACCAGAGGGCAGCAACCACTCATCTGGCATTTCAGGCCCATGTGTGTTACTTGTACTGCTTGCTTGCTGGTTTGGTAGGAAATGGAAGTGCAAGCCATCTTAAACAGAGACAAATCTGTCATTCTCACCCATCTTCCAAACTAGCTCAACTCTCCTCATCCGACCTGACTTTGCCAGCTCTTATTAGTTTCACTCAAGTAATCAAAGTTCTGAGATGCATGTTGATGCATGAAGGAGATCATAAATATTCAGATGTTTAGATGATTCTGAGCAGACCAGAGCACAGGATACAGCGTGAAGCAGGCAAAAGCCACAGGACTTGGTGTGTCCAAGGTTCTAACTTTACCCCATGTTATATTCATGATCTATTATAGAACAGGGAAGGAGCATCTGCCCTTCCCCCCACTTGCAGGCTTCAGATGCCTGATGGTCAGTAAGGGAAATGCTGTGCTTTGTAAAACTGAAGACACACTACGAGGATCACATGGGGACACAAGCAGTACACAAGAAGAAAGTTGAAGAAAGGGAACTGTGGTACGAATGATTCTAATTAAGGAGCAAGTTTAACCACTTCACAAATCTTGGCCAAACTTGAAATGATAGGGGGAAAATAAGGATATGGGCTTGATAGTGAAATGAGCGTGGGTTAGAATCCAGCAACGATCCTTATTAGTTGGTAGTTTATGAGCAAATCAATTAATCTTCAGGCTTTTCCCTGATGAAAAAAATTCACCATGCATGTTTAATCAATGAAACTGATGGCATAAAGTACATAACAAAGAGATGGTATTCAATGAATGATTTGGGATGGAAAGATGCAACGCGTATCTCATGTGTACATTTGTGAAGCTCTAAATGGAGGAAGGGACTAAAAGTTCTAGAAGAAGCAACTTCTCTTTTACACTATAGATGAAACAAATAAAAGCATACTGGTGAATCCCAGAGAAAGTGCACAGAAGGCAAATAATCTAAAAGAATAGAAATGGTGCCACACTGTCTGAATTCAAATCTCAGCTCTTGCTAGGTAAATACTTAACCTCTCTTCCCCATTTCCTCATCTACAAGTTGTAAGTGGCAGTGATGGGATGACTTGACAAGTACAAAGAGCTTTGAACAGTATCTGGCACACGTAGGAAGTGGTCTTTATGGGACTCCTATTGTTACTTGACTACTGTTACTACTATTATTATCTTAAATATATCTTTCAGTGACCATGTAGTTCCTTGGACATAGGAGGCATGCAATATTATTATGATGTTTTTTGAAGGAAAGCAATTGAGATAAATAGGTGGTAGGGGTTAAGATGTGAGATTTATTATAAGTGATACTCATTTTTACCCCCAAGAAACTGAATGTGAGTATAGTAGAGAGACACAGAGGCACCCTGCTTCTCTAATTTACACTGCAGCTATTTGTATGGAGAGGAGTGCAATTCTCGTGTTATCATATGCCAGCTCACTGAAAACCCTCTAGAGGAGTGATTTTCCATCTCCAAGCTGACAACCACACGGACGCTCCCGGAGGCTTCTGCTGTCAAGGGGGAAGCCCTGCTGCTCAGCTTCTTAACTCAAAAGCGCAGCCCCATTTTCAGCTACTTTTGCATTGTGGTTTCATTGCTGTAAAAAGGTTTTCAAATATTGCTGTGTTACATTCAAGAGAATATGCACATACCTCTTAGGATCCTAGCTCAGCTAACCCACATTTTCCAGCAGCTCTGGGCGCAGTGGTGTGTGAATTGCCCTCTGATTTGAGAACCAAGCTAATGACATACTTGTCTGGAGACCTCTCTTCTATTCCTCTCCCAGTTTTTTTTTTTTTTTTTTTTTTTTACTTCTTACTTCTTACTGTCCTTTTGTGTACCAGTCATGCTATGCATTTCCTTTTTATGTTTTTATGGCTGCAACGGTCACTTTCATGGGGATATCATCAGACAGCAGAGAAATTAATGCATCAAGGGACTTCAAGCAGAAAAACACATCTGACCTGGTGACAGTTGGTAAGCATTACAGAAAATCTCATTTACTTGAGAACCATAACTTTGGCAATTTCACTCTGGCTTACGTCTCTTCTCTTCCCAAAGCCAAGGTTCCATCGGAGAGAGGAGGAAAAATGAACTTCACTGAATGTGGCCAGAGAGAGAACTTTGTAGCCACTGTACAGAGGAGAGGAACTGTCAGAAAAAAAATAATCTCAATATTGGTGCAAATGTGATCTCTTGATGCTCCAGTCCATTTTAGTGAAGACTTTAAGCCACATCCCAATTTTTCCTTTCCGGTTGCTGGATGGGTCACATTGCTCCTAGAAGACTTTTCTCTTCTTTCGGGAGCCTTACAATGTGCCATGTCAACCACTTACTACTGCTTATGATGAAGGCTGTCTTCTAGCTCATCTTGAAATGGAATGTGCGCATCCCAATGGGCAGAGCTGAAGAAGTCTGTCTCAAGAGAGGAAAAGTGGAATTTGTCAGTGATGCCAACCAGATAGGAAGAGGAGGCTCTGTCATTCACAAAGGGTGATGAAAGGCGAGCCCGACAGCTTCACTCTGCAGCTGGGGTCATCAGCCTGCAATTCAGTGATCTTGTCTCCAATCTCAAGGCAGAGGAACGAGGCCTGCTCTGGGCTCTGCACTATCCTGCTCTTTGAAGATTGTGGTGGACAGATGCTAAAAGGAGACACAAAGCCTCCCTCCTTAGGAAGACCTTTGACCTGGATCTTGTTCTTTGCATTTCCAAACTTCTATCTGCCCCACTTTAAACTCTTCCAGACAGGCCAGAAGAATGGGTCTATCATTCCTAATATAATCAATCCATTGTTCAATCTGAGTTAGAATAAAAATTATTGCATTTGAAGAAAAAGTTCATTTTTCCCATGATGTCACCATATTGGGGTATTGCACTTTTTTGATCAGTGTGTTAGAGCTTTTATGAGTGTTATTTTAACAAAATTTCTGAGGCTAGGAAACATAGATGACAGTTCGGGAAGTTCAAGGTGATGAACATCTAGTGACGGCCTCTGTACTGGCATCTGCTGCTGGTGTTGAGCCTCATATGACATATTAATTATTTTCATGTTCCTATAATATATGATGGTAACTGTGTAAGAGGCTTGCTTATATCAAACTCTTCAGGCTAAAAATGCAAACATGCAGGTTCTGGCTCAGGCAGGGACGTTATAGTTAATGGTGGATGGTGGAATCTTTGTAGAGGAAAGATCACATGACAAGCCAGGAAGAACAATGGGAGGAAAATTCCTTCCTCCTTTTTAAAAAGTTATGTATTTATTTGCATGCAGAGAGAGATAGAAGAGAGACACACAGAGAGAATGGACATACCAGGGCCTCCAGCTGCTGAAAATAAACTCCAGGTGCATGCACCATTTTGCATCTGGCTTTACATGGGTACTGGGGAATACTCAGATAGCTAGGCTTTGCAGGCAAGTGCCTTAGCTGCTGAGGCGTCTCTACAGCTCCTTCCCCTTAAAATAAAAAAGGTTTGTTTATTCAGTTTCAAGCAGAGAATGTGTTGGGCACTGCCAAACACAGGCTAGAGCCTTCAGTAGACAGGCCTGAACTACCAGGCAAGGCTAAGGACCCCTGGGCTACAGGAGGCCACTTCTTCTCCAAGCACACCTGAACTTAGGCTTTGCCCATAACCCTGTGATCTTTGGCCAATTGCCTAGGAAACTCCTTATATGGTATCAGCCAGCACCTTTGCACAGCCCATCCCCCTGTACCACATACATACCCTTTACCATTGCTTATGTGCTGGAATGTATGCCCCATATGCTAATTAGGCATCAGTAAGCAACCTTGTACATCTAATCCCCTTAGAATCCTCAACTGTTTATAAACCCATTTCCTTATGGATTAAACAAAGCTGTTCACAGAGGCTGTCTCACGAAAGTGATTCTTTCTTTCAAGTGCTCACCACGGTTGCCTGGACGCCTTGGGGGAACAGTGGCTGGCCCTGGAGGACCCAGTAACCCACAAGAATGGATGCATCAAGGGCTTCCAGGTGCTATAGACAAACTCCAAATTCATGTACCACTTTGTGCATCTGGCTTTACATGGGTACTGGGGAATTGAACCCAGATTGTTAGGCTTTGCTGGCAAACACCTCAACTGTTGAACCATCTCTCCTGCCTCCTTCCTTCTTTCATAACCGTCCTCTCTTTTATTTATTTATTTGAGAGTGACAGACACAGAGAGAGAAATAGGCAGAGAGAATGGGCGCACCAGGGCTTCCAGCCACAGCAAACAAACTCCAGACGCGTGCGCCCTCTTGTGCATCTGGCTAACATGGGTCCTGGGGAATTGAGCCTCGAACCGGGGTCCTTAGGCTTCACAGGCAAGCGCTTAACTGCTAAGCCATCTCTCCAGCCCACAAATCCTCTCTTGAGAGAACCCAAGAGGTCATGTTGGAACTACCTTCTGAGAGTAAATCTCTAATGAACTGCACTTTGCAGTACACCCCACCTCTTATACAATCTACTGCTCCTCTAACCCTGGAGACCAAGACTTTTTTTTTCAAAGATGGAAGTTTTTATTGGGGTGGGGGACATGAGCTGCCAGGACTGACTCTCAAAAGCGAACCAGTCAATTTGGGATTACAGGTAGTGGGCTTTACTGGAGTTCTTCAGTTGGGAGAAGGTGAGGAAGGGTGAAGAAAAAGAAAGGTTTCTTTAGGGGAGATCTAACATAGCCAGGGTGTGACACCAGACCAGTAACCAGGTGACCTGGGAGATAAGGGGGAAGGCAACCCTAGACCTGGAGGCATTGTTAGGCAAGGGAGGGATAATGGCTGGTTGGTTCCTTGAAGAATATGGATGATTTACTCCCTGTTATGTCTTTGGTGACTCCATTTTGGGGAAGCCCTTTTTGACCTACTATTCCAGCCTTTTGTTCATGACAAGGGACTGTGATTTTTCTTCTGTGGTGTCTTCATGCTGACCGTGGGGGGCAATGAGCTCTTATGGGGGAGGCTGGGTAATGTGGAGACCAAGATTTTAATCATACCATACTCTTAGAGGATATTCAAAGTATATTCAATATAACAAGTGACAAAGAACAATTCTCTATCTAACTTTCTTGCTCTTAAAGCCACTAGTATTCAAACATACAGGCTCAATTATGATGACCTTATCTAATCCTAGCCTACTTCCCAAATTCATAGTGTATAGTGAGGATTAAATTCCAATACCTAAACCCATGGAGGACACACTCAAACCATATCCAAACCATGTCTGTTCCTACAACTGCCTTTTGAGAGAACATAAAATTTTATAACAACTAGTCGAATATTTTGTAATGCCTCCGAGGCAATATTTAATTTGGAGAGGGGAAAAACTTAAGACATAATTTTGTTTTTATTTTTATTTATTTTTATGTTTTTTATTATTATTATTTTGAGGTAAGGTCTCCAGCCCAGGCTGACTTGGAATTCACTATGTAGTCTCAGGGTGGCCTCGAACTCATGGTGATTCCCCTACCTCTGCCTCCCAAGTGTTGGGATTAAAGATGTGCACCACCACCACGCATGGCTTTTTGTTTTGTTTTGCTTTGTTTTGTTTTTCAAGGTAGGGTTTCATTCTAGCTCAGACTGATTTGGCATTCACTATGTAGTCTCAGGGTAGCCTTGAACTCACAGTGATCCTCATACCTATGCCTCCCAAGTGCTGGGGTTACAGGCGTGTGCAACCACGCTTGGCCTTTCTGTTTTTATTTTTTAAATATGGTTTAAATCTAAGAGTCAATTAACTGTTGAATATATAGCTGTGTGGCAGGTAGGTATTGAGCCTCATTGAAGTCAGGATGGTATGCCAAAGAATTTGAATACTCTTTGTTCTCAAAAAGTTTAACACTGGGCTGGGAAAACAAAACATCTAAAATAGCAATTAGTGACAAGACAATGTGATAATTAACTATATTTTATACTGACAAAATGTGCTACAGAGTTAAGTGCAGAGAAGAGGGGTAGAATGAGGTGTTAATTGCATAGGACAGACTAGACCAGCAAAAGCTCGAACAGAAAGAAGCTTCTGGTGTGCCTACGTAAGGAAACAACTAAGGAGGCCACAGCTGGGTAATGTTACTAAAATCTTGTTCGAACTTGTATCGCATCACTCTGGGAGTTTATCAGAACCTATTAGTTGGCCTAGTGCCTGGGGAGACAGGGAATATACAGAGTGCTGCTAAAATGTACAAGGCTGACTTGGAGGTTACCAGATACGTTTATTTAAAAAAAATTTTTTTGTTCATTTTTATTTATTTATTTGAGTGTGACAGAGAGAGAAAGAGACACAGGGAGAGGGAGAGAGAATGAGCGCACCAGGGCTTCCATCCACTGCTAATGAACTCCAGATGCGTGCAACCCCTTGTGCATCTGGCTAACGTGGGTCCTGGGGAATCGAGCCTCGAACCAGTGTCCTTAGGCTTCACAGGCAAGCGCTTAACTGCTAAGCCATCTCTCCAGCCCAACATTTACTTTTAATAGAGCATGGCAATTTAAGCTTTTGTCAGGCAGTTTTTATGCCAGTGACTAAACTCATTCTTTCCTCTTAAAAATATTTCTTAGTTTTAAAAAATGTCTAACAAGGTTCATAAAGACTAATGGCAATACTTCATTTACTATCAACCTTGTTTCTACTTTAAGTGCCATAGAGTTGGGCTCTCTTCATCTCACACACTCAAAACCATGAGGTGTGTTAACATTCTCTTGTAAGTTATGAGGGTCCTTCAGCAGTTGTTTCTGCATTGTATTACTGGGGAAGCTGAAGTGAGCAAAGATAGCAATGTGAGCATGATGTGAGGCGGCCTTTCCAGCTTCACTGTAAAATTCCCATTAATGAATGACTGGTGCTAGCTACAAGCCACTAAGGATTTCCTTCCTACACTGTCTTAGTTCATCCCCTTGGCCATCTATACAGATAGGCCTATTGGTAAATTTGGGTTCATTATAAAGGATCCAATGAGAAGTCTACAAAAGTCACATTTAACATTACTTTTCTAATTTGTAAACTAGATGAAAACCAATAACCTTGTATGCTTCTATTTACTGGAAATGGTTGACTGACCATATAAAGATTATGCTCACAGATCACCAGTAACAAAAGGGAAAAGGTGATTTCAATACAATTTTCCAGAGATGGTTGAATATCAGATGGGAACCAAGTAAGAAGAAAGTTTGAGGGATTATCAAAAGTACTGGTTGTTTTGCAGATACTTAAAGTGCTGTGGGAGGAGGAAAACACTATTTCAGCTGGGTTGCCATGCAGTGCTTTTTTTTTTTTTTTTTCCCAAGGTAGGGTCTCACTCTAGCTCAGGCTGACCTGGAATTCACTGTGTAATCTCAGGATGGTCTCGAACTCATGGAGGTCCCCCTACCTCTGCCTCACAAGTGCTGGGATTAAAGGCATGTGCCATCATGCCTGGTTTACTATCCAATTTTTTTTTAATCCAAAGTGATGATGGGTCTCTGATAACCAAACTGGGTGCTAGAATAAGATTTATTTTATTTATAAAATTTGAACAAAACAAATTCCATTGTATTCCAGAGACTAGGGTATTTCAGCTCTTTAAAAACTCCTACAGAAGATTACCTACCTCCTTTAACATGCGAACTCCTTTGATCCTAATTGAGAAGTGACTTAACAAGCATAGAAATTTAACCCCTAAAGACAAACCAGCTGGGGAGATGGCTCAGAGGTTAAAGGTGAATTTGTTTTACTCTTCTAAGGAACAGTGTGGATTCTGTTACATTTCTTGTCATATCTAGTTCTCAGTTACTTCCCTGAAGTCAAAGATGATTAGAAACAATAAGCCCCAAGCATTTTAAAGGACTTTTATAATTTCTGCTATTCTCATATGACATTAGACCAATGAGCTTGTGACATTTTTCTTTACATAAATTCTTTACTTTAAAAATATACTTGAGGAGATGACTGATTTTTATCAATATAGAATAATAGGTTTACATGCCCACCTGAAATAAGTAAGACCACAAACAAGATTAATGAGGTAAGCACTAAAGACTTGCTAGACAGCAGGCAATAAACGCCAATGATACCCAAGAGAGTAAACAAGTGAGGTAAGACCTAAAATTGCTCCAGTTTACTTCTCTGAAAGAATTCCCCAGTGTGGCACAGGAAAGGGTAATGCCTGAAAGCCTGGTGACCTCTCTAAGCTGAGAAAGTGGCATGGGGAGTCAGGCTGGGCCAAATTCTGCAGAGTGAAGAGATGCTGAAAAGGGCTTTAAGTATTTAGCTGAGTTGATCAATACATAGAAATGTGTAAGGAAACTACTTTGGGGTGTCCCCAAAGGTCATGTATTACCAACTTAATCCCCTCACATATATATTAATGATATTTGGAAAAGGGGTCTTCGAGTCATGTAGAGTCTTTATACCCATATGATGATATTTATGGCTTTTTACAAAAAGGTGAGGCTCAGGCTGGCATCTTTGCTCTGTCTCATCTTTTGATGCCACCTGCCATGCCATAATGCAGCCCCCAAACCCTCATCAGTCACAGAAGGGATGTCACTGTCATGCTCCTGGGCTTCCCAGTCTCTAGAACTATGAGTCACATAAACTATTCTTTGTAACTTACCTGGTTTCAGGTGGGGCTTTCTTTTGGCTCACATGGGTGGCATATATGCCCATGTAGTGCCCCATGTTCTAGCCTGCAGTGGTTAGAGCGGAATGTCATGTGGCCATTCTTAATTGAGCTGGAGTCTCTTACTGATTGCCAACCTCCTCACCCCCACAAGCTCCAGTGATTCTTAGGTGGCTGTTGCCCTATGGGACTCCAATTACAGACACACATGGTCACACCCAGATGTTTATGTGGGTCCTGATGATGGAACTCTAGAAGACTCTGAAGCTTCCCCAGGCCTTCCTCTTGCACATGAGCCATTTTTCTCTCCTTCAGGGGTTTTCTCATAGCCATAAAATGTCGCTTAAGACACAAGGAAAGGCTGAAGGTAGAACTATCTGAAAGTGTTGGAATAAGGGATCACAAAGGTCTGGAAATAGTACCTACTTCTATCAGACAGATCTTATAATTAGCAGTACTCGGGGTAGTATTATCTCAATAGGACAAGATTATCCTTATACTAAATTTTAAATTCTTTTAAAAAATTATTTATTTACAAGGGAGAATGAGATAGATAGATAGATAGAGAGAGAGAGAAAGAGAGAGAGAGAGGCCTCCAGCCATTGCAAATGAACTCCAGACATGTGCAACTTTGTGTGCATCTGGCTTCACATGAGTACTGGGGAATCAAACCTAGCTCATTAGGCTTTGCAGGCAAACACCTTAACCACTGAGCCATCTCTCCAGCCCCCATACTAAATTTTAAAATAACTTTTTATTAACAACCTCCAAATACCTATGATCCTAAACTAAATTTGGCATGGGGCTCACTTAGCAAAAGATTTAGCTTGAAAGTTAGACCTGACAGAATCAAACTGTTCCAAGAAATTCAACTGCATCTCTGAACAATGCTTGAAATTTATTTATAGGATCATAATATGTAGCAATCAACAAAATAGAATTTGAATTTTTGGCACCCAGTCAGAAATTACCAGACATGCAAAAAAGCATGGTTGACCAAAACAGACATAAATTATAGCATTTGTCATGGATACGAAATCAGCAAAACTGTATTCTACATTGTATAGAGAAAAGACAAAAGACTGCTGACAGAGAAGTGAAAGATGAAGAGGATGCAAATCAAGCTCCTGGAGATAAACACCATGAAGTTTTAGGTAGTTGCACACTGGGTGAGATCAGCGTCACATTGGACATTACCAAAGAAAAGACCAATGAGCCTGAAGATACAGAAATAGAAACTATTTGAACTGAAATATAGATTTACAAAAGAGGCAAAATATTCAACAGAGCTTTAGAGAATTGTAAGGAAGCTTCAAGTCATCTAATAAGTATATAATTGCAGTCCTAAAAGGGGTAGGGGAGGAGAAAAACATTTTGTTTGGAAGAATGTTGGCTGAAATGTGTCTAAATTATGTGAAAACTATAAAGCCTCAGATGTGAGAAGTACAAAGACTTCAAACAAGAAAAAGAAATACAACTACATCAAGGTACATAATCATCAAAATGTTCCAAACCCGTGATAAAGGCAAAATATTAGAAGTAGCCAGAGAATTATGATACATTACACACAGAGGAAGAAGGGTAAATATAGTATTTCCACAGAAAATAATAAAAATGAGATGGCTAGAGAGAAAAAAATCTTGATACTAAAAGAAAGACTGTGCGCTTGCAATTCTATACATAAAATAATTTTTTTCTAAAATAAGGACAATATATAAAAGACATTTTAAAGGTGAAAAGAATCTGTCACTAGTTGGCTTACACTACAAAACATCAAGTAAAGTCTTTCAGACAGAAAAATTGATATGAAAAATACGGATCTATACAAATAAGTGAAAAGCATGAGACATTGGGCTGGAGGGATGGCTTAGCAGTTGAGGCATTTGCCTGCAAAGGCAAAGGACCCGGGTTTGATTCCTCAGGACCCACATTAGCCGGATGCACAAAGGGGAGCACTCTTTCTCTGTCAGATAAATAAATAAAAATTTCTAAAAAAAAACAAACAAACCATGAGACAGTAACTACATTGGTGAAGGTAATATTTTCTTACTTATGTCTTAAAATCTTGTTTATTTATTTGAGAGAGCAAGAGAAACAGATGGAGAGACGAATGGGCATCCCAGGGCCTTTAGCCATTGCGAATGAACTCCAGATGCATGCACCACCTTGTGCATCTAGCTTTACTTGGGTACTGGAAAATGGAGCCTGGGTCCTTAGGCTTTGCAGGCAAGAGCCATCTCTCCAGTCCATATTTATATGTCTTAATAACTAATTGACTAAAATAATAACGGAGAATCGTGGTTCCATAAGATCATGAGATCCATAAGTTAGTGTACTGCAGCCACTGATGATGCATAAATACATGCTGTGATGTTTGCACAATGACAAAATCACATAATGATGTATTTCTTTTTTATTCCAGTTACCTTGCAGTTTATTTAATGTTTTCAGGCAATACACACTTGGTTTTTTTAAAATTTATTTATTTATTTATTTTTTTATTTACTTGAGAGCAATAGACACAGAGAGAAAGACAGATAGAGGGGGAGAGAGAGAATGGGCGTGCCAGGGCTTCCAGCCTCTGCAAACGAACTCCAGACGCGTGCGCCCCCTTGTGCATCTGGCTAACGTGGGACCTGGGGAACCGAGCCTCAAACCGGGGTCCTTAGGCTTCACAGGCAAGCGCTTAACCGCTAAGCCATCTCTCCAGCCCAAGTTTTTTAAATGACAATTGCAACAAACAGCAGAAAGAATTTAAGAATGCTGCACTTCTGATCCATACAAAATACCAACATTTTGCGTTGTACATGATTAAAGAAATATCTCACTTTTCGAGATACTGTGATAACCAATACATAGAGGCACGCCTCTATGTGAGCACAGTAATGCAGTTTAGAAGTGGGGGGGAATCACACTGGAACTATTCAATTTCTTTAAAGCCACTGAGCAGGGAAAGTAACATTGAACTTCCATAGTGAATTTATACAACTTCTATACAGCACCTTGACTTAAATCCAAGAGCAAAGTTAACACTGTCCCCTATTTTTGGTAAACAATCGCAGGGTAAACTTAGATGACTGCCCCCTGGATTTTACCTGGGAGCGGCCTTTTAAATATTTTATTTAAAAGAGGGCAGGTTTGGCACTTTTATACTGCTGTCATCAATGTTAGTATTTCTTGGGATCTCAGGAAGATTCATATTCTTTACAGCTGATACAGCATGGGCTGGAGCTCCTGCTAAGCCAGCCTCAGATTTCTCAGCTTCTTCCGTGCATCAATCTGTGTAACGATCTCATTCATGTTGGTCTCCAAGACCGTTACTCCCATCACCAGTTCTGCAAGAATATTGTGAACCTTGTCTACATGGAATACTAAATCCAGTTCACAGACATTTTCAATATACTTGTCCAATGTTTCCACAAACACTTGAATTAGATCTAAAATGCCAAGTTCATTTTCTGAGGAATCCACACAGAAGACAAAATATGGTGTTGCATAATGTCTATAACTCACTTTAATCCTCCTTCTAGGAAATTACAAACATTTTCCTCTCTCTTAGATATCAAATAGAAAGTCTCCCTGAGGATTTGCTGCTGGGTATCTTCACTGGCAGAACTTGGACAGCCGTGGCTTCCCGTGGTTGTAGAAGATGAGCATCGCCTTGATCACGGGTGGGCGCGCTGGGTGGCGGGGCGGAGGGGGCGGGGCTGAGGCGGACGCGAACCTCCTGGTGTGGCCTGCGATCTGATCCTTCCTCACCCTCCCCCTCCCATAAGGATGTATTTCTAAGAACACATCCTTGTAGGTGATGTATGACTGTAAGTGAACCCTAAACATTTTTATAGTGACAATAGAGCTTTAATGTACTTGAAGCCCAAATAATTACAAGGAGAAATAGAAAAACTCAAGGTTATGGAGATTTCACCATAAGTATAGAATCATCAAAAAGCTTTAACAAAATTCCTAATTCACTTGATCTGTTGATACCTACAGAATATTCCATTCATTTAAAGAAAAATATATATGTTTTCCTAAAGGCACACAGTTCATTTATAGTGGCTAAAGGTCCTGGAGTCCCCATTCTGTCTCTCTCCTCTCTCTGTGTGCAAGTATATATCCATCCATCCATCTATATCTATATCTATATCTATATCTATATCTATATCTATATCTATATCTATATCTATATCTATATCTATCTATCTATCTATCTATCTATCTATCTATATATATATATAGAGAGAGAGAGAGAGGGAGATTTCTTGTATATTGTCCCCTGCATAATAATCATCACAGAACATTGTCAATAATTGTAATTTCTAAGTTCCATCCCAGGTCAGGAAACCAAATTTTATGGAGAAAGCCTGAACACCCATGTATTTAAGTATAAAAGTGATGGGAATGTCTTAAGAGAGAGAGGACCAGCATCCTTCCTCAATGGCATGCTATTCAGTGACTTGACATCTGGTCCCATGTAGTAGGCAGGTGCAGCCCTGGGCAGGAAGGCTCTCAGCTTCAGCATAATCCCATGCTACCTATAAATCAAGGAGCTTTATCATCAAAGGGACTGCAGGGACCTTCATTTTGTCTCATAGTGTTTTATAAGCACCCCAGGTTTATTACCCCTTCCTAGTTATGTGAAGAATCTATGGCTAGTTTGGTACTCAGCTCTTTTAGCAAGGCAGGAGCAGAGGATGGAACTTAATTTGTCCATTTGTATTTCATTCCTGCCTATTTCTGTCCCATACTTTATTTCTTTAATGCATAAATGGCTTTATATATGCCTTTAAACTATTCAAAAAATTAGTCTCATGTCTTTTCAGACTACTCTCTAAGATAAATTTCGTTTGGAATAAATTGCTCTTTCAAGTCTTTTGTTTCTTGGCTGTCCTTTGAGAAGTTAATCTGCTTTGGGAATTTGGGTTTGCAGTTTGGATGCACTTTGAGCATCAGCTCCCAATTCTTCCCATCCTTAGAGTTTACAGGTTTTCTCTGCGTAGCCAGCCCTCCCACACTGCCAAGGGAAGAAACTGAGGGGACTGGCAGATCCTTTGTGGGGTCTATAAACTGCTGGCTGAGTTCCTAGGAGTCACGGTTTGCCTTTGCCCCTCATTTGTTCACACTCACAGCTGCATCTAAAGCCATAGTTCCCAGTAGAGTGGAGAGGCCTGACCGTTTTAACATCACATAGATGCCTGTTCAATGGCTCTGCTCCAGCTAGCCCTGAATTTGAATTCCTTGTCCCATAGGGGCCATACTTTCAACCACCCGTCCCTACTTCCAGAGCCAAGAAAACCTGCAGTTTCTGTTTTCCTTTTGTTCTCATCCACGGAGATGTCTGTCTTATCCAGAGGCTGCTTAGATCTTTCTGCTCTACTTTCTTCACTGTGTCAGCCATCTTTTCTACATGTCCAGAACAGAGAGGTAAGCCCATTACCTTTTGTGATCATTACAAAAGTCTTAATTAATTCATTTAACAATGGTAAATGAATGGCCCTGCCTCCAAGCCCAAGCCTCCAAAATAAGCTCCAGGTTCTCTACAGGAGTGTAGGGACTCCTGAAAGATACCCACAGCCACTCTCTTTCAGGCCTCCACTAGAAAGAAACTGAGCACCCACATCTTCTATCAATACTTGGGGTATGTTTTTATAAGTTTCGACACCTATTTGTCTATTTGTTCGAATGTTTTGTGTGCATGTCCCATTTTCCAAACAATCTGCCTGCTCAGTGTTTAAAAGAGGGATTATAGCTTATCATTACAATATTGCCCAATGACTTGTTCTCTGGTAGCCACACACAGTAAGGTTCAATAAAAATATCAATTATCAGATTGATTCATTCTGTACATGGCAGATTTCCTTAGTCTTTGAAGTGTACTGTGATGATTAATAAAATGATTTATATTTTCAAAGGTAATGTTGAAATACAAAAGTGGACAGCTCTTTACAGCATGTGAATGCATACATATTTGACATTTTCAGGGGCTATTTTTCCTTGCTGTCTACTTTGAGAGTTAGCTCTGACCAGCCTTAAGACACTGCATGACTGTTTACTGTTCATTTCTGTTGATTTGGTGGGACAAAACTTTCCCTCCTGAAAGGGGCCTCCAGCCCTGCCCCTGAGGGAGTCAGCTACCTGTGACCAGAGGGTCTGAGTACATTCTTGCTGGAAGCAGGTGTTAACTCACTCCAGCTTGTTAAAAGCCTACAGGGCCTCTACCTTTGGGGAATAAAGAGGCAGCCTGTGTGGGGTCCCCTTTCCTCCCCCACAGAGCCATTTGTTGCTGACGAGACAGCCCCTCCAGGAATCTTTCAGTGCTCTTCACATCACTGGCATGCACAATGCACCTGACCTTGTTCAAAGGCTGGGGCTACACTGCTCCAGGCGCAGAGTAAAGACACACAGAAAACTACATCTCTTTCCAGGCCTTTTCACTTTGTTGTATGGAAAGGCGCCTATGTGTGTCAACCAAAACACTTATTAGTTCTCCCTATTTTTCTTTACACTCTAGTAAATTAACGAAGGTGCACCATACCTAGCAATGGAAATCTTGCCTTTGATAAAATGCAAGTGATGAGAAAAATGCAAAACTTTGTCATCTCCACATTTTAGGTCTTTTATTTACCTCTGAAACAAATGTTCTCTGTGCCTTTATTGAATCAGGAGTGGACTTTTTGCAAAGCATGTTTTATCACATGTCTTATCCGGTAGAAAGGATAAACTCATTGAAGTGTGGCATTTGCTCAAAAGGAACAGATGTCTGCAGGGTGTTCTCACCATGGTGGGGGTGGCTGGTGACGGGTGTGACAACTGCAGAAGAAATACAAGCAAGCACTTTAGCCATGCGGTGCCTCACTCACAGCACAGTACAAGAAATCTGGCTCACACCCAAAAGGCAATTTGCACAGATCTCCCTACCTGATGGCACTTGAATTTTAATTTTACATGATAAAAGGAAAGAAAACCATGCACTTATACATACGTGTGCAATTCCTGGCTTAGAGTTGCCAAGAGTACAATGGAAGGGACACATGGTAAGACATGTGTGTCCATCCCTCTGTGTGAGAAGATTAGAACACTTAACAAAAATCTAATTTGGCAAGTGATTGAAAGGTTATTCCTAGCTCTGGTTTTCCTTTCAAGTTTCAGCTTAGGCTTACAAAGACAAACTATAGAGCTACTGCATTCCTAAATCCCTGTGAAATGGACTTGAAACTAATTGACAGATTTTACAAACATGTCTGAATCAAGGACAGAGCACTAGAAAAAGGCTTTCATTTTTTCCCTAGTGAGTGCTTTAGGGTGAAGTACATTAATGAATGTGAGAGCATTCAATACTGTTGAATGTACTTGCCCAGAGGATTAGATTCTAAGATGGGGTCATCTTGAAGGTAGAGTTAGGGCTGGGCTTGACTTGGGGAAAGAAGGGATTGGAAAAGTTTAACAAAGACTATCATCCTATGGTGGGGGACAGAGACTAGGGGAAGCTGTGATATGGACTGAAGAGTATCCTCAAAACATATGCTGAATTCCTGGCCCTTGGTAGTCCATCCAGAATGTCACCTTATTTGAAGATTAAGGATTTGTAATTAGTTATGATGAGGTCATATTGGTTCAAGTTGAGCCCTCATCAAATTTCAACTATCCTCTGAGACAAAATAGCAGAGACAAAAGATGCACAAGGACAACACCAAGGGACACCTTAAATTGAGAAAAAGCTAATATTGTGGCTTGCCACCAGTAGCTACGGGAGAGGCTGGGATGGAGGACTCTCCTTCAGAGCCTTTTGGAAGGACACCTGCATGTCACACTTCATCCTTCAAAAGGTGAGAGAGTGAATTACTGGTGTTTCACACTGCCCACTTGTATAGGAATTAACCTGTGTACTAGACTTCTGATAACTCAACAGGGGAAGAGACTGTGGCCTTGGCTTCAGAATACAGACTTTCATTTAACCGACACCCTCACTCTTCTTTTAATTTTTTGGAGATACTAGGTGAGAAGTCTATGGAGAAAGTTGTCATCTATTATTCTCTTTGCTTGTGTACAACTTTTTTATTATGATGAAAAGCTAAGTGTATGAGTATCCTAAGAGAAATCAGAACTATTATATGCATGTAATCAGAGCAGGCTGCCAGGAAATCAGAAGTGTAAAAAGAACTCTTGAGAATTAAAAATAGGTAGGGATGAGGAAAAAGAATGTACCAACACATGATGTATCCATAGAAACATGTTGTTAATAATAATAATAAAACAGATTTAAAATAAAAAAGTTAGCAGAAATTTTATCAATTGTTCTAAGGATTGGAAGATGAACTCGGAAAAATTTTATGAAAGTTAAAATGGGGAGATGGGAAATAGGAAAGAGGAGATAAGAATATTAAGGGAAAGATAATAATTTCAAAACTCAAGCAGTTGTACAGGACTAATAGAGAAAATAGATGATAGTCAAATTTGAATCAGTAACCAAATTGAACTTACTACAAACAAAGCATAGTTCCTGAAAAGAAGATTAGTAGGGTATAATTGCTATGGTGGTTTTAAAACAAATTTTCTCTTTGTTTTACATTTCTGTCCAAAGAATGGAATGAATTGATTTTCACTGAATGAGTAAATTCTGGCAATAGTACCAGTGCGTGGCTCCTGACACTGGATCACGGAAGGCAGTCTGTCACAGGCGTGTCCTACTGGGTCTGTCTTCTCTTCACATGATCACCCTTGGTAGACAGCTACTTTGCTGTGAGGAAGCCTAGGGCCAATACCTTTCTTCATCCATCACAAGGGTCATGATAAACGTTCTTACAGAAAAAGACAGGCAACAAGAGAAGAACATAATACACTTATTTAATCAAAGTTTTATTTGACATGGAGCCATCAGTTTGAATGCCTAAAGGCCGAGAGAAAGCTGTCTTTTATGCTTAGGTTCTACGAAGGATGGATAGTTATGTGTTAGCTATATGGACCATAAAGGGCAGACTGTGAAGGAATCCAGCAAGGCCTGTCTGGGCAGATTTTGCTTTTCCTTCCTCCTGAGTATGGGGTGGGCCTCCTTTGGAATGAGGCGCTTATGACCTACTATTAAATAAGGCAGCCCAGAGAATTCCTTTATGGCCAGCTATTACACAGAGGGCCAGGGCAAAGTTACAACAGTGTTTTTAGGTTTTATGGCTTGTTTGGGGGAAAGAGGTTCTAGTTTGTCTGATTTGCCATATAGAGGAGGAATTAGAGCTGTTGTGAGACTTGCTTAGGGAGAGACTAAGGGATGAGAGACAGGAGGGCAGGGGAAAGTGAGAGAGACATTGGTTCTGTGGACTTCCAATATCCTTTAAAGCCACGCTGGGGTAGGCGTTCAGGCTGTAGGTTGCAGTAGATAGGTCACATCCTCTGAGTGATGTGTGTAGTCAGTGTTTTATTTCAGGACCATTTCTTTTACAGTGTTGTCAATTTTTTTCATTGTGACTTAGCCAAACTGACAAAATAAAGTTTTCTTTTTTCTGTATTCTTTTCAGATTATATTTTTTGAATTTTAAATTAGTTCATTAATTTTTGACAGTTGCATAGACGTATATAATGTATTTTGATTATGTCTACCCCATTACCTTCTCTTACCTACTCCCAAATCCACTGAACCACTTCTTCCTGCTGACTGGTCTTTTTGGACATCTTGGTTTTCAAATTACAGTTTTTAAAGTTTGTTCACTTACAAGTTTCTTTACTCCTAATTGATCCCTATGTTAGGCAGATCTAAAGTCCCGCAGATATTTCCAGCCTCGTGTGGCCTAGGACAGCAATGAACAGCAACCAACACAAATTGTAAACTTACTTAAAATGTGTGAGATGTCTTTGAATGTTTTTGTAACTCGATTATGAAGTTCTTGAGTGTGACCTTTGTAGAGGATAATGTTCTGTAGCAGTGTCAAAAGGTTGAACCCTAGTTTTAAGAATGTGCTGTTTCTGAGAAAAAGGGACATTCTATGGAGGCCTGTACTAAACATGAGGGTAGCTTATGGAACCAGTGCACTGATTCTCTGGAGGGAAGGCTGAGTGCTTGAAAACACCCTCCTTCCCATTACTCACAGGTCTGGTCTACATCTCCTTCTCCTAAGAAAGTCATTATCTAAAATTTGAAATAATGATAAAATATGGATATGAAATCACTTCAGTGCCATACAAGAGCAGAGCCACCTGAGGATTACCCATCTGGTGTCTCTTGAGACAAGTTGTCTCACTGAGCCCAGAGTGCACAGATTAGGCTAGACATGCTAGCCAGCAAGGCCCAGGGATTTTCCTTTCTCTGTCTCTGCAGCACTGGGATTAAAGACACAAGCCACTATAACCAGCTTTTATGGGGGTGCTGGGAATCCAAACTCAGGACCTCATGCTTTCATGGAAAGCACTTTATCCCAGACCACACTTATATGTATTTTTAAAGGTCTCATGTTAGCTTGTAGAATTTTTCAGTAGATATGCATAATTTATATCAATTACAAAAGTAATCTGCAAATTTATGGTGAGTAGTTTATACTTTATGAGCCAATTTTGTTCCTAGCAATCTCATCCTAATATTTTTTTAAGGTTTTACATTTAAAAAAAACTTTGTTTGTTTTTATTTATTTATTTGAGAGTGACAGACAGAGAAAGAAAGAGGGAGAGAGAGAGAATGAGAGAGAGAGAAATGGGTGTGCTAGGGCCTCCAGACACTGCAAACAAACTCCAGATGCATGCACCCCCTTGGGCATCTGGCTTATGTGAGTCCTGGGGAATCGAGCCTTGAACCCCAGGTTCTTAAGGCTTCACAGGCAAGCGCTTAACCACTGAGACATCCCTCCAGCCCTAATATTTCTTTGTTAAGTACCTTCGCCTCTTCCAATTTCTCTTCCTCCTCTTCTAGGTTACCTTTAAAGTTTTATTGCTTCTTTATTAACTAATGAGCTTTTATTTTTTTTTTTTTTTTTTTTTTTTTTTAGTTTTCGAAGTAAGGTTTTACTCTAGCTCAGCCTAACCTGGAATGCACTATGTAGTCTCAGGCTGGCCTTGAACTCAGTGATCCCCCTACTTCTGCCTCCCAAGTGCTGGGATTAAAGACGTGTGCCACCCTCCCGGCTAACTAGGTTTTAACATGTATTCCTTTTGTACTTGTATGAGGGACATTTTTTAACCTTTTGAGAATTATGCTTTCATAAGAATCCCTGAAGTCTGAGTCAAAGAAAGCATCAATGACTTACAATCAGAGGGCCAAGGTCCTCAAATTTGCTGGGCACATCAAACATTTTATGAACTTAACTTTTTCCTCCTAAAGTAACCTTAGGGAAAAAGAGAAATAAAGAAGATATCCACAGAGGTCGTTGTCATTTAAAAGGCCTAGTCTGAATGTACCTGGGATTGAGTGCCTGTTGATATTTCAAATTCTAGTGAATCAACCTCAAAGTCTACTTAGTTCTTACTCCTTTCCGTGTCTGTAGCTCTTGAGCCCCCCCACAGTGAGAAATCTGACAAGGAAGTGTGTTGTCTAATGTTTCCTGTCCTTTACGATCATATTTTTCACAGTCTGATATTCAGTGTCTTGAAAAATACTGTCTCATACAAATATTATCTGATTTTTTTTTGTTTTAGTTTAAAGTATGAATCCAGTCCCAGCTTCCCCACCTTAGTTGGAAGCAGAAATCTCAATCTCCTAATGCTCTTTTGATGAATTGTTGAATGTCTTGCTATAAATATATTTGCATGACTGCATTATATGATAAAATAAGTTAGGTGTTTAACCTTCTGAGACCTCCCAAATTCCTCTTGATACCATTCTCAGATTTTATATTTACTTGTTAGATTATTTGATCAATGATTTTGACCCTTACTAGGCTGAAGGGTCAGTGAGACATGACATCAACTTTGTTTCTGGTTCACTTATTATTTCTTTTCAGTGTGTAGTATTTACCTTTGATTTAGTTGCTATTTATTAAAGAAATTTGTGCTGTCAGCAAAACTCACTACTATTATTAACACAGGATTTCAGGGAACTTGAATGCTTCCAGATTTGATTATTCTATGTATTTTTACAGCATCAGTCTGATGTACTATTTAGAGAGAATATTGGCAAAGAGGCACATCTGAGTTAAATTGAGAAGATTATGCCTTATGCCCAGTGCCAACCTAAAAAGGACTAGCTGCTGGGATTCCTGAAATTGAGACATTCAAGAACTTCCAAGTAGGCATCCATTCCCTGCACAGAAGGTACCGAGAAGAAACACATGCTAGAGATGCAGCCAATCCTCCGGAGGAATCTAGTTTTCTTGTTGGCATTAATCTCTCACTGGGAAAAAAAGGGAAGAAATAAATTAACATCACTAAATCCAGCTTATAGTATTAGATAGGTCCCCAAAAGCAGTATGAACAGACTCTCCTATGTGAGCAGAATCTTAGCCTCATCATCTTGACATTGGGAAATTAAGGATGCATGTGAGAGGCTGCACTCTCAAAGACCAAGCTATGTGACCATATATGACCCACTTTCTCTGTAGCAACCAGCCCAAGAGCCAAGTCACATCTCTGTAGCAATTGACCGTAAATGACCAGGACTTAGTCAATAGCTACTAACTCTTTTCATTTTGCCTTAACTTTCCAACTCAGGACCAACCAACCAAAGAAAGTCAAGCATGTTGCTGACTCAACCCCATAGCTTCTGTTACTCCTAGATAGTCCACACCCTCCTTCTCCATGCCAACAATTTTTAAACAGAACATATCCAAAGCCTCTCCCACTGGTTTTTCTTTTAAGCCATAACCTTTACATTTCATTTCTGTCAAATGAAAGTGATGATGGCCTCCTTGCTATGGCAAGCACTGAACAGACAGCCTTTGTTCTCCCCTGGGTTCTCATCATTGATTTCTGCACGTACATTTTCATGCTTTAGAGCCTGGACTGGACGATTTTCAAGGCAAGTCTTGCAAAAACAGGGACTGGATGGAATGGGAGTACATGACTTATTACTTTTAGATTGGAAGGTACCACAAGATGAAAGCCTTAAAGCTTCACGTCAAAAGCTGCTAGCCTTAAATGCAAGCAGCATAAGAGGTATGCCATCTTATTTCCAGGAGCAGATAGTTCATGGGTCAAAGAGCTGAACTACTGGTTTCTATCATATTTTGCAAAGGGAGAGAAAAAAATGTTGCTGGTCCCAGAATCAAGTAATACAAAGACATGGAATTCTGTTGGCTTCAACACTTGAGATTAGTATGGGTGCCTGCAAGGTGATTGGTGGATGAGACTCTCTCAAGGTCGTAACCCCAAGAAATATCGATTTAAACCCAGAATCACCTTCAGTAGAGACAAGGAAGAGATAATCGTACTTGGGTATAGTGACTCTGGGGATTAATGAGAAAAAAGTCTATTATTTCAGTCCAACTTGAGTTTTCTCCTCTCTTTAGCCAATCTTGATGGTATTGTCAGACACTTGAATAAATAATTGCATTATAACACCTTCCTTAGTTTCTGTCTTGTACTAACTCACAGTGTGTTAAACCAGGATTATTCTATAATTTGTGATAAAAATTACGTGCTATTGATTGTCCCATGTGTTTATTGATGGTAGCGATGAGAAAAAGTATACTGGGAAGGGGGCTAGGCCAAGGTGGGCTCAAAAAGAACAAAAGCTTGATGCCTTTACACTTTATTATGGGCACAAGTATAGTGTGGTGAGACTTTATACTTAAGTCTCATAAACATATAGCTGGGCTGGGGAGATTGTGGTTAAGGCACTTGCCTATGAAGCATAAAGACTCAGGTTTGATTCCCTAGTACCCACATAAAGCCAGATGCACATGGTGGTGTGTTTGACTGGAGTTCATTTTGCAGTGGCTAGATGCCTTAGTGCATTCATTCTTTCTCTCTCTCTCTCATCTCTCCCTCTGTCTGTCTTTATCTTCTTGCAAATAAATGAATAAAAATGTTTTTTAAAAAATGTATAGCTCACTTGAGCTTAGAACACACCTAACAAACTTCATACTGAGAAATCATATCTGGGCACTCTATAGCCATCCCTAATCATGCTTGTCTAAAATAGAAATTATCACTACTCTGTCACCAAGATGGATTGATTTAGCAGACTGGTCTCAAGACCAGTACTATGTCCTAGACAATCATTTCAATAGTCTGTTTTGTGCAGCTTTCAGCAGAATACCCGAGAGTGAGGAATTTATAAAGAACAGAGATTTATTTCTTAAAGTTTCAGGAGCTGCAAAGTCCAAGGTTAAGGGGCTAGCATTTGGGGAAGGTCTTTGTGATGTCATCCACATCAAAGGCAGAAAGTCTGGTTGATGGAGTGTAAAGGGGCAGGCTCTTAAGACATCTCTGTTTATGCCCAACCAACTCTATTCATGGGGATGGAGCCTGTGTGGTCTAGTCATCTCTCTATGCTCATGACTTAAATTCATTACACTAGGGATTAGGTTTTCAACACATGCTTTCAAGTGGGGGGAAATATTCAAACCATTTAACTTTCATTGCTGTCTGGCTAAGGGCAGCAATTTTGGTGGAATTACAGGCACCAATGATGGAGCAGAAGAAAGAAGTTGGTGGCATGATTTGAACATGATGTCATAAAGTCTTGCCCATTTCACTGTTCTTGGTTCTGAGTAGAGAAATGAAATCTAAGAGAAAAATTACACCAGTCAGTGCTTGATTATCTCAGGTAAAGTGAGAGAAATTTGGAAAAATAAAGGCAAGAAGTATTGAAACCTTATGTAGTCTTTTTATGCAATGTCCAGTTTAGCTTGTCCATCTCTGCCCATTTTTTCTCGCCTATTCTCTTCTTTATTTTCAATATTCTAACTGCTAGACAGTCATTAGGAGACAAGTTTATTTATTTAAAGAGTGTCAGAGTCAAGGCTGGGAAAACAGCTCAGTGAATAAGAGCTCTTGTTGCACAAACCTAAGGACCTGAGTTTCATTTCCAGAAGCCACATAAAAATCCTGGGGTAGGCATGTATGCCTGTAACCTCAGTGCTGGTAGGCAGGTGGATACAAGACTGGTCAGCCCGTCAAAAAAATATATACTCCAGACTCAGGGAGAGACTCCAGCTCAAGAAATGAAGTGGAAGAGTGGCAATGGAGGAGACTTGACTTCCTCTGCTCTCCACTTGCATGTGCAAATGGTTTGTGCATCGGCACACACATGTGCATACATCACACACACACACACACACACACACACACACACACACACATACACATTCAATAAAGCAAAAAAGCTGAATTATAGTGTCAACTTCAGGTAGGATGGTATCTGTGTTTATGCAAAAATTACTCTCTGAGAGAAACAATGTATAAACTGAGGCCTTCGAAAAACTGAGGGGTTCTCTGCTTGCAGCCAGTATAACTGTTTCATGGTAGAAAAACTGGTAGAGAAAATTGAGTTCTTATAATAAATTCTATAACAGCAGCTTAGTGGAAAATGATTTTTTAAAAGTCACTTGACTGTGCAAACTGGCTAGAGCAGAAATATTTTAATGATATTTCAAGAGCTTAATGTCAACCATCAGTGTCCAATAAATGAAAATTACTTTTACTGATACATCTGGAAATATGATGGTTTTCTGAGCCAAAGTCTCTCAAGCTTTGCATAAAATCTGGATTTTTTTTTACTCTGTGCCTGTTATATAAACTTCTTATATATGTTAGAGATAAATTAGATATTACTTTGGATATTGAATAATGAGTAAAATGTTAAGACAAGCTAAATTTACTGTTTGCTTATTGAGGAGGTAGAAAAAGAAAGGCAATAATTTATTTAAGGGAAACAATTTTCCTTAAAGAAAGGGCTGGATTTTAATAAGCAGAAAGGGACAGGGGAATATATTTTGAGATGGAAGCAGCATGATTGGAATGAAAAATGCAATGTGTCAAAGGGGCTACTCAGAAGGGGAACACACTGAGCTGAATATGAAATCCTACTCCGTTTCTGTCACATCCTAACTTTATCTTCATTCTTATCTGCTTGTGCATTGAACTGATACTTATTGAGTATCAGCTGGAGTTAGCATCACAGGAGATGTTGGTAATGCTTCACTGAATGAGATAAGCACACACTGAGTAGAGTTTCCATTAATTAACCCATGAGTTCATATATTAGATAAAATAAGGTTTAGCTCTGTGTGATAGGAAACCCAAAATAACAACTGTCTAAGCAATTACCTTGTGTAAATATCGATGATCAGACCGCAAAGAATGCCTCCACCATCATGAAAAGCTTCCTTTCTCCTGCCGCTCTGCCATTCTTCAGCACCATGGGTGTGTTCAGCTTTGTGGTTCTGTTTTCTTTTGCTCAAATGCATTTGAGATGCAAAATAGTTCTACCTGTGGTCCAATGTTCTATGCCATGAATGCACTCCAGTGCATTCTCAAACTGAGCAACTTCTGGCTTGTTGCAGGATTTTGGTGATCACTCTACTACAAAAATTCATTGGCAAATCTCTCTGAAGATAAGCTTTCCAGTTCACTTGGCTAAATACCTAGAGGTGGGAGCAGTGAGCTTTATTGTGTGTATGTCAGATTTTACAGAAACTGTAGAACTATTTTTAGTGGGACCACACTATTTTGCATTCGCACCAGCAATGTGTGGGACTTGGGTCTGCACCCGCATCAGTCTTGGCACTGCTGGGTTTTCCTTTTAAGCTGTTCTTTCACATGTATAGAGATCTAGTTGTTGTTTTAATTAGGAGCTCACTACTGACTAATGATAGCATTATTCACATGCGGTTTATCATTCTGTGTATCTTTGGCATTTGTGTATCTGCTCCAATCTTCTGCCCACTTAAAATGGTTGTTTCTTATTGTTGAGTTTTGAGAGTTCTTTGTATATTGGCTCCACATCCTATGTCAGAGATGATTGATAAACATTTCCTACTAATCTGTGCTTGTCTTTTCATTCTCTCAACAGTGTTGTTTGCAGAGAAAAATGATCTAATTGTGGCAAAGTCTAATTTATTTTTTTCTCATGGATTGTGATTTTTGCTTGTTCTTAACATTTTAGGCCTTGGATTTTTATTGTGAGTAAAATTTGTTTAAAACTCAAAGAACTAATTTCTCCAAGCAACAGTAGATTATTTACAAGTAGTACTTTTGCCCAGTCTCCTAAATGTGAACCAAATAGGAAGGTTTTGATAATTTATGTTGGAAAAGCCAATTTAGACTGGAGAAAGATGAAGTAAGGAGCTAACAATGACCAAACTTATACCATAGAACTAGACTCTCTTGAAGTAAAATGCTTCCTGGGAGGGAGCTTCAAGCACCTATTTATTTATTCTCCTGTTCATGTTAGCATTTAAAAAAAAATTTTATTTGTTTATTTGAGAGAGAAAAAGAGAGAGAGGAAGGGAGGGAGAGGTGTGCCAGGGGCTCCAGCCACTGCAAATGAACTCCAGGTGGGTGTACCCCCTTATGCATCTGGTTTATGTGGGTCCTGGGGAATTGAACCTGGGCCCTTTGGCTTTGCAAGCAAACACTTCAATCGCTAAACCATCCCTCCAGCCCCATTTTAGCAGTTTTACTAAGCATGTACTGTGAACCAGGCACTATGATCTACATGAGAATACATGGAAGAATATGATGAAAGAATTTATAACAAATAAATCAGTAGATTATCATACAATTTGGTAAGAAATGTGATTGATCTATATTCAAAGCAAACCCTGCTTCTTTGTACATACAGAGGTTTCATCACAGACCTCAGTTTGAAATTACATATTTGTGTGACTCCTTGAAGTGAAGTCTCTCTCATGGTGTGCTACAGGAGGGAAAAAAAAGCAACCTGCTTCCATGGCTGTTCTTGGCAGATAGCAAGAGCTGGATTAAAAGTTACTGAAAAGGAAAGAGCCTGCTATTGAAGTAAGGTGAGGAGGAGCTGCTGCCTCTGCCCCTGGCAGTTGTTTCCTGAAGATGCCTTAAGAAGATGACAGTGGAAGTGAGTCATGAAGCAGAGGTAGGAACTTGCTGCTGAGAGCCCAGGAGGGATGAGGAGGAGGGTCCCGCACTGCAAGGCCTTAGACATGCCTGCCTGACTATCCTAGCTGCCTCAGGGAGAGTGGGACTGGATGAGACCCTCATGGGAGGCAGAAGTTAAAAACCAAAACAAACACCTTTCGTTTAGACTTCAGTAGGCAGACTGTTTTAATGACATGAGCACATTAGAGATTCTCAAACAGATGGCAGCCTGGTGGCTACTGAAGAGAAGAAAGAGCAAAGAGTGTTGCTAAAGTTCTGATTAGACACGATAAGGGTCAGCCAGTGACAATGTGGACGTCAAAGAGAAAGCAGTCGGAAAGCTATTCCAGGAACAAGAGCTAGAAAAAGGGTTCTCTGACTTGGTGACAGACAAGAGGTGTAAAGTAGAAGGGAGGTTTGGCAATTTAGCTTTTCTGATGTCTGAGGAGTACTAGATGTCAGTAGTAAACACATTAAAATTTTTCTGGTGTCACATGTTCCTTAGAATAGAATATAAAAGATAAAGGTGAAAAAATGTATCTATTATCCCTACATATAAAGATAACCACTGCTTGGATTTTGTATTCATACCTTACTCATTCTAAAATACGCTTAAGTGGCTGGGGAGATGGCTCAGTGGGTAAGAGGTTCAGGGTGTCACTGTGCAAATATGAAGACCTGAGTTTGGATTCTCAGCACCCAGGTAAAAAGTATGGCATCTGCTCATCCTCGCTGGCCTGTGTGCACACACCATGCCTACATCCCTCCCCTCACACACTAAAAAATTACCTTTAAAAAAAAAACAACCTAAGGATTCCATTTCTCATATCTGGCCTCATGACACGCCATAATATGAAGTGCTTTGTCCTCTTCTTCTCCTTCCACTTCTTGTTCTTTTCTTTTTTTGTATGTTCTTCAAGGTAATGTCTTGCTCTACCAAGACTTGGATCTGGAATTCACTATGTAGTCTCAGGGCGGCCTTGAACTCACAGTGATACTCCTACTTCTGCCCCCCTTATGCCGGGATTAAAGGCCTGCGCCACCACATCAGTTTCTTCTTTTTTTTTTTTCTCCTCCTCCTCTGCTTCTTCTTCTTCCTCTTCTTCTTTTTCTTCTCCTTCTCCTTCTTCTTTTGGTAGGATCTTGTCATGTAGTCTTGACTGGATTGGCCCTCTGTAGACCAGGCTGGCCTTAAACTTCCAGCGATTCTACTGACTCTGGGTCCTGAGTTCTGGGTTTAGAGACATGTAACACCATGCCCTGACTGAACTTCATTTTGATTCCAAATATTTTTTTTAACCTAATTTAAACTTTGCTCTGAATTCATTAATTTTTGTAATAGGCATTTAAAGCCAGGACCTCCCAAATGCTAGGTAAGGTCTCTACCATTAAGTTAAACCCTCAGCTGTGAATTATTATTATTTTTTTTGAAATTAACTAAATATAGAGAACTGCCAAAAACACAAGTTTTTCTCTGGAAAGGAAACAAGTCGCCAGCATTGCTGACACTCCTTGGCAAGCTCTTAGTAATGGATTCTAACCTGCAGATGTAACCTGCCCACACATTAAGGGCTACAGCCAGGTTCTGTTTGATTAATTTATAAAACGCTGATTCATTCAAGTTCCTCAGCCCCATGGGAAGACAATCAGTAGTGATCTTCTTGTTTGTCAAAAAAAGAAAGAAAGAAAGAAGGAAGGAAGGAAGGAAGGAAGGAAGGAAGGAAGGAAGGAAGGAAGGAAGGAAGGAAGGAAGGAAGGAAGGAAGGAAGGAAGGAAGGAAAAGGAAAAATCCTAAAGGGGCTGGGTATGGTGGCGCACGCCTTTAATCCCAGCACTTGGGAGGCAGATGTAGGAGAATCACAGTGAGTTCGAGGCCACCCTGAGAGTACAGAGTAAATTCCAGATCAGCCTGAGCTGGAGTGAGACACTACCTCGACAAACCAGAAAAAAAAAAAAAAAAAAAAAAAAATCCTAAAGGGCATTAATTATTTTTGTCCACTTGAACTTCAAGCTTGTACACACACACACACACACACACACACACACACACACACACACAGAGAGAGAGAGAGAGAGAGAGAGAGAGAGAGAGAGAGATTGAGAGGGAAGGTAGGGATGGAGGGAGGGAGGGGAATTTACGCTGTTGATCAAAATCCAGGCCCTTCCAAGTGGAGTAGTCAGGAAAGAAGGTTTTAAAAAAAAGGTTAAACATGGTTTTATATTGAAACAGAATAGATTTTGGGGAAGGGCAGAGGCAGGGAGATTAAGAAGACTGAAGAAAAGCTCCAGAAATGGTTTAAGGGACCCGAGTACCCTCTTGAAGGATATCCACAGGCCAGCACCGAGCCGGTGCCAGACGGCTGGCCCTCAGCTTCCGGCTCTCGGGTGCACCCTGGAGTCCTTCCTCCAGACCCTTCCCTGGGTATCCCAGCTAGCCAACAGCTTTTGGCGCTGCCCATTTGAGTGGGAGTAGCCTTAGGATTTTACCCTCTTCCAGTTTGAGATTGAATTGAAAGGTACAGAGGAGTGTTAAACAGGGTTTACAAGGGAAAGAAGGAAGGACACCCCCCCCAATAAAACTAACCAAAAAAAAAAAAAAAAAACAAAAAAACAAACCCTTTAGAATGGGCTTGGCGAGGGGAAGGGGTGCTACTTAGGGAAAGGGTTTGGCAGATGATGAGAAAAGTATGCCTTGGACGACTTTCCTCCCCAATCTACAACTAAATTTCCATTTGCAAGCTAAGACTTCGGGTCTCTAGCCGGGGTCCTGGACTGTCAACTTCAAGGGGCTTCGGCAGGCCCAGTGTTTGCGGCTCCCACTCCATGGTCCAGCAGGTTTCGTCCAAGAGGACACTAGGGCAGGAGACTGGACCGGGGTCCCCAGTGCATCTGTCAGGCTTCCGGACACAGCGTTCTCGGCCGCGGTGAGACCGTCGTCTGGGGAGAGGCGCGGGGCGGGGGGAGCACAGGAAGGCATCCGCGACCTGAGCAAACACCGCTCGCCGGGGATGCTCCGTGGGAACGGGCTTCCCCACAAGTCCCCAGCGCCCGCCTTTTCCGCTCTGGGTGCGGGCGCGAGCTGGAAGCCGGAGTTTGCAGAGTCGGCGCTCGGGCCGCGTCGCGGCGAGCAGTGGGTCTCGGGCGCCCAGCCAATGAGCGCGCCCCGCGGAGGGCTCGGCGCCTCCCGCAGGTCTCCATTGGTCCCCAGACCCGCGAGGCCCGGCGAGCCGGCGGCGGCCAGGGCCCGGCGCGAGTGGGAGTGGCGCGCGCCCCCCGCCGGCCCGCCCGCCCTCCCTGCGCTCCCGGGCTCCGGCCGCGCGCTGGCGGGGCTCCGCATTGCACACTCCGGGGGCGCCGCGGCGCTCGTGGGATGGGGCAGCGCGCTGCCGCTGGCGGCCGGGATCCACGCGCAGCCCGGGTGAGTCGACGTGGGGCTTCCTCGGGAGAGCACGAAAAGGGGACGCGGTCCGGTGCCAGCGGTCCCGGCGGGGATGCGGGGCCGGAGCCAAAGCCCGAGGGAGGGAGTGGGCTGAGTCGCAGCAAGTGTCCGGTGCTGGGACAGCCCCGCGGGGGACCGGGGTCGCGTCCCCGCGGGCGCTGGGCTCCCGAGTGGGCAGAGGGCGCTGCGCGCAGCCCGGCGGGTCCGGAGGGGCGTGTGCGCGCGCGTGGGAGCTGCGCTGGCGCGCCGTGGAAATGTCAGCAGCGGCCAAGTTCAAGGCTGGAGGAATCTTCGTTCGCCCGGAGTCATTCTGCACCGGGAACTCCTGCCGGAGCGAGTTCCCCGGCCAGCAGCGGAAAGGCAGCACCCCACAAGTTGCTGCGGGGGGCCGTGGCTTTTTCTCGGCGAGGCCCACCCGGAGTCGCTGCGGGAGGTGCGGGGGCCTGGGGCACTGCCCCGAGGACGCGAGACTGCCCTGGGCCTTGTACTACCCACCCCGTCGACCTCGGGCGGGCGGGTACTGTGCATACAGGGAGTTGGGGACTTCGCCGGAGCTTGATCTTTTTTTTTTTTTTTTTTTTTCTCCTTCTTTCTCTCAGGTTACAGTAATTCTGTTGGCTCCTATTTAACTTAAAAAAAAAAAAAAATCAACATGAAGCCCTCTATTTGTGGCTCTATCTCTGACCTCTTCCTCACTACAATCTCACCATTTCTGTCACCTACCCAGTCCCATGTTCCCTCAGGTATAGACCATACTTTTCATTGAAAGGTTCAAAACTTGATGTTTGGACAGGATTTTATCAGGAGTGGTCCACATATCTTTAGTGAACTCGCTAGCCTTGGGGACTCCAAAGGCATTGTAATTTGGGAGCTTTTGGAGAAGTGGAAATAGATCTTTGGGAGCGAATTGTTGGCAGAACAGCATTGACCTCCCAGAGCACATGACAAAAAGAACATTGAGCTTCTCCCTGTGGTAACCTACCCAATGTGTGACCTCCAAAATTCAATTTTCTTTGTGGGAGGCAAGGGAGTGCAGATTCTCCAGAGGAAAGCTTATTTCTTGTTAAATTGACTTGTGGTGACATATACTCTGTTCTGCTCTGCTCTGGCCAGCCATTGCAGATGCCAGAATATTATTAGAGCAATTCCCTTAAAGCTATTATATTTTCTTTCCAGTGAAAGGAACTCCACGTAGCTGTTTAAAATTCCGGATCTGCACCTTACTTCTCTAGGAGACATGAATGGTTACCCTATATGTGCTCACGTGTGCTACGTTTGCAAAAAGATATTCGTGCAGTCGTCCATGAAATGGCTTAATGCACATTTATGTTAAACCCATTTAAATGTAAAACATCTATCTGTTTTCAATTTTAGCTTGCACCCAAGCCAAAGGCAGCTGACTGAAATGGGACTTAAAAGAGGCTTCCTTGTTTAAACAGAGGTTTACAACACTCGGGTTCTCAGAGCACACAGTAAGCTTTCTGAGCTCACAGACACACAAAGCCTGCTTTTTTTTTTCTTTTTAAAGATGTATTTACTTCTTAGGTTAAAAATAATAAGAAATGTTTTCAGACCCACCCAAAGAGTGGTTCATGGAGTGACATCTGAAGCTGTGGATAAGCTTTGGAAGGTAAATGTGTAGTGTATGGAATACATAAATGGGGCAGATTCTAGGCAAGTAATGCCCAGTAAAAAGTAAACCACATATTGTATCATGCTGTACAATTTATGTGGAACATAGCATTAAGGGGTCTTTGAGGAAGACATTTTTATCACCCCATTCCACAGATGAAAGCATTGAGGCTTTCAGATTGATTCTTCCAAGGTGAATGGCAGAGTTCAAACTCACATGGTTTCTGAATTCTTCCTTTCTACCTTTCCTGCTTCCTATCCTCCCTCCCTTCTACCATCCTCGATTCAGGTTGACTCTTACCATCATTGTATAGCTACTTCTGTTTTCTGTACCTCTTTTTACTGTTCAACCTATAGCTTCAGAGACCATTATATGTGACTTCCAGAAAGGCTTTGCTTTCTGCTAAATATCACTTCACTTGCACTAATGTGTGGGCTGATAGAAACAAAAGGCAATAGCTAATAATGGGTTTAATTATATTATTTCATTACATTACTTCTGCTAGTGAGTTGGTAAAGATAAAAGTAATGAAATCCTAAAGAATGATGGCATAGTATTTCAGTAAAATCAAGTGACCAGTAGTGGCAGGGATGTTTGAGAAACATGTATATAAGCTGTCCATTTTATTTTTATTTTTTTTTAATATTTTTTTATTTATTTATTTGAGAGCGACAGACACAGGGAGAAAGGCAGATAGAGGGAGAGAGATAGAATGGGCGCGCCAGGGCTTCCAGCCACTGCAAACGAACTCCAGACGCGTGCGCCCCCTTGTGCATCTGGCTAACGTGGGACCTGGGGAACCGAGCCTTGAACCGGGGTCCTTAGGCTTCACAGGCAAGCGCTTAACCGCTAAACCATCTCTCCAGCCCTAAGCTGTCCATTTTATAAGCAGAAACTCCTCATGTCTTTTATGGACGATTTACAGTGAAGTCTTAAGTAATTATTTTAATAATATTATTCTTATTTTACAAAGAATTGGCAAAACAGATGTGTTAAATAAACCCAGAACCAAAGAAGTCTGCTTATGAAGTCCTGAAGTCTTCATTAACTGGTGTGCCAATGTAGCCAAAGACACTGATTAGAGAGAAGGAACATTTTTTGCTTGTATAGCTGTCATTAAGAAGCTTATATAACAGCCGGGCATGGTGGTGCATTCCTTTAATCCCAGCACCCGGGAGGCAGAGGTAAGAGGATCGCTGTGAGTTCGAGGCCACCCTGAGACTCCATAGTGAAGTCCAGGTCAGCCTGGGCTACAGTGAGACCCTACATAAAAAAACCAAAAAAAAAAAAAAAAAAAAAAAAAGAAGAAGAAGCAGCTTATATATTTATTAAAGGCAATCGTTTGTGGGTCTTTTCTTGGAAAGTTATAGTTCACAATATTTGTTTGTGACATTGTATAATATATATTATGTTTTATGGAGCTATTCTTTGCATTAATCTGAGTGGGTGTTAACCTTACTATGTGTTGGCTTTGAGTTCAAGTCTTGGCATTGTGCATACTCTGGGACATCGGGAAGTGAAGGAATCTCTCTACTTCAGTTGTCTTGTACTGTGAATAATATACCTACCTCGTGCAGTTTTTCAGTTTATGAAGTAACTGTTTACTGATTTCTTAGTTGTTCTAACTCTGCTCTAAGTGCTGGAGATACAAGTGCATACTCCTTGCCAATAAAGTTTATATAGTCTAGCACCTAGGACCTAATGCTCTAATGTATGCAATGTGTTTAGCCTGGGGTGTTACACTTAGTCAGCACTCCCTGACTGTTAGCTGTTGGCATTTAATTCAGGAGCTGTTCACCGAGGATCTGCTGTATATAGAACAGATGGCAGCATACAGTGATGAGTGATAGGTGCTTCATTTCAATTCAGTATTCAAATATACCCCAAAGAAAGATGTCAAGAACATAACCATTCCTTAACAGGGAATTAAGTGCTGACACATTAGTGAGAATGGGAAATACATAAAAATTAAGTTGATCATAGGAAAGTGAGGAATATGTACATTATCTTATAGGAACCCAAATTTAAGAAAAATCAGGGCTGGAGAGATGGCTAAGTGGTCAAGGCACTTGCTTGCAAAGTTTTATGGCCTGGATTGGATTCTTTAGTGCCCATGAAGGGCCAGATGCACAAAGTGTGTATGCATCTAGAGTTTGTGTGCAGCAGCAAGAGGCCCTAGTGTGCCTATTCTCTCTCTCTCTTTCTTCTTGCAAATAAGTAAATAACAATTAAAAATAAAGGTCTTATTGCTTAAGGGCTGGAGAGATGGCTCAGCAGTTAAAGACACTTCCTTGTAAAGCCTGATGGCCAGTATCCAATAACACCATATGCGCAAGGTGGCACATATGTCTGGAGTTTGCAGTGGCAGGGGTTCATAGTATGCCCATAGTCACTCTGAATCTGTTACTTCTGTTTCTCCAAAAATTGATTTCAAAGCCTGGTGATTGGGTTTGATTCTCCAGTACGCATGTAAAGTGAAATGTAAAAGGTGGTGTATACATCTGGAATTTGCTTGCAAGGGCAACAGACCCTGGCAACCCATTTTTTTTCTCTCTCTTTCTCTCTCTGCTTGCAAATAATAAATAAAATGTTATTTTTTTAAAAAAATAAAGGTCTTGTACTCAAGCTCTTAATAAAACCCTAAAGGAAGTAGGAAAAATAGAGAAATAAGGGAAAGTGAAGGAAAAAGAATGCTTGAATATATGTAGTAACAAAATAATATTTGAGGAGGTATTATTAAATGGAGCCCATAGTCACATAGTCCATGTGCATGTTACATGAGAAAGGCAGAAATGAATTTGAAATAGTCCTTCCATGTGGATTGTGGACATGCTTGACTTTGATGTTACTAGAGTGCAAATGAATCCTTTGCTTCAGTTTCTGCTGACTAGCATTTCCACACTCAGATCCAGAGGTGGCTGTGCTCAGGAAACCCCAAATCCAATCAATAGGCTAGATACAGACAAATCACCATGACCAGATAGCCTTTACTTCAGTGTATTGGGAAAAGTCAGTTCATAAGTGACAGCTTTTCAGGGTATTAGTGGGACATTGACTGGAGTCCTAAGGGGTTCTGTCCAGGAAAGTGTTTTAGGAAGTACCCTAGAGCCATAAAACAAAATCTCCATGTGCATAATTGGGAGATCAATATCCAAATAAAATAGATTATAACAAATACTGACTAATTTTGGAGAAAGGGGAAGCAATATATTAGAGGAGGAAAATGTGTTTGTCGTTGAAAGATTGTACAAAAAATTGTAAATTTTTAATCTTTCAAAAAGCTAATCAATTAACATGTCCCTGTACACAATCTCTTGTGCTGATTGGGAAGTGGGCCAAGAAACAAGAAACAGAGTTGAGATCAATAGGCACTTCTGCGTGGACAAATGGGGTCTTCTGGGAAATAGTTTGGAGATAGTCTTATTTAACACTTCTGTAACTGTTTATAGATAATCGACAGTTCTTATGGTAAGTAAACACAAAGTTGCTAACATTTCACTATGAGGATAGCTTAAAAGACAGCCTAAATAGGAAGAAAAAAATAATACTATTAAAGTCAAAATGGAAGATTGAAGATAAGTATACTTGGAAAAAGCAATCCTAAGTGCACTTACTAGGAGATGGTTTTAAATTCTGTTCCCATCCATAGACAGTGTAACTGGGTAATGTCCCTCACTTTCTTTAGAAACAGTTGTCCACCAAGTTAAAGTCAATGTTTAAAAAGAGTAGCTTATAAAACTCTACATGGGCATGATACTAATTTAAAAATATAAGTAATTGCATGACCTTATAAATTTTCTATATTTCTGTCTATATGGAGAAATATATTAAAATAGCAATAGTAACTTCCTCTGGGTAATATGAATTTGTAAGTGCTTTGTGTGCATCTTGTGTATATGTATGTGTATATAGATATGTGTGGTTTCCAGAAGACAGCCTTGGGTGACATCCTCAGGCATACTGTCCATCCATCTCCTTTGAGACAGGGACTCTCATTCACCTGGAGCTTGCTAAGTAGGCTAGATTTGCTGGCCAACAAGCCCCAGGGATCCTTCTGTCTCTGCCTTCCCAGTGCTGGGATTAATAGGAATGTACAAAGAACACCCAGAATTTTACTGTACATTCTGGAGATTGAACTCCAGGTCCTCATGTTTATAAGGCAAGCACTGTATCAACTGATCTGTCTCCAGCCCCTGAAAGTGATTCTTATTGCCATTCTTAACTTCAGTGTTATCTAATTGTTTTGCAGTGAACATGTCTTACATGGAAAAATGTTGTGACAAAAAGTTTTGTATAGATTTTATGTGGCCTTACTTTTACGAGAGGCACATTTGAGAGATGATAATTTCTTTATCATCTTGAAATCTGTAGTAGACAATTTTGCTTGCCACTTCTCCCCCCTAAATTCTTACTCTCTAAAGGACAACATGTTGAAATAACTGTTTTGTGTTTGTTGTTAGGGAAAAGTATGGCTATAGATGAATAGCAATGCTTTTGTAGATAGAACTGGGGAAAAGAAAACTAAAGGTATTCCATTTTTTTTTTACCATAGCTATTAGTATATGAAGAACCAAGTTATAAGAGCATCATTATCTTTTCAGAAGGTAAGCTTCATGAGGGCAGAGACCATTCTGTTTCCTTCCCTGTTGAAGACACAGTCCTTGCCCTGGCACCTGGCACAGAGAAGTGTCCTAGCCAGTGCTGGTGAATGTCCTTCACTGAATGAAATGACTGTAAGCATCGTAGCTGCACAGAAATTTGAAATAACGAGAATGCTGGTTTTATCCTCTGACATCATATGATTCACTGCTTTGGTTTAATCACTCATCCTTTTCTTATTGTGACCTTCTTTGTGTCATAGAACCTGCAGGGCACTAAAGTGACTGGTGTTTGTCACCTGTGACGGTCTCCCTGATTCTTCCTGACTTTTGTTAAGGATCCTGCTTCTTGCATCTGTTTCTTCAGTTTGTTTAGGTGTTTGGTGCTGATACTGTGTGGCTCTGGATTTTTTCTCTCTCTCTCTCTTTCTCCTGTGTATCCAGGTAAATACTATCCTGGTTAGCTCTGGCCCTTCTGGTAAATGAGAATTTTACAAGGGAGCATTTTCTATCCCAGGCTGTTAAATGTTAGTAGTTGCCTTTTGTGGTCTGAATATTGGTGCTCCTCTTAATTCATGTGTTAAATCCATATGTCAAGAATGGGACCTTTGGGCCCAGCCAACATATATAGAACAAGCGCCCCATAAAGAGTTTGGAGAGAGTCCCATGCTCATGCCACGTGAGGATAAAGCAACAAGGTGCCATGTAAGAGTCAGCTCTGCTGGCTGGTCCATGTGGACTTCTCCAGCCTCAAAAACTCGAAGCAATATACTTGTTTTTATAACTCCGATATTTTGTTATGGCAGTCTGAGCAGATCAAGACAGATATTAATACTTGATCCTCACAAGGGATCCGGGGGTTCTTGTGTATTGTCCTTTAACATCAGCTTCATAAGGTATTGTCAAAATAATATAGCTAGTATTGTCAGAAAGAATCGTAGCAGAAAAACTTATATAAATTATATACATAATTATGACCCACACACATACAAACATGCACACACCTCCTGTCATTCTTCCAGAAAGATGGCCATGTAGGGATCAGATAAGAGCACCTCAGTGATGAGCTGGTGCCTAGGATTGTGAGTGAAGACTTGTGGGAGGTGGCTATTATTTGGTGACAGAGTAGAAAGATAAGAAGTGTAGCTTGGCTGCCCCAACATACCTCAAAAGGGGCCCATCTGAAACTAAGGACAACTGGCGAAATAAGCAAGGGTGATGTTTTCCTGTGAACCGGATACCAGCACAAAGGGGAAGGAGATCAACGCAGAGAAAAATCAACTCCTACCAAATCAGAGAGCCAGAGCCTCAGAGGCCCCCAACACCTCAGCACTGAAGCAGACCAAAAATGAACCCAACATGGCTCAGGGAAATCTTGCGGAAGAGGGGGCAGAAAGAATGTCAGAGTTACATGTTGGGTCATGATTTGCAGAGACATTTATCATACTAATAACTGGGGGCTAACTCCACAATGCACGACCATTTTCATTAACAAGGAGGGTCTAATGGGAGGGGGTAGATCACAGATGAGCCTAAATAATGGTACCAAACTGCCTGTATTCACTGAAAAGAAAACTAATAAATTAAATTAAAAAAAAAAAGTGTAGCTTGGAAAGGAACAGGACACTGCTACCTTCTAGAAGATCTTAAGCTTAACTATTCCAACTCTAGACTACTGTAGGCTAACCCAAAAGTTACCTAGGCAGAAGTGTCTAGGATAGGCATTCATCTTTGAGAATCCTTGAAATGTTTCACACACATGTCTTAGGTGTGCATCCTTGACATCTATATTGAACTGGGGATAGAGGGGGAGGACCATTTGGCTTAGAAGCTTCATCTTCCCAGGTGCCAAGATATCTTATAGCAGCACCATGGAGAAATCTACCAGCATCCCATCCCCAAGGGACATGCTCAGATTAGAGAATCACAATTGTCAGAGAATCCCCAGGAATGGTGTCACATCAGGTAATTTTAATTTTCTCCCAGTCTACCAATTAGAGGGAATCATTGCAACTATACCATGTTTACCCTAATCAAGTTGCTGTTAAAAAAAAAAAAAAGAGCTAGACAGATACCGGAAGTCTAGTTCTAATGTACAGTTGTAAGTAGAGGGAATTTTGGCTGTTTGTCATGAAAATAATTTAAAAAAATGGACTCTAAGACATATCCATTTTTATTTGAAAACCAGGGGTTTTAGATAGAAAGTATAAGCTCAGGGCTGAGGATGTGGCTCAGTTGTATTTGCCATGCAAGCATGAGGGTCTGAGAGGGCCTGAGACCTTCCAGGTTCAATGCCCCAACACCCATCTGAATAGCTGGGTATGGCCATGCAGGCCTGTAACTCCACCCCTGTCCTACAGGGAGATTCTCTCTCTCTCTCTCTCTAAGATGCAGGAGAAATCAAGATTGCACCATTCTTACTTTTTTCCATTTTTATCTCAAGTATATAGTAAGTTATCAAATGGACACATTTAGGTTTCCATTCATGACATCTAGAAATGCTTGTTTCTGTATACCATTAAAGCAATTTAGATCCTGTGTATGCTTATTTGCATGTATAATAATAGCACTAACTACCCTCCACTTGATATCTTTGTATCCATCTGCAACATTGTACCTGTTCATAATTGAGGGTGCTGACCTTCTGGGGCAGACAGGCCAGTGGAGGTCTAGGAGGCCAGGCTTTCCTGTGGTGTAGTGCTGGCTCCACCCATTGCTGTCTGAGCGGCCTAAGGCAAGTTACTTAGTCTCCTCCAGCTTAACTGGCTGACTGACCTTTAGCCAGCTGGTTACTCACTGTCTGGGCATCATTTACCTCAACTATAAAGTGAAGGGTCTGCACTGATTAAACTTTATAGTCTTAAATGCCTAGCAACTAACAAATCTTTTGACATTTAAAACTACCCATTAATGCTGGTCTAATAAAAATTGTTTTGATTAACTGAAAGTGTGGCATAATTTGGATATGTAGACCAAACTAAGTTAAATATACAAGAGTTCCTGGTTTCTAAGAGCATAGTGATATATAATTTAAGAGATTTAGCACATCTCTTTGGAATTTGTTCATTTTTTTCCCTATAAAAATTTCACTATTCTTTGGCTTGATTATCCATGGGAAATATATTGAATTGCTTGGAGTTTTTCTATCTTTGAGAGAAAAAATATCCACTTTCAAGTATTCTAAAAGTATTGCCACTTAGAAATATTGACTTTAGTAGAAGTAATATTCTGCATTTATATAGTAACTTTCTGTAGAAGATCAAAGAATGATATTAGATGTACATGGTTTTCCTTTTATGTGAAACTTCATAGAAACATTTTCTTTTATCAAATTATTTTTATTCAGAATCCCAGTGACCCAACTCTGAAGTCACAGAGACTTTTGTAGCTGTTCTGATTCCTTCTGTCAGATGCATCCCTCAGCCAGGAGTGGCCTTCCATCATTTCCCAGTTGACAAGCCTTTTTGGCCTTCATGGCTGATTTCAATGAGGCCTTCCCAAAGAATCCTTTTACTTTGATTTTCCCATCAGTGTGAATTTTACTCTTTTATACCTGGATTTGTGTACTGATATATTCCCTCCACCTTGACTTTTAGCTTATTTCTCTTAGGTGCTAGTCTGAAAATGCTAGTCTAGCACAGACTAAACTCTCAATAAACATTCTGACTGGTATTACAACTTTAATAAAGAAAAGACATAAAGACCCAGGTGGCCTCATGAAGTATTAGTTTTAGTGGAAAGGGTATGTTTGTATTATGTGACAATTACCACTTAGATTGGGCTTCTGGATGTCCAGGAGGACCAGGAAACACTGCAGGTTATGATGGACCTGCCTTTGTGTTCTACAGTCACCTTCCAGGTATGAAGGAGGCCAGGGCACAGACCCTAATCCCCGAGTATCTTGTGATCTAGGACTTTGGAAAGTTATGTATGCATTTTCACAGATAGAGATAAAAATCTGTCCATATCATACTTTCATGCTAGGGAGTACTGATCAATGTACAGATAATTTCTGTTGGAAGTTTAAGGGAGAAAATAATCACCTATCCCTTCTCATCATCCAGATTTAATTATTCATGTGTGGGTTCTTTGCTCCTTTTTTGTTGTTGTCTGTTTCTCTAGGTCACATTGTTGCTTTTGAGTTATAAAAATGGACTATATTGGGCTGGAGAGATGGCTTAGCATTTAAGCGCTTGCCTGTGAGGCCTAAGGACCCTGGTTTGAGGCTCAATTCCCAAGAACCCACGTTAGCCAGATGCACAAGGGGGCGCACGCGTCTGGAGTTCGTTTGTGGTGGCTGGAGGCCCTGGCATGCCCATTCTTTCTCTCTATCTGCCTCTTTCTCTCCTCTGTTGCTCTTAAATAAATAAATAAAAATAAACAAAAAATAAAATAAAAATAAAACTTACAAAATGGACTATATTAAGGGCTTGGTCCTAATATTTTTTAAAATTTTAATTATTTACTTGCAAGGAGAGAGAGAGAGAGAGAGAAAGAGAGAGAGAGAGAGAGAGAGAGAGAGAGAGAGAGAGAGAGAGAGAGGGAGGGAGAATGGGTACACCGGGGTCTCTAGCCACTGCAAATGAGCTTCACACATATGTGCCCCTGTGCATCTGGCTTATGTGGGTCCTGGGTAATCAAACCTGGGTCCTTTGGCTTCACAGGCAAATGCCTTAACTGCTAAGACATCTCTTCTGGCCCCCCTTTTCAATATTTTATTTTTATTTATTTATTTGACAGAGAGAAAGAGAGAGAGAGAGAGACAGACAGAGACAGAGAATATGGGCGTGCCAGGACCTCCAGCCACGGCAAATGAACTCCAGACGCATGTGCCCCCTTATGCATCTGGCTAATGTGGGTCCTGGGGAATCAAACCTGGGGCCTTTGGCTTTGCAGGAAAATGCCTTAACTGCTAAGCCATCCCTATAGCATGGTCCTAATCTTAACAGAGTAAATTTGAGGGCACTATGGCAAACTTGTATATAAAGATGTTCATTGTTCTATGTTATTGAACGACTCACCCAAGAGCCATTACCCCAAAAGTCAGTGAGTCAAAGGGAGTAAAGCATATCGTGAAGTGTTTTTGAAACATAACTAGACAAGGCTTGATCTGTTTAATCTCTCATGGCCAGTTTTCCTTAGGTACATTGCCATGAATTGGAACCATAGCCAACTGACTTGAACAATGTTTTAAGGAGCATCAACTCCACCCAGTTCTGAGCAATGATCCAGAACTGCACACCTCCATTGCTGATAATATATTTTGGTATAGATACTTGGAATAGCATAAAAAAACAAATGATGTGAAAGTCATTTTTCCATCAAGGCTACTCAGTGGTTCAACTTTTCAAATGAAGGGCAATGCATTTCATAAAATAGAATATCATTTTAAATAGATAGGTTGCCTGGAATGGTACTTACTTCTAGGTTTGGGAACTATGAAGGAGAGACTTTTTCTAGAAGGGGCAGTTTTCAGCTTGGTCATGCACATTCAAGGAATGTAGAATGCTATAGCATCTGTATGACACGGCAGGCAAACTCATTTTCTATAGTGCATGGGCAGTTCTTGCACTGCATATGGGTTTCAAAAGTCTCAGAAAAGCAGTGGATTGAGTAAGATTGAACAGGGACGTTGGAAAGGGGAGAGTGCAAAGCAGTAGCTAAAGGACTCTCCTAACAGTGAAAGTGTCACCTGCTTTATAACCAGGTTAAGAAAGCTTTCTGGGTTGGTCCCACCAAGGGCAGCCTAGAAATAAACAAATGAATTTGAGAAGATCTACCAAGCTAATTTGAGAAGAACCACCAAGCTCCCTCTGCCTTAAATCATCTCTCCAGTCTTTCTGCTCCCGCTTAAAACCACTCCCACGACATGTCTCAACTCTAGAGTCTAGAAGATTAGTGTTAAAGGCTTCCCTGAGGGAAGGGCATGCTCACAAATGGATGAATCCAAGCCAATTAAAAGGATCAAGTAGGAAGTAAAACTTGACCAACTATGAGACCCAGCAAAGAGACTGAGACTGGGTTATAGAGGCAGGCACTTTCTGGTGAGATGAGGCTAGGAGCTTCCCTCATTGCTCCCCCTTTTTTTCTTTTTTTGGTTTTTCAAGATAGGATCTCACTCTAGTTCAGGCTGACCTGGAATTAACTCTGTATTCTCAGGGTGGCCTAGAACTCACGGCAATCCTCCTACCTCTGCCTCCCGAGTGCTAGGATTAAAGGCCTGCGCCACCACGCCCGTCTCATCCCTCACTTTTATCTAAACTTATGTGCTATCTACTGACCTGTCACCAGTGATTAGTTGTAGGATTTTGACTAAGACAGCTAACTTCTTTGAATTTCGGTTTCCTCATTTGTAAAATCTACATCAGCACTTCTAGAACAGGAACTGCAGGGACAAACATTGGGTGTATGAGGTGTCTCAGGAAGAATAAAGATCTGATGGTCAAAGACAAGTATGCTTGGGGGAGTGCTTAAATAATTTTCAATTTTTATAAAGTTGTACTGCTTCTCATGATTTTTAGTAACTGAATAATGTACATATCACATACCTGAAATGAAGTATGATATTCAAGGAGTCCCATTATTTGGCACAGATAGTCATTATGAGAGCTCATCTTGGGAATCAGTATACAAAACAAAATACTAGACTACGTGATATCTATGGTCTTTCTGATTTTAGAGTCTGTGAATCTATAGTCAGTTTACTTCTTTGCCTGGGCTAGAAAAATTTGATTTGATCAAATATTCATTATATTAGGAAATCCCTGCTTCTACTTTAAGATTAAACCCAGATTGAGAGTGCAAATTTACAAGCTATGCATTTCCCCCTTACTTTTATATTTCAGAACACACTAACAGACAGCCAAAATACAAATAATGAATTTTCCAAGTGCATACACACACACACACACACACACACACACACACACACACACACACACCTTTAGCAAAAATATTGAAACATTTCTATTAATAGAGGGAATAATTCTTCAGAAAAGAAAAATTTAAAAGACCTAAGTTTTATTCTGACAGCATTTCTGAGCAAAGCCGTCCAGTTAAACGCAGAGCTATAACGTGAACATGAACATGAAAAGGTGAATACTGGATATATATATATACAGAATGTGCAGAATGCTTTCTTACTATGCAGGATCACAAAAGGTGTTTGGCCCTTCCCCACACTACCACCAATCATGGGTTTGTTACTAGGCTTCTGTCAGATCCACTCATAGTGTGATGAGGCTGGTATGAGCTGAGCGGATGTCCAGTGTGGTTGGAAAGCGGAGGCAGTGGCGCTTCCAGGGCAGAGCACGGCTGCTACATCTGCTTTGGCCGTTGCCTACTGAAATGGCCTCTGACATGGGTTGTTGGAGGTGGGTGAATATAGAGTAGTTAGATGTAATCTGCTGGGTCAGGAAGAGAAAACAAATCCATACTACCTGTTTTTCACATTTTACCACTGTACTTTGTGAATTCTCTGGAATTAGAACAATACTAATCTCTATAGTAACCAATGGGTGATCACAGCAGCTAGGTAATTTGGTTTTCTTTTTATGATTTTAAGGAAATAACTTATTAGGTAATATTAGAATATAAAACTAAAACCTGATGTTTTCATTTCAAAATTAAATTGACTGCACATGTTGCAGTGTCACAAATGCTTGTCTGAAATTTAAAGAATTTTGTATCATTTGAATTCAAAGTTACACGTGATGAAATGTTAATATTCTTTATAGTTTCTTTGGTCTTGTTTAACAAACTAAAAATGCATCTACCGTTATGATCCAGCTATCTTATTTCTGAGTATATATTCAAAGGAAATGTAATTAGTATGCCAGATACTTGCCCATGTGTGATGTGGCAGTGTTCACAATAGTGAAGATAGGAATCCAGTCTAAGTGCTTATCAACAAAAGAAGGGTAAGGAAAATGGGGCATATATGCCCAGTGAAGTATTACTCAGCCTTAAAGAAGAGTGGAATCCTGTCATTCACAAAATTAATGAAAGTAGAAGAAATGATATTATGTGAATCAAAGCAGACCCAGAAAAAGTATCATGTTTTTTCTCATGTGTAGAAAGTAAAATGAATTGACTTGAAAGTAGAAGTGATTACAAGAAATTGGGAAAGGTTGAGAAAGGGAGGTTAGATTTCATCAGTGCATAGTGTGTGGCTGTATCATACTGAACCCCATTTATATGTACAATTAGTATGTGTTGATAAAAATAAAATCCTATAAGGTAAAACTCAAATATATTTAAAGCAGTCTGATGATTGCAATTAGTTCTGTCCATTACATATTTTCAAACTCCTGGTCGTATTTGATAACTAATTAATAATTATGCTTTTAGCCGGGCGTGGTGGCACACGCCTTTAATCCCAGCACTCGGGAGGCAGAGGTAGGAGGATTGCTGTGAATTTGAGACCACCCTGAGACTATATAGTTAATTCCAGGCCAGCCAGGACCAGAGTGAGACCCTATCTTGAAAAACCAAAATAATAATAATAGTAATAATAATTATGCTTTTATAGAGATGAAAGATGTTTTATAATCTTGGCTCACATCTGAGGTTTCATGGCTTCTTGGCCTGCTTGATGTGTCTTGGAGACTTTCATCCTGCACTGTGTTCTAGTTTCTGAAATCAGTTCTCCCAGTTTTAGAAGCTGCCTTTTCTTAAGCACACTCATAATTCCTTATTACTCATCACTAGCTTGAGTACATAGTGAATTCTAGGTAGATAAATAGGTAAATTCTAGGTGAGCAAACTCTCCTCACTTGGTGTTTGCCAAGTAAATGGACAGATTACTTAATGAGCAGTGCTTGTTATAATTGTGTATTATAATGAGCAGTGCTTATTATAATATGGCCATTACCTTGCATCCCACACTATTTTACTTAACAATTAAAAGTACATCTCTTGTGAGTCCCAAGCTTGATGTTAATTAGTATTTAATGTTTATGTTCATCTTTTTAAAGATGCACAGATAAAGTTAAAAGAATTCCATATAGAAAGTTTGGTACAGATTTTACAAAGTTGAGCGCATGCATCCATGTGACTTATCCTGAACCATAGTGGCTCCATAAATTTTGAAAAGAGCCATGAGCTCTTTCATGTAGGAGTGAGATACTCTTTATGGGACTGAACGTGAGCAACGTTAAATCACTTGGTAGTAGAGTCTGTTTTGGCATATTACAACATTTGCCCTCTGGACTTTCCAATTATTTTATGGATGAAGTATTTCAGTAAAACCTGTATAACATTCAGTTTGTCTTATATGATTAAGAATCTAGTTTGTGTTTGGTTTGCACTTAATTTCTGATGTTCTGTAGATTCTACTCTGGGTGTATAGAAAGATTGAGGCTCCTTAGCTATTCACCAAAATTATTGATTTCTAAGTCTGTTTTGCTGAAGAATAGTTGTTTGGGAGATAGCAGGTGCCTTCATCAGTTTAGACTGTTATAACAAATTACTATTACCTGAGTGCTTCAAATAACAAACATTTATTCCTTAATATCTTTGGAGGCCGGGAAGTCCAAGGTCCCTGTTCATATCTTGTGTCTTGTGAGGGCCATCTGTTTTTGTATATGTGCAGAACAGAGCATCTATCCTCATGGAAATTTCAATTAACTTTTCTCCCTGCCTTTCTTTTTTTAAAAAGTATTTTTATTTTTATTTATTTATTTGACAGAAAGAGAGAGGTGGGGGAAAATGGGCACACAAGGGCCTCCAATCACTGCAAATGAACTCCAGACACATGTGCCATCTTGTGCATCTGGCTAACATGGGTCCTGGGAATCAAACCTGGGTCCTTTGGCTTTGCAGGCAAACGCCTTAACTGCTAAGCCATCCTTCCAGCCCTCCCTGCCTTTCTTTTTAAACATTTGAAAAGTCAATCATGCCAGTTTGTGGTGTACGTGTATGAGTGTGTGTGTGTGTGTGTGTGTGTGTCTATGTGTGTGTGTCTATGTGTGTGTGTACATATGTACAATATGTGTGTGCTCTGCTGAGGCAGGGTATCTCACTTGAGCCCAGAGCTCACTGATTCAGTTAGTCTAGCTAGCCAGTTTGCCTGTGGCATTCCCTGTTTCCTACACTGGGGTTACAAATGGCCACTACCGTCATCCAGAATTTACAAGGATGCTGGGGGTCTGAGCCTCAGTCCTCATGCTTACATAGCAAATACTTTACTGGCTGAGCCATCTCCCCAGTCCATCGTGGCCATCATCTTAATGCACTACCCAATGACCAACTCGAGAGAAAAAGACAATAAGCATATCTTTTCATGTTTCTTCTTGTAGGGCACTAGTCCAATTGGTGAAGAAGACCTCACCCTCATGACCTAATTACTTACCAAAGGCCTAACTCCACATACTGCCACTGTTACATACCATTCCCTTTATAAGGGAGAGGATAGAGGAGAGGCTCCTTGTCTCTCTGTTGTATTCTAATTTCCCCCAATTTCTTAGTAATTTGACTTAGTCATTGCCAACATCATTGCTTGGCAGAGGGGAGTTGATTTGCAAAAACGCCTTTCGATTTTAATAATCAACATAATAATCAACATAATGACAGCATAAATGAAACTTGTTCTTGAGTGTGACATTGAAGTTTATTTTATCAGTGACAGTATCACTCCCCAAATGACAATATTGAGACTTCTGTTCCCATCCTTTTTTTGAGAGGCTATTGGTGTCATTTTTTTTTTTTCCTTTTTGCTAGCACCTAAGAAACTATCTTTTTGGTGATTTTTGGGAATTGTTCACAAGTGACTAGGACATTTTAACTTTAAAAGTAATTTGAAACCATAAAAATAAATACACCTTTTAGTACTACATCAGCAATGTTAGCATTAAACTTGTCCAGTGATTTGAGTGACAGTTTTTATGTTTTCCAACGCAAACAGTAATCATCAGGTAACAAATAATTTTGGGGCTTCTTCCGTGGCAATATAAAAAGAACATGTAGAACAAAGCATCTAGCCTCAGGAAAATTTTACCTGGCTTTCCTCCATTGCCTTTTTTCTTAAACATTTGAAAGCTAATTCATGCCAGTAACTATTTGAAGTAGAAATATTCTAGGTGAATGAAACATGCAGAAGACTCTGGAGATAAAGTGGTGAATGAAAAACAAAAAGTCCTGTCCTCATAGAGCTTACACTCTAGGGAGAAAGTAGAAAAGAAGGAAACAGATAAGAAAATATGCAGCATGTCAGATGGTGGCAAGTGCTATGGAGAAACTAGAGTGAGGCAGAGGACCAGAAAGTATCATCCATGGACAGGAGGATGCTGGTATCTTTAAATATGGTGGTCATGGAAGACTTCGTTTTGCAGATGTCACATAAGCATCAGGACCAAGAAGGAAAAAAAAAAAACAAAAAACAAAAAACAAAACCTTGGAGGCCTCTGTGGGAAGAACCTTTTAGTACCTGGAGTGAATCTCCAAGAGTAAGGGGATCATACCTTTATGTGTGAAACAGTGAAGTCATTGAAGTTGAAGTAGTGTGGCCCCTTCTTCATAGGTATGGAGAGAAGTAGGGATTTGTAGACTCGAAGAGACAAAGACCTTCATGGAGACTGAAAGTAAACCAGCCCTTGCAGATTAGGATTTGAGGGCTAGTCATAATGCATAGGGGGCATTTTTTATAAAAATGTTTTTCACACACAGTGCAGTTCTTTAGGGGAAAGGTAGGACAGATGTGCCAAAGTCACAGGATGTTATCCCATGTGGAAGGTAGAAGGTGGATCCTAGGATCATAAAAAGCAAATGCTGAGGAGCCAAGAGACTACGGTCTTCAGCATCGCCTCGCGCTATGCTGGCAGCTTTTTCCTCTAATCCCTGCAGCTGGCACGCCTTGTATTTTGCAGTAACTTTAAACTGACATGTGGGGAATTTTAAGTACATATGTTATCAAAACAGATGTTTCACAGGCTTTATAGACTATCAGGAGGACATCTTATCTTTCAGAAAGCAGCCTGGAATTTGAATTTAGTTCCTCTCATAATTTCATGTTCGCTGAAGTAACTGTGGAAAAATTTAAATTTATTAGCAACTTTTTTTGTTCTTAGGTTTTAAAGAGATGGCAATTTCACTATATCAGAAAAAATTTTATGCTGTGTTACCTGCAGGCAGATTATTGAATAATGTTTCTTGTCTGAAAATAAATCTAAAGCACATAAGCATTTTAGCATTTTCATAAATTTTTGGAGTCCTATTTTTTAAAAAGCACCCTTCATTCTCCTTAGATGTAAAATGATAATTAGAGCAAAATGAACCTCATAAAATAATACAAAGGAAGCCAACATTAGAATAAGTGGTTAGAGGTTTTGCTTCTTGTCGTCCTTTCCTGCCTCTTTTACCAAATTCCATGAGAGTCAAGTCTCACTGTGCTCTGGACAAGTCTCCCATGGAGCTGTGAAGGAAGGAAGAAGAAGGAGGTATTTATTTATGCATTTTTCTTAAAGAAGGCCAACAGCAGCAACAACAACAACAACAAAAATCAAAATAAAACCCCAGTGTGGTGGCCATTGGAATTCTATGTTTCTCCTTTGGGTGTCTGGAAAACATAGAGTATAACTCAAACTAAACTTGGTAGTGGGTATTCATTGAATCTTGCAAATGTTGGCTGAAGGCAGTGGCCAGTGAATGGCCCCTTTCATGCTGTCCAGTACAACTCTATTGTGTTATATACAGTGACAAAAATATTCTCCATATACATTGGCCAACAAATTAAGCACTAGCTATACGTGGTGAGCACTTGAAACATGGCTAGTACATTTGAGGAATCAGTCTTTAAATTTAATTCTAGCCTCACATGACTGGTGTCTGTTCTCAGCTCATCTTGGGCTGTGTGATGAACAAAATGGGCACATGCTCACACTGCCCACCCTTCCAAGTGACCGCAGCAGAGCTTTTGTGACATAGTTTCAGAAGTTGTTTATCATTCAGGAAGTACTGTCCTGAACTACCCCACCTGTCCTCATCTGTACCTGTTAAGCCTTGTAGGTGTTGCTTGAACTGTAATAACCATTGACAGGCAGCAGATGTGTGGAAGAGGGGTACAAAATGGAGTGATGTGAAGTGAGATCAATCATATCATTGTTTTGGTCTTAAAGACCCCTTTGCTCACAGAGATAATACAAAGTAGTCTACTTACGTATTTTATTACTAATGAGCAAGCAAATAATCACAGGCAGTAGATTTTAGAGGTGACATTGGGAGATACTAATTTTACTCATGTTTTGAAAGCAGGAATTTAGTGAAGGACCCAATTTCATATTTTGAGAAGAATTTTTGGTTGCTAAAGCGTACTTTTCAGGTGTTTGTTATTTCTTAAACTTTAAAGGTGGATTATTTTAATTTTTTTTGTTTATTTTTTTTGAGAGTGACAGAGAGAGAAAAAGACAGAGAAAGAGAAAGAGAATGGGAACGCCAGGGCCTCCACCCACTGCAAGTGAGCTCCAGACACATTCACTCCCTTGTGCATCTGGATAACGTGGGTCCTAAGGAATCATGCCTCGAACCGGGGTCCTTAGGCTTCACAGGCAAGCACTTAACCACTAAGATATCCAGACCTAAAGGTGGATTATTAAATGCCTACTATGTACCTTTACAGAAATAAAGGAGGTGTATATATTGCTATGAGATGGGGGTTAATAAGGAGAGTGATAAATAGTACAAGATATTAACATGACTAATACCAGGTCACTGTGAGCCAACCAAAGGCCAAGAGGGTGACAAGGCTACACAAGGGGCCCAAACTTCAGAGTTTGTAAGTGACCGTGTACCAATAAAATCTGTAGCCAGGGTTGGAGAGATGGCGCAACAGAAAAGGAGTTTGCCTGTAAAGAAAGCCTAATGATTCAGGTTTGATTCCGCAGTACCCACATGAAGCCAGATGTACAAAGTGGCACATGTGTCTGAGAGTTCATTTGTAGAAGCTAGCCCTGGTGTGCCCATATTCTCTCTCTTTGTTGCTCTTACTTCTTGAAAACACACACACACACACACACACAACCTGTAGCCAGGCTTATGGTAGATAGCACAAGATAGAGAGGGGTCTGCCTCTGCGGCAGTTCTTCCACCCAGAGAGGCAATCTTAAGAGGCAGTGGTGAGATGCCCACACCCTCCCTCCCCAGAAGCTATCACACTAGAATTTGCTGAGGAAGGTGTTTGAAAAGGTGTGTGGGTTGGCATTTCTCTGGCAATCCTGCCACTCATTCATAAAGGTAAATGGAGCTTATGTGCCAGAGGCTCTGCTTCACCTGCTCTAAATGAAGAGGAAAACGTGTCTGTGGGAGAAAAAGAAAAAACAACTAATAATAAAACATGCTGTGAGGGCTGGGCATGGTGGCGCGCTCCTTTAATCCCAGCACTCGGGAGACAGAGGTAGGAGGATTGCTGTGAGTTTGAGGCAACCCTGAGGCTACAGAGTTAATTCCAGGTCATTCTGAGCTAGAGTGAGACCCTACCTCGAAAAGTCAAAATAAATAGATAGGTAATAATAAAACATGCTGTGAGAAGGCTCACCAATGAATGGTGTAGACCATAAATGCTGGCTCAGTGGCTGTCAGCATATGCTTAAAGGGCTGTTAGGAGGACAAGGTATTAGGCTTCCTCTCTGGTGCTTTGGAGGCGGAGGCAAAACTGGTGGCATTTTTTGTTTCAGTTAAAGAAATGTGATTATGCAGAGTACTCTGTGTGTGTGTGTGTGGCAGGGGGTGGGGTGATCTAAGAGAGGCCGGTGTGGCTGTGAGATTCCAGGGGCTCATTTCAGTCAATAGAAGGGAGAGCTGGACACAGTGTGCAAGCCCAGTGGTAGAGAGGATCCCAGAGACTGTACCCTGAAAAGGATAGGCTGCTAGAACAGAGGTCAGCCAAATCCAGCTGCCTGCTGCCTTTTTTTTTTTTTTTAGTTTTTCAAGGTAGGGTCTCACTCTAGCCCAGGCTGCTGACCTTGCATTCACTATGTAATCTCATGGTGGCCTCGAACTCACGGTGATCCTCCTACCTCTGCTCCCGAGTGCTGGGACTAAAGGCATGTGCCACCACGCCCGGCCCCTGCTGCCTTTTTAAAGTAATGTTTTATTAGAGGGCACCCTCGCTGTTGGTTTAAGTGTTGCCTAGCTGCTTTTGCCTTACAACAGTAGAGACTTCCTATGATGACAGTGCATCACAAAGCCTAACATGTTTATTATTTGGCATTTACTGAAAATGTCCTATGGGATTTACAGTGGATTAAATCCAGTGATATGTGAAATCCTTTGGACTTCCCTGTAAGGGATTCAGAGATGTAATAACACTAGAGACACTTTGGACATTGGAGAAGGCTTCATGCAGGGGATGGGCTTCCATGACCATCAGATCTAAAGGGAAACCTGCACTGGGCCTGAGAGGCAGTCCTGCTCTGCAGAGGAATTCAGCCACTGTGCTTGAATACAGGGATGGGCTCATTGCAGCCCCATTCATTCATTCATTCATTCATCCTTGTGCCTCCATTATAGTGTTGGCTAATGTACACAGTAATCTAAACCATTTCTTTGCCTGCTGTTGGGAAAGAAAACACACATTCTGCCATGAGCTGTTGGCATTTTGGCAATAACTTTGCTCATATGGAAATGCTCATTTATGTTCCATGTTTATAATTGGGTTTTATGGAGTTATTATATTTTAAGTGAAATCATCTTACCTAGACACAAGTTAAAATTTATTCATGTGCTTGGCTTAATTGTGGGACATAAGAAATGATTGTTCCAGATTGGAAACCCCTCTGCATTTGCAGGAGGTGTCACTGGCAGCGCTGAGGATGGGGTGCACATTACTATTCATGCCTTTTTAATTGATTAGCCTTTAAGGCTTCTGAAAGCCTTTAAAAGTTGTTTTGTCAACATTAGACCAGCTGCTGTGTAATTATGGTAGCTTTTCTTGCAGTTAAATTCTTTTAATAACATGTTCAATCTGCTGATGCCAAAGTGCTTTGAACCTGTGATATATACTATAGAGAACTTTTGTTTTTACTTACAGATGGTCGGTGCCATTTTCTGGGCAACTCTGTAGAATTTTCACAGAAATTTTAAAGATGAATTACTTCAAAATGAGAGGCAAATGAATTCCAACATCAGGTTATTCCTCCCCGTGTAAAAACTGTTCATATGTGACTTGAATTTTGGACTTGACTCACAACAATCTAAATATGTTCATTAAAAAAAAAAAACAAAAACCTCCACCTTGGAACCTTTGTAAGATGTTTGCCTCTGACTCTTCAGCTTATAAATCTAAACTTCCTGGCTCTTCACAGATGGTTGTAGAAGTGGTAGGCCTTGGGATAAGGATTACTGATATACTGAGGAGACCCTTCCATGCTGGGGGCTAAGGCCTTCCTTAGAAGAGCAAATTCGAATATTGTGTTTTGTGTTTCTGTCATGGAATGGTGTAACTGAGGGAAAGGGATTGAGTCAGAAAGTTCACAAAAGGTTCTGTGCATGCCTCCCCGTGGATGTGTCTCTACCTCCACCTTGGGGAGCACATAGTAAGCATTCGCAGTGACGAATAAGGGTGGTAAAGGGTGAGGGCAGTGGTGATGGTGGCTATAGAGGTGGTCCCTGGTAGTTTAGACCATTTCAGCAGCTTCTTCCCTGTAGCATTTTAAGAGAGAAAGCAAAACCATTTGACATAGAGACCCAGACCACCTGTGTCTGGTGGTACAAGAGAGTAAGCAGGTGGCTGCCATGGGGCTGTGGTCCTGTTTGCATTAAGGAGTGCATCTATGCTGCTGAGAAACCACAGGGGGAGTCCTTCAACCACTCACGCTGACTTTTTTCTTCTCCTCGAAGTATAAGTGGTCTGGGAGAGCATTTGACCTTTTGCTTTTTAAAAATGCCGGTCTACTTCAAGCTTGAATGGGAGTTGAAGAATATTAATTACCTTCCAAATCTGGAGAAGAAGCTAACCTTGGCAAGGTTGCTTATATAATAGGTCAAGTTGGGCACTCACTTTCCTGTACGCACTCGTGATGAGCAGGCGAGTTTGCCCAGGCAGCTTTTGAGCCCTGCAACTTGAGGTATTTAGGGGATATAAGGTGCCACACCATGTACCTAAGTGTTATGAAGTACCTATTGAGACACTGTTATCAGGAGAATTAGAAGTTAACTAAAACTTCCCCACTTCTCTAAATTTTTTCTTGTGGGGGAAAAATTTGCTCCTAGTAAATGGCTTTTTTTTTTTTTTCAAAGTTGTATTGAATGTTAGTCCACAGTGATTCAAATACTCTAGCTCAGTAGAATAGTCTACTAAGATGTGACCATTAAAACTATGGACCTCAACATTCTTTTTCTACATATTAAGATTGTTAGTTCATACTTGGTGACACGACTTTTTGCTAAGTTCACACTGTTCCAGTGTCCATTCTAATTGATTATATTCTGATTATTGTCACACAAATATCACTGTTTTATATGCTATATTGGAGTCTTCATATAGTTTTGGAAAATTATAAACTTTTCTAACTTCTCTGAGGCAATCACTTTTCTATAGGAATCTCACAATACTCCAAGATTGCACTGATTCACACAGGAGATGGTGGTTTATCCCTTGGTTCTAGGACCTAAGATGCATAATCCTACAGACAAATTCATGTACATGTATCTATACACATGACTAGGGAATCCTGCTGTTGGCCAGAAAGAAGACTCATGTGTGCTCATCTAGCTAGATGCTATCAAAGTCTGTTTTTCAAGCCATTCAGATCTCCAATTATACTCAAAGGCACATGGCTTAAACTATTTTTCTTATCTGATATTAAGACTCCTGCTTTTAAGCAATAAATATGCAAGTCAAATTAACTTACGAAAGTAAGGCATGGGGGAAGTATGCATTTGACTTAACTCTCTGGCCCTTGCCCTCTAGGTCTGTATAATTGGCTATGTTACTTGACTGCCGATAGACTATGGCATCCGTCCTTTATGGTACTAGGGGAGGAGTAATTGAATGAAGAGATGGATAGCAAAAGTTCTGGGGCTATAGCTGTGCCTCATAAGCAGAGGCCAGCATCCCATTTTAAGTCTCTCAGCTTGCTGGGTTTCATGCATTCTTAATGCAGACCAAGTGCGAGTAAGGTGGGAATGGAAAGGTCAAATGTTCCATGAGGTACATATCTCATGGTTTATACCAGGATATAGGACTAACTCATGTTCTCACTAGTCCCAGATTCAGCAGTCCTGGAATGGAATTCATTGCCCCAGTTGGGAACAGATCCCAGTGTGGACGAGCCATCATTGGTGGGTAGTAGTAAAACCACATTGTTTGACCCCATCACTGGCGGTCCCTTTACTGTATATTGTGGAAGAATCACCGTGGGCTGAGAAGCTTGGTACACATGACAAGTTTGACTTTCCACACATGGATGCATCATCTTTTGTCCATGCCACAACTACCTGGCCTCTGTTCATTTTCTTTTGTTCTCATTACCTTAATCCCAGATACCACTTTTCCCATCTCTGTTTGGCAAGTTGTATTATAGGTAGAAAAAGAGGTTCTGGGTTGATGAGTTAGCGCAGATCTCCTCTGATCTTTTCCCTTGGTCCCCTGTGCACCTCATCTTGATTTCTTTAATGCAGAAGGAAGTGGCAGCCAAGGAGGAGGCAAGTGAAAAGGTCACCGAGCGAAGCCCAGCATCTGCTTTGGGCCCTGGGGAGGATGCCCTTTTCTGAAGGCTAAATGTTTTCTCAGGATGAATGGATCAGTCATGAGCCCAAATTTCATTACTACCTTAGGAGGTGTTTCATGCTTTAAGTAAGTATAATGTGTAACAGAGGAAATGCACTTCTGATGGCTTTGTTTTGTTTGTTCCCTGATTTCTTTGTCCAAGTTCATTTGTGTATACTTAAGGACAAGAAAATATTCCAAAACCATTTAGCCTGCAACTCTTAACAAATTTAGTTAAACAGCGGCCATTCCCCCCTCCTACATCCCTAAGTTAATGGTGCTAACTTATTTATACACTCTTTCTGACAGCCATTCAGTAGTAATGTGTTCCCAAGGGAGGTGCAATAGATTTTCAAATCTTGTATTCTCAGCTCCTGCCTAGTTATCCTACCCTGATTGGCACTTAACCATTGGATGAGGGTCTTTTCCTACTAAAGTAAGCTTTATGAACCTTAACCTGAAATGCCTTTGTCTCTGATTTGTTTGTGTTATAACTGACACTGAGTAAGTATTTTTTTTTTTAAAATACAAAAAGGCATTGTATTTTAGTATTGAGAGAGAATTGGGCTACTCAGTTACCTTGTGCTTTCTTCCAGTTCCCACCTTATTGACATGCACATCACTAACAATCCCACCTGGCGCATGGGAACATGCTTACTTTATTTTAGCCATTGCTAGGGGACGCATTGCCTGGGAGCTGTCGCTGTGGGCTTGCTGACTGATATGGACAAGAAGCTGTCCCTGAGGTGTAAAGCTGTACCTGTTTCACACAGGAGAAACAAAGACAAACCTCCTACTGTTTCAGTATTACAAGTTGGAATCCCGATGCAGCATGAAGTTTAAGGTGGTGATTATTCAAATTCTACTTTTTTTCTAGTTTATTTTTCTGACATAGCAGGATAAGCAAAACAAAATAAGTTAATCCATTTTACTGACCATATTGTGTATATGGTGTATCCTTTGATCCCCAAATCATGTAATCTATTATATATATTTTGTTTTTAAAAAAATCACCTTTAAAGTCTCTTCACTTTTATTATTGGTAGTAAATTAACAAAATAAAATGTTGTGACTGTAAGGAGATTTAAAATTGTATATTTACATTAGAGAGACCAGATAATACACTTGCAATTTCATCCTAATATAATATTCATTCATTTTTTAAAGTATATTTTTATTTATTTATTTATGTGACAGAGAAAGAAGAAGAGAGAGAGAGAGAGAGAAAATAGGTGCACCAGGGCCTCCAGCCATTGCAAACGAACTCCAGACATGTGCACCCCCTTGTGCATCTGGCTAACTTGGGTCCTGGGGAATCTAACCTGAGTTCTTTGGCTTTGCAGGCAAAGGCCTTAACAGCTAAGCCATCCCTCCAGCCCTTCATTCGTTTTTTAATCAACAAACGTATCTATACGGAGATATAGACATAGAACAAGTCGGCAATATAAAGTTATAGAAATCATAACAGAACACATACTGTAACACAAAATTAATGGCTGCCTAATTCAGTTCAGTGGTCTACTTAGCTAGAAAATGATTCTTGAAATGGGCCATCCCTATGAAATACGGGTGCCCAGAGATAGTATATCAGTTATCTCCTCATTACTGGGTGAAAATACTTGGACCAAAATTAGTTTAAGGCTGGAAGTGTCTCTGTTAACAGTTCCAGGTCATAGTTCATCATCCTGGGGGCATCATGGTGGCAGGAACTTGAGGCAGCTGGTCACAGTGAGGAAGCAGAAAGCAATGAATACATGGGCTTTGCTGCTCTTTCCTTTTTATACAGTCGGGGCCCCTGGCCTATGAAATGGTGCCACCCACAGTTAAGGTGAGCCTTCCCACCTTAATGAACCTAACCAAGACAGACCTGCATGGAGCCTAGCCTAACTTAGAGAATCTGTCCTGTCAAGTGGGCAGTCGATATAAACCATCACAGATGGCAAGAAGGAAGACTGTGAAGCAGGACACAGAGCATAAAGCAGCATGGTGAGTGGGGCATATCGTTTGCTTGAGTAAGGTGAGGGAGCAGAGAAAAGACGTGGGCTACTAAAAAGGCAGTGTAGAACCCAGTCAAGGAGGAAGTGGCATATTTGGCTAGAATACAAATTTTATTTTAGATGTTAATGTTTCTTGTAATTTGGTTATATGTCTTCAAATTTAAAAGAACTGTGAATATTCCTGTATTGTCAACATGGGGAAGTATTAACACTTTGTTGAAGAAAAAGAGTATATTAGTAATTTTTTTAAATGCCCAAAGTGATTGTTATAAATCCCTACCTGTACTGTGTTAGGAATTAGTGCTTTTAGGTTATGGAAACTACAAAAGAGTTTCAAGTGGAGTCTGATATTGTCTTTAAAATCTGTGAACTCCTTTGAGCACTAGCTTAATTTACTCTTTAAATAATTGAAAATGAAAACTTAGATACTGCCTTCCTCCATCTGTCTGTAGGGCTACCTGGTCCTCAACATAAGTATTCAATATCAAATAAAATGTATTGTCTTGTTAGTATGAACAAATTATTAATCTTTAAGATTAACCTGAAAGGCATATTTGAGGGAATAAAATAGTAGAACCCAAAATGGAAGCTATTACTGATAATTTTGCATCTTTGATCTCCATGACTTCAGCTTTTTCTGGGAATACCATGGGCATTTCCAGGCCAAGTGGGAGAAGCAGCTGTAGGAGAGCATGGTAGGCACAGTTCTTGGCACACAGTAGGCACATAGTGATTGCCTGGCACACAATAGGCACATGGTGATTATGTTTGTATGAGCCAGTTTTCCTTCCATTACTCTAATGGGTACCTGAGGTCGGATTCTTCATAAAGAAAGGAAGCTGACTGAGCTTACAGTTGTGGAGACTCAGTGCTTACATTGGCTTGGCCTGGCTTTTGTTAGGACCTCATGCAGATGGCATAGTGGTAATAGCATGCATGTGCAAGGAGGTATCATGTGGTGATACAGGAAGCCAGAGCAGCATGAGGGTTCCACAAAAATCACATCAATACCTTCCAGGGGCACACTGCCAGAAGCATAATGACTTCCCTCTAGGCCCCACATCTTAAAGATTCTACCATCTTTATCATCACCATATCATCACCACCTGGGGATGCAGCTTCTAACATGGACCTTGCAGGAACAGGCTTAAACCATGTCCAAACTATATTAGCGTCTTTATCCACCCCCCCCCTTAAACCTTGTCCTTTTAAGGGCATCAGATTTTCTGTTATTGTGAGTACTATCATACATGATTGAAACGGAGAAGAAAGTATTCACTCAGATGTTAGAGACATACAGTGTTAGACTGAGAAGAGAATTTATTACCTCAGCCTGCCACTTCACAGATAGGGAAACCAAGTCCTGGAAGGTTGAGAGACTTTAGATCACAAAACTAATAAACACCGGTAGAGGACCAGACCCAGGCCTATATGCTCCAACTAGTAGATCCTTCCAGTGTATCAGAGAGCTGGGTACCATTTTTTCAGTTCCCTTCTCCCTAGTGTGAGCACCACTGAAGATCTAATAAGCATATCTGAAACACACCCATCCACAAACTGTCCCCTCTTCTCTTCCTCTGTTTTTTTTTTGTTTGTTTGTTTTTTGTTTTTGTTTTGATCAGTTGGTGACACATCTGTCTGTTGCCTGAGCTAGTCATTTCGGTATCATTTCTATTTCCCGCTAAGTTTGGTTTGCCATTTGGTCCTGTTCGTTTCACTTTGAAATCTCTCAAATCCATATTTATTTGCTTCCTCAGTTTAATCTTTCCTTTTTAAAACTTTCTTTTATTAAATCTAGGCTGTTAGCATCATTTTTAAATGAAGTTCTTCCTTTTGCAATCTATTCTCACAGCCTGTGGAGTTTTCTTTGTAAACATAAGCCTGGATGTTGGGTTCAGTGTCTCCAGTGGGTTTTGATCCTGTAAAGTCCCTCTGCTTTACTGTGGTCCTTCACATTATGGTCACAGTGAACATTGTCTTCTGGACCTTTTGCCCTTCCTTTGTTTCCCAGGCTCTATCCCCATCAGTCCACACAGCATTTCTAACATGGACATGCACTTTCCTTAGATGTCCTTCATCATCACTAATTAAGCACTTATTAAAGATCAGCTTGGGGCTGGAGAGATGGCTTAGCGGTTAAGCGCTTGCCTGTGAAGCCTAAGGACCCTGGTTTGAGGCTCGGTTCCCCAGGTCCCACGTTAGCCAGATGCACAAGGGGGCGCACGCATCTGGAGTTCGTTTGCAGAGGCTGGAAGCCCTGGCGCGCCCATTCTCTCTCTCTCCCTCTATCTGTCTTTCTCTCTGTGTCTGTCACTCTCAAATAAATAAATAAAAAATTAAAAAAAAAAACTTAAAGATCAGCTTGTTGGAAGGAGGGAAAGAAAAATGTGTGTGTGTATGCATGTATTTGTGTGATTTGTTATGTATGCATGGGCATGTGTGCCACCACATGCATGAGCCTACTGTGTCTGAGACAGGCTGTCTCTTGTTTACCACTGTGAACACCAGACTCACTGGCCAGTGGGCATCAGGTTTCTCATGACAACCTCCCATTGTCATAGGCATTGGGATGACAGATGTATGTGGCACTTTATGTCTGGTTTTAACCTGGGTTCTGGGGAGCCAAAATCTGGGTTAGGCTTCCTCAGCAAGTACTTTTAACAACAGAGCCATTTTCCTAGCTCGTTGGACTTCTTAATTGGGACAGATCTCTGTAACAAAAGATACTAACAAAACAAACCAATAATGTGTATACCCCATCGATCCATGGGAAATATCCAGAGAAATGAGTGAATCTCAAAAATATGTCTTTGAATATGGGCTTAAGTAACAACTTCACAACACAAAAGGGTATTGAAGGTGCTCATTATAGGGAGAAGCCAAGAAAGAACGCAGTACATGGTGAGATTTGTTATGAGGATGTCTCCTCTGATAAGAGTCTCTGGTGATTTAGAGCCGCCTTCCTTATCTTGACAGAAGAGAAAATGAAAGCTTTTATTTGTAGCTTTACATCTTTGATTTCCATCACTCAGGTCTTTTCTAGGATTCCGATGGGAGACTTCCTTTAGAGATGTAAATAGCCTTTACTGAAGGTAACTTTTGTTTTCAGAGCTTCTTCTGTGTTTGCAGTTTCTTACCACAATGTTTATGTCAAAGAGATGCATATTGGGGTGATTTGTTTGGCTGCAGTCATATTATCGGGTAGTATATTCTGGTATGTTACACCATGAGAACCACTTCGCGAGGTTTATCTTTCTCAGTTGAGATAAATTGTACATTCTCTGTTACCCACATAGCACTTTGTCTTGTGTGGTATAGTCTGATATATACTAGAATTGCTAAATTAAAAATAATTTTACTTGGTTGGGAGTGGTGGCGCACACCTTTAATCCCAGCACTCAGGAGGCAGAGGTAGGAGGATCGCAGTTAGTTTGAGGCCACTCTGAAACTACATAGTGAATTCTAGGTCAGCCTGAGCCAGAGTGAGACCCTACTTCGAAAAACAAAGACAAACAAACAAAACAATTATTTAGTGCTGGAGAGATGGCTTAGCTGTTAAGGTACTTGCTTACAAATCCTAAGGACTCATGTTCAACTCTTCTGGTCCCACATAGCCAGACACAGTGATACAAGCACACAACGTATACATGGGCACAAGGGGGTACATACCTCTGAAGTTTTATTGCAGGGTTGGAGGCACTGGTGCACCAGTTCTCGCTCTGTGCTCTTGCATAAAAAAATGCCAGTCTGTTGGGCTTACCTCAAAAACATTTATATATATATAGGTTTTTTCGAGGTAGGGTCTCACTCTAGCCCAGGGTGACCTGGAATTCACTCAGGGTGGCCTTGAATTCATGGTGATCCTCCTACCTCTGCCTCCTGAGTGCTGGGATTAAAGGCATGTGCCACTATGCCTGACCAAAAACATATTTTTATTTATTAGAGAGAAGGAGAGGGATAGGGAAGGTATGTATGGGTGTGCCAGGGCCTCTTGCCAGTGCAAATGAACTCCAGATACATGTGTTACTTTGTGTGTCTGGCTTTAAATGGATGCTTGGGAATTGAACCCAGCCTCATAGGTTTTGCTAGCAAGTATCTTTAACAGATGAGATATCTCCCTAGCCCCTAGAATTAATAGTTAATAGTACCTTGTTTACTCAATAGTTTGGGAATCTTTTTGATTATTATTTTCTGTAATTTTAGGTAACATAATTGAATCCATGGCTAGAGTGTAGTATAGTACCTTTTTCTAAATTTTATTTATTTATTTATTTGACAGAGGGAAAGAGGCAGACACACACGCACAGAAAGAGAGAGAGAGAGAGAGAGAAGCCACTGCAATGAACTTCAGATGCATGTGCCACCTTGTGCATCTGGCTTACGTGGGTCCTGGGGAACGGAACCAAAGTCCTTTGGCTTTGCAGGTAAACACCTTAACCACTAAGCCATTTCTCCAGCCCCAGTACAGTATTTTGATACAAGATTTAAAGATAAAATCAAAGTAGTTAGCTTCTCTGTAACCTCAAATGTTTATCACTTCAATTTGTGAACTCCTTGAACTCAGAAGTTGTATTCAATTCATTTTTCTAAATCCCTAACCTTATGACAGATTGAACAATGAATCCCCAAAATGTATCCAAGTGTTAATCCCTGGGGTCTATGAAGATGTTACCTATAGAAAGGTGTGTTGTAGATGTGTTTATGTTAAAGATCTTGAGATGGGGCAGTTTTCCTGATTGTCCCTGGTAAGCTCAGTATAATCACAAGGTCTTTATTCAGGTAGAATCCATGATGTGACACGAAAGCACAGGAAGGAGAGAATCAATAAAAGCTGAGGATGGAGTGATGTGCTTCTGAGACAGTGGAAAGAATCTCCAGCTAAGACAAGAAGAAAAGGTAGACAGTGCAAGGACATGGATTATTCCAGAGACTTTAGAAGTATTGTAGCCCTGTTGAAAGTTGATTTGGGGCCCTTGAGATCTATTTGAGACTTCTGTTCTCCAGCACTATTAGAACAAATTTATGTCATTTCAGACTGCTAAATTATGGCAATTTGCTGTAGCACTGATAGTAAACTAATACAGTGAAGAAAACAATCTTTCTGTCCATCTTGGGCTCTTCATGACTGGGGTTTTTTTAATTAAAGATAGATTAACAAGAGAAAAGCATCCAGATTTATTTAATAATTTTTACATAATATGCAACCCTTCATTAGAAAATGAAGGCTTAAAGAAATGAGTAAACCTGTTTGTATGCTAAGCTTGATGAAAGCCACCGAAAAATATGGTCAGACAAAAAAGGTGTGATGCAATGGTACTAACTGGAGGGAATGGAGGAAAACCTATTTGATCCAGTTTCTTCTCTGAGGCCCTATGTCTTCAGAGAGAAGGATATTCCTTTCTTCCTAGTATAGGGATGGCAGCTCTCACACGAGGGTCTTATGACTGCCTTCAGGAGAGGATGGGGAAGGTCAGAGAGAATAACATCTGTATGGTTTTCTCAGTTAAAATTCTTAGTGTGCCAAGGCATGATGTTTGGGAGTAGTATGGTGTGAGCCTCCCAACACATGGTTGAACTCTGTTTGATTTGCATCTTGTCTGGGAAAAAAATTGTTCTTGGCCCTCATTCATAATGATCATAGCTAATATTTATTGAACCTTTTCCTCTGAACCATCACTGTGGTCCATGCTTTATACATGGCCCTCATAGTGGCCCTGTGGCTCAGTACTGTCATTATCCCTGTTTGGAAAATGAAGAAACTGATGAACAGAGCGACTTAATAGTTTTCCCAGCTCGCGCTCCCCAGTGGACACTGGCGCGTGGAAATGAGCAGGCTGCTTCCCGAGCCCAGGACTACAGCAATTTCCCTAGTGGTCTTCTCACGTCACATGCAAAGAGTTTACCTGTAGCCAAACCTGGGGCTGTGCAGAAAGTTAGAAGACTTAGATTTGAATATTGATACTTTCAGTAACTAGTTGGCTCTGTAAACTGCACAAGTCGGCCAACCTAGGTCTCTGTGCCTGTCTTTGTCAAATCTTTGTCTTTCTTCTTATAGGGATAGTAAGAGTACCAAATGATAAATTACATGTAAATATGCTTTGCAAAATATTCGACAGTACATGTGTGCTATTTATCACTTCATATTTGGTTGCTTGTGTATTTCCACTGATGATTTCATATCTGAGTGATTAGCTGCCAGACCTGACTGATTTGGTGAGTAGGGCTTAATAGTACTTATTAAATGTATTTGATAACAATGTTTCTTTACCCTCTGGTTATCATTCTTGCATTTTGGGTCATTAGGACTGCACATGGAAGGGAGCCCACAGTTTAGTCTCCTTTATAGAACTTCATTCCAACCCCGCTTTCAAAATGACTTCTTCATATTACACTCTTGAGAACATTTTTCTCTTCTAGCCCACAGGAAGGGAGGGCTCACAGAAGATATGCAGTGATTTCAGCAGCTTTTCAGTGGGGCTTTACGAGAACAATTAATCTCTTGAGGATTCTCATCATTTCTGGTGGAAAAACCTTAGGCCAATGATGAGCTGCAAATCCTGACTCAAGGAGATAGGGAGCTTAAAAGAAAGCTGGTGAAGTAAATCCTTTTCTCTGTCTCTGCGCTGCCTTGGTCTGTAAAGTTGCTTGTTCCTTCAATGTGCTTTAATTGCTACTTGTCTGCTTATTGATTCCAACATTATTTGAGATCACCAGGATGATGGAAGCTAAGGCCTGGTTTGCCTAAATTGTCAGGTTTTCAACTTTTTTTGCATGCATGTGTGTGTTGTGCACATATATATTGGTTCATATATGCATGAGCACAGGTTGTCATGTCCAAGTGTTGCACCATGCATGTGGAGACCAGAGGTTAATGTTGGGTGTCTTCCTCAGTTGTTCTCCACTTTATTTTTTGAGACCAAGTCCCTCAGTGATCATAGAACTCAATAATTTGGCTAGACTAGCAAGGCAAGTGAACCCTCAGGATGCACCTGCCTCCACCTCCCTAGTACTGGGATTAAAGGTGCATACCACCACACTGGCATCTTATGTGAATGCTGAGGCTCTAGACTTGGCTCCTCATAACATGCTTAACCCACTGCACAATCTCCTTAGCCTCAGGTTTTCAACTATTTGAAAAATTAATAGGTTTTGTGGAAATCCCACCAGATTTTGTAGCTTTGGGTGTGTATGTGTGCATGCGCACACACATGCATGCACGTGTGTATGTTATGCATATAAGCACAGATGCTCACACTCTATGTGCGTTCGTGTGGAAGCCAGAGGAGAAGGTCAGGTGAACTCCTCTATTGTTCACCTGCCTTATTTCTTTGTGACAGAGTCTCCATTGAAGCTGAAACATACTGTTTTCAGGTAGAATGAATGAGAACTGAGCCCCAGCAATCCTCCTGTCTCTATCTACCCTCAGCACAGTGGCCCTGCCTGACTTTTTATATCCATGCTGGGGAGTGAACTCAGGACTTCATGCATGTGTAGCAAGCCCTCTTACCCACTAAGCTATCTCCCCAGTTCCAGCCTCCTGTTTTGATTTATTACTTCTTCTGTCTACCTCAGATAGTGCCACACATAGATCTGTAGAATGCAGGTGTCTCAGGCATGTTTATGTTCAAAGCATGGCACTCTATCCTGAATGGTGCAGCATCCAGACATATGGTGGTAACTGTGACAGTCATCCTTCTGTATACTTTTTATTTCTTTTGTTGACTGTTTTCTTGGGATAGCTTATTAGATGGGGAATTATGAGATGAGAAACTAAATAAAACAAAAAAAATTGATTCATATTCAGACATTGCTTTCCCTAAAGACCTTACTAATTTTTATCCCCATCAGCAGTGATGAAAATATACATCTTCCTGAAGCTTTGCAGAGCTCACTGATGGCATTCCTGTAGACTTCCAGGTTCATACACTTTTCATAAGCAGTCCAGTTGATTTTAAATGTAGGCTTGCTTAATTGATATAAGAAAAATAGGAAGAAAGATTTTCTTTCTACTTCATTGTGGTTTGAATATGTCTCATCATCCCCATAAAATAGATAAGATCATTCTCCCTGGATCATTTCTATTTTACTCTACACAGGACATGCTATTCCTAATGACAGTCTCTTCACACTAACCTGAGGACTAGAGACTTGGCTCCTAACACACCTTGGGGCACAAATTTCCAGTAGCATTAATCCAGACTTGGTGATACAATCTTTTGCCCATGTAGAACACTGTAATGTTTGAACAATTCTGATTGGTGGTTTTACTTTCCATTGAGAAATGGCCTCGTTCTCCTCCCTTTGAGACAGGATCTTTCTACTTAGTTCAGCCTGGCCTTAAATAACCCAATCTTCTATCTGTCTCCTGAATGCTGGGAATACAGACCTGCATCATCATGCCTAGTAATTGGAACGTCTTTTTGTTGGCAAAGCAACTCGCTAATAACATCTCATTTAACTATTGTAGTGACCTTATGAACCAGATATTTTCATTCTTTTTTTTTTTTTTTTTTTTTTTTTTTACAGAAGAAGCAAAAGGAACCCACATAATAAGTTGCTATTCTCTAAGGTTGCACAGGTACTAATCAGACATTGGGAGTGGACTTAATGCAAGCTCTCTGGCATCAAGGTTAAGAGTTCCTACTCCTGTGTTATAACTTGCTTTGGGGATTTCTCAAGTTCTGCTTGTGTTTTAACATACACATGGATCTAGTTGCTAGATTGTTATTATGGTGGTTTTGTTGTGTTAGTGTGCTTTCCTTGAGCTCATTTTCTTCCTTAGTACTTACCTAGCATTCTAAGCATCAAGTTTCTCAACTTCCTTTTTTCCTTTTTATTATCATTCCTTCTTTCTCAGGAGAAAAAATGAATTAAATTATAATTTTTCCTAATGAGAAAAATTAAATACCAACAAAAAAAATCTTATTGGGGAGGGCATGCATTTTGGAGAGCCATAAAACATGTTCGTATCTAAATGGTTCTATTCTTTCTTTGGTCTCCTATGTCATCCAGTATTCTAGTATAGCAAAAACAAACCCCCTTGAGATTTGTGACCTTATAAAAAAGAAAAGGTTTAAATTTAGACAGCCCATAGTTCTGGCAGTTAAAGTTCATGACATTGGCTCTCTTTTGCTTTGGTGATGTGCTCATATTGGATGAAATCATATCAACCAACAGTACATACAGTAAGAGAGACAATGTCACCAGGCAGAAGGCCACAGCTGCAGGAGGAGGAACCCCATAATGACCTCAGGAGCTCACCTATGGTAGTGGAGTAACCAAACTAATCTTGGTTATTGGGCACCATTTTGGTCAGCTTCTCCTTGCTGCAACAAACATCAAACCAGAAGCAGCTTGTGAGAAGAAAGGATTTATTTTGGTTTACAGACTCAAGGGGAAGGTATATGATGGCAGGGGAAAATGTGACATGAGAGGCTGGGCATCACCTCCTGGCCAATTTCAGGTGGACAACAGCAGCAGGATTGTATACCATACACTGGCAAGGGGAAGTTGGCTATAACACCCATAAGTCAGACACCAACAGCACACCACCTACAGAAGGCTCCAATCTCCAAATTACCACCCAGCAATCAGGACACATGGGTTTATGGGGGACACCTGAATCAAACCACCACAGGCACATAGGAGAGCTGTTTGATTTACAAACAATACTGGCATAGCTATGTTGCTGATGAAACTGATGTTTAACATATGAAACTACTTTTTAGTTAAACACTGCTTAAAAGCCTGGTTTTTCACTACTTTCGGAGCACACACACAGTGAATTACTATTTTAAATTTGCATCCTGGATGATAAAACTACATGGGATATCTTATTTCCACGTGCTTTCTCTATAATGTAGGTCCTCTAGCTGCTTGCTGCCTCCCACATTGCTGCCTCTTGCACCTACTACCTATCTCTTTTTGTTTGTTTGTGTTTGTTTTTCGAGGTATGGTGTCACTGTAGCTCAGGCTGACCTGGAATTCACTCTGTATTCTCAGGGTGGCCTCGAACTCACAGCAATCCTCCTACCTCCATCTCCTGAGTGCTGGGATTAAAGGCATGCGGCACCATGCCTGGCTCTACCTAGCTCTTCATGCGGTTTGTATAGACTCCTACTTCCTTGTTTTCCCTGCTCTGGGTTGAACTTTTCAGATTTATTAGTTTCAGATTTGTGGCAGCTACATATATTTCCATTTATGATTTTTGAAAAGTGAACGCTGGCATGTTCAGAGGCAGGAAAACAGTGCAGTGTTAGATAAGGACCACACTACGCTGAGCTTGAACTGCTGCCACCAATGCTGACAGCCCTGACCCTTGGCAGGGAGAGAATGTAAATGAGTGAACATGAAGAGCCCCGGGCAGCTTCTGTTTGTTTTCACAAGGGAGCCCAGCAATTTGAGAGAATGCCAGGTTGTGTAAACACTGCCAAAGCTGGAGAGGCAGGTATTGGGGGGGGGGGGGGAGTGCAGGGCTGGGGTGCGCTGTGTGCAGGGACGAGAGCTGGTCCAAAGGAGGTTCCCATTCATTTCTGTGAACACAAGTTTAAAGATTAACGTGCTAATTTCTTTATTGAAGTCAAGCAAAATTTTTAAGTCATTTATCAGGGCTCCTTGAGTGCCTGTTTATGAAAGTTAGAATAAAACCTAATGGACTCCGAATGCAACATGCATGTAGCATATTCAGTAAGATTTAAAAGTTAACTAAACCAATGGAGCCTGCACACTTTCTCCAGGGACCCTTTTTAAGTTTCAAGTTTGTTTCCTTTCTTTCCTCTTCCATTTATACAATTTCTTGGATGGATTCTACTGGCCTTTGCTTTTGGAATACTAAAATGACCCGCAAGCCTGGTTGCAGAGAGTTTCATTGTTAGTGGCATAGTGGCCACAGCTCTGCATCCAACCTACTAAAGGACAAGCAGGTGTCTTTATGTTTTCCTTCTTCTTTAGAAGCTAGACTTCCTGTGGGTTTAAAGGAAATTATATCAGCTTTTGTTGTAAAGCAAACTGCCACAAGTAAAGTGAATACTTCCTACGTGGTGATTTCTGTCACGCCTGTCTCAGCTGGGACTTCTGCTTCCGGATCTCTTACAAGGCTGCAGTCTGTTGTGACTAAGACTGGGATCCTATCAAAGGCTCAGATGCAGAAAGATCCACCTCAAAGCTCATGGGATGTTGTGTTGTTCAGTTTATCAGGGGCATTGGACTGAAGGCTGGGACTCTTGGCTCCTTTTGAGGGTACCCTCACTTCCTTGTTATGTGGATCCAGAAACCATTAAGTTGTTTAGTCAAAGCCAGCCCAAGACACAGTAAGCCAGAAAGATCTGCATCTTCCTTTGGTATATTCTGTTCTTAGAAAGTCACTAGATCTACAGTTCCAAAGGGGGAGGGATTGTACAAGAGTGTTTTGGTTAAATTGGGAATTTCCTCAAAATTCTACACTAAAGATATGAGTGACTCCATGCCAACAAGTCTTTAGAATCTTAGATTCTCTAAGGAAATAGACCTCATTGCTATTGTTATTGTTTTAGTGCTGCTGCTGTTGTTACTGTTTTATTCTTTTAGTTAAGTTTTTCCTAAGATAAGTTATCTACTGAGACTTGGCTATGTAGTGGCCAGAACTACATAAAAAGAATTCTGGAATCCTGGGTTAGCACTGTGAGAAGAACCTCCTTGATTGATGTGTCTCATCTAAAAAAATAAAAAGACCACAGAACTCTTGCTATCAATAGTAGGAAACACTCCATCTTCTCAGTTTCATAGCAACAGCAGAAGAAAAGAAATTACATTCTGATTCTGGAGATTTTCAGCTTTTTCCCACATTAATTCCTTGCTGGGTATTTCAGTATGATCTATCCAAAACATCCTTTCTTAAGTAGCAGACCTTGTGAATACAAATACAGTCATGTGCTGCAGAGTGACATTCAGTCAGTGATACCATGGCATATATGATGGTGGTACCATAAAATTTTATTTCCTACTGATATTATAGCTTTCTTTGTTTGTGTAAGCACAATGTATGATGTTCTCAGAACATGATCACCTAATGACACATTTCTCAGCTTTGTATGATTCCATTAGAAAGATCTCTTTTCTTGGGCTGGAGAGATGGCTTAGCGGTTAAGACACTTGCCTGCAAAGTGAAAGGACCCTGGTTTGATTCCCCAGTACCCACATAAACCAGCTGCATAAGGTGGCATGCAATGCATCTGAAGTTTGCAGTTGATGGATGTTCTGATGTGTCCATTCTGTCACTATTTGCCTAGCTCTCTCAAATAAATAAAAATTTAAAATTATTTTGAAAAAATGAGAAAAATCTCTTCTCTTAAGGACTATGGTCTTGTGTGGAAGAGACTCAAGTAGACAATCACCCAATGTCAAAAAGCCTGTGAAAAAGCTTTTGGGAAGGTTGGAAGCACAGAAGTTTTAATCCTGGTTGGAGACAGCTGAATGATAGTGAAGGAAGGCTTCCAGTAAAAGGGGACACTGAGCTGAATTAACTGGTGTTAGCTTTTAAAGATGTGTATATAAGGTTTATAGAAAGGGGTGACCATCAGATATGAAGGCTCTGAGTCAGGGGCAAGTTCAGTAGCCCAGGCATCTCTTAAGTTATTTAGCATGGGTGGGTTTAAGGGCCCAGTTGGGAAATAGTAAAAGACAAAAATGGCAAGAAAAATAAATGAAATCATCCAGAAGTTTTGAACTTTATCTTGAAAGAAGCAAGGATAATCCACCCAGATTGGTATTTTAGAAGGAGGGATTAATGTGCAAGGAGACAACAGGACAAACAGGATGTAGATGAAGTGATCAGAAGTCAGATGGAGAGAAGAAGGTACGTTCAAGAGGCAATGAGGATGCTACAGGGATGAAGCACAGTGGTCAACCTGACTCTAAAACTTCGCTTGGTTTTCTGCCTTATGTGACTGAGTGAGTGGATGGTGGTTTGATTACTGATTCTACAATAATATCAATGAAACCATTGCTTTGAATTCATCATTGATGTTATTAATTATAAGGAATTTTGGGGACATCTGGGCTCAGATAAGCAATATTCCAGGGCATCCAAAGTGAGAGCCTGGAAAAGAGGTCTGACCTGGTGACTTACTTAAAGCTGGAAGTTACCAGTAGAAGTAACCAGAAGGGAAAAAAAAGAGTTAAAGAATGGCCTCCACCATATTTGTAGCTAGAAGAGGAAATAGTGAGAGACTGGGAGAAGGAAGCACTGATGAGTAAAGGTTCCTTGCATTTCATGCTATGGAAGTCAGTACAAGCTAGCTCAAACAAGAATGTACTTTCAAAGAAGCTATGTGACAGCTAGTAGGAGATTGAGGCACCCAGGGTTCTGGAACTTGAAACCCTAAAAGCATCTAAAAGTACAGCAGGTTCTATCACACCTAGGTCACCATATCTCAGAAAAGCTCTTTCCTTTGCCTATCTGCTGCCCTGTGCAGGTGAAAGACCTATAGCTCCTCAGTGTAACCTCCTTGTTGAGGAGATCAGAAGGCTGACTGTTCTTGAAACCCAGCTAGAGTTACCTGGGAAAGTGAACCTACAATTTTTTTTCATCCTAAAAAGGTACCTATGGGAACATGGAGCACAAATAGAGACTGATCAGGATCCACTTTGGTTTAAGTCAATGTGGCAGTGGGGCAGGAGGAAGATAGGAAGGGGTCCGGGAAGGCAGATAAGGAGAGAGTTTCTAGGAGGAGGAGGTAACCACTGTGTTAGATGCTACTGACCCCCACAGAAAGGTTCAGTTGAGAGAGGTGGAGGAAGGTAGGTTGATGCGTTTGAGTGGCTAGATCTGTGAGGATAAGAAGGAAATTGGTGTGTGGGTCAGTTCATATGCTTAAGTAGATGTCTACTTGTGGTGACAAGGCGGCACAGGCAAGGCATTCTAGGATAGGAACTGTTTTGCCAGTTCATTTACATTTTTCTGAGTTAGCCACCACTTTCCTAGACTCTCCTAATTTTAAATTTTAGCTCTGGGACTAATCTTGGGCCTATAGAGAGATCGTGAAATATCCAGGGAGTACAAGTAAGCCCCTGGGTTTTGCTTTTTCCCTCCATAGAAGTTTCTGGAACCTTTATATCCTTGTATGTGTGTGGAGAGGGGTCTTTGGATTTCAGGTGACAGAGTTACCTCTTGGGAGAGGCTGAGCCATACAGGGGCTTGGCTTCCATGGCTGCTCATTAGAATTGACCCTTATTCTAGGCAGAGCAGCAAACTCGGGCTATGCCTTAAAAACAGACGTGACAGCTTTCCTCCAGGGTGAGGTGATTCTGAGTCAGTGCTGGGGAAGCTCCACCAGGCTTCAGGTGGCTTCACCACAACCCACTACACCGACTCCTAGTTCCTGTAATACAACTCTCCTGGTATGACATACCTAATAAAGGCCCTTTGCTTTGGTAAGAGTGTAACCATACATGTTGCTCACACTATTGCATTTTGTCACTTTGATGTCTGTTTGAATCAAAGAGCTCCCTTTGTCTAAATTTCTATAGCATATTACTTATTTAGGTTGGTTCTAAGCCCGTGAGTCCCTGTGCTGTCTTAAATACCAAAGGACAATTCACAGGGACAGCTTAATCTCAAGTGCTCTGACCATTTCATTCTCGCTTCAATTCACAGACTTGGGAACTGAGCGCCTGGCTCCAGGTAACTCTAGGATCTCTGTCTTAAAGCTGGCCAGACCATCAGCTTCCAAGAACATTTGAAGAATTTGGTCTATGAACCAAAGTAGATGGTGGTCAAGAACAGATAAAACTAATTCATTGCAAAAAGGCCCACAATGGGAAGAAGGTGGAGATGAGGCAGAGGCATGAACTTTCTAGAATGCTGGGAATGTCTATAGATTATGGGTCAGTGTTATATAGGGGTGTCTTCGTCTCTTTTGTGCTGCGCTCACAGATGGTCACAAACTAGATAATATGTAATGACCAGAAATATATTGGTTCATAGTTCTGGAGCCTGAGACATTTAACACCAAGGAGCTGGTATCTGGTGAGAGCCTTTTTGTATCTTCTCACAGTAGAAGGGCAACAAGGGTGAGTGAGACAAAAGAGGGCATCAACTCCTTTCAGTGGGAGTTTCCACCCATGATAATGAGCCCTCTCCCACAATAACTGCTTTAATACATTCATGAGGACAGGGTCAGCCCAGCCAAGTAAGTTTCTTTTAAAGATCCACCTTTCCATACTGTAACATGAGTTCACAGGAGGCAAAGATCCAAACCATTGCAAAGGGCATGCAGATGTGAAAATTCAGAGTTTTCAGTAGTGAAGGAGAACAGTAGGTCTCATCTAGGAGTTGACACCGTTATTCTAAGATTGTAGGCTTTGTTCCAGATCCTTAGTGCAAACCTTTGGAGAGTTTTACGACAACACTGGGAGTTCACATCTCCCTTGTGCTTTGACAAACTCTGGCAGTTAGTGTCGAGGTATGACCATGACTGTGAAGCTCAGGCAGTGGTGCAGGAACACACAGCAGGCCCTAGTATTACAGCAGCAGGGGCACACATGGATGGAAGAATAAGTGAGGTTTGGAAGAAGGAAGGGTTGAGGGTGAGTTCCATGCGTCCTACAGTAGCACTAGGGCAGATGAAAGGACCATTGCCTGGAGATGCAGAATTTAGTGGAAACATCAGTTTCAGGTGCCCATGAGCCATCCTTAGAGATGACAAGTAGGTAATTAAGTGAATCTGGAGTCAGAAATAGTTCTGGCATTAAACTTATAAAATTGGGTGTTGCTGGCTTGGCTATGAGAATGTGTGAGATCATGTTGGGAGAGAATAGAATCAAAAGAAAAGGGACTCCAGGGTTATGTCTTATGAATTGTCCCATTGAGATGCCAGGCAGGGGAGGAGCTGGGATAGGGGGCTGACAAGAAGTGCCAAAAAGAGGAGAGGCAGGAGAGAGGAGAGAGAGACAGGAGAGAGAGAGAGAGTGAGAGAGAGGGGGAGGGAGAAAGAGAGAGAGAAAAAAGAGAAGAGAAGAGGATGAAACTAGTGCCCCAGCATCTAAGGAGAGTGGTCACTTGGTGAATACTGCTGACAAGTCAGGTAAGTTGAGAGAGTTGACATCCTCAGTGGAGCATAATAACTTGGAGGCCACTGGCCACCTTGGTAAGAGTGCGTTCTGTGGAATTGAGGTGGTGGAATAAGGCAAAATGTTCTCTTCCCCCAACCCTACTGTGGGATTTTTATTATTTTAGCCATGTATTTATAACATCCTTCCTTTATGTAACATTTAATTGTGTAACATTTTAATTGAAGCTTTATTCTATAGTGCAATGTAAAAGGGATTTATTGGGGTGCCTGTTTTTTTTGGCTATTTTTTGTGAAATAAATTGAATTTAGAAAGTGCTGTGGGAAATAGTTTTTGGGTTCATATATTTTACTCGGCATTTTTGAAGGGGCCATTTCATAGGTCCTCTGTGCCTCCATGCAGAAACAGACTTGTGTTAAGTCTTGTGTCTTTAAAGGATAGAATATCAAGGGAACTTCCATGAAATTTCTCTAGCAGACACAGAGGAGGCTGATGATTCCTCAAGGATAAGTGGGCAACATCGTTTCTCAAACCCATTACAGAAGTCTTGGGAATGGAAAACAGCCAGGATGGGAATACTTTTGCTGTAGTATGCAGAAGTTAAATATATTCTGTTGGTGACTGAAAACGAAATTAAGAAAACAAAGAGAAAGGAAAAGTCTCAAAATTACAAAGTATGTCCAGGTGCTTAGGCTAGGAAGTATTCTGTGAGTGATGCATTTCCTGGCTTTGGTAGTAAGAATTCAGTATCAATTCCATGTTTAGTCAACATTAAAAGGTACAAGAAGGGGCTGGAGAGATGGCTTAGCGGTTAAGCGCTTGCCTGTGAAGCCTAAGGTCCCTGGTTCGAGGCTCGGTTTCCCCAGGTCCCACGTTAGCCAGATGCACAAGGGGGCGCACGTGTCTGGAGTTCGTTTGCAGAGGCTGGAAGCCCTGGCGCGCCCATTCTCTCTCTCTCTCCCCTTATCTGTCTTTCTCTCTGTGTCTGTCTCTCTCAAATAAAATTTTAAAAAAAATTTAAAAAAAAAAAGGTACAAGTAGGCATGTGACTCTTACATCCTGCCTTGCAGTGACATCTGACCCTGTATTTGAGGGCTCTATGATTCTGACAGTATTTGAGTGTTATCTAGGTGTAGACCAAAAAGAGATGGTACCTAAGTGGTTGAAGGTCACACTGGAGGAAGAATCCACCCTGACCATCTCCTTACTCTTCTTTTATCCTGGCTCTCAGACTTAAGAGTAATGATCTGAATGAGACTTTTATATTTATATTTATATTTGTATTTGTATTTACATTTTATTTATTTGAGAGAGACAGAGAGAAAGAGACAGATAGAAAGAGAATGGGTGTGCAAGGGCCTCCAGATGCTGCAAATGCACTCCAGACATGTGCGCCCCCTTGTGCGTCTGGCTTACATGGGTCCTGGGGAATTGAGCCTCGAGCTGGGGTCCTTAGGCTTCGTAGGCAAGCACTTAACTGCTAAGCCATCTCTCCAGCCCCTGAATGAGACTTCTTAATCCACTGGAGAGGCTCTACTTAGAATTGGGAGGTCAAATCTGTGGTGAAGCTAAGTAGTTTTAGGGTGAAATTTAATTTTGAAATCTGGTAATATTTACAAAATACAACAAAATGTAATTAAGAGGAAAAAAAGCCATGTGTATGTGAGAAGATGTGGTAGAATGGCCAGGAAGGAAAAGCAGGGAAGGAAAGCACTTCATCCCCACTGTGTGCAGAGCTTAGTGTGTCCTGGCAGTAAGTTTGGGCTTTGGTAGGGGATTATGCTTGGACATCCTGTTGGACCTGGTGAGCTTGAGTCTGAAAGGATCCAGAAAGACTTGGGAGAATGTCCATCAGACTACAGGATCTTCTCTGGGTTAGAGTAACAGGTACTTTACACATCTTCTTTAGTGGGAGGTAAGAGTATGAGTAGATTTATTTTGCTTTTTTTTTTTTTTTTTGAGGCAGTCTTACTCTAGTCCTGTAGCTCGGGCTGGCTTTGAACTTTTACTTCAGCCTCCTGAGTGCTGTGATTAAAGTCATGAGCCACTACTCTCAGCAAAATGGAAGATATTTCACCAGTGTGAAGGAACCCTACTAATATGTGTTCTTTTGTGTGGCCGTGCTTGTGAGATTTGGCATACAGATGGTATCAAGCTACATGGGTCTGGGTTTTGAAGAGGTCAAGTCCTAGGTAGTTGGGGGATAGATGTGGAAAAGTACTCAAGTGAGGAATCACTTTTCCAAGGATTACTTGTTGATGTCTATTGTTGTTTACTTCGTCATGCACAAGAAAGGTGGTCCTGTGCTCACATAATGAAAATAAAGTGTAGAAAAGTCACATCCCGGTACTATAAAATGGGGCTTAAAGAGCATCTTTTCCAAACAGAATGAAGCCAATGCTTGCTGTTCTCCAGCCACATGCTCCGCATACAGTTTCCTCGCTTCTCACACTGCATTTTCGTATGGGCCATTTCTGCACTGACAACGGGGCATTTGGAAATCCCTTTGGAGCTCTATGAAGGGCCCATGTTGCTATAGTTATTGCTGTTATTCCCATTCTTACTGTTACTACTACTGCACAAATGAACCCAGTTTGAAAGCTGTAAGAGAGGCCTCTAACAAGAGCGTATGGCAAAGTTGAGGGAGACCTGAGAACCGAGATGCAGGCTAAGTGACACAGGTATGACTCAGGAGAACAGTGCCCTAAAAACACAAAGCATGTGCAGTTGGGCGTCTAGTTCCAAAAAGTGCTACCACTGCACAATGACAGCGGCAGCATTTTCTTAGTAAATAAGCCAAATGTTATTTTAGCCCAGAGCTGGCAGCTGAACTAGAGATAGTGAATGTACCTAAACAAATGTGGCTGGGGATGGAGCTGCAAAAACAAAAAAGGGTGTGTGCTGGCATGGAAACCACCTCTGAGTGGAACAACAGAAGCTGAAGTTGAGCAGTGTTGGGCTGGGATGTGTTGATTTGCCCTGGCTCCGGCTTTTGGAGGCCTTGGGAAAACAGCCCCACCTTGGCATTCTCCGGATTTGCAATCCAGACTGGCACAAAGGACACAGCTCTGTCTCACTTGGCACTTTTCAGGAGCTTTCTGGCTGTTAACTCACACTGGGCATGCCTGTCTGTATGTCCCACATTTCATCGGAATACTGTTAGAATATGCAGAGGCGGCGTTCCCTCGTCCGTAACACCATCCACTCTGGCTTTCTGAACTCTTCTCAGCAGATGAGGCCCTTCTTGTCTGGAGAAATGACACTGGTTGGATTTTCTGGGGAAGGGATTACAAACAAAGGTGAGAGTCAGATAAACCTAAACCCTCACCTGTAAGATGCTTGTAATAATACCTTCTGTGTAGGGTTGCATTTAATCAATTACATGCAATTGATTACTATAATATGAAAATGCATTTTATCATTAGATTTCATGCGTGGATAAGTGGTCTAATGCTGTAGTATTGTGTACCCCATATATCCTATTCACTGCTAGCCTTACATGCAGTATAATTTGGTATAAGCAACTTAATTCACAGCCACACAGCTCATAAGCAGAAGTGAGATTTGAGATCCTTAGGATTGATAGCAGAGTACATGTGTCACCACTGCAACTGTCCTCAGTGGTGGGCTCTGGCATTTGGTACTGACAGTACTGCTTAAATTCATTTAGTTAAAAATTGAAGACCTGGTGTGGTGGCACACACCTTTAATCCCAGCACTTGGGAGGCCAAGGTTGGAGGATCACTGTGAGTTCCAGGCCAGCCTGAAACTGTTACATAGTGAATTCCAGATCAACCTGGGCTAGAGCAAGACCCCACCGCAAACCCCACCCACCCACAAAAAAAGTTAGAAAAATACGTTGGGGCTGGAGAGATGGCTCAATAATTAAGGCACTTGCCTGAAAAGCCTAAGGACCTGGGTTTGATTCCCCAGTATCCACATAAATCCAGATGCACAAGGTGGCACATGTGTCTGGTGTTTGTTTGCAGTGGCAAGAGGCCCTGGCATGCCCACATCCTCCCCTACACTTTTTCCCCCTTAATAAATGAATAAAATATTTTTTAAACATTGAGCATTCCAAATTATGTGTGTTGTTCTGTCTTGGTGTTATGTAAACTGTCCACAGCATAGTCCCCAAGCCGTTGGGTCTAGAAGACAGCATTAAACCAACTACAGCTGAATATGGTTACACATGTGTGAACCACCTCATCACAGGATTCCATTGCTTTAACAGGGTTTTAGGCCATTGCTGCTGAGAACATTGATGCCCCCCCCCCACCCTAGATTAGAACTTAGTGAAGGAAGAAAGATGCAGAGTCTGTTCCACTTTAAATTAGACAAGTGTTTTTTCATTGAACCAGCTCTCACTCCTTCCCCTCACCAACAAAAAGTGCTGCGTAATGTATTTTCATAGGTCTTTTGGCAGATTTTGGTGCGAGGAGCCGATACAGGAACCTGCTTAGCTTAATGACTTGAGAAATCACAATTGCTGAGCAAGTCCTGGGTTAAAGAAGGGCGCAAGAGCTACTTATCAGACCAGAAAGGATGCTGCAAGAGGTGGAGTACTTTTCCCCACATGTGGAAGGAGCAGAGACTGTCACAGGTCCAGGATCACTGCGAACAAAGAGAAGCACAGCTGTATTAGTTGCTTCTCCTCCCTCCAGTCTTCACATTATCTTTGATAGCTTTGTCATTGTTCTTGCCTGAGTCCTACTTGACCTCTTTCATTTCTCTTCCTCTCTCTGCCCCTCCCAGTGCACAGTGTTTTACCTTTCATTACAACTGTCATACAAAGCCTTTTTTGGCCAGTAGTACAGTGGCATCACATAAGCATTCTCTTCCTGTAAATTATATACATACATACATACATACATACATACATACATACATACATACATATATATATATTAGAAAAGTCTGAAATATGCCTCAATATGTGTGTGTGTCTTCCATTGTTTAGCCAAATGACCTACCCAGAATGTAGAAAGTCAAGAAGTGCTGGGGGTATTAGCCGATATTTGACAGTGCTCTCTGTTTGGGGATACTGAAAATTAGCAGGCATTTAATGATTATCTGGGTTATTTAAAAGAGTTATTCCATCTCTGAATTGACTGAATTCTGTTCTATAAAAGATACTCAGTTGTCTTATCAACCAAAGACTGTGATATTTTGAGCTTGCTGAAGGGCAAAGCAGCTGTGATATGAGAGATCCTTGACTCAGGGGCAGAAGGAAAATCACCCAGGCTGCAGTGTTTTGTGTGTGCCTATTCCATAGAACAATGGGTTTCATTTTGATATTTTCATGTATGCATATAATATCCTTTGTTAATACCCACATCTCCTAACTAACTATTCTTAGGAACTTCTTTCCTCCCCTTCTTTTTTATAATGTGTATGTACATGCATGTAGGTATGTGCTTGTGTGTTTGTAACTGCACATGTGCACTTGAAGGCCATAGTACAACCCAGGTGTCATTCCAAAGCAATGCCACCCATGTTCTTTGAGACAGGGTCTCTCATTGGCCTGGAGCTTGCCAGTTAGGCTAGCATGGCTGGCCAGTGAGCCTCAGGGATCAATCTGTCTCTCCCTCTCTAGTGCTGGGATTTCCTTCACATATGCTTGGAGGAATGGTGTGACTGGATTGCGTGGCAGTTCCTTTTTAAAGGTGGTTCCTTTTTTCCCTAGCATTTATTATTTTTTGTATTCTTGATGGTAACCAGTCTGACGGGGAGGAGATGAAATGTTAATACAATCTTGATTTTCATTTCTCTGATGGCAAAAGATGCTATACATTTCTTGCTCATGATTACTGGACATTTGTACTGTTCTTTTGACAAATGTCTGTGCAATTCATTTGTCCATTTATTGAGTTGATTATTTATTCCTTTAATGCTGGCTTTTTTTTTTTTTTTTTTTGGTACTGGGGATTGAACCCAGGGCCTCACGTGTGCTAAGCAAGCACTATACCATTGGGCTATATTCGCAGCCCAGTGTTAGCTTTCAGAGATCTTTATGTATTTTGGGTCTTAGTCCTTAGTCCATAGATAGCTTGCAAGGACTTTCTCCCATTCTGTAGGCTCTCTTCATCTGGTGATCATTTCCTTTGCTGTGCAGAAGCTTTTTAATTAGATGCAGCTCCATGGCTGGTTTGTTAATCTGATGAGCAGCTGTGCATTGAGAGCCTGTAGGACTTGGGCCTTTATGAAGACAATGGACAAAACAGAAACTGACTGCACAGTTTAGGTCCAAATTGATTTTTCTATGACCTATGCCCAAAGAATGTGGTGTCTTCAGCAGTACAGTCTCACCGTTTTGTTCTGGTGGACAAGCAACAGCAGTGGCAATAGTCAGTGTTGTTTTAGGGCTTTTTGTGTCCTCCCTAACCAGCAACACTTGAGGAGATGGATTACCCCCGGGACTGAGATTTTTGTTTAATAACCCATGGCTTCTAGGAGAGTTTTGTCCATTCATGCAGAGTACGTCTGCTCAAACTCTTTCTTTTTCTTTATTATTTATTTGTTTTTTTTTTTTTTTTTTTTTGGCTGGGCATGTGACACATACCTTTATGAGAGAGAGAGAGCAAGCCAGGGCCTCCAGCCACTGCTGTTGAACTCCAGGTTTGTGCACCACCTTGTGCGCATGTATGACTTTGTGTGCTTGTGTCACCTTGTGCGTCTGGCTTATGTGGGACCTAGAGGCTTTGCAAGCAAGCACTATAGCCATTAAGCTATCTCTGCCACCCCAAACTCTTTTTTTTCTTGGTTTTATTTTTGAGGTAGGGTCTCACTCTAGTCCAGACTGAGCTGGAATTCACTCTGTAGTCTCAAGGTGGCCTTGAACTCATGGCACTCCTCCTACCTCTGCCTCTCAAGTGCTGGGCTTAAAGGTGTGCACCACCACTCCCCGCCCACACTCTTTTTTAGAAACAATTATTGTTTTAGTTAGCTTACCAAAGTATCAAGTTTGCTTATGGCAGGTCCAGGTGGAAGACTTAAAATGTTCCAGAGAGGAGCTGATGGTGACAGTGAAGTGCTGGCAAGCAATCAGCTTCTGAATATCTTTTTGAAATTTTGGAATATGGAGAAGGAATGTGAGACAGACTAGAGTCAAAGATACTTCCCATGTTTGGGCCTAAACACCTCTGGAGGTAGAACAAGGAGCAGCTTGTCTTATTACCTCAGTCAGGAAGCAGAAAGATTGAACAGGAGGTAGGGTCAGGCTATAAAACTTTAAGTCTTGCCCAAGTGACCTACTTCCTCCAGTGAGGCTCCACCTCCTCTAGGTTTCATAACCTTCCCAGATAGTGCCACCATATAGGGACCAAGTGTTCAAACACATGAGCTTGTGGGGGACATTTTATATTCAAACACAATACCTCCCTATCTTAGTGCTCTTCCATTTACCAAGCACTTTCTCTGATGTTAATTCCTCCTAAAGCCTTGTGGCTGGTTGAGAGAATTGAATATCCTAAAATCACATACTTGAGCTTGGAATGCAGATCTCAAGTCCTAGTTTTCTGAGTTGCAGTGTGGAACTCTTTTTTTCTCCTTCTTTTAATATGTTTTTCAAATGAATCCTAAGTACTTTTTTTGTCCATTACTATTAAGTGTTCAGTTTCATCATTTTCAGTTGTTGTCTAGGACATAGCAAGTTTAATGGTGAGAAAAATCCTTTCAGAGTTTAAAAATGAGATCTGCTTAATAGGAAAAATACAGCTTTGTTAATGGAAGCTCTGGTTGCTTTCCAGACCATAAATACATTTTTAAAAATACTTTAGTTAACATGCAAAGTTGTAATTTTCTTAAGTGCAAAGTATTATATTAAATATGGAGGAGGAATACAGAATCACTCTTCTGACTTTGTAGTCATGTATCATGCTAATTGTGCCATATGCATACATAATATTGGGGTAAAATATCTCATTTTCCTTTAGGTTTGATTAGAATTTCAGAGGTGGGGTTGATTAGTTTGCCTATTGTATTAGAAGTGGTTTAATCAGTTTCAGCTGCTAGATCACCGCCTCCAAATGCTAACTCTTTAATATATTCCACCCCCTGAATATTGACTTATTCCTGTTCACCCCCCTTTAGACCTGATCCTGTGGCCTTAAATTATGTTGTGATGCTCACACTGACATCAGTCAGCATCTAATGTTGGCATTCCTGCTACACCATAAATCACAGGAGTTCCTAAATCTTTCACAGGCTTGATTCAAATCTTCTATAAGATTTAGTTAGATTTAGTACCAGAATAACTTCACTGTGTACAAATTCTGTTCATACATAAAAACTATAGGAATTGAAATAATTTCAGAATGTCTATAAAAGTCCCAACATTTTGAGAGCTTGATTCTACTAGCTCATTATTTTAATGGGAATTTGTGAAAATATTGTGGACTGTTGTCCACCCACATTCTCTAACATAGGTTTTCCTTATCTATTTTCCTTATCTATTTCCAAAATCTTTTCATTACATCAAAATCAATATATACTTTTAAAAGTCTTATATATGTATATATGTTTCTGTGTGTATGTGTATGATTTAAGTGTTTTTTGTTTGTTTGTTTGTTTGATTTTTCAAGGAAGGGTTTCTTACTAGCCCAGGCTGACCTGGAATTTACAATATAGTCTCAGAGTGGCCTTGAACTCATGGCAATTCTCATCTCTGCTTCCCGAGCACTGGGACCAAACTCATGCACCACTATGCCTGGCTTCAATCTATGTTTGTATTTGTTTTTTCGAGGTAGGGTCCAGGCTGACCTGGAATTCACTATATAGTCTCAGGGTGGCCTCGAACTCTTTGTGATCCTCCTACCTCTGTCTCCTGAGTGCTGGGATTAAAGATGTATGCCACCATGCCTGGCCTATGTGTTTTTTTGTTTTTTTTTTTCTGAAATGATGTAAAAATAACAAAAATCTATACTTGCTGGTTCACCTTCAATAATGTTTTGGGTTTTAATAGATCAGTAAATGGGCTTGGGGTTAAAAACCCATCAAATGTGAGTGTTTATTTTATAATATGTTAATTTCTTACTAGCCACATCTTTGTGCTCATACATTCTTGTTAAATTTTTTTTAGGTGAAATGATTAAGCCTTCTCTTAATCCCTTTATCAAAGAACCACAAAATTAAGCTCAATGCCTGTTAATTTCAGATCAAAGAGAGTTGACAGTCATGTGCATTGCCATATGTACAGTCCAGAGATTAAAGTCGGTTCAGTTTAAAGAGATCCCAATAATAGAGACGGCAGGAAATAATACATGAGCTGGAATGAGAGACTTTTATCTCATTAAACCATTAGGGGTTAAAGCCTTTCATGAATTGTGTAGAGACCAAAGAAAGGAACAGTTTTGATGAATTCCAATGAACTCAGAATACTTTGAGCAAATTTGTAACTTTTCAGTTTAAAGCACTGGTACATTTACTGTGATATTCCCTAGAAGCTGATAATACACATACACACATATATATATACATTTAATATGTATAATATATATTATCTATCTGCCTAACTATCAGTATCAGTAAATAATGCAACTGAGTTTTCCTAGGGGTAACATGCTTACTGTAATCTATTTTGAAAACACATATTCCTCACTAACCAACTAAATTAAGTATTGCTGCTTTTGCCAAGCTTTTCCTACCTCCTCTACAAGTTATTGAGTCTTCCTTGCTGATCCAGTAATATGTTACAAAAATCAATATTATAGCAATAAAATTAAATTCTTATCATTTTCCAACACTGTAAACTTCTCAAGGGTAGAGCTATGTCATTATCATTATTATATACTTTTATTATATGCACGTGTTCCCAACAGAGTACTTTGCATAGAGTGGATGCACTTTTGGTATCTGTTGACTGACTGACTGACTGAATAAACTAATATATAATAATATATAATAATAAACTAATGCATTAATGAAGGAAGGAAATAATATACATCCATCCTGGAGTTTTCATTTATTGACAGTTTTCAATTCTAAGGTTTTCATATCAACCAAACCATACTGAACCCAGTTGTATGTGTTGAGTAGAAGGCCTATCCATTTGTGACATGGCCTGAAAGCAAAGTATTCTGATTATGAGCATTAGCCAGTGACCTTAGAAAGCTCCAATGGTATTCCTAAAAGAAATTCCTAGATGTTTGTCTGTGTTTGTCTCAGGCATGGAGGAGACATTGTCAGGGGCCATACCTGTTCCAGTCCTCTATGCTATGGTATGAAACCTTCACTCTTGGCATCGCTCCTCACGTAGGCATGGGTATTGTCAGGGGAGCATTCTACTTGGTGTAGCATTTGCCAGTTGGGAGCTGGTTCTAGCTCCACAGAAGAACTAGCACAGAAAGAGCTGCTTGTTTCAAGATGTCACCATGAGTCACTGTGACCAGCAGTGGTACCTCTTTCTCCTTTTCCTCATGAGGCTTTGTTCATGTGCACATACCTCCCTCCACTCTCAGGGCTTCATGAGAGCATCCTCTCAATTACTCTGTCCTCCCTTTGCTTTGCTTTGATTTCCCCTTTACCCAGAAGGCAAGTCCCCGACTCTCTAGGAGGCAGGTAGAATTGAGAAAGATGGAGTAGTATGCATAAACCTATTCTTCCTATCTCCTCACCTGGGACCCACCAGTTAGCATGTAGAACACAGAGCTGTGTATGAAACACAAATTCCTCCTGCCACACCCCCATGAAGGCGTCCCGTATTTAGTAGTGGTAGCCAGAGGCAAGCCGTGGTGTGCTGAAGAAACTGGTAATTTGGAGTCAGATACCCTACCGTTGCGATCAAGGTCACAGAAACTGGTAATTTGGAAAACCAAGTCCTAATATTAGTTATGTTTGCATAAGGCTACTTTTGTGACTTTCTGTTAAGGAATTCAGGAACGTATCTGGTCCTCTAGGCCACGCAGTTGGGGGGATTTAGTTTCTTGGAGTGAAATGACCAGCGAATTCAGTGAAAGCAATTAGACTGGTTCTGTACAGGTACTGAAATTTTCCTTCCCAGTGATTGACAGACAGAAATCAAGCCTTGTTTGTTTGTTCCCTTTCCGGAACAGAACAGCGAGTAGCGAAGGGGAGAGGAAAGCATTGATTTTGCTGTGGCAATGGACAGTTAGGGAGTACAGGCCTAGAGGAACGCCACCGTTCCCCATGTGTATTTAAATGGTTACATCTTGACAAAGGCTCACAATCTCCTCCCAAACCTGTAATTACCACTATAATTGCCTATATTTTTGAAAATGAAAATGTCCTTAAAACTTAAGCCATATACTTTAACCTTCTGAATCGTCTACAGAAAGATAACTAGTATGTGGGAGAAGTTACCACTTCTTGAAGAGGGAAGGCTAACCTGACTTAGTTATAATTATAAGGACAGAAGAATCCTTGGAGAGTGGAGGCAGGGGACTTGGCTTTGCTTTCCATAGAACTTAGATAGAGGGTGTATTAGTGTCTGGTGGCTGCCCGAGTGAGCCTTTCCCCTCCTTGGAAGATGGTTTTCAGGTTTGCTATCCATTACATGCTGCACATTTTATTACTGTTGTTGACATGGAAGGTCCTGATTTTCTGCTGCTTACTGACCTCATCCCCTTTCCTTCAGCTGTGGGAAACTGTTCGGGCAGAAAGCAGCCTGCTTGTAGTGCTCAGCCCTCAGCAGTAAGAACAGAATCCCTTGATCATCAGACTTGGAAGGGGACCTAGTACCTGCCTCTCAGATGGAAATTGCAGGGCCTTGCTTATAGACACAGAGCCAGCACCGAAAACAAGGAGGCAGTGAGCAGAGGGTGTTACTGGCTGTGAAGACCAGGCTCTTCTCCTCTAGCAATGAGGAGCTCCTCAAATGGTGACGGAATTTCTAACTGGCTTAAGGAGTGTTGTCGACAATGCATGAGACGGCAGATTCTGGCAGAATAAAACCAGTACTCTTTCCTGCATGTTAGTCTATAGACAGGTAGTAGATAGCAGCATGGGGTCCCTATAAAACAGATTAAAAGCATGGACAGAGACGTTGTATCAAGACTTGGAATGTCATCTGATCATCTTTGTGCACTTAGTGCAGAAGACTCAACCACTAGCATCCTGCTTCCCAGTGATGAATGAAGACCCTTGGCGCTCTGTCCCAACCCCATCATTACCACAGCTCCACGTATTTCCTGGCAAGGCCAGAACTGCTGTGGTCATAGATAACAACAGGTGGGGAAGGACTCAGAGCCCCCAGGTGCCTCTGATGTCTCCATCAATATTGAGATGTGCTCTTCCAGAAAGTTAACTTCTTCTTTAGTTTGAGATGCTCAACTTCTGTATTAATTCTTAATTCCCATATGAGCATCTGAACAGAATGCTTCTCCTACATAAGTAGAATCAAGGGGTTAGGGTCAGTGGAGTAGAGTAAGGACAAAAAGATTGGGAAGAAGATACACACACACATATATATATTTTGGTTTTTCTAGGTAGGGTCTCATTCTAGCCCAGACTGACCTAGAATTCGCTGTGTAGTCTCAGGGTGGCCTCGAACTCACAGCAATCCTCCTACCTCTGCCTCCCGAGTGCTGGGATTAAAGGTGTGCGCCACCATACCCGGCTGGAAGGAGATACTTTATACGTGTAATTCCATGAATTTAATCACTAATGCTTTTCTCCCTGGCCAGATCCTCTTGAGTAACCATGATCCTGGCTGGGCTCCAGGTGAAAGGAAGCGAGCTGGCATCTAATGCTCTTCGCTGTCTTATCTCGCACACTGCATGGGAGGCACAGGTGTGTTAGGGGCTGGAGACACGAATACAGACAGGACAAGCTGCAGGTTGGAGGAGTGCTTGGCTAGGTGGAGAGGCAGTGGTAGGGTGTCGTGTGAGCTTTGACACTGGCATTAAGGAGGCTGTAAGGAAGGAAGCCACTCAGTGGGAAAGGGTTTAAGGAGAATTCTAATGGGGAACCTGTGCTGAGATTGAGGAATGGGTGTGTGTGTGGAAAATAGTGCACATGGGACACTTCCAGCAAGGAGTCAGGGTTGGGTAATTGTGGAATGGTGGGAGAATGTCCACTGAGCCAGAGTGGGAAAGTGAAGCAGGGTGAGAAGATGGGATATGCTTCAAGGATCAGAGTGTCTTCCCAATATTCTTTGCACATAGTCCCCAGAACCAAGCTCACTCAGTACTTTTCCATTCTTGAAGGATTTGACATTATGGATCTGTATGTCTATGTTTTCATTATAGTGGCTATATTAAAAATGAAATTAAGCCATCATATGTCAAAAGGAGAGGTGGAAGGGTGTTCTGGATCTGAATCTGGGGGCATCAGAACTCTGCTCTTTCTTCCTCTTCATATCTTGCATCCTTCACACACAGACACTCTCTCATTTCTCTCTCTCTCTCTCTCTCTCTCTCTCTCTCTCTCTCTCTCTCTCTCTCTCTCTCTCACACACACACACACACACACACACACACACACTCCTTGTGTTCCCTTCTGCTGCTTACTGTTCTTTGTCCCCTCCAGCCTTCCTTGTTTCTGTGAATTGGCTGGATTCCTCATATACTTAGGAGGGCCACTGACTTCTCAGAATTGTATCTTATGTGGCAGGAACACAGGGATCGATCTCAGCAGCTGAGACACAGGGACAGAGGGGTTCTCTAGTTGGCCCTGGTGGACCATCTCTGTTAAGGAGGAGGTTGCTTCATCTAGGTCTGAGCAGGATGTCATCTGTCTGTTTCTCTCTTTCTCCACTCCACAGTGTTTTTGATCTACCGTTGGTCTTCCATGATAGAGAATTTGAGTGAATACAGATATAGAAAATGATGTGAACTGATGCTCTCAGTGGGCCACAGATACATAAAGGCACGGCATCCTGAACATTTTCATGAGAATTCAGAAACATGTTGCTTTTATATGGTAGTACATTGTTATGCTGTGGAGTAGCATGCAATGGATATGTATTTTTAAAGCAAACAAGCATGAGCCCTTTCCTTCTGCTTTGACTTGAGTCTCCAGCTCTCTTGGGTAAGCACATATTGTACACCTGTGAGAAGCTAAGGAGAGCAAGAAAAAGCACTGCAGTCTGGCACTAAGCAGAGCCACACACAACGAAGCCTTACGTAAAAGTTATGTGTCCGGAGCTGGAGAGATGGCTTAGCAATTAAGCGCTTGCCTGTGAAGCCTAAGGACCCCGGTTCGAGGCTCAGTTCCCCAGGTCCCACGTTAGCCAGATGCACAAGGGGGCGCACGCGTCTGGAGTTCGTTTGCAGTGGCTAGAGGCCCTGGCGTGCCCATTCTCTCCCTCTATCGTCCTCTTTCTCTGTCTGTCACTCTCAAATAAATAAATAAAAATTTAAAAATTATGTATCCGGAGTACCTATCTGGAAATCAGTTAATGCCCCTAGAACAACTCACAACTCAGTAATGGATGAGGGGAAGGGGAAAGTAGGGTGTGGTGGGTGCCAGGGAAGAGTCATGCAATTCTGTTTCAATGCTTGGCTTCCTTTGACAAGACATTCAGCTACATTTGAAAACCTGTTCTTCATGCACTCTACATTTTACTGAAGTTGCAATGCCTTTTTGCTTTGTTTGTTTTGGTATTTTACAAGCTAGTCAGCAAACCTATTTTAATTAACATTTAAGTTAGTGTTAATATGACTTACATTGAAAGAAATATTAAAAATTCTCAACAATCTGTGAACACACCCCTCCTACTGTCGGGTGCATTATTTCACTTCTCTGGAAGGATAAGGAAAGCTCTGAAAAGTTTCTTACCCATCAGAATGTTACTTAGTTAATTTTATTTATTTATTTATTTTTATTTATTTATTTGAGAGCGACAGACACAGAGAGAAAGACAGATAGAGGGAGAGAGAGAGAATGGGCGTGCCAGGGCTTCCAGCCTCTGCAAACGAACTCCAGACGCGTGTGCCTCCTTGTGCATCTGGCTAACGTGGGACCTGGGGAACCGAGCCTCGAACCGGGGTCCTTAGGCTTCACAGGCAAGCGCTTAACCGCTAAGCCATCTCTCCAGCCCACTTAGTTAATTTTTTATGGTGAGCATTGTCAGATCAAATTGCAGTGCAGGACTTGCAGATCAGTTATGCTCTGGTTTTAGGGGAAGGGAGAGTGACTCAGAAGAAAAACAAAACAAACACCCCCTAGACCTTTGGCTTTAAAAGGACTTATGAAATTGTAGTCCCTTTGTGGCCTTTGGTGAAGCATTTTTCTTAATGTCCACTTTAAGAAATACCATCCTGTTTGTCTTTGAGAGGATCAGGGCCAGACATATATGGTAGGATAGACTCAAGGCTGGAGGGGGGCTATCTTTTTCCATCTAGCTGATTCCCCAGTGCTGTTGTGAATTTCCTAAAACCGAGGCACCTGAAGAAACTGAAATTTTATGACACACAAAAACATTATAGTCATAACTAGGCATGGGACTGTCTTCAGGAACAATGACCGATTGAAGCATTAGAGAAATATGAAAATTAGAAACAGAAGCAAAAATGACCTTATTCTTGAATGAGAGGCCTGAAGAAACGCTGGGATGATCTGCTTCTTGGCTTACAGATGGAATCCAGGGACATTTTCATTTGAGTAGAAGCAAAGGTCATCAGAATTAAGGGTTTTGGCCTGTCACTGCAATGGCTTAGTTTTGGTGTCTTTATTCTTGTTAAACAAAGACTGTATTGTTCAAGGCAAAGTTGATCTCCCCCTGGATCTAGCCCAGAGTGGGGTGGATAACTTCATATGTCTAATTATTCTGCTCTTCCCTAATTCCCAGCTCCTGACTGTGTTTGTCCTGTTAGGACAAGGCTGTGGAGCCTGCTCCCTCTTGGAGCTGTATAGTACAAGGGATCCACTCAGATGTGATTGATGATGATTTCCCATTCAACTGCCTGTCAGTAAATAATCCATCTGGGTGTTCCATTCATATTTTGGTTACAGAGTAAATTCTCAAGATGTTTTAGACCTTGAAAGAGCTTTGTCAGGCACTGTAAGTCTTTAGCTTTGCATTGACTTCCTACTTGACTCTGGTTTGGTCCTCTGGCCTCTTACCACCTTATTACTTCAACTCTACTTTGAATAAGCACTTACCCCATTTTGGGAAACGAGGCGTGCCCTTGTTCCTTGGGAGAGACCCACACAAGTGTTTCTGCTGAGGCTTGAAGTGTTCGCTGGCTCTCTGTGGTTAAGGGATATGTATAGGAAAGCCTGGCTGCCCATGGTCTGTCTTCCACTCATCCAGTGTTTCTGTGCTTTTATCTCATTGCAGATTTGCACGTGGGTCCTTCTAGCCTTGCTTAAATAGCCTTACTTAGACACAGCTATTTTTTGACTTTTTGGGAAATTCCTTGAACCATTGCTGTTTGGAATCATTGGAGCAGTGTTTACTCATGCAGGCTTTATCCCGGTTGCTTGGCTTTTGTATTAGAGTACATACCAGCTTAAATTTTAAATCTTAGAACCTGAGATCTTATGTCTAATTCTATGATTTTCTTTGTATATGGATTTGTTGATGTTCAACATAAAATATTATGATGTATTAAGTCCCAGAATAGTGTAGATTGTAATTGAATGGAAGCGTTGCTAGACTCAATGTATATAGATGATAAACAGGCTATAACGCATGTAGTAGGTTATAATTGGGCTCATGTAGAGCTTTTGTTGAGAGGTTCATAAATAATAAAAATGACTTTTATTGAGTACATATTGAATAATGTTCTAAGTGCTAACATTCATAGCAAGCCTGTATGGGACAATTAGCACCCCGTTTTTACAGAGGAAGGAATTGAGATAACTTGCAGAGGCAGAATCACTGTCATTGTGGAGGTTCAAAGCCACAGTTTTGACTTCAAAGCCAAAGCTCCACGGCTGTGACTAGTCCCGGGAAAACCTTAGAGGCTGTAATTAGTCACCGACTATCTGCTGGAGAAGACACTCCCAGGCCCTCCCCTGAATGAGAGGTCTATTTGTTCACCGAATGGCTGATTGATTCTTGCTATGGGCCAGGGAGATGGCATCTTCAGTTTTAAAGCTCAGAGTTGGCTCCAATCCCTGGGTCTTTCACAGTCACCTGCAGGAGCTATTTGTTCAGTAGAACTGGCAGTCTGGTGTAGAAGGTCTTAAAACCATCTTTCCACTTCCTCTTACATTAACCTTTCTTTCTGGTTGTGGGGAGAACTTGCCCTGAAGTAATTCACTTTGGAGGGTGGAGTTTTTCCTGTTTGTAGGGTTTTCTTATTCTGTTAATTTCCTGGAGCTGTGTGCTTTTTGTATTGAAGTCAGAAGGAGCTAGACAGTATAACTATGTTTCACATGTATACTGCCACTCTCACCTTGTAAAATAATTTCATGTACTTTATTTGATTTGATCCTCATAAGGGAAGGCATTCCATTCTTGTTTCACAGCAGCGATTCTCAGAGACCACTCAAGAGCATGTGATGAGCTCGTCTTGACCCTGAGTTTTCCACTCACTGTGCTGCCCCATACTTCTGGAGAGAGAGACACAGAAAGAGAATATTAATTGACTTTGCTAGAAGAATGGAGCTTTCTGAGAAAGGAGATGGGTAAAATAGAAGGAAGAGTGCTTATAGCCTCCCACATAAAGACCAAGAGATGTGCCTATAGCAGGATGAACGGTTTGCCTGGCTGGGGTCATGCAGCAGAGCCGTGGGGGGCCAAGGAAGGCAGATGTCTTAGCTCAGGCTGCCATGACAAAATGTGCCACTGATCGACTGGTCCATACACATGTATTTTCTCACAGTTGGGAGGTTAGAACAGTGTGCCAACCAATTCACTCTCTCAGGGCTCGCCCTCTGACTTATAGACCCCCATCATTTTGCTGTGTGCTCATATGGGGGGAGGTTCATTCTGTGGTGCCCATCTGTTAGAGTACTAATCTTCACCACGAGGATCTCACCCTCCTGAACACACACACCTAACACCTCTCAA